>NC_134643.1:74283720-75533720 GCF_030463565.1 Pelecanus crispus | reverse complement strand
AGCTGCAGATCAGCGTGTAGTTGGGGAAAAGCAGCTGAACTGGATAGTAAGATGAGAGAGGAGCTGCAGAGGATCCCAATGCAGTAAAGATGGATTGTGCTCCAGATGTGGCATCAAGGTTATTAAAGCCCTCTTTATCAGATTGTGCAAACACATAGCCACATATAATTGTTTACAGCTCTGTCAAAGATACCTGAGGCTACAGGATCCTGCAAAACATGGAGCAAGAAAGGGTCTTTATTGACTGAACAAGTGGCGACCTGTTACTGAATGTGTTTGTTAGCACTTCCAACGTGATCATGTGTCTTGAGCCACGATATGAAATAAAGGGCCCTTTCTGCTACAGAAAACCCTTCTCTGTCCCAGAATTTGTAATAACACTTTTTTCTATAGTTAGGATTCATTACATCTGGCTGTTTTTTTCCTAACCTTTCTAGCTCACTTAGTTGCAAGGCTACATACAGGGTACTTTTGGTTCCTAAAGGGGATCGAGTTTTCCTTTATATTTTGAAATAGGAATCAATGAAAGCGGATTATTTTTGGTGATTTTTCATTACTTCAGTATGTAGTCCCTTGCTTTGCCTTGTGGACTTGGTCTGGGTTTTTTTAGGTGCCACAGTGCTATCAAAGTACAAATTACTGTACATGCTACTTGCTGACATTACAAGCTGCGATCTGGCATTGAAAGCAACTTAACTGAGCTGAGATAGTGGCACGTACTCTGTGACAGATTAGTGCACAGGCAAAAGGAAAAGCTCTTATTTAGGTAACACAGCAGGCTTTTGTCCATCATATTACATGCTAATTCGGTGACCTGAAACTCTTGATGATTCCTTAGCAGCTCAGGACCGCTAGCATCCTCGTGTCTTTACAGTGCTAACTTTCCCTTTCCAATCCCCTTCATCCTTTTCCCCTACCTTAATACTTTGCAACATGAAAAGGATGGAAGCAAAAGTTAACATGCTTTAGCAGTCCCCACAGACTGCTTAAATAAACACTGTGATTGCAATTTAGACAATCTGGAGTCCATTCAATATTAAATCCCCATCCCAGGCTACAACTGCCAAACAAATAAAGGATTCATGGAGTACTTTACGCTGTCATTTACTACCGCAACCATTGTCACTTGACAATCCAGAGGAGGAGCCTGTGAGGTCCGATACTGCACCAGCTACATCTGTCAACAAGAAGACAGAGAGCTCCGCTAAGCAAACAGGCTTGATCCTGCTTTACACAGTCTCCCTTTGTCTTGCCCCAGCTGAGCCTCCTCTAATCTTCTCAGGCTATCTTCAGCAGCACAAGCAAGAACTTCTGCTGGAACCAGGCACATAAAAGATGACTTTCTTCACCGCTGCGTACTGTTTAAATGTTTATGCCGCTCCACCTCTGTCCCCCCGCCTTTATCCCACGTTCCCACCCGCTGCACAACTGGAATGAACACGCTGTATTATTTACGACAGCAAATGACACCAGTGTTAGTCATGTCAGAGGGGGAAAAAACCCAAATCACCAAAAATGACATTATCAAAACAAAACCTTTGTAGGTTTGGAGTTGAAATGCACTACCTATTTTACTCTCCATCAGCTGCAAATTATTTTAGTTACTTATTCGGATGTGGCACCCAGGTCAAGCTCCCATTGTGCTACTTCGTGTCAGGATGAGCTGGTTTGGTTAGAGAGCTCTCATTTGTCTCCTACAGAAAGCCACTGGCATTAGAAATATTCACCACCTCCAAAAATTGAATCTGTCTGGAGACATTTAAGTAAAAGTGATCAAGGCACATTACTCTAGATGTCTAGGCTAGCAAATACTAGCATTAGAAGTCTTGCACCGAGTATCTCTTTTTTCATAGCTAGCCATCTTAAATAAATAGTACATAAGCAGCATCACCAGGTAAACCCACAGGACACACTTCATCTCAAGGAAAACAAATGAATGCAAGATTTCCAGCTGTTTCGGCATCAGGAACTGCAATATTTATTCTGGAAGGAGCAAACAACAGATGTGGTTGGATAGCTAGAGTTCATCGGGTTTTCAACCACACTTGAAATAAAACTCAATTTGCCATTATCATGTCAAAAGCACTTGATAAATATCAGGAATTTTGGGGAAATCCTAATGTGTAAACCTCAACTTCCAATTGCTTACCCAGGTTAGAAGGGGCCTCACAGGACAAAATCCTTTATCAACATCTGTTAAAGCAACTATTAACAAAAAGTGGTTTCCTCAACTTGTGAAATTCACATGAACTGCATCTGTGATTTTTTTCCCCTTCGGTCAGTGATGAGAGTCCTCAATCTGCCACCTTAATCTGCTCTTGCCAGGGACGTGCCCCTGCACAACCATGGGTGCCCCTGCACAACCATGGGCAAGACGGGTCATGGAGCCCGGAGCCGCGTTGGCAGAGTTTTGTGGTGATTGCTTTATAAAAACTGGAGAGGGGCATTTTCATAAATAAAATGAGTATTAACACAACTCCACCTTTCGGCTGTGCCACCTCCAGCTGCCACTCTGCCTGCAGCAGGGGACAATCGGAGCCCATCGCCAGCACCGCAGATCAGAGGGCAGCGCTTCCCCAGCCCAGCCTGCATGGTATGCTGCACAGCAAACTAATATTCATGGTGCCACTTCTAAATCAGAGCCTTCAGCTTATTTTGTTGCCACTTCCTTTGACGATTCCCTTGAAAAACACAATGGAAGAGAGTTAAAATGGATGCGTAACCCAAAGTCGCAGTTGGATGACTAACTATCCACCTGTGCTCTTGGGGAACCAGTTCTGTACATCTTGGGGAATTAATGTTTTCTCCCCACATACACAATCACGCATTTTGTTAGCAATCAGACTGATGCAGTATACCAGACCTGACTGACAGAAAGATCTGTAGAGTTACAAACCTGGGGGGCAGAAGGAACAAATTGCTGGGTGAAATCTGACATAAATGGGCCTGTGCCAGGAGTGAATCTAGCTGGTCAAATACATATTAAAATCTGAATATCTCTTTCAATCTCTCATTCATTCCTCCACAAAAAAGGAAGAAAGAAATTCCATTATCTCAATAGCATTTGCTGTCAGCAGCATTATTCTCTACTAGTAGGAGAGCCACACAGCTCTCCACTCCCTCACTATGAAGTATATCCCTAACTTTATACCCAATTCTGTTTAGCTGCGTTTTGATTGCTGTGTCTCTGCAGTGGCAACCACTGCATTTTTTTTTCCTCTGCCTGTGAATGTATATTGCTCCACACAAATGGATTTGATCCTTGATTGTACCCAAGCATCATTTCCTAACAAATAAATAATTCAGAATAACAATTTACCTCCGTTCCCCTCGTGTTGGCACTCTCACTTTTTAATCCTGTAAGCTTAAGGACACAAGAAATAACAAATTTTTCAGGCGGAGGTTAGAATTTATATATATAGTAAGGGCACAAACTCCACATTCATTCTAAGCTTTTTGCCTCCCCTGCGCTTTGGTGTCCTGTCCCTCATTTGAGGCATTTGTCACACATTTTTAAAGGCCTGTGTCATGCATGCGGGTCTTGGCAGGTTACGAGTTATAACCAGCAGCCTGCGTGACCCGTGCAAACCCACTTCTACCCCCCATCCGATTTCTTTTCTTCTTGCTCTCCAAATACCATCTTGTCTGCCCCTGCTGAGATATCGCAGAAATGTTCTTCATCAACATACAGTGTCATCTAACACATGGAGCCTGCCAAGTTTTCATGTTGTTATATCAGGGAAATATCCCTCAGGGGCAAGGGGAGAGGAAGAGGTCATTTTTCATCTATGGAAGAGTGAGTAACCCTTTTCCTTTGGGACTAAGAGGGTCTTAATTTAACAAACCTTCTTCCCTGTCATGCTGCTGCTGCTCACTTGCAGACCACGACAGACTAGGCAGCATGAGAACCGGAGAATAAAGCATACTTGCAGGAAAGTAGCAGTTAAACTTGGCTTGGCATGCTGGAATTCAAAATAATTAAATGCAGAATGGGAGAGAAGCCAAAAGTATAGGAGTTTCCAGCGCAGAGGAGGGAAATTTGTCTGGTTTCCAGGTGCGATGAGCAATCCTCAGGAGGCTCTCGTCAGTTCAAAGAAGGAAGCCCAAAATGTGGGTTCTTAGGCGAGCTTTAGTCAAACCGTATAAATCTTTTGAATCTTCAATAAGATTCAGACCTGGGGATCACTCAGAAACAGGCTTCTTCAGGGATAGAGTGCTTTTTTTTTATGAAAGAAAACCCAAAAAAACTTCTTTGGTATTCTCCATTGTGGGCAAATTGGCAATACCATGGGAAAGTTTTCCATAATAACCTAAACTTTTTTTTCCTTGGGGTTGTAGCCCAAAAAGGGATTCAGTGTCTGAACGGGTGTTCATTTTGGCTGTGTACATTTGCATTTGGACTGGTACTTTCTCTGCCTTAAGGCTTAGGGTCGCCTCTTCTGAGCTAACTGCAAGATAAGCAAAGCTGCAATACAAAATAAACCTCCAGCAGCTTGATGAAAAGAGGCTGCTGGTTGGTTTCATTTTCAGAGGCATCTCTGAGGGCTCCATGGACAAGTCAAGCCCAGTGGTACCTAGGACATTTTACATGAAAACCTGGTGCCTGGCAGGTTTTTGAAACAAAACTGCTGAAAACTTATCCTGCCCGCAGTCCAGACCCCATAGAATTACACAGAATTAAATCATGGGTTTACGCTAAGGTCCCACGATATGAACTCCTTATTAGCCTACCAAATGCGAACTGTATCTGAGACCAGGGGTTCATTTTCCAGCACTGGGATAGATGAAGAAAAAAATGTTCTTCTCATTAAAGCTCTTTCTGAAACATCAGAAATTTAATGGAAATTGTTAGTCCTGAAAACCTTCAGTCAGTCCAAGTAAAAAATTCTGCTTTTTTCAGCTCCAAACCAGTTCTGCATTTGTGGCAGTATTGGTCTCTTATCTAAACCAAACCTCTGGCTTTACTCAGATTTGAAATTGTCCTCTTAGCTCATTTCTGTGACACAGCCTTGTTTGATTTAGAGATGTTAGGCAATAATATCCTGCGAATACTTGCCACTAGTGACCTGTCTATAATGATGATAAGATAGAGCATGCAGAACTCTGCAGCCACTGCTTTTTTGCCTCCCCTTTCATCCAAGCTAGGCAGCAATCACCAGAGGTAGTAAACACCGTATTCCCTCAAACAGGGCTACAGACAAATGGTCTTGCTTGGTTTTTCATGTCCCACGTAGAGGAACTGAAATGTTCAAGGAATTCTAAATGTCACCAAAAATTTTGTACAAAAAGCTGTAAAGCTTTCAAGACGTTTTTACCTTCCAATTTTGAATCATCTTTTATAGTCTCAGAGTTGACATGGTGAGGGGGGAAAAAAAATCTTAGAGATGGCGTCCAGTTCTTCAGTAATAAACTGTGCTTTTTGCATCTCTTATTACACCTGCGAAGACCCCATGGGAAATGGGCTGGCCTTCCCAATCCTTGGAGTGGTGCTAATCACGTCTCGCTGAATACCAGATCAAGTCTCTGGGAATTATTCTGTGGTTCCCTGGCCGTGTTTCTATGGCAGGACCACTTCATTTTGATGCCTACAGGTTTTCTCAGCCTGAGGAACTGTGACCAGCCAGTTAGTCAGAAAGAGTAAAAGAATACCATCCTCCATTCAAAGCATTTCTTTTTCTGCAAAGTACAGGGTAAAGGATAAAAAAACAGCAGAAGCAGCACATGCACAGATCCTACATATATTACTCTGACTCCTCCTGTAATTCCTCTCCGTTCTGAAAACCCTTATCTTCTGGTAGGAGGAGCAAACTCATCTGACTCAATCCATTTACCAACTGAGCATCTTCACCCAAACCTTGAGCATCTTCACTCAAACCACTCCACCTTTGCTACTTTTTTTTTTTTTTTAAAGTTAGAAGTGCTTACAGTGTGATAAAAGTTGGTGGGATGGCTAAAACAGCATGAGAGAACGTTTTCCTTCTTTTTCTTCCCCCAAACCTCCTCTTACCCTTCTGGCAACTTTTTTAGATTATGTCAATCAGGAAGGAAAGCTAATAAGACGGTGAAAATACTCAAAGCCAGTTTTCTGGAGAGAATAACGCAGCAATCAGGTTCAAGTTCTGTTGCACCTGCAGGCACATTTTCTTGAAGTGCAGCTTACCGAAAAGCTTAGCAGATTAGAGACCCTTGTTTACCAGCACAGCATCATCTGCCCCCAAAATGATTTCACTGACTCCACTCATACTATTATCAAAGTATCCAAACCAGGCTGTAGGTAGAACAATAATACCCCCTGCTTTCATTCACATTTTTTTTGCTTCTTGCAGAACAAGCCATCATCCTACTTTGCCTTCATCACAGTAAACTCTACATGGGGAACAATTTTATGGGCAGCCTCACACACTTCCAATTCAGTTTAATTTCTCAGTGTAATAGTCCCCTCCACCCATGTATTCAAGAGATGCAGATACACTTAATCCAAAGATTCATCCAAAATTTGAATCCCAGTCTTTGGCTGGATTCTTACTGCTACTCCAAGCTGTACCCACCCATGAACATCAAAATGAAGAACCTCTTCCTTTTTTTTCAACCACAGCAATAAAAGGAAAACAGCAGCAAATATCTCTTTATTTGCAGATACCCAACAGTTATTCCCACTGCATAAAAACAGTGAATGAAGCAGATGGGGAGGGAGTAATGCAGCACATCCTCCAAAGGCATCGTAAGACAAGTACAGGGTGGGAAAGTGGCGGTTCATGATCCTCAGCCCTCTTCTCACAATGGAAAGCCTGAGTGATTTATATTATTTCTGTACTGGATGCGATTAACAAGTACCAAAAAAAAAAACCCAAACCCCAAAACCAAAACCACAAAACTCCACAAACCAAACCCTCCTGAAATTTTCAGCCCTATTCTAATGACAGAGGATGAGAAGATGTTGAGATGTTGAGAGATTCTGCTAAGTACTCCTTTGTGGAGTAGTGACTGAAACTTTAAGATTTTCCATTCTGCCGAAAACTGCAACCTGTGCAGAAAGTGTTCTTCACCATAGGATGGACTTTCTCACTTTGGGGGGGAAAAAGAGGAAACTATATCCTAAGGAATCTCCTTACCTTTTACTTACATTAAGTTAATCCCTTTGAAAAACAGCTATTACGCATCAAGTGTTGAAACTAAACTATAAAAATTGGAAAAACAGTCCCAAATTTGATTCCTTGAGCACTGGTAACAGGAAAGAAATTATGTTCCTGGTACACAAAATACAATATGCATACTTAATTGTCAGAAAGTCCCACCTTTTAAAAAATATTTAATAAAACATCAGAGCCTCCTATTACTTCAGAAATCCACACCAGATTCAAACACTGATATGCAATTAAAAGAAAGAGCTAATTTCTGTAAGGAGGTGCTCTACTTTTAAAGACATCTCTATGTAAGCAATATTTTTTTTTCTTCCAAATTCAAACTGTAACTGTGTGTTAAGTGAAGAGCAAAATCTCTAGCTTGGCTTCAAAATGGCAATTTTAAGTCTTAATGACCTTCACATAGCACTTTTGAACATCACATTAAAAAGATAAGCCTTTGAAAACTTTAAAATGTGGGTAAGTAGGAAATATTTGAATAAGTAATTATGAAGGCTAAAGAGAAGAATGATATATATCATCACTAGGCCATATTCAGAGAAATGCATTAGATCTTGGAGAACCAGTTGTTTTTAAAAAGACCCATATTCATATGAACATGTGTTGCAGGTAATGAGCATATGCATATATATAATTCCTAAAACACCTATAAGGATAATGCTCACAAAACAGTTGTGTTAAAGGCTCTGATTCAGCAAAGTGCTTTTGTTTCAGCATAATTAAACATATGAAGTCCAGTTCAAGTCAACTCACTCTCTCAAGGAGTGCTGTTGAAAATAACTACACATATGCCATAAACAGATGTCAGTAGGGTCAAATCCATTTTTTTAAAATATACATCAAAATAGGTTTTAATGTGCTAGTTCTAAGGACTGAGGACCTACCTACTATAAAGTATTTTGGAAATAAGAAAATACTTCTTCAATTCTTGAATATGAAGAGCTGAGTATTTCAGAGATGCCTGTGCAATTTTACATCTAAATTCCCATGTGATTTAAAAAAGGCTGGTGACTTGAAATTCCCTAGGTGACTCTGGAATTTTCAGCCACAGTTCCTAGAAAGTTAAAGCCAACACTGCTATGGTTTATTTTAAGGCACTGGGCACACTGCGATTTGTTAGACTTGCAAGTTGCAGCCTCCCTAAAATGAGATGTACATGCATGATATCCTCATAAACTGGATTAAAAAACAGTCCCTGCTGAACAATGTTACCATTCATAATTTAAGGGTGAAAAGGAAAGCAAAGAGATCCCGCTCTGTTGCAGTTCAAAGCAGAAACAAGTATTTACTTCAATCCGCAAGCTACTGTGCTGCCGCATCAGCACGTACCAAAAAAGTGTACCAAAAAAATGTTCCATGTTTCTCAGTTAGGGGGTTCTGCATATAGTTGAGTCGTTCAGGGGTTTGGTAACAGTAGAACTGTAACAGGGTTAACTAAATAAGGTTTTAATCATGACCTCCAGGAATGTCTAGCCACTATCAGGGTTTCCTGTATGTGTTCCTTTTTTTTTTTTTAAATTTCTACAAACTTAAAACTGTTCTGAAAATAATGACTAGATTAAAAAAAAAAGAAAAAGAAAAAAAGAAGAAGGAAGAATGCTGTAGTTATGGTTAATCAATACCTTCCCACATAGGAAACAGTGAGTTCCTACAATATTTATTTTGGGATGCAAAATATGCAAAAGCAATCTAAACTCCTGAAAGAAGGATAGTCTATTATCAGCTCATGCACTCAACCTTATGCCTAAAAATCATGTCGTTTTCTACAGCATAAAAAAAAGCCAAGCAGACAGGATTTCTCTAGTAACCTTAACAAGTTTTTAATGTCTTTACAGCGTGGGCTTAAATCTCCTATACAAGGTCTGAGCTTTAAATAAAGTTTGGTTTGTTTTTGGTGGTAGAGCTATAGCTGCATGGAGAGGGAAGATTTTAAAAGAAAAACGTTCTGCTTAATTTTAAAATGTAATGGATGAAATGTTTCTTATACAGCTTGTCTGACTTTATTTGGTGAACAGTGACACCAAATTATTTTATTATCTCGTATTTTTTTAATTATTGCCAAGAGCCAGACTCCCTTTACACAGTGGGAGCTGTACCTATTTACACCAGCTAAGGAGTCTATCTAATAATATTTTTGAAGAGACATGAATGAGCTGCACATGAAAAAAAATGCAAAGTAGTGAATATAAATTTTGCATGCGGGGGCCCAGTTCCTTGATTTGAAGATGTAACAACAAAACTTTACTCACAATGCCAATAATTAATAACTACAGCACAGCTAACTTGAAGTCTACCTGTGCCAACACGCCTCAACTTTGGGGCTGCAGAGGTTTTAAGTCCAGATCAAACCCAAATTTTGCCGTTTGGTTAATAATTAGCATATTAATTCATTTTAAGATTTACAGCAAACACAGTGGCATTACTGAAAATCCCAATTTTAGAATCAATAAAAATTGCAGCACGATAATTGTCCCCCTCTGTCGGAGCCAAGTCATTCATGGCTTCTCCTACCTAATCGCACTGGGTTGCCCAGGCCTCCCCTCAGTCTCCTCTTCTAAATATTTGAGGATCATAGAGGTGAGGTCATTTCATCACTCCCTGGCAGGAAAAAGAAAGGAAAAAAAAAAAAAAAAAAAAAGAAAGAAAAAAGGGGGAGAAAAAAGCAAAGCGTCTGCTAAAATCTGACTTCATTTGATTTACTCTCCAAGACTGTTTTTTATTAAATATGTTTGACTGCTATCTCTAATTAAATGTAGAATTAATTTTGGCAAACTAACCACAGATGCAGTTTATGTTCAATTTTATCAGACAGATTTATTTATAAGCTGTCAACTTCTTTGAAAGACTTCATTTTGGAGCAGTTTTAAATTGCTAACAGTAGCTGTAAATGGGGCTACTGTTCTCTGGAAGACTAAAGAAGAAGTATGCTATAAATGTCCATTCCATCTGCGAGGAATCATAAAACAATCACATTCCTTTATATTTTTTTTCTCTCCCCCCCCCCCCCCCCCCCCCTTCTTAGGACCTTTATTAAATTAGTTCAACTCAATTAAAAATAACTTCAAAAACATTTCAGGGCCCTTTGTTTCAGGGAATACTTGGAACTCTCTGCACGGAACGTCACCCTTTTAACTAATCCCTTTTGGGGAGCGGAGGAGAATAGTGGTATTGTGACTTCAGACAGTGCTTTCAAGGGTCTCTACTGTACCGAATTGAGGTCACCGCCAGACAATGCCCAACACCCAACAGCCATTCAGGCGTTCTTCACAACTCTATCAAACGTGTCTTTCTTTCTCGCGCGCGCTTTCTCTCGTGGCAAAGTCACAGGACAATGGAGAAAGCCTCCAGCACCATTTATGGTCACCATATTTGCACATGACAAAGTCTATTCTTCCTGGTTTGCCAATTCCGCGGTAAAAAAGAATGAACCCTGGATAGATTTTCCCACCATTACAGTTGTTCAAACTTAGCTCAGATTAAAAAAAGAAAACTCTAAAAACAACAAAAAGCCTGTCTAAGAACAGTAAGTGCTGTTTGAGAGAGTAGCTACTCCGGTCCTTGCTATTTTGGTACACAGGGAGAAGCTGCAGAGACGAAGTGGAAGATTAAATATGCTACATTATAGCCTGCATATGCGTGGCTGAGTATACAGTTTAGTGCAAAATGGAAACGAAGGTTGAAACAGAAGCTATTATTTTTCATCGTACCATTTGCCATTAGCCACGTTAGAAAACTCACTGTTTGAACAACAATGCAGAAGCTCGCATGCACGATTTGGTTTTGCTTGGAAAGGTTTAACTGCTTCAACTGCAAACAGCAGCAGCAGCAAATCAATTACTGCGCATTTGCGCTGGCTACTGCTGCTATTTCTGAAGATGTACCTCAGAAGTTTTACTCCTTCAACAGATGAGGATGAGAGACAGAGTGAGAACGTTGCACTAGATACAGCGAGCTTGCTGCCAGAAAGATTTTTATTTTAAATATGCGCTAGAGATACAGTATTCTTCACAACCTAAAAAGATCTGAATGAAAATGTGCTGCTGTTTAAAAAGACTGTTTATAACCAGTACTTAACTTGACATTTGCACTGCCTCACCCACGCACCTCCAAAACACACACATCTTTTTTTAGTTAATCAGAAATCATGAACCCCCCACCCCACCGCCTGACAACAGGGAGCACAGCAACCTAACCTGCAGACAGTCAAATGCCATTAAACTCATCGTTAGAGAATAATTTCAGAGTATTCACCCTGTAACGAGAGAACAGGTTTTCTTCATTTCTATTTCTGACCCTTATGGCAAATTTTCCCCTCCATTTTGCACCACACTGTTTTCATGGCATGAAGCTGCTGCAGACTCCTTCCCCCAGAAATGACCCCCAGCCTCACGACACAAATCCCACTAGTGTTAGGAGCTGCTCCGGCACCAGAAAGCGCTTCGCTTCCCCCTCTCCGCCCCTCACACCGCTGGAAGGGAGACAGCTGTGGCGAGCAAACGCGAAAGCTGCATCTACCCCTTCTCAAAAGGTCCAGCATGCAAAGGGCGTGGTCAGCCATACCTGCAATATATGACCCCTTGGGACAGCCCAGAATTACAGAACAAGGGCTTCAACTAGATGGCTGGGTGTTTTTTTCCATCAGGATCAAATATACTTTAGCTGAATTGTGATACTAAGCCTCCCTGGAACAGTTATCTCAAGGAACTAGCATGATGCTAAGGGATCAAATTCTGCTTTCACTCACAAGGAAAACGAACAAATACTTAATCCCAACTCACTTTAGGAAATCCCGTAAGTATGGGCTTAATTTTAAGAACCTTCCCCAGTATGAATGTTCCTCTGAATTAGAGACCCAACGTATAATTTAGGCTGAAACCAGGGGTGTATTATTGTCTAGGAGAATCTTGGGATCCATCAGGAATGAGTTACTTAACTGGGAAACCTACATGAGATCTATGGATGAAAAGTTCTATCGAATGATAAACCATATTGTTAACATGAAAAAAAAAAACCACTACAGCATATTCTATTTAAACAGCAAAATGTATCTGTTGGAGTACTGACTCATGGGTTCCAGACACGTGGAAAAGACAGCCAATTTTTTAATACCACTAAGTTACTTCCAAATTTGCTCCCTACATTTTGATTATATGGAGACCCAGAAATGAGTGAGTCAGTACCATTAGCACATTCTTCTTTGATAGAGTAAAACTTAACTATCTGATCGTACATGTGAGCATCATCTATAGGCTGATAGCCAAGGGTTTCTGCCTACAAATGGCAGCCTATGTCAAACTGCAGAAACAAACTAAGAGGCCAGAAAAAGGACTTCTTGAAAGTTTGCTGGTCAATAGCATTTTTTCCTGTGTTCTTAAAAAAAAAAAAAAAAAAAATTAAGGAAGTGCCTTTAAAAAGAAAGACTCTCCAATACAAGACTAAAAAATCTACTTTGAAAACATGATAGCACAGCATTTAACATGCATGTACTCTATTGCCTTTAAAAATGCTCAGCTAGGTAAATATATGCTTAGGTGTTTTCCTTGCGATTACTCACTTTTCGTAATAAAAAATAGGACGATATCTTCAAGAGATGGACCATATACTCTTTGGAAGCTTCATTTCTGGAGCTTCTATATTAGGTCTTCTTTTAAGCCACATAAAGGGCTTTTGTTCGCTACCTAGTAGGTAAGCTGACTTTGAAATCTCTCCTGAATCCCCAAAACATATGGCAAACCCATAATTACTTAGCCCTACTCTTTGTGATCTACGCTTTTACTAAATCTAACATACTTATGGAAAAAGATCTGTTCAACTCCAGTAGGTTAATCTGGGTGCTAGAATCTGTAAGGATGCAGGAACCTAATCTCGTCCTTTTGCAGCTAACACTCCATCTAGCAATCAAAAAACACAGGCACAAAGGAAGGAAAATACAGAAATGGATGGAGCACAAGTCTAAGCCCTCTATAAATGGGTATTTTTTTTTTTCAGACACTGATCTAAAATATCGCAGGAGGAATCTGAAAATATTTAGTAAAAGTATGCAATCAGTCCTTTTACACTGAGCCCTGGCTCACAGCTCCATCTATCCCTGCTTGTTACTAGCAATGATGGAGTGGAAGATAAGCTGACACCCCAGAGGAGAGGTGCTTATTTTCTTAGCAATTGCTGGTGCTGTGCATACTCAGCCCTGAAGATGACTGCGGTCCTCCAGGTGATGGCCTCCTAGTTATGGCTTGACAAGCTGAAATGCTTCATTCTGGAAAAAGGTGCTGTTGGGTGGGCTGAGGAAGTACCACTCTCAAAGAAACTGCTGAATCTACTGAATCTGATATTATTTATTTTTATAATCAAAAGCTAATGTGAACCACATTCATATTCAAATCACATGTGTTTTAAAAAAAGATGCAACAAATTAAAACCAATTACAAGTGAACTAAAAGTATACAGCCCCTCATCAAGACTGTAACTGTTTTTAGAGCTCAGATTTAAATTCTCTTGTTTCAGACCCAACTCTCCTTTCCGTTATACAACAGCACTTAACAAGTGGGAGGAGGCAGGAGTGAGAAGTCCAGCTTTGCCTTCTCGTAGATCTCCCTTTATCCTCGCTTTTTTTTCACCACCTGAAGTGCCCATCATTAACTTAGCAATACAACTGGTTGCTTGAAGAAATGTCTGATGTGAGGACACAGGGCGTTGATGATCTTTAGGCCAAAATTTTTCATGCCTTTCTGTAGCTGCACATATGCAGGCTAATTAAAGCATTGCTGGAAAAACCCCTCCATCCTTTACAGCTCATATCCTACAGATATCTGAAGGATTGTGGGCTGGGTGCTTGCACAGTTATGTTTCTTTGAAAAGGCTGGGGCTGGGCAGCAGTAAGGAAGGTTGCTCCTCTGTCACTCTTGCCATGTCCTCGAGGGAAAAAGCACCCCCTCTCTAGGGGCACGCTGCAGGGGGGCAGGCAGAGGGGGCAAGAGAGAAGAGCCTGGACAGAGTATGCCTGTCCAGCTCCCGAGGAGTTTCTATCAGAAGAAGCACCGTGGTTGAGCAAGGAGATGATGCTCAGCCAAATCACTTCGGTGACAGAAAGAGACTTTTCTTGGTGTCTCAGAATGGACTGTGGACAGTTTGCTACAAGAGAAGGAGTCACAACATTGCTAGGCTTAAAGGAAGACTGAAGAGGAGAGTCTAAACCACAAGGAGCCATTAGGCAGGAGAGGTATATTCATAAGTCAGGTTTCCTGTACCATTTAACCTCATTCTTCTGAGTGTTATCTTTTTAAATACATATATATATACACACACATATATATATGTGTGTAAAAAAAGGTCTTTGTTTCTTTAAGTAAAACCTGGATGGAGAGTTTAAAAGCCTTTTCTAACCCTCTGGGAAGCTCACTAAAGTCAAGTCCACCCCCAAACTCTAGCTGAGTCACAGTCCCATGAGAGGATGGATGCCAGGCAAGGCTGGGAGCCGCAGTGAGAGGGCTGTGTGACAACACGGCTGCTCCCTCGTCACAGCAGCGACAACGTGTGTCCCAGCAGACGGGGCCAGCGTGGGAGCATTAGAGACTTTTCAGTGGACACCAGCAGAAGTGGGGGAACTCGGATGCTCTTCTACCAGGTGAAACATACAGGCACCCGGCTGATCTCTCATATCAATGGAGTGAGTGCTATTTAGTATTTCAAGGTTGCTTGATGAAACCACTTGTAGGCCGGTTGTTGGGTTTGCAGTAGGGATCACTCCTAGCAAGGCAAAAGCGTGATGCACACAGTTGAGAAGAGGAGCGTCGACAGAAGAACAGCCAATAACGCTTGAAAAATCATTGCCTGTTCCAGAAGTAGGAACATGTAGGGGAGGATAACAGGGACTGAAATATATTTTCCTTTAAGTTGTTCATAATAATCTATTTAGAGACACCCTGGAAACCACTGAAATGGAGTCAATTTTTATTGCCCTTTTAAACTTGCATTAAACTCAGGAGTTACGCCTTCATTGTTATGGGATTCAGGCAGCTATCTTTCTGACATGCCCTTTATACAGGGGAAAAAAAAGGCAAAATAACCCACTGTTTTGCTTAAAACACAGTCAGCAAAATATAACAGGATGTCAACCACCACCAAGAAAGATAGATAGGCAGACAAAATGATTGACGGATGTTTTTCAAGCTGCCTACAGCCATGACGTTAGTATAGTATGGAACACTGAGACACCTTTAAAATCACACATGCACAGTACAGACAATACAGATAAATGAAGAAAGTTTTATTTCAAATTTAAAAAATTATCATGTTTTCTGAAGTGAAAAGATATTTATGATTGTCAAAGTGCAAACTTAAAAGGGCATCTGGGTATGTAAGTCCACCAGCCAAGCTAGAACATGACTTGCAACTCTCCACAATTAGAAGGTAACAAAACTTAGTTTAAATTGCTTTTACTCCACTAAGTCTCATTACTGGCAGTTGGGACAGGCTACCACACCCAGACAGGGTCCAACAATAACCTTCACTAGGCATTGGCTCAGCCTGGCAACCTGTTGAGCTGCAGCACACCTGATGCCTTAGAGCCTCTCTATTTCTATCTCAGGGAGAGCCAAGCTTTCACAAAGATGCTTGATTTCAATGCTTCCTTGCACTAAAATCATCTGAGCTCCACAAAGGCGGCAGGATCAGCCTTTAGTTAATATATACAACTTTATCAGTTCATTTTTTGGAATTCTGAGGAGCCCTTTTTTTGCTGCTGGATAGTACAACGCAGCACTCATTTCTGGTTTGATAGCATCCGAAGAACTTTTGGACTCACTTTTATGTTTCTGGAAAGCATCTATTACGGGAGACCTTATAAATATAAATTAATGTGATCCCCCGTAGAGAAAACACACAAGATCATGAGTCCCCTTAATAACACAAAGGGGATACCTGAACATAAGTATAAAGATACATTAGTGCTATGTTTTCTTTTTTATGAGAACAATTTAGTTTTCCCCTGTCCTTCCAGCCAGACTTGGCTTGTGTGATATTGAGAGAGAAGAATCATATACTTTCAGAATGGCTGACAGTCTGCTTTAGGCATTATATCTGAAAGCAAATCATCAGCAGCAAGGAAATTGACATTTGGAGAGAGAATAAATTACAAGACATTGAGATATCTGTACTAGAGTTGTAAAAAGCAGCAAAAAACCAAAGTAAAAAAACCCCACCTGATACTGGTGGGGGAGGTAAGAGAAGGGAAGAAGATGAAAGGGAGAAGAAAGTTTTGCTTTATACACCATGTAAAACATATCTGAAAAGACAAAATAATATACATGGAAAACACTACAAAGGCTTCAAAATCTGGTGCTCAAAAGTTAGGACAGGCAGAATTGTAACTGCCTATGCAACCTTTGTTTGGCCCCATCATGTAGATGACCTGCAATACAATAATTGCACGATCACAGATTCTTTTTCCACAAGATCCCTGTACCATTGCACAGAACAAATCTTAGAATCATAGAATTGTTTAGGTTGGAAAAGACCTTTAAGATCATCCAGTCCGACCATTAACCTACACTAACAAGTCCACACTAAACCAATCAAGGGTAGACTAGACTAAACCATGTCCCAAAGTGCCACATCTACCCATTTTTTGAACACTTCCAGGGATGGGGACTCCACCACCTCTCTGGGCAGCCTGGTCCAATGCTTAACTACCTTTTCCGTGAAGAAATTTTTCCTAATTTCCAACCTAAACCTCCCCTGGTGCAGCTTGAGACCATTTCCTCTCGTCCTATCGCTAACTACATGGGAGAAGAGACCAACACCCACCTCACTACACCCTCCTTTCAGGTAGTTGTAGAGAGCGATAAGGTCTCCCCTCAGCCTCCTCTTCTCCAGGCTAAACAACCCCAGTTCCCTCAGCTGCTCCTCATAAGGCCTGTGCTCCAGACCCTTCACCAGCCTTGTTGCCCTTCTCTGAACACGCTCCAGCACCTCAATGTCTTTCTTGTATTGAGGGGCCCAAAACTGGACACAGTATTCCAGGTGCGGCCTCACCAGCGCCGAGTACAGGGGGACAATCACCTCCCTGCTCCTGCTGGCCACACTATTCCTGATACAAGCCAGGATGCTGTTGGCCTTCTTGGCCACCTGGGCACACTGCTGGCTCATGTTCAGCCGGCTGTCTACCAACACCCCCAGGTCCCTTTCCTCCAGGCAGCTTCCCAGCCACTCTTCCCCAAGCCTGTAGCGTTGCATTGGGTTGTTGTGACCGAAGTGCAGGACCCAACACTTGGCCTTGTTAAACCTCAAACACTTCGCCTCAGCCCATCGGTCCGGCCTGTCCAGGTCCCTCTGCAGGGCCATCCTACCCTCGAGCAGATCGACACTCCCACCCAGCTTGGTGTCATCTGCAAACTTACTGAGGGTGCACTCAATCCCCTCATCCAGATCATCAATAAAGATATTAAACAAGGCTGGCCCCAAAACAGAGCCCTGGGGAACACCGCTCGTGACCGGCTGCCAACTGGACTTAACTCCTTTTACCACAACTCTCTGGGCTCGGCCACCCAACCAGTTTTTTACCCAGCGAAGACTATGCCCATCCAAGCCATGAGCTGCCAGCTTCCCAAGGAGAATATTATGGGAGACGATGTCAAAAGCTTTGCTAAAGTCCAGGTAAATGACATCCACAGCCCTTCCATCATCTACCAGGTGGGTTACCAGGTCATAAAAGGAGATCAGGTTGGTCAAGCAGGACCTGCATTTCATGAACCCATGCTGGCTGGGCCTGATCCCCTGGTTGACCTGCACTTGCCTGTTGAGTTCACTCAATATGAACCTCTCCATAATCTTTCCTGGCACCAAGGTCAGGCTGACAGGCCTGTAGTTTCCTGGGTCCTCCTTCCAGCCCTTCTTGTAGATGGGCGTCACATTGGCAAGCCTCCAGTCATCAGGGACCTCCCCTGTTAACCAGGACTGCTGACAGATGATGGAAAGTGGCTTGGCAAGCTCCCCTGCCAGTTCCCTCAGTACTCTCGGGTGGATCCCATCTGGCCCCATAGACTTGTGAGCATCCAGGTGGCACAGCAGGTCATTAACTGCTTCCTCCTGGACTATGAGAGCTCCATTCTGGTCACCATCCCTATCCTCTAACTCAGGGGCCTGAGTACCCTGGGGATGACTGGTCTGGCTGTTAAACACAGAGGCAAAGGCGGCGTTAAATACCTCAGCCTTTTCCTTGTCCTCGGTGACAATGTTCCCCCCCACATCCAGCAAGGGATGGAGATTCTCCTTGGCTCTCCTTTTATTGCTGATGTACTTATAAAAGCATTTTTTATTATCTTTTACAGCATTGGCCAGATTAACTACTTCTTGCAGAACGAATCAAGCATGGGTTGTCAATAAGGATAGGGTTTTGGGGGTTGATTCATTTGTTGCAGATTGTGAAGGTATGTTGTGAATGAGGCGAGGGATGGAAAGAAGGAAAACAAAAGCTCCCGTTAGCAGACAGACAGGTGAATCCCGCTCAGGAGGGCTGGATCCCCTCCTTGCCACAGCCTACATGAGGTCACCTGTGTAACTGAACTTTTCCAGGTATCACTAATGCTGTCTTCCTCATTTTCCAGGTGTGGGACTTGAAACTGATATGCAGAACTACCGAGCACTCACAGCTGCAACCTGAGTCATCTGATGCATTACTCTGAACATAAGAAGTGCTAGATAAGGTTTACTATTGAAAAGGAACACAAAAAACTAGATGATTTTTAGTACCTTAAATTGTCTTGGATGCACCACATTAGCAAAACTTCTGCTGCCTAGTTTCCCCGTCCGTAAAATGGAGATAGCCCCTCTTCCTCAGGTTCCCAACACACCTACTGTGAAGACGAATTAGAAGTTTGTGATGTACTTAGATATTCTCTTGAACAGTGCCACACAAAAGACCATGAAAAAATAAATAATTCTGTCTTCAGAGCAAGAACGATATGTGATTGAATGGTAGGGACAGTGCTACACACTGTACAATAAGGAATAATGCAAGATTGAACAGTTGCTCATTAATTGCCCGTCTTCATTCTGTGTGGTCAATGAGGCTCTGTGTAGAAGAAAAATTGTACATGATCATATAATTGTAGACTGTATCATACGTACAGATAGAAGAATCCTGAAATGAAATTACACAGCCAACACAGTGCTGAGCAATGTAATTAGAGTGCTTGACTTCGCAAGCAATGTTATTTTAACACAGCTTTTGTGCGCCTAATTTCCTATGTTTTTGAAAAAGGCAAATGGAGAAAACAGTGGTTTCACCGTATTTCTCATGCTGCCAACAACATATTCATCATCTGGCTCAGGAGCTCCAGCTCCACCTCCTGCACCTCTGCTCTTCTGCTAATGGCGGTTACAGACAGTAAAAATAAACTTATACCTGTGTAGCCCTTACACAGTGAATGTTCCACTGAAGTTTCAGAGACACTTGATGTTAGCAAAAGAAGGGCATCCATTTCAGGTTCCTGATAAAGGGTACCTGTTCTGCCCTCTTCCCTAAACCCTCCCTACTTTATCTTCCTCTATCTTTTCTCCACTCCTCTTTCAATTCAGTCCTAGTCTTCTTGTCTGTCAGTATTAACTCACAATCTTCACCATCCAAGACCAAATCTTTCCCTTTACTTCCTCAGCACATCTCTACCTCAGCATATCTCAAAAGCATGTAAGGTAGCACGTATATGGGCACATACTCAGGGGCATGGCAAAGGCACATCCCTGACTGAGAGACGATCACTTGGGAAATTCTATCTGTGCTTCATTACTGTGGAGTATTAACACTATTTGAATACAAGCCTACCAGTTGTCTTTTTTTTTTTTTTAAGTGGGTGAACCAAGTATTTTCTCTCATATCATTCAGTATAAGAACAGTAAACAAACAAGAACAAGAGTGTGAGGTCAGACCAAAGGTCCATCTTGCCCAGCATCTTCTCTGTGACAGTGACCAAAGCAGATGTCTAGGGAACAGCAAATTTAAATAAATCAATAAATCTGCCTGAGGCAGATATTCAACACTTTACAGTCTTATAACAGGAAGTGTTTGACAACTTCAAAAATATTTTTCTTCTGTAGCACCCTATAAATCTTAGTTACATTCACAAAATTCCACTGGAGAGACCGTAATTGCTGAGACATATAACATATAATAGGAGAAAATAGACAGTTCCTCAAGGAATATAAACAATAATGCTTCTGGTATATCACCCACCCTTCCAGACTGTCATTTTTTCTGCTTGTGAAAAATATGCTGGTAAGAAGTTCACTTTTATCAAAACTTATATTCTCCCTCCCCAAGATACACAATCTTCCAACTCATCTTTCTACTCCCATACAATTCATGCAGACCTGGTTTTAAAGAAGAAGGCCTGTTTGTCAAAGGAAGAGGCGTTCTTGTGGTTTTGTGTTATGTATTATGTGGAAGACGCAAATTCACCCACATTGGTAAAGTGTTATAATTACAAACCTGAGCTGCTACCGCTATTAGGTGGTTCCCAAAGGCCCCAGGTTCTTGGTTAACCTAGAGTGATTTCTGACTGACCCCGGCCTGCCATGTTTCTCTGTTTCTGATCTAGTCACATAATGCAAAAATATGGGGGTGGGGGAAGTTATAATGTTGGGAGAGCAAAATTGTTTTTTCATGAAGAATATTTTTCAACATTCACTACAAACTACCGAATCTTTTTAAAATCAATCAAAATATGAGATATAAGAAATGGGAGAAAAATGGAGCAAAAGGGGTGGGGGGGGAGGGGGAGGGAGGGGAGGTGGAACAGAGAAACCATCGCTAAAATAAAACCAGAGTGGTCAGAATTAAAACAAAGAACCTGAAGTCTCAGCAGTGCTGTGGATGCCTTCCCCGGCGGCTGCTCCTCCACAGCTGCTCACATAAAGCACCTGACCTTTGTGAGATGTGTGGTGCTGGCGGCACGCCGGTGTTTGATACCGCACTGGCCAGCAGCAGCTACGCTGTTCTGTGTCTTCATAGCAGAGAGAGGTAAGAAATATTTGGAGAGAGAGGAGGGGAGGCTAAGTAGGGCAAAGAGCAGACGTGGGAAAGATGAGTGAATCTCCCAGCACCCCTTTTGCTAGTGACTCGCTGTTTTATAAAAGCTATGGCCACCCTTATAAAGAAAAGGAGAGACACATCCCATGAAAAAGTAGCTTCATGCCTTTTTTTCCCAAGTCTTGCCAGGGGTCCTGCTGATATAAAGTCCTTGGGTTTTGTTTTCCGCAGGGTCGGGCACTTGGGGTACTGATGCCCTACCCCGCGATCACAGTTCTTCCCCCGTCACACCACAGCTGGCCGCCCAGCCAAGGACTGCTGTGGGTCCAAATTAGAGGAGTATTATAAGTGTCAGCGGGTGAAGGTCGGCTCAAAAATCTGAGCTTCACACCTGCCAGAACTTCCTGAGTCTCGCCTGTGCATTGGGAAACGCTGGCCCTTATTTCAAGAAGCCAATACTGTCACCAGCATAACACTACTGACTTGCTTATCAAATTGTATCTGTAAACATCCACCTGTGTGAACAGCTGAGAGGCTCTGTTTTATAAGGTCATATCCAAGCAAAGTTTCAATAGCAACTTGTGTTGAATTTTTTTTTAGAGCAGGAAAAATGTTAAGGTTCTTCTACCAGGATCTGAATGAAGGTCTCCAGGGACTCCAAGAGTTTTGAGTCTGTGGTCTGCGATGCGTCTTATGAAAAAGGAAAAAATTCATGTTGCATTTTATGGAATTGCTGTAGATCACAGTGTCATTATTATTATGCTGGCTAACTGCAAACAATTAAACCAAAGGGAACGGACAGGGAGATAAACAGGAAATGGAGCAAGAGTAAAGATTATTCTTTAGAAACAATAATGATGTCCTGGAGGAAACAGTAGAAAAGTTATTAACTGGAGAACGCCTCCTCACTGGCTGAATCTAGGCTGGCAGAATTTATTCTTTCCAGGACTGAACACAGGATCAAAGGGGATAGTAAAAGTCTGCAGCCTTAACAGAGAGGGCAGTCAAGCAGATATTGGAAGGGGACAGAGGAAAATGCTACTCAGGGGCTCTCTGCTTCTCTCAGGCAAAAAGCAGGGATTCCAGGTCGCCTGTGGTTTATCCCAGGCCTTCCCTTTCTGTTTTAACATTTTTGTCTGCTTGCAGTTTACTTTTCTGTGCAAAAATAATGCTTTGTTTTTAAAAAGCTGTTCTGAGCCACTTTAAACAGAAACTGCAGTTGGAAATGGGGGAAATAGAGGAACATGTAAACAAGACAGTTCCTTGTTTAAAAGAGATACCTGGACCTGCCAATGAAGGATGTACTGAAGAAAAAAAAGTGCCAGTCTTTTTGTAAGACTGTGAAATGAGAAAACTTTCTCTCACAGATTTTCCAGGAGCCTATGCATACTTCTATAGATTTATATGTACAGTAACAAAAACACTAAACAAATATAAACCCAGGCCTGACCTTTGTGGTTTTGTCCCATCCTTAAAAGCAAAGCCATGCAAGACCTGAACAACTTCCAATTTTGCCCATACGAAACTTGAACTTTGTGACGTGGAAGGAGGTCCCAGGAGTTCAGCCAGGCACCTGAACCGAGTGAGTCAACCTTTCGAGGTCAGCTCTTCTTTGCCTCTCCCACACTTCTGGTTGGTATTTCAAAACTATCTATCAGAGTCTGTGAGATACCATCTATCTAACAGTGGTTGTGGCCACCAACTTTCTTCTCTATAATCTCTCCCCATTTTTCCTATGTAAGAGTCTTAAATGAAGTTTGTTCCAGACTATTAACCTATGACAGAAGACTGCACAGATAAGATTTCACTGACATATAGAACAAAGAAAAAGAAAGGGTGTGAAAATTGCAATGACAAGGTTGCCTTGGTAGTTCGAGATGTATGAAATGAAATGAAATAAAATATCTGACAAACATCTGGATAACACAGGCTGGGCACTAATCACTTTGGTCGAGTCAATCAGAACTGCATTTAATAGAAAGCACAAAAGATTTCATTCACAACCCAACTCCTTAACTATAACATCTAAAATTTATCCAATACTGTGCTGCTTTGAAGAATAAATGATATAAGCCCTGCTACAAAGACATATATTCTCAAACTACAACATTTCTAAAACAGGCAAAATAAATATTCCATTACAGTGAAATCAATTCAGATTCTATCTATAAGAGGAAAAGCTATGGCATTGGGAAAGCTACCTACGTAATAGTTAAACTGATCAAATTAGTCTCATGGGTTAGACAGGATCAAGCCATGTTTTGACTGTGTGCCAAAAATAATCTTTCATGTTTGGCTGGGCAAAAAGTTTTCATATATTCTGAAGTGAAGATGGTTTTAAGCTCAACATGCCACAATTCTGCAGAAAAAGGAGGAGGACTGAAATTAGAGCCAGACTGAAGGGAGTTATTTTCATACTTGCTGTTGTTGAGCAGGAGCAAAAACATCAAAAGCAAAACCAAGGAAAAAAATTTAAAGGCTTGCATACAAATATCATCCTCTGTGGAGAGTTTTAACTAAAGTGCCTGTGGTAATGCCTAGTTTGACACCAACTTGGAAAAAGTCTCAAGCTATATTTCCTTCTGCACAGTTTAACTTAATAAAACCACACACACACACAGAGCATAAACCCAACAAGGATGGTGCTTACATTTCCCCCAAGTTTTTGTGCCCTAACTTCCGGCCCAGTGAGTGACATACTTCCTTTCTGCTGCAGAAGAGACAGAGGTTCAAAATTACCTAATTTGCTAGCTAGCATCCTTCAAGCCTGGCTGGAAACCCTCCTCAGAGGGACCTCCTCTGAGGAGCACACACCAGGAGTGATGGAATGCTTCAGAGATTTGCAGTTGCCTCTAAGGGGTGCCAAGATACCTGTACGCCCCTTGCATCCTCAGAGTTTCAATGTACTCAAACTCCTGCTCTACTTCATATTGTACATTCCAGGTTGTCATACAGTAAACATATGTAACCCCATAGAAAAGCATATGAAAATGAAAACAACAATGAAGCTGCAAAGCAAATAGGATAGGAGAAATACTACACTGTTTGTTTTTGCTAGAGTCCAGAACACAGCCTTTGCTTGGGACAAAAAAAAAAAAAGAAAAAAATAATCTAAATGAATGGGTCTTTTTTTCCATTGTTGTTTATGACCATAATTTAGCAATGCATTTACTAGCCACTGTAATCATCAAACAGGCTTTGACAATTAACAAAGAGACCATGAAAATGAAAGTAGTGAAATGGAAATGAATCACAGCTTCACCACAGCAGAAAACATCTTTCTGAAGAAAAACAGACTAGAATGAACACTACTCCAAGTAAATTACATATTAATTAAATGAATTAGCAGTGTTACTATTGTCCCACTTGGCTACTCACACGCATTTTACAAAAGGACCCTTGCAGCTTTATGAGTTTCTGTCTTTTCACCACATACTAGTATAATGCCTGCTTTCTAACTGGGATTCCTGTTTCCAATATCTATGGACGACAGTAAATCCCCCTCTACACCCCACAGCAAATCACCCTTATGCAGACAATCTCCAGCAGTTATTCTGAACAGCGTCCTTCCGTCATGCCAACCTATCCTATTTTTGGCAGAGGATATGTCTAGTGCTGCTCCCATACTGACAAGGAACAGGATAATACTTTATGATAGACAAGAAGAGTATGTTCCTCCTGCTCCACTTTGTGGACTCCCTTTTAGATCACAGAAGTGAGCTGGACCAACCACATGTAGGTGCAGTATTTCAAAGGCATGATGTAAAGTTGGGTTCCCAGCCCCATGCTCCAACATAATACTCAAGACTCCAAAGTGTCCAACAACTTCCTAGGACCTCAGAGCTCCAATTTCAACAGCTGTATATGGATTTGAGGACCTACTTGTGCAGCAATAAAAAAAAAAAAATATCCTCAGTTGTGAAATGCAAAAGCAGATCTTCCAAGTCTCCTTCCTCCCTCTGAATGAACCCCCGCACATGACATGGAGGGCCTCTAGAGCATCAGGGTACTGCAATGGATGGGCATCGTGTGCGTTGAAGGTGTGCCAGGAAACAAAGCTGGCTACATCGGTGGTAAGATGGGGCAGGACCATGGGCTCCAGGAGTCAAAACACTGGATGCAGCTGGTCTGTTGACCTTGTATGGTCTGCTGGACACACTGATACACAGCAAATCATCTCAAAACAGAACTGCAGCTGTGGATGAGCACGAGGCAGGAGCTGACTACAGACCTGACGCTCAGTGCATGACAAAAACTGGACATAAGAGTTTTAGCTCTATACGCTTTCATTAGAAATTCATATTATATGGGGCAAGAGTTATATAAAACTAAATTCAATTTCAAGCATTTAAAATACGCATTGTGTTCACAAGAACTTCCTGCTTAAATACACAGTCATATCTGTATGAACTACAAAGTGGCAAACAACCTTCTGAAATCCGCCAGTAAGACCCCTTGCATCATTGCTAAGGTGTCAAACAGATTCTTTGTGGTCTTTGAATATGGGAGTGTATTATATTAGAGAATCTGACTTCAGGACCTTTGCACGTAACAAAAATCAGATGCTTAACAGGAATGACCTTAAAGAAAATGTAAGAAAACCTGGGGCCCTCGTATAAGCTGCGGCCCTTTTTCCTTGGTATGTTGTCAACAACTTGTCGACAACAAAGGAACTATCAAACCAGTATTTGGAGGCAAAGGAAATAAATACAACTGAATACGTAACTTAGGATAAATTTTCAAGCACTGTGGCTGCGCAGTTGACAATTCTCAAAGGGAAATTGGCCTCCTGGTGTTGAGGAAATGGGTGGTCCAATTACTAATCTGCTCAAATTATTTTCATTCCAAAATATTGTTAAAATCACTGTCATAATGGAGCAAACATCTAGCATCAAATAACTTCCAATAAAACCCCAGAAGCATGCAGATGCTGTCCCTAGAAGAGGCGTGAGAAGCCTTGCCCTTTCAGCTACGTATCCTGCAAAGAAGGCTTACTGTGGATGAGCTCAAATTAAGACAGAATGTACTGACCTACCGAGCATTTAGTCCCAGCTTAAGCTGGGTCTTATGTTCTGCACTTTATTACAGCACACAACACTTCTCTCTGTGGTCATGTTCTTGGCATAAATGAAGTCACAAATCACCATTGTTTAAAATTATTAAAGGTCTTTCTGCATCAGTATTATTATTAGCGTTTTGGTTTAAATGAATAGTCTGCCATTTTTCAGCTACAGTCAAATAAATGAGACTCCAAATTCTGCTGGGAAAGGAAACCCCACACCGTCTCATTTGAATAGAAGGCCAACATGCATTTTTGGCTGCGCCTGTCAGTTTTCCCTGACTTGATACAGAAAATTCAAATGCCTACAAATTAAAGTGGGAGCAGAAAGCATTAAAAGATTACTTGTGGGATGTTGACATTCAGATATGAACTTCACACCTTCACTTTATCCTCACGATGCAGCAAAATACAGTCCTACGTCCTAAAACTCAGCAAACTCCAGGGAAGCTCACTAGGGCTTGTACTGTGCAGCTCAACACTGCTATGTAATTTCTGCCTATTTCACATGAAGGAAATTTGCGTGTAGAGAAGTATTTGTTTTAAACACTTACTGAGGCCACACTGCTGGTGTATTTTAAAAAGGACTGGATCTGTTTGTAGGTAACAGAACAGCGGCCAGGTGGATTATGATAGGATCAGTTGGTCTTTTATTCTTCAACCTCAATTCTCAGTTGAGGTTGACAATAGCAACAGGAAAATTTCCGTCTTTCTTTCCAAGAACAACAAAATATTTAGCAGTATTTTAGATGGTTTTGTCTTCCTCTTAGACAACAAACACCAAGAACTGCCAGAGAAAGAGTATTTACATGACGGACAAAGTGATCTGAATTTCACGGACCAACTGACAAATTCTGTGTTTCTGTTTTACATTTCAATAGACAAAATGCTAAGGAAAGAAACCATGTGCACTATATACAAAGCGATTCATGACCCCAAATGTAAATCTTACTTCATCAGATAGCTTGGCTCTAGAGTTAAAATATTTTTTTTTTTTTGAGTGTTGTGAATGTATTAGAATGATGTATTTCATATGTAAAAATTACCTCCTGCCTTGTAAGGTTATCATGAAAATGAGATCTTGCTCCAACTCAAGCAAGCCCAGAGATAAAGGAGACAACAACAAAGAATATCAGCCCTTCCATCTCCCTGTATAAACAGTTTGAATAGCCTCCTGCATTTCAAGGGTTCTTGTCACTGATGATCTTTAGGATCTTGTAGCCGAACTCTACACTTCAGCAATGAGGACATCCAGTGGCAATCACCAGTTAACTTATGTGATGCAAGCGCTTCTCCAAGTCTGAATTTGATATCTGAGACTATTTTTGTTTTACTTACACCTGCATGGGATGAATAACATCCCTTTTCTTGTTTGGTAACTGTTTTTCTTGTGCTAAATTGCCTATTGACTCTAGCCTGAAGCTAAGCAACAGGGCAGATAATACAGCAGAATTAAATAATGTATTTTTGCCTATCATTAACATGAATACCATGTGCAATTTCAATCCCTAAAGAAAAGCCATAACAATCTCTGACATCGGCATAGAGCAATTGCTGGTGAAGACTGACTGCTCTAGCAGCAGTTCTTCTTTATAAAATATTTTATGTATTAAAACACTTGGATAAAGCACAGTTATTTTCTACAACAGGTGAACGGCAATTCTACTGCTGTTTTATAGAAGAGGAAACTAAGGCAGAAAGCTAAGGCGGCTTTGCGAGTCGAGGGCTGGAGTGGGATTAAAAGGCAGAAGTCTTCTTCCTGAGTCAAATTCATCCCAGCCACAACCGCCTTGTTTGTTTAGCAACGATTGTGCTGTACTCAAGTGGGGCAAGGTGAGGGCAGGTTGGAAGGATGCGTGCCTACGTTTCATAATCATATGCTTTCCTGTGTACCCCGAGCAAATCCCCGCTTAGTGCTGTTGCTAGGATTGTTTTTAGCACAGGAAAGTCAGAAGTTTCCCATCACAGGCAGGAGCATTCGATCCTCTGTACCCGCCTCGCTAATGGAGAGAGGAGAGAGTTTAGTCGCTCTGAAGCAGCCACCGCTTGAAACAGTCCCCCAAAGGGAGCATCTGAAAAGAGTTACTGCTTCTTTAACCTAACCGGAGGCAAGACCTTGATAGCAACGAAGGACGGAGCTGCGACTGCTGAGGGAAGAAAAGAATTGAAAACAATTAGCGTGTTGATGTCAGCTTAAAGAGGGTCACCGAGAGATCAGCTTTCCCTGCATCTGTTCTTTAATTAAAAAGAGAAAGGTGGCAGTGTCCACTACTCATCACTATGGTAACATTTAAATGCCACGCAGCTGGAACCGGCTGCCCGTTCGCTGCAGAGCGGGATCAGCCAAGAGCAGAGCAGGTACGGGGCCACCAAAGGGTGGGCGAAGCCCCTCGGTGGCTGCTCCGAGACCCGGGAGGACTTCTCCACCGGCGCGAAGCCTTGAGCGCATCTGTATGGGCGCGCGTTACGTACCCCGCATCGCTTCGGCTGGCTGACGGCGAGGGGAGCCTTCCCAGGATGAAAGACCAGAAATGTCACGTCGGGAGAAGGCAGAATGAGGGGAGGCGAGAGCGAGGAGGGGTTTCGGCAGGTTTCCACTGTGGTTGTGTGCCAGTCACCCTCTGCCGACTGCTGCCTTTGATCATCATTAGCACACCAATGCTGCCCCTGCGACGGTTGCTTATCATCTTCATTGCTGATTTAAGTCGCTACAAAAATATTTGCCAAAGCTATTGTTTGGTTTGTTCTAATAATAGTTATTATATTATTCCTTCAATTAATTAGACACAGCTGCACTCCCTGCTTTTTCTACTGCCTCTTGAAGTACTTCTTGCATTATCAGCACTGACAAGAGTTTTGTCCACAGAGATGTAGGTCTTTTTTTTTTTTTTAATGGTTTCACTAATTATTTGTGTGATTGCTTGCATCTTCTTCAAACTGCAGCACTGAAATAACAACATGCAAATGATGCCAGACCAAAATAATATAATACCAGTGCAATTAGAGTAAAAAATGTCTAATACATTTTGCAAATTAATATACAGTCCTGCAGTTGAGACCCCATCACATATTTTACCTTAGAATTAAAAATGGCTAGGTATTTTGTTCCTTGAAAACTATTTCTGAACATCATTTCTTCTCTCAGCTTGAGATCTGTCTGTATCAGAATCAACTACACTGCATGTATGTATCCAAAAGCCTCTGCAGCCTTCACCATTTAGAGTCTGGGGACTCAAGGAATAGGAAATAAGATTCACTGTATGCCAACCTAGCTAAGATCCTTCCATTCTTGTATTTTCATACACAGTTTCAACATCTTGCCTTTTAAATATGACAATATATTAACCAGGTTATGGGGATGTATATTATCCTATACTACTATATGAACAAAGCACAAACGATACTCCCTTCAAAAAAGGACCCGTTAAAAGCCCCTATTACACCAGGAGCAAAATCTTGAACAATCGAGCTAATGACTATGTAAAATATAAGAGACATTTTCAGCTAGGCAATGAAATGTCCTATTAACATAGCTGTTTTTAATGAGCTATTTTAACTTGTACCTGGCCTCCCTCAGCTTAGATCTCTCTTAGATCTTCTGGTCATTTATCTCTGGTGCTCTAACAACCTCTTGGATCTAATCCTTGATTAGTTCACATTTCTTAGCTATGGCTATTATAACACATCCAGCCACCAAAATAAATCATTTAACTTTTAGTCTGCGTGTGTCACATTACATTTGAAACATCTGACCTTTCAAACAAAGGTGCATGTCCTGGTTTCGGCTGGGATAGAGTTAACTTTCTTCCTAGTAGCAGGCGTAGTGCTGTGTTTTGGATTTGGTATGCGAATAACACTGATAACACACTGATGTTTTTAGTTGTTGCTAAGTACTGCTTATGCTAGTCAAGGACTTTTTCAGCTTCCCATGCTCTGCCAGGTGCACAAGAAGCTGGGAGGGGGCACAGCCAGGACAGCTGACCCAAACTGGCCAAAGGGCTATTCCATACCATATGACGTCATGCTCAGTATATAAACTGGGGGGGGGGGGGGGGGGGGGGCGCTGGCCAGGGAGTAGTGATCGCTGCTCAGGAACTGGCTGGGTATCCATCAGCGGGTGGTGAGCAATTGCATTGTGCATCACTTATTTTGCATATTATTATTATTATTATTATTATTATTATTATTATTATTATTATTATTATTATTTTCCCTTCCTTTTCTGTCCTATTAAACTCTCTTTATCTCAACCCACAAATTTTACTTTTTTTTTCCCCGATTCTCTGCCCCATCCCACTGGGGAGGGGAAGAGTGAGCGAACGGCTGTTTGGTGTTTAGCCTGCCTATGGGGTTAAACCACAACAGTGCATCAAAAGCTGAAACATAATTTAGTCTGATAAATCTATTTTTATCTAAAGAGCTGTGCTAACTATAAGCTATTGGTACTTTTCTGACTACGCACAGTAGGTACATTAATAACACTACACTAAACAATCTGATAATTGTAATCCATTGGTAAGGATTTAGCAAAGGATCTTGATGGAGTTAAATACACAGTCCCCCTGAAACAGATCGCTTTTACGCTTCAGGTTCCTTCAAGAGTCCCAGCCATTGAGTACAGAAATAGGAAAAAGTGTAGGGAAAATAACACAACTTCTCTTTGAGCAAATCAGATCACACTCAAGCTAAGAGAAAGAAAGAGAGACGGAGAGAGAATCTAGCTCCATTGACATCAACTGGAAAAAGGTCACGGTTTTCAGCAAGACTAGGAGTCCAGTATTTCCACTGAGACAGTATCTAGAGCACTGTAAATAGAAATCCAGTGACTCTCTCAGTAGCTCTGGAATTATATACCAATAGGGTTGACCCTCTTTATAATATAATCCCCTGCCCCTCTGGCCATCCAGCTACTGGGGCAGTATGTTCTGTGAAGTTGATGAAAAAAAAAAAATATACCACAGCTTTTGGCAGTTTGATCTCCCCACAAATACTGCTTGAAAGGACTGAGCAGGCAACTACAGGATGATTGTGAATGAGCTCTGCTATCAGGAGGACACCAATGAAGTCTCATACCTCTTTAAGCATTCCTATGTTTTTACAGTTCCTTTCCTATCAAGCCCCCAAAACTGCAAATCATTGATACTTTTCCGTCTACAAACTGGTAAATTAAAAAGACTTTGAATACATGTGCACGCTAAACCGCTGACACCTTACATAAAATTATAACACAGGAATGATTGTACCAGACCAGACCACAGATCTGCTCAATTCAGCTCTGTCTTCTGCCTTACGCAGTACCACAAAATGACAGTAGGGGAGAATACAAAAACAGGGCCATCACAGGGCAGCATTTCCTCAGTATATTCTCCTACCCTCCAGCAACTTGCTGGTGGTTATGTTGGCGTCCTTGATGGATTTTTCTTCCATGAATTTGTCTAACCCTGTTTTTGACCCAAGCCAGTGCTTGGTGCCCATGACATCTCATGGCAACTAGATTGACAGTTTAACCATGTGTTGCAAGTAAAAGCAGTTCCAATCCCGTGATGTGCTGGATCCTTTCGCTGACACCTAGTTCTGTACTAGAAGAAAGCATGAACAAGCATTTCCTATTCACTTTCTCTGGAGCCACTCACAATTTTAGAGACTGCTACCATTTTTCTCCTGCAGGCTTAAGGGTCTCAGTCTACTCTTCCTCATGTGGAAGTCTCTTTGTACAGTTGATTTTAGCTGCCATCCTTTTTTATGTCTTTTCTAATTTGGAGATGGGGGAAGGAGAGAGAACAACCAGAAAGGAACAGAGTCTTCCATACGTGGTTGAACCATAGACACAACACTAATGACATAATAAATATAATATAAATACAGTGGCATAATACAGTTTTCTGCTCCTTTCCTAGTAACTCTTAGCATACTACTTGTTTTATTCATTAGTACACTGAGCTGAGACCTAAGTGGTAAGCTAGTTTATAGTTCACCACTTTGTATGCAAAACTAGAATTCCCCCCCGCCCCCCATATACATTACTTCACAATTTATACACACAGATTTTTACCTGCCATTAATTTTACCGACCAGTCACTCACTAACGTGAGATCCTTCTCTGCATTCTGTTTTGGTTTCAACTCCATGAATAACCTATTAGCAGCTGCAACCTTTTTTTCAATTTTCCTTTCTCAGATCATTTACGATATGTTGAGCAACAGATATCCTAGCAGCACAGACATCCTATGAGACTACACCACTGGCTTCCTTACACTGTCAAAGCTGTCTATTTATTCCTGCCCTTTGTTTGCTACCCTTTAGCCAATTATTTATCCATAGAGACTCTCACCCCTTATCTCATGACAGGTAAGTTTTTCCAGGAGCCTTTGGCAAGGGCCCTGTTGAACACCTTTTCAAATCAAAGTAGATAACACCAGGATCTCTCCTTGACTCCTCTACAGAACTGCAGTAATCTGTGAAACACAACTTCTGTTAACAGAAACAACATGAACTCTTCTGCAATAAAACATGTTTATCTTCGTGTTTACTAACCCTATTCTTCACCATTGTTTCTTCCAAATGGTCTGTTATGGTGTGTATTTCCCATCTGAATTCCTTTAGAGCTTGTGGATGAATATTGTCTGGTCCTAGCAATTTGATACTCCACATTTTGTTGGTTTGTTCCGTCCTTTGCTACAGACACTGGAAGTTAAGTCAGATCCTGTGACACATCCCCCACCTCTCATTTTCCCAGTTAAAGAAGGGTTCTGGCAGACAACATCCAGAGTATTTTCTGTCAGCAGTACAAGCAGATTTGTGTTCATATGATCATTTGGTATAGTCTCATCTGGTGCATCCCACACACACTTAGATAAACAGACAAGACCCTCCCCAATACAGACAAGACCAAATCTGGGTGCTCAAAAATCTAAACCGAGACATAAAATTCAAATCTGAAAATTACTCCTGCCTTTTGCACAAGCCAAGCATGCTGTATGCAAGATACCGGCACTGGATGGAAAAGTTTAAAAGCCTGCAGGTTTTGTCATGCAGATCCCAGCTCGGTGCTTTGCACCAGCTTTATTTCAGAAAGTTCCTCCATTTTCAACAGAGCACCTACTGCAAAATAACACTGAGCAGACTGTATATTAAAAAGCCATCCCACGCATATTTATAACTAATTTATTCTTCATTTCTTCTGTGTTGAATAACTAAATTACAACAGTGGCTCAGTAACCCCTTTTAGTTTAGGAAAGGGCAGCAGCTTCATTTGAGTAATATTTTAGTCCAATTAGTCCATTAGTCTCCAGTGGAGACCAGAGGAGAATGGAAACCAGTGAAACAAGAGTCCTGGCAGGATTCCTTTTAAGTAACAGACCTCTGACTCATCTGATATCATCTGGCAGACCTCATGATCCCTTCAAAGATATTTTGTATTTTCCAAGTGTTCCACAGAGACAGTAAGCAGGCATTTGCAAGGAAGAGGCAATGTATTAACATAGGCCGTTGTGGATAAACCCATCTTATAAAAGAGTTTCAAACTATTCATGTCTTGAAGGAGCTTCGAAGTGTCTGAGGATTTTGACTCCTACTCTTTCCCAAACACTACAGAGTGTGGGTCAGTCTCAGAATAACATCTTGTCTTTCCAGAAGGATGTTGTCTGAATGGACTTGCCGTGTGTGGTTGTCCAGCTCTGGTTTTGAGATACGTTTAATAAAAAAGTGGCCAAAATAAAATACACATTTTCCTATCTGAAAAACAAAACCATTTTAAAACCTGTTTTAGACTCTTTGCCATGTAATACATAAGTAGCAGCTACGAGGTAGTATACATACAGATATGAAGACTCAAGATGAAGAATTTGAAGGACTTTTCTGGTTCTATCTAACTGACAATCTGAAAGTTAGTGCCTAGTTTCAACCAATTACCCCTTCAATGAACAGAGAGAGCGAGCCTCCAAGAAAACAGGCATCTAAGATAGGTGGGAAAAACGGTTCACTTCATGATTCTAATATATACATCTGTATCTATTCATGATAAAACAAGTTTAAGTGATTAGCTTAGCTCAAGCACCTACAACAGAAGTTGTTGGATCAATGAGAGATGAATCCCACTTGACGAGTGATGACCAACATGTACGTGACACCCTGGAACGTCTCCACATTTCTGTCACCTTACAGCACCATAAACACAAGACCAATCATATTTTCTGTTCATACAGGACAGAATTCAAAGTCCCCAGAAGCTGAGGAAAAGAGGCTTATCATTCTCAGCAAGACTGCCTTGTAGCATTTTCATCAAGCCCAAACACTTTACAGAAAAAATTCCTGCAGCCCAAGTCATCTACTCTTAGAAAGCACCCTTAAGCTAGCGTGTGCACACATGCATACACATGTAGTCTCACCCATGGCTGCAAGTTTAATACTCCAGGATTGCCCTTTATTTCTTTATCACTGCTAAAAGAAAGTTGGCTCTGTATGCATCGGGCTGCTGCCACACCTACATCGCTATCAACGCTGAACTAATGAATTCAAGGCTTGCTCAAATATGTACGCTACTTCAGCACAGTGACTGAAGACATACCTTAGCACAGGGTTGTTCTCCATTTTCTTGTTTCTGTTCAAGTTAGACGTGCAGAGCTTCAAGGAGTAGTCACGGGCAAAAGACTGCATTTCACAATAGGAATGAATTTTCAATTGGTCTCATGCTTTATATATATAATTTAATATTATGGCATATCTTTTTATCTGAACAAATGCGAAGTCTTTTGCGAATATATACAGTACATATACAACCACTGAAATAAGCCTCTCAGCTAGTGTAAGGAAGAAGAACTGTTAGTCTCCCAAATAAAAATCATCATTGTTAAAATATAATATCAAGCAGTCTAGTGTCAATGCGTGAAAGATGGGACCCTGATTTTACAACTCTCATCCAGAAGAAACGCTAGTTGTAAGCTGCACGATATTCAATTTATCTGGCTCATAGGGATGAAAGGCTAAGCCTATTCTGCTGGGACTTGAGTCTAGGATTTTCATGGAGAGTTTATTTATGACTCCCAAACAGCATTTCCACTACATTTTTGGCGATTTTTTTTTCAGATTGTTGTTTGGCATTGCAAGCAATGAGATAAAGAGCAACTCTACAAAATCATTGTTATAACTTATTTTCAGGTATTCAAAAGCCTGAACGGCACATGTGAAGTTTCTTCCCGAGATTTGTGAGGTTATGTGACAGCATGAGGGAAAGAAAACACTCACCCTTCATCTCCCATTGGGCTAACAATGACTGAATAGCGGCTTTAAAGAATAAAAACACTAATCTAGCTCTAGTCATCAGCCAGAGAGTACAGGGGCTCCACACTTAAAGTTCCTCTACACAGAGAATTGCTGCTCATTTTACTGACAGATACATGTGCAGAAAGGACAGCTTCAATTTCAATTTCTTTAAAAACTCGACCCATATCTCACTGAAGTTGAAAAAGCTATGCCTGCCTCTGCCACTTGTGTTGGCATAGAGAACCTGTTGTTTTACCATCTTTAAAATGATAAAATTTTATCTTTCTATGTCACTGTTTATCCTAAGGAAATGCAAAGCACTTTGCAGCACTTTATATAATGATGTATAAGTTATCATTTCACCAACATGCTGGAGAGGATGCTGCTTTTTACCAGAGCACTATATATAAGACAGGAAAAGAGGTAACCTTTTATTGCAGACAGCACAACTAAGGTATACCGATTACAGTCTGGAAATTAAGATAGAATGCTAAAATTAATAACCGGTACCACAAAAGCCATAATGACTATGAGTAGGATCATGAAGAGAATCTACTGGTCAATTGTATACAACTTATATTAATATCTATATGATTTAGCAATAACCTTCTTATTTGCTTAGTGGCATACACCAGAAAGTACAAACTACAGAAAAACTTTTTTTTCAGTATTCTTTGTGGAGTTGTGGAAAGCTGTCATAATATTTTTTTTCCTTATTACAAAAGATTCTTTAATATGTTAATTTATTTTTATAATATTTTTATTCCATAAAGGAGGCTTATCTTTCCTCTCAGGAAAACATAGACGGCTGCCTGCACTCCATGAATATTGGTCATTATGTACTTTCAGTTCATCTGGAAGCCTCTCAAGAATGAAACCTCATGTCTATTTTGGTAACATCCTTTGGCCACTAGCTGGTCAGCATTTCAGGGGCTGTGGGTGTGGGGATGCCAGCTCCTTCCAAGTATATCTGCTGATTTACATCAATAGGTCACTGGACAAGACAACAGCAGCACACTTTGATGAAGTTGTACGTATATAACTTACATTATCTCCCCTTGCACACACAGAATGGAGGTAAATAAAAGGAAGAAAGATTTGCTGAAAAACGACGTTTCTTACAGACATAAAAGCCATAAGTCTATTTCATGTAAGCTTCTGTATTTCCATGGAGGCATCCAGTGCACTTGATAGGAACACCGAAATGAAATCTGACCCCGCAGGAACGTGTGAGTCCTCGTGGGCAAGCAGAGATAATGACCAACCTGCGCATTAGGTCGACATGAGATGCAGAAAAATACACTGGGTAAAGAGGTGAGCAGGCATGTGCACATGCACATTAAGGCACACAAATCCGTATATCAATAAGGTTTTTAAAATCAGATTAATTTCTACACAATTAACAAGGCTGTTGAAAGATCTGCTTTACAGCTGCTGCCGCTGCCAGGAGATGATGACAACTAAGGAAATGAAAATCAAAGGAGGAAACAATTACAACAATACTCGCTGAAACTATTTAGAGTTCTCTTAATAAGTCAGAGAAACAAGTAATTGAAAGAATGTATTTTATTGCTGATTAAGATAATACTTAATTTAGGTCTTATTTTTAAAAAGAGATCAAATTAACAAATCAGTTCTTTCATTCAAGTGCAAGTGAGAGCTCAGTGCATTCTCCTCATCATATCCCACTGCCTGGAGATTCAGAGGGCAGGTGCTGGGAGAGAGCAAAGATGAGAACGAGGTAGGACACATTCAGAGAGAAGGGCCAGCTGGAAAGAGTAAGGTGCCGAAATACAATTCTATATAAAATATTAACTCTTATTCATTTAAATCTAGCAACACAACAGTAACTATGACTTGCTTTTCTAGACATTAAGTTACAGTAGCCTTTTCCTGTTCTGCAACCATCGTAAAAATGGTAATGCCAAACATTTTTAAGCCCAACATCTAAAACTATGGAACAAGGGAAGTTTTTAAGATAAAATGTTATACCTGTTTTATGAGCAGGAACACTGCCAGCATCTTCTTTAAACAACAACAAAAAAATCCATATATCCTTTTCCTTTAAGTTTTTAATGCCATCGTGTCATATCTCTAGATATTATAATTGAGAGATAAGGGAATGTAAAACAGTTAGAATAAGAAGTTAGCTCTGACTGCTATTTCTTTGAAATGAACTGGGGTAACCCAGCTAGTTGCCAGACTGCAAGAACAACAGGGGCCACTGCAAATTTTCTCTTAAATTTCAGATTCTGCCCCAGTATCTTTTTCTTTTTTCTGAAGGATGAAATAAAACAAAAGCTGAAATGCGAACAGGATACCACAAGACTTTCAGTTTTGATAAAGAAAGGTAGGATTAATAAAAAAAGATGAGTATAGGCTTTTAAACAGTATGTTATAACCTGATAGTGTTTTGAAAAACTCAGACATATAAAAGTTAATCACAAAAACACCGGCAAACTTGCCTTTGAAGGGGAAGGCAGCAAAAAATTACAGAACATCAGAGCTCGGAGGGAAAGGTAGAAAGAATTGTAAAAGGGTTAAAATGACTAAGATTAAGAAAGTGCATGACAACCATTCTCAAAGACCTGATCTGCGCTAACAAAACCATATCCTATGCTTTTGATGAGACACTCACAAATGATTTAGCAAGAGGTGCTTTTGAATTATACCAGTGCTTTTTGGCAATAAAATGTCTTTTTTCGGGTTTTCATTTGTATCTGCCCTAAGCTGAAAACATCCTTGCTAGAAAATAAGATAGGAAATAAGCAAAACCAGGTTGAAGGTATTTTTAAAGCAGAATTTCCCTAAAAAGGAATTTATTGCAAGTGTTAGCAAAAATTGATTAAAATAAATTTAAGAATTCAGGAAATACTAAATCTAAACAATCAAATATAATGCAAAAGAGGCTCCAGATTTTAAGCTATTTAAATCACGATAACGTGGCATAGATTTCAATAGAGCTATGAAGCTTATAAAGGCCAAAGTTCTACCTTTACCTTCTGCTAAAATTCAATGAGTTCGCTGCTTTTTTTTTTTTAAATAGCTGTTTCAGAGTATAAAAATGTCTGTCTTAAGCTGCATGTTAATTAAAGTTCAGTCTGTCTTTGACATATAAGCTTCAGTCAGTTTACAATTAATTGCACTGAGGTCTGTTCTCCAGTGTCAGTTAGCTGACTTACTCCAAAGCCTAAGGTCCCATCTTGCTTCGTAAAATGGCATGATCCACAAAAGTCACTTTGCACCCTACAAAAGTGCAAACTTTACCCTCCTCGGGGAGAACAGAGTGATGATTTTGCTGGCAAGAGCCAGGGGGAAAAAAAAAAAAATTCTTTTTTTCAAGGGTAGGGAACTTCAGCGTGGTGGGGAGGAGGAGTGGGGAAGCAGGACTAGAGATTGTGTTTTGCCGGATCTTCAACAGCAAAAAATGATGGCAGTCCTACTGCAGCCCTAATTCACACCAGTGCTGAACAGCCGTAATTTTGGAGGAAAGCAGCATGTTCTCCTTTCTGCATTGTACATCGACAACACCAAATCCCTAACCCAAAACTCCATGGCATTAACAGCAAAGCTCCCATTTCTCTTGGCCACCCTGAATCTGACCCCAAGCTATTACACAGTAGAGGTTGTCTTCAAGGAATATCTTTTGCCTTGAAGAAATACACATTTGCCTAATATTCAGGTCCCACCTCTGAAAACAAATGCTCACAACAGAGCAAAATATTTCAGTTTTCCCTCTGCCAGGTATCCAAGAAAGAGGCAGGTAGGTGATACACTAAGACCTACCCTGTGGCATCCACCCAGAGAGAAAAATGTCTTTTAAGTAAAAACGTTGCTGCATCCCACTCACTTTCTGGTAATATCCTGAATCCTTCCTCTCTATTTCATAAGATCGTTAAGTTTGAAATTCCATTTCAAATTGAAAACAACTCGAATCAAATGAATAGGGACTGGCTCCCACTGAAGTCAGTAGAAAGATTTCACTCGACTTAACAAGGACTTCGATTAAAAGAGGATACAGGATGCTCATGGTGAGTGAATAAATATATGACAGACAGCCAGCCAGACAGACAAGCATAACCTGACCATAAACCTAAACCAGTACCCTTTGAAGAAATTACCTATTTGGGGGAAAGAAAATCAGGGAATGAAATCATGCCCTAACACCTCAAAATGTCAAAGCACCAGCAAGACACAAACACTGCATTCAAGGGCAAGAAAGTCTAAAATTAATAAACCATTATACAAATGTTTGTGTATGGTGGTTCTCCGCCTGCCAGCACCACCAGGCTGGGACCTCCCCGCACCCCAGCACCGACACAGCCCCAAGAGCATGCAAGGTCCTTGAGCCTGAATACAAGGCTTGTTTTTGCACAGCTTTGCAACACGGCGTATCATTTGCGATCTGCCAAGTTACTGGCTGCGCCGCTGCCCGCGGGGACCACCACAGCTCCCGATGCACATCTGCCCAACATGGGGAAGTTGGCCAGAGGTCTGGGTGCACAGGGAGCACCCACTGAACACACAAGGGGCCACCAGCTGTGCCCCAGCCCAAAATATCCTTTAGCTGGTGCAGGACACAGCTGGAGCATGGGAGGTATAATATATATATATACACACACACACACACCCCCAATTTGGATAAACAGCACAGTGATTGCCACATGAGAACCTTCTCCATTTCCCCCGGCCGTCTGTCCTGGTTCAGGCAAAGATGGGTCTTTATCAACTTAAATCTGCACTGAGCAGTTTTGGAGGGCCCACAAAAATGAGCTGTATTTGATTTAGGCTTGCTGATTTTAAACTGGTTTTGATCACTCTGTGCAGTTTTCCGCCATCAACAAGGCCCACTCCACCACCGAGACTAGCTAGATGCATATCTGTGTGCTACCACCGGGTCTAACAAAAGAAATCACGAAAGCTTCTGCTCATTACATTGCAAGAAATGTTGCCCCAGGAAAGAAACTGTGAGCCATGGAAGATGTCGGTATACACCAATGCTTTTGTTGGGTCAAGACAATCAAGTAAAATAATTAGCAGCAAGATACTGGATCTTCTAGCTCTCAGGAAGCGGTGCAGTTCTGCACACCGCACTCCCCAGAGAGGCTGCAACCATCAGGCACAAAGAAATTAGGAGCCAAGGAAAAAAAAAAAGAACGTGGAGGGTTTCCTTCAAAAATTTCGTACCGGATAATTGTTTTATTAATTGTGAAATGAGAAGACATATTAAGAACTGCGTGGCCCGGGAGTGAGAAATTCAAGAGTATCTTCCGTATTTAGGGAGATAAAGAGGAGATGACTATGGTGTGAAATCAGGAGGAATAAGAAACTGGCTTCCCCTTTTAAGAGCAGCATCAATTAAACCCAGGGGAGGCGGGTGCAGTTTACTAGTTAATTAGTCCAGGGATGTGGTCCTTTCATGTGTAATTCAGAACAGGAACACCTGGTGTGCGGCACTTCAAAGCACGGGGGAGGAAAAAAGCCAAACAATGCAGGATAGGTCACAAAAGAAAGCAACAGCACAAGAACAAAAACTGTTTATATCTGACCTTCACCCTGCTGTAAATAAAGCAAGATGGTAGGGCCCCCTCCTCCCCGCCCGGGGAGAACAAACAGCTCTGGGCGCACTGGGGGAGTCGCAAAAAAAGGAGACGGAGAGGGGGAAGAGAGAGACATGGTGGTAACTAATTGTTTTACAACCTAATTAAAAGAAAAACAGACAGCAAGATATAGATAGGGATATAATGATTTTAATCACGTTCTGATATGCAGAAACCAAAAAAGACAGAGAAGGGAAACGCGATCCGGGCAGTGCTGGGGGGCTGGTGGAAATGCTACCTATCGGCAAGGAAGAGCAGGGCAGGTTTGGTGCACTGAAATCCTAAGTGGGCCTGAATTTCAGGTTTTTTGACTGGATAAAAATTCGGGTCAAGTTACAAGCTTCAGACTAGGAAGGAGCCAGGATTTCGCTTGGTCCCGCGTATAAACAGATGAGGATATACTGATCTGCTCTTCCAAACCTGGACCAAATATTAGCAGCATGCTCAAAACTTTCTTGATCCCTTCCCGTAACTGCTATCACAGACAGAAGGTCCTCTGTAGCGTGCCCAAACTGTGCTGAACTGGAAGCAGATGCACTGTGATAAAACTTTTACAGTGCTTTACTTCATCAAACACAATACAACTCATTAAACCTCACACACCAAAGAAGTAGGTGTTATTTCTGTTTTACAGAAGGAAACCCAATAGAAATATTAATTTAGCAGCCGTAAGCCACAGAACAATCAGTAGCGATGATCAGCCATCTACCCAACTTCTTCAGCAAGTTTGCTGCTTAGTCAGCAAAACCACCAGAAGATGGCCAGATCTTGCAGATCTTGCAATACTAATAGTATTTTATTGAATGCTGTTACTACAGGAAAGTCTATGAAGGGGATCACTCCAAAAGAGCACAAGCATACATTTGGCAATGTAAGAATCTCAGATAAGTCTCGCAATTAAAAAAAAAAAAAAAAAATCCCAATTTCTGAATGTGTATTTGAACCAGATGCCTTTATTGTATTGGTGATTATTTTATTCACTCATCTCTAGGCTTGATCTAGCACAGTAAAGAAAGATGCTGTTATTTTCAAATACTGGACTGCAAATTAAGAAACATGATTTATTCCTTAATCTGCTGCTATCTTTCTGCGAGTCCTGGAGTAATTAAGCTCTCTGAGTCTCATTTTGCCATCTGTAAAAGAGAGAAGTGGTGCAGAAAAACTGGGTTTGTGGAAAATGCCCCACAGAAGGGAGGCATTATTACAGATAAAAGCTCACTTATGTTTAAATAGCAATTTCTATGTTTCATGAACTATGGAAAGTTATGAAGCTCCCACACCTCGTTCTAAACTACCGTCTGTTCCCCAAATCACTTAAATTAAAAGAAGAAATGCCGCAACCAGGACCATTTTGCAAAACTTGCACTTGTGAGATATGGTTCCGGATAGGACAACAAATAACATCTGAAAACACTCTAGACATAATGCACCAAACAGCACCATGTTAATATAAAGAACAGCATAAATGCCTTGTGTGGCCGATAGCTTGGGCAACTAAGGGAATAAGAGAAAAATAATCTCTTCTCCCCTCTTTTCCTTAAGAAACACCACAAAAGAATTTTTGCTTTAGAGAAAAGTAGAAAATAGGTATATTGGGCAACATGCATGAAAATACATTTCAAAATGGGCTTGGTGATAGTTGGGAATTAAATAAAAAAAATAAAGAAAATTAAGCACATTTGGTGATTTGCCTTTGATTACTTCTCTATCATTTATACACAGGCTGGGGATTACAAATGTGGGAGTATGTTCTAGAATGAACTTTGCAGAATGGCCTGAAGACCTCTCAAAGTGTTCCTCTTCATCCATGCTCAGATGAGAAGGGCAAGCTCCTCTATTTTAAGACAAATGTATGTTATTTAATGAGCAGTGACGTCTCCAGAAGCTGTATTTTTCTTAATGAAACAAGGCCATCATTCAAGCTGCCAGCTAGCAGGAGTTCATTGCTGAAAGATGTTTTGGGGTTTTTTTCCCCCAGGATGGGTTGGGTTGGTGTTTTGGGGTTTTTTTTGGTGTTTTTTTCAGTTGTTTGGGGAATGAGGGGGGTTGAAAAGAAATAAGCAGCACAAGCCTCATGAGAGTTGTGGTAATAAGATGAAATCTAAGCTGACCAAGTTTTTATTAGGTGAAGCCATATGACAAAAATCACGATGCTCTGAGGTAGATTTCTCTAGAAATAACTAGAACTAGCATCTAGATATCACTCATGTGCACTGCAAGACCAAAACCAGTACGAAGTGTATCCTCCTGAACTGGATGCCCATGAGACAGACCCGTTTCACCAATTCTTCCCAAAAATAATTAGCACTCCACCATGCCTCAGACATGACTAGCATCACCTATGCATGCTAGTCAACAGGATGGCCCAGCAGATGCTCCCTGGGCTCCCAACATCTCCCAGCAAGTAAGGGCATGGCCCAACCATCCTCTTAAGCACCTTGGGCAGCACAGCTGGCAAAATCATCAGCCAAAGGGAATTCACAGACCTCGACCTCAGCCCCCTCGTTCACAGAAAAAAATGTGGAAAGTACTAGAAACAGGGCTGAGCTGCCACAGCAGTGCAGTGCAACTGCACACCTATTTTCAGACATGACCGGCTGGAGGGCTCACTAACCAGCCATTTCATCTCATTGATAAAAAATGCAAAATCTGGTCACCAAGATGTTTTGTTACGTATATCCTTAACATGAATGCATTTATAGACCTATAGGGGCAATAGGTAAGAGCAGGTGGAAAGCAGTTGGCAAGCTCCAAGCTAAATGTGGTCAAAGTATTTTTGCAATCACATACCTCACAAATATCCTTGGCTAGTCCGTATGAACCAGGGAAAGTCATTGATAAATACTTAGAACTGTTAAGCAACACACGCCCCACAGTGGTAGCCCAACATTTAATTCCAAAGAGGAGTAAGAGAGGATAAGGAGAAAATAAAAGACGAGGGCAGTGAAAACTGAAAGAAACGCTCACAAGTCACGGGATATTACTGAGACTCAAGTTTTCACTGACTTGGGACCTCTCTAGGTGATGCTAGGTTAGGTAAGAAGTCAACCAGCTACGGAAATGTATGCATATATATGCTGTATATATTCTACCTAGCCAATATATAAATATATCCAGCTGTTAAGACAGAATTGCAGCATTTATTTGTCCTTTTTTTTCTTTTATGGTTTTCTGTTTCCAATTTGTAATTACAAGACTGCTCTTAAGTCTTGCTAAATAAGCCCAGACTTTGCCTTACCATTAAATTTGTCTCCTGTTGTGGTTCAAAATGAACTGGAAGAAAACTGACAATCTCTCGGTACTCTTGTCGCAGCAGCTCAGTACGGTGCGAGAAGAACATGTTCTCAGGAAGAAAGAGGTCTGAGCAGCGTTTCTTTAAAAGCAGCAAAGAGTGAATAAAAGGGCTCAGAGTGCCAGACGACAGCAGTTAGGAGAGGTTTCTCCAGGGCAGGAATAAATTGCAGCCTTTCCTGGAAGGAAAGAAAAATGAAGACCTGAAGGCATACCCCAAGAGTTGCGTGTGTTCTTGCCAAGGAGCAATTCTCATAACATGTTAGATTTTTTGGAGATTATTTATTATGCTGGTGAAAGAGACAATCTCTCTTCATGCAATGCTTGACTTGCTGCAACTGGAAATAAACCCTTCACTGGTTTAAAAAAAAGAGAAAACAAAAAAAGAGAGGGGGGCCATCTTCACAGGGAAGATTCAACTTCTTCCATTCTCTCTGGTCCCTCAAGACAGGATCCATCTGACTTCTATGTTTCTGTAACTCCCTAGGGAGTTTAAAGGTAGAGAAATAAGTAATTTTGTTTATGATTCACCTGGCCTCTTTTAGCATCTAACATTGATTAGGTGAACTTGCAAACTGCCTGTTCTCCCCATTGATTAACAGGAAGTCCCAACAACCATCTCAGAGTAGAGGTTCACACTGTTGAGTTTGGAAGAACGGCACCACGAGGCCAGGGTATGCTGCCGCATGTATTCTCCCAGGCTCAGGGGTGAGCCCAGCAGGGAGTGGAGTAGCTCCTTAAGGAACCACCCTGTGCTCTCGCTGCACCAGCTAGGAAGCATTTACTTTGCTACCATCCCTAACTTTAAGGTTTGTTGATGAGACCATGTGGTGGGTTGACCCTAGCTGGATGCCAAGGGCCCACCAAAGCCACTCTATCACTCCGCTTCTCAAGTGGACAGTGGAGAGAAAATATAAAAAAAAAAAGCTTGTTGATCAAGATAAGGACAGGGAGAGAGATCGCTCAGCAATTACTGTCACAGGAAAAACAGACTCGACTTGGGGAAATTAGTTTATTACCAGTCAAATCAGAGTACAGTAATGAGAAATAAAAACTAAATCTTAAAACACCTTCCCTTCACCCCTCCCTTCTTCTCAGGCTCAACTTCACTCCTGATTTCTCTACCTCCTCCCCCGATGAGGCGTAGGGGGATGGGGAATGGGGGTTGCGGTCAGCTCGTCACACGTTGTTTCTGCCGCTTCTTCCTCCTCAGGGGAGGACTCCTCACACTCTTCCCCTGCTCCAGCATGGGGTCCCTCCCACTGGAGACAGGCCTCCACAAACTTCTCCAATGTGAGTCCTTCCCACGGGCTGCAGTTCTTCACGAACTGCTCCAGCATGGGTCCCTTCCATGGGGTGCAGTCCTTCAGGAGCAGACTGCTCCAGCGTGGGTCCCCCATGGGGTCACAAGTCCTGCCAGCAAACCTGCTCCAGCGTGGGCTCCTCTCTCTCCACGGATCCACAGGTCCTGCCAAGAGCCTGCTCCAGCACAGGCTTCCCATGGGGTCACAGCCTCCTTCGGGCATCCCCCTGCTTTGGCATGGGACCTCCCTGGGCTGCAGGTGGATATCTGCTCCACCGTTAACCTCCATGGGCTGGGACAGCCTGCCTCAACCATGGGCTTCACCAGGGGCTGCAGGGGAACCTCTGCTCTGGCGCCTGGAGCACCTCCCTCCTCCCCCTCCTTCTTCACTGACCCTGGTGTTTGCAGAGTCATTCCTCTCACATATTCTCACTCCTCTCTCCAGCTACAGTTGTGCCCATTTTTCCCCCCGCTTCTTAAACATGTTATCGCAGAGGTGCTACCACCATTGCTGAGGGGCTCGGCCTTGGCCAGCAGCAGGTTCATCTTGGAGCCGGCTGGCATAGGCTCTATTGGACACAGGGGAAGCTTCTAGCAGCTTCTCACAGAAGCCACCCCTGTAGCCCCCCAGCTCCCAAAACCTTGCCATGCAAACCCAATACAGCCCACTATGCAGGTCTAAACAAAATAAGTGATATCCCAAGAGTTCGGGATCTCTAGGTGTGAATCGCTCCCAATGAAATTTGATTTACACCAGTCTCTCTTACACATACATTACCTTGTACAAGAAGTCCTCGGATGCACTGGTCCATACAATACCCTGAAGCCCCAGACTCCCTAAAGACATTTGCTGGGATGAAGCCAGCAGCATTTTCCCCAGCAGTTTCCAGGTCCCAGCCAAGCCCCACTGTGCTGCAGTGGCTATTAGCATCCTCCCACAGAGCTGCCGGTGTCTCACCAGGCCAAGGTGTCCGCTAGACACAAAAGGACTCTTGAGACCTTAGAAGTCGAGTTACTCTTTGGTTCAAGGTAAATGCCTACAAAACCAAGCAGTCATGAACTCACAGGCTTTTGCACTACTTGCCTAGCTTCAGGAATAACCCAGCCTACAACCAGGACATAAGTCAGAGCTACCACGCTACATTTTGGAGAAATAAATATTTCTAAACCATGGTATCTTCATATGCCAAGTACCCACATCAACAAAACCTCTTCAGTGTCTTACAGGAACGAGTAGCACCTTCTAAACCATTAGCACCCTTCTAGCTAGCGCAACTATGATAAGTCACTGGGAATAAAAGTAAGCACAGTGCTGTTTTATTTGTGGCACTTCTATTTCCTTTAATGTGTACCTGATAAAATGTTTTCTAAGCATTGCCTTTAGTATGTGTTTATCGCAAAGGGACCATTCCAGGAGGACAAAAAACGCAGCACCCACTACTGCCAGTTTTGCCTTCAAAGCCATGAATACACACTTCATTCACTTGAATAAATTTCCTTTTTATCTAATACATCCAGTGATGCTTCAGGCTTGTTCTTGATGAACATGTCCTACCTTTCAGCAGAAACTCCGAAACAGAAGTTAAGGTAGCTAAGAACAAAGTTACCCTCATAAACATATTTGTCATGAAAGCTCAAGTTTCAACAAGAGGTGTGTTTCATTTTTAAATATTCTCACTGTAAAAGACCACTAACTTTTTGGGGAGTCAGTCCCTAGAGGTTGAAAGGTGCTAAGTGCCTTTAACTGTCATTCATTTTCGTGAGAAAGAGGACACACTTAAACAGAATAGCGCTGCTTGTGTGCAGCTAAAATAAACGCTTTTCCTCCACCTGTATCTTGATTAAAGCGGGGGGAAAAAAAACCATGAGGCCAAAGAGTACAAAGAATGTTACCTCACTTTCAGCTTTAAGCATTTGCAAAGCAATGGAGAGAGCCCCTTCCTCAGCCACAGACAGACCAAAATAATTCCCACCCCATCTCCTGACACTGGGTCCGTTGCTGCATGTGTGTCCCTGGTTAGGCAGCAGATTACACTCCCCACTCCTTTAAAGAGCACCCTGATAATATGCAGGGCTAAAATGTCAGAAGCTATTAGAAACTCTCAGACACACAATATATCTCCATCCCCACGTTTTCCCCTTACACTGTGCAACAACAGACAACAGGCATGCAAACTGCTCAGCTGCAACTGTTCCAAGTCGAATAATTACAACTTGTCAGAAAGAATTAATTTTCCCATTTCTCATAAAGATGTGTAAAAATTACCATGTTATTATACACTGACACTCTCTGGAGGCAGACACAAAATTTAATTTTGAATTCTTTCCGCATATTAAATTAAATCCATAAATAAGAGTTTAGGCATTCACTCGGAAGCATATGTTCATTGGGAGCGAAAGCCAACACGAGCCTGGCTGTAATGGTTGTTGTAATGTTTTAATAGCTCGCTTCTTCTAAGCACCAATAAATTTACATGATCATAACAGTCGTGGGCATACAAGAAGCCCATTACTGTCTGGGCACAGGCAGCAGCGTTAACAGGATGGAAAAATGGAAAGGGGGGTGGGGGGAAGAACCCTTAAATAAAATTAGGCAACTGCACTTGTCAGCTGCTCCATGATTGAATTTTTAATATTGTGGTCAATTGGTCAAAACAAATAATGGGATAAAATATTTTAATGTATTTAAAACCTGCTTCTGTGGTTAACAGAGTTTATCTATCTCTTTCTATACATGGCTTCAGACTTGTCAGTCTGAATTTCCATTCTGCGAGTGCACAGGCGGGAGGAAGGCTCGTCCCGGTGTCCTCTCCCCCAGCTCCCACTGGCCAGCGGCGCAGCACCCCAGATCCTGCCGCGGGGGGCTGCGAAGGGCCCGGGCACAGCCGCGCCGCTCCCCAGCACCGAGCCGCACAGCCGCAAACCGCTTTCAGCCGATGCCAGCGGATGTTGAAATAAAACACACGGGTAGGGTGGATGGCAGGCAGTCCCACACCCTTTGGGATGCTGGGCAGAGCCCAGCAGCCCTGAGGATGAGTGAAGAAGCACACAATGGCTCACCGTCCGCTTTCATCTCAGCAAGACAATCCCGGTGTAACCCCACCGATTGGCCCCGGACCTCACTGCAAGGCTGGACCGGGACAAAACCAACCTATGTACTTGCTCCCTCAGCTAAGACTGCCTCCGAGTCACACAAGCGCAGGCGAGCAGGGTATCTCCCCAATGCTCCCACTCTTTTATATTTCTAACGGTTTATCATTTAGGTACATTCGTAAGTGAAGTTGAGTTTCCCAACAGGGAATTTAAATGTAATATAAAGGTTAGCTGTAAAGATGGGCTCCTGGAACTAGTTTTTAAATATGGGCAATGAAAGATAACAGCTAACCTTATGCTCTGCTCAGATTAAACTACCACACACTGCCTCTGCCTTTCTTACATGTACAGTCAGATGGTTCTTTGAAACCTTAATTACTTTTAAAAAAAAAAAATCCCAGTTATCTCCAAACCTCTGTTCACCACCGCAGAAACTAGGAATATGTGTATGTGTAAAGAGTGTGTGTGTGTGTACAGCACATATACGTGCACAGCCGCACACCACCAATGAATCACACTGCAGGGTGGAAGGCAATCCAGCTCCTCAAAAAACCTGTGTGTATTACAAGTCTTCACAATATTTTCCTTCCTACCAGGATAGACAATACATACAGAAGTCAGTATTATCTCTACAATCACGTATTTGTCCAAAGTAAATTTATGAGGTAAGCGGTACCCAGATCCTTACACACAGCAAAACATACAGCCACGGACAGCCAAGCGCTTACCAACTGAAATCGTACAACATTTTGAAAACAGCACTGAAAACCCATCTCCCACCAAAGTCAACAAAAGACTCTCAGTGGCTGTTGTGGGTGTTGGACAGGTTCCTAAATTCTCAGTTATCTGCCTGATACTTCACCAATTTCCAGACCTCCAGCCCAGAGCATTCAGGTCTGTGCAACTCGCTCGCGGACGAGCCAGCCCTGCACCGCGGCGTCAGACCTGGCTGCCACAGCCACAGCAGGGAGGCAACACCAGCACCAGCGCTCACGCCTGCACTGGGCAAGAAGGGGCCAGCGGCCAGCAGAAGGCAGGCAGCCTTCTTCAGTAATATCACTGAGACTTTCACTTCTCAGAGGGAGTGAATCCAGCTGACGTCAACTGCAAGCAAAAAAAAAAAAACAAACCCTGCGTTTTGAAATCCGGTGGGTGATTTACAGCATGCAACACAAATTGGGGTTGTCAAATTTCTAGGAGATATCACCATAAATACTACCTCAAGCAGACTGCTACAGGTGATGCCGTACTGTCAATGCCAGCGCGCTGCCTGGCCTGCGGATGCTCCCAGTGCCAGACGCTCCCAAATTTGCCAGAATTTCACTGCACCAGGTTGAGTCTTTAATAAGCAGAGATAATGGCATAGAGCTAAGGAGAGCCCAGCAGCAGCAATGCTGTTTCAGTGAGGTTTAAAAACTTCACCAGCAAGCAGTGATAGCTTTGTACAGACTCCTCAGAGGTAGAGGTGATTCAGAAAATGAGTATGACAAAATTTAAAAATAGCTCTTTGAAGCTGAGAAAAATTGGGGGGTTTCGGTGCTGCATTTTGACATGGTCTGTATTTTCAGTGCATTAGGCAGGAGACTGAATTCTGAAACCAAAACTTTGCAGGAGCTTTTGAGAAATTATCTTTTGGTGGTGTGGCAGTGCTAGTTACAAAAAAAAAACCTGAGGCACCAATTTTTCACTTTTCATTTAATAACCTCATTCTTACTCAGAGATGCAGTGATTGAAATCCTTGTCACCAACTGTGTAGCAGCTTCTCTGAAATGAAACTGCAACCTCAGTCTAGATCCTAGTGGACAAAAAAGCCCCACCCCACAACCCAAAGCCCCCTGAAGCACTTGGTATTAATTGGCCATCCTTGCTGGTGGTCTCAGGACAGAGGCCGAGGACATGGAAAATGAACAAGCTCCTGACCTTCTTCTGATCCTCTCCACGAGGGCCGAGACAATGACTGGGCTATGCACTGCCATTTCCTATTTAATTAAACAGCTAAATGGAAGATTTCCTCTGTGGCTAAATGGGAGGTTTCTTTTTCCAGTGCTGCTCTCAGTCTACTAACTCTTGCAGTCACTTAAGTTGACTGTAACATTTAAAGGAAATAATTCCCCCCTTCGGTTTTCCTAGCACAAAGGAAAGAATACCGCACCAGTACTGCAGCTCAATTTATGTAGAGAGATGTCTTTCGATTTGCATCATTCTTTTCTTTTTAAAGGGACAACCCATGTCATTATTCCCTTTAAAATACATGATACGTTTACCTCTAATCCCACCGTAGAGAGAACTTCTTAAAGGTGAGAAAAAGTTGCTTCCATGTAAGATGTACAAACTTCAGCTACCTGACGGTGATGATATATGCACATTATATAATACATATATGTGGAAAACAGCCTTGATGTGACAGCTGAGTCCTGAGGCATCGTAGTAGTCACTCTGTGTTTGAAAGACAGCTTCTCTACCAAACCACTCAAACAGTAAAATGAACACAATATACTCTCCAGCTAGAACTATGCCCTTAAGCTTCAGTTGGAAGAGGAAAAGAAAACTTCTCATTGAAGTCTATTTTAATTAGGACTGCAGAGAACCAGTTTGAATGAAAGCCTGCCTTTTTTTTTTTTCCCCTCCTCCCCCCCTTTTTTTTTCCTTTTTGAAACCCAAGCTAGAGTTTGAAAAATTCTTGGGTAGGGGTGAAAACCAAGTGAAAAGCTGAAGTAAACTTGCATTTGAAGGTCCTTTAGCTGAAGAAAGTCCCCATAAAAACTTGGATTTAGGGATGACAAAGAAAGGATGGGTTCTTATATTCAGTCTGCTTCTCCCATATGATCTGCAGACTGGCTCTGTCATAAAAGCTAGAAAACACTAAACAAGTTATACAGCATTTGCTTAACTGACAAAATATTCACTGATTATTACTGCCATTAGCCTGTTCTTTTTGATTTCCCTATGTATTTGTTTCTCAGCATTTTGGATGTTTAGTATCCTGACATGATGTGTCTCCAAAGCTTTGTCAGATGCTATCTTTCTAGATTAAATACATACAGAAGGATATGCTTTATATTTGCCTGTGACAAGTGCCTTGTTTAACCATGGACTTCCAGGAAGGTCACAGAACCTGCGTCCATCTGTGCATGCGATAACAGCTCTGTGGTACCTGACTGTCTCCACTCATGCTAGATTTAATAATTATGAAAAGTTTGAATCACAGCACAAATAGCTGGAAAGCAGACGTTGCGTACATTGCTTGCACCCACCTGCCAGCATTCGTGGTTGCCTGGAATACCCTCAGACGTTTCAAGCGAGGGGGCTTTTCCTATTTCCCTGACTGCCTGGGGTATCAACTTACCCCTTGTGTCTCAGGGTCATATGCTGTTACTTTAAATACATGGATCTTGGATCAAAGATTTTGAGTATGTTTCCGGGCAAGGGGATTACAAAGCCTATTTAAGCAGATGCAAAAATTATTTTGAAACAACAATGCTGCAGAATTCGTTAAGGCGGCGAAACAAGAGAGCTTCAATACCAATCCAGCGCAGGCATAAGGAAACCGTAATCATATCTAATTAGAGTTAAAATAATGTTTCCCTTTGAAATGTTTAATTAGCTCTGTTTTATTACATAAACATTCTTGATGCAGAGCATACTGAGCTAGAAGAGTCTGATGAGTTAAACAGTGCAAAGTGCTCAGGCGCCCAGTGTGGGGCAAAACCTGACAAGGAGTGGCTGTTGTTACCAGATGTCTGGACCATCAGTGGAACCATGATGCTTGCTGCAAACAGCAGGCTATCATTTCAACCTTTGTTGCCTCTACTGAAGCCTCCCATTGCGCTTTCAATTTAACAGCATCACAAGGAGACAAAGAAATTTCTTACAATATGCCTTTCAGTTCAGAGACAAATCCCATTTAAACTTGTTCAACCTCTCATAACGTATTAGTTATTGTTGCCAGTCTGCATGTCCTCTGGCAACACACTACTTGTTCTGGAGGAGGGAAGCTTTTTCTCCCCCCCACCCCCCGCCCTTCCTGTCGGTTTTTTTTGTTTTTTTTTTTTTTTTTTTTTTTTTTAAATTCTTGCCCTTCAGTTTGATAAAGCAAGACCAGATTTACTGGCAAACTTACAGCATGCTTGTCACAAGCTTGCAGCAAATTTAATTAACCTTATTACAAATATGGTTTTCTTGAAGATTACATCACAATCTGGTTTCACATCGCCTGCTGCTGATTCAACATATTCTGTGCTTTGGAGAATATGTTCATTTTCTGAAAAAGGTCAAAATGTTAAAATATCTAAAACTTCACTATTTCTTCTGAGCTCCTGTTCAAATGTTGTGGTGTACCAACACTTTGTCTTACGAGCAGTGTTGTTCTCTTGCCGTGTGCCAATGGTAGATGGGTTTACTTCACAATACAGTTTACATCCCTTTAACAACAGGGATGGCCAGATGATGGAAAATTTGCTGCTAGTTTAACCCCTTATTAGGAGACTAGGACAAAATCACTAGAAATGCATAACTAGAACGAGCTTTGCCCAGCAAGCTAGAAACAAGTAAAAGTTACTAGCGTAATTTGGAATCTCAGCCGCATAAGGACCGAGGTAAAATATTACTTTTGCTCAGGAACACTGACAGTGAAGATGCATTAATTGGTTTGGATTAGCAAAATAAATTAATAACTTTTTACAGTCAATATTAGTTTTTAGACACTGAAATGTTTTGTTAACGGATTTTTCGGTCTCAGTTTCCAGAAACGGGAACAAGAAATTTCCTGTGACAGAAAATGTTGGCATAAGATTTCTGTCAGCATCTTGAAACTCTGAAGAGCTGGATAAAAATCTTGATTGCTTCCTTGAACTATACCTGAATTTAGAACCTTTAACTATTTGCACAGCCCGAGTTAGTCTCCTTGAAAGTGCGTACTCTCAGTAAAACTCTGAGAGAAAGATGATTCCTTACATTTTATTTTTTCATTTCTTGTCTAGAGGAGGAATGCCCTTGTCCATATTCATGTAATAACAAAGCAAGACTTCACAGGCTGAAATTCTGTTATGGCGTGGGAGGAAGCAAAGGAAAAAAGTCAGAGCATCTGTACTAAAATCCTCTTTAATAAAGCATAAAGAGAGAAGAGGGTGTAAAACAAAGACACCTTTGCTAATCACTAACTCTATAATTCTATTAGCACACAGGTGTTATCAGATCAGTGGGCAGTGGATGCAAAAAAAGATTATGCAGAAAAAAACAAAGCAAACATTAGTACAATAGCAGTGATCTAAAACCTTGGCATATTCAATAATGTTATGGCTCCCACATGCCATACAGATAAGGTGGTTGACCTACACAGCACAAGTGCAGCAAAGACACTCCATGAAAAGCAGCTATGCTCTTTGGAGAAGATAATCTGCAATAGCAGAGTTACTAGTAGAGGGTCTAAACGTGTGGCTATTGTGTATCAGCTTTTGTAGGATACCAAGGTGCTGACTCCCACATGACAAAGGACGCTTTTTGCATTTATGCCTATGTGTACATAATATATATTTGGTATTATTTTACTTTTATATGCTTAAACAGAGAGGTTTGAAAACTCAAGTGAGAATACTTGTCAAAGACAGACAAAATGGGTCTGCCTACCAAGGTCACTTTTTTTCCCTTCAAGAGAAAAACAAAACAAAACAAGCAAAACTCTCCATCCCATTCCAATAACCAAAACCTTTCACACTGTTCTGCTAAACTTAATTAATCTGTAGGTCATTCTAACACTGCCATGCGTGGAGGTTGTGCATTATTTTATTGATTCACTTTACAACTAACACAATATAAATATTAAATAATTTAAACAGCACTAAAGTCCTTGATTCTCTCAGGAATGTATATGCCATTAGGGACATATTTTGAAACTTTCTGCAAAACATCCAAAGGAACAATTAAGAAATGGACAAGCCAACTAAGGAAGATGTTCTCCTGTTACTCAAGGAGCAAGAAATGGTCGGGGATGTGAAAGTCAAGGGGAACCTGGGCCACAGTGACCATGACATTCAGGATTTTAAGCTTCACAGAGGAGTGAGGAAGACATAGTAGAACCACTTCCTTGGACCTCAGGAGAGCAGATTTCAGCTTGTGCTGGGATTTGTTTGTCACAACCCCAGGGAGTCTGCCCCAGAAGGCAGAGGGGCTCAAGAAGAGCTGCTTGATTTCCAAAACACAACTTCCTCAAAACACAAATAGTCCTATGTGTAGAAGGTCAAGCAAGGGTGGCAGAAGGCCAGCACCGGTGAACAGAGAACTCCTCAGCTAGCTCAAACACAAAAAGGAGGAAGAAGGTACAAGATATCCAGAACAGACAGAGACATTGCCTGAGCACGGAGGAAGGGAGTTAGAAAAGTCAGTGCTCAGCTGGAGGTGGAACTAGCTAAAGGGTGTGAAAAGCAGTAAGAGGAGCTTCTCCAAGTACCTTAGCAGCAAAAGGAAGGGTAAAGGAAGTATGGTCCCACTGGTCAGAGGGGTAGAGGAGCTAGCGACACAGGACATGGAAAAGACTGAGGTACTCAACCCAGTTTTTGCCTCATTTTCACTGGTAAGGTTTGCCCTCAGACCTGCCAGGTCTCCAAGGCTACTTGCAGTCTGTGAGTGTAAAGCAGCGCCCACAGCAGATGAAAGTCAAGTTTGGGATCATGTAAGCCAATGGGACACGTACAGTAGGACCAGACAACTCCATCTGAGTGAGCTGGCTGATATTACCACAAGGTCCTGCTGCATCATCTCTGAAGGGTCAGGGCAACTGGGGGAGGTAGATGGCAAGCTGAACATGAGCCGGCATGGCCCTGGCAGCAAAGCCAGCCAACAGCCCCCAGGGCTGTGCAAACAGGAGCGTTGCCAGCAGGCACTTGTGTGACCCCCACCTAGAGCACCGTGTCCATCTTCAGGCTTCCCAGCACAAAATGTTGATACACTGGAGAGAGTCCAGTGAAGGGCTGCCAAGATGGTTGGGCACTGGAGCACACAGCATGCAAGGAGAGGCTCAGGGAACATGGTCCGTTCAGTGTTAAGAAGAGAAAGCAAAGGGAAGCCCGCAGGCAGAGTTGCTCCTTAAAACTACCCAGTGTGAGGGGAGAGAGAAGGCAAAGCCAGAGTTTTTCTGAGCCACATCACAATAGGAGAGGAGGCAACGGAAATGCCGGTCGGGTATAAGAAAAAGATTTTTTACCAGAGGATGGTCACCAGGTCACCAGCATCTGACCAGAGAAGTTGTGGAATGAGTCTCCACCCTTGCAAACGTTCAGAACTGAACTGGACACAACCCTGAACAACCTGCTGTAGGAGGTTAGACGAGACTATCTCCAGAGGCCCCTTCCAACCTAAACTATTCTGTAATTCTACAGTTGCACAAGATGTGAATCAGATTGGTCTCCTGCCACTTAAAGAGATCATGGAAATATTCCATACTTAATTGAATTGTTTTGGGTTCTTTGCACAGTTCCTAATAGCTCCAACACTGAGTGATTTACTTGGCATATTTCTACTTCTATCTAATAAAGGTTAGACCATCTGATTATTTACTCATATGCCTTATACTGGTGCTGTACATCAAACATCCTGTTCAAAATGGGCTAACATAAACCTGTATACCATCCCAGCACTTCAAACTAATTTACTGTTGCTTGCTTTTCATCCACGTGTTGACCATGCAGGTTATAGACCAGAAGCCTTTAGGAGTCTGTGCCTAAAAATTGGCAGCTCACCAAAGCCTCCCTCCCTCCCCCACCACTTCTAACACGCTTCCTTTTCTGAAAGCCCTTAAACATCATAGGAGAGAATTGTGCTTGTTGCAAGCATTAAATCCTGTTTAGATATATGGATGATTTTGAGAAGAATTATTTGGTGGAGTGAGCACTTCCAGCTTTTCCCTTCATGGTCCCTGCAAATCCACAAAGCTTTATGCAAACGGGTTAGGAAGGCGCCTGGGAACTTGAGAGCACACAGGAATTCACTACATTAATTCTACTTCCTTCATGGGACTTTCTGAGCCTTTCTTCCTCCTCCGTGCTCCCTTCCAGGCAGTCTGAAAGAAGGGAACACAGCAGAGGGGAGTTGAAGCAAACAGAATAAATTCATTGAAGGAAACAGTCACTGCCCATAGGTTTGGGTTTTCCCCCCCCTTTTTTAGTGGGTATGTGAGGTGTGCAGGAAGGGACAAGGAGGGAGGCTTTTTCTCTCTAATAATTCTATACAGTGCTTTGGGGTGCTATAGAATGAAAGGTGCATATATAAAGGCTTGATATTATTACAAAAACACTAACATCACATCCAAAAGAAATACTTTAAGATTTATAACATTTTGGAACTCTCAACTCTTGGGACACAGCTGGAGACCTTTAGATGACTTGCCCACTACTACTATTACCAAAAATCCTAAAAGAAAAGACAAGACCACTACAGATTGCATATAAAATAGCAAAACCTGAAAGCTTTATAGCAGCCAGCTCTCTTGTCACAATCCTCCATGGACAAAACACCTGTTTATGCTGGCAACAAATGAAAAAAACTCATTTCTCTTGTTTAGTAGGTCCATGTATTATTACAGTACATAAGAGACCCGCACACAATTTTTCTCAAAATTTTCAAATTTAGCTGAGCAGGGAATAGTTTTCCCATTCTTGAAAAAAACTGTGCAATTTCAAACTGTTTTCAAGTTCCAAAATGGGACAATGCCAGCACCATTAAAAGTACAACTTACCTGAGCAAACAAATAAATCAAGTGCATTGACACCAGTAGTGAGAGCATTCACTTTGAACATATGGCACAAGCTCCAAATTCCTACCATGATCAGTTCAGATGAAGGTCTTTACCACAGTCTCTCACACGCTGTATAAGCGCGCTTTCCAACAGGCTACTGGGAGTGTGCGCTGACTCTCTTGGTCCCTCCTGTTACAGCCTGACAGCCAAACAAGTGAAAGGTAAATGCTTTTACCTGTTATGAGGAAATGGAGAAGCAAGTCTAAAGTTTGAATCAGGTAGGGTAAGAATTTAGCCAGATCAGTAAAGTCACAAGTAAGTTCTCATATCTGTAAGTTTTTCTGATTAGAATAACTTACAGATTTTGTCATCTGGTTTTGATGAGAAAATAGAACCTGGAGGTGAGAAACTTTTCTCCACAGAAGTTTCATTGAACTTGATGCATTCCAACAAAAATGTATAGTTTCATTAGAAAAATTCCAGAGGAAAATAAGTTTTATAGATAAAAAAAATTGTGACTGGCTCTAAACTTTAACCTTAAACTGGTAGATATGGACACTGCAGTGATTATATCTGCACTGATACACAGAATAAAGTGGAAGTGGAAATTGTTAGGGAGTATGCAAGCAGTCTTTCATAACTTGCCAATAGCTAGCTAAAATGAAGGTGGGCAAGAGATGAATTGGAATTTTCAGTGAGTGTACATAGCAAATTCCAGAAGTATTATTCAAATTCATGACCATGGACTAGAAACAGGAAACCTAAGATGAAGCACTCTCTTTGGTTAAATGCCTCAGTTCATATTTTTAAAAAAAAAAAAAAAAAAAAAAAAAATCATCTGATGGGAGACAGGAAATCACACACAAAGAGGGAATCTTGTGACAGTGGCCAGCTAGGAAGTCTTCTGCCCAAAATTCTACCGTCTAAAACAGCACAGCCTAATCTTGCAGCTGTGTAAGCAACTGAACCTTTTCTAACGAAGGCAGTGAGGCTATACACCATACATTTCTTCTGCTGCATGACACCTACCACCACCACAATAAGTCATCCAGCCTGCAGCCCATCCCTGAAATGGGCTCAGCGTACACAACAAAGAGGACCCATGGGTCAGATGAGTCGTCCCGGCAGGCTGCATGTGCCCCACAGACTATAGACTGGTTAACCCTGCTACAGACAGAGGAAAACTCTGTTTTGCAATGCTCACTGATGTCTTCAGGAACAATGTATCTAATAACACCTCTTCTATCATAAGCCAATAGTTTGGGAAATGCCCACACACCCTGTTAGGAGGATGTTCTAGGTTAAACTTTCTCTAATTTCTTTTGCATCACCTGTGTGTAGCATAAACATGCATTACTCCCATCCTAATCTGAATGGTGCCAATGCTTATAGCATTACTGGTAATTCAAGCAACAAGAAAACACAAAAATCTTGACCAGTGCTCTCTCATTTGGTCCTCTCCTGAGCCCGGCAGTGCCAGACCCCAGTGTTCTTTGAACAAGGGACCCTGATCAAAAGTGGAAGAGGTTTGTCACACAAACCATACAATAGTCCAATATCTACTAAAAGGATAACTCAAGAGAAGCACATCACCATCCAGTTATCTTCAATAACTTTTCCAGCTAATGGAAATAAACAAAAGTGATTGGACGGCTGCAGAGAACTGCTTCGGTGACATGTTGCACATAAAAACTTAAGGCTAAAACCGAAGATAGCAACAGGAAAGTCAGTGATGAGAACTGCAAAGTCAACCTGTCAAAAACTAGAAAATACTGTTCTCTTTGCAACTGCATAACACACTGTATAGACGATGCATATCTAGTCCAGGAACATGTGGAAATTGTAAACAATTTGAGTATTTTTAACTACTACCACCTGGGAATGACATGCCTGAGGTTTGGTTACCTACTTGAACTAAGAGTGAAACGGCTTATGACCTATTGCCCTAGGAGACTGATGAGATAAAAATATCACTGCTGTGCCTTGTGCAAGGCTTGAGCAAGCTTTGTAAGAGGGATGCACTGGAGGTTGATCTGCAAATATCTGGAAAACTCTAATGAACATTTGCAAATTGATTTTTATAGGCTGATTAAATATGGGTTAAAAATGAATTATATGCTCATGGGAACAGAAGGAGGAACATTCCTGACATAGAAGCCACATATCCATTCAAAGACCCAAAACTATTACATTTCATATTACTGCTTCAAAAGGCAAGGATGACAATTATCCAAAGAAACAAAAACTTTCCAAAACTGAACATAGACAAACAAATTATTTTTCTGTAGCCCTCCTCTCCATGATGTCTGGGATGAAATTTTCAAAAGAAAAAAAAACCACCACCACCACCACAAAGCCCCAACAAAACGGAGGTGAAAAAAGAGTTTTGCACAAATTTATAAATTATTTCAATTCCTACCATTCAGAGCTTTATAATATGAACAGCTGGCGGGGGGCGGGGGGGGAGGAATCAGATGAATAGGCACTTTACCCATCTTTAGATGAAAAAAAAATCCTTTTTACATTCCTTTCTTCACTTCCATTACTGATTCCATCAAAAAAGCTAGTCCAAATTTTCTCTAAAAATTTGATGATTCTGTTTTGTCATTTCAACAAGAAAACCATCCCTCTAATGAAGACTGCCATTTTTAAATGGCTTCTCATTTCTATATTCACAAGAGTAACAAGAGTAGCAAAATGATTCAACTATAATAAAAAGGTTATTTTCATGGTATACATACATAAACTGAGAGAGTTCTGTAGAAACTGGTTGTCAGGAAAATTCAATAGCTCCAAGGGAAAAACTCCCATCTTAAGTTTTCTGGCCCAGTTCTTCACGACCATGAGATTTAAATAGAGTAAATAAGGGTTGGAAATCCAAGAGATTACTATCTATTTATAGTAGAGCTCAGTAATCTTCAAGCACTTCTCAGTAACACGACAGTTATATCACCTGTGATTAATACTTTTGCAATTAATTCTAGTTCCATTTTGTTGAATGAAAATGTAACATCAGTATTACTTCAGATTTATATGACATCTTTCATTGCAAAGTGATTCTAACATGCTTTAAAAAAAAAAATATATATCCATTATATATTGTTATCAACTCAACAATTAAATGAGCCACCTGTGGTGGGCAGCTGAAGCACAACACAATGCATAAATGAAGTGGAGAGATAATGGAAATTTTGGCTGGCATTAAAGCATGACCTCAATCTTACAGAATAGGTCATGGATTTTTTTTAAATCCCTAGAGAACTGAAGTCTCAGCCTGTAAGTCTGAGCACAGAGAAAACAAAACAGTTGAGTCACAATTGTAAAGGTAAACCACAACGATGACTCACACTTGTTGGAATCTGGGTTTTGCTCCAAAGACCTTAGATCTTGCTTTATGATGAGCTACCATAACTTGACTCAACGAAATGGCACTCATTAAAATAATAATTAAAAAAAATCCTAAACTCTATAATTGGTATAAAAAAGTAGGAATGGGAATGATAATATTGCTTACATAACTCCTTGATGTACAGGGCTTGCTGTAACAGTGGCACATACCTTCACTTCTCACCAATCTGAGCAGCCTGCACACTTTAAAACCACTGGTCAAAGCAGAAAGGGCTTGGATGAAGCGTTTCAACAGTTACTCAACTACAAGGACAGCATTCAGCCCTTGCCTTGTGAGACACCAGCTCTATGATCACGGATACTGACAAACTCAACCGTTTATTGCTCAGGAAGGATTTTTTTAAAGCTTTTTGTCTCTAATGTAGGCAAATGAGGTCTGCAAATATTCACTAGAGTCAGGCATGCTGTGAGCATCGTCTTAATGAGACCATAAGGATGCAAGCAGGAAGAGCTATTTCAGCAGGTCTAAAAGGTAATACCCAACAGTTAGATTTCTTAATTTCACCTAAGTGTGAGCGACTGAAAAGTGGAGGCAGAAAGCATTTAAAATGAGGAAAGAAGCAATACCGTAGCTGCCACTGTGGATTTAAAGAAGACAGGATAGCTTTCAAGAGTTGACTGAATCAAGTGAAAAAGCAAAACAAGAATGCCCAAAATAATCACATGGTATACAGTTCCTTTTCTCTTTTCCAAACACCTTGCCTTCAAAATTGTTTTCACTGTTTAAGAAACATACTGAATATTCCCAAACACTACCAAACTCTACATTTAATGTAGAATATTAGTTATTCCAGGAACGTATTTGCTAGTCAGCACAACAAAGAACTACATCAGTAAGTTTCTCCGAAGAATTTCTTAAAATTACAGATGCGAGATACAGAATAACAAATCTGTACCAATTCCTCTGAAGAGATCACAGAATCACTCTCTGAATAATTTGGGCTGCAAGGGACCTCAGGTGGTCTCTAGTCCAGCCTATTGCACAAAGCAGGGTCAGCTCAGATGAGACTGCTCAGAACTTTATCCTGACAGGTCCTGAAAGCCCCCAAGGACAGAGACTGCACAGCCTCTCTGGGCAACCTGCCCCACCGCCTGACTGTCCTGTATGGAGATGTTTTTTCCTCATGTCCAGTCTGAACCCCTCTGAAAGCCCTGGTTTCCATGTGTGTCCATTGCCTTTTTTTCCTCCTGCCACACACCACCCTGAAGACCCTAGCTCTGTCTTCTCAATCCCTTCCCCACAGGACTGGGCAGGCTGCTGTTAGGACCCCTGAAACCATCTCCTGTCCAGGCTGAACCAGCCCAGCTCCCTCACAGGGCAGGTGCTCCAGCACCGAACCACCATCATTGGCCCTCCGCTGAACTTATGCTGGTTTGTCAATGACTTTCTTGTACTGGGGGGCCAAAATTGGACATGGCATTCTGGGTGTGATCTAACAAGTGCTGAGTAGAGGGGATAATCCCTCGCTTCCTGCAAGCTACTGGCCGTGTCCCTGTTGATACAGCCTGGGAGGCCACCGGCCATCTCTGCTGCCAAGGCACTGCTGGTTCATGCCCCGTTCGGTGCCCACCAAGCTGCCCTTGCAGCCCTTGACACTCCTTGCAAGTCTTAACTCTGGCTAAGTTTTGGCATTCCTGACGCCACCCCCGTGTGCCCAGGCAATGACTCTTAAGCTCCTCCTTTGTGATTCCCAAAATTGTGTTTAACTACAGTTGATCGTAATGACTTCTTTCTTTTAAAAGTAGCTAAAGTAATCTTTTTGGTAGAATTCAGGATTTTATGAAATTCTCTTCATGATAAATGTTAACATTTTTGTCAAAAACTTCCCAAAATCTCATCTACTTTTTGACCAAAAATGAAGGGGGGGAGGGGGTGGAATCAGAGTTTTTATTTGCAAGATATTCTACCAATCAAATTAGCTACTAACTTTGCGGTGTCATTCACAGTGCAGCTATACTGCAGTTATATATTCAAGGATGTCAGGCATTTTCCAACCAACGCATCATGCATTTTGCAGCAGGAGTACAGAGAGCAGATGGGAGCATGGGTCTGGCACAAGGTCACACAGCATGGCTGTGGCCATGCCAGGCACGGGGCAAGGCAACGGTCTGCCAAGACCCAGTTCTGTGACTTAAAGATAGTATCACCTTTTATTTCCAGGTATTACGGCAGGACTTTATTATAGAACTTTCTACTGAAAGCAGTATTTTCTTCAGCTTAATAACCTCAGATTCTCATCAATATCCTTTCATAAATAGAGGAAGAATGGCATCTTTGTGTCTGTACAACCAAGATCCCATTTATACTAAAATATATCAGATTACTATAGGGTCAAAATGTGCACAGCTATCACAGATTAAAAGAACAGGTGTTTTCATGGTGACTTAATGAAAAAAAGGGAACTAGGTAGGGATTTTAGGGTTTGTTTTTAAAAAAAACCCAGAACTTAATTTCTGAGAAATTTTAAAATATAAACTGAAAATTATACACCACGTAATACAAAATTTTGAATGACTGTAAAAGTGATGCAGTAAGCAATTCTTATTGTAATATGGAGGGGGAAAAGCAGGCAGCTATACTCTTTTCCCTGCAAGACTTATGCTGCATCCTTCCTGCTGGACATTCGAACATGGGAGCAACAACCACCTAGGAAGGCTGCACCACGAAGGGCTCATTTTCAAACTTGGGAGGGAAGAAACAGTCTCGTAGACAAATATTAGCTCCCTGTTCAATTCTGCACAACTACTGTAAGCTTTCACACAACTCTATCAATTAGCAAACAACAGAGTGGTAAAACACCTCCATGAAGCCACACTTGCATTTCATGGTCAAGTACATGAAACCTACCATGATACCAAAGGCATTGGCAGATCCTTACAAAGCATTTACGACCGAGTTTATTTTTCTAAGTTAATTAACTTGACTAGGCTGAAAACAGAAAGCCAACATACAAATTATGCCAGAAAGGTAATCTAGCTTGCTTTTTAAGTGAATGATAACAGAACAGCAATTTCTGTTTATTCCTTTAACCTATGGATAACTACTTACAAATAAATTCTTTCATTGTAAACCTCAAATGGCAGAACGCTGTGACAAATTGTTTCAAAAAGGTTCTTCAACTCCTATACTGTTGGACTCTATTTTGTTGACTTTAAATCACCACAGTTGAAACAGTCTAGTTGACACTGAAAATTTTCTTACTCATATTTTAAAAGAATACATGCCTTGATCTTGGCACAACTAGGAACTGTATAAACAGAAAAGCAGAAAGCATTGTTTTCTGAATTATAACCAGCTTCTAATAAAAAAAAAAAAATCAAGTTTCTCAAAATCCAGTATTTTAAATTTCAAACTTATGTAAAATAAAATCTCCTATTACTACTTAACACACAGACAAAATTAATTTACATTATATGTTGCTTTGCTCAAATAATCCCCCCTCCATTCTGTTGGGTTTTTTTTGGGGGGGCAGGGGGGTTTTGTTCAGTTGTTTGTTTTTAAAAAAAACCCAAACATTTTCACTCTCAGTATAAGCCAATGTTGTCTCTAAATTCTCTCTCAAAGATAACATTTCCCTATGAGGTTACCAGTGACAAGGGAACACTCAGCCAACGACTTTGACAACATTACAGTAAATAAAACTACTTCAAAGACATTAGTAAGTTAAACCTGGGACCTGCCCAATAAACAGCTTTATTCCATCATTACACAGCCAATAAGTCTGCACCGAGTCTATTGCGGTTCTATGTTGTTACAAGCAACCTTTTACCACTTGTTGCTTCACCTTCTGCTTGAGCTACTTATGCGGTATGTGAAAAAAAAAAAAAATGCATAAGGAGGTTAACTAGGACTAGACAAAAGGCTGCAAAGCTCAATCAAGGCAGGCATGGATCACTGTCTTCTCAATAACATCGCTGTTCCCCCCCGCCCGCTGCCCATCACTGCCATTGCTGCACACACGCACGCGCTCCAGCTTCGAGCCATAAATCTTACAAAGTCACTCAACTGACAGCCTAATAACATGAAAGAGGTATCTGCAAACAAGATGGTTTCAAACCACTGCTGGTGACCCTGAACAAATCAGGGCCCAGTTTCTTTTGCAGCCTGCGTTTCTCCCCTTCAATCACTTAACCGGGCAGATTGATGTGACACCGCAGAAATAAACTAAGCTCCCTCTCGTGCACACTCTCTCTCTCCCCAGCTCTCCTGCTTTCTGGCATTCACTAATGATTAGATCTGTCTGTCCATATACGGCAAAAGTCCAATGCTCAGAGTCATTTGGGTGTCAGAAATGCAGCTTCCCAACAACATCAAAAAAACCCAACCCCCACCACAAAAAACACTTCTTGCTGTCTTTTGTGTTTTCATTTATTATTTAAGAATTTCTTCCTTTAAAAGAAATATAAAGAGCAAACATGAAAAACAATACAACCCATCTCTCCATGAACGTAATGGTCTAAAACATTGAGAAAACGTGATTGCAAATTGCACCCTTTGGGAACAAAACCAGAATACTGTAGCATTTTGCACAAAGTCAGAGATGGGAGCATTTGTTTTAATCCCTCTGAAGCACCTCTACCTTCCACTGCTCTTTAAAGCCACAGTAGTACCTGAACCCCTCCTACCCTTTAACAGGGGTCCAAGCACAAAAGTTGGAAGTGATTTTAGCACAAAGCCCCCCATCCCATGACCCCAAGTAACAAAGACATCAAATGATTTAACAATGATTATGCTTTTTCATGGCAGAGAAAGACTATCAATCCAGATATCCTAAATCCCAGGGTAATAACTTCTACTGGAGCAGGTGGAAGGAAAATTAAATGACTGGCATGAAGAAGAGCAAATACAGCCACCAAAACAACCAGCAGGTGAGCCTCTGCCTGCTATCCTGGTCATACAGAATTCTTCAGGATGCTATATAAAAATATGGGAAGAGCAAGTAGAAATATACATGTTTATTCATTAAAAAACATTTTTGCACTCATAACATTTAAATATTTGTATTATTACTTTTGTTTCCATTGTCCCACTCATTTTTTATGGAAGCTTACTAGATAAATAATTTGAAGACTGAGAACTTTATAAGCAGTACTCATGACAGAAAAGGTAAACAAAGAAGAGTTAGGAATTTAAAATATTACACTGATAGACTTCAGCCAGTTTCTCTCTTGCTTACACGAAACCTTCTGGTTCTCATTCACTAGTGCAATGTTATTGCATCTGGGTAGCAGACTAATCTTGGTTTAGGTCAGCATTAAGAAACAGTGGCTTTATCACCACACCTAGCAGCAACCCATCTGGCCTTCTCTCCAAAGCAATCTGACAGCCATATTTTTGAGAACCGGACCTTAGAAAAGCACAGGAAAAAAAGCATTCCCAGAGATTGCTGGCACTGTGTTTTACACAGCTGTCTTGACAAGGAAAAGGGCTAGCAATGTAACCTTATAAAACAAACAAAGCAAAACCTCAAACCCAATATTGATGTCAACTTTTGGAAGGTCCCAATTTCCTGAGAAAAAGGAGATGGACCCAGCAGCTAACACCAAGCAACACAGGATTGTTCAAGTTACACTTTACTGAAGAGTGTAACAGCATTATGCAGAGATGGCCAAACTACATGTAAACAGACCAACTGGAGTACGAGAATTCAGCGGTGGCTAACCTCCTTATCATGAAGTGTATGTGTATTTTTATCTATGCTGCCGGCAGTAGCAGTTATCTAAAACTGATGGCAAGCTTCATGAGGCCAAAACTGTCTTACTTGTATTACTGGCTTGCCATCAGTGATCTCTGTGAAAAGCTTGTAGAGTAACAGGAACCACAAGCTTAAATAAATGTGTGTGTAACCAGCATCTGGAATAATATTTTACAAAAACCTATCAGGAACCTCTAGCAAGCAATTTAGGATGGGAACAGTCAGATAGTCTGCTAAGGTCACAGGGGAAATAACCATGTGTCCAATGCAGCCAGCTCCAGAAACAGCCTCTTATATCATTTAATGCCATCCATGTACCATGAGTTGCAAACAATAAAATCCACCATTATCTATCAAAGAGGGCTGACTCCAGAAAAGCCGTTGTATGCATTTACATTTGTCCCGGGGGCGGGGGGGGGAGCAGGGAGGGGGGGGAGAGAGAGAGACATAAAACCAGTTCAGAAGCTGAGGAGGCATGCAAGTGAGGACAAGATCATGTTGTCAACTTTCAACTCTCAAAACTAGACATGAAAGTCAACACAACTAGAGAGGTACTGGGATGATGTCTCATGTTCAAATATAAACCTTGTTTTCAGTCTTGTATCTGAAAGCCTGATGTTTAGGGGCTGGTATTGCTGAAGACGTGACGTTGGGAAGAAGTTCTCTCTAGCTAACAGCTCTTCTCCAGCAGCAGGTGACTGAGATGGCTCTCATTGCTTCAACAAGGATCACACCAGACTGGAAATGCTGATTTAATATTTCCTACTGAAATTTCACAAGAATAATATTGGTTATAAAGCTCATATAACACAAGATTTAGGGATTTCAATATGTCTGAACTGTGTGACATTTCCATTAAAAGCTTTACTGAATTTAGAGCTGATGTGATTCCTATGCAACCCTTATGCCTGGAGAGATTTGCACTTCGGTATTCTGACGTAAGGTATCAGTATTTCTACTGATAAATATTTTAGAATCAAGAGTTTCCTCATCTCTCTGTTTCCTTTTGCCTGTTAAAACAGAAATCACAACATATCAATAGTTTTTCATCAAAAGTAGTCAAACTTACTCTGCTCCTTAGAGTGTGAATTTGACCCACTTATTTACACTCTGAGTTTTTTTTCTCATACTGCTTCAGCTGGGTCACACAGCTTGTTTTACACCATTGCTTGAACATATTCCCAGCCTCCCAGTTAGGGGAGACAGTGATATCTTTCCCATTTGCCACAATGTCCCGAGGTTGTTTCTGCCCTCCCCCCCAATGAAAACAAAGCCCAGGAGAAAGCTATCGGGAGGGAACCCCCACCACAAACCCAAACCCACAGCCATTGTAACCAAAGATGTGAGCAGAAGAAAGTTCCAGTAGCTTGCTGTACGCAAAAAAGTAAAGGAAATAACTAAAGAACATACACTGTATATGTAGCCTGCTGAGAATGCTATTTTTCAAATGTCCTCAGCCCAGGATGGCCTATTTGCTGCTTTGAACTTATTTAATAACATTAAGCAAGAACACTTAACTATCTAAAAGAAGGATCAGTGGCATAAATCAGACATCATTTCACATATTTCAGGATCAAAGCTGTAAGGCAAAATGATTTGTGAGGACGTTTGAACAGCTCTAATATATCACAGTTCCTTTCGAAGGATACTTAGGCATATTAGTTGCCCAAATGATGATTTCTTTGCGTAGTTGTAGCCAAAAAGAAAAGAAAATGGAAACTTTTCATTCACGAATTGGTTTCGTCTATAACATTGATTTATGTACAGCATCAAACAAAGCAGATGAAGAACACCGTGAATTTGAATTATCAAAATTAAAACCAGGAGAGTGAATTGATTTTTTTTTTTCCAAACGATCAAGGCTAATCGAAGTGACCAGCACAGAAATTGCATAATCAGTAGCCAATACAAGTTAATAGGAGCTATATAACCAATGTTCAAGATTACATTCATATTTCATTCAAACTTTCAGAAACCTGTTGGGATGGAGCATGGCCTACAGTACTGTTTGACTTAAGGATAAGCACTAGCTGTAGTGTTCAATTTTATAGCATATTTTTCTTCATATGCAAAACTGCTTGCCATGGTGGATTGCCCAAGAAATGTCTCAGGTTAAAATTCTCTAATGAGGAAGGCTGGAACAGATGATTTTTCGAGGTCCTTCCAACTTTGGCCGTTCTGTGATTCTGTGAAAAATGGCAGTCATAAAACCTCCCCACACACTAACAGCTAAGATCAGAATCAAACTTTTCAAGCTTGTAGGTGTTGAAGATGTAGTTATAAAAAGGGAATTTCAACTTATTCTAACCCCTTCCTCCTCCGCCTCCCAAACAAATGCTCATAAAAAAAGGTCAACCCCTTCTTTGGGCAGCTAGTCTAGAAAATACATGTCAGACTGATGTGTATCAGTCTCTGGAGCTGAACATTTGTTACTGATTTTCCCTAAAAATCCAGGATTATCTGTTGTTCTCTCATCACCTTTCTGCACTGGTCTTCAGGGTTTAGAAAGAACTAGCTGCTACTTTGAAATTCGGGAAGACCCAGGCTCACAGTTGCTAGGGTACCACACTCAGGGTTTACATGATCAGCAAGGCTATCAGGTTGCTGCAAACTCATTAACAGTTGGCTCCCTCATCCTGAATCAGTCCACATGGTGAGCATCCACTGTTCACGAGAACAGAGGTAAAAGCCATCGGAGGGGGGAACAGTACTGCTAAAACCAGGCACCAGAGCAGTCTCAGAAACCTCCAACCTCTGGTGTGTGGAAGATGGATTATCACCTAGTCTCAAATAAAAGCAACAAGGAGGCGGCAAGAAAACCAATGGGAAATTACTATTTTCAGAAAACGCGTTTAATGTTCACAAAACATAATAGCATTTAATGCTTTATAAAAGTCTGTTTAGCCAGGAAGTTATTTAAATTAGCAAGTCTAGAGTCACAATTCTAATTCCCTGTGAAAAGAAATTCCATTTCTTTGTTAAAAAGCAATCCCATATGCTTCTCCCAAGACACGCACACATACATGACCTTACCATAAATAGCATTATTTGGTAATTACAGCAAAGGGGAAGGTTAAGGAATACCTATTTCCTGTGATCTCCATCCCATTAGCATACAAAACCCACTACATCCAGTTAAACATCCAAATATACTTGCTAAAGAAAACTAAATACTCTTAGGTCTAACATTCTCAATAAACTAATAGCACACTTCTGCAGTAAACAAACTTAGTAATCAGAGCTTCTGTAGTATAATTTTGAGAGTATTCTTACAGTTGCTTGCTGTATTTTTTTTTTATGCTCCTCCTGTAAACTCTTTGACATCGAGGCCACATCTTTAAAACAATTATTGGTAAATTTGAGATTCAATATGCACTGAAATCTAGGGGAAGACTACTATGAATTGAGTGCACCCTGAATCAGGACCTCATAGGCTTGTAATGTATTAGACGTTCATAGAAACACTCACATATTCTTGCACGTATGCACACACGTACAAATGTGGAACCTGGACAACAGACCCAACAGGAAGTATTTATTAGAAATACATCAGAAGAACGAGAGGTAGGTACGAAACCACATTATCAATTTACAACCGTCCGATAATTGTAGACATATACAACTGTATTGATGTCACACATAACAAGCCTACTGGGGCAGCTCAAAGGCCTGCCTAGTCCAGTGGCCTGCCTCGAACAGTGTTGGGTGGCAGATGGTCAGAGAGGACAAACGTACAGTAATACTCAATATACCATCTACAAGCATGGAGGGGTATCTGACATGGGAACTTCCTCAGCCACAGGTTGCATCTCTATGCTTAACAGTATTTAATGTATTCTTGCAAGAATTTTTAATACTTACAGTATCTTGCAACAGGGGGTACCACAGTTTAGGTAGGCTCACCTAATACTTCTAAGTGTTTCTGTAGACAACACAAAGAAATTGACTTTTAAGGGAAATGAGGTACATAGGGAAACCTGATTTACATGTTTAACAAAACAAGAACACACAGTTTGGGTTTGGTTTTTTTTTTTTTTTTTAGTAACAGCATTTGAAAAAGCATCACTTCCAATAAATGCTGTAGATTGAACTCTGCCCTTTGGTAAGTATCATATCTGAAAAGGGCTTACTGTAGCATAGATCTCAGCTGCATGTTTGCAATACGCCTGACATATGGGGAAACTTTCCCCAGAGTAAATGATACTGAAAATAATGACTAAACACTGAGTCAGAAAAAAGTAACAAGACGATATATGCATCCCCTCCATCCCTCCACTCAGCCAAGTAAGATGATGTGTAAAGAAAAGATAAATTGCACTATTCTATAGATAAGAAGAATTACAGAAAGGTCAGATATCTAAAAAGAGAAATTATATGCTGAGAAAGAACTGAAAGAGCGTAGAGCTCTAGGAGGACAGTTAATATTTTATGTTACAATAACTCAGAAGCGTAGGAACCTTATAACTTTATCTGGAAATACAACTCTTCGGATTCAAGTAAAATACTGAAAAAAACTCATCAGTTTGGTTTTGTTTCTTTTTGAATGGGATCAGACTGAAGGACAGACTCTGACCCTCTGTTATCTAATACCCCAGCACATGAGCAGTCTCAGTTAGCGAGAATGCTCGGGAAGTAAAATCCCTCCCAGAAAAGCATCTCTGTTTGAGAAATCAATTTAGCACATATGCAATGCTAATTGTTATGAGTCAGGGCTCAGCGCAGAAAAAAGTAGCCGAACCAATCCTAAAAGCAGTAAAGCAATATGATGTTCCAAGAATGAAATGGTAGCACTATTGAAAGCAATGGTATTTTTGTATAGCTTCAAAAAGACATATTTTTTGACAGATTTTAGGAGGTATATATAGTAACAAAAAGGAAAGCAGAAGAACTTCAGTATCTTAACATAATAACTTTAGCAAATTAATTTGTTAGTGCTAACAATACAAACTTGGGGAGGGAGTTAGGGGAACATATCAGAAAATGTCTGAATCTTTCCAAATACAGACAAGACTCAAAAAATATATTCTCAGTTGAAAAAAGTTAATTTTAAGAGCCCACCTTCAGTGGGCAGATGCCTACCGTTCCTGATGCCCAAGACTGACCTGGCTGTTCTTGCACAGAGCCCTGAGCATCCCTGAGGCCAAGCACCCATGGGGAGGTGGGCTCGCCTTTGCAGTCAGTGCCCACGCCAAGGCAGAGTGGGAGCGTGGCTTTCTGAGCCGCTAAATGTGGTGGGTGAGAGACAAGAGAGTTACCATATTACTAAAAACAACAGTGCAACCAACGAGGTGCTGGGGGATACCATCAGCAAAGTGAGAAGACTGCAGAACAAGGAGAGGAGGATTTCTGACATCTGGAGCTAAGGAAGATGAATAATGTGAGAAGGTAACTGGGGACTGTTACAGGACAAATGGAGATTATGAAAACCTTGAACTGACAGTCTGGAAGAGCAAGATGAAGACAAGCAGAGAGTGTCAGCATCCACTGGCAAGTGGAAACCAGAACCAATTTAGTGGGGGGAAAAAAGGCACTAAGGCAAGAAGACTGTTAATAGACAAGCCATGAATTGACTGGTTGAGATAGGTAAACAGGGAAAACAGCTTAGGAAAAAAACTGCCCTCCCTCCCCAGCACCCTGACAATTCTCCCTCTCTCCGGGATAATGATAGGGCAGCAACCTATAGCTATACTCCTATAGGCAGAGAGGGGCAGAAATCAGTGCAGCTGGATGTGAGGTTCTCACAAGGACAACGAGGAGCCAGTATGATGGACAGTGTGACATTTCTGGTTTTTTCCCACACACACGTATATAAACACTATTCAGGTGGCAAAGTAAAGAACTGAAAGAGAGAACTGTGGGATTTAAGTTGACTGTGCAATCAGTTGTCTTGTGCATATGTATCATGGTAGTCTATAAATATATCACGCCAGTCTTTTTTTTACGTAAAAAGTCACATGCAGGATAGATTCTGCTTGCTTAACAAACAGTCATTTCATACTTTGTTTATTTTCAGCATTTGTTGTAAAAGCCTGGCCGTATTTACTGTATGTTATTCAGACTCCTCTCTGATAAAACAACTCCTTTTTGGCTTTTCTTCAGTCTCCAATCAACAGAACCATTATGCTATATCAAATACAGCAGTCTACCAACATGCGTACCCACAAGAGGACTAAATTAAAGTTGCACAAGTTACCTTAATTATGCCTTCCCCCTGCCCCCCCCAATTTCTCAGTGCTTGGGCTTTCTGTCTTACTAGTGTAATCAGCATCGCCTTTTGTGGTTGATACCTGAATATCACTGCAACGCACTGAAGGCATGGCTTTTTTAAGTTACCGTAAATTTCATTTAAGATAGAAGTTGCATTAAGATATGAAACAGAAAGGACAAATAAAAGCAGTAGTGAGAAATGTAGATTGTATCCTTCCAATCTACATGTGAATAACATATTAGAACAAGTATCATGACTATTCAATGGCATAATAGTCTTTAGAGCACATACCTATAAAGAAATGAAAAAGAAACACTGTGTTTGAGAGTTTAATGCTCTAAACAGATTAGACTTGCAAAGAATGGGAGGTAAACAGATGGAGAGGAAACTCAAGAAAAAAAAAACCCCACACACTCCGAAATCCCCCAGAGCGGGTCGCTTGCAGAACCGGGTCTCTGCAATCCCAGCCCAGCGCCGCCTCCCTGAGGCCACGCAGCCTCCCCCGAATCACGGGATGGAACCAAATTAATCTGCAGGGCTCCCATGGAAAATCAGGAATACAAATCAAAGTCTCCTTTATTTCAACATATTAGCGGTACTAAAATTCACTTTCGATTCTAATGTACTGGTATTAAACTTATCATTTTATCATTAAGATTACTGTTTTCCCTACACATTTGCAATAGCATCCATCATGACAGTATTGAAGAGCTTTCAACATCTCCATTTCAGTTAAATGAATTGCATAAATTCTCCTGTTTCTACAGAGGGCAAGAGGCAGAGAGGATAAGAGTTTCTTAGCAAGGCTTCTGTAAAGTTGAAGGTGCACAGATCTGTAGAGTTAAAGACGCGTAGACTTTGCCTAAATCTGATTCATTATCTTCAATAATACCAAGCAGCAAGTATTCATGTAAAATCTTTTAAAAAAATCTTTACCAGCAAAGAGGAGTATGTAACTTCGGCGGTTTCTATGGATTTTAATTGATTTTTAATCTGCTGATGGTGGACTGTAAATAACTGCTCTAAGCACACACAAATGCAAGTCAATAGGAAGTTTTATTAGTTTGCTTTCAGAGAATTATAGGAATGATCGAAGGACTCTGAAGTACGCAGAGGCCCACGACCCGAGTGGTTTCTCTACTCCTCACAGGCTGTTTGAACACTGCCTCCACAAGGGTCCAATTCAGCCAGAATTTACATTTGACTTCCGCACCACGGAAGCCTAGGATGGCTGCAAAGAAAGTGCTAACATTTTCTTTTTTTTTGTAGAATAGGGCCCTAATTCATGGCAAGGCAGCCAGTAAAAGCTCTTGCATACAGCACACCTCGTCTATAAATCATTTCACAGAGTTCCAGAAAAGGTTCTGAAACAAATCATCTTTTTCCCCCCTTTCCTGTAGCAAAAGGGAAGGAAAGGGTTGTACATGTAAAAATTCACTTTTTTCCACTTCTTTTCATCCTTTTAAATGGCTTACTGTTCATATTTTTATACAGGCACATTCTGCAAGTGTTCCCAACACCATATTCGCGTGTTTTTCTTCACATCAATTGTCTTGCTGACCTTTAGCTTGCACTATCTGTGTACAATGGAAAATTAAGACCCCTGAAATAGTCTTCTCAGCTGGCACCCAAACCTTCTCCCTTTCCACACCCCCCTAATTTCAGTCTGTCATTTGAAAAGAGGTCAACAAATAAATCTAGTTTAAAAGAGCTAAGCCAAGAAACGCCTTATTTTTAGTGAATCCAGGCTACAAAAGTAGGAGAAGAAAATGACAGAGCACCCTTCTTCATGAGCCTGGGCAACACCTCTGCTTCTACCCCTCCTCCCCAGCAATGCACCCAGTGATAAACAGCTCACAGCAACACATCTATGCAACATCAACACCCTTGATGTTTTGGAGAAATCCTGAGAATAGTTATCTCATGCTACACTCTTAGTCCTACAGCTTGGCACTAGATATTTATGTGACTCACCCAGAAGCGGAAAGTAAGAGAACAGTATGCAGCAGAAGTGCAGCAGAATACACTGTCTGTTCCACCAACCGCCACAGACACTTAGGAGGTTGCTTCAGCATCTTGTCTATAATTTAAACTGACTACCAAAGAAGTATTTGCATGTTTAAAAAAAAAAAAAAAAAATCAAAAAAGCCAAACCATGACCAAAAACAATAGTCAATTTTCTTAGCCAACCTAAACGTTTGTAAGGAGGGTGGCACCATCGCCTTCTGCTCATCTGCTCACATTAAAAAAAAAAAAAAAAGGAAGCTCTTCACTTAAATTTAAAACTCACAATAGCTCAGCACAGAATGAACGGAAATGGCAAAAAAGGGTCATAAAAACTACATACATATCTAACACAGGCTCTTTCTTTGAGAGGACTTTGGCAGTTACAAAATAGGCCCCAGAAATTACTCACTTCACTGTCCATCCTTTAAATAGTCAACTCTACCTGATTCATGGGCCCTGTGCATTATCAAATTTGTGGATTAACTGTGTAGCAGTGCAAGGATAGCTGAAGTCACCCAGTATTACTTGTACCACTCACATCATCAGTGATAGAGTAAGTATCCGATTACACATCCCTTGTGGTGATGGAAGATGACGCACATTTTATCACACATTACAAAGGCACAGGATTCTTCAAGGCAAAAAGGAAATCATACCATCATAGAAAAAACACTAAATGGAAAACCAGAAGCTACTGAGATTAGAATATTACCCATTTTACCTTCTTTATCAAGATAAATGTGTTACCTAACAACATAGGAAGACAGCATCTTGGTTTCATGCCTAATTTGAGAAGAAAATATTTAACATGAGTAGTATTTATGAAGATACATCTGGCCCAAATTCCATGAGGGTATCATGAGGGTCTTAGCTTACTTCTAATATGAACTGCAAAGAGAAATACCAGTGATGTCCTCAAGTGCTTAGATAATTTGCCCTGTAGTACTTCTTGAGAGTATCTTTTTATTTGGTCATTGTTAATGTATCTTACACACAAAATTGAGCCCACAGATTGCTCACAGAAGTATTTACTTGACGATTATCTGCATGCCACGATCAGTCAAGAAGTGTTATTTCTGACTCGTGAGTGGTTAGCACATATTCAAGAGAAGAACACCACATACAATGCCAACTGAGATATTTTCCACGGAAATGCTGATTATGCCAAAGTCCTCAACACTTCTAGGGATGGTAGCTGTTGCAATGATCACCAGACAGCTGCCAAAACCCTCCAAGATAGCAAGTTCCTTGACCGCACATAAGAAAACCGAACTGCTGGGACAACATAACTTCCTAATGACGTTCTGCATTATTTGACTGTCTCAGGTTAATACCTGGGATAGATTCATACACATCAAGATGCGCTTCAGCAAGACAATTATTCTTCTGTTCTGTTTTGACTACAAAATAAATGGTTAAATCCACTAGTCACTGGCTCATAAAACAATGTGTGGAAATAATGAATTCAAATATACTAATAGGATACAGAGGTTCGCCATTAATTGTTTAATCCATAGCTGCATAATACTGTACTGAATTATTTTCCCCCCTTTTACCCCTGCTAGGAACTGACACAAGTACAATAATTAAAATAAATTTCAACACAACCATTTGGAAAATTGCCAACATTTTCAAGAACTTATAATTTTCTTCCTCCCCCCTTTCCCCAAGATAAAATACAGTTTTGACATCTTGGTAAAAAACAGTTGCAAACTGTTACTTACAATTTAGAGAGAGGGGAAAAAAAAAAAAATCACTGTTTTAATCATGACCTTTCATCTGTCCTTGATTTGGAGGGAAAGGGTGGAGGAAATTGGCCACTTACAGAAATAATCCTACTGGGCTTTCGTCTCACTGATTGACAGCTTCATGTGGCTAAACACATTCACAATTATAAATAAAAACTACCCCTCTCAAAATGGCAGAACTTATCCTCCATCAAGCAAGATATGCTTGGAGCATGTATAGCTTTTAGTGGAGATGATGAAAATGACCTTTGAAATACGTGATAAATATCAACTCTTCTGTATTGTCCATCTCCAGCCACACGTGACAAAAGGATACTCCCAATTATTATTTACATAATGCCCAGTATAGCTAAATACTGGCCACGTCATTATTACAAGAACGAAAAACACATTAATAAAAGCCAGTCTTAATAGTACGGTAATAATATATGCCAATAGGCTCTCTTCAGTTTAAGATTATATCTGAATATGGGCTATTTGAAGAAACGTACAGCTACACTATTAGCTGCAGTGTCCTTCCAGATATTTTCAAAATGTGACAGATCACTTCGTGTTTGCTGTTTAAGACTGTACAAAACCAGTGCCTTGTTGGCATTTGTCTGAGCTCACAAGGAACCAGTTTAGTGAACTAAACCAGCAGAAAATGCTTCACTGCTTCCCAAAGTCACTTTTCTGCCAGATTAACTGCCTGGTTGGGTGGGGCAGAAGAGGCCAGTGCGGGGCGAAGGGGAGCTGCGGGAGTACGCGGCTGGGGCGGAACGCCGGCGGAGCAGGGCTGCCCCTTCCTTCCAGCAGCCTCCAGCAGTAGGTGCGGGCAAGCGCGTCCCCAAACCGCACACCAGAAGGGGACTTTGAGTGACCTCTGGCTCTGCTGCTGAAGTCTTCTGCAGTCTCTCCCTTCTGCCTTGAGTTCTCCAAGGGCAAAGTAGGTATAATGAACCACACTTACCTTTCTAAAGGGCTCTGAGACCATTGAAACGGCTAGTTGGAGTGCCAAAAAAGCCCATCCTGGAAATGGCCAACCAGCTCCCTACTGCTGCAAGTTTCTAGTGACACCACGAATATCACGCCGCTCTGCAAGAGGCAGAGGGGGATGCATTGCAGAGCACAGCCTCTTAGCTGTGAACGTGACTTGGGAATCAAGAAGAGGAAACTGTTTCAGACTCCTTCATACCTTTCCCTAGACACTTATTTCCAAAATCAAAAGTCAAAACCAGAGCAATTTGACAGAAAACGCTGTGTAATGATCACACAAGCCTCAGTCACTTTGGAGGGGGGAAGACCCCCTCTCTTTCCCCTTCGGTGGACTCCCCTAACCACTTCTGCTTCTGTACTGGAACCGCACCCAAGTCACCAGGCGAGAGTTCCCGCAGGAGCTTCTCATACGCGTGCAACCACACGTACCATCACAGGCACTTCAAATGGGCTTTGTAAATCAATCGCTGCATTGCTAATAACATTCCTACAAACACTTCTTTTCAGACAGCTAGTGTAAGGTATGCGGTTTACTGTCTTGAAGCAGGCTCAGAAGTTTCACAAGACTTCTGAGAAAAGGGTAGGGGTTTCCCCTCTCCCTCCTGCCGGCACACCACCTCCCAAAAGCCGGGGAGGCACCGAGCCGAGCAATTTGGAACAGGACCCGCGGCAGCAGATCGGCCTGGGCAGAAACAACGCTTGTCTGTCTAGGTAAGATCCCTGCCAGCCTTCCCGCTAAAATTAGAAAATGGGCGACAGTACCTTGGCGCCTGTCACTTGCTGGAGACAAATCTTTAGCTCTTTCCGCAGCCAAGGGGTGGCATTTTGATTTCTGCCTGCCAGCTCCAAGTCGCGACGCTACCTTGCTATTGGCCAGGCTCTTCGGCAGCAAGACCCCCGCCTGGCATCAGCTGCCTGCTCTGCCCTCCGCCTCGGCACCATCCTTCTCCCCAAACAGCAGAAATGGGAGAAAGCCGAGCGAGGGTCAGCACGGCTTGAAACGGGCAAAACTTTCCAGAGGGGAGACGACAATTTTCTCTCGACACAGATTAAAACTCCAGCCTAGCTAGGTCAAAAAGTAAATTCAGCGTGGAAGCAGGCGCGCTCATAATTCACACTGTTATATCAATATCACTTTTTAATCAAAAGATCTCAACCTCTTTCACATAGATCACAAACACTAAGCGCCACAATATTCCTGTGACAGAGCAATGAATTATTGTGCCCACTTTTAATAAAAGTATTTAAATTGATCTATTACCTATGTAAGTTACAGATATATCCTACTGTCACAATCTCAAACACATTGATCCTCACAAATCTTCACTGAAGTAGGGAAATGCTATTTTCTCCATTTTGGGTAATTGGAAACTCCAGCGCAGACAGACTACAGCCAGATGTAAATGGTCTAAAAATCCACCTAATGCCCAGGCCTCCACTGTTCACTGGCTAGGCATTTCTAAAGGCCTAGAGACATCCAGTAAGAAAACACTAGGTTAGGGATTAGGCAGCATTTAGCCTAAATTTGGGTTGAAAACTGCCCTTAATGCACTAGGGTATTTTTCTTGCCGTACCTCCTTGCAGCCAAAGCATGCCATGGGGCTTTCAGCTAGAAGCTATGGCTGCAGCCCAGCATCACGGGGGGCAACCCCACATGGGCTCATCTGCATTTTCAGGGCTTCAGGCTGTCAGCTCTCAAAGCACCAACCCTTCCTTCATCCATAACTGAAGTAGAAAAATATACAAGTATCAATGATAAGAATAGTAATAATAAAAAAGTATTCTTTATAACAAAATGCCCATCCTCTCAGTTAAAGACCCAATACAGAGAAGTTACTTCTTCAAGAAAAAAGCTTTCCTCCCTTAGTTGCTTCATCTTCCTTATAATAAACTATTTTGTGATCATTAGAGAGGTTTACACTAGCGATAATGCTGAGAGGAAGAAACACAGAGGCTAAGTTTTTAATTTAATTTTTGAAAGTGAAAACTCCCTTGGGTAAAAAATGACACCTCTGCTTTTTCTGAGCTACAGATGGGTTGAAGCACTTGGTGTTTGGCTATGTCTGCATGTACGTTATAAAGTTACCATGCTGTTATGGTTATTATTGACAAAACTCTTCAAAGAACAGCGTTTTCTGTCAAATGTGACATGCAGCATGTTTACACAAACAGAAAATAAGAAGATGCTCCCCACCCTACTGTTTTAAGTCCACACTTCATGAAACTATCATTAGATTGTTACATTACTATAAAAGGTTGGAAAACAAAATACTGCTTTCAGAAAATTATACAAAACCCATGGCGTTTTTTTATATATATTCAGGTCTCATTTACCCTTATATTTGACACAAATGAAAATAAAACAGCATTTTAAGCTCCTGGAAATGACAATATCATGTTATCTAGATAAGTAACACAAAGCTTTTATTGAAATTCTGATAGCATTAGCTTTACTGGTAAAGGAAAATTACCTGTAATGCATAGTTTAAATAATTACTTTTAAACAAAAGCTTCTTTTCTACATCCCTTATTTATCTTCTGAGACCAGCTCAGCAGGGCTATGTATTTTATTAAAATTGCCTTCAGACTGCTAATGGCAGGGTGTGTGTTAGCACAGGAGAAAGGATGGCCGTTTGACTCCTGTTCCTAATATTGGGAGTCGGTCCAGACACTGAAGAGCCAGAACTCTGCTGTGCATTTGAGTATGTTAGCAACACTTGGCTTGCTAATGACACTGGCGACAGCATTTCAGGATGATGGGTCAGACAAACTGGAAAGCTTATAATTGTGCTTACAGCAACAACAAAAAACAATTCTGAAATCCCTTTTACTGACGTTTCACTTGATATCAAGTCTCCCAACTGGAAATTAGTTTGTAAGCTCTTGCCCAATATTTCTCTGTTCTTTCTCTCATGCTCAGCCTTGGATGTTTCCTGTGCCCTATCAGGAAATGGCATAACAACTGTGTGCTGCTCTGTGGCGAGTTTATGTGGCAGATAACTTTCGGGTAGATCTTGTTTCCTCTCAGAGGAAGCCACAGTCAAAGTGCGCTTTGATCCACGAAGCGTAGGCACTGAAACCTGAAGTCTTCCTTTCTGGAGGAGTCATGGAGCGAACACACACCTGCACCCGTGGCTGTAGCTACAAGCCCTGGGCATGGGTCTTACCTGCCCTGCGGGAACAGGGAGGGTCCAGCTCAGTTTGGTCACTCCTTTCCATCACCACCAAGCCTTTCACTTGAAAAGTTTGCACATCTACATTCTCACATCCTTACATTGAGCAAGTTAATTTCCTTGATTAAATCATTCTATGTTTATATGTGATTACTTATTCACATGGTTAATTCCTAATAAGCATTATTTAAATAAACACCTTTTTCTTTAATGTGATTGAAACTCTAGAAATCAAAACCTATGATTTTTCACATGAGCAAACACCACAAATGCTACTTACCCTTCAGAACTGAATTTGGTAAATGAGGTGGTCTCTTTCCTTCATTGAACAGATATCTGACTCAAAGCAGAAAAGGAGACAAACACTTCCTGGAGTTTTGTAAAGGATCTCAATATTGGCCAAAGACAGAAGGCAGGATTTGTCCACTGCATTGACCGTGTATTTCTGTGAAGCTTAACAGCTCCACAGAGCTGGCATTTGCTGGAATTTTAACTAACTTTTAAGTGACACTTAAGGAAAACCATGAAAAATGTTCACTAGCTGATTTTCACAGGTTCTGAGGTGCCCACACACCACGTCAGCTTCAGAAGGAGGCTTACTCATCACCTCTGAAAAACAGCCCAGATGCACACTGCTTCCAGGTAAGCTGGACCAACACCTCCCAGTAGAAAGCAACATTACTAAACACACACAGAAAGCAGGAAAGCCAGATAAAGCTCTTGACTCTTTTTCCTAAATAAAGAGCATTTCCCCTTTCAGAAAAAATTAACAAGAAGTTAACACCCACACATAAGCCTCAAAGCCAAAGAAAGGCAAACCTTTTCAGAAACCCTGCCCCTCAGCTGGCCCAGCTACACCAGGGGCTGGTTAGATCCCATGGACCAGGACTGGAAACAGCGACGGGACTTTCCACAGGGAAGCGTGAATGAAATACTTAAGCTTTTAACTACTGATTCACTTACTCCCATTATCCGTTTTTCAGAAAGAAAACCATGCACCTGTCCCAAAGTGTACCCATTTGCAGGACACATATACAAAAAGCACTTGTTCACAGGGGGAAGGCAGAGGAATCGCTTATCTTCAGGGGCAATTTAGCAATGCTTTTTAATGGTGGGAATTTTTTGTTTTAAAAAAAGTGTTTCTAAAGAACAAGCAAAATCTTTAGCAAAAAAATGACCAGCAGCACTCTGACCTCTAAAGAGGTAAAAAGAATGCAGCCATGCACATATAAAATTTGCTTACTTGTAAGAGGAAATCAGAAACAAGCGTATAAACCACCAGATTACAATTTCGGATCCCAAGCAGGTCGATCTGAGGCTTTTTTAGGTTTATGACCTTTCTCCAAGACTCCAGTGCCACCTTCTCACTCCCAATCTCATCTCAGCTGCCCTAGCAACATTGCTTTAAGGAAGATGTCACGCTTGATCAGTCATCTATTCTGCTGTTTCTTAGAGCCTCATGATTTTCATTGCTTGTAATATTTAGGCAAGAGATCGCCACCCAACCTACCCTAATATGTAGTTATCAGATTACTTGAAAAAAAAAATCTGGTCTTGGTTGCACTGAAACTTTTTTTTCTTTTAAAAAAGAGAGACAAACCAATAGCTTCTGTTCGTCAGATGGGACACGTGAAAGGACATTTCATGCATGTTTTCTGGCACGCTCAGCTTCTTTAGTTATCACTTCCCATTTGGTCCCATTCTCATGGATATATCAGTGGAGGATGTGCACGAGTTCAACTTGCGTCATCTAGGAATAATCATCCACTGATTCTTAGCTACCTGAGCAACTACTGGATGTAAAATGAAGGGACGAAAACCTATCCTAAGCCTCTTCAGTGCTATAAAATCATCATAATTCCTTCTTAGGCAACAGTTCTTGAAGTTGAAATCCACAAAGACATAACAGTAAGCACCCTCACACACGAACACTCAAAAAACCCATCACAATACAATTTGGACTTGTTCCTTCGACATAACTATGATTCTCTTTAGACCTGGTAGGTCTACTGATCAATCACAGAGGTACCCGCTCACAAGCCACTCTTGCAAACAAGCCTCAGTCACAGATTTTTACAAAAACTAGTACAAAACAAACCAAAACTAAAGCCATCCATGCAAATAAGAGATTCAGATCTCAAAGTTCAGGATGACACAGAAAACAAATGGTGTGCAAGAACAGGGGCTTCCTCCCTCTCACAGCCACACTCAGAAATGCATGCAAATATTGTGAGCTTGCAGATTACCAATTTAGCAGCTGGTTTCACTTTGAGACCTTTTTGGAGGGGAAGTAATACAGTAACAGCAATTCCTCCCAACCCACTTCCCCACCCTCGCCACACAAACAGACTCAAAATCTCAGGTTGACCAAAACCGTATCTGCAACAGAAAATGGGATTATAATGAGAATTTGCCTGAGAACATTTATATTATATACCAAACTAGAAGCAAAATCTGAGGCGAGTGTACAACCTCCGACAAACTCCTTTTCATTGTTCCATAGAGCTACACTCTCCAGCCTACAATGGGTGTCCAAATTGCAGACTACAGATTTCATGTGCTTTACCACATCTGCATGGAGGAAGTTTCTGCAACTGTACCAATACCCACTCCTTCTCATCAAAATCATATAGAGGGGAAAGTCATAAAAATTTATACTTTATTTGGGAAAAGGTCAAATAATTTGTTTTTAATGACTTTAAGACAACCTATCCAAAAAAAATACCAACAGACACATCCCCCCACTTTCAATCTCTGGCTGCTTTTCATTTTCATCAGTAAGACAAGTTCTGCCACATGGTTCAAATTTTTTATAGATTAATCTTTCTACTGTCATTTTTTTTTAATATGATGTTAAATTAAACCGCAGGGATAAACAAAGGTATATATATGTCTATACATACATTTGTATATACATGAACATGCTGTATGTGACAGTTGTCTTCTCCACTGTTTCCATTTCACTTCTTACCACTTTAACTGCAAACTCTTTGTAGCACGATCTATGCCTTTCTATTCTTACTGGCACTTACAGTCCAAACTTGATCAGAGTTTATAGTAACAAATGTTTATATGCAAAAGAACTACAATAAATTTCTCACTATTCCTATTGTGTGGAAGGGCACATCTATGGAAATCAAAAGAAGCATGTGAAAAGATCATTTATAAATATTTGAGAGTTGAATGTATCCTGATCAAAGGCAGTGAAAACGGAGGCTGAGCCTGAAGAATTATTTGAAGTCTGTCATACTTTAACTACCAGTTCCTAGCAGACAACTAAACTGTTATGAAAAAGCACAGAAACTGAGCTTTAATACTAAACATATGACCCAGCACACATAGGGAGACAGCCTGATGCATTGCACTGGTTTGCTCGGAGATGATGTAACTTCACAGCAAAAACCAGATGCCAATATATGGTTTTGAAAATTTCAAGAAACCAAGAAAGCATTCACAAATTAAAAAAACCCAAACATCCAAGCCCAGACTATAAATTCTTCCAAACCAAACAACACATCCCTAATCATCTTCATGTACAGCTTGTTAGAGGTCTATTAGTGACAAACACAGTGAAAACACAAATCCTTCATTCTCAGAAAAATTTTGCAACTAAAAAAAAAAAAAAAAATCTATTTTTACAGTGCTGCCATTTAGTTTGTATTGATGAGTTTTCTCATAAATGCTAGGCACCAAATTATTTCAGAATAGAAAAGTATTTATTCTTTTATCAGCCACAAACTTCTTTTGACCTCTGAGTTTGAGCCAAACTTACTCTATGTGCTTGCAAACTCTCAGTCATGGGCATCACTTATTTCTCATGTTACCTGTTGCTAGAAGGCCCCTCCAAAAAGCAGCACAGTGCTGCTACGCTGAGGGCTGTGCGGATGAGTTAAGGGTGGCACTTGCTGCCCTGCAGAGCTTACTATCCCTATGTCAGACAAAGCACGACAGGTGGACCCAGCAAGGAAATTTCAAAAGGGGCAGTACTCATTTTGGTGTTATTTACATCTTCTGGATCTCTGAATATTAAAATTTAAATGTATTCTCACAAATTTGTAGAAGGGAGAGGAAAGTCAAGGATTCTTGCTACAGTGCATTATGAAGAACAGACAGAGAAGCAGAAATACATCAGTCACTCCCTGTTTGGGTAAGATCTATCTTTTAAGACAGAGTCACAGGGCCAAGTACTGCAGTCTCACTCAGGCACATCTTACGTATTAATAGCTTTGCCTCAGTAAGAACCCAGGGAAGACTGCAGGACAATTTATATAATTGACTGGATCAGCAGCTACACCTGTTATTAAGATTACTTGACACAAGCGATTAAACAACTACCTGCAGTTGTTCATACCCGGCCAATATTTTGCCATTTCAGCTGATTTATCTATGATGCATGACTGCCTCAGGCTGAGCGTTTTGGAAACAGTACAACTTTTTCCAAGAACAAGGTTAAGGAATACTAAGCTTAAAATTCTTCGAACTCTTCCTCTGAAAAAAACTCTGGCGTGTCAAGCTTCAGAGGAAGGTTTGAAATCTGGCAGCTTGGCTGTGGCTTTTGTCCCCAAGACAAGCCTTTTGTCCTCAGATGTACCTCAAGTAAGCCCTTCGGAACTGTCTTTGCAAACTGTAGTTCTCTAACGATAAGCGCTTGGCTTTCCAAAGTTTTTGGAAATTGTTCTTTCAGCACAGTTGTTATAGGAAAACAAGTGTCGCATCTTGATTATACTGTATTTCACCTCCATCCCATTTAAAAAGCATGTAGAACAGGAAATGAGACTAAAGTAACCAAATGAGTCTTCAAAAAAGAAAACACACTGAAGTTACAGATATCACACAAGGACCTTTGTAAAACATTTCTTGAAATAATGCAGACACCAGCCCAGCTGTCCACACAACACAGTTGTCACCCTTGAGCTGGGCAACTTTGTCCAAGGAGCTCACACACACTGCCACCTACTATACCGTCTCATTATTTATTTCCCAGCCTTTGTTGCGTTTCTCCTCAGGCCGCCCTCCCAAGGCGGGGAGGCAGTTCTGCCCCGTCGCAGGTGAGGAACCAGCAAAGCGAAGCATTTGCCCGCAGTTACGTGGAAAGGCTGCGAAGGAACAGGGAACTCAGCCTGACTGTGCAGGTCCTGGGCCAGCCTCGTCTCCCAGAGCTGAGCCGACCAGCTGCCAATTCACATCAGCACTTCCAGAAATGCCTCACTGGCAAGTAAGAAAACACACCTCTTACCTGCCAAGTCTCCCAGCTTAAATTCTCAACTCCTTTTTATTTTCTTCTGCTTCCAACACTGAAGGCAGGGAGGGGAAAGAAAAGAAAAAATATATCAAAGGAAGAGCCACAATTATCTCATTCAAAACCTTTTTCATATTCACTACTGCGTTTTATCCTGAGCAAAAATCTCAAGGAAATAAGCGGGGTTTCTCCATTCATTTTTCCACAGAACTCAGGTCAGGCCCTTAGCAAAGCTCTCCCTAAAATATGAGATGCTGAACCTGAGAGCAAGACCTATGGCATGAGGAGGAGAGGGGAATCTCGTTAAAGGAAAACTAAACTGAGGGAAGCAATGGGTATCAAGGAAAAGACGGGGATTAGGATCCTGGTACAGCAAGGTGCTTATTCACAGAACTGTGGGAATACATATAACTTTAATTAATTAGAAGTCTCTACTCAAAGACGGACACAAACTCACACAGGAGCCTTCAGGGCCTGCAGAGGGGGAAAAAGGAGAGGCGCAAGTGGGAAACTGAGCCACAGTCAGCTGAGATCAACAGAAAGACTGACAGCAATTTCAGTGGACTTTGGATCATACCCAGAATGGCAGAAGAAAAAAAAAAGATGCAGCAGGAATAGGGAGAATAAATGAAAGAGCAGATTAATAACTCCGGGAAATATTATTAGTACAACTTAAGAATAGCTGGGGAATTGTAAGAGGAGGGTTAGATTCTGCTCTTCAGGCTCATAAATGCTGGCTTGCTCCATCAAAATCAATGAAGTAGTTTTATATTTACATCAGTGTAACTACGAACAAAATCAAATTAAGGAGTACAGAGTAACTGGAGAAAAACCAAGCATTATTGAGCGTTCCAACACTGGGAGGCACTCAGATACTATAGTGCTGAAGGCCACATTAGTAGATTGATTAAATGATTGATCCATCAGTGGGAGATTTATCCAATATGGGGAGGAAACAGAGCGCTCTAAGTCAAGACTACTAATGAGCTATTATTTATATTTTCTGCACACTATAAACATACAAAGGAGATGCTTTATAGCATTTTCAGCAATAATAATTCCCAATTATTTCCCACTCTTGAGATCAGTTCTAATATATTTCTTCAACATTTTAAAGGCGTTTTGTAAAGTATTTTGAAAAAAGTTTTCATAACAAAATCCCAGGACTTTCATGTTCTCATTTAGACCAACTCTCCTTCTTTAAGTCTTACAGACTGATACCAAACACTACAAAAACTAAACCCCAAGCCATTTATACTAAGAGATGTGCACTATTTTTCTTGGATGAACAACGGAGACTTTCTCTACACTTCATTGCTAGGCTCATCGTGAGTTTTGTATATGACTATGAAAGTTTCTTTTCAACAGTTTCATGCTCCCACAAACACAGACTACTTTCTTTCAGACACCTACTTTCACTAATGCATTGCCATTCCTTATGTCACGTACACTCTGCCTCTGTTCTAAAAACACAAACCTTAATAAAAATTAGAGCTCTGACTTGAGCTAATCTTTCTTACCTTTTATTTACTTCTTATTTCCTTCCAAAATCACTGCAATTATCACATTATACCTAAGTCCTTACCACTGGAATTTCAGATGACTGGTTTTATTACAAATAAAAAAATTATTCCATCCAGTCTCACTTTCATTTCCATGTTTAGTCCACAAAATCCATCCATTTCTAATGATATCTGCAACAAAGCTAGTCACATTTTGTGACATCTCTGTCACCCACATATGCACGCATTTTTTCACTTTAGTAGATGGCCTACAGGCACAGAGAAGGCTACTAGTAGTAACCTGGGGAAATCTATTTAATCTCAAATTTTAGAGATTTATGTTTAAAGAAGTGAAACGTGAGGTTCTATCTAGTTCCTGCTCCCACAGCTAGACTTTGATTAATAATTACAAGTTCAGTCCTTAAATTCTAACTAATAATCAGACCATTTAAAAAAAAAAAAAAAAAAAGCAGGTTTAAAGTTTTTTCTTTTAAGTAAGTTCCTAAAAGATAAAATAATTTTTAAAAGTATCTTTAAGGGAAAATACTGATTTCCTTTCAGAGACAATAATGTCCTTGGCTGGATTCTTTTCTAATAGGATCTATCCAGATTTTTCAAAATGTAAGGCAACTTTAACCAGAACAAGAGGGAGTTTTCCTACAATGCTGTGAAGCAGTAAGCAGAAAGCTACACTTTCCCACGTGGCAGGTGAATTTCTGTTTCATATCTGTGCATTTATAACAGGGTTGTGTTGAACACAGCACGACACACAAAACACTGTCCAACTTAGCATTCTTCTATTAGTCTGTGTACCACTGATGAGTGAAAAGACTTGAGTCCTATTCCAAGGTCTAATGATCACAAGTGACATTATTATTATTATTATTATTATTAGATGTCAACCTATTCTTAAATACAGTTTCAGAAAGAAACAACATTTTTATAGCACTTCCCTGGGAGTTACATGCGTTTTGATTCCCAACGCTTGGCTGCAGCGGGTTCAGAAAGTTACGATCCAAAACACTGTGGGAGGAAACTTCAGAAGATTCCACCTGGATATTTATTTGTGCGTGTTTGCTCAACTTCACTCAGAGTTTAGGCTCTTAACTGTATTATAACGAATTTATTGCAGATTACAGCGTAGTAAATAGGACACCAGTGCATGTACCTATGACCAAAAATTAGAGCTCAGTATCTTGGGTGTAACAGCATTTGTACTTGAGAATTATCATCTGCTGCATAGAGGAAATGGAGCAGAAAAACTTGCCTGTAAGTCACCATTTCCCTTTCTTCCATCTCCAAAAAATAAACAAATTAAAGACATTGTGAAAGGTTTACAGTAAGACCCATGCAAAACTTTCACCACAAAATGTAAAAATCCCTCATGCTTCATTACAAATCTGAAAAACAAGACAGTCTATCAGCAAACAACTTTCACACAATGATTTAAGTGTTCAAACAGAAACTGAAGAAAAGTCCTGAGATTGAGAAGGAACTATGATTTTAAGAAGAAATTATTTGAAGTAGAGGGTTTTCATATGTTGTGAAACTGAAAGCCATCTCAATGGGAAAGAACTCTTGCAAACCAGTAAAAAAAAAAAGAGTAATTTACATACCCTCTCGGACATCCCCAAATTTATATTTAATAGCAGTATATCTTTATCTTCAGGTGCAAACAAACAACTTGTCTAAACACGTTGAAAAAACTTCACAATTCAAGAGGATTTCATGGGGTTCCGCAAATCTTTCAGAATTAGGCTAGAATTTAATCTATGTTAGAAAAGAAACAGCACAGAAGCCACCTATACTAACCATCCACAAAAATAGCATCCGGCTTTTCTGGCTCTATTTTTGTGGTCAGCAAGACACTACCCTGAAAGCAGTCTCATCACTTCAGCGATTTCCCTCCCAGACAATCCTGAGATTCTCATTTTTCTGTTTTTCAAGTCCTAGACAGTGACCTCTCAAAGGCAGGGGCTGTCTTCATGCAACTTGTCCATGGAGTGCCTGCTGCAGTGAGTTTTCCAGTTCCCACGTGCAGTTTCAGAGTACTGTAATCTGAGATGCTACAGTAGAACATATTAACATCCCTCAAGCTTTCATCTTTTTCTTCAGCATTTAAGGAAAGAAAGTACAAAGCTGGACACTTAGAATCATAGAATCATTTTGGTTTGAAAAGACCCTTAAGGTTAACGGTTGGACTCGATCTAACACTTAGGGACACTAATCACGTCCCTAAGCGCCACATCTACACGTCATAAACACCCCCAGAGATTTGACTCAACCACTTCCCTGGGCAGCCTGCTCCAACGCTTGACAACCCTTTTGGTGAAGAAATTTGAACTTGAACCTACAAAAGACTAGAAGAGCAGCTCGAGAGGAATACACTGCTCGGCTCACCTTTGTGAGGTGTTAACACTGATAACCCAGGAGTGACAATAAAAGGGTTGAAGTTTAAACTATTTCAAGTCTTATATAGGAAAAAAAGAACAGGTTGTACAAAGCACTATATGATTTCCCACTCTGATGTTGTGGGCATGTGGCATTTCAAAGACAACCTGCTTAGCCTCCTCCCATCTAACAAGGAATCGGCCTCACAGAGCCTAACGCAGTACAGCAACCACCCAACTAAGAGAGGGATGAATGCAAGTGCCTCAAAATTAAAAAAATAGCATCGCACTTAAGCGACTTGCATGAGTGGAGCTGATTTTGTAGGCAACCACAGAAGGGTATTTACACCCTTTTCTACCCTCCTCTGCTCTCACTGTAATACTTGTACAGAACATTTCTTAAATCAGATATGGCAGAACCACTAATAATCCGTGTGCACTCTGGGTGAGCTTGGCTAATGAATTCAAATGAGAGCAGAAGCAAGCCACGGACTGCCAGATTTTTAATATCCTCATATTTTCTAGTAATGGTGTAATTGTAATTAATGTTTACTTTGTTGTGTATTTTATTGTTGAGTCTTTAAAGTCCTCTGGGATCCCTTTGGGATATACAGCACTATATAAATGTAAGTTGTTATTATCAAATAACAATCACTGGCCATTTAAATTATACAATAGCTACCTGATTATACTTAACCAAGTTAAAGCTCTAATAAAAAATGATTATATATAATCTAAATTAAAGATATTTTTCCCCTGTTCAAAGAACCCAAAGTTCTTTGCATAGAGTATGCAAGTGCCGTGCAACACCTGGCGCTTGATCCTGCAGTACTGAAATCAGTTAGGACTTCTGCTGTTGCTTTCAATATAGAGGTGATAAGATGCTTGACAGAGAGTTAAATATCTCAACAATTCTACCCTTCTGAAGCAATAAAATTAAGATTTATTTTGTTTCCCAAAATAATTTGATAGAGTATTCATCCTTACCTGCAGTATTGATCCTGAAGTATTTACAATAGTCATTTTGGCTGCATCACCAGTTACATATAAGCTGTATGCCTGAGAAATTATTTCAGCATAGCATAGAGATCTCTGAGCTTACACTAAACCAGTTAACTTGGTGTTGGTGCTGCCAATTGGGCGCAGTGTGGAACATGAAGCAAGCAACTGATCCTTCCTCTCTGCAGTCAGAAGTCCCGATCTCCTCCTCTTCTGTGATATATCCACAGGGACACAGTCTCCAAAATATTTACCCTTAGTCTTGCACATGAAATAGTCCATGCAACCATGAGAGATATTTCAGGATGCAGTAGATTCTGGAAGTGCTGTTGTCAGGCATACTTCGAAACCCCCAAAATCACATGATCAGCAATAAGTGGTATTTTATACACCAACTCTTGTAGGAGATTATTTACTTGGCTTTGAACTGTTAGAAATCACATCTTCAAGGTTTGAGTCCACTAGGGAAAGAACTAATTTAGCTGAAAGTCTAACATGAAAACATGACTCCAGGACTTAAGGTTAGAGAAAACCTTGCTTTTGCTCTCTCCTAATAAATACCATGAGATTGCGGGGGTGGGGCGCGGGTAGAAACACGTCTTTTCTGGCTGACCTCTGCCAAGTCATTTCCCTTGCTTCAGGTTTCTCATCTGTGGAACAGGGGTAATGGCATTAACCTCGTTACTGATGAATAGCATCGTAGATGGGTCTACATTATATTTCAATGATAATAGATCATCTCGTGGACCTTTTAGTATCAATAAAAAAAAAAAAAAATTCATTCCAGAGTCAATGACCTGTTGGCAAGTGATGACTAACCCAACTTAAATTCAACTGCACGGGTTAAGAATGCAGCTCAGGATCCCTCCAGAGATGGACAGACTGCCCTATGGCTTGTAAAGGCCTAACAGGGGCTGAAACATTTTTGCTGAAAAGCACCTCTCTGTGCTGACAACAGGGAAAGGCTCAGAAGACAATGTTCAAAATCTAGTGACCTCACAAAAGTGTCTAATGTTAGTTAGGATGAACCTGGAGCCACAATCTCGATTTTAATCAGTTCTGGATTCTTCTGAAGTTTTCTTTGAAAAAACCTAAGGTTTGATCTGAACTTCCCTCCTTTTCTTGCTTCCTCCCCAAAATATTTTTTTAAATTGAGAAATTACAGTGGGATTTATGTGAAAAATCTTCTAAAATAATTACCTTCAGCAAATAACTTCAACAATTTACCCTATCAGAAGTATAAATATTTTGTTTCAAAGCTGATATTTCAAAACAAAAATGTTCAATTTTCACATAAAAAGTGTTCATTTTAAATGAAGATAACTGAAGTCAGAAAAGACTGCGTATCTTTGAGAACTGGATGTTAATTCTCTAAGATGCGGGCTAAGATCACACTAGCTGAAGATCCCTCTCTCCAGCAATGCAAATAACAAGAACGATGATGTGCCATAGACCTTTCACATATACTTAATGACTTCAGTGGTGCTCAGCCACTTGCTAAGCAACTTCCACCAGCTGAGAATCCGGGACAGAAGCCCCAGCTGAAATCAGGGCTCCCTTACCCAAACCTCCCTATACACGCAAAGCAAGAGACAGCCCTCACAATACAGTTTGTAATTTAAAAGGACAGTATAACCAAAAGACGAGAAGTAGATGTTATTATTAAAGGGAGCGTAAATGTCTGTGACAAAGTGACAAAGAAATCTGGGGAAAAGCAAGGCATGGATTTCTTGAGTTCTGGGCCCCCAACTAATGCCTCCTTTCTTAGGGCCACTTCTTGCAGTCAATATGGAAGTAAAAATTTAATAAGTTAATAATAATCAATAGTGTTTAAGTACAGTAGTCACCCATTAAAACTCCACATATATTAGCTAACTTTGATTTTAAAGTGTTCCCCACTGATCTTTCCTGCTTGCTGGAGCATGCTGTTGGTAGGGTTCTTCAGCTGCAGGTGGTGGTGGATGATCACACCCATGTGCACGGACAGCTTTCCCCTCAAGTACAAGTCCTCCATCAGCACTGGGATTGCCTGAGCCACCATTGTTTGACACATATCTCTATAGCATGTCAGCAGAAGAGCACGGGGTGCTATCCATCAGTCAAGCCACAATACACACTGACACACAGCTTAGTCGGAAGGCCTTGGAAGGCTAAGTCAGGGGTGATATCTTGAGGTGGGAAAAGCATCAGGGAGGTGTGGGGAGGAGAGAAGGGCGGGGGTGGTACAAGATCCATATTGTCGTTTCACTGGAAGGACACAGCGTGTCACAACGAATTACCGTTAATTCGCACCAGCAGTACAGTTAGATTGAGACCGGCAAGCGACGATGACAAACAGCACTTGCAAGATCACATAATGAGGGGGCAAGGCTGCTTCACTGGAGCCGCTTCACTCCATTAGTGGACAAGGCTTTTAATGCTGCTATGCACAACCAAAGCAATTTTGATTACTTAGAGCTAAGTCTCCATTTAGAATGAGTCAGACGCTGAAACAGGGTGGGTTTTTTTTTCTTTTAATATAATTTATCTACAGAGTATTCGAATGGTAATAAGCTATCTGAAAGCTAGACACATTAGCCTCTGTTTGTGTCTAAGTAATGTTGAAATATACTTTTTAAAGTAAGTTCAAATAGTATCTATTCTGGCAAATAGAACTGATAAAAAGATAGCAAGCAATCAATACTATGTCAAAAGTGAGGGCCAAATTTTGCCTTTACTCACTGTGATTTAACTCTGAAACTTTGGAAGGGGATTTTGGTAGAACAGCAAGAGTTTCATGATAGTTCACTTAGAGCAGCAGCACACTGTGCTTACATCCTCTTGTGCTAGGTTTACAATTAGTGATTTGATTGATTCTGTTAGCCAAAGACCAAAACTGCATTACTGCCCAAGTAGTATATAAAATTTTCTTTGTTCATTTTTTTAATGTGGGTTTTGGACAGTTAATATTTAGGAAACATGATTTGATCCCAAGAAACTCACAAAACCTGAGCCAAGTCTGTTAATGTTCATTAAATGTTTCCGAGTTATTTCTGCTAGCTTAGGTCCAAACCTTCGTTTCCACTGTTGAAAGTGGAATTGCACAAATAGCTGTGACTTAAGGATACTTCTGCTGGGCAAAAGAAGGTGCTGCCAGCAGTTTAAAAGTAGATCCTGTGAACAAGAAGCTGCTGCCAAACTCTCCTTACCATTGTGCCTTAGGGATTGAAGTATTCACCAGGATCAGGAGGACCTGAATTTTAATTAAACATGATTTGCAGCAAGGATCTATGCACCATATCCTAACATCTGTCCTAACCAGCGGTGCATCAGGATCTACTTATCAGTCTTTCCGGTTGAAGCTCTGCATAAACACTTACATATTCCCTGGTACAGGGAGTGGACCCCAGTTACCTGTTTTCACAGGGATCAGCCTGCTCACAGACCTACAGAATTGCACTATTTCTCCCTCCATGAACAGGAAGAAAGTGGATAAGAACATGGACCTCCTATGAGCCCGTGAGCAGTCCTCGTCACTAGGCTGTATGTTACTTGAGTCTTCTTGGAAATCCCAAGAAATCAAAATGCTTTGTTTCATATGTATTGAAATGAATCATTTTGATGTTCAGAATTTTATTTTCATCTTTATTTTGGCTGAAATCACTTATCAGATTTGACCCAAATTTCTTAAGCTGCTTAGAAACTGAATTTTTGGAAGCATAAATTTGTTTCTGTGGAAAAAAACGCTACCCAAATATGCAACATTTCAGTACTTCGTAACTATTTCTTAGAAGTGGGTGGAGGGGATTCGGGGGGTGGGGTGCAGTTGAGAGAAAGGGATTCCTTATCAAAGAAACAAGAGAGATTGTTTATCACCCTTACTTCTCCCTATATCTGATCTAGCACAAGGCTGGATTTTTCCACTGGCCTCTGAAGCACCCAGTACTGCCCCATTTACTGTGGCAGGACACCCAAACGAACAGACCAAATGTCTGACGCATTAAGGACACAGAGTGGATATAGGCTTTGCCTAAAGCACAGAACCAGGAACATTTTAAACTGCTTCATTTCTCGGCTCCAGTACAGCTATGTATGTATAATTTATTTAAGATTTGACTCGGCAGGGTAGCTGCATGCAATCAGCATATTGTTTTTGTGAAGGTTCCTCCCTGTTGCCCCTTAGACAGATTTTAACTGTCAGTATATTGGCCTTTTGAATTTTTGTTTTCATAATACCATAAGCTATTTGAACATACATTATTATATACTAATCATTGCTTGTCCAATTTTTTTGAGTCTTACAGGCGACAGCAGAGAACAAGAAATGCAATTTAGTTAGAACTTCAAAGCTGTGTTTCGTTATCATCCAAACTGGGGCTCTTTTATGCCTCTCTCACTATTTGGTTTTAAAAGTGAAAGGAAACCAGTTGCTTAAATTTGTTCTTTCAAATTTCCACCCGCCTCCTCCCGCTCTCAAAGGAGGGGCTTTATGATAATAGATAGGCTGATCTTGAGATCAATCACAGATAGAGTTATATTTACTGTCCTCAGATAGTGACGGTATTGCTTACATTCACATGAATTAAAGATTGCCTAAATCCTGCCTCTGAACATTTCCAAACTTTAAAAAGATAGAGATCTATATTTGAATTTCATATCCATCTCATATCTTTATAGTGGGATGAACAAAAATATCCAATTCAATTGCACCTGAACTCTATAAAAAAAATGGATCTTTCAAGATTTGATGTCATCCTGCGGACTTGTGTACATAACGAACCATCCCTGAAAAACTAATGCAGGACAGCTCCACTCCACACTCATCCTTATTCCTTTTCAGGAGTGCCTTTGTATGGTTTAGCTTTGCTTTTGAAATGGATTAAGCTAGCCTCCATATGGCATTTTTAGTGGTGAAGCAAAGTGCCCACAACAGGAACTAGTGAAGAACAGTATTGTGCTTCAATGCATAGTCAAGCTTGTTCAATAATGACCTAATACAGGGTAAGCCTGAATAATATGCTCAGGTATAACAAGATGGTGGATGCTTGATTAAAAAACTATAGTGAAAAATTCGGTGGTTTAGCTTGTGCAAAAGGTCATATTACTGTAGATATTCAGAATGGTTCCTTTATAAATTAAAATCCACAGATTAGCCACATTCTGTATTTCTAAACTTAAATCCCAGATTTTAAAATCCCTATGCTACACCTGCGGTGAGGACAGCATCTTAGGACAAGCAGGATTGGCGTGACAGACTTCCACTTTTCATTACTAGCAGTCCTGGTTACTCCTTCTCCCTCATCCTTTCATCCCTTCTCCCTTTCTTTTTGACCAACAGTCCAGCCTGGACACAAGATAACTTTTGTTGAAATCCATATCATTCCATAAAAACAATAAGAAAATAAAGTCCTCCAAACAAAATTTTGGAGAGGAAATAAATGAGATCTTTGACATTTAGCTAAGAAAGTACCAAAAAAATGCAAAAACTGTTTTAAACTTTCACACAATAGGAAAAGTTCAACCTGGTGGAGCTATTGGTAGTGGAGCAGAGAACAAGAAACTGAAAAGGTTAAGGTTTTTCTGTATGAAAATGGTAACTCAAATACACACTCAGGGGGACAGTTATACATATGTTTTTGAACTAAAACTCTAACCTGGCATGATTAATTTTGGCCTTAGTTTTGTCAAAATATTGGAGTCCATATGGCACAAAGCAAATAATTTTACATTTTTATTTTAAACCCCTATGTGTTTTTCTTCCCTATTCCCTTCTCTTCCACCACACACACTGGCAGCCGCTTCCAATACGCCAAATGCCAGATCAACCCTGCAAGCTGGCTGGCACAAGCACTCTACAATACTGGCACACGCTTCCTTTTGCAGGGGGATTCTCTCCGAAACCCTGTGGCACATCCAAGCATCCCTGCTTAGCAGCTGAGGACCCTGCCTACCCCAGTCACGTCAGCAACAGGGTGCCTTGACTGTGAATGCGCTGCCCATTTCATTATGCTTAAATCAAATAAAATGATGACACTTTGCATTGGTGCATCAATTTCCCCTCCCACCCCAAAGAATCAGTCAGTGCTTTATAATATCTTTGTATCCAGCATTGGAGAAGTCTTGCTGCTGCAGAAAGAGAGGATGCAAATTGCTGCAACATGAGTAAGGAGAGGGGAGGATGGGGCGGGGGAGGGAAGGACGGGGGGTGAGGGGGGGAGGACCAGGGGGAAGAGAGACATCACTCAGGCAAGCTGAGCAAACTCCTGCACCTACAGTTGGCTCCACAGAACATGGATGCTTAACTAGAGCAAAAGGATGTCACTCCTTTGCCTCCTGTCCATAAAATGTCCAGTGTGCTGGTGGGAAATCAGGAACACAGAAGGCTTTGCTTTGCTGACCCTGTCAGGTTTCAAACCGGTATTTGAGGCTCAAATACTAAATCATTCCCTTTGCTGCCCTTCCTGCTTTTTTGTTGGGCTTTTTTCCCCCCATGCGAGTTGCTCTAACCCATGGCACAATTTTTATCTATTTTTTAATATATGTGTGTATATATACATTTTAAAGACTTTAGTCAGATATTCATTCAGAGTATAAGACATCAGGCTCTTAAATAAGCAGATAAATACTATTTTTAGACAAAGACCAAGAATGAACACTGGAAAGTCAAGCACGCTGTACTGAACCAAAAGGTGCATATACCTTCTAGTTCATTTTCTACACTTGTACACTAAGTTCATGGCCAGGGGTGAATCCCGCCTCCCAGTGTGATAAGCATCCTCTGCACCACTACAGGAACTGTGCTCCGGATCTTCAAGACAGCCCTGATGGCAAGATGAAAATAATACCCCTTTTTCACTCCTGGCAGAAAACGGTGAATCCCTCTTCTGTGACAGCCTGTGTCGAGGGAGTTTTGGAGCATTTCTGAGAAAGACCCATTTCTTGGGCTGTGTTGTGCTGCAGGGTACAGGCTAGAGGAGCCCCTGGGGGGATGCTGTGCAGCCATAGTTGCTCAGAAGTCCTCACATCAGCCCAACATCTGCAAACGGAGAACGAGCCCATGCACTGCTCTTCCCTCCAGACACAGTGAGGAGCCTGGAGAACCAGGTGAGCATACCAGCAGTAGAGCCTGTGACACTGAGGATATGGCCTGCAAAGCGTGGTACTACCTGGAGCTCCCAAAGTGCTGGAGGCTCCCTGCCAGCATATGCCACCTTGCCGTGGCCCAGCTGAGAGCTGACCGAGGAACAGGTAAGCAACAACTAATGATTTGATTACTCCCTGCCACAGCGTAACAGTCAATCGAGACCGCTCAACAGCAACAAAGCCAAAAACTTTTTTCTGTAATAGAGTCATGGAGAGAGAGAGAAACTTCGGTCTCTTGTAGCTGCACAATACATCCACAAGACACCAGGCTGTCTGCCTCTTCCCACATTACCAAGTTTCTGTTGGAGCAGCAACTCCACCTAACAAATGTAACTTTAACAACAGTAAAACAACCTAATAGCTTAGCATGCCAGGGGGCTAATGTGGTGGGCCATTTAACGCTGCACTAAATAGCCCTGGTTTGATTCTCATTGCCAAGTGCTGAACTGAGAATTGCAACTGCAGGAGCAGTTCCTAATTCATTAGTTAAAGGGGGTCATTGCTCATAGGGTGGGGAAGAGGGAGGGAAAGAGGGAAGGGGGTGGAATATCAGACAACTCTAAACATTCAAAGTCGACAGAAGGTTGCACTCCTGAGAGATGCAGTATTTAGCTGAAAGCCTGACAAAGCTCTGCAGCTGGGAGACCTGTGGTGGTTTTACTCGGCACTAAAAAAGTTGCCATAAGACACTTGTAACCTGTATAATAGGCTTGGTGGGAACCGGGAAGCTGGGAATGAAAGGAAGGTGAAAACATCTTGCTAATAACACTGCAGTTTCGTTTCAACTAGCCCTCAAAACTGTACACCATGCAGGCTGCCAGCACAGCAAAGCAAATAAACTGCCTTCCCATCTACAGTTCCTAAAAAACTGAACCCCCAAAAGAGACTTGCGATTGCAAAGGAGATCACTTAAAAACTTAAAATGATACAACAAAACAAGCCCAAATTTACAGGGCACTTCTGCAAAGGGAGAGCTTTATTCCTGAACGTTAGAACCCTAAAACAACCGTTTTCTCTAATTTCTGCCATCACTCAGATTGGCCTTGAATTACCTCCTGATAGGCCTCCCATGTGCTTGCAGATGAGAGAGTGTAATGGGGATCTGTTAATTAACTAGAAGCAAAGTTGCACGGTGGGGATCAAACACTGGATGCGTCCTAAAACTCCCACAGAGAAGATGAAATGCAGCGCAAACTTTAAAGACTTCCCGTCATTAGCCAAGACCTTGGCTGCTCCTGGCCCAGACCCCTCCTGTTTCGGAGAACAATGAGGACAATGATGGCAGAAATGAAATAGTGCAGCAAGGAACAAAGGAATTAGCTATTTACCCACAGAGAGAGAAAGGAAAAGAGGGATGGGGGGGAAGGGGGAAGGGAACTTGCTTTTTTTTCTAGGGTTTCTGTCTACTTTTAATTAATTTACGGCTGCCAGGGACTTGCACACAGAGCACGCCCAGTAGCATTGTGTTAGAGCATGGTGTTAATACATGTAACATCTACTGTTTACTCCCAGGCAGGAAGAAAAAGGAGCTGGGGCAGAGGGGAAGGAGGAGAGGAGATCTTCCCTCTTCACAGCTGCTTGAAAGAGATGGGCAGAGAGGAGCAAAAGGTTACACTGATCTCTAAATTCTACAAACCCGCTTCCACGCGGGCTATTATTATTCTTTACAAGACCTCCAGGTAGGGTAGATCACTGTGGGCAAGACTTGCACTGGGTACTAAAATGAAAAAGGATGGTACTAGGACAGGGACACCCAGGTGAGGTGACAGTGAGCACCACACTGACAGCTCATCAGAAAATGAAGGGCCATTTTTTTTTTTTTGACAGGCTTCCTCCAGCACCCGAAGATCAAGGGAAGAGATCTCAGGGTGAAGACCCACAGCCAAACCCATTGCTCTGTGGAGATATCCAGCCACACTTCACTGTATTTCCAAAGCACTCGCTCTGAGCTAATAAGGCTGGCCTTGCAGCAAGGCTAATTGGGCCAGACAGAGCGCCGCACTGCCACGATGGCACTAGCAGTTAGCTTCTTCAGTGGTTCCATAGATATATACTGCTCCCGATTTCACTGAGCTGAAAATCCAGCTATGGCTAAACTGTGCCTACCCCTCGGACACAAGGGCATTGCACCAGACTGGGACCTTACTGGAAAGGCAACTGGATGCAAGGCAGGATACCCTAAAACAGCTAAGCTGGCATTGTAAGCCTATGTTTGAGACTGACTTGAGCACCGAATGATAATTTGCTTCATCCTACCTTTCATCAAAAAAAAAAAAAAAAAAAAAAAAGACTTTGTCAGATGGCTGTTTTCATGAAGCCTAAACCCCAGGATGCAAAGCAGCATTGCATTTCCATTGCAAGCCTAGAGAAAAAGGCACAGAGAGGTCACACCGTTTGAAGACAGCCCTGCATTAAGACTCTGCAGCTCCACCTACAAAACCACCAGGCCTCAGAGAGCATGGCGATAGGTGCAGCATGAGAAGCTGAAGGGAACAGAGCAATTCTCCTGGTAGGTGCTCTGTGAACGTTTGCTTGGGCTTTTGTCTCCCTTGGAAAAGGAAGAGGCTCCACTGAAAAACACAAGTCTGTAGCTGATCAGATTTATTCTCAGCCTGGACAGCGGCCTTAGGCAGCAACAGTTTCAGTCTGTATTTTGCACATCACTGCTTTTGATAGGGAATGGGAACAGGAACGGAGGCTAAGGAGTCCTAAGGCTGGACGTGAGCCCCAGGTGAGGATGAAGCATTTACAGTATTTGCTGGTTGCTCAGAAGAATGGTGGTGGGGGGGTGTCAGTCTTTTTCAAAGGTAAGATCAAATGATACTATTATATATATTTTAAAACTGAGGCGTAAACATTCCGTTTCTAGGCTACCTGTTCAGAAGAATCAGCACGTGTTTCACAGTTCAGCAAAAGAGACAAAACCTTCTAGGCTTACAGTTAACAAGAAAAAAACAACAGTTAGAAAGCCCATTGCACTTTGGCTATGTAGGAGAGAAGCACAGAAAACTTCCCTGACATTCAGTCGAGGGCACCAAGCTTGACTCGCTACAGGACCGTGAAGGAACATCCTTTGATACTGTAACTAGCGTCTCAGCACCGTCCTACATTAGCTAACAGAGATAGGAAATAGACGTAAGGTGAACAAAGGGTTGGGGGACTTTATATCCTTTTTGGATGCATTATAAAGCCAGCTGCACTTTCAAAGGGGAAAGTGATGTCTTCTTTTCCAGAAACTTCCCATTCCAGTGACTGACAGTTGTGTTTTCATCTAACAGGCACCATTCTCCAGTGTCACTCAATCCTAACTAAATTCAACTAAAATATCTAGGAGTACATCTCTTCGCTCTTTCACTCTTTTCTCTTCCAGCAGCTCTTGCTTCTTCCCCCAAGGACTGCTTCTCACTATTTGCAAAGCACTGCTGTCATGACTTCCGTGTGCGATTGCACTGTCCTCTCCCAGCGAGGTCCAGATACCCACCTGGCCCCCCAGGGACGACCGCATCATTTGCGGCTCAGGCCCAATGCGGCCCACATCACTCAGGTGCTGCATCGCCACCTAGCACACCCATCCTCACTGCTCTCCTTTTAAGTAATGCTGCTATTTATGTTTGGCAGACACACGCATGACCCGTCTTGCCCTTGGTCAGCCGGGAAAGCTTGTGGCAAGGCTGGGAACTAAGCTTCAGCTCCAGATTAGTATTACTGGGATGCCCGTATTCCTCTTCACAAACAGGGTTCCCGCGCCTACATTTTAGCAACTGGTGTTTCCCTTGTTTAAAGCTACTGCAGTCCATACAGGTGACTGCAACATTTGTGTGCATGCAGGCACCATTTTCTCCATTCTCACGGCACTGCTGAATCGCTGGTGATGCTCAGAGAGACCACAAAGACCGAGCGATCGTAGGGATTGAACGAATTGGTGCAGCAGCGTGGAGGTCACTTTGGGTCAGAGCTGAAGCACATTAAGAAGGCAGTCAGCGACAAACCTGCCCACAACCGCTGTCTTTTTGGGGAAAACAGACATCACTGATTTCAAGAGCAAGCACAAGCACCACCCCCTGCCCAACTTGAAACCAAATCTCGCTCATCTTGTTTATCCAAGCAGATCTGTTTGGACCTTTACTTTTGAAATGGAAGAAATCTCTTCAAATTTTATAAAGAGAGAGAATAAAGGGGGCTCAGTTTACAAAATTTGTTTAAGTCTCAAGCAGAACACACAAGGTTGTAGCTCCAGAGGGAAAATTGCTTTAACATGGCGCAAATACATGAGATTGATCCTTACAAAAAGGTCTGAAGTGCAAAGTAGCAGAGTCCAGGTTTCAAATTCTTTGCTTTTACGCACCTCTGACAGCAAAATGACTGTGTTAGAGTAAGTGATTTTTAAAAATCTGTTTTATTAATTCATTTGGCTTGTATCACTGAGAGGAAATCATCCCATCACAAAATCTGCCAAAAGGTTCAGTTATTATTAGCCTCGAAGATGCAAGCTAATTGCTTTCTGTGTTTTTCACCAAAACCAGCTGAGATCCCAAGGTTCACAAAAAGGATACTGCACATGCTCAGAAATTTGCCTGTCCTGAAGATTTTTAATTACACATTTGACACTATGCTCCCCAGTGTAAAATCTGTGTTATTTGTTAGGCTCGCATCTTTCAGAGACTTCAGCAAGCCTGTAACTCTGCACACGTGAGTCTTGCTGAAGTTAGAGGGACTATTCACATGCATAAACTAACATGTGAACTTGCCAAGCCTTTGCAAAATCAGAGCCAGACTGTATCACAGTGAATACTACAGACCTTGTCACAACTGCCTGAAATTAAATTCATTTTTTAAAGAACTATATTTAACAGAAATTTTATGGAAAAATTGTTGGGTCTCTCTTCTTCCTTAAAAAATTATCGAAACAGATATCCGAAGACTGCAGTACTGCACAATCCCTCTAGTTTTATATATCTCCTCCTTCCTTGAATTAGTTCAACCCTGGAAGTAGTCCAAAAAAGCCGAGTGACTTGACTTCTCCTACACCCCCAGTAACTCTCTGCTGCCATCATGATTTCATGAGACAACAGCATCCCAATACAGTGCATTTTGAAACAGGCACTCCATACTCCAGTTTATTCTGGAAGCAGGAGGAGGGAGAACAAGCTTGACACTAGGTCCAAGGGCTAAAGTTCAGCAAGTTGACTCAGCTCAGAGCATGGTCAAAGGAGCACCAGAGCAGGCTCAAGTGAGAGGCGCAGCCATAGTTGGCTGTTATTTTTCTTTTCCCAAGTGGGAAAAGTGTAAATGGATTAATCCTGATCACTTCCTTTTACTCTGATAGTTTATCTCTTACAAACACTTGTTGATAAAGAGTTGAAACCAGCTATGTAAGTATGTAATATCTAGTAATACTAATATAACACAGAAGAGAATAATGGTACAACCAACTTTTCCAGGAAAAGCCCAGCACTCCTGTTCTTAAGGGCATGCTCCTCAGCCTGATGACGTCCTCCAAGAAGCTGAGGAATCTGCCTTGTTCCTCAGCATACAGACCTGCACAGCCAGGCTGTGTGTTTGCTCAAGCAACACAGAGAAATGAGCAGCATGCAAAGGAGTAATCGGAAGCAATCGCACTTTATAAAATTAGCAGTAGAGAGATCTCTTTCCATCTGTAACAGGCCAAATTACTACGATGCAAGTCTTACCAATGTTCCTCCCAGTTTCCAAATTATTTCTTCCAGCCACAACAATTCACCCAAAGCTTGGTTCAGAAGACAGCTGCTCCTTCCACGTTACATCTTGAGCCAAAACAATGCTATAAAGGTACTGATATCAGGACAATGTACTTTATTTTCCCATAGCACAGGCAGCAATAGGCCTGAACTTTCATCTAAGGTTTTATATGACCCCTATAAACGTCTTTTGTTTCAAAGAGCTGGATGACAAACTTACAAGAACTGTCCCTCTTGAAACTAAATAATGGAAATTTCATTAGAGGTGAGCAAACAACACTGCCAAACGAGAGAGGTCCAGATTTCAGGCTGACACACAATTTCACACTCTTTTCTCTCCCCAAAAAAGCTTCTTTCAAACCAGCATATTGCCATGAAAAGTTTCTCTTTTCACAAACATACAAATATTTTTTTTCTTTTTTTAACAAAAATATCTGTTCTCTGACTACTTGACAATACTGCTTATAAAACATTGCCATACATTTGCTTCAGCTGCATGTGGGCCTAGAGCTAAATACAGACTTCAGTTTTCAGAGTTGTCAGTGCCCGCCATCTTACCCTCTCAAACGCAGAGGTGAACATACACATTAGCATCATGAACAAACTGATATATGCTGTATGTGTATTTCATGTATGGAGTACATGCAATAGAGTACTGCATAACTCTAGTGACTTTTTCAGGAGCTTAATCTTAGCCTGTGTCTCATTTTTATAGGGCTGCTGAAACTAAAAAAAAAAAAAAGCCCACAAAAAACACACCCACCAAAAAAACCCAACAGAAAAAAGCCCCACAACCCACTTACAAGCACAGGGAGAGACTATTAAAGGCAGAGGTCTCTCATATAAGCACAACATGTGATCGGATAATATTGTCTGGATTAGCAGCTTTATAACCTAGCCAAGCCCCAGGGCTACAATTATCTGGTTGCATTAAACTGAAATCACCTGCAAAACCTCACAGTGAATGAGCCCCTGGAAGTGTCTAATCTGCTGGTTCACACTTGCAAGTGAAAGCAAAATTCAGCAATGGTAAAGAGATGAACAAACATCACAGTGCGAGATTTTCCAACTAATGGTTCTAATTTTGCTTCAAAAGGAAGGTCTTTCCATTGCTTTTGGCTTTCGTTCCACATACTTTCCAAATATAACAACATTATAATAAGCAAAGAATAGGAAGATAAAAGTCACAATAATAGCTACTACCAATTTGCACCTGTATAAAACTTTTAATTTCATTAGTTTTGATGCAGAAAATTAGCGAGGTCTATTCTAAGGCCACTGCTGTAGGAGGAACCAGATTAGACACATACTCCTCCAACTCCCTTTGGCCCTCAACTCTGTTCATAATTTGGAACTCTGTTCTCAAACTACATTGTGATTTTAAAGAGAAACCTTCCGAAATGATTCACTTGTTCATGCTTCCATTATTTTCTCCTAGTCCTTCACCAGGTGCCACAGAAACAGGAACAGTAATTCCACAAGCATTTATCTAGTACCTGAGTTTTTCACTCCACAAAACTTCTACAGCCTTACAGTCTACCAAACAAACAAAAAATCCACAAATGAATGGTCATTTTATACTCTCCAACCAGTTCTCACTTCAGGCATTCACTTCTGCCTATCTACAATACCTTCTGATTAGGTAGATGGACATGATGGTCACATACCACCAGCTATTGTCCCAGGATTTACCATGAGTTTTGCTGGAGGAAAACTGTGAGTTGATGGATGGAATTACAATCAGGTTACACAGATAAGGAGGAAACCATAGATAAGAAGCTCAAAATTATGTAGTCCTGAAGGTTGACTAAAAGATTCAGACTATTCTGTCCTAGAAATGGCAATCACCTAGGGCATGTGAGGAGAGTCCTATATTTTAGGATAGCTTATAGACAGTGAGCTACATTTCAGCCTTCTGCATATCTATGAGCAAAAGACACTTCTTAAAATAGAATTTTTATAGAAATGTAGAATCATCAATAAAGTCATGTGGATGGACACCTAACACTCATCAGGTAAGGGAGAGTGGTGTGGGTTTGCTACATATCATAGTACAAGAAGCTCTGCTAGAAAGCCAATAAAAAGTCAATAATTACAAAGAAAGTGACACTTGAAGAACTACTCAGGTACTACTGTGTCGGAGTTAACGGTACTGTTTTTACTGGTGATCTCTGCAAATCTTCAGCTCCTCTAGGCTAGAATATGTAAGTGGGAAGAAACTTCTAACTAAATTAATTTTCATGCAAAGTTTAGAGACAATCTGGAAGATGTTCTTTAAAAACTAACAATGAAATTTGAAATAACTTAAACTGAACTAATTGATTTTGGATTTTATCCACGTTGGAAGCTATTTTCTGATATAGTGGTGGGGAGAAATGTTTAACGTAGATATGACTAGTAAATGCTACTACACTTTTATAACAAACCAATTTTTTTTTTGTTGAAAATTAATTTCTTGCCTGAAAAGGATTAAAATAATTTCCCTTTAAAGGAGGCTTCACTAGATGGCTGTTCTATCTATACTGCACCATCCAGTTGTGTATTTATGTCATGACTTGCAAAAGCTTTTCAAGGCACTACTAAATGTGCTTTGAACAGATGGGGAAAGGTAATGCATGCCATTTTGTCAGCACAGACACACGCTGATTCTGACGCAAAAAATGACATAGTAGTATATTGATTTTACATACATTTCCATATGCTTAAATAGCTTTACACTGTATGTTACTGAAGCATTTATTTTAAGATAACAACACCATTTAAACTTAGTTTTTTTACATTTATCTTCTTGTTATCAGAATCCATATTTCATTCCAAATATAGCTGATTGGGTGTGCAGACAAAAGAAAAAAAAAAAAAAAAGAAAAATCAACCTTCCCATCGGCCAACATATTGACAAAATAGGCAATTCCCAAACAGTAACAGACTTCAAGAACACAGGCCTGCATAGCTGCCTAGATGATCTTCTGGCTACTTCAAGCCACCTCACATCTTCCTCATAGTCTTTGGTGTGCTGAGACCTTCTTTCCTCAGGCCCACATATTCACAGACTCCATTTCTTACTCCCCAAACAAGCATTCCTATTTCCTTGCATTAGCCATTTGCTACTGCAGTTAAGGTAGCAAGAAAAGAAAATCTGCAATTTATTCTCTCCTGAAAGGTTTAATGCCTGCCCACAGAAGGGAATGTCTGGAGCAAGCAACATGCACCCGTCACTGCAGGGAAGAGCCATGCTCCCACTGCTGTGACAAGTTCCATCATACCCATTTGTGTGCATCCTCCCAACTTTACCAAAAGCAATAGTGTTATCCTCTGCTTCTGCCAGGCGCTTGTGAAATTGTATTTCTCTTCCACAGTTCAGTACTACTCTTTCCCTTTTGTTCTCTCTGTATTTCTTCAGGAGGAAAATAACACATCTCATCTAGACTAGAAAGGAACAGTTTGGTTTAGGTCAAACTTAGCTAGCAAGACCCTCACAGCTAACTCTGTGGCTCAAATGCAGCCTGAGCTATAGCTCAGCTGGATACGGTTGCGGCAACAGCATTATCCTCTGTTTAAAGCAGAAAGAGTGATGGAGACAGATGGATAACTAGTTCTAGTTAAGTTGACCCTAACCATTACTCCCCAGCCACCACCCCAAAGAGAAAGGCAGCAACAGAGACATGTGAGCCAGTGGGTCCACAGTCTAGCAAAGAACTCCACAGGTTAGTTAAACCTCGTTAATTTTATCACTCAAGAAAGTTACTACTGGATACAAGAAAAGAGGCTTGTAACTTGGGAGCTGAGCTTTCCATCAAGACAGTGGGAAGAATATTTTTAATAAAGCAAAACAACTTTTTTTTCTCTCAGCTTGGGGAAGCTTGGGGACAGCTGAGCCATTTTGGCTGAAAAATTCTTTTAGTTTTTTTTTTTTTTTTAAATGTCTGAGGCAAACACCCAAAATGGAAAATATCAGCCAAAGCTGAAATCATTTGGCAAAGAAATAAACAGCTAAAAAGAGAGTTTTAGGATAGAAAGCACCGAGCAATCTTCAACACAGACATAACTTCCCATACGCCTTCCTGCCTGTTTCCCCACGTTCCTGCAATGGTCAGGAGCGGTGAGCTCGCTGCCAGCACTTGTGCTCCTGCACAGGGCCGGAGCAGTCCCCAGCTTATGGGGCATTTCACCCCCAAAGCTCCCTGCTATATGATGACACTGAAGTTCACGACCAAGTCCGTCAAAGGGGAATAACTATGAATGTACAGAAGTTAGCAGCAACTTCATATCTATGATAATAAATAAAATCACAGGAAATTAACGAACATTATATGCTATCAATATCCATGCTAGGAGGAAGAGCTTGACAATCCAGAAGGTTATTTCCAGACGCACGTTCTTAAATAGCCATAAATATGTCAAAAGTTTTAAGAATAACTCCTAACAGGACATTTACAAAGGTACATAAAATGCTTCAGAGAATAAGCCAACACCCACCTGCTAAAGATGAGTCCTGTGGAGGAAGACCAATTCTGGGGTTTGGGGATCTTCCGTTGAACCACCCGACCTTGGACGCTGTTGAAAAGGGGATGCTGAGCTCGACAGACACCAGACACGAGTCAGCACAGCGAAGTCCTCAGCACAAACTATCCAGCAACAGCAGCCAAACACAAACCCCAGGGCCAGGATTCAGCCTCCTGAATCCCACCTTTATTTACAATGCATAGATACCTATATTACAGGTTTTGGGTAAAGAATACGCTTAGTTTTTACAGGTAATTGTTAGCTTTGAGCAAGTGTAGCTTACCATCACTGGAGGAAAAGATTTGCTTTGGTGAATTAAAATCATGGGGTTATTTCACTAGAAACGCAAGGAAGCACAAAGCTAAAAAGATTAACAAGTAAATATTTTATCTTTCTTCTCTTTTTAACACAGTGACATGAAAGCTCGAGACCCTTATAAGTACCAAATGAGATTTCACAAGTTTGCATCGTTGAGTTTTGAACAGAGAAATATTGAGGTGCAAGCCAAATACTCTGCATTAAGGAAAAAGGAATTTTAAAAAAAAAGTTGACCATAACCTGAGGCCTTGGCTCCAGCCAAGTGCCTGTTGTTATGAAAGCAAGGTGCTCCACACGATCTAATCATAGCACTAAACCTTGTTACAAGCCCTTTTACAGCTCCAATATCTGGGTTACATGGAAACACGCTGGAGAGCCTCCTTGTACTATGAAATAAATGTCATTCTGACTGGCATCCTCTCTTCCAGCGAGTAATTTCCCTCTGCTGATAAATCGATACAGCAAAAACAAATGAGAGCGCACAATGGGCACATTGAGGATTACATTTTTATTCATTTCGGAGCCCCTGCAGCAGAGTTTTTAAACACAATAGCAGAAAATGATGCACTTGAGCTGAGGGGGAAAAAAGGAGAGCGCACCTTAGAGAGGAAGAGAGACAGAAGAGAGCAAGAATGGAAGAGAAAAAAAGAAAGGGAAAGGGAAGAAGAAAAATAACCTCAGCATTTAGAATACAAGTCTAGATTTGAAAACCTCTGAAGTTCAGGCTGGTTTTGCGTTCAGTGAGCATTTAGTTTGGCTCATTTCTAAGTTCTTGTTATTTGTTACAGCGACAATAATTTGCCTTCCCCCCCCCCCTTTTTAAATTTTGATCCTAACTATTCCATGTTCTGTTTCAAGGAGCTCTTCTTACCCTTTCCATCACAGCAGCTGCACTCATACAAACAGGACACCACCAGCACTGCCCACATCTATAATGTCCTGTACCAAAACAGTTACGTTAAAAGGCATGCAGTTGCTACAGCAGAGATGTAACTATAGGAAAACGCACCAAAACATCTAGAATTCGGGGTTTCAGCTCAAGGAACTGATCCAGCATCCAGTGGGGTCAGGAGAGATAATCTGTGACCTGTAGCAGGTTCCAACTCAGCCCCCAAGGTAAATGAGACCCAGCCTGGTCACCTTTAGTTATAAACGCGTGGCTCCCAGACTTCAGGTTTGAGTCTTCCCTAGCTACAGAGCAGAACTGAAGAGAGCTAAACTGCTTTTTTCCCCTCAGGGCATTTGGCCAAAGAGGGTGCAACCAGGCATTCACTGAGGTGGAAATCCAGAGGCAGGAGCCCAAGGTGTTGCAAAACTGCCTGGCCAGCCCAGATCTAATGAGCAACTGAAGGGCCCATCGGGACACCGACAGTATTGGTGAAACCCTCCGGCTTTGGGTGTTCACCCACTGTCAGCAAAAGGCCAGACCAATAGCTCCAGAGACTGGAGACCTCAGCACATTTACAGGAGACCTGGAACCAGGACAGTCAAAGGAGGAGCTCAGGGCAAGACACCGCACACTACAGTGTGATTCTGACTTGAACATGACCCACGCCAAGGGTGGGAAATCCAGAGGCCACACAGTCCTTGTCCCTGAAGAGGGACTACCAGCAAACGCAAGCAGGGCTTTCATTGCATCACTACGTAACCACTAGGAACTGGACCAAGGTGACAAAATATTGCACATTTACTGCCGTGTGACTGCTGGTTTGTGGCCACTTTCAATTGTGCCATGGTCTAGGTTTGAACAAGCAACCTCAAGGTGAGGGGCTGTTGTATCTCATTACTAGTTCCCCATGCCTCATTAAATTTGCATTTATTTGGTTCTCACTGTTAGTAGTTCCTACAGTGACCAGCTAGAAATTACACAGAAATGTGCCTTTATTTCTTCCTTTTCACACTCTCCCCCCTCCCTTTTTTTTTTTTTTTTGCTTTTTTTTTTTTTAAACCAAAAGGCCGTAACACAACAGCAACATAATGCAAAGTGAAATCCTTTTACAACCCTGGGAAGGCCAAGATGTGTGCCCAATAAATGTAAGCAGACATGATATCCTTTATAATCACAGCAAGATGAAGATGTGAACTGAATAAATGCTTTAAAAACATCATAGATTCTATTAGATGCAAAAGATTGAAGCGTTAGGCACCTTTTAGCTCAACTTTCATTTAATTTACTGCTTGCTGTACTGTAGTCTAAAGGGAGTGAAAAAATCCTCTAATTTTTTTTTCCTTTTCATGAGCTGACCAAGGAGATGAAATCTGGGTACTTTAATTACCATTCAGAGCCAAAGGCCTGGCCTTTGATATGGAAATCCCACTTCAACTCCAGCTTGCTGCTGCCTTTCCCTGTCCCCTTCTCCTTCCAATCTCCCAACATGAATTTTAAGTAGTCTTGTCAACACCTGACCATGAAAGCTAACAGAAGCCTGTGCCGTTAAGTTGGTGCAGTTGGTAATTTCTTAATTTATTTATTTATTTATTTATTTTTTAGGAGGGAGGGACTGAGGGGGAGGGGTGGGTTAGAAATTGGCCTAACCTAAGCAACCAGATCTCAGCGCCTTCTCCTTCCGAGCAAGCAGTGCGGTGTGGCCCAGCTGCATGCAGCAGCTCACATTAAAGGGTGAAAGAAAGAAGAAGCGGGGGGGGGGAGGAACGGATGAAAGCTGTCATGTACAGTTACCCTGTTATTGTCATCTGCCTGCTGCATGACTCCCAGCTTTGCTATAATTATTAATTGCACTTGTCAACTGTCATTAATTCCTCTTTAGCATCCCTGTCTTGCAGTAATTAGACAGAACAGCCTCACTGCACTCATTGTTTTGAGAGGCCCCTGAAAGAGCCCAACGGGCTCTGCGAAGAGACAACCATCATTAATACAATAGAGCACCTCAGCATTAACCCTTTCAAAGGTGCAGAAATCGGAAGCCATCGGCTCTCCCATCTCGCAACTTCCAGTTGCTGGACCCCCCTTGCCCTTTTCTTTATGAGGGCTCCCATCCAATGACTCAGGAGCAGCTGGAGGCTTCAGGTGCTTTAGTTTGGGGGACACTGCAAGAAAGCTTAATTTTCCAAGGGTGGGGACTCAGCACTTCCCAGCTGTCAGTCAAGACCTTGTCCTTGTCTTACGTACTCTGCTCTGAGGAGGAAGGCACAAAACACTGGACTGTTTAAGAAATTACTGTCTTCAAGTTTTACCTCTAAGTTTACAGTGGCTCACCAGAAAGCAACTGCAGGATGTCAGTATTTTTTGACATTTGCTTTCCCCCCCTTACCTGAGCAAAGGGATGCACAGCAGTTGTTCTGACTGCGGCTGCTGACAACCTGGTGCGAGACTCCAAAGCCCAGCTTCACTATCACTGCCCCCATGCTAGTCCTCCACATGAGACTCCCCCGCCCTGATACTCCTCCCTGACCATATTATGCACTACAGCTGTCCCAAAATTCTCCAATTCCCAAACCCAGAAACCTCCACCGCTGTTACACAGGTATAAGCGACAACCACGATCTGCCTTATGCTTGCATTTACTTGGCGGCTGTGCAGACAATGCATGGCAGGGAGCAGGACTCTGTTTACTCTCTCAGATTTGCAATGCTAGAAAGCATAAAAGCTCACGTATGTGGAAAAGTTACAGTAAGAAGGCGTAATTCTGAGTAACAGCAAGGGACAAAGAAACTGAGTGGGACAATACTGTATTTGTATCACCAATCTTGAGAACAAAATTGCACTTTCCATTGGAAACGTCAAGCTGCTGTTGAGGCGGGGGAAGGGAGGGGGAAAGTGTTCGCTCTCTTAACTTCATTTTACTCTAGTACGTGACTACATAATGGTGGTTAGGGTTAAAAGAAATGGGGAAGAACTAGAGCAGCCTCTTGCTGCAAAAGGGAAAATCTCTGCAGTTCTACTTTTAGTTTACTGCTTAGGTTTACCAAACTCTATTCCTCTGCAGCTAATCCACTCACTTTTCTCATCTTTTTAATAATAATCATTGAATTCAGAGTTCTCAAATCAAGAAGGGAAACCAGCTAGGCAACAGCCAGACTTTGTTTTAGTGCTGCTTGGGGACACTCTGAGGAGCTCCTGGGCCACCAGACAGACCTGCGTAGGGGCTTGGGAAGACAATACTGTGCAGTCACACCCTCAGTCCCACAGGTTGGAGTGGAGGGGGAGCACAGATTTTTTTTTTCCTCTAAAATCTGGGAAAGACTCTTATTCATGCTAGGCAAAGAGTTTTGCCAAATCACAATCAAATAACATCTTCATCAACAGTATTCCGTAATTTTTTTTTTTTTTAATAAAACTATATAGTCCTGGTTTAAAATTGAAACCTAGAATATTGAAAATAAAAGGAAATTTCTTCTCCCTGTCTGCTAGCTTACCTGCAACAAGAGAATGTTGTGAAAAAATTTCTTCCATTAAATTTTGCCTTTCTTTTCAATACTTGCAGAACTGAGTCCATCAAAGCCACAAATTAATGAAGCAAATATACTCTAAAACAGTGTTTCAAAGTCATAAAATGTTAAAGAATTTCATTTACAGCTTCACTTTCTTTGGATCTAGCTTAGTGGCTTGTGATTTACTGAAATAACATAGAGCTTTGTATAAAGCCATGTGGAATATATTCATAGTACATACAGAACCAGAAAAGTCTTTCATAAGCATATGCATCAGATTTTTGGCAGCATGTCCCCTGCATCAGAAATAAGAATTTGGACATATATCTGATCAACAAACATTTCTTTGCCTTTCTCTATTGTGGCTATAGTCAACCAATGCAAAAATTAGAGTGATATTTTCAAAATAGGGCCCCATTCAGCTGCATGTTAAGTACCATCACTGACTAAATCTCTTCTGCATTTCTTAAAGATGGATTTCAGTGTCCCACAAAACTGGCTCTGTCTTCTATAACAACTCAGCTGACAGCCAAATCTTGCTGTTACCTTATCAGTGAGAGGGTCTGATAAACCACCTTTAAATTGCATGCGAGGCCAAACTTATCTAAAGGCCAGATTTAATATAGTATATGCATATTATTACAAATTTATGAATGGCCAGTGATACTAGTTCCTCAGGTAAATAAACCAAATAATTCTATTTTACTTTGCTAATGCCAGATGTTTATTTTGCCTTCTTACATGAGTATGCTCTTGGGACAGATGTAAACCAATCCCGACTGCTGTCAGTGAAGGCACCCTAAGGTAAAGCTGGCTGAACTCACTGATGATTTCAGGTCTTCGGTGTGATCTGCTGAGACATTTCTGTGATCCAGCCAGAAGCTACGGCATTAGCTCTGGTTACGTCAAGAGGGTGAAAAACAATAGGTGGTTAACAGCCATTTCAGTGCGAATTCACGTGTTTTCTGCAGTGAACTTCTGTCACCAGTATTTTGATGCACGGATACGAAGTTTTGCCAATTTAAAAGTGCAACTTGGCAAGCAGTTCTTTATCAAACAGATTCAGCTGCAAATCCATGCACTCCTCTAACCCTTAACGCCTGACCCCCACACAGCAGATATTCCTGAGTCATCGGGAGCCCACATTTTCTCCTCCCTCCCCTTTACAGATCACATTAGCTAAAAAAGCAATTAACACAAGTAAAGCGCATACAACATGTGCACAACCTTAAAAACACACCAATATCATTACAGATAATAAATTCTCTGTTCTGCAGCCTCTCCAATGAAGAATGTTCAAGTGATGATTAACCAACAAGCTAAGTGTTCAGCTGCAATCTCAGCCCATTTTTAACAGTTTTTGCCCAAGGCAAACTAAAGCAGAAGATTAATAAACCCCTCCCAAATAGATTAAAAACCCAGTTAAATGACCATCTTTGAGGTCATTATAGCAATATCTACATATACATATATATATTACATATATAAAGGGGGGAAAAAAAAACCCACAACCCCTCAGACAATCCTTCTCCAGAGGATTACTTCAACACTTTTGACTTCAGGGAGCCTGAAACTGATTCTCCTAAGCAAGCAGCTTTAACCTAAATCAGAACTCACCTCTGCCAATTGGAAAGAAGCTTTTTCAAAAACTTATACTTCCTAATAGTTATATGGGCCTTAATCCTCTTGGAAACAGTTTTAGGTCATTATTCTGGGAGTTATTAGGTTGGAAAACAGCTTCTAGGCAAATGATGCTATTCACAAACCTTTTACACCAGAAATAATGGTTGGATTATTTCTGCCTCAAAAGCAGTCTTGAGGTCTGATTTCTGATTTTCTTTATATCTGAAGTTCCTGAGAAAAGACACAGCTACTTGCTGTTAAATAATAATATAATAAAAATTTTAAATACATAAAAGTAATTTTATAAGGATTATAATGGCAGTAATGAGAGCAAGTTTGGATTTTAAGTGGAAGTAAAAAAAGATCTCCTGACTTCCAATGCTCTTGCAAGTTTCCAAGGGCACCTGAATGCTTTGGTGTTTCCCCAAAATACCAGTTTCAAAGGGCTTTCACATATCTTCATTTTTTTTTCTCATGTCTTCTAAAGCGTTATTCCTTTTTCACATCCAATGGTGTCTCACAGCAAGAGAAGAATAAAAAAGTATCTTGAAGTCTGCTCCTTGTGCAGCAGTTGAGAAGAAGGGTGACCACACATCCTTGAGCCTGAGTACCCCCGTTTCCAGGATCTTTGAGAGCACTTGCCATTTCCACGGTAATTTATGCTTTGCCTTCAGCTGCCAGTGCTCTGCAGAGTAGGCTGACCACCGACTCACCAGGCAGCTGAGCTCACAGAACCAGCATCAGGTAATCAAAATACTCCTGTATTTGAAAATACAGAATTATCTATTCCATTTTAAAAATTTTTCTACCCTTGACCACAGGAAGTAGATGGGAAATAGGGAGTTCAGTACCTCCCCCACCCCAGATAGTTTCCTCCTCCTTTTTTCAAAGAAATTACCACAATATTACGTATGAACTTTCAGTAATAACAGACAGATATTTAAAAACATCATTAATGACAGAAGCCAACCTTTTCCTTATATTACATTTTTTTCAACACTTGCACATATAACAACAAGAAAAAGACAACCCATCACAGAGCTAGATCAAGTTGGTTTTGCGATCCTGCCACCAGCTACTACCGCTGTGCAGGTCTAGATCTCTGACACATGCATCTAACAGACAGTGTGGAGTTGGCGCATGCCCAAAGTAGCCCCAGGAACTGGGAGCCCGCAGCATTGTGAGCTATTTCACAAGCCCCTCCACACCTCCTCTCTCTGTTTTTTAGCATTGATGGAGTATACAGACACCCTGAGAGTCCAGCCCAAAAGCTGTAAGTCCAAAAGGCTCTCCTGAAAAGTTGGCCACTCCTCCATTTCATAGTGAAAGTCAAATGTAGAACACACATCAAAAAAAAAAACCAAACCCCACCCCAAAAACCCCCCAAAAAACCAAACACCACCATGCTGACAAGTCCATACAAATTAATCTGTGCTACACTGCAACGTTTGCTTCCTTCGAGCAGATCAAATACTGAAATTACAATGGCAATTTTTGCCCAAATAGCTACTTCAGGATTTACCCATTATTTTTACATATACCTGTATACGCATGTCAAGTACCCACAATCATCTTATTCTCAAAGAAAATAATTGAATTAAACACTTAGAAGCCTGCTTGCTGTAAACTACTTTTATTAATAATTTTCACCCATTAATTCTTACCCTGAAGATGGCAATTCTATTCTTTGCAGAACAAGGGGGTCATAATAGGAGACAAGACTTCAGCATCACAAAAACTGCAGCACAAAGAGCAGCAGCATCTCTGAGTGAATGCTTCACTGAGGAAGTGATATCACAGAATCTGGTGGCCAAAGGATTCTGTGGTATCACTTTCTGAAGTATATTAAAGATGTATTCATTTGCCTAGATGGCAACTTCATCATCATTGCTCAGGAAAAATCCAAAAACCTACAGGAAAGGCCTTCTGAGGTAATCGAAAGCTAAAGAGACATAACATAATTAAAAAGAAGAAATGAAAAAGAATTGTTGCATTTGTTCTCCTTAGTTATATTAGGAATAAAAAACAAAACTAATGTAATAATGTATCCCAGCAGTTCAAATCTTCTAATTTATGTAGAATGGATTATTACTTAGACAATCTGACCCTGGGCAAAACTTCCTCAGTTGAGAAGATTTACAATCTAATTATGCAGGAAGTTCTGCTGAGACAGTTTGGGTGCAATGGTCTTCTATTACATTAGCTTAGCTAAAATTGCTGCTTCTTCACTTGCTTGGTGTTCCAAGTACTCATATGAAAACAGAAAATCTTTCATTCGCATCTTTTATTTCCCTTTAGTTTTTCTCACCATTACTGTATGCAGAAGCACTTGTTCTCAACTGCAAATAGCAGCAAGGGGCTGAGGTTGTTAATGGTAAACTACGAGTTGCCTTTCAGGCTTTTGCTTTGGCCCCTGTTTAGTGAACTGATTTTAAAAAGGACCATCAAAGTGCTTTTCATAATTTTTACAATGATAGTTGCTGGGTTATTGCTCCCCTCCCTCATTGCAAATGCCCCTGTAGAAAGCCTGAAGCTGAAATCTGTTCCTGTACACTTTTTTTCATCCTGCACACACAAAACTAGTTTATTTTTGTAGGGTGGCTTAGAGATGTTTTGCTGCTGTCTTAGACACCTGAATATTTTTAGCAATCTATTTCATTAGATCAAAAAAAGATCCCTCAACACATACAAAAATAGCAAGAGCTTTACAAGCCTGTAGAGGAGAAGATGGGAAACTTAGGTCTAACGTAATCCAAAGTATCTTTTTTTTTTCCCCTAGATATATTACAGTGTATTGATATAGTTCACTATACAGACATGTCCTATATTAACACAGATGAAGAAATCTGTGCTTTTTTTTCTTTACAGTAAGTGTTTTGATTTCAAAAGGTCAATGGATCATGTCACGGCCTTCAGTCTTGATAATTACCATGTGTAGTAATGCACATTTTTATCTACAGGTGGCAGACCTTTTAAAATCATCTTCAATCAAATTCATTAGACATTTTTGTTGATACCACCACCCACATTAAAAAGTAAGAATCTGCAGCATAAAGTTCTAATTAATGCTGTTCAATTTAGAGGACAGATTTGTCAACAAAGTGGCTCAGTTCTCAAAGGCTAGTGACCCCTCTCAGAATGAAAGCCTTAAAAAATAATAATAATAAAAAAAAAAAAAAGATATCAGTTGCCCAATACATGGTAAGCTTTTATTATTTAAAAATCATTCAGCAGCTCGGCAAAGGATTTCTTTTTTTTTTTTTTTTTTTTTTCCTCTCTGAAGTAGAAGTTTCACTTCCTTGATTATTAAGCACTGGCTGGTAAATTAGTGATTTCTTCTTTGATAAGCTTACTTAGAAAAGGAAAAAAACCAAGAATGTCATAACTGAATTCTGGCAGTTAGAAAGAGAAAAGTGAATCATAGAAATTTTTCATATCCAAATCAATCATTTTAAAATACCATGACTTAGACTGTCATCTCACATGCGTGTCTAAGGCCTCACTACAAAGCAGAAAAGCACTGATTTACACCAGAATATTATCAGTCAATCATATAATCCTGCATTCAAACTTAATTAGAAATTTTGTCCCAACAAGAACAGTGGAATAGCCTTCTGCATGTGGACAAAATCATACTGAAATTGAGAGGGCTGTCCCAGGGTTTCATCTGAGAGTTGGCCCTAAATCCTCAGTTACACTGGCCCTGGCTCTCTACTGCCTTCCACACCTTTTCTTCATTTCCACCCATGAGAACTGGACATAAACGTTACCTGTCACTGTGGCTGCGTTTCTAATCCTAATGTGGTAGCGACTGCCACTCCCCTTGCAAAGGCACTAATTACACCAGAATACATGACTATGTTAGCAACCTGGTCAAGCTAAGTGAAGCCTAACCCAAGGACAAACTCATCACACTCAACAGCATTTGACATACTCAACTCTTCTTAAAGTCCACATTAACAAGACATAAACCACACTACCAAAAGGAGGTGCTTGTCTTTGAAACCTTAATTCTGCAAACACTTACTGTTCATAGCAGTCAGGTCAAGCACAAAGACTACTACAGGATTGAGCAGACACGTTAACTGTGGGATTACCTGTATCCGAGTGTCCTGTCAGGCCAACAACATTTAACCAGATTGTTCCCCATCCACTCTCCCTAACTGCAAGCAATGTCATTTTATAAAGTATTTGAAAAATTTAGTACTTGGGATATATATACTTACACATCAATACTACTGAAATATTGCACATATATCCACAAGTTTGTATTAATTTAGGGAAAATTCTTTATCTTGCCAGTACATTTTAAAGAAAAAACACCCAAACCCAGAAATCTTTTAAAGTTATCTTTTTGGGGGTTTTGAATAGATTGAAATAGAACTGCAAAGCAGCTTGAAGGAGTAACAGAAAGTATAGATAAAACATTTACACTGGGAATACACACGCTGAAGAATAACCTCATTTACTTGCTGATATGCCCACTCCTCCCCCTCCTCCCCCGTCCAAAAGAGTGGGTGAGAAAAATTGTGTACACTAATGTCTTTTGTGGTAACCTAGTAACCTTCTCCTTTTTCTCCACAAGCTCTTCCTTCATACCATACTTTTCCATATTGCTAGCCCTCCAGAGTAATTGCCGTATGTCTTTATATGGTTTTGTTTTCCTACCCAATGCAGAGGAGTTGGGGATATTTTCAATCTTCGGAAGCTTGTAAACAGGATCAAACAGGAACCTGGTCATCAGCAAGAGGAAGGCTAGAAAAATAAAAGCAAATGCATATCAACAATTTTATTTTAAAAAGAAAATACATCCAAAACATGAAACAAAACCCTGGGCTCTGCTAGACATCCCCCTCCCCATTCCTTTTTGTTTAGTTCATGAACTCTTTTTTGCAGAACAGAGGCTGGTGTAAATTAATGTGTGACCCAAAATATATCACATGGAAAAGCTGCCATAGAAATATGTAATAGCAAAAAAAAAAAAAAAAGGAAAGGAAATAAAAGTAGACATTATTGGAACTAAAGTGGCACCTCTTATCATGATAAATCAATACAAAGACTGAACCAGGAGAGGAGATATGACTATGTTCCTGTTTCTCTTGAGTGTTTAAACAGCTAACCTACACTCACCGATTCTGTTTTTATATCCCCAGCCTAACATGCTTGCATGATTAGCCTGTTTAGCATGGTTAGCAGTGCAAGTACGACATCAGGAGCAAGAAGTCCTCTGCATTTGCCTCTGCTCTCAGCTGTCACCCTGTGAGTAGGCGGGTTACTCACACATTTACTCCGTGACTTGCACCCCAGCCTCAAGGTTCTCCGAGCTGCACCTGAACTTCTTGCAGGGGTGACAGAGTGGCAACTCCCCCAGGTATGACAAAGCCCAGAACTTCAATGACTAACATTAGACAGCGTGCCTTCCCAAACCCCACCTCATCCTCCACAGTTCAGGAGTGCGATGCACCCCAGATCTCTCTGGGCACCTATTACAGTTATGGCTGCTGCTGTTTTATCCCCAAGCCTTCTGCAGAGAGGGAAGAAGTGTTTCGTGGCACGAGGTGTACACGTGCACGACTCACGAGGTGGGAGCTGGGACCCCTCTGCAGAGGCCCATGACACTGCTGCATGGCAGAGCGCAACTGGGCTGTTTGACCCAGGTGGTCCTGCCTAGCCATAGGCTCCCCATTACTAGCTTTGTGCCTCGGTTTACCTGGTTGCAAAACCGGGAAAATAGGTTTTATGTACACATTGAAGTGTTGATTTGAAAACAAAAAAAATCTCTGTTACTACTGTTGTTTAGCTGGACCACATGAATGCAGTTGCATAAGCAAGTCTGGACTGTATTTATGACATGACACACCAAGTTCACACAAGCCAAAGTCCACACCATCTCAGGTGTGAAGCAGCTGTCCTTTCAGTCACGTTTTGCATGCCTAAGCTGTGTTACAATCAATTAATATCTGTCTAGTCTAACCAAAACAAGTAATTTGTAGTATGAAACATACATATCAATAAAAATAAATAGGAATTTGTGTTATTTTTAAACTACAAAACACACACCCAACCAAATTTTGAAATCATAAATTTCATAATTTAAAGGAATACATATATAATACAATAAATATAATACAATACAATACATAAAACCAGGAACTTTCTCTACTGGTTTAACTTGACGGAATTACTTTGCCAGCCCTACAGCTCAGGGTGCTCTGTGAAAAGCAGTAACACATGAGACTACCGCCAAGGCTAGTGCATGAGGTTTCAAAAGACAACCATCCCTGATTCATACCGAGCTCTGCATGCAGGCAAACTTTGTGAAGATAAACCTCAACTTCCTACATTATTTTTGAGCACTCAGATGAGCAAACAGAAACGTGTTCTCTATATTTTGTATAGAGATTTCCTCAAACATGAATTTCTGCTCTTAGAAAAGATGAATATCTCTGTGGGCTTTTCAAATAAATCTATGTTGAAGAAGGGGGAAAAAGTCAGTCTTCAGTAAGGATAAGTCATCAAAATTTCCTTTTACAAAGAACGGTCAAGATCTCCAGGACTTATCAGACTACCTGGTTACCAGCATCTCAAAGAACCAGAAAGATATAAATTGCTTAACTCTTGTTACTTGGTTATCTTATTAAATATTCATCACCTAATTAGCATAATACAAAATCTGTCCTTTATTTTCCTTCTTTAACCAACACATTATTAATACAGCAGACATGCACCAGCAGCTGAGGAAAGAACAAGCCCCACTCAATTCACTCCTACTTAGGATGAGATCCCGGGACAATGAAGACAGGTCACAGGAAGATCAGACCTGTAACACTTGTTTACAGTAAACAAATATTCCCCATCATGTTTTTGTCTTTCTCAGCAACCTGGAACCTAGGCATGGTGCTACTCCCTGTCCTCTTCATATAAGCAGAGTACAAGGAGAAAGTAATACTCATTTTGCTCATTCTTGGTGTTTTCTGCTACAAGCTTTGATCAGTGATACTTGTTCATCCTTGTTTTGTCTCTGACCTATCTCCTCCCCTAACCAACTCCCCTTTACAAAACTTCTATGATTTTCCATAAGCCTAGGTATTTCCACATTTTTGAAGAAGCCTTGCTTTCTATTTCTCTGTACTTAGCACAGTACCTTCCACAACCAGGCCTGGGCAGGTGCAGATACAACAAAAAAAGATGTAGTAATAACAACAGTAGCTGTAATAATAATAATAATAATAATATCCTGAGCTAGAATCTCAGCTGGATCCAGGTTAGTTTAATAACAGTGCGGCCCCAGTTTATTCCCACACAACAGACTTAAGCATTTTCTACTTGTTAATTTTATCTACATAAAACTTCCTAGTTGGTGTCAAACAGCATACTTCAAAAGGGTTGTTTTATGACTGTTGGAAGAGAAAAAGCAAAACTGAGGCTAACGACTGGCTGTGAGCTTTGACATGTAGATGAAGATTTTTTTTTTTTTCCCCCCCCGCAGGAGCAGAGCTGGAGATACGTGTATGGGAAAAGACACTCTGGAAAACTGTGATCTATTTGGAATAAGCAAAGCTTAATTAATTTGTTGAAGTAAAAATAAAAATGTGTTTGTAAAGGTAAAATACCACCTAATTACAACTGTTTATTAACGAGAAGATGAGGCAATTCCCAAACATTAATAGAAACTTCAGAAATTGTGGTTCTTGGCTATGGTCTTGAGTGGAGTGACAGAACCAGCAAAAAAAAGGACCTGTTGCCATGTGAAGAATCCTAGATCCTACTCTGCAATTAAATTCACTTTCATCTTAACTATGGTATCCATACGACATATCTAAGAAAATTTGTACTTTTAGCTATTTCTTCGACTTTCTCTCTATTTCCATAACATGTTCTATAAAGTTTTTGTTTCTACAGCAACATGGTTCAGGGACCATTATTTGGGAGGACTGCAAGGGCAGCATTCAAGAAGCAGGCAAGAGCTCTATGCACAGAAGTTAAATGCATGGAAAACCACAAACAGGAGACGGAAGAAACTCTTTCCAACAACTGTCCCAATATGAGAGAAAATTTTAGGCATGTAGCAGTCTCAAACTGTAAAACACATTCTTACAAAGACTTCTATAACATCATTAGAGAGTAATACATCATATACCATATAATATATCCTATACTAAGTTTTATGTATTGTATTATATTTTATAAAATGATTTTTTAAAAAAACTTTCTCTGGATTTTAACAGTGGTGAAAGCAGATCAACAGCCTTCAAGACAGAAGTCCTGCCTCTGATCACAACATCCACATCATCATCCCCAGACAGCCCTGCCTCAAAAGAGGCTTCCACTGATGCAATCTGCAAGTTCCTTTGTCCTGTTCAACCCTTTGCCTCTTTACTGAGGTCACCAGGAAGACGTCACGCAGTGACAAAAGTTGTGGTGGTTTTTCTATGATGATGACATTAGCTTGTGATAGGTTTCTTAGGAAGCAAACAGAGCAAAGCCCCAGATTTACTCTGATCTGCCCCAAATTTACCCTGATCAACCCTTCCCCAGCACAGAGTAACAGCAGGACTTTCTGAAGGCACAAGGGAGAAGGGTGGGCAGTCCCACAGTGGTGGTGGGTGGGATCTCATCTCACCTAACCAGGCTGGGTATGCAGATAAGGCTATCTCATAATCTGACATAGCCTTTGCAAAGTAAAATACTGCCATTGCAAATATCTGCCAGATCTTTCTCGGGGATTAAAAAAAAAAAAAAAGTCAAACACCCAGACCACCACACAATGTGCACAGAAAACGCAACCATTTACAGTCACTGTGACTCATCTCTCTGCATTTCACCTGTGCGGTGGTTAAAGCTGCTTCCAGTTATGCACGGTGCAGTGCACTATAGAGAAGAGAATGAGAGAAACACAGAAACATGAGGTTTTCTGTATACACTTTCATTTTCACATGAACTTCCTGAGGCTTAGGGCTGTTAGCTTTTAACTCTTCAAGTCTTAAATCTGCCCATTAAGGTTGAGGTGAATTTGTGGAGCAGCATAACAAAAACTGTATTGCTACATCTTCTGCAGATGAGGTCTTCAGTGTCTTGGGGTATAATCTGGCAAATTTTTATCCACTCTTTAAAAACTGAATGCATGTAAGAAAAAAACATAACTGTTTTTGAAAGCCGATTGTCTTTGGAAAAGACCCTCCCTCCTACTTTCAAACTATGAGTTCTCGTTTCACGAGCCAAACTCAGATCGATGTATGGGCCTTTCAGAACATTTCTTTCAACAGTATGAACTAGGAGGAATCACAGGCTGCCTCTGGTTGTTTTTCCCACACCAAAACAGTCAAAACTAGTCTAAACAGAGTGGGTTTTGGGTTGGATTTTTGTTGTTGTTGTTGGTTGGTTGGTTTTGAAGTCACTTTTCTGCTAGAAAAATACCAGTTGGCTTGCGTGAGATTACCTTCTCAGTATGTACCTGTTCATATGGCTGAGGAATAAGAAAGAAGTCTGGAGGGGTGGGTTTGGTTGGGGTTTTTTTGGGGGTTGGTTTGGTTTTTTTTTTTAAAAAATATATTTGCCAACCAGAGTCATTTATCCCCTATTAGATAAAGTATAATAGACTATACCGAAAGGGTCACTGGCCTTCCATTTAATGATATTGCCGGCACCAATCTACATTTTCCCGACAGTGTCCCTCAACACAGAATAAATGGCTGATCTCTTCACAATAACAGCTGATTTCTATTTATTAAGCTAAAAAGGTCACCATTTTCTACGGCTGGGCCGCCCTGCACTATTGATAATTTTATGCATAAACAAATGGCAAATTTGTGCCACATAAATATGCATTAGCAATTACTTTTTCCTTGGGCAACGTTCGTCGCATGCAAATGTGTCCCTCACAGGGCCTGGTGGCTTTTGTTTTAGCTCTTGAACAGCTAAACAAAAGAGCACAATAAACAGTTTAAAAATCGCCAATCAATAGGAGATGCAAATGCAAAGGTAAATGGCAAGAAACTTGCCCAAACAAATAAAACTAAACCAAAAAAGCAAAACAAAAATCATGCAAGGAAATAAATAAATAAATGGAAAGGATTATCTCTTCCCTCGCCACACTCATATCTTCAACTTGGGGTTTTATTTCTTTTCAGTAGAGAGGTGGCTAAGGTGCTCTTCACACGGCAACAGTGGAGCTGGTACCAACACAGACACCAGATGGGAGCACCCAGAATGTACACATGGGTTGAGTGCATGCTAAGCAGGACCCACACCCACGTCCAAACGAAGGAGGCAAAAGAAGAAGAATGTCTGAGGAAATCCATAGCGGATCCTTGGTTGAGCTTTCTGTGATTGCACATTTCTGTCAAAGACTTCTTAAGAAAAGCTACATGTGAAGGAATCACTGAAAAAAAGCTTAAACATCTTCTGCAAACATTAATTTAGAATTTTATTACTGAAAGTGCCCAGGAAATGCCAACTTAACTGTGCCTACATACAAATGTCTGTAGTAACAGCCTAATGAATGTTGTCACTTGAGAAAGTTGAACTACATATAATTTCCTTTACCCCAGGGACAGAAAGCTTGATTTCCCTTGTCTTATCCTTGGACTACTCATTTCTGACAGCAAACTATAGTTGTATACAAGATGCAGGATAATGGAAAAATCAGACCCAGACACTAAATTGGTATGAACATGGAAACCCAAACTGACAATTTTAGGAGAACTGATGATTGCTTTGAATTTTCCCCTTCAACAGAGTAGCTTCAGTGCTACAGAGAACCAAGTGTGACATGTACCATGATTATTATCGTTTGTAGGCAGGCTATTACATGTGGACAAAGAATCCAGTTCAGTAATGCAATAACAACACATTGCGCACAAACACATGCTAAAGCCAGCTGTATGACCCATCCAAGCAACCACCTTTCTTTTCACATAACTTTGAGGCAGTAACTCTGTTTTCATGACCAGGATTTGGAAATGGAAAGGCATGAAATATAGTCAGCAGAGTAAGTTGCACCTCATTCTACAAATGTTTATGAAAAAGCCAAATATAAAACATGTGGGCTTATCTTCTGGTTTAAAAAAAAAATATTATTTCAACAGAAATTGAAGAGATTAATCATGCTTCAAGTGTTTCCCAGATAGGGGACATAATACAACAGGTAACCCACATACACACATTTCCATGATGTTAGCATCCAAGGTTTTTTACTTTTAAGGAATGGGAATGTTCCTGTCAATGTAACCATTCAGCAATGATCCTACTTTTTTCCCCACCCAATCAGCTGTCACAGAATGGAAGTTTCACAGAATTCATTTCCATGAATTATACTAAAAATCAAAAAGTTGGTAAATATATTTTTTGCCAATTCATTCAGGTAATTCCTTGCCTTTCAGTTTCTCTGGTTTTGGTTTGGATGGTTTTATAACACCACTTTACACTAGGACTTTTTGATTCTGATAGAAACTGATACAAGTGTTAACAGTGGTAAATTGGTTTTAACCATTCTCATCCTAAGAGCACTCTTATACATGGCCCACTATGGGGAAAACTACATCAAGCACAGGACAAGATATGTCCTCACAAAGCAAAAGTCCTCATTTCAGGCTTTTAGCCAAGAGCACTCCCTCACCAGTAACACATTTCAGGCACAAATCCACAACTCTCAATTTCTCTAAATGACAAGATGATGATCAATACAACATGGTAAGTGTGAGATATATAGAACTCGCCCCTTGCCATCAACTTTCTCTGCTTTGCTTTTTCCATTATCATACCAAAAAAAAAAAAAAAAAAAGTATTGATAGCACCTCCTGCTTCAGGTAAGTCAAGGCACATCCAACAATTGCATACCCGTAAGAGACAGCATCCTCAGCTATGACACACTGCCTTCTGCAACTGGCCTCAGAGCTGCTAGGCAGCTGCTACTCAAACATGCCCATACAGTCAAGGGGTATCCACCTCATAGCATAGACACTGCAAATCCCAAAGAGTTCAGAAATGACATATCGCAGAAATTTGCATACCATTTTGTAAAGTTAATGTGATTGAAAGACCCATGATTATACACAAAGTTCTCCTAAGGTCGACAACAGAGTAAAAAAGGCATGAGCAGGTAAGCTAAAGCAAGATCAAATAAATTGTTTAAATGTCACTGCAAAGGTAGTTCTCACGAATGTCTCTGTGGCCAGTCTACTGCCATTAACATAGTTAGAAAATCTGTAATAGGAAGAAAATTATTACTACATAAAATATTCCTGCAAAGAGATGCTGCCGCAGAATTGAAATGAAAAGATGTAGCTCAATCTGTTAATGCCCATCCCACATGTGTGAATGTGATGAACAGTGGAGAATGAAATGACTGTTAAATCTCTGTTAAGTGTATTTTAAATAGTTTACATGGATCTTTCTGTATTAGTACCACGTCTTAACAAACTCTGATGGGGCTATTCATGTTAATCCCCAAAACTAGCACTAGCACTATCAAAACAAAACCTCCAGAGAAGATACCAAGAGATGGCCATTTTCTTCAACAGTGGGTGGAGTTGTTTTTGTGAGAAGTATGCAGCTCAAGAGCATGAGATGGAAAGAGAGAGGAAATTATTTTGTCAAATTCAAGCCTTCTGCCTCCCAATAAGCTCAGCTTCTACTCTTCTAATCCCAATTTTCAATGAAAGTTATTGTCGCTAATGGTTCAAAGAAATCTTTTTCTTTAAAAAAAAAAAGTACTCGCACAACTGCAATCTTCATAGAAGCATGCTTTTAATATCAGAGATTTCATTTTTCTGCTTTGTTTACAGCTTTCCTAGAAAGCTTTAAAGCTGAAACTTTCTGATAAAAGTATCCTATTTCTTACATGATTGCAAATGCAAGAGTGAGTTTAAGAACTTTGATACTGAACAGAGCTGTCATTGATAGTGTCTAAATGTTTGCTGTATATATTTTTATATGCCATACACCTGAAAAAGATAGCTAGATGACAACACAGATGCTAGCACATCTGTATGAAAGGCTTTTAGAATTACTTAGGTCATACACCAATTCTTTCCTTGACGCGACAGATAACATAGGTTATTAGATCATTACATGTGTGCACATACGCTCACTCACACTCCCCTATGAGGGCACTCAAAATCGACTAATTTCAGGCATTACAGATTAATCCCACCTTTTTGTCACTGCCCCCCCCCCCCCCCAACTAAGTATTAAGACTTCAAGCTGTGTTGTTCTAATACAGCGACACCCCTCCTTTTTGATTCTCCATTCTTCTCCCTTCACTTGATTGCTTTCTGTTGTTTTAAATTGGGAAACATCAAAAACTGTCAGCAAGAATTTAGCATGAATTAGTATCAGAAAATTAGTGTTTTTCTTAATTAAAGAAAGTACAATGTTTTTGTTCTCCCCATCTCCTCCTTCCTCTTGCCTCCCCACCCCAACAATAACCAAAACGTGCCTTTGCAATCAATCTGAAAAGCATCTGAAAAGCAAGCTGGATTTCTTCTCTCTCCTGCATTTTCACTACCAGTAATAACTCCATGATTAAGACTCAGCTGACAGTTCTCATGCCACAGAAGCTGAAAAAAATCCAGCTCACTCCTCCAGTAGCCGAATTGGTCCTGAAGTTTGGGGGGGATGGGATAAGACTTCCATCAGTCAGATAAACATATCTGATCTGAAGACATCCACAGTAAGGCAATGCTCCCCGCTCAAAGCTACAAAAGCACCCATTCCAGGCAAGTCCAGACTCTCAGCAGATAACAGATTTAAGTATTCCACTCAAAATAGTCAGAAAAATTCTGAAGGTTTCTATATGAACCCAGCAGAATTGACCAAATGTATCCATCTGTTTGCTTTCATATAAGCAATATGTATGCCGCCAGTACTGGACCTCTTCTAGGGAAGGGCCCTGGGACTTAAATTACATCTGCCACTTCCCTGGTTTACAGCAGCCTCATCAGCAAAGTATGATTTTTTTTTAAAGCCTCAAAATAGCATCCTGAGGAAACACACAAGAAAATGACTATTTCTACATTTCCTCCCTTTTCTACCTGATGACTTTGCCTCAGTACCTAATATTAATATCAAATGTGATATTCTGAGCTGAGAAACATGGAAGCACTTCAAGAAAGCCTTTTAGTGTCTCATTTCCATCTCCTTAGCTCAGAAGGGACTATTTCATAAGCAAATTTGAACACCTTCAAGCAACTTATGATGAGAGTATCCAGAATCGAATTAGTTACCTCGCCTCTATTAAAACTGGCAAAGCAGCAAATCCTCATCCCTCCTCGCAGTATATAATCACCAATACAACAGGCTGACTAGAACCTCCAAATATGGCTGCACCTTACATACCCCAAACTTGAATTATAATAGCTTAATACAGATTATTTTTGAAAATTGATATTGCTGATAATCTTGCTTATTTCAGCTATGACAATTTTTTCTAGATGCAACCATGAAAATCTGCTTCCTTGAATGCAAAACAGTGTTTCTTACTTTAGCAACTGTGGTACATGCAACCAGTCAGCACAAGCAGCCTCATAGTAAAAGGCAAAGTAAGTTTTAGAGTAATTCACTAAACCTCTGCATTAGTCCTCTCCAGAGGACAGAATTCTCTCCAACCTATGCTGTAAAGCCTCTTATATAGTTTGCTTTTCTCCCCAAATATCTGCTGTAAGTACAACAGGAAGCGCACCACTGCTGGTCAAGCCTTTATCACCACTTTATCAGAAATGTCACACTCCTAATTGTGGTTGGCCTAACATAATACGTATTTTATATTAAGAAAATAAATGCAGTAGCCAATACCACCACAACGATGAGTATAAAAATTGAAAAACTGAACTACTGTGGCTAAATGCCTTACCATTCATGACCTGAGCCACACGTCGTCTTAGGTCACCCTGGCTGTGAAGGGACTTCGCTTAAACCATTCTTGGATGACCCTGAAATGTGACTGGGGGAATGTGACCCTTGTGACTTGCCTTTTACTACCAGCCACCTGAACGTAGTCCAAGTCTGGGGAAAAGAGGGCTCTCATTTTGCACATATGCAAAAAAGACCTGCTGAAAATCAGCATAACAGACCGAACGGCCTGGTACGTTGGGCATGCTCCATCCTACACAGCTCTGCATGCCACCCCTACCATGCCAACTTGCTTCACAAGCTACTCCTCCAGCAGCTCTTCCAAGTTATCGGAAAGCTCCCAGGTGTTAGCACTGGAAAGCATTAGCAAGACAGTGAAACCTTATACCCCTCTGCTTGCTTCAAAATTGTCAAGACAGGCAAAGCAACCTGACTCAATAAAGAGACCTAAAACACAGAAAAGCAGCACTGAGAAAAAGGGAGCAACAGGGGCTGACAGGAGCAGAGGAGCAAGAAGCACGGGTGAAGATGAAGAAGACAAAAATAAGTTAGAATGTCCAGCAGAATGCATCAGCACTGCCAGAGGACACTACCCCCACCACCTGGAGTTAACTGCCAGACTTCTGACCAACTCAACCCATCTGCTGCTGGTCACAACTACTAGCAGAAACACTTCTTAGTAGCCAATGCACCCAGCAGTAATAGCCTACCTACCAACAATTATTCCATCCACCAGCTCAGGTGGCAGTGCTCTCTACTGAGTATCTGCAAGTAACAGCCTTCTGATGACCTAAGTGAGAGGGAAAGGGCAATGGAGCTCTACAGGATAATATTCTTATTTTTCAGCTTTAAATTACAAAAATTCTCTGGTTAAAAAAGGCTGAATAAAAGTGAACATTCAACAAAATACTATACTTAATTACAAAATACTATACTTAAGATTGTACAATCATTCCTAATTTAGCCATTGAAAGCATGAGCTAAGATTCAGTCTTTGTGCATACACATTGCGATACTCTCTAATTACATGATCACATTCCAGTTTTTTCTAGAAGGACATCACCCAAGAAGAGCCAGCTCTGGGAATGAACATGAGTTGCATACTTAAAGACAAAGTTGCCTGCTGGAGCATTAACTCATTTGTTTTAGGTACTGGAACATGAGAATTGAAGGCAGCAGAGATCTGCAAGCCGAACGGAGGACAGTTTTGCAGGAAGCCCCTAGTCATACACCCCTCACCTTCTGACCTGATACACCGGAACATACTTGTGGATGCCATATTTTGCAGTCAGCTGATGCTGTATTGTAAAGATGCAAACAGTTATAATAAAGTGAAAACACCACTTGGGAAAGTCAGGTCTGACCCAGATGCATTTAAAAGCCTGTCACAGCAGTTAGCTTCCCTACACATCAAATGGAGACAGAGGGGTACCTCTGAAGACTTGCAGGGAGACGTCTACTCCAGCAAAACTCTTCATTTCCCTCTCTCCACTGACTGAACAGAGGCCTTCTAAGAACATCCTTTCTGCTTAAGCTAGGTACCTTCTCTTCAGTTATCATGGGAAGCTAATAGAAAAGGCTAAGTGCCTATATCTACTTGGGACCCACACTCCACAGAAAGCCCAGTCCCTCTACTAGCCTACTGCCAGGCCAGCTTGGTGCCTGGCTTACCATGTGGCTCTTGCCCCCTGGATGCACAATAGCTTTGCTTCGGAAGAAGGGTAGAAAATGCTTTTCCTCAGGGTTCCCCTAAGCCAGGTGGCAAGGGCACTTCTCTGGGGTATGTGGGTTCAAACACTTTCAGGTGGTCCAGGAACCCCCCCCAGACAAATAAATATATAGAATTAGGCAGACTTAAATGAACTGGATTACTGCCAGAATTTAGGTCGACCGTAGCTACATAGGTAGGATTTGAGTGAATTGGGCTCTTCCCCTTCGAAAGCCCTTTCCCCCTATCTGTAAAATGGTTACAATACCAACAAAACGGATGTTGTGAGAATCAATTAACATCTTTACAAAAAGCAGATAATTTAGTGCTAAACGTCACAGAGAAGTCCATAGGAAGTTACTAATTTTCACATGTATTTATTACACCAATAATATTATGGAATTGCTGTTTTTAAGATGGGGTTTGAATGCGTGCAGAATATGCCTGCCACAGGACCACATGAACAATAAGGATTAAAAAAAATATTTAATATCTTCTCATTCTGTCAGCACCATCATTTCAGCGGTCTGATATGTGATCATGTAATTGAAGACTGTATCATAATGCATATGCACAAAGGGGCTGAATTAAGGTTGTGCAGACAAATCTAATTCTGGCATTTCCTATGCTTTGAGTGCCTGACTTCACAATCTTAGCATTCATTTAACAAACAGTTTATGTATGTAATACCATACATTATATACACGTGTCGGTAACATCTTCCGTATTGCTGCACATTCTGATTCTGTAAGGTATGTTTACACACATACCCAAACTGCCAAAGCAGAACAGAGTCATATTCTGGCCATTGCCCTTTTTCTCTTTGGTACAGCATATTCTCACCATCACACTTACCACCACCAAGAATAAGCTGCTCAGGGGTGCCAGCAGTTAAAATGGTCTTTTAAGTACATGGAATATGTGGCAACACTTCCAGCTTCCTACCCACTGCTAAAAACCATTTTAAATAGCATCTACTGTGTATGAGCCATTTGTGGACCAGAGCACATGTGCACAAATATGTGGAACTCTCGCCCTGGGCCCTGAACAGAGGCTCTCCTGTTAAGGAGAACCTGCAGAGGTGACCACGCTTTGGCATTTTAAGAAGGTAGGATTAAAGCAGACATTGCTTTTGGCCCTGTGCTACACACAGCTCTTCAGCCTGCTATGAGTGCCCGAGAAGACTTTCGCTTCTAGGGCTGGAGAAAGGACTGCTCTCCACTGGTATGAAAGGTGGATGAACGGCTTGACCACCTTCCCTGCTAACTCACTGGCAGAACTCCCATTGATTTAGCCATGAGTATGACTAAATTCTTCCTTTTTACATGTTGTAGTTCAGTTTGCTTTGTCCTTGGGAAAATACACTTTTTTCTCCTCCTCTTCTGATTTCAGTGTTTTCTACTTACTGAGCAGAACTTTCATCCCAGCCCTTAAAGAACTGGCAGAAAGAGTTCCATTAAAACACTTTGTTCTGCTTTCTTGCTCCAACACTGCCTGTTTTGTCTGCCAAGCTCTGGTCAGACACTAGCACGTACTTACCCAATTATGGGGTTTTCCGGCCTGCCATTGTATGCCCTCCCAGTTCTCACAGTATGAATTCTAACTGGGATCCTTGTGACACACAGGTAGTTTTACCAGATGCTTCGCTCGCAGCCGGGAGAAGATGTGTCAACTCAGTGCATATCCACCATTTATGCCCCAATCATTGTCCATTGCTTTACAACACTGTCATTCACTAGATACCTTAAATACATCTTTCAAAACAAAAGAAAAAAACCCGCAGAAACAACCTTAAATGCTAACTACACAATACGTCACAATATACATGCACTGGTCTAAAGCTTTCGCTACAGCCATATGTGACAAGATGCACGATTTGTTCAGATCTTAGCATGTGTGCTCTGGGGTAGAATAAATACTGCACTGTTAGACCTCTGAGGCAGGTGAGCATGCCCTCACTGAGGGAAAAGAATCACCCTGGCTTGTACTAATGATAGCCACAGTGAACTCCAGGATGGAAATAATGGGAATTGTCTCTTGTACAGTTTCATAAAAACAATGCTGAGCACTCACAGACACTAAAACCACCTTGAATCTAAGCTTCCCAAGAGGCAGTTTGCAGTCTCACACAGTTAACAGTCTAGATCCTTTCCTCCTCCTCACACCAGTTTTCTCTCTCAATTTCATAGAACGCAACCTACAGTTGTCCTAGAATTTCAGAAAGTGATAATTTTCTTTAGAGGTAGTTTATCTGACATTGGGCCTATAGCACAGGAGGGCACTTGTAGCTTCTAATCATCCTCTCCATCTGTTCACCATAAGCAATGTTGATCTTCAAATTACACAACCTACACAATCCTGAAAGAGTCTTTTACTTTCCGGTAGGACAATCTGCTCCTTCCCTTTTCCCGTTCATTGCAATCTGCAGGATCCTTGCACTGCCACACATACGGAGAATGAGAACATATCAATCCACCCTAAATGACCTCGAAAGGCTGAATCAGTTAACCAAGATAGGCAGAAACTGCTGCTTTCCAGTACACTTTCCCCCCCTCGAAGTTATTTGTAAATTCTTCTTTGCAGCACAGACCCTGCAGTAAGACTGATTCTAAACATATGCGGTCCCAAACAACACCAAAATTATTAGGTGTTGATACCACGGGGTCCAAAAATAGCGTTCCTGCAGCCTGCCCTGAGCCATTCTGCCCAACACAGCCGGGTTCTGCTTCATGCACCCGGCCTCGCAGCTGGCCTGGCTCGGCACTGTGCCGCCCACACCTCTCCCCATGCTCCGCAAGGTGTCTGCGACAGCACGGACGGGCAGGAGCAGCGACAAGCAAGCCGGCAGCACTGCGCTCCTTCATCTGCCCAGGAGACAACTGTTTCGAAGTGAAACATAACGGGTGAGGTTTCCAGGAGAGAAAACGGGCAACTGTAATGAGGGAGGAGAGAACCCGGAGGCTCCGATGCCTGACCACGGGTGCTCCCGCAAGCTCAGATCAAACGGCAAGCAGTTAACGCACAGAGAAGAGGAAGACAGGAAACAGCTACCCAGCCCTCCAAAACCTCGAATGACCTTTTTGTCTGAAAGATTTGGTAGATGCAGCATCCTGGGATATTTTCCTGTAGTAGAAATACTGCGTGTGCTGTTCCGTCACTGTACGGCTGCTGCCCATCGCACCCCTCCTGCTAGCAGCGATTGAAAGCTGACCCATAAAGGGCAGCTGACGTACCGGTTCCTTGTCAGAAACAGTCACCACAGCATCTGGTTTCCATATTACCATCAGACACCTTGTCGTGGCTTCAATGCAGTGATCCCCAGCCAGGGAGCTGAAGGCAAGACATCATCAGTGAAACCCAAGATCACCCACAGCAACCACACTTCGCCACCAGCAGTGACCCTTCCGGCCCCCAGAGGCAAGGGTGCACGATGCTGCCCACAGCATGCCACTCGCTCAGTGGGGTCAGCCACGAGCCAGCAAAGGCAGGAACAAGAAACTGCCAGATATGTTTAAAAAAAAAAAAAAACCAAAAAACCCACACCAACAAAAAACACTCTCAAAAAACTACACAAACACCAAAACAGATCCATCTGCCCTGTAGCCAAGAGATGCTCCACAAGATGGAGCTCAGCAACATAGGGTAAATTAGCCCAAGCAGGGACAGATAGGTTATTAGTGACACTTGAGGGCAGCTGGTATACAACTAAGTGGCTGCCATGGTTTTGGCAGCTTTATCACATACCAATGGCTGGTAATGCTGTACACACAAGACTGTTGTTGATGTTGTTGGCACACAAGCTATTGCATCTGCACTTCTCAAAGATCCATCTCCTAAACATCTGTGAATACATGAGAATTCAGCTTACATTACCTTTTTTTTAGGTCTCTATCCCTCCTGTCTCTGGGGAAAACTGGTATAAGTACTACTTCTGACCTAAGGCCTGAAAGTAAACCAAAAACATCAGGATGTATTTTGTTTTCACCCTAACATTTATAAATCAGTCTTAGATTTTTTTTTTAGGCTAGACACTGCTTTTTAAAAAAAAAAAAAAAAAATTCTGGCCTAATATTACTAGAAAATGTCTCCAGGTATTTGCGACTTCAGGTATAAGCAACCAAGGATACCAGGCATGCGTGCAAAGGGATGACTAGCAATGTCTTACCCCACATATGACCCCAATCTGGCAAGCAGACCTGAAAGTGTAGCAGTACAACTTTTCCACAGCTCTTGATATCATTTGTTAACCATACTATAACATACTATTTGTAGCTTCTTCTGCCTCACAAATGGAGGCTTTATACACAGATCCCTGCAAGAAACAAAACTTCCATGACATACTTTAGTCTTGGGCAAATTTACTCCAGGCATCAGAAGCAGCATGTCCTTCTGACATGGGGCAGAGGCAGGGAGCAACCTGTACACTATGCTACAGCCCCAGTGTTGGAAGTCTCAAATTCAATAAACATTGTGATGAGTAAGGACTTGATGTTTTCCTTTCAAAATGTTTATTTGTCTGTATTGTTGTTACATATTAGCCCTGATGGCTAATGCACCTGTGGATCCTCATAGATTACAATTGAATTTTGTTAGCATCAGGTTTGCAAACAAGAAGCAGCACAGAGCATACATTTCATTATACTTTACCTCATATACATAGATGCTCACGCACTTTATTTGTACGATTAAAGGTTACTAAACCACTCTAGTAGCTGTACAAAGCAATTCCAAATCAAGCAATTCGGTATCAAGATTTTCACATTGTCAAAATAACTTTTTTTTTTTTTTTCTTTCTTAATATCAGGAGGGCTAAAGTTCATAACAGGTCAGGTTTGGATTTAGTTTTCTGGGGTGTTAATTTTCAGAAGTAGCAAGCACTGACACCTCCTATTGTCTTGCGAGGGAGATATATGGGTACACCATGTTTGCAATCGTATCCGAAGGAGCAGTTTAACTGCTTGCCAGCCTGCACTGCAGCAACAGGAGAATAATAGAGTGTATGGATGAGCCTTAGCTACAAATGAGCAGCAACATTTTCAGTCCCTTTCCTAGAAAGAGTCAATTGCAAATTTAAGAAGGAACAGGACATTAATAAAGGCACCCTGGAATGGGAATTATCTCCAAAGGACTAGTCGATATTTATGATTTTAAGTTTCAAGAGGCAACATAGCTTTCACAGTGCCTAGAAAGGGTAACTTAAGAGATGATGTCACTGTGACGGGTCACAAGTCTTAACGTTCCTTTACCTCTACTCCCAACAATTCTGCGGTGAACACACCAATATTTATGTGTCCTATTCTCAGTAGGGCCAAGCAGATACTGTCCTCTGCCTTGCCGGGGACCACATATTCTTCCTGCTGGTTCCAAACACATCCCACTTAGACCAATACATTCAAATGAAGAAAACTTACCCAAGATACAATACTTTCCACTGACTGACCATGTCACAGCAGTTGTAAGATTATCCTCTTTCAATATTCTCAATTACGCATAGAAACTCTTACAAGCCTCAAAACCATAACCTACAAATATTCCTACACTGTTAGGTAGAGCTCAGGTTCTACTGCATATGGCCATATCTTCTGCCCAGACCATCAGCACAACCCCTTTTAACTGTGTGAAACAGCATCAGAAAGAAGTAATCAGGCAGGAACCTGAGGGAGACAAATACTACTTTTTCCACTAAGTAAGAGCGTGGGCGTGGGGGCGGGGGGTGGGATGCAAGATATAAACAGTAGCAAGATATGGTACAAGCTCATAAATAAGTTTTAAAAGCTTGGTGTTGTCACAGAAGCCAGTGGAAGACATTCATAATATCTTTAACTGTAGTGGGATGCCTCCATGTGCCAAGGATGCTGGTGGCAATATGATTAATATCCCAGGTACAAAAAGAACAAGGAAGTGGGTTTCAGTGTGGTTTTTAACTCAAGACCCTGGGGGGAAGGAATTAGTTCAAGCCTGGAACAAATCTCTGGAAATTAATGATAAATCAGACAGAGGGGTCAATGTACTATAAGGGACACATCTAAAGCCATTATTTTATAACAGCTGATGGCAATAGCTGCTCAGGAGGGGAAAAATAAAATGCTGATTTTACAGATATTCAGGGGGTGGGAATTAACACTCTAGGGAAAAAGAGCAAAAAAGACGGCAGGATACAAAGGTGCACCAAGATTTATTGAAAACCAGAGGGGAAATGTAAGCTTAGGGAAATGAACATTCAGAGCACACAAAACAGACATTGCAAAGCATAGTAATTAGACAGAATACTAAAGTAGCCTGTATAAAAATAAATTAAAAAAAAAAAAAAAAAAAAAAGAGCAGCTCACCAACAAGACCAAAAGCACCACTGCAGTCAAGAGTCAAGGTGCACGGAGCAAGAAGCCCCATGATCCTAATCACAGTTCAGCCACACTGACTAGATATTCCCCCCTGCCTTTTTCCGTTTCTGACTACCACTGGCTAGGTAATAGCAAGCTTAATACATCTAGATTTATGATTAAAGAGTACTTAGAAAAGATTGATTTGCCCTGCCCAACAGCAAACATGAATAGCCTGGAAAAAAAAGAAATAAAGGGTTAGAAATCACACAGACTTCACAAGACAGGAAAGGGGACAAAAGTGCTGGCCTTGGTGGCTTTTATTTGAAAAATAAGTCCACCCCCCAAACTTCAGATTACATACCCCTTTGTACCAGAGGCAGGATAATAAAATGCTTCGTAGAGTGATATCAACATGAATCTTGCCCAAGAAGAAATCATTGAATGCATAAACAAACTTTTCCATCCTTACATGTCTCGCATGCTACACTCTTTAAATACATGCATCAAGCCTAAGAAAACTTACAGAACAGGTTAACACACGTTCATAGGGCACCATACACTATTATTTACTTGTCAAACGCCACATTCAGTCAAGAGGGGTTAGCTTTCAGAGAAGTCAGACAATATTCAATGTCAGGATATAGTTCATAATAAATGGTATCTAAAAATGCAACAAGCTGCTACACCACTAAGGATAAAAATCTCCTATTCAGTGCTAATCAAAATACATAAGAGGTGCTAAATCTTGACACCTGAAAGAGGGATTAATACATTCCCTGAATACAGGCTCAAGAGTACTGTCACTGCCAGTGTCAGCATCCAAAATTTCTCCATTCCTCCTCACACGACGAGGGCGGTGACAACCATCCTGGTGGACTGACATGCACTGACACATACCAACCACAAATAAGAGGAACATGTCAAGTATTTGCTACTAGCCAGCTGTCCACAAAATAAAATCTAGTTGTGCTGTTGACGGGAAGGGGAGGCTCAGCCTCTCATTTACAGTGATCTTCAACTTCATTTTGAGAGAGCACTGAGTAATGCACAGCACGCTCAGAGCTCTGCAATCCCCTACCTATCATGTGCTGCAACTATCCAGGACTTCATCCTAAGCAGCTGTCAACTCAACATTTTCAAGAGCAACAAATTCATTAAAATTGTATAATTATGGCTGAAACTTTCCAAGATATCTAGGACATTTAATCATACAGCTTGGATTCAAATTAACAAAGTCTCAAATACTCCAACCAGTCTTAAAAATCCCAGACTATACATCTATACATTTGTCAAATACCACAAATTATTCAGATTATTAAAAAGGTCTTAAATCCTTAAATTACTCTTCTACTTTTAAAATTCAGCTCCCATAGTAACAAAACTTCAAGTGAAAAGAATTCAGAAGAACAAAATTAAAATGAACGTACACATGCTACAATGCAGATCTTCCAAGAGAGATTAGATGTTAAAAAGTAAATAGCATTGGGAACCAGTTATTGGTAAACCAAAATCAAAATAAGCAAAAATCCCATTAAAACCCAGAAACACGTAAGTATGTAGTGGCAGAAATACTACAGGCCACAAAGGGACATGACTTAAGGCACCAGTTTCATTGGAGTTGGCCAAAAGCACGGAACAAATACAAGTCAGATGGTAGGAAACTACAAAACGAAGTTTACGACTGTTTCTTCAAAATTTGCATCCAAATTACAACTTCCAAACAAATCTCCAATTCCTCATGTCCCCTCTAATTCATAACATGAAAACTTCCCACAGTACAAAAGCCTGTTTTGGCATCTTCCAAGCAATGGACACTAAAACTTACTACCAGAAAAGCCATTATTTATTTGCTCTTAAACTCAAGGAGAAATCATTACGTAAAACTTTGTATTTGGAAAGGATAAAAGGTATCTGAGCCAAGTCAGGATAAAATAAACCAGTAGTTACCTGCAGCTACTCAGGGGTACGTGAAACATTAGGATAAATACAAGAGATGGAGTTTAACGGGCAGAGTGAAGGTGAGACTGCCAAAGATAAGCAAAAAAAAAAAATTATCACACAGGGTTTGCAGCTTCTCTCATCAACATCACTGTAGGGCATAGGATATGTACGGGAACAAAAAGAGTTTGTTACCCCTCAGATTCTGCCCTCTACAATTCTGTAACATAACCAGATTTTACCATCCCCTTCCCATTACTACTGTTGTCACAATTACGGCACACAAACTATACAGCTGATGTCAGCCTGGTACCCTAGTGCTCCTTACGCAGCTTTTTCCCAGCATAGAACTGGTTGCATTAATTTGTCCCTTTCCCTCCCCTTCTTCCATAGGGAGCCTTCATCTCAAACCAAATCTTAAATAGAAGCCACCAGCTTTTTATTGCAATCTGATTATCAATTTGCACCTCAGCAAAGGAAGGCTAGAACTCTATTGTTTTGTTAATTGTCAATTTGCGTCTTTGAAAGGTGTTGTGTATTTTCTTCTTTTGACAGGTTAGGACTAATTCTGTATGTTAACATATATGTGGGTGGTGTGGGTAAAAAAAAAAAAAAAACACCCACCATTGTCTTTTAAAATGCAGTTCATTTAAAATGTGCTGCTTTGTTTGTTTGCTTTTGCTAAGTTGCTTAATTTTCTTGGACAAATCTTGTTCAAAAGCTAGTAGGGACCACCCTGCCTAAGAAAGGGCTAAAAGGATAAAGCTCCTTTTCCAATAGGTATTTAAATAAACTTCTAAAAGTTACCTGCAAAAAAAAGGAAAAGTTGTAAATTAAAGTATAGCTAAACTTTCATTTACAAGGAACAATCAACAAAGGAGCTGGCAAACATTTCCTTTCAAAGGTAGCTGGAGAGTTGTAAACATCATCCTTATGTTGATTTCACTTAAGTGGGATACTGTTTCTTAAAACTAAGTATGGTTTTTAAAAGTACGTATGCAAAAGTGACACATGTTAAGTCAACCAACAGGCTCCAGAAGCTCCACAGACCCAGCTGGCTGCTCACTGGACTGATACAGACCTGGTTTTGCCATCTAACTGCATAAACAGGTCAGAGTTGAAGCAGCTTTGTATTCACTTAACTATTACTTCATACAGAGGCAACCATCCACCTATGGGTGGATCCATCAGATTATAGCCCAACTGAGCCTGGGCTACAAGACTACCCATATCTGCACGATGCTCGCTCCTGCACTCATCCCTCCACACTGGCACTCGGGGGTTCAGCACAATTCTGCAAGTGCCAGTTTTCAGACTCACTGACCACAAATCTTTACCTGCATTTTATTCTTTGGAATCCTGCAAAGCCCCTTTCCTGCGTTAAGGGTATCAAATTGATTGATTCATCAACACTATAATTGTTAATTAATTTTCAAATGCAGAATCGGAGATCTGAGCTTTTCAAATTCCAAGTTGCAAATGGAGAGGTGGCCAAGTTAATGACTCCTAATGAATAACGGGGCAGGCTTCATCTCATAGTCACTAAGGATACATGCAAAACTGGTTCCGTGTAGTCCTACAAGTCACCATTCAACGTAGAACTGCATGGAAGAAATTTTTTTAAGATCCTCCAAGCCACAAAAACTAGGAAAAGCCTGAAAAACACTGACCCACAGACGTATTCTGAATAATGCTTAAGTGACAAAAGCAAGCAGAAATTCCTGCTAAAATATCAGATAGCCACCAAGACAAACACTCTAGCTGAGGCCACAGTCTATCCAAACACAGAAAAATTAAATCAAATAACTACAGGAAGAACTAACAAGACAGAAAGCCTTAGTTTCAGATAAGTCCGTGTCTTATTATCACCTTCACCTAAAGCTGGATGAAGGATGGGGAGTGAGAGGAGAATGAGAAAGTTACATATTGTCTTCATAAACTTGTCAATGCTTCACTTAAGGTCATGTTATTTTCTTATGTTAGCCTTGACCAGTGTTAACTTCGTCTATCAGCACATGCTAAGGTTTTCAACTGGGGGTTAACAAAAAAAAAAAAAAAAAACAAAACCAAAAAACACCAACCCATTTTAAAACAAAAAATGAAACAAACTGTAAATCCTGACAACTGGATCTGGCTGAGCCACAGATCTCACAGAGTGAGATCAAAAGGGAAGATTTCATTAAATTTCTATTACTAGTCCTAGAGAGATGAATCCAAGCTTTGATGGCAAAAGTATCTTAAATAATAAGCTTCCATATACTTTAACTTTGTGAACAACCACAAGTCCTGACCAGCTTTGATCACTTACAACCTGCAGAATCTGGACCCCTTTAAGTCAGTTGTGCTCTCACAACTTTAAGTTTGATTTCCAAAGAAATCTGGAAAGCAGGTTAAGAGGAACTGGAACCCTGAATGTCTGTTAAAACCATATAAAGGAGCAGGAAAGTATTTTACTACCCACATCGGAAAACATTCTTAGTTTTACAGACTTCTCCCAGCAAGCTGAGACTTGTTATAAGGCCCGCCAGCTATATATTTGTGAAGATCAAGGACATTTATACCTATCATACCAAAAGAAATATATGTGTCCGAAGAACAGGAAGAGAAAGTGCCTCTGGCTTCAGGGAAGCCTCTGTAATCAAATCATCCTATTTTACATATAAAAGTATGCCCAAAAGTTAAAGGACCCTGTAAATTTGAGCACTGGAGAGTTGGCAGTGTGAGCAAAACGCTAAACTTAGTTCCGTTGAATCACTGGGAAAAATAAAATAAAATAATCAAAGTCTTATTTTAATCTTAAGTAAACTATCAAAAACAATTCCTGTAATTGGGGTTGAAATATTACAAAAACTGACTCTCAAGAAACTCCTAGAACTTCCTGTTTTTGTGTGACAAGAATGACAAAAGCAGCTTCCCGTGTAATCTTTGGGGGAGAGCTGGGCTGAAGCCACAAAGATTAGATTTGGACCTAGACTCCACCACAGCATCAGGATTTTACTTGCTTTTTTACTTTTTCAATTCCCAGTTGTAGAAAACATAGAAAGCAGTGAAATATTGAAAGCCTTCTCTCAAACCTAATAAATAAGCAATACAGGCCTTTAACAGATAAGCCCAATCACACAGACAGATCCAAGCAAGCCATCTAGACAAAAAGGCCTATTGCAGAGTTGGCATCCTAGTTTGACACTAAAAATTAAAGAAGAAGTAGAGAGACTTTTTTATTCAAATTGGCTCACCCATCCTCTCAGGATGGATAAAAAACATAGGACGCATACCAATCAGTCTGAATTTATGCATGAACAAGCTTTATTACATAAGGCAGAACTGAGATTCGTTGAGGGTTTCAGACCATAGACACAGATTAAGAGACCCAAAAGCTATTTTGTCAGATGTCCCCCTTGATAATAAATCTTCTCCTGTTCAATGGTTGGACAGTCAAGTATAGCTTTGCATAGGGTTTGACCTACATTTCTCTTAGTCTTATTAAGGTATTAAAACTGATAACGCAGTGTTTCAGCAAGTTGATAAGTCTCACACATAAATACTGAATTATGTCACCTAATCTCTCTGTGTTATGACCTAGCAAAAAGAAGAGGAACAACTCCTCTACCTGAACTTACCATTTCGGCTGGTGGCATTCCCTACTAGGGACAGTACAGTAAAAACTGAACACCTCTTGCCACAGCTATGCATGTAGAGATCCTACAATCAATATCTTGCGCGCTACTACAACGGCTGAAGACAGACAGTGCTCTAATGCATATATACAAGAAACTGTACCTATTCGCAAAGGTACAGTGCTCACCATTTTCACAAGACGTGTCAAAATCTTTCAAATACTCCACAGATCAATTCAGCGCTTCTAGTAGGCCATTGAAGTATCTGGGAACACATTTCCTGACTCAAAAGATGAAGTATGAACAAAAGAGATTAAAAAAAAAAACCCTAATCATGACCTGATAGGTACATTTTCCCCTTCAAGCAAAACCAAATAACTTTCTCAAACATCTCTCCCTGTTTCTTTTTTCTTCTCTTCTTGACTGCTCCAAACTAATAGCTCAAGTGTATTTACTATCCTCTATGACATACCCTATGGTCCCACTCCAGTGCAAGGATCCTGCTGCGCTCTCCACCCCCAGACCTATTCTCCCAGTGTGTAACACTGCCTGGGAGACAACACGCTGGTCGGACACAACCTCTGGGAATCTGATTTGACCCGAGGCAAAGAGGAACACTGGACCAGACCACCTATTGGAAGAGTCCTCAGAAAGATGAAATTCTGATTTCCTCTCTGAAATTCAAGTAATAAATTTCTAACAATTTCACTGTGTCAAGAATTTCACCAGACCAAAAAAACCCATCCAATTTCCATTGTTATCCTTCAGATACCCAGTAGGGCTTGACAATAATTCTCCAAGCGCCAGATCAAAAGATTCAATGTGGTAAAGCCTGAGAATTTTTATGAGGAGTGTTTTTAGAAGTGTATCAGCATACTGACAGATCAGAGACAGGAGAAGCACTTGACTCTGACCTCCGCAGAGCACGAGCTCTCTGGAGCAGAAACTCCCTCTCTCTTGTGCATGCTTCATACTACAGCAATACGCCAATCTTCCTGGCAGTGTAGTAATAATAATAATAATAAATAGGGAGGCAGGACTAAGTTTTTCTGCCAAAGTGTATTTGAGTCTAGTAAGGGGACAAAGACAGAGGAAAACAGAAGAGCCACAAGATTTACAAAGAGAAATACTCTGCTACTCTGTCTGCAGCCCTGTTAACACTGCACTGGCCTTAAATTGATGCAACTTTATTAAATAAAAGTCACATTAGTGCAACAGCTCTATTCTAGCACTTCTCCTGGCCCAAGCCATCAAACCCACATCCTTCATGACAGTCAGTAGAACGAGGCATTTTCAAGATCTGACAGAAGGTGTCTAGAATACCAAGGCAATCAGAGTGCATTTTTTTCCCTATTAATTGTTGTTCTGTGAAAAAACTCAGTAAGACATTACTCTCATCATATCCCCAGTTAGAAATACTAACTTCTGCTGGTGTTAAAACAGTCTCTCAAAGCCAGTGGAAGCGCCTGCCAGAACGTCACTTCCATGACTTCCTTTCAGGAATGCAGCGTCCTGTTATTCAGTTTTCAAGTATTTTATGATATCCATGACCTACAGTTATAAGTTCACTTCTGGCCAAACTCAGCATCAGGAAATTTTCTGTTTATTCTTCTGATACTTTCTTCTCTCAACTTCATCCTACTGTGTCTCAATTGTAGCCTAAGAATAGCAGCATTGCAACTCCTCTGATTTATCATCTTTCCTCTGCTTCAGAGAAAGATGCAAGAAGCCCTATGCTAAACACCTGACTGCTTGTCTGTCCTCTCACAAGGTTGAGTCATAACCCCCAAAATCCTGTGTTATTCTGGGATGGGTAGACTACTGCCATATACACTATGTTAAATAAGGATGTACCTATGACTGCTTTCTATGCTGTTCTCTTTTCCCAGTGTTGGTGCATCTAATCCCCCAGGTACTTCTTTGATGGCATCCAGCCATTGCACATCCATCTTAGCTGAGGCCTCAACGATTTCACCTCCCTCTCCCAAATCAGTGAAGGTCATTCAGAACCCCGAGAGCTATACAGGTACTTCACATATTTGCTCCCTTCAATGACCATACCCTCCTTTTTGGTTCTTGGTTCCTCTCAAATGCTCGTCCAACAATTATATCTCTCTGTTATTTAACCAGGCTATATATAACTGAGACAAGCCAGGGGGGCGGGGAGGAGGAAGGTCAATCCCCCATGTCCCAGAGATAGACCTCTCCTTGCGCTCTCAAGCGCCAATTTCACATCTCCACTTTCTCCACCTGGAGACTTGCTGGGGACTTGTAGGGCAGAATGTGTTTCCACTGGAGCTCATCTAAGGAACAATCAGCTTAAGCAGTTGTATTCAAATAGTATTAATGTTTTCTAATCGACTTCCTATTTTCCTGCTGGAAACCCTGCCAAACACACTCTTCAACAGACACTAAAGTAATTTGGATAGTTGATATGCAATCCAAATTTTTAGTGGAAAACTGCCAGATTCGACATCTGTGAGAAAGTGGGTAATTTTTATTATCCACAGAGAGCATGCACTCGGTCCGATATTTTCTACCTCTACACATCTCTTTCTACTGGAACTGCTTTATGGCTTTACATGATCAACGGGCTGCCAAAAATGATTTAACCCCTTCATTGCTACCAGAATCCAAGACCTCACTGTCACTGTTTTAACAGAGCGTCCATCTAGAAGGATGTTGTAAAATATCTATTTGCAACAGCAGGATGTTCTTATCTGTTACTTCTGATCCCTCTAATTACAGCAAATGTGGATATATATATTTTCATTTTAAGGTAGTACCCTTTTGATTGTTATTTGCTAAATATGAGAAGGAGCTTAGTATCTTGTAAGCAAAGGGTTAATTCCCTGCTTCCTCTTGTCCCTTCTCTTGCTGGAGAGAGGGTCTGTCAGAACAGCTGCTGGGGGAAGCAAGGATGAGAAAATGCCTTTTGGGAGAGTAGGCCTTCCTGCTGAGGACCCAGCCCAACCTCAGCCTGGAGAGGTATTTTTTTCTTGCATTCCATTTTGCTTAGGGCACCTTCTAATTTATTAATGGTTACAAATATTTGGTTCTGCCTCCATACCACCTAACAGGTCAGATCCTCCAGGCTGTTGAAGTACACGGAGTTATGCTGATTTGCACGAGAATACAACCTGTGTGACTTCTACTCTAACTTCTTGGTTTACACTAAGCAGCATTGCTTCTGGCTTAGAATGAATTTTACTATCTCATTTGCAAGCACTAGGCAAAACAGAATATAAAAAATACAGAAGAAAGGAGAGAATATTATACAGACCTTTTACCATGGTAGGGGTTTTTTTTTGTTTGTTTGCTTTGGTTGGTTGGTTGTTTTAAACAAAACAAAAACTCAAGACTTTCTGTTCGAAACTGCCTGCTCAGGTTCCTTTAAATAAATGAAACAAATAGTCCCTGGCTGTCTGGGCTGCACTAAAGAAGCTCATCCTCTAAGTGATTTGTAATGCTGAACAGGTTTATCTCCTTCACTAAAAAGATTATCAAAGTTCACTTTGTAAGTACACATGTATATTTTATTTCTCAAAGATTACCCGTTTTCTTCTTATCCCCACATTGTCCTGCTGGGAACAGGTGGCAGAACTCCCGGCACCAAAGCAATCTCAAAATGTATACTAAACAGGGATAATTTGTTGTTGTTGTCTTAATGATCAAAAAGGAAGCTCCTCCTGGCAGTTCTTTTTTCTTCTCCCCCCCCCCCCCCTTTTTTTTTCCCCCCTCCTCCTTTTTTAAATGCTGTATTTGAGGCCAAATCCAAAGCTAGCAAGTAGGAACCCCTGTGCTACTGATAGATTTTTACTGGACAAATACCAGCAGTGGGGTCACAGCGCCCAGTCTCTGGTGCAGAAATCCAAACAGTGCTCACAGTCATTCCAACAAACCAGAGCACAGACAGAGCTATTGAGAGATATTTTGATCTTTGGGTTTTTTTTCAATCTCAGAAATGAACAGAATGCTGTAAAATTATGTACAAGGTAGAGACCGAGAAGCATCCTATTGCTGCACTTTCAGAAGACATAAGAAACAATGCATATATTTTATGATTCCCCATCCACACTTAAAAAAAACCCCATATTCTTGCTGTGTTATGTCTAATACAGACTGTTCACAGCCAGGGTCAACAACACTTCATTTGCATTTATCTTATCACCCTAACACTGTGCAAATAGCAGTAATTTTTCATATTTCATAGCTAGTTTAATCTAAGGATCTCATAGGACTCAGCAAACACCAGTGAACTAAAAGTCTGGTTCAGAAATATACATGGAGGTGGAAAGCTCCCATTGACTTGAGTAGAGTTTGGCTCAGGCTGCAAGTCTCCAGATTTCAAGGTAAGTATCACCATTACTATTTAACAGATGGGTAAATCAAGGGACAAATAAATAACATGGTGATAGTACAGCAGAAGCAGCACTAGAAACCAGGAATCTGGATTTCTGCTTGATTGAAAGAGTTCTTGCAGCTGCTGCTTAACTTATTCAGCAATACCTGTGAGAGAAGACGGAGCGTGCAGAACAGGCTTAAAAACAGTGGGCACAGTTGAAACCTAGGATCACAGCCTTTCCAGAAAGGATGGTAACTTAATTACTGTTCTCTGAATATACTTTGGTACTTCCCTCCCCCTCCCAAATTTTCGCTAATAAAGTAATATGGTGAACTGCAAAGTAAAATGATGTTAAGGTCTCAGAATGACAGACAATGAATAAAAAAGTTCCCAAGATGTAAGACCTATTTTAGCGAGTGCAACAATAAGAGAAGGTGTTCATTTTCCTGTATGTGATATACTTCCCTTTTTGGATATAAAACACTGTGCTTGAAGCACAACTGGCAAACTTAATTCCTAAGGCAACAAACAAAAAATGAAAATCCAAACAAAAAGAAATAAGGGTTAAGTTTGTTTGAAAGTCTTTTAAACTCTTGCATTGGTATCCCCTTTGCCCCTTACAAATCTTACAGATAGCCATTTCTTACCCTGACATGGCACTTAGGGACATGGTTTTGTGGTGGACTCAGTGTCAGGTTTACGGTTGGACTCGATGATCTCAAGGGTCTTTTCCAGCCTAAATGATTCTATGATTCTAAAACACCTGCAGGATAGCCACTCTAATGTAAAGCATACAATCCTTCTCTAAGTCCAGTGGAATACTTTCATTGCTTTTGGTGGAAGGAAAATTAGCTTTTAATTTGAATGTTATTTTTCATACTTGGGATCCCACAGAATGTGTCACCTCTACGGAATTTATCACCTGATGAGATCAATCTTTTACAGATAAAAAATACACACGAAAGAATAATTTTAATTCCCAAATTATCCTGAAAATTTGTTAGCATCATCCTGTGATGAATTTCGTTATATATTCCCTGACACTTCTGTTCTGCACCTTTCAACACTACAAACACTGAGCCAATCATTCTAATTCAAGTAAGTTACAGTAAAGACCTGATCAAAACACACTTGTAATTACTAACTTATATATACACACATGCAAATGCCACCTATATATATCACACACATGCTTATAAAAATTTTTCTTCTAGTCTGGTTGTGGGTCCAGTGGGACAAGAGTAAGGAACTCTGGTGCATGTGCAAAAACGTGTCACCAACAGCACCCCTGGGTTTCTGAGACATCCCCGGAAAGTCCCAGCTCCTGTCAGCTCCCACTTCTTGCGCTGGAGATTTCCAGAGGACCCGGCACATGCATTTTTAGGCTAAGTGGCAAAATATTTGGTAGTGGCAGGGCCAGGAGATAATTTATGCCCCAGCAACTACAACAGTTGACAAAATGAACAAGGAAGATGAAGACTGGCTTTCTGGGTGGAGCATGAAGAAGTAAATCCCAGGATGGAGACTCACTGCAGAAAACATGCTGTAATCTGTATGTTGTTCTTTTGCTTGGCATTTCAGAAGAAAGGGAGTACTTTAAAAGGACCACTGACTTCTTACAATGCAAACGTTTTTATAACTGCAAAGCACTTAACAGAATACCTAGGATTTAATATAAAGACATCAGCGTTTCCCAGAAGACTGATACCTCAGTATTTTCCTATTGCACAAAACTATCCCCATATGTATCTGTATCAGAAATTCTAAAAGGTTTCCATCAACTGTGCCTTTTTCTTAAGTCCATAAAAGAATGTCCCCAAACAACAAAAGTTACTTTCTTGGCAAACTTATAAAACTTCTATGTTAACAACTTTGGGATGTGGGCACAGCATCACAATATTTGTCAAGAACTGCCAGTATGGAGTGCAGTATTAGACAGCTGACAGCAGACTTCTCCAGCAAAGCCCTCCAGAGTTTCCTTACTGCGCTGATGAACTGCTCCTTCTCCAGGGAAGTCCCACGCAAGCTCTGAAACCTTTCTTTACTTTGGAATTAATAGTATTCAACTGCTGACAGAAGGGAGACACTAAAGTGCTACACTTCATGTGGACACTGTAATACTTAGATACAGCAGTGCTCTGGTGTCTTCTGTTTTGAGACCATATAATTAAGTATTACTACACAGGCCAACACTTACTTCTAGGAAGACCGCAAAGCCTTTTAGAAACACAGCAATTGTTCATGACATCTCAGCAGTTACACAAATCCAGTGCAGGTTAACACACATCCTCAGCTCACAGCTCTATTTACTGCCCTTTCATAAACACTCTTAAAAAAATTCTTTTTTTCTAGATATGTCTACACCCATACAAACAACTTGTCAGTTAACTTAGTTGAATGACAAACAAAATATTCAGCTTGCATTTCCTAGCACAATCATGGTGAAATGTATTCACGATGTCTATTGAGAAAATTGAAATTTTAATCACAATTCATAGAATATTTGCTTTTGGAGGGATATAATCATAAAAATCTCAGATTTAAAACTGAAAAAAACCCAAAATTCTGCCTTAGGAGCATATAACACCATGAAAGTGACACAGAAGACTTTGGCTCCCAATTAAAATCACAACTAATAGGTTTTCTAAAATTGTAAGGCTTCAAGATAGTTTTGAATTTCAAGTTACGACTTTTTTTTAATCCTAGGAACAAGCAGAAATGCCAGCAGAAAACCTGTAAATAGCCACAATTAAAGAAAATTGGGGTTTGAGATGTCAGTCTTGCACTGATGGCAGACACTTGCATTTAATGTTGAACCCCCTCTTTTTTTTTTTTTAACTACGTAACTGGTAAACAATAGGACTTTAATATTAAAACATAATTAATTACAAAATGTTTTATTGCAGAATTCTTCTTTTATTTCTATAAAAAGCAAATATTTAAGAACAATGGAACATCAGTCTTGCACAGTTATTTCCTTACTTCTGAATGACTAACATTGTATCAGTATAAAGATTACTGCCCCTTTCTGAAAACTGTAACAGTCTTTAATTACATGATCACCTCCTTCTACATACTAAAACAGCATCTCCCTATGAACATCTCCACATGTAGAATCTTATAATCTTATGTATTTATATTCACTTCGCTTTTGTAATAGTCAAGTAGGCACAAACACGAGAGCTTAAATATATCACAAATAAATGTATTTGTGCATATGCATATATATGTACACACACAGTGTGTGTGTGGATGTGGATGAAGAACTTCAGTTATATGAGCAACAAGCTGATCCACAATAATTACCTCTGTGCCCACACAGAGCTCCATTACCTTCAGGGGTACTTCATATGATCTGTATTTTTGTACTTTTAACAATACTTTTAAAATTACTTTACCAGATACCATCACACTCGTACTACAGAAATAATGGAAAAGAACAGTAAGCATGATAAATACATCAGCTAATGGGTAGTAGGCTGTACAGCTCTGCAGAAAGATTATTACAGGCACAATGCCACAGATTTATTTATGGCTTAAAGCAGTGCATGTCATAAGCATACATAGTTTTAGTAGGTGGAGTCATCTGACCCAATCTGGCAGAGCTTTCACATGGGAATGGCAAGGACTCCTCATTACCCATGAATTAATGCTTTTATTGGCAAAAAGCGTCTCCTATGTATATTCCTGAATGAGAACAATGTGAAGTAGTTTCCAGTGATTCACATAAACTCTTTTTCCTTTTGAAAAACTGGCTGACTAACAAAGTCACTTCCTTTTCGAGTTCTGCTTCAGCTCTTCAGTCTTTCCAGCCATGCAAGCCTGCACATTGGGCTGATTTGTCCACTCTAGCAAAGAACGTCAGTTCAGGGATGAAACACAGTTATCATTTAATATTGAGCTCCTACCATAGCTTAGCATAGCAAAGTAACTCAAATCTGCATCATGATCATATGTAAAATTTAAATATGCAGATACAGTTACTTGTCTCTGTGAATACATTAGTAATGCCGCTACAGGTCTGAAATGAAGCATATGCTTTTTCAGTGAACCATGGATTTCACATCTTACTGGAAGGAAAGGCTCACTGGCGGCTTAGTTCTCCCCAGCATGGCAATGGCTGACCCATTCAGTTCACATATCACTCAATCACCAGCTCCGCCTACCCTGAGTCACTGGAAATCCCTAAGTCGGGTTTTGAGTAGATACTGTTCTCAACCTGCTGCATCTCCTGAGACCACAGAGCCTGGGGACGTGATTGTACATACGCCAAGTAGGGTCCATTGGTTTGATTAAATTTGTATTTAAAAGAGCATTACTGTATTCTACTGACATAATGTTTCTGAAGCTTGTGGACTGGGTTCAGGCTTTATCCTTTCACTTGCGCATATCATGACAGAGACAAGCAAGTAACACCGCTTTCTAAGGGTGCTAAACAAGAGCACTTCTAATGCCATGAAGAGTTCGGCCTGAGTCCCACTGTAGAGCCAGTAAAAACTTGTTCTAAGGACATGGCTGCTTCAGCGTCCACAAAAGCAGTCTCATACCACTTGCCATAGCAAAAATCATTCTTCTCATCTTTCGCTTTCCTCACTACATACCTGCCTTTGCAATTTTCCTTTGGCTTCCCTTCTTCGTCACAGCAGGTATTTGCTGCTGTCCTGACTTCCAAGGCTCCTCCCAGCCTAATTCCATCTTACTTTATTCTCTTCAATTCTGCACAGCCAGGTTGAATCATTGCTCAAGGCAGCTGGCAGCACCACCCTCCAACACCTAGTAACCATACTTTCAAAAAATGCACAAAAATTCCCCATAGCTCCCCTCATAACCAAAACCATCCTGTTAGACTTCACAAAGCTACTACTTTACTCTCTTTCAAAACTCCTCTTAAAACCCTCCTCCATTGAAATGACTACAGGAAAATTAACAACTTTGGCCATTAATATAATAAAAACACTAAACCACGCTGAATACCTTTGTATCACACGTTCCTTATTTTATCTGGTTTTTTTGTTTGACTTAAGGAAGTTTTTAAAGCAGCAATAGATAGGCAAAACCAAGAAATCCCAAGAACTACAGGATTCAAGTAGCTTTCACTGGAATAATTAATAAGAACTGTATATTTGGATAGAACACCCACAACACTATTACAACAATGCTATGCCAAAGAAAAACCCATTTTTACTATGCCCAGTTCAAATTCATACCTTATGACGCTGCATGATACGACAGTGGCTTCACATGAAAGGTTATGTCCCCATAACTCTATCAACACAAACAGGCAATGCCCAAGCTTTCCTCTGAATCAAGACTACATATCCTAAGGTTTAATCCCAACAGCCACTCCCCATCTCCATACGGGCTCTGCTCTCTGCCTTGATGCAAAAGGGGAGGGCTTTCTGTTGCTCAAGTCAAGCCACAACTGAGCTGCATGTTCCCCACAGGGCCCAGAAAGCTTCAACTTCATCATTTATCCAGTTTGGGACACTTGCTATCTGGGCTCTGCACCTCTGAAACGCAGATCAGAAGGTGCTTCTTCTGGGTGTGTGCAAACCAACCCCACCTCCCATGGAAGAACCATAAGTCCTTTTGCTGCCAACCCACATGATTAACAAGGCAGTCAAAGTGTCATCTTTGAATAAAGTACAGGAATAGCTTGCATTATCCTCCTCTCTGCAGTTACTGAACCAAAGTCTTTGATGTATTAAAAAAAATTTTTTACTCTCGTTCTGTTTCCATGCAATGAAAATAATACATAATATTGGCTTCGCCTTAAAAATACTTCTCTTATGAAAAGCATTCCATTTGTACTGACTTTAGTGGAAGGTGCGTGGGTGTGTCAGAAAGAAGAATTAAGTCCCAAGACGCTTATATCTCCCTGTGTACTTAATAAAGTAACAATTCAAACCTCACTTGTTTAAAGAAAAAAGTCCAGCTACAGACAGTTTGTAAGACAAAACAAAGAAATTGCTTGAACCCGAAGATCTCAAAGTCTGGACAAGTCAATTCAATCTCGTTCAGTTTGGATCCCACGTCAGCAAAATACCAGACTTGAACGTGATATGAAGTCCTGCTGAAGTGCCTTGCTGACTGTGGGCCTAAGTACTACCACAGCAAAAGTAATATAGTAAAATAAAGTTACCATGTGCAGTGTATGGGGACATTCATTATCTCTACACGTTTCCTTGGAGGACTTGAAGGGAGAGGAGGTTCGAGCCAATGGAGGGAGTCTGGATATTTGTGTCCAGGGGACCATTATGCCTCTGCACCCTGCTAATCTTTCCCAGTTTTCCTTTCTTCCAGACTCCACAGCACCTTTGTTTCCTTCCATTTATCCTCCTCCTCCCCTCCCTCCCTTCCCCTCACTCTCTCTTGGTGGCCATTAACTACGCTGACAGTTTGACAGGCTGAAATAAGGAAATAAAACACTTAAACATTGTTTCCTGATGTATGCATTCATCTACTCTGCCAAACACAGATATTGAGGAGATACTTCACTCCTCCTGTCAGCTTGCTAAATTATAGCTCAGCTCTCACAGCAACAACTCTCAGGTCTTGTACATTCACTTGATCTGTCTTCCTATCAGAAGGCCACACAAGGGCCATTTCCATGTCTTTAGCAGGAGCTTCTTATATTTATACTCTTAATACCACGTTTTCATATGCCTAGGGTTGAGTTTCTGTTAACAGAATCTCATGCTGCTTCTACTGAACATGCTCACATTATCATGACAGCTCCACTTCTTGCTTGGATTACGACGAAACTACTTCAGGAATGAAATAAACTAGATTGCATTAAACTTTGTGTCATTCTCATAACCCATTACAGCAGCTGAGTAAACCAAAACCCAGCTTTGCTTTGACCAGGTTTATTAGGCTTTTTTATTTAAGCATTTTCTCCTGGTTGACAGAAAACATGCTGCTGGAGACCAGAGGCATCCCACCCTTGATATATAAAAAGCACTGCTTACAGCGTTGGCTTACAGGAGCCAATGTTGTTCGGCTCCCCGGGGGAAATCTGCAGTGATACTGTCACTGCTCATTACCTCCAGTGGGTGTTGCTGTGAACAAGCCTATGGGAAAAATGCAGGGAAAAGGAAAAAAAAAATAGTAGTATTACAGAAGCTCATAAACATGTCCCATGTCTGGAAAGTTTGTCTGATCCATACAACCAGAAAGAAATGAAAGCTTGGTAAGAAACTAAATAATGGTACTATCTTGCCTTTTATGACTGTCTTCCACGCCAGTTAAAAAAACACAAGCATTTCATACTTTATCCGCTGTGCTGGTGTAAGGCTGCAATGGAGCCAAGTCTTCTTTTTGTAATTTCAGTGGCTCCCAAGGTCTATGTAGAGTAGCACAGTGCTGTGGCCATAGCCTCTCAGGGATGCCTGATGGCCAGTATCCATCACAGAGCAGACCAACCTGACATCTTCACCATCCCAAAAACAGCTGAGGAGTTGTGACAAACAGGGTATGAAATCCCAGATACATAACATTCTCTCTTGAAAAGTTATATTTCTGTTTGTTATGCTCACATCAATAGCCCAGAATATAGTGTCACTTTTCTCCCCCTGGCTGATGGGGACATTAGCTCAGGTTTCAGCTAGCAGGTAGAAATGTAGCAGAAGGAGGTTGGCACATTTTGGACCTTTGAAACAAATGAACAAAGATCCCTTTTTACACTCCAGTGTTATAAATCCTTGCCGAACTTTAGTCTCTTCCTTGCCTCCCACTTTCTCATTATTTCAGATATCTCTAATCATGACCCAAAGAAAGTGTCTTTGAAGTAACTTTGTAACTCCACTGACACATAGATCTAATTGGAGGTAGGATGAAAAACACAACACAAATATCCACAAGGAAAAGGCTGTATAAGTGATGTTGTAGAGATTTCACTCTCCCTCTAAACATTCCCCGCCCCCCCCCGCCCCCATTTGTAAGAGTTTCTATTAAGCAACAGCAAAGATTCAAATTCAATCACCCTAAAGGGCTAGCAGAGCCCAAATGGAAAAGTAATCCATTTGCTCATCTACAGACAGTAAGGGCTTTGCTACTACCTTCCAATATTGACTGTCCAAGAGCAGTATTTCAACTGGTTACACCCATTCCTTTCGTTATCCTCCAAAGACATATTAATAAAAGCAGCAGCCCTGTTATGTGCTGTTATTTAACTGAGAGGTTTTGAATTTCATGAATGAAAATGAAAGAAAATATCAATAAAGCAAGAGGAAACACAAGTTCCTTACTACTTCCTCCACACAAATGTATAAAAGAGGCAGTCAACCAAAAACTGTTAACTCTTTACCAACAATAGGCAGAGAACTTCCTAAAGATATTTAAGATTGACTTTGGATTTATCATTGGAAATCATAAAGAACTCCCAGTGCACTGTCAGAGCGCACCAATATTTTTCCTCCGTTGTTATGTCATACTGCCAGGGAAAAGAGATCCCACCCACTGGAGATCAGTGCAAATCCCATGATGTTTTTCAAGATTATCAGCTACTGATTATTGCATATTGGTGAATTTTCAGTTCAGCTACCTACTACTGACTGAAATTCTCTGACATTTCAGACACATATGTTGCCATCCCACAGTTCTTAGTGCAGACTTTCTTATTCTATGAACGGTCTTGCATTTCTGTCTCTACCTTACTGCTAGACAACAAAAACAAACAAACAAAAAAAAACCCCACAAAAAGCCCCCAAGAAAATTAACGGGTGAAAAAAGGTAAAATAAGGTTGCTTTTGCAAGTGTATCTTCTCAGATTGTATGAAAGATTTCTACATTTGGTTAAGTTTTTCAGTTTATTACATAGTACTGGATGTATTTTTTATTCTTCTAAATAGCCATTTTACTCTTTCTTTATTAAATGTGTTCCTCTTACTCTTTCCCAGTAGAGGAAAGAAATTTAAAAAATTAAGATAACCCACAACTGAAAATAAACATATTTTATTCAAAATCAAATTAAACAAAAAAATACATAGGAAATGGAAAAAACCCACCACTGAAATGTCAGTAAGCGAGTTTCATTTCCTTCCATAGTTTTTACAGGAACAACTACCACCGTTAATTTTCCTCAGCATATTTTGTTTCTTTCTTATTGGGGAATAGTAGGAGATTATTATTATTTTATTCTCCTGAACTAACTCATCGTTGTCCCCCAAGGTTTGCACTTTGCACCCTACTTACAAAAAGAAAGCCTGCTACTATTACTATATCTGGAAACACTTCTGGTTTAGAACCTGTATAACATAGGACAGTATTTGTTTGAAACAGTGGACTCTTGCCTAAGCTGGAAGCTGCAAATGCACGATTATCACAGTCATCTGAACTAGCATCTAGAACAGAGAAGTCTGAACTTCTAAAGAACTATTATCTACCTTATCCAAGCAGTGCATTCATTATTGCGGGTGAAGCAGCACTCACAGGGGTGTCCTGCAGCTTGCCATTCCTCTGCATGTACCTCATGCTCCTTTCCTGATAACAACTGTGACTTTTCTGCTACCAGGAGACATCCACCAGGCAGGTTTGGAAACAGTACTGTAAAGCTTGAGATCCATCCAAAAATGAAGGGCAACCATTGATAAGTTTTGGAGTGTGAAGGGATAACAGCAGCATATCTGCTGGGGATGCAGGTTGAGCCTTAAGCTAGCAATACTGTTCTGCAGAAGGTTACATACCTCGCTGCCACCTTCAAACTTCATCATCCAGACTTCTAGGACCGTAGGTCCTTCACCATATACAAAGCAAGGCCTGGACATATACTACAAGGAGGGTCTCCTGCAGGACTTCTGCACAACTTTCCTGCTCTCTATGGATATTAAAACATTTTTCTTAGTAGGGCAGAATTTCCGAAGTTTGTGTGAAAACTCCTGTGCGTGTGCCTGTGCGCTTGCACGTGTGAGGATGTTGCTTCCCTAGAAATACAGTTGACTATCAGCATGTTAAAGAAAAGGCAAGGTGTTACCTTTGTAGCAGGTACTGCATCTGATTATGATTACCAGGATTCTCCCACCTCCTTGTAGCAAAAAGTATAAAAAAAAAAATTAAGTTCTTACATACTTCTGCAAGACACCATAAAACCTGCTGACTAAGTTTTTTAGCCTGATGTTCATTTTTGCTCAAGGTTTCTCAAGTGTCATGTCCACCAGTATGAAAACTTTAGAAGTTAGTGTGAGGTCCACACATGGCTTCTTAAGTGACAAAGTCCTCCATTGTTCAAATTCAATTTACATACTAGATATCAACCTATGATTATCTTAGGTGGAAAAGTAAATATTGAGCAGTAAACAGAGAAAAATATGAAATTGGAGAAAAATACCAGACATTGGGTAAACCACAAAGGAAAAAATACATGCTTTTCACATTCCTATTTTAGTAAGGTATCTTCAGAGCAAACTAATCAGAAACAGCAGCTCTTCAGTCACCTGTAAATTAATGAACCTGAGCTCAAAGATGAACAATTGCTATCACTGTGTTTCAAAGGCAATGCAGAAATGTAAAATAAAGGTGAATGCAAGAAGGTGGAAAGTAGCAGGGAACTCCTTCCATCAGGAGGGTAGACTCTGGCTCAGGGCAGTGTCATGAGTGGGAGAGGGATTACAGCTGACCATAATAAGTGATCTTCCACAAGGTCACCTACCACTATGACTCAGTGCCACAAGACAAGCACTGCACCATCAAAAGCTCTTCTGCAGTTGGCCCCTTAAGCACAACACCTTTACAGCACATGCTCGGAAAAAGCCTAAAATTGACTTCTCCCCATTTTATCTTGTGGTCAAGGAAGTACTTTCAGACTACGTCTGTATCGGTATGCAGAGGATCACAAAAAAAGGCACATGTAGAATGGGTAAGGCCATTTGCTGGCTGTCTTAGCTTATTTCAATCCCTCCATAAGTGAAGTAACTATTTAAAATATAACCACTGTCTGAAAAAAATGAAACCTTATCAAAAAGGGCATTTATTAAAAAGCAACAGTTCTTTATTCCATACAAAGGTCAGCTTTATACCAATGCCTTCTTTTTAACCTGAAACATGATGTGGTTAACAGCTATCTTCCATCAGTCAAGATAAGCATGAAGTGGTCATCCTCCTTCCCGAGTGTACAGCACCCATTGCTTGCAAAGGGAGTTCCTACTTAAAACTACTATTTATGTGAGGATGTTTATGAGAAAACTAGTCAGATACTTCCCTGCACACTAGAAATAGAGGGTTCTTTACACAGAAAAAGCCTCAGAAACGCAAATTCTTGCCTTTCCCATCCCCCAAGTGGCAGAAAGCCAGACAAAGTTGAACTTGAAAACAATTCCGTAGTGTCTGAGCAAAACTGTCACTTGTGTGCTTCATGCCTTCCCTTTCCTCTAAGGGCTGGGATCCTTAGATAGACTACACCTTCCATGAGACATCAAAATCTTGAGCCTCGATAAACTGTTATGTTTGTATTGTTCATGGCTTTTAGAAAAGCTCCATTTGCTTTTCTTTTCCAGTTTTACCTTTACATCAATAAGAACAAACAGCAGGTCATCAAAAATAACTAAAATGATGATAACTATTCATTTAAGGTTTGATTAGGAAGAGTTATGAGTAAACTTTTCACAGCGACAAGTCATTTTGACAAATCAAATATTAAATTAAAATATAACATTCATCACAGCCAGTAATGCAAAAAAGGTCAGTATTCTTTCACTCCTGCAAAAATAGTCTGCTTGTATTATCAATGCCAAATGAATTTTCAAAAATCAAAACAGTAAGTGAAATGAAACAGGGCTTTACATTCCCTGTTGAAATCAACATTACTTTTTGCAAACACCAACAATTCACAGCATTAATCACAACTACCACCACCCCCAAAAGACCTGGGAGGACAAAACCCATACAGTTGAGGGGGATTTAAAAAAAAAAAAAAAAAAAAAAAAAAGAGAAAAAAATCAGTGCTCGGACAATGAAGTCTCTGAAGCTGCAGGAGCTTAAGCAGCATATGTATTTCTTTCACTTATCCCCTAGGTCTTCTCTCAAATCCCTTTTTTCACAGCTTACCCCTGCTCTACTCCTCTTTTCCTTCCACTTCTTTTTATCCCAAGGCTGCTCAAATTGCTGGTTAGGATTGGAATAAGTAAGGTAGAACCAGACAGCTCCTTCCTACTTCCTTCACATGATAAAAGTTTTGAATGGAGGGAAGAAGCAACCTTCTCCCAGGTGAAGCCACTGAGTTTTCTCCACCAGACCTCGGAGATCACAGCAGATGGCAATGGGGATCCACTTGCAGGTCGGTGTCTCTAGGGATCTGCTACCTGGGGCAGGGCTGTTAGCCCCAGTGTCACAAGAGCTGCCAAATCCACCCTGGACATCCTGAGCAAACCCCAGCTCTGCATGCTGCCCAGCTGAAGAGAGCTGCATACTTTAGAACTGGTTATAAAATATATAAAAACCCAGAGAGGTGTAAAAATGCGTATAAAAAAAAAATAAAGAAGCCTCTTGCTCAGAAGCCTGTTTCATATGTTCAGAACTATTTAAATTAATGTATCTGATGGAGTAATGAGAACTAGGTAAAAGATGGCACTTCCCTCTGATGCTAGGATAATTAAAAGGGCAAGGTATTAACTAGCTTTGGAAAGACAAAAGTTGTATTGGTTGTTCTGGGGATCATGGTCCTGTCTTTATCCTACCTTCACTAATCATTGCATTTAGTCATTAGACACTTTGCCTATTCCCTGGAATCCAAGTCTGCTGATTACTGTTTGCTGATCCACTCTTCAGCCAAGATTTGAAATACAGGGGTAGTGCTAAAATGCCCTTTAGAAAGGCCAGATAATGCCATTTCTGGTTTGTACTATAGGAAAGAGATTCTTTCACAAATACTGGTGTCAGTTACATCCTCCTCATCTTTTTACTAATGTGCTCCTCACGCACAGTGGAATACTGCAGATCAGATCATTCTTGGTCAGTTAAATATGTATTTGCTACTTATTTTTTAAAATATCTGATGGGAAAAAAAAAAAAACAAACTAAAAAACACACATAACACCACCACCCCCTCCCCCCGCAAAAAAAAAAATTCCAAATTAAACATTACACAGTTACAAATGCTGGCACACTGGATAGAAAGCACAAGTCACAGAATGATTATTGGTGAAAGAAATAATATTAGTACACATCCATCTAGTTAATACATACCTTATTAGCATACATTTATCTGAGATAAAAAAACATGCAAACATGCTATATTTTATGCAAATCGCATGCAGATCTCAATGCTTCTGGGAAATTGCCATTACAGCCTTTGGTACTGCAAAATGCAGGTACTCCTTTTCATAGCCACTATATGCAATATTTCCAAAAGTAAGCTGTTGGAGTAAATGAAGTTACATAAGTGATGGCCCTAGCCCACAGCACATAAGAGAAAGATAGTATGACAGGCCTCCGTGCTACAAATTCAGCAGCTGGTTATACATTTTATATAATGTAACCAGTAGGAACAATATCATTTATGTCTTATAAATTGCATTGTTCGTAGAGTAATATAAAACGCCTATTGTGTTTACACACAAGAAACTCTCATAAATCCTGCATGTTAAATAGTGTCAACAGATGAAAGCTAACTTTCCCACAATATTTTGCATGCTGAACTACGCTTTTAAAGGAAAGGCAGTCACAAGACAAGGCTCCTCTGAATTCAGCAAATCTCCAAGAAATTTATCTTTCCTCATAACAAAAAGATGTTCTTAAATTAACCTGAAAGCATGGCACCTATCCAGAAATGTTACCATTTTTAACATTACACTTCTTTATTAATTACAGAAGAACTAATAGTGGCGGAAATATCCCATGCTAGGGAGAATCCCCTTGCATACAACTTCTTGCCTGTCTTTTGCTCTGCTGACAGAAAAGGTAGATCAGTGGTAAAGAATATGCACTTGTCCTTATCTGTCACCCTGGATTAACAGCTTTGGGGAAAAAAAAAAGTCTCAGAAAATGAGTACAGCCAGATGACTTCATACCCAAACACGCAGATTTGTCTCCATGCTGCCTGGAGTACCTGGATGCTGTTATGCACAACCAGCTTCTGCTTTCACTGAATTCGTACAGATTAGCTGCCTCCACTTCTTTTCCCCAGCGAGGCATCCAGAAGCCACCAACTCATCCCAGCTTTAGCAAATACACAGCCATAGTGCAAAGCATGTTTAAAAAAAAAAAAAAACGCCAAAACAACAAAAAAACAAACCAAAACACAAAAAAACCCCAACCCCCAAAAAAGAAAATTTCAGCATTTGGTCCAAATACAAGTTATTGGAACTCAGCCCACAATGGCACTGATCTAATCATCAGGACCAGGTCACCACTTGGGAAGGATTGGTCCTCCTGGGGGATTGTCCCCAGGGAAGCAATAGTCTGGCAGCAACACTGGCCAGGATGAAATGCTTTGGGCACTTAAAGGCAGCAAACCTCCCGACTACTAATGGCTGTAGTCAGAAAGATACTTGTCCCTGCTATGGCTGTTTCCTGTTTTTTTCTCACTATACAGTCTCAGGTTTTTTTGTTTTGGTTTGTTTGTTTGTTTAAGGGCCTGGTTCTGTTGTTCTGAGCAATTCAAATCTTATGTGAGCACCACTTCGCTTAGAAATTCAAATTCACTGCTGGGCATGGACATTTGCTGTTCCAAGACTTCCTGCAGAAAGCTGCCCGTCTGTTCCCACGGCTCGCTCGACCATCACGTCTTCTTAACAGAGGACAGCTTATCAGGACAAGCTTGCTCTCAAGAGATTTAAAATATTCTCTCTCCATTTCCAGGCCAGAAACATTGCAGGAGAGGCTGTTCTTGCCTCATGTTAGTATGACAGCTGCTCTCTTGGCCAACACGCTGGGGACTGGACCAGGGATCTCAAACTGAAAGCATGAGCAGCTACAGCTTAGAGCAAAGAGCAGAGACTCCTTTGCTTGGAGGCTGCAACAGCTCACATCTTCCCTAGTCAGCACAGAGGGTGGGACTTACAACATACCCTTGCCCCTGGGTTGTATTAGTTAACGTGTTAATCAGTTTTAACATTGGCACCTTTTCTTCTGTTCCTGAATAGCTCCAAATGGAGCAGTATATCTTTAAGTGGAAGGTTCTGAGTTTTGTTCTTAACCTCATCTGTATTTTGACCACATCAAAAAGATTCAAGATGCTGGTTTAACCAAACAAGTTTACCCACTTCTGGTTTTACACTGTACTTCCCTGTAGTAGAGAAACATGTACCATATCAGTGAAGGCAAAGTGTTGCGATGGCAGTACGTGCATTGTCTAAGACCAAATACGTGTTGGCTAGTGCTTGTGTTCTTCAGGAATGGGGAGAATGGCAACGTACAAGGGTCAAGTTTTGCAAAGCATCTCAAGTGGTAAGGACCAGGAGCTGGGAAATACAAGCTGGGGTCAGGCTACCACTTCTCCGACGACTGCACCCCAATACACAGAACTGGCCCCTCAGCATTCTTAGTGAAGATATTGCTCTATCACTTCTCCTCCTTATCACACCCTTTGTCATTAATGCACACTGCTGACTTAGCCTGCCCAGGGAATAGCCAAAAATGCAGCCTAGCTGGTACCTCTGCACGCTGAAGAGTGGACATAATCAGAAGGCAAGGACATCCTGAGGACTGCCTGCAAACTGTAGCAGACTACTATCTGGAAGCTGATTAACCACTGCTATTACACACCTACCATTTGTTGGCTCTGTATTTTATAAAGAGCTAGTGGTACGATTTTCAAAAAGAGCTGGAGAGAATTAGGAGCTCAGATTAGATGTTTAGAGTCAGACTTAACATGCCTAGATGCCACTGGCTCTCTCAGGACAGCTTTTACTTTCTCAGTCTGTAATATCCTTCTTTTAAAAGCAAATAATTAGCATCTGGAGACTGAAGAAAAGTTCATGTCATCCCACATGCTATCTAATGAGACAGTACAAGAAAAGCACGTGCACAAGCACTGCTCCTCAGTACATATTTGGCACATCCATAGAGGCAAGTGCAAACGGACTTGACACTATCATTGTCTGCATTTTAGTATGAGGTTGATCACAAATAGGTGCAGAGACAAACAAAAAAGAAAACCAGGATAAAAAAAAATCTGCTAGTGATAATAATACTGTTATATCTTTGGTAACTAATGCTAATAAAGATTTCTCTGTGTACTCATGAAACAATATTGGTATTGAGGAAATTAAAAGAAAAAGTAAAGATGTGCTATGTTCACTAGACCAAGTAGCTTCCAGTCCAGTATCCTAACAGCAGCCAGAACCCAACAGCTCAGAAGTGTAAAGTAGCAGGTATACTGCAGTCATGTCACAAGCTGTCATACAGGAAACTTCTTCCTGACCGTAGGCAACTAGTGGCTGGCATACACCATGAAACACACATATTATAAGTCTGTATCTAGCATGATATGTATGAATGTTTAATCCTCTCAATCTGGTCTACTCCTAAAAATACAGTATTTGTCTACATGAACCTTATTTTATTAAAGTGGTTTATACCTATACATATATGAAAAAGGGCAGGGAAAAGAGTATTGCTTATTTTTATAAAATAAGTGTGCCAAATGTTCAGCTATACTTTGGATGATGTGGCAACATCATAAATATAATACAGCCTGAGGTGCTTATTGTGCCAGTGATAAAACTGGTACAGGATGCAAATTTCTGCATATAAAAAAGTACAGAATAGGTGACAACTGTTTTACCCCTTAGTAATGAAATCTCTGTCTAAAAAGGTATTTAAGTGGTTATTACAGCATTAGTTTCAATATATTTACCTTAACGTAAAACAACTTCATTCAGTCATTCCACGCTTTTTCCAGTTGTCTGATAAGCAGAGAGTACCTCCTCATTTAACAATGCTTTTACACTGAATTTTGAGTCTTTATGGGTGGCACAAAGCTGCCTTACCCCAGCAAACCCAAGAAGGAGGAATCCTGACTCGCATATTTTGCGTTCTTCCGTGCCTTTCACTCCCTGCTGAGAAAGATGTTTACTGCCATTCTGAGTGAATGCAATTTACTGTCCCCTAAATTTGATAGTTCCAGTAGGAAAAGGAAGATTTGGTGCCACCTGTTTCCTCACAAAAGCAGCAGCGATCAGTATTGAGGCCATAATTCTGCCCACAGTCCACTCATGCAAGCAATCTGGACAGTCCATGAAAAAGAAGCAGGACCAGAACAAGCACAACACAACATCCAAATCCTGAGCTACTTTCTCAAGTGACTGAAAAATATTTCCTGAAAAATGTTCACTTCAGGCAAAGTACCAGCATCCTTTAGCAAACCCATCTGAACCCCTCTGAACAGTTGTCCGGAGGCCCAGCCCAGAGCCAGGAGACAGGCCCCCTGAGAAGGGACAACCGGGCTCCCTCCCGCTGAGGGCCACAGAGCCATGACTCGGTGCAAGCCACCACAAAAAGCAAAGCACTGCTAAGCAGCTGATAGATTGCATCTGCTTCTGCAAGAGGCAGTGACCTCCAGCACCCATGTACTCTCACAATATGCTTAGTTGTTGTCCTTTGGGTGCTTAACCTGTAATTTGGGGAAAAAAACCACTATGTAGTACATCATCGTTGAAATAGCGCTATTTCCATTAAACCCTAGTGCTGCTCCTATTTTTACTTCTGTCACAGTGAATCATGACTTTTCCCCCCATAAAAGAGAACAGCACCCAACCGAGGGGCAGTAACACCCCACACCCTCAGCGTTAATTCGCTGCAGACTGCTCCCTGCTCAGCAGGTCTCTCTTGCAGCTCCTCTTTAAGGTAATCCACTCCCTCCATGCTTTCCACAGGGTTCTGGGAACCCCTGCATTTGCCACGTTTCAGACCTTTTTGAAATTTAGCTCCTAACTTATGTGTTATCTGACTTCAAGGATCCTCGCTCTGTGCTGTTATTCTTGCACTGATGTCAGCAGTTGACTGAGAAATCCAATTATCATCATACTTCTGAAAATAAAGTTTAATTATAGGCAAGTGTGATGAATATATAAATTATGATAATTATCAGAGTGAACAGTAGCATAACCAATAGCATTAAGAATATATCTGAATATTCTCATAGGGCAGGGTCCAAATCTCTGAAGTCGGTGAAAAGACTCCCATTGATGTTAAAAGTCTTTGGACTTTTTATTATAAAAGACAATGACTTCAAGTAATTACTGCAATTCAAATAAATATTATTAGGAGTAGTAACAACAATGTTAAAGTAATAGGAGGTAAGTGCATTAAGAATTCTTTGAATAAAGGTATTAAAACCAAGTAACAAGTGTAATCTAAGAAACAGAGCAACATGATAGTCTGGCATCATGATATTCTGTCAATAATCTTTGCAACACTAGAAAGTTGTCCCAGTTGTTTACATAATATTTTCCTATTCATCTTTTTATACCAGAAAAATTGCAGTAGGAAAGAAGCCAATAAAATATTTAAAGTTTAAACACAGTCACCTTTTTTTTAATACAATTGCTGAACGAGAATAGCAGCTTAGTTTTTATTTATTTGCTTATTTTTACAGTCTGACATTGTGTTCCCATGTTACTAGTGAAAACTTCTCCAGCTAAATAAATTCAGTCGAGATTTACTCTCACTCTATTTATTCCCTGAAACATAACTGTGATGTTTGCTGGACAAAATAAAAACCCCACCATATCCAAAGCAAGGATCTGTCTTCTTATCTATCCTGTTTTAGTTAATGAGAAAATGTAACTGTGACTCCATTGAGAGCGAGAGGAAGAGAGGAAAAGAGCCTCTCTCTCTCTCTCAATAAACTGTTGCACATGGTAGGACTAATAGTGTACTGTCTCATAGCCATCATTAGGCTAGCTAGTAAGCAGTACATTATCTTTGGTTTTCTTTCTTTCTCCAGGGCACAGTCATGTAGTTACTGCTCCTCATTATCCTTGGAAGCTGTAAATTTAAGTGTAAACTCATTGTCTCTGCAGGGGTTGCAGGTGAGTAGTGTATAATGTCATTTACTCCATTTTCTCTACTGAATTTTGTAGAACTGTATTTTTAAAAGATTCTCCTCCCCCCAAATCATCGTCACTAACTGCTTAGTGTTTGGATCCACTCTGTTACCCCTCTGGCTTGGCCAGAAAGATCACTTGCTGCATTCAAGGAACCCACATCTGTGTGGTCCCCCAAAATGATGTGTGGCCACTACAGGATCTCATAATTTAAATGAGGGTGCTCCTAGGCAGTGGTGGGACAGCAGCCAGGCAGCTTCAGGCACCAGGGGAATTTATTCCATCCACTTTTATTACCAGTTGCTCCACCACTGCCTGCAGTTCCTCAATTATGGCTAGCGAGCCTACCTCAAAAGCTAACGAGGGAGGCATGTTCCTTCCTGCTTATGGGAGCTGCAAATACATCAAAAAAAGAAAATTGACCCTTTTATTGACTCAGATGCCAACTCCACATTAAGCCCAAAGCTTCCAGTTTAGCTTCTTTGCTTGCTCTTATTATTCAATTAATTTTTGTGGGTAGCCAGTGGACACCCACAATATATAATATGGAAGTAATTATGGCATTAGAACACAGGGCTGGTTCATGTCTAGTGGCCTGGGAAGGACTTACAGTCTCTCTATCTGACCTGTCCACATCTAAGCCACACGAAAGAAGGCTGGGAGGAAATGCAAGTTGCGCATTAAGTGCTGCTCATTTCTACGCAGGTTGACAGAATAGAAGAAGGAAGAGATCCCAGTGCAACTAAGCAAACGTGAAGACAGATGTAAGCTACTAACCAATACAACCAAAAGTAGGTTGCAAGAAACTCTCATTCTGTGAAAGACTGAGCTAATGACTATTTAGTCGGAAGGTCACCTTTGAAATCACAGCAGACTTCAGGAAGGAACAAAGACCTCCTGACCTGCAACCTGCAATGCAAGAGATATAGATTAAGTGAGGACAGAGCCTGGTCTCCACCTCATGACCAGCCAGATATACAGTCCACCAAAACAAAAGTCCCTGTATTCCTAGAGGCAGAGAATGAGATGACAAAAGACAACCCTCCTTCCTCCCCTCTGAGGAGTCACGAGTGCTTGTGAATCAAAACAGATGGTTTCAACTTTATACTTAGTTCAGCAACAAGAATAAAACACGAACCAGTAAACACAGGTACTCCAGTTCTCCTGAGCAAGATGTACATCCACAGTCAGAACAGCCTTATGCTTTATACAACTGGTTCAGAGAAAGTCATGCATGGTAATGGGACAGTAATAAGAAATCTCACTGCCTTCAAAACAGAACAGAGGAGGGAGTCAGATTTTCTGGTGATGTCGAAACATGGCAGGATTACAGGCAAAATTGACTGGCACTTATTTTGGAAAAGTCAAAACCAAATTTTGGCCTTTTTAATTGCTGATGTATCTATTTCAAAATGATCATAAAACCCATTTCATCAATTTCTTCTACACCTTTTGATACATCTGCATTTACAGGGAAAAAAATCAGATTTAGCAATTGTCTCAGAAAAGTCTATAAAAAGTGAAAGTTTTATAATTCTGTTTTTGTGGTTTTTAACTTGTATGCACATCTTAACTGTGCAGCCATTTTGAAAATCATTAAACTAATGACAGTTTAGATAGTTTTAAAGGCTTATTCCTTTATAGAGAGAAACCACTGAAATGGGTAAAAACATTGTAATTTGTCCATTTGAAAACATCCACAGGATCAACAGTACTGTATTAATATGCTGCTTTAGAAAACAATTTAAAATTTACTGTAAAAATATCTTTAAAAAGTATTGTTCTTGTTTGCTTTTTTAAAAAAAACTAATCAGGGCAACAAGCAATTCTGATATTCAGTCTAGCAAGTATTAAGACTGTCACTAAATATACTGAATAAATGTTATAAAGGCTGTGAAACCATCAGTGTCAACCAATTGGCTTTAGGAAACTCTTGTTAAAATGTAACTGATAGCAACTGATTTACCCTGTTGTATTGTCAAGCTTTAACAGTCTTCCATATTTAGCCAAACTGATATAGTATGTCTGGAAGAGCCTATGTTTTGTAAATATTAAGCCTTTAGTGGATTCACTGGATTACCTGTATTTCATTATTCAGCATAGCCCAGCTGTACTGCTCTGGCTGAAAATTGACATTGCTAGCAAGGAAAAGACATGTAGCAACGCTGACTTCCTACCTAATATTTCCTTGCTTGGATTCAAGCAAAGAAGAAAACAGCTGCGGGTCACATCAACTGGACAAATTTCTATGGGCAACCGAGAACTCTGTTATGTCATAAAAACTGTCAATATAGCTTAGTCTCAAATTAGGTTCTCATAATCAACTGAATTCACAGTTCTAAGACCTTCTTAAAAGACTACCAAATAATTAAATCACATTCTTGCCTGGGCTAAGATGTTCAAATTTAGGAACTCATTCCAAAGTTAATTTCCAATTTTAACCAAATGTATCATAGCTGCACTTCTTAAACTTTGCATAATACTTTGATGATTTCATATGTAAAGCCAATCGATCAATGAGACAGCCCTATGAAGCTATATATGTATATAGAAGTACGTTACTTAAATCTGAAAGTCAGAACTCACTGATATTTATAATGTCTATTTATAATCACAACCTGTTAAGATTGACTTTTATTCTTAGAATTTTGCAATAAAATGTATTATTAGCTATGTTAATGTAACACCGGTATTTTATTCTTAAAAATTCATCATGTATATAAAAGAAATTAATTGATTACAAAAAAAAGTTACGGTTCTTAAACATTAAGCTTCACATCACTGCACACAGAACAAACACAATACCTCAGATTATGTACCGAGTCAGACAAGTACTTTAGAAATGCAAGGGATAAGATTTTGGAAGGAACCAAGAATTTCATTGACTGGGGAAAGCATGAGTTGAATCTGTTTTTCAGAGAATGCTGAGAATCCCTCTGAAACACAATTTCAATTCACAAGTTTTCTCCCCACCACCATCTTAATGAGAGGACAGGTGTTTTTCCAAACCTGTCTGGACCTTGAAATACAACAGCACTTTGTAGGCCCCCACCAGAAGACCCACTGCTGAATGGATATCACAATACTGAAATTACTACCTTTTCTCGTGATATATCAATACCTTTCAAGAAACATAGATCAAGCAAAGCATTAGCTAATCGAAACAACACACACATCCTGAAAATTTGTAGCTTAGGCAGTAAATTTTACCAGAAAAAAAGATTACAAAGCACGGGTTTTTTGTCTAAGTCCATTGTTTTCCAACAAGCCTTAGGTTCCTAAATTATTCTCAAGTCATTTTCAAAACAGGATTTGGGCTTATAAATCATACTGGGTCTTGAAAAATGACATTCTTCATTCCTCCATCAAATAATTCATCATTTGATTGAAGCAAAATCAAACAGAAGGGGAAAAAAAAAAAAAAAAAAAAAAGGACAAGTGACCCAGGAGAAGGAGGATTGCTATTTGCAAGTACACTACAACCTACAGGTGCTTCAGAGTTGTGAATATATCAAGCTCAATTACATTTTTATAGCTTTCCTTAGCTTACAGAACTATAGCTGCATTAAGAAAACACACGTTAATGTTATCAGGTCAAATAGGCTTATACTGACATGCCAAAACCACACACAAACCAAAAAAAAATACCCTGCACAAGTCCGTATTACTCTCATCCCATACTAAGCAAGGTGCTCTGGGATAAACACATTGATGAACAAAGCAGGGTACCAATGCGCCCAGTATAGAGAAGGCTGCATGTTCATAAATGCAAAGCACTTCCTGGATACTCATACCATAAGCTGTGATTGCATACAGCACCTTCTTAGAGCCAAGCAATTATTCTGCTTGAAGGGCATTAGCATCCTGTATCCACAGCTCTTCTCAGGTTAAACAACTCGAAACTACCAAGAGCACTGCCCTCAGCCAGAAGCAGCAATGCTCAAACGTGCATGGCACAAAAGTAACTTATCAAGGAAATCTCTGTCTTTTCTGCCGGCAGTAAGAGCTTGATGAATAAATCAATATATCCCAGGACTACTCCAGAATCACATGCTGGATTAGCAGAAATTGCTGACTTCTCCTGAATTTCATAGCATCAAAAGGAAAAACAAAACCAAAAACCAGACACCCAAACCCACGGGCACGCCTCCTTACTCCTGCCAACACACTGACATAGAAGACAGGGTGACAGTCACAACCAGGAAAGCCACCACTCCAGGAAATGAACCACGTGCCATGAGAAGTAGGTTGGTTTAGCCCCATTCTTAGCAGACAACTTTCCACTTGCACTAGTACTTCAGTTCGCACAAGCTATAAGGCATGTTGGCAGTCCGGGAATAAGATAATTGGAGACTAAATTGCAGTCTGACTCCTTCAGTTCTCAGTGTTGCACTTGACACAGTTACAGGACAGACAGGCGACCTGGTCTTGCTCAGCTGAATCTTCGTTTATCCACACAGCACCAACTTCTAAGGACATCAGTCAGTTAAGTTTTGGTTAACTTCTGGTGGTTTTAGTACCATCGTTTAAGAAAAAAGAAAGAGGAAAGCTAGTATTTCTCAGCCACCTTTAACAATAAACTTTAATCCCTCCTTTGGATGAAATTTCTCCATTCTGTTTAGTTGCTGATCAAAAGCTGAACAGCAACCCTACTTGGATGGACAGATGTATAAAATTCTTCAAGGGCAGGCCAACTCAGTGGCTGCTTTGCCTTGGTCACTTTGCATCAAGGACTTTCCAGCTCTTCTTACAGCCTCTCAGGCTCACACTGCAATTTCAGGAAACAGCCTTGGCAGGGCAGCCCTCCCCTCTCCCTTGGCTCCCCCTTTGGCTCTCCTCTCCTTGCACTCTACCCACACTGACCTACAAAATACAGCTCCATTTAGTGGCAGCACATTTCACCTCCTTTATTCAAAACTAGGCTTCAGAACTAAACACGGGTGAAATATCATAGTGGCTTTCTTGTATCTTCAGGGTATCAATTAAAATCCCTCATTTCTCAAATATCTTGTAACATCTGTGCTTTGTTCTTCCTGAGGAAAACTCATACCCAAATTTGACCACATCAAAGACCACAGGCTCGCTGCAAAGTTCAAAAGAGCACTGCTCCTGCTAGCAGAGGCAGCTCTCTGCACAGTGCTTATAGAAAGCAATCAGAAATTGGGACTTCAGAGTTCTCACCCCAGCTCCATTTTCAAAATAGCTGCAGGGGAGAAAAGGAACAAACCTCCATTAAAAATACTGTGGTTTGGGTGCCACAGGGCATTTCTGAACTGCAGCTGCGAGTATTCAGTGTACTTTGGTGAACAGAGGGTAAGGCAGGCCTCTATCTCCAAGGGCACAAGAGGTTTGACATAATGCCTGCAGAGTGCTCTAAGGACGCTGGATGAAAAGCACTCTAGAAGGGCAAATCTCGTCTACTGCAAGTTCAACATCAGACTGTGCTTTCGACCCCTTTTAATCGGGAATGATATTTCTTTCCGTTATTAGTTTAGGCAATGGTTAAGAAGAAAACCTTTTTAAAATATATATATATATAGCATAGAGAAAATTTGCAATTCAAATTGATATTTTTAATCTTAAAAGTATTTTGGTGGAATGGAGTGAAAAATAGAAAGAAGAACAAGTCCCATAAATCTGTCACTCGCATAGCGCATCACTCACAGCTTTCCCCAGCCCACTGAGGAGGAGAGCCATACAGCTTTAAAATGACTTCATTCCCATATTTACATATTTTTTAATAGGGCTATGATGAATCTCCTTCCGCTTGACTCCTATTTTGAGCTGTGATATTTTAATCTCCATTCTTGCTGCAACTTAGCAGATGAATGTGCAGTGTGACAGAGCTCAGAGGAAATAGTATAAATAAAGCAAAGTGGAGCTATGACATCTCACATTTTATAGCTTTTTTATTGTAGCCTAAGCATAAACAGAGCACAGCTGTGTTATACTTACTGCTGTGAGCACTCCCCCAGCTCCAACCCCCTACTGCTTTTAAAGAGACACTGTCCCTACTCAGGATCCTCTGGGTACAAGCACTGCTGTTCAAGGCATCGCTAACAGAAGCACACACCACCACCCCCCATTTTGCTTCCCTTCCTTTGTTTTTACTTTTTCCTCCTTCTACTGATTTGCCCCCTTGCCTTCTTTCCACTCACCTCCCCGAGTGGCCTAGGATGTGACCCCGCAGTCCCCAGCGTGTACGCACAGCCAGCGCTGTGCTGCTACCTACTGAAGGATGCCCTTCTTCCCTCGCTGTTATAATTTGCTCTGTTTAAGTACACAGACACACATGCAGAGCACAGAAACAATTTGCAAAAACAACACTTTGATAAAAGACTTGTAACTAGCTGGAAGTACTCAAAATATTGCCATCTTTTAACGGTGGTATTTTACAGAAAGGGCTCTCACATTTCTCGTCACTTCTTGATACATTTTTTCCCCCCCCCCACAGAAGTCAATCAAAAAGAAAGAAGGAAAACACGCTAACTTCACTCCTGCCTATTTAAAAACAAACTATCATGATGAGTTCCCAGACAGCAAACCCTCTTTTCACCTCAGAAATTTATGAGATACCACAAAGGATCTTGTCATCATCATCACACCTTAAGCCAAAAAAGCTCCCATTTGAAGCTTTAGACAAGAAAATCACAATGCACCTGGACACTTTCATGACTATAAAAAGATAAGGGCAAACCCAACAGCCAGCAATCTCCCCCACAGAGTCCAACAATGCTGTTTATCCCTGTGGCACGTTGCAAACTTTTACTTTTGATTCAATGATGTTACAGGTCTTTTCCAACCTAAATGATTCTATGAAAGTGCTTCTGCATCTCTAATTTCAATGTTATAAACATAGGCACATCTAAAATGCAAATGTGTAAGACTTCCTTCTACTGCAAAGTATATCAAGGCATTGCAATGGTTACACTGAGCTTGAAAACTGCATCCAACTTTCCCAAATATAGAGCCAAGGGACATACAGGGAAGTTCTTTGCTCAAGGAGGACCATGTTGCATGTCTCATCCCACTAACTTGCTGCTAACAGCTTCAAGAGGGAGGGTCATTTTAGCGATCACCAATGTAACCTATGAACTGTAACCTAGTTCTGGCCATCCTCTGCTCTCCCTCTGTGCTCTTTTGTGCCCCACTGATCCTTGAGAGGATTTGCTACTTCATTGCTACCAAAAACATTTTCTGCAGCTATTTTTCCCCTGTCTGGGTTCAATGCAACCTGGAAAAAAAGCATCAAGCAATGAAAGAAAGTGGTTAAAAATAGCAAAATAAAACTATGCTAGATATGCATCAACAATTGTATTTTAAATTAAAAATAAAAATTAAAAATATTTATAAAAGCCACCCAGAAAGCATGCTGAAATTGTTTAGCCGTGGGGAGCTGATTAAACCAAAAAGCTTTCAAAGTTGGGATCTTGGGATTCTCAAGTCTGCCCAAAGTCATCCCTCTATTCAACACATGGCTTACCAAGCCACCAGCCTGATACAAAGATCTGGTTAGAAAACTGCACTTTTGTGAGAAGACTAGTAGAATTCCTTTGTTTTGCAAACAGATTATCACTTTTTTTTTTTTTAAAGGAAAAAAAAAAAGCTTTATCTCATCAAGATTTGCTTGTCTATTCCCTGAAATTCCCTTGAGCTTGTCCAATTCTACTCTGCCTATACAACCTATAACTTCATAAAGAAGTTGCTATCACAAGATCATATTGAGCACTTACTCTGTGTGATGTCTGTACTGTAAATAACCTCAGATGTTTTTGGAGGAGGGAAGCAGTTGTAAGGAAAAGACATGTCTGCACTGATGCTTAAGAGACTCCTCATCAGCCAGAGTCACTGTGCCCAGGAGGCACTACTGAAAGCCACCCACACCCAACACCTCATTTGAAAACTCTTCCAAGACCTGGTCTGAGGGACCAGGGACCTCTCCTGTGGCGTAGCAACAGGCGGGAAGCCAGGAAGGGGGTCTGGGAAGCTGTTGCTCAAGGCCCTACAGTGGGCTGGCCAGTCCCCCCAGTGCCAGAGGAAGGGAGGCTGGGAAGGGAGCAGAAAAGAGACTGCCCTTGGACCCAGAAGCTCCGCGGGGCCCAGCAAAGCCACCAACAGTAGATTCCTACAGGCTTCCCACCACCACCATCCATTTAGGTAGGAAGCAGATGTGCACTCCACGCTGACCACAAGACCAATCCTATTTAACAGTATAGTCATCATCAAGATGTGCTCACTCTGAATGAGTGAAGACTGAAGGAGGTGGGCCATAAATTACTTTTTACTGGGAGTGGAAATAGACAGGAGAAAAGAAGGAAGAGGAAAAAAAAATAATATAGCCACAACACATTTGCCCCACTACCTACCAACATCTACCTCCTGTTAAGTTTTTAACTACCTTTTTTTTCAAATTCACACGTCTTCCATAACAATAGTACCACCAACTTCACTTCCCTGTGGATGGCTCCTTAGTTCTTTTCAAAGGTGCTGCAAAGCTCAGCAAATACCTAAAGCTGTGGTCAGTGCCACTAAAAATCAGTACCATAAGAATTAGGATGAAAAAAATGAGACATGGCAGTGAAGCCTGGAAATTCGGACTGCCTTACAGCCCTTTATGCCTCTCATCTCAACCTGGAAAAGATCCTGAAGATATTCATAAAAACAATACTAAGCATGTTTTGAATGACAAGAGTGCAACAACATTATGGTAGATTTAATGACAACAGTGGGAACTGACCCCTTAGGTACAATATTAAACATAATTTCTGACAGGGATGCTCAACTTAGAAAGCTTAATCCAAGTCAAATAATCTGCAGCTACAAATTAGACCATCCCCTTTAGAACTGGCCTATGGGTAAATAATAATCAGTATGGGATAAAACCCTCTATGAACTTCCAATTAATACTGCTGACCCCAAAATTCCTGTGCACAAACTTCCTGCCCCCTTGCAGAAGTTGTAGTTTGATTAGCCCAATCTAAAGTGTCTCAGAAATGAAAAACAAAACAAAACAAAAACCTCAGTTATGGCAGACACAATCATGGTACGTGCAACAATGCCATATATCAATACAGGTATGGCAACGTCAAGGCATCACCGATTCATTCGCAGGCTGGTGCAATACTGCGTAACGATGAAGTAGCTCTCACCTACTGATTTTGAAGAATAAATACAGGTAAGACTCCAGTTCCTAGAGAAAACTTCTTATGCCCTGCAAGGCATTTCCCTTATAGGCCACTGCCTCTCTCACTGACAGCTTTCAGCCAAATCAAATGGAAGCGGCTGCAGGCAGGAGCTATAGGGTACCTGCTCTGAGAAACAATGAGAGGTAGCAATGGGATTTTTTTTCCTCCTTCTTGTTTAGTTTTCAGTCACAACAAATGAATGAAATGAACCAAAGAAAAGAACTAAGCTGAGAAAAAAACAAAGTAAAATTAGTAACAGGCTAACAGCATATACCCACTGCCTGGGGCAACATACGGCTGATGGATGATGACAGCCAACAGACGAATCCTCATTCCCTGTCTACTAAACAAATTAGTAATCTCATCAATATCGTCACTACATTCACCTTCTGCAGCAGCTGCTCCTGCAACATGACTGCTGTTAAGCTTTAGGGGGAAAGCCTGGCTTTGTCTTGTAGTTTGCCAAATCCTGTGGGCAGTCAGGGTTGCCACCCTTTGGAAAACGCAATTAACCTGATAACAAATTTTTTTGTTTGTTTTTAATTTTTTTTTTTTTTAAAAAAAGCCTACATTGCTGTTTATAAAGGTGATGGTCACCTGCATAGCACACTCTGAAGTCCTAGGAATCTGCAGAACTTGCACCTTCAGGGCCTTCCCAGCTGTCAGAGTCACGTGCATAGACATAAACTCGCTCTCCCTTTTCCCTCATTCAATTCACCTGAAAAGGTGTTGCATTTTTTCATGAAGTCTAGTAATTTTTCTTAAAGGTCTTCAAACAGTAAAGCTGGTTAAGCTTGTTAATGTCATCAGAATATTTACTTATCAATAGCCTTCATTGTTAGACAAAATATTTGCCATTTATTTCAATTTATCAGTTTTCACTTGAAAATATGCCACATACAGAACAATGTCTTTCTGAAGCAACCTGCTACGTATATCTGTGCATGAATGTGTGTACGTACCTTAATTACAGGAATTCACCAGATATTCACTAGAAAGCTTCATGGTTGCGTTAGAATTTCTCCATCCACGAAAAATCTTAAGGTGTTCAGAGTAATGGCTGATGGTTAATCCCACTGACTCAGCCTTCTTAGATGTTAACAGCTGAAACCTTAACTGGATGTCAGGACCAGTGTCTTCTCTTGGGGTCAGCTAAACCAACAGAATGTAGTTTTTCTCCTGTTTGCTTCTATAATTGACTCTATGAAAAATTCACGGCGCTTCTTTGTGCTCAAGTAAAACATGCAACTTTCTTCTGTATCCTCTAACAGCTGACACAGGGACACATGTTCCTGGAACTCATTTAGTCAAAATGTATATTGCATTTATGTTCTAGTTCACTAATTCACATGCATGATAAAGATTTCAAGAATGAAACTTAAATACTGAAGGATCTTCATCAGCCACACTGGAATACTTCACCATCTTTAACCACAAGACTCCCGTTTAACTATTTTCCAGCATTAAATATCTTGCTGCCTAAGTAGCCAGTTAACGTTTTCTCCTACATAATATATAAGAAACCAAACAAAACCTTCAAACTCTTACCAGGTAACAACAGAAATAAAAATTTTGCTATTACATACCATTTGCTCATTCCCCACGTTTCTTGTTTTTTTTGTGGTTTGGGGTTTTTCCAGTTTTGGTGTTTTGGGATGTTGGGGTTTTTTTGGTGTCATCCCCTCCCTCCCCCCAGTTATTTAGCCATATCATAGGAATATTTCCTTTGGGACTTAATTGTCCACAAAAAACGTTCTATTGCTTCATAAACTCCATCACAATGAACATAATCCTTTAGTTAAGTGCCAATTAATTATTAAAAACATTCATTGAGGATTAACAATCATGAAATAGATACAGTTCTATTATGTAGTTGTTAATCCTCAATAAATCTACTTGGAATAGACAGCATTTTAGTATGAGAGCTAGCCTACTTAATCTAATGCTTTATATTTAATTAGATAATTATTGCATGTTAAAAAATACATTCATTAGGTTTAATAACTATGTAATAAGCATACATCTAATAGACAGATTAGTAATCCTCAGAAAAGGAGATGATTTTTTTTTTTTTTTTTTAAAATAATCACTTGTATTGGCATCCAAGAGCTACTCTCCAACACGAAGGCCAGTATGTTACATCTTCCCTGCCTACAGAAATGCAAGCCAAGGAGGGGTTAACACTCCCTGATCCACACTCTTTTCGGGCCCCATGATGAGGACACAGGAGCCTGAAGAAGTTCACCTACCTACAACCTTATATTCCCTTGGAGCACCTGAGATCACACCTCTCCAGAAAGGAGTCCAGCCTTTCCTAATATCAACAGTGTGACATGGCCAAATCACAGTCTTCTTTTCAAGACAGAGGACTTGGTCTGGAAGAAGTACGCAGATCCAACAAGATAAATCTCTTTAAAACCAGAGAACTCACAGGGCCTCCCAGTTCCTTGGAATAAGGCTAAATGCATATCCAGCTGTACAGAGATGCACTTCTTGCTATTTTATTTCTCATACATTCTTTTGGCACCTCCTTCAAAAAAAGGCTGTGAGGGCACAGGCACATCCTGTTATTCATCTGGTGCCTAACTCCAGTTAGGCACTAGCCAAAGGTAGATAGGCATGATGTCTGTTTCTAGGACTGGAACTACAGGAGCTATTTACAGCATAAATAGCAGTAAGTGGCCTTTTTAGGAAATAAGCTTTATAAAATGATCACCAATCCCTCAGCTGAAGCTCTAAGACTGTTTCATGAAATAGCCAAGAATATAAACTTATGTCCTGCACCTCTGTAAATCTATCACTCCCAGCTGATGGTCAGCACCATTACCTAACAAAGGTGACTTGCAAAATGGTGTTTTGGATGACCCTTAAAAATCCCTATAGCCCCATTTCTGTCTTGTCTTTTTCCCTTGCACTTCAATGATGAGCTGATTTTAGCGACTGCTCTCTTTGAAGAGGTGTTAGTTCTTGAACCACTGCCAGTGCATTGCATCTCAAGAATAGTAGACCTTGTTTTCTGATGGTGTAAAGAATACATCTGTAATTCTGTAAATCTGTGACTGCTTACACTCCCTTCTGGAACTGAAAGTGAGGAAAAAGGAAAGATGGTAGTCAGACAGAATCAAAAAGCACAGATTTTGGCTACTATTTTAAGTCTTGTATTGACACCATAAGTGATCTGTGTTCCTTCTTTGAAGTGAAGCTACAGCAGCTCGAAGTTAACTACAGTATGTTTAAAAGAAGTGTCACAAAAGTCCACTTAACTTGGCAACAGTAATTACTCTTTAATATGAAAAGGGAGCTGCTCAGGATTTCAGCTATGGCATTATACTCACTGGACCTCTCATATTTTGATACAGATATTCATTTTCTCCACTCCAAAACCTTCCTAAATTTTAACAGTTAAGATTCACTAATAAAAAGATGGTAAATATTAAGTGATGCTACAAGTACTAGCATGTTCTGAATTTTCAGAATAGCAAATGTTCCAACAAGATTAAAAAAAATGTCTTTCAGGATCAGTAATTTTTTGTAAATTCTGCTGTTAGCCCAATGATAGGAAAGAAACTGTTTCTTCTTCAGCAGGCCAGAACTATTGTCCTTCCTTTATGTGAAAGGAGGGCATGTATTTGTCTACATGATGGAGAACAAAATTGCATAGAAACACACAATCCTGCCCTGTTTCTCAAGGCTAACTGCAGGGTCTGATTAAGACCTAGGTACCCTACTGTCATGCTGCTCAGCTCAACACACTAGCAAGTTATCCCACACTTCCTTTTTCATTTTTTTTTAAGATAAACTTCTATTTTGAGGATGGCAAAACCACCAGAAAAACATCCTATAAAATAACTAGTGAATAATACCTGCTTGAGCAACTGTCAGCTCAACCCAGCTGTCAAGAAAAGTGAATTTCCCAATACTACCCAAAGGGGAATTGATACCTAGAGCTGCTGTTGCACAGTGCCCTGCCTGCGCAGCCGAACAAGTGACTCTACATGAACAGCAAGCCCGGAGGAAGAGGGGAGGGAATGAGGAAAGGAGGGAAAAACAGGGCTGCCAGAGGAGAAGGTGCTCCTGGCCATGCCCATGCCGCTGCCTGGGCGGCACCAGCATCCATTGCAAGGGAGATGAGAGAAACCAAGTTACCTGTCGGAGCAAGGTCAGGCCCTCACAGCACCCACATCAGGGCAGAAAGAAGTTGCATTAACCTGTGGTAAGCGCCACACTGCCCCAAACTCCCTCCCACTCTGCATTCCCCCACCATGATTGAATTATCTGGGGTTTTCCCAATAAGAAGGCCTTCTCTTTTTAAAGATTTGACAACACACAGAGGAGCAGAAATATCTAAATCCTCCAAGTGGCCTAAAAATCTGCAGCCTAGCCAAAAAAAAAAAAAAAAGCCCGCTCCTCCTTGCCAAAAGCAAAAAAAAGAGAGCAAGATTGCAAGGCTGGGATATTGCTGGAATAAACAAAGTTCCCTTATAGTTACGGCAGGGCAAGAGAAGGCAGAGGCCAACCCTGTCCTCCACAGACCCCTCCTCTGGGCTGAGCTCCCCAGTTGATCGGGGGGGCCATAAGCAGAGAGCCAGTCTCCACAAAGCCTGGAGGAAGAAGCCAGGCCGTGGACACGCCTTGTTCACGTCCTGTCAAGGCAAGCCAGAGCAGTCTGCTCTTCCAGAAGCGGCACAGCAACTCTGAGGTTCAGCAACGGCTTCTTCAGACAGCAGTGGTCTTGCCCTGGTGGCATGGGGGCCAGAGCCACAGGGTGGGCAATGGGCTGGGACCCCTGCCTCTGCCTAGCACCTTCCCCCGCTTCATGCCAAAAAGCAGGAGCTGCTTTGAGATGAGAGCACAAGGAAGGGGGAAGCTTATCTGTTACAGCTGTTTGAACAACTGGTAATTGCAGCTGGGGGTCCTTCATCTCGTGTCATACGGAGTAGTAAAATGGGTCAGACGTAATGCATTTGGTTAAGTATCTAAGCTGAAAAGGTACTATTTTCTTTTAAATTATATAGTCTTTACTGGAAGTAAGGTTACCAGTGCAAGGCTTTCTATCTTTAACATGTAACAGGGACATGCCCTCTGAGGGTCAGGCTTTCATTTGTCGATGTTAATTCTCAGCTGCCTGTTACTCGTCCTTCATTGTAGCCTCTGTCTTAGCTGGGCACGCTCCCGATTCCCTGCTCTATCCAGACGGTCCATGTAAATAGTGTTTACGTTAAGGAAGTCATGTTCTGTGTGACTGGAGCACATAGAAACTGATGTTGTTGTCACTTTAGATTAAGCTCTCGTTTCAGCAATGGAGGCAATTGGAGCAGGCAGCTGAGTGGCCGAATGAAATATTCAGCTCATTTCGTTTAAAGCTGCCCCCATCTCCATTGTTCAGGCTGGCAAGGCTGATTAACCCTTGCTGGTGCTGCCACAACAATTGCTCACTCCCCATCCCTCTGCACCACTCCCGCACAAAACCAAGGCCCCGAACGGTTAGGCAGACTTCAAAAGGTCAGCAAGATGATATTTGCTGATATTTTTTTTCTAATTAGTGAACTTTATGGAAAACAAAAATTAACCCTTCAGGCTCCCACCACTTTGTAGAGAAGAGAAACAAAACAATACTTAGCAAGGGTCAAGGATATTCTCCATGCTTAATGCAGGCAAGAACACAGCTCCCATTAACCATAGTTTAGCACCTAATTCCTCACACCTGTGAAAGTCCTGCTAACCTTGAGCTAACCCCAAGCTTATCATCAACTCCTGCTCATGGAGAATAACGTACTTTATTTTTTTGCAGAGACTGTTGATAGTAGATAACATGCCAAAATAAATGTAAAGTCTAGGTAATAGAAAGCAGCACCTAACACTGCTGTAAGTGTTCAACTGTTGCTGATGCATGCAGGCAGTCTATGGCTGTCTAGAACTCTGCAGCCCATGGCTTCAAGCACTGCTGCAACAGGGCTGCTCACCTACAGATATCCCAAAACCTACTTTGTAAATGCCTTGGCCGCAGCATTACCACTGCACCGGGCCACGTGCAGTCTTTCCTCTCAGGGAACAATCTTAAGTGGTTTTCTAAGGTGAAGTGGTTGTTACAGGAGAAGTAGTGAATGCTCAAGCATGCAATCCCTGATGTTCCAAAACTGGAGAAGGGCATTATTTACTGGTCCTCCTTTGGCTTGACTTACTGCAAAGCTTCTATTTATAAAATGGCCTAATGCTGTTCCTTACATGTACTTTCAAAGCAAGCTCCACTTGTGCCAGCATCAAGCGCTGTGCCACTTACTGCCCTACGCTGAAGGGCCTGATGCTTCAGAGAGCTCAGCAGTACCAGCTCCCGCCACAGGGCTTGGGTTGCTTAGCCCAAGACAGAATTAGAAACAAGACACACCATTTTCCTAGCAAAAGTGTTAGTAACAGCCCCAAATGCTATGAAGTAATAGTATTATAAACAGCAATATTGAGGGTAATAGCATTTTATTTTTCATGAGAGATTCATTGGTATTTTAAGACAACAGCTCAAGCACAGGTGACAAGTTTTCTTATCATCACAGTGACAAGTACTGTACCAATTTGTCCCTTTGATCTGTATTTTGTACTAAACTGCCAAAAGAAAAAGTGTATCTGTTAAAAAAAAATCAGTAGTTGTACAAACTACAGTCATCCTGACAGAATACAACCACCAAAATAACTCTGCTCTGGAGCAGTTGAAATTGTAACTTCTACTCCCACCTCCCTCCACCCCCCACCAAGAGACTGAATTGTACATACGTATTTTATGTATTTGTCTCTATCTACTGCTAAGGCATTCCTCTAGGATACAACAGAATTGGGAAGTACTGATAAATGGACAAACCCTGTAAAATAATATTTATATTACCTAAATGACTAATTTCAAATAGCCTTGCAGCTACATTTTACTGTGACATTTTACAGCATAGTTCATATGAGAATATTTTGTAAGAGCACTTACACTAATACTCTCTACTTGCATATATAGGATAAAATTCCAGCTTCATTGTAATGATTTCAACAGAGTGAAAATCTCATCAATTGCATGTTTGCTTTACTAGTTATCTGGATAAATATGCAGCTATGTATGAATGGCTCATGAAACAGATAATAGTAAGTTAACAGGAGAATGTAAACATTAAACATGGTATCTTGGATGTAATTATTGTACACACAGTTTAATTACTAGGACTTTTTTTTTTTCCCCATTTGGTATCTTGGAGAGTATACTTACCTGACTCCAATACGTATCTGCTTAAAATTTGAGGCCCAATTTAAGAAGATCCTTGAATGCTGTTTAAATACCTAAGGGTCTTAATATCTCCATATAAAATATACATCTGTCATAACAAAACAAAGAAGTCCTACATGTTATAATGAGACACATTTCTTTAAAGACTAACCTCTTAAACCTCAGGAACAATGAATAGAATACTCCTTTTAGTAATCTTTTTTGATACTTTCCTGAACAAGAAGTACACAGATGTAGCTCAGCTCCTATAATCAGTCTAACTGTGAGTGGCTGTAAAACCAAGTTTATGTTATGCACAAACATATTTTGGACCTATGCACTGGGAACAGTGAAGTGCTTGACATCTGGAGTTAGACAGTGGTGAATTGCAGCACGCACACATCATGCTTATCTGCATAAATATCTATTTTCAGATCACCAGCGCTCAAACACCCCCAGCTTTCTTTCTGCTAATTTAAAACCATCACTCCTTTGAAATATTAGGATTAAGCTCAACAGGTAAGCTACCCCCCAAAACTCAGTTTTGGAAGTATTATGGTTCCGTATTTTCCCCTCTCCCCCCACCTTTTTTAATTAAAAGCAAAAAACACCCCCCAAAACAAAACAAAAAACCAAAAAAACCCCACCACATGCATAAACATATCCTATTACCCTGACACCTGGCCTACCTGCATCTCCAAAAGACCCATATCTTGGGATGGGAAAAGATGGGGATGAATGGCCTCTAACGAGGGGAGGAAATAAAACAAACCCAAAAAACCAAAGTTCCTGCAGAAAGCACAGCTAATTCAAGAGGTAGCACTCTCCCCACCAGGCTGCATGAGTCAGCCTGCCAGCATGGTGCTGCGGGCGCCCTGCAGACAGAGGTGTTGGGTTCGGCATGAGAGTCTCCGAGGTCCTAAGGGCTGCAGTCATTAAAACTGCGGCACCTTTTGAAGGAATCGAGTTATTAACCTCCATGACCCCAGACAAATTTAAACCTGACTAACTGCAGATTTCTCTGAGGAATCAAGGCACATGTTTGTAAATTGCTTGGATATTCAGTGTGATGAAAGATGTTACATAAATGACAGTTACTAATATAATAGTGGCAAATGGGTCAGGAAGAAGATTTCAGTACTGTTGTTTCTATCCAACATCAAATATTGGTCAAGGTTTGGATACTGATGTCTTGCAAGAATAAATATGATATTCACCTTTTTAAAACTGCAAATCCAGTTGGAATTGCAAGTTGTTTCTCTGGTTTGAAGAAAGTCTTGGAACAACCTCTTTTAAAAAAGTTCAAAACAAAATGGTACTAATTCCTTATATTACGTACAGCCTGGGATTAAAGATTTGAGTTTGGACTGTAATATTGCCATCTACTGAACTACTGCCAGAGAAATCCCCCAGCAACATTTGTAAAGCCGATTTTCCCAAAGCAAAGAGAAAAAGGCACCTGGCAATGCACGGTACCCCCATTGCTCAGGAAGATGCTGTAAAGATATAAATTAAACTAACATATTCTGAAAGAAAACAAATGGATAAAAGCAACCTGAAACATGCATCACAAATGAAGTTTCCCATTACAACCCAACTAGAGATCTTGCGTCCCTACAGAGCATCCCACTGTCATACATGGAGATGCAGAAGGACAAGCTCACCATCTGAATTCACCGATCTTAAACAAAGATCATAGCTGTTAAACCCTGATGTTATCAGCTTCATTACAATTGTTGCTTGGCCAAGTCCAACAACTATATATAAACATACATACCTGAACATATGCATCCACAGACACCAACTTCCCTGCAATTCAAAGCACCTAGCAATCATTTACAGATTATGAACAGGCATTGCTTTCCCCCACCCCCAGCTACTCAAGAGGCAGCCCTCCTCTAAAATAGACCATAACAACCAAGCAACAGCACCACTTCACAACAAGAAATGAAGTGGAATTGCTCCCAGATTTGAAGTCAAAGAAGCTATCAAAAGTAAACAGTATGTAATTACCCAAATGGCAATTTGCCAGAACACAACACAAATTGCCTGAGCCAGTGGCTCCCAATTCAGAGGTGGAGGCCTTGACAATTGGGGTCACAAGCCTAACCAAAATTAAATCAGAGAAGCTGGGCTCAGAAGTGTGACTCCTGGGCCCAGAAGCAGGGTCAACAGGGGAAAACTTTGTAAGCTGTTTAAAGGTAAAGGTCTGGCTCTTTACGGATTCAAAGCATTTCATACATCTCGTGATAAATAAAGCAGTGTAACTGGTTATACACACAGGGAGTGCATGTTTGTTCAACACTTCTCATGGAATGGTTATCCCAAACCACCAGCAGTCTGGTTACAACTGACTTTTTCTGGAGAGATGGGGTGAGGGAAGAGGTGTCAAAAAAAAATCAAATACCACAAAAGTGATCCTCACTCATCAAATTACAAAAATTAATTCCCAGAAGATTATAGCACTGGTAATATAAAAATGAACTCCCAGGAGATTATATTGCTGTTAATGCTATTAACCCCTTCAATAGGCTCCCCCATGTTAAAAAGAGGAAAAAACCCACAAAAAAACTAGCATACCTATGCCCAAATCTGGGGTGATTCAGAGGGACATTTGAGAAGAGCCTGCACTTAGCATCCCTCCTGTCACAGGAACATGGCAAGGTGTGTTTTTCTGTTTATTGTATTTCTAGCAAACCATGCAAGAAAGAAAGAGGCACTTCAGATAGATGTTTCAGGCCAGCTTAAGCAATTTTGTAGCTCAAAGTGAAACTCTATGCTTCCAAAAGTCATCAGAGATCCTAATGAGCAGTTCCAACATTTTGTGATTACACTCAAGCCTGAAAGCAGTGTATCAGGATATAAGGAAATCTAAGGAAACCAGTTTTACAGAACATTTCAGTAAGGCTTCAGTAACTTTTTAGTGTATCCAGGCCAAATATAGAGTGAACCTGGGTCAATTTATGGTTTTTGGTGGAAACTATGCAAAATGTGGTTGGTTTCAGCTCAGTTTCGTTCTGGGGTTTGGGTTTTACTCAAAGCCTGAACTCTAAAGGAAACTAAAGGGACATGAAACCATGCAACATGAAAGCGAAGTAAGTTTTGCATGAACACTGAAAAGAAGGAGTCGGTTTCATGAAGTGGGGAGAAGGTCAAAAGCCCCAACCAATGAACAGACCTGGGGCTTAAAATTCACCATATGTACAATGCTAATTCTAATCTTCACTATTGCTATTGCTGAGGAGTCCTCGTACTTCACCCAACTTAGAAATTTGTGGTCAAAAGAAATTACTCTTCATTCATGAAGCCTTCCAGGTTTTTAGTTGGAAGGACATTGCCCCATATAATCCATTAATATTTTCAATCAGGTGTTACAATTAAAATAACAGTGTTTTATTTATTCAGGTTTAAAGCTATAAACACTTTACCTTCACATACATCTTTCTTTTGATATGTACCCAGTATCATCATCCTTGACTACACACAAAAACAATGCATCATGAATCTATAATAACATCTTCATTTGGTTTGCAGCATGGATTTTTGTCTGGTTAAATGTCTAAATTACTCCCACTTATAGGTTATCCACATATGGACTGAGAGCTGAACTCATCTGAGAATTAGCTTTTAACAGCTGACCTGGTGCCTCAGCAAGTGTTTTGCACAGTCTCCTGGGAAAAAGCACATTCATGAGCAAGCCTGAAATCACAAACCTTACACCAGAAGAGGCCAAGTGTGTTAATATTTTTCACACAGTGAGTTCAACTGCCCTACTGCTACAACACTGCTCAGTGGCCAAGTGACAGAACAGCATTAAATATTATTTGCAGAGAGAGCCATCTACCTGCCATCACATAGGAGGGTGGAATCACCTACCAGTAAGTGAGAAAGAAAAGAGATGACAGAGTTTAAAATGAGAAATATAAAGGGAGAGAAAAGAGGAAAGCCAGCAAAAAGTAAAACAAAAATGAATTATTTAGAGCTGCATCTCAGCTTACTATTGGATCTATTAACATCATATCCCAAATAATTATAGGGTTTCCCCACTACCCTCACACTAACTGCTACTGCATTCTTATAAATTGCTATGTTACATAAAACACTGTGTATTTTTAATGTCCCTGTAGTATCTGAGCAATTATATGCATTATAGTTCTGTATTTTCACATCATTGAGGAATGATGGCTTCAATTCACCACCTCTGTGCTGATGACTCCCACATCTCATTCCCAACCAATCTCTTTCTATCTAAACACACATTTCAGCCAGTTTTGCTTCATCTTACAACTGTTAAAACCTTTTTCCGTCTGTTACTGAAGACTCAACAGCAGTGACTTCAGACACACTGATGGGACAGCATTCCCTCCTCCCCCCCCCCCCCCAACTTGCCTTTAAAAAGAGACAGACGATAAAATAGCTAATGGAATTACTGGATATCTACAGTTAAAGTCAAAGGCATTAGACAAGATCATAGACTGCTTCTATGTAAACTCCTCAACAAGTGATTTAGAAAAATCATTATGGGTTTTAAGGGGGGTGGGGAGGGGGGCAGGGAAGAGAAACACCACTCCTTCCACCTGGCAAACTACCTACCAACAAGTTCAGTTCATTACAGACCAACACCAAATTTACACCTCCTACCTAGTAACAGTTATCAAATGGTATATAAGAGCTTTAAGAGACCAACAGTAAATTAAACCAAGAAAAATAGCAACAAACTTAAGTACCTGCATAGGTCCTGCAGCCCCCTTCTCTGCTGCTATCTGCATTCCCCTCCGTGCCCCCAGTGCACACACCTACTGAAAGAGCTCACCTGCTACAGAGCCGGCTTTTACTGACCCCCTCAGCTCGGGTGTTGGCATTTAGCTAAATCAATAACTTGTAACTGCAGTCCTTACTGCTCTGATTTTCCCCAGACTTGCAGAGCTAGCCTGGGGCCACACAGAGGAAGGGTGGTGTTTTGTCAAAGGACCCTTGGAAGAGGTGGAGTTAAAAGTAGTGAAGGTGCAGCCGCTTGTTGAGGCATGTGAGGCTGAGGGAACCTGGGCAGATATAAAATCAAACTGGGGTCTCCTTTCCCCTATTGCTCTGATCTGTTGTTAGCATGGAAAATGATGGCCCCAGTCGGAGGAGTAATGGTCACTCAGTAAAGAGGAAATGTGACTTTGGTGTACTAGTTTTTATTTCATCAATTAATCAGTGCCACCGTGGAATCCTCATCACTCCCGTTACGTGTGCCAACGCTCCAAGGACACGTCACAAATGCCATGACAGAGTCAGGAGATGTTCCTGTCTAGCTAATTATCCCATAGGTCTTCCACACAGTGGAATATAGCGGCAATACTAACCAAAACACGCTAAGTAGCTGCTCAAATTTCAGTTCCTGCCTAAGGAATGCTTATTTTGTTCACTCATCAATTCTGCCATGCACAGCTTGCTTAGGAGTTCACCCTGTTCTGAACCTGGAACTGCGAGGGAAGAAGAGACTCAATAAGGGCTCAGAGGTTTTGTTCAAATGGGTATAAAGAGAGAATTTAAGCTTCACACATCTTATCTAAACGGTCCAAAACTCCTTCTGGAGAAAGAGAGAAAGCAATCTAAAACTCTCTGGACTTTAACACAATTTTTCCAGCTCTCCCGTCTGTTACACAGACTAGACATTTTGCAGATTTCTTGGAGAACTTCCTGGCAACCACCAGCAATCACCAGGGCAGGATGCATATGTGTTAAACTGAAATCTTAAACAAAATCATCGTTTTGAGCTTCAAACATTTTTTTTTCTTTAACTGTGAATTCTGGAAAATGGTTTAGTATTATTTTATTTCACTGCAGCTAGTTCCACCACACCCCACCTTAGGAACAATGGTGCAGCAAAGGCTCAGGGGTTACCAAGTGGGTGTTTTACATGGCCCTTCCAGGAAGAAATTGCACAGGTCGTCTTTTCTGGATGTCTTCTCATTTCTGTTGTGGTCAATTTTCTTTCACTGTATGCTGCTGTGATTCAGATCTAAACCAAGATCACAACTCATTTTTCCAGGCACACCCAGCTAAACAGACGGACTCTTCCTGATTATTAAGTCAAACAACCTGGGGTGCATGAGGTCAATGGCTCAGTTTGTTCCAGAGCTGTTAATCAAGCAAGAATTAATACACTGAGTATAGGAGAAATTGTCAGTTAAGAGTCAATAAAAGGACTTCATCTCTTTGTGAATCCCTAATAGCTTAACAGCTTTCTCTGTTGGATGGATGGCAGGTACCATGAAACATGTAAGTATGACCCCACATCACTGTTAATGTGTAGTTAGTTGTTTTTATGTTCAAGGACATTGTGGAAGTTCACAGCTTTCACCAAGCCTTCTCCTTTACAAATGATACTGGCAGCATACGCTTCGGGGGAGTTATGGCGGCACGAGGTATGGCCTGGCAGTAACTCATATTGCATAAACGCCCTCCCCTTTCACAGGCAGCGCCTCACAACTGCTGCCACAAGTAATACAAAATTAGAGCATTATCAAAGTACATTTTTGTAAAATTACTCAGCATCATTAATAAACTTGTTATTAATTCATGAAACAAATCACCTTAAAAACCCTGATTAATTTATGGGGTTTAATCAATAAATGTGTGTTCTCAGTATGCTGTCATTCACCCCATAATGTAAGCAGGTAAACAGTGAGGTGATATCACTTCCTTTAACTACCCAGAGGGTGGGTGAATTTTAGATATACTTACATCCCACTTGTACTAAAGACAGAAAATGAGGAGAGATTAAGCTGTTGCAGAAAGCGACAGAGGAAGCTGCTGCCTGTGATGGGATAAGACCTCAAGTGGTAATTCTGTGCCCGTTCTGGCTAACGATAGTCCTCCACTTCTCTTGGGAGTCACACGTTAAAAAAAAAAAAAAAGACCTGAAAGCATTAAAACTAAGTGTAATCAAAACCAGCCTTCAATACAGAGTGGGAGAGCAGTGACCAAAAAGGCAGAAAGCAAGAGTCACCGTGAACTCACTAGAAAGAAGACCAAGGGAGGCACTAAAAGAGGGTTTGAGATGGAGTAACACACTGTAATTACTTGAAATCCAACCGCTAAATTTTGCTTTGCTTTCCAGAGTAAATTGCTGACAGAGGAAGTTGAATTCTGGATTAGTGCAGTGACACATCTGTATGCTTGATACAAACAGAAAACTGGGAATGCTGAAATCAGTGGGAGTTACAAGTGCTCGGCACCTCCTAGGGTATATGTATTCTGCAATCAGAAGTGTGACCACAGCATGCCTGGGCATAACCACGCAAGGCTGAATTGAACTACCTCAGATAACAACGGCGTTCACAGTGCAGAGATCGAGGCTTCAGAAAGCTTTTATGAGCGCCTTTTCTCCCACAAACAAAATTTCTACAAATATTATGCATTGCAAAGGAACTAAGACTCACATTGAAACAAGGAAATTCCCACTGGCAGCCCGATCTTAAATATTACCTCTAACAATCAGGGACACAGCAAATGCCATCAGGCCTCTGGCAGATCCAGTAAAAGCTATCAAAGTCTCAAACTCAAAAATGCAAATGCTGAGCATTCCTCGATTCTTCTTCAAGGCCAGTAACTGGCCAGTAAGTAAACTTTAGTAACTAATGGAAATCAAGAAAACCGTAACAAGCTGCTCAATAATTCTTTGCTAAAGGGAAAGAAGGATAAAAATAATTTATGTATATTCTCTGTGATCCTGCTGTAAAAATCTCAGGCAAAATACACAAATCATTATTTTATTTAAAAGAAAGAGGGGACAAAAAGGTAATAATCATAGTTATTTGATCTAATTATTCCTAAAGGAATCCATAAGAGACTAGAAAATACATAAAACCCACCACTCCTGATCTGCTACCTGGGGAGAACAAAAAATATTCTAGTAGGAAACATAGGTGAAAAAATAATGAAATTAGCATCTCCAAATTGTTTAAAAAAGGATCTTCAGCCTAAAGAGAATCGACAGCATAGCTTTAAGGATAGATAAATGGCTGCCTCAAGGATCTGTCTTACCTCCTCTTTTTTTTTAAGTAATACCTTAATTTGCATAGTAATAACCCAATTATTGTAAGATTAGGTGACAGAAATCTCATTATTACTGTTCCTACAAAACAGTCGATATTCCATTCAGTACCTTTTAACGTTACACACCTTAAAACATAATTATTCCAATATATGCTCATTCATCTTTAATGCAATTTCTTTAATAATAATAAAAAAGACTCTTCCTGTAATTGTTAGGGGGTTTTGGTTGAATATATTAGTGTTAAAACATGATTTTCCTCGTTCAGGCTGCTATAGAAACAAGCAAAGCCAACCAACTGCTTAGGGGCACGCTCCCTCCCCTCTTCCCAAGAGGGAGTCCACCAAGAGGCCTAAAGCACATATGTTAAAATATGTTGCAACAACCCTCTCTCTCCATCTCCCCACTCCCTGCTTCTTCCCACGCTGAGAGCTGGTCATAAGGCAAGCTTGCAAAAAAAAATCAAATATATAGTAGCATCAGGCTTCTGAGAGTTATTTGTGTTTAGGGCTTGCTGTTACGGGGAGAGGGGGAAGGGTTGTGGTTTTAGGGCTGCGGGAGGAGAAATCAGTGCGAGCGCAGAGGCACGGGGCTTACCTGCCACAGGCTTTCTCAGTTTCAATTACAAAGATAATAAATGCGATAAGTGGTCAGTTACCAGATTAACAGCAGAAAGGAAACGGGGGGGAAGGAGATAGGGCTGGCTCCATCAGAAGAACACAGCACCGCACATGTTACGCTTCAAAAGGATGTCACGAACAGTTACGAGAGTGGAAACAGCAGCTACTGTTTCGCCAGTCCCATTTCTCTCGGTGTACGCAAGGTAAGGCTAGGGAGCCTTTTACAGGCAAATCTTCTGTACCGCTCCTTCAAATCCAAGAGAGGCGGGAAACAACCGAGAGTTGGTACTGCTGGGTATCTGGCAGGAGCCCGTGCAAAATCAGTTGCCAGTGCTTAGCGGCCAGTGCATTTCACAGTCACTTACAGAGCCTGGGAAGAAAAGGACTGCATACAGCAACTCTATTTATGGGCAGAGTCCCCCTCACAATCTACCCAGTGCGTGTAGAGCGGCGCTGTGGGAAAAGTTGGTGGAAGCTGTTCTTCGCAGAAACACACAAATTCAGCTTGCTTGGCTTTCAGTTGATCACTTATCCCACCATCACTAAAAGCAGTAAATACAAGATGCAATTTCACAGGAGTTATTTACTGTTTAATTTTTGTGAAAGCCTTCTGTCAAAATGGCATGAAGGAGAAGTAATTTGGCCAAGCTCCAATTTTTGAAGTCCTTTACAATCACCGAGCCACCGCAGGTCCGATTAAAAAGCGTGCGTAGCTGGAAACCATCCCTAGGTGGAAGAAGTCCAGGGTTTGTGCAGGGTTGGGAATGCAGCTTGCTGATCTTGGGGGTTAGGCAGCCCACCTCCCACCCCCAATGACTACAGGGCTAAACACGAGCGGGAACTGCGGGGCTGCCTCTTTACACTGCCCTGGATTTTACAGAAGGGGAAAATATCACGTGCCAGCACACAAAGCCAACGGGGAAACGACCATCTCTGGCACTGCCCGCAGGCCTGCAAGGAGGACAAGCTCCAGTGCAGAACAGTTGGACCTTTTCTCTGAAGATTTTGACCACTTGCCTAATAGTTCTGGTTTTGAAAAGTTTCCAATTATACCATGTTCCACAGAAAGCAAATTAAAATTACTGTTTCTACTTGAAGAAAAAAAAAAAAAAAGCAGTGAATATGCTAATGATTTTTCTTACATTCTTATAATCTCATTTCATGCCTTTAAACAGAAAACCTTGTGAATCTTACTATGAAAATTATCAACAAAGAAGAAACAGCCTTCCATCTTACACCAAAACTTGGAGGGCTGAGTTTATACCATTCTGACCCAATCTGACGGAAATTGAAAACTTTTCCTCTTCCATTAATAGCTTTTCCAATTCAGCAGTTCAAAGCTGCAATCCCTCACAGCCTATGCAAGGATTTGGGATCATTTTATAAATCTGTGTGGCAAATGAACATGAAAGAGAAACTCTCCTTATGGCTGGGAACTATCCTTTGGGGGGAAAAATGTTATTAGCTTTTTAGAGAGCATTTGCAAGGGTAATTTGCACTACAGCATCTCTTTTTATTGGCCTTGCAAGCAAGTGTTGAAACAATTTGTCTTATCATATATATTCACTTTGAATAGGGACCTCATGTGAAATGCTTCTCTTGAAACAAGAAACAATGGGTTCGAAAACCCAACACTAAAAAAGGTTGAGTGTGGCAATAATTTATTTCAACAAAGAAATATTGAAAGTGAAGGGGGGAAGGAAAAAGGAAAGGATAAATGAAAAAGGAAAGGAAAAGCTTCTGAGTTAGTCTGTCATAACTTAAGGCAGCTATGCCAAAGCTCCCGGTTTGGTCCAGCAATTTCACAGGTATTATAACAGGAGAGTAAACCGCTACTCCTGGACATTATTTGTTTTCCATTACTTCTCAAGAGTCCTCAACCAAAACCAGGGCATCATCATGTGAGACTCTGCACAAACAAACAGTAAAGAAACACCTTTACCACCCCCAGACAATTCATAACATACAGCTGTAAGTCAGGATTACCATTACCTATAAAGGACAGCAGCACAGGACGGAAGAAGCAAAGCCACAGATTGCTCCTGAAAAAATAAGCAGTTCTCTTGCACTGAAACCTCCAAGCCATCTCACCTTGCTCTGTGGGACAGTTCTTCAACACAGATGACTCTGACCAAAGAGAATTGCTCTCTTTTATGCTTTGTTACAACAAAATGCAGACTGTGGATCTCCAGGTCTGACAGTGGCATTTCATTCTACCAGGGCAAATAACTTCCATTTTAAGGAAGGAAAAAAACTATTAATTACATGACTAGGAAACAATAGTAGATTTGCAGTGAAGTTACGTATCATTTGAAGTGGAAAAAAAGGGAAAGTACTTCCTTCCAAATAAAATCAGTAACAAAAAGATCTATGGAAGTGTAACAAGAAATAATAAAATCAAAGGTCGCCGGTTACATATGTTTCTAGTGTTGATTCTTCCCTACAGCAAAAATGCAATTTGCAGATGACAGCCCTGCAAGACAGTTTGCTAGTGCAGATCCCTTCCCCTTCTACTGGAGGTCAAGGGATTCCCAATGCGGGTAAGAGTCCGTTCCCCACAGGCTAAAACAATTCAGTTGTTCAGTTGCTGCAACTTTTCTATCTCCCATCTCAGCGCTGTATTGGGTAAACTAACCAGAATTTACCTAGCCATACTGCTTACTCTCACTTTTTCAATTAAATGCATTTTAATTTTTTTAAGTGAAAATTCCTGAAAGCTTCCTTTTTCATTCTGATTCAGAAAAAGACAAGAACAGAGGTTTTTTTGAAAGGTTATTGAAAACTACAATGGGCCAGCACTTCAACTTTCACAAATCAACACAGCGGCATTTAAATCAGTGTAACCCTCTTGACTTGACTAGCTTTCAGCTTGACCCAACAGAAACAGAAATGATATAGGCTTTTTATGTTCAGTGAAAACCAAGAAGTGAAGCTGACCAGCAAAAGAGAGCAAGTAATTTCTCCAAAATTCTTGCCTAAGATAAGAAAAAGGCAAAACAAACAAACCCCCCCCCCTCCATCTAATTCTTTAAAACATTTGTCCATGCAAAGCTATAGACTCAAGTCCCATATCCTTAGCTAAATTCTCACTGGCTCCCAAGAGATGTCTGTGATAGCTTTTCCTCACCTACAGGGACATTTCACTGCATAAATACTGCATACATTAAAAAAATACCAAACTCTGCTTCACTTGCTCATGACAGAATTGCCACTTGTTTACTTACTACTGTAAGGTAAGCCTATTTGGCCGCACGTCATCAGCTTGGAAGGCAATGTATTTTATACATTGATGTTCTCATCAATATTAACTTCAGAGCTAGAACTTATCTCTTTCGAATTGACCCATATAGAAAATATAAAATAAACAAACAAACAAAAAATGCACAGCTAACAGTACAGGAAAAGATAGACAGACTTAGTAAAATAAATAAATAAACCCTCAAACCATCGTACACAGTTTTCACTGATGCTTTGGTCAGCACTATGCACCATCATAAACTGAACAAAGCAATTTCCAGCAGCTTTGAACAGCAATTTAAGTCCAAAGCTTACTTACAAGTCATGTAAAAAGTCAAATTGAAGCATCAAAGCACATGACTACATTTTTAACCAAGCCTGGGATACACTTTTGTAACTGCATGAACTATTTCTTCCTGCTTATCATGGCCATCATCAAGACTCGATATTTGGCTGCTCTGCAGTACTCTGTAGTGTTTCCAAATGAAGATGCATATATTATGATATAGATGTAGCTACCATACATGTGAGTCCATCTGCTTGCTGCCAGTATAACATACTTGTTAAATATTGCATTAGTATTTAATTGTGACATAAACAGGCCCATATCCAGCAAGTGCCTAGCTTTAAACATTTGAATTAAGTGCTTACTAAAGTCCTTAAAGTTAGCCAGGTGTTTAAGTACTAAGCTGAATCAGGGCCAAAGTCAGAATAAGTGTTGACATGGTATAATATAAAGGCTTAATATCGAATGAATAATGAGGCCAACACAAAGCTCATTCAGCCGAATTTCACTGTCATTAAGCTACACACACACACACATAATTCCTGGAGACATCTGATCTAATGGAACTCTAAGGTCAAGTAGAATGATCGTTCCCATCTATTTCAATGTGAAAACAAAATTATTGGTTTGTGAATACAAAAGTTCTCTCAAGAGTAAAGCTGTTTGAGACAGACTTGTCCACACATACAACAAGGACTTCAATGGTTATCTCAAAATCTGACAAAAAATTTACCTATGACCCTGACAGATGTGTGATAAAAACTGTAGAAGAATTATTAAAATCCTACGTAACACTTCATTTAAAACTGCAAATGTCTTGATAAAAATCTGGCTATCTTTCTACTGTATCTCCCTTCTCAGATGACTTTGTTACAAAAAAGTAAGAAAAAAATCCCTCTTCATTAAATGTCTCAAAGAAAACTGAATAGCTGATAAAGGAACCTGAGCTCTGACTATTCTGAATGTCCATGGTATTTGTAAGACGTGTTGTAATATTTACACTCCTCAGGTTTAACTACTCACATGTGGCTGAAACATTAGAAGTCTAGGTTTGAATCACACAAAGACCAAGATTTGATGCAATATATATTCCTACCAGTGTGTGGCTTACATTATGGTCTGGGGAGTCTGCCATCACATAATGTGTCACTTTCTATGAAATAAAATCTGGGAATTATTGAAGCCATTGTCATTTCATATGACAAAAATATCAATGTTAAATGTGCCTTTAAAACATTTATCAGTCACATGTGTCAAGAAGCAAGAGATGAGGAATATTTCATGTGAGTAAAATGCGGATAAGTTAACTTGACAAGAACATGTATTCACTTAAGAATGGGATATGTCCCTCTTGGCATGGACATCACACTGTGCAGAGTCTCCAAGAATTTAATTAGAGCTTGTAATATAGTAATTAACTACTGTATATTGAAACCTTTTGTAATTTTTATTCTTTTTTTCAATAGTGGGTGAAGAAGAAGAAAGAATCATGCTGGAAAAAAACAATGGTACAAGAAAACAGAAGCTACTGTAAACCCACAGGCAGTGTATGGCAGGGTTTGTCATCTCTTTGTCCCATCACTGACCTCACCTTGGACCTGACTACTTACGACATCTTATCTGAGTTACGTAAATGATGCAATAAAGTCCGATTTATTTTTGATAGCTCTCCAGAAATAATTCCACCTCTTTAAAGAAAATATCAAAGTCGATGGGGTAAATTGTCCCAGTCTCTAAATAGGTATCTTCCACAACTTGTCAACCATAAGTATTGCCAGTTTTACGCAGAAAATAAAAACAATTCCAAACCTGGGTCCAAACACAAAAATCAGACACTTGAAAGCACTGAGAACATTTCCTTTTATAATGTACATGTCCCTTAGGGCTTTGTTTGGCTTCCACAAACACCGTTATAGGGTCTCGACCAAGTCAAGAAGTGGGGGTGAGCCTAACCTGAGATCCTTTTTCACCTTTTCTCATGCCAAAAGAAGGGCCAAGTATAAGAGAATGGGAGAAACTGTTCAACCACACATTGCATGTGGTCCCGCAGGCATGTTTACAGATGCAGGGGAGAGGACAGGGTGCACTTGACAAGGTGTTAGGCCTATTAATCATCTCCTCCCCTGTGAATCTGCCAGTCAACACTGACTCTTGGAGATCTTTAGGTTCAGCTCTGATCCCCCAAACAATCAGCAAATCCTGAACCTAGTGCTTTCCTCGGAACTCTTCAAAATTTCATGTTTATGAAAACAGTATCAGGAGTCAATAGGTAACATAGTGGACTCAGAGTAAAAACATACACATGTATTACTCCAGCTTGATCCTTGTTTGGGTGGGTGAATTTAACAACTTCTGTTGTCATTTCTCCACCCATACAATAGGAATAATAGTAACTTACCTCTTGATAAAGTATTTTGAAATCTGTGATTAAAAAGCACTATGAAACAGCTGAATTTCATAATTAGGTGTTACTATAGTCTAAGTAGCATTTGGCAAAAATAAAGAGAATATAAAAGCATCCACGCTCTGATTTATTGTTACTTAGTTCCTGGGGGTAGTCTTTCAGACTATCTTTGCCTTCTTCACTCAGCTGTACAAAGTGTAAACTCAAAATTACAGAATTAATGTTAATATGTTCAGAATAAATGCATCTATGAAGCATTTGCAGACATCATGGTGAGACAACCTTACCACAGCATAATGGGTTACCATGTGTCAGCTAAGCCGTAACTTTCTGTGTGGATGCTCTCAGGCTTTTGCATCTGCCTCTGAAAATCTTTTGAACTGTGGTTAACTCAATCACTTAAAAAATGTAGCTCCTGCCCAAGTTTTCAAAGCCAGAATTCTCACTGACAGTGGAGTTGTAATTCATCTGCTGGGATGGATGTGCTTCAGCCCCTACTCGTACTTCGAAACGACAGACTTTTTGTTGGTTGGTGAAGCAGGGGCAGAGTTAAGAACAAAAATCCTACCCAGCTTCCCATAACTCTTCTCACGTTTGCTTGAGACTGGATTTCCCGGGGGGCATCAGAAAAGGAAGCAGCCATCAGCAAGGGGAAGGACATTCACTGCCACTGCCACTTCACTTGCCACTGCCAATTTGAGGCCTGCTCCAAGGCTGCAGAGCCGTACAAGGGACCCCCGGCTGCTCCCCCAAACAGCTCTTCCAAACAGCAGGAGTTCCAAGGACGGAGGATGAAAGCCCGCAGGGACAGGCTCTCAGAGGGAAGCTGGAGAAGGTATTTGCAGCCTGAGTATCAGCATCACCGGCTACACTTGGACTGGCAAACGTGGGCCAGGGCCTGTTCTTTGGTACAACATGGCTTGCAGCCCTACGGCTCGATGCTCCTTCCTCCCCCTACATAGGACAGCCTCATCCATAATGCCTCAGGGGATGTCTTTGCTTGCTGCTGTCCCCAAAATGAGGCCCAGACACTGGCTGGGACGGTGGCTGCCGCCACGGGCCGCAACCACGGCAGAGTGCACACCAACACCACCACCAACCACAGGCCGGTGGTGTTGACTCCTCGGCCTCGTCCTGCGTCCTTTCTAAGTACAGGCCCAGCCACTGGGGCTACATCAGCATTATTTAACAAATCAGACCTTAAAACCAAATGGCACAACACTGCTCGCACCCATACTGAACACCCAAACTGCCGACCGGGAATCATGCCTGGCCTGTGGTAACTCCTAAACTGCCTCTGAGCCCTGTTGCTGTAAAGGCTGTTTGGCCTGGCCCAAACCCATGCCACCATGCCTTGTTCCAACAAGGTGAATGCACGGACAACGGCGTGCAGAAGCCCGGGATCTCGTCTCAGATCACGGGGAGGGGGGGTCACCCCTATGACCTTTCCTTCCTGAATCCCCATCACTCAATCCCTCGGTGCCTCAGTCCCCCCTCTTCCATCTTCCCCTCAAAGGGCAGCACATTGCGTTTACTGAGCCCTGCAGAGCGCCCTGCAGCCTTACGTGCAGGGCCTGGGAAGGGGCAGGGCGTGCAGACGCTCCTGGAGAAACCACTTCTCCCCGTACCACCAGCTGGCCACCCCTCATCACAGGGCATCCCTACAGGAGCCAAACCTCACCTAAGCCGGCACTTTGGGACTTCCCTACCCCCTCCCTGGTCCTCTGGAGGACCATGAGGACATGCCATCATTAGAGATGACTATTCCAGGTAGCCTGAGTCACAGCTCCAGCCCTCTCCCAGGTCTCTGTTGTAAAGCTTCACCTAACGCACCGGCACAATCCAGCCTTCCCACAGCACCCCCTGCCTTCCTGCCTCTCCCATAATCCAGATGTTTTCCGCCTTGGAAAAAAATCCAAACAAAACCTCCTCCTCTAATATACAAAATGGGTAACGTATTTCTGATTTCCTTCTCCAGGGATCAGGACCAGGGCCATTCCCTTGCCTTTACATCAAAAGCTAATCCGCCCACCTCCTCCTCGTAGACATGCAAGTTCTCCAGCCTCTTCCTCATTACATAAGGCACATGCATAATCCTTCTCCTCCCACAGAGCATCTCAAGAAACACAATCCTCCTCCTCCCCCTCAATCACACCAAGTCTAATCCCAATGCTTCTGACATTACCCACTAAATAGCCATTAGTACAACGAGAACAAATGGAATGAAGCACTAATTCTGCACATGGCTTAAACCACATCCCTATGACTGATTCTTCCAGTTTTCTGCTCAGCCTTCACGTTCTGCTTCATACCTGCAACCGAAAATTATTTTTCTATACAAATTCTGTCTTCTTTTTTTTTTCTTTTTTTAGTGAGGGATGAGAGGGAGACGGAGTATTCTTTTATTAGTGAATAGGGGATTTTGTTTTGTTTTGTTTTGTTGGTGGCATTTTATGGCCATATTTTACAGACAAGTTCATGGTAAGTTCAGAGGAAAGGAATTTTCAAAGAAAATCTAGCACAAAGCATTGTGGGGAATGATATGGAAAGTTGACAAAATTATGATAAACAATGAAAAAAGAAATAATTAAGTGTGTTGAAACACTGCATCAGTATTTATCACATTGTTAACTTTTCTTAGGGAAAATGTTTTATTGTCTACAGTTTCAGAAAGAGATCTTAACCCAGGCTGTGGAAGCAGAATGCTGCATATATAATGGTTTTGAAACATAATTTTTTTATATATATAGAAAAAAAAGAAAATGGCAAATGTCTGTATGAGATAAGGCTTTCAGAACAAAATATAATACATGGAAATCCTTTTTTGAAGTGCTTTGTGGTCTTAAGGAGGTAGGAAACTTGAAACAGTAGAGTTACAGTAAACAAGTCTAAACAAGGTGTGAAAAATTGGGGCATAGGCAGAAACAAAAACTCTGAAGAAAGCAGCTAAAAGAATTGAGAGAAGTGATGTCTTACATGGACATGGCTAATCTATTTACAGTTACTTTAAAATCCATTTAAGAACTCAGTTGCAAATAAATAGAGAAGGTCTATACCCAGCATTTAGGAAAGGTAGTAAGAAAATGAAGAATAAGTAGAGAGCTGAGCACTCAGAACTCCTAGCTCTAATTCCAGACTGCCTACGTCAAATTGGTTAAGCCATACCACCTCTTAGACCAGCTCCCTTCAAGTCTAATGGGGTGATAGTATTTTCCTCTCAAGCATGCTATCAAGATGAATTAACTAGATTATATTAATTAAGGCTACCTCACTGTCCTCCTGCAAATCTTTTGTCAAGGCTCCTTCCTTGTCTTGATGTCTACAAAGGATATCTTGACTGCTGGGCAGCTGGTGTATTAAGATATCTGCCTATTATGAGTATGTCTACATTAGCAAGCAATTTGGTGCAATAGAGGCAGAGCAGTAGATCGTAGAAGTTGATACTGGGGCACCCACATCTACATTATCTGGGGCTTAGGTTTACTATCGACTAGATTCAGCCTCGTCCTCTGTACTGAATCTTGTGTGTAGTTCACATTTGTTTCAAGGGACCAACCATTGGTTTAGATCCTTGTATTTCCATCAGCGCTCAGAGCACCTGTGGTGTGTTTCTGGAAAGGAGCTTCTGCTTTGTTTTCCTCCAGAGGAATCTTGTTCAACACAAACCAAAACCATTCTTCAAACCAAGCTGACATATGCTAAGTAAAAACGACCAGGGAGATTTGCTTCAAAACCACACTAGTGCTCCAAACCAAAATGCTAAGACAGGTTTAACCATGCTGACTACTATAATTTTTCTTTATGCATTCCGTCTATCTCCATATCCATATCCTTTTTTTTTTTTAATCTTCAAGATATGTTAAAGTTTTACACCATGTAAGGTTTTGGTGGTGAAGCCACTCTATGAAGACTGCTCCTGGCTGCAGTTTACACACACTCACAAGCTGCTGCAATGGCACAAGTTAAATTGCCAGTAATTGAGGTGTAAAGGCAGAAAGAAACATCTGGTGCTAGATATTTTAAAACAGTTTCCCCATTGTAGTGTGGAGTGGTCTAAGACAGTAAACTTTTGGGAAAGTCACAGTCAGGTCTTACTCCATGATACGGTTCCTATCACAGTATCTTTAGTCATACAGTGACACTATGCTGAAGAATTATTTGGCTCTGCATCTGCACTATAAAATTAATTTTCTCAACAATAATGTATTTAAATATTAGTGTTAATAATTTGTCCTTTTTTTTTGCTGGTACGTTTTATCTTCCAAATTATTATCCATTTGAAAGGACATTTTACCTAATGACACAAACCCTGTTGCAGGGTTTATCCTGTCTGCTGAAGGAACAGATAACATATATAACTGTTTAGAGTATACTTAGCTATGTTCTGTTTTGTATATGAAACAATTGCTTGGAGGGTGACTGTATAAAAGACATTAGATAAGGACAGTGTTGAGAGTGTTTAGTAAGTACAGAAAAAGGAAAACATCTTGATACAGGCCAAACAATGTTTTAACTAGGAAGACTTCCATTCTTTTGTTACTGTTTTTAATGGCAAGAGGTAGAGACTTCTATTCTTGTGGAGAAATCAGTCAGGAATCAACATTAATGTGGAGTATATTCAAAAAGGTTACTTCAAGCACCAGGAAGCTAATCTTCTTCAGTTACTCATAACCAGTAAAGAGATAAAAGCTTATTCAAGGAGTAATTCAGAGCACCTAAGCTAAACACTGTCTCTGAATCACCTTCTACCCACATCCTTCCCCACTGAGAAAGGAACAGATGAAGGCTAGCCTTATGTTAGCCTTTCTGAATAACCCATTTGGGAACAGCATTCCCATATACTTTCTCTCTTTAATCAGAGGGTTTAAAATACATTGTTTCATTTTGAACTGCGAGTGCTTCAATTTTGCCAACCAAATCCCACCGAAATATTCCCAAATCTTAACATTTCATTTGGACTTGCCATTAAAAATGCATCAGTAACTCTTTAAAGTAGAAGTATTTCAGCTTTGAGAGGTATTAATTTGGATCCAGTCTCAGAATAATATGATTTATTTTATCAATATTCTTGTGGATGCCTGCTACTGATATTCAGTTAAGGTCCTCATATACACCCTTTCAACTTAAGGTAAAACAGAATTGACCTGAAGTTACTACAACCAGATTTCAGTGCCACTTTGCTGTTATTACCTTGTAGTTAATCCCTGTGAATAGGCATCCACATAACAAGTTTACGGTTAAATCATGTTCTAATATCTTAAAAATGTTCTAATGCCCTAGACAAATACTGTTCTAATACCTCGTATCTTAAACGTAGACACAAACAATCTTAGAGATACTCATGGTGTGAGCACTGTGCAAAAATTCAAGATATAGCTGGATACTGCACAGTGCAAATGGGCAGGGAGCATTCAGCGATGACTGTACAGCATCATGTACAGGCTGATGAGGCCATGTACCAAAACACATTCACTTATCACCAAATCCTAGCTACTGTGGCCAGTAGGAACATCAAGAATTCATGCAGTCCTTCCCTCTCTCCCAAGTTAGAGCAAATCTATCTACACCATCCTAATTGATGAAGAGATGTTTCTGGTCCAGAGCCGTCTCTGCATGTTCTTATTTTGTGCTCCCTAACATAAGTCACACACAACCCACCACAGAGTCTTTGTAGCCAAGACTCACTCAAGCCTGAGTCTGCCTTCATTCATGCCAAGCCAAAAGATGAGTGGCTCTGTGCTAATAGGGATCACTCAGCAAACCAAGTGATAAGCAGACAGCAATAAAATGCCTTTAAGTCTTGGAAATATTATTTTTTAGTTTGTTTCAGTTTTTGTATCAAGTTCTTTTTGTAAATAACAATAAATTGTAAGATTTAAAGTGGATATTAAATTAACCACTATTAATCTCCTAGGGACCCAAGAAGTCTTAAAAAGCAGAGGAATTTAAAAAAGTCTTTTACTTTCATGTTTCTAATCATCATTGTCTTTATGCTTCTAAAATCAAACCAGTTTTGCTCATCATTTCTTGGGTTCTCAGAATGAAATATTTGCAGAGACCAAAATCCTTGGGTGATCCAGAAACATCACTGCTTTCCAAAAATATAGTGACATGTTAACCTATTAATGCAAACCTGAATGCTTTACATCCTTTTCACTAAATCACACCAAAATGTTCCATTGTGGCAATCTCACTGAACATGTTGCCAAACTTCCCTTATTAGAGACATTCACAAGAATGACACTTTCAAGTAATGAAGTCTTAAATAACCATCTCACTATCGTAATTTTTTTTAATCAGCTTGTTTGCACTACTTAAAATAGTTACTGGTTCTTCAGGGCATGCTTTCTCAACCTGTATTCGCCTTAAGTAATACAAGGTCCAGTTGACTCCCATGTCTTCTGTGAGACTCTCAGCATTCTACTGGTTTGCTAAATATAAGAACTGAAAAATCTGGCCTTAGGTGTCCAGCTATGTACTTCTCCCACAATGTATCAAACTTTCCCTCCTTTAAATTAATGTCAGAGCTGAGCTTCTAATGCATGGCCTTGGCTTGATTTATGAGTACATTCAAGGAATGTGAGGTCACTCAAGCTAGCAAACCAGCTGGCCTCCATGCAACAAAGCAAAACAAAAACTTTAGGCAAAAAATCTCACTGTACTTGGTTCAAAGAATGTATAAAATAATCATTTACATTTTGTTTAAAAACACATAAATAAAGCTATGTTGTAATTTTTTTTAAAATGCAGACCTAAGTGGCAGCCAGAGATGCACCAGAGGAAATGTTTTTTTTTTTCCCAGTTCTGTCCTCACACAGCGGTACCTACAGTCATGGCTACTTTATTCTTACCAGTCTGAAAAGGAACATCTAAGGGAAAGAGACTCCCTTTACATTAAAAGTGAATAAAACTTTGTCAATTACGTGATGTAACAACACACCAGTTGCAATGGAGGACAAAAAGTCTTTTCATAAAGCTAGTACAATACACCAAGTTTTTAATGCTGCTGTCTGCCAGGCTTTAGTTAGGTGAATGTTGTACAGAGACTGAAGAGACATGCATGTAGTACACAAACTCCAACACATCATTTTACTGGCAGTTTGGGAAAATCGGGGTTAATCTAAAAAGACCATGGGGCAGACTCGTGGAAGTCAGTATTTATGGGCTCCTTCTGCACTCAGTGAAGAAAAAGAGACGCAGTATGAAGGGAACATCAGTTTTCCTCCTTCTTCAGTTTACAGACACGTGAAGTATTCCCGTGAAGTGCAGAAACCTTACAGTAAATTTGCCTTAGTTTTTGCAATACCCTCCTAAGACAACAGTCAGAGTCTGCCAGTTTCCTGATAAATCAGCCATACTTGGTCAGCCACTCTGGAGCTATACATTGCAATTCAGGGAGACAGCAGAAGAGGTCTAGCCAACCGTGTTTCTCCAGGGACAAAGCACTGGAAAGATACATACGTATTTACACAGACCTAGCGTTGTCAAATACTGTGATTCTATCATAAGATTCGTAAGAGGCATTTCTCTTAAAGATCTACTCTGCTTATTGGAGAATATCAGCTCCAATTTAACAAAGAAATGGAGCTACTAGCTCGGATGCTTAAAAAAACCCACCCTTGAAAGTGTGAACCCTGACAACTCAAAAGCAAGAAAAATATAGAGAGGGGTTTGGGTTTTTTTAATCTTACAATTTCTAAATGATTTTGTGGCCTGCTTCAACTGGTAATATTCACACAGATGGGTTAAATGTCATTTTACACTCTGAATTAACTTCCCTAAAATCTGTTCTGAATGTCTTGTCACTCACCTGAGTAATCCTACTGGTTTTAAATGGGCCTCCGTAAGTGACCAGACTAGTCTACTTCTGCACGCTGCTGAGCGTTACGTAGGAGGTGCTGATACTCCCACATCCCTTTAAAAAGAAGATTAGGCACTAAGATAAGTGAAAACTTCTGTTCAAATTGGCTCAAATCCTTCTCCTATTTAAATTGGTGGCAGAACTCCCACTTACTTCAAAGGTCCAGGACAGGCACACTGTATTAATTAGGACAGTACAAAAACTCTCATTACAAAACCAAAGCATGTGACACTCACCTGATTTAAAACAAAACCAAAAAACACGGTCTTGGATTTGCATCTCTGTGAACACTGGGCACTACAGACTTTGGTGCAGAAGTCCCGGGGAATTCGGATTTTGAACCAAAAGTATGTAATAATGAGATACTTTTATTCATTACTCGTTTGCTATAAGCTTGAAAGTAGGACCCTTTTATGGCAGGTCTACATGCGTTGGAATTCATGCAAATGAGAACAAAACTTGACCAAACAGGAGGTCATACTTGCCACAGCTCCACTTACATTGAAGAGAGCTGCGGCTTTTTAATTTTAAAGAAACTTTAGCCTTTGCACCACTCTCTACAGTTCAGTGTGCTTCAACGGCAGCTCCTTCAGTGCTAAAAGGGAAGAGCCACCTTAGCACGATGCTAGCTATAAATCTAGCGTTGCCACATCGGGCTCCTCTCGTAGCAAAGCCCCAGCGCAGGGCAGGTACACTTCATTTGATTTACCCTCCCGGCTCATGCCCGCTCCCTCCTAGAAGATGGTTACGTCAGGCTGGCCTGCCTGAAAATGGCCTCTCTGCTACATCAATTAAACCCCAGAAGTGCACTCTGCAGTGCAGCGGCAATGCCTGCTCAGTCCTGACGGTGCAGGGGGCTGAGGCCAAACTTCTGCTCCCCAGACCAAGCAGCGACACGTTTGCTCCACATCAAATTCAGCCTTTTTTTGAAGCGATGGGGGAGCAAGCAGGCTAATGTCAGGCTGAATATTTTTAATATTTATAATGAATAAAATTATATGCTTGGAATGCAACCTTCAGCATAACAGCATTAAAAACTAAATTTTTATTTGGATTATATTCATGGCAATAACAAGTAATGTAGGGGTTTTTTTGTGACATAGGTTAAAAAGTCTGTAACCTCTAATTTGACAGGAACTCTATTATCACTCTCTGGAAAATTAGACAAGATAGAATATTAAGACATCCAAAAACTGACACAAATAGAAAACTAGGTCTCTCACTTGCTCCTCTTTCTTTAAACAAGGAAGATGATTATATGCTGTTTGACATTCCATTTTCAGGGCAACTAAAGAGATGCCGGGAGTCACACTTCATTTATTCTTCCAAATGCCACCACTGAAAAAAAAAACGTGTTGGTATTTGAAGGCACCATACTCCCACAAACAGCGGCCAGAATTAACCTTGTCTTCATGATGGTTTCATTTGTGAAGTCCCTCAGTTTAGTTTCTCAAGATGAAATTAAAAATACCCTCATGCCTGAGTATAAGCACTTAAGGTATACACACTACATGGCGGGCCAAAACTCCCCAGGGTGTAGCCTCGCTGAACTCATTGTATTAGACAAGTCAAGGGGAAATATGTTCTTGTAGAGAATTCCAGCCTCAAGATATTTGGATTTGCTTAAGGTTAGCATCTGAACTTTTACATAACTATTCAGACTGAACCTCAAGAAATTTTGAGGTTCGCAACCAACTCTGAAACTAAGAGTGAAACTACTTTAACAACTCTTTCATGATTCCCAGTAAGATGTTTTGCTTTTCAGTGTGACTAAACCAATGTTGTTTTATATCTTGTCATACCAGTGAACAAAGGCATAATGTTGCACACATTTCCTTAAACAAACAAACAAACAACCAACCCCTCCATGTTTTCTGCTGGAATTTTATCAATCCAAAATAAGAAAAAAGAAAATTCAATTTTTTAAATCTACTCAAAGCTGACACAAAAAATTAGAGTCATTAGTGAGTTTTTAGTCTGTTCTTACTCAGGCAAAAGTCCCATTGAAATGAAGCCAACATTACTTCAAAATCTGAATACTGTTTCATTCAGCTTTTCAGCACCAAGATGAAGCTTTAGTTACAACCATCTGTCATGGGTATAATCTCATAGCACTGATACCCGTTTCTCTTAAATATAACCTTTCTTCATAAACTCTTTATCTACCTCTGGGGTATATACAAAGCTCAAAGAATACAAATGAAAAATCAGTATTTTTGCTATTATTGTACATGAACTATAATAGTACCTTGCACTGTAATAAAAATTCATTGTAGATAGCTTAGCTAGGCTGAAACACACTACAATACAGTATCTTGAAGACAGAGATTAAGACTTGTTTTGGCACATCTTGAAAGAACGCGTGAACCAAAGGGATGGTGGAGAAGGAGACAATGTTGTATTTTAGGATCTCAGCACGTGAGGTTTCTCAAATGGCAGTTCCCTCCACTACCATTAAAAATCCACTATAGATGCATTATTGACTATTAATAAGATGAAGTTTACAATGCGCTGTCAATGGGAAAATTACAGAGGACATGGAAAAATATTATTATAATTGTGTCCAATAATAAAAGATAATCATCCCTGAGAGCTTGCATTCCTCAATATCCAAATATTTCACACTGGCCTTGCTAATGCGTGACAAAAGGCTCGAAACTCTGGACAACATAGAGAAATAGGGGTTGATGATGACTGAAATGAGGAAACAGCACAGTCTACTGGTTAAGGCATTGAACTGGGTATCACACCACATGGGGCTGCATTTCTAACTCGGCTACTGAGACACTTCTTTTCCTTGGGGCGTATGCAGTCAGTCGGGCCAAGCTGAAGACTATACAAATGCCCATGCAGTTCAAGGTGTGGGCAGAGACATTTACTTGCACTCTGACCTGTCTGACTGGAATCCCTCCTGGTCCATATGGCCACCTTAGCATGATGCTCTGTACACCTGCAGTGCTGGGATACGTTACCTTAGTTTCTTTACTTCCAACCTAGTCTGACTGTGCCCTTCCCTGCAGACATGCCCCTTACTAAAAAATAACAGGTCAAGGTCATACCAGAAATTTCAAGTTGTGTTATATTAAGTGCTGTATTAATTTGTAGGCTTTATTTTCACACATAAAACTTTAAATAATGTATACCACTTGCAATGTACCAAAACCTGAAAGTCACCACCAACTGCCCAAAACAAAAAGCAGGAAAGACAGTTGTTCAGAGGAAAGACGACTTGTGACTTTCAATGCGTCTAAGATTTTTGAGTCAAGACAGGTTTTTTTTTTACATCAGAGTCATGATTTTTGAAGGCCTGGGATGACTATACTATTAATTAAACATTTTTTCAATCTTAAAGGGCTGCTTTTCATCTTCAGTGACAACACAATACTAAGTGGTATATCTTTTCTGGTTGGTTTGGGTTTTTTTGCAAGGAACATCACTTAAAACCAGCCCAGATACTTCCAACTCCTGAAGACAAGCAGTAGCAAAAAACTAATCATGCATACGGTGCTTCAATTTTAAAAGTCCATATTAGGCATTATACACTTCTTGAGGATTCTGGGAACTGTAGTCTCCTAGCTGACTCTTCTCTTAAAATGTAATAAATTTAAGTCAAACCATCCCGATATTTCTATTGGTAAAAATGAGGTAAATATTGACCCCTGAAAATATCTCCACAACTGAAGGGAAGAAAACCAAGTGAGCCTATTCCTCTAGTGTAAACAGATTATTCCCTTGCTTAAAGTGATGAAGCTGTCTCTCCCTGTTGCACAAATATATAAAACAATATATCTTACCTATTTGCCAGGATACCGGGTAATATCTCCAGGGCTGACTATCAGCTGGTTTAATTGTAAGACAGTTTTACGTTAGGCATAGGAGAGGGGAATTTGGTAAACACTGACTGTGAAGGGGGCGGGAGAAGAAAATAGGTCAGATAGCTTACAAACATGCCAGAAACAGAGACTAATAGTTCTACTTTTTATTCTGTAATAAAATTAATGTTGCCCCAGCAGCATGCTATTTGGTACATCCATCTAATTTATTAAACAAACAAGAAGACAAAGGATTTGCTGAAGATGGTACTCCTGTGTATTTGTGAACTAGTTTCTCGTAATTAACAAAATTGATGATAAATATAATTTTGTTTTTACTTTCTCTTCGTTTTCACATATAAACATGCAATATTATATATCAACTAGAATAAAATCTGCTAAACTGATTATGAAACTACCACTCTATGATTTATTTATATGTTTAGTAACAGCATTTTCCCTTTTGCTGGTTTCTTTGCGTAGTAAAAAGAAAGGGCAAAACAGAAGGAGATATGCACAATTTCACCCACCAGAATTTTACATTAAACCCCACAATGTGCACACAGCCCAGGCGGCATGTTCACACACAGCAAAGCAAACAGTGCAAAAAACATGAAAGGGGAGAAAACACTGGACAACTCTGAACAAAAGCAATCTCAAGTACAAAGACTTGAGATCTTTTTTAGATCTTTGCAAGCAGAGAGGAAAATAAGTGCTTCAAAATGGGGGCAAAGTGAAAAGAGTTCTTTATAAACACAGACTCGAAGCCTTCACACATTAAAGACTTGTATTATAGACTAACACTATAAATTCCCCCAAATCTCATCTCTCTAAATGCTGGAATTAATTTTTCTGTTGTCACTGGGAATTAAGTTTCCTTGGTCAATCAAATCTGTCCAATTCTCTGGAAGAATTTGCAGCCTTTAGTACCGTTTGTGGAAGCAGCTCTGCAGAACAGGGCCTTTGGAACTGTTTATAAGAGAAGACAGAGGTAAACAGCCCTACTGCAGCAGGGAGAGTCCTGCAGAGAGGAAACCCAACAAAAGATGCATTATGCTATTAACAATAAGAAAACAGCTCTATGGTTTCCTCTTATTTTTAATATTTATATTGGCTTGGCGCCCAAAAACCCCAGTAAGTCCTCCTGCATCTCAAAATCTGAATGGAGCTTACAGACTGAATTAAGAGACTACAGGTAAAATATTTTTTCTCTAAAAATGCTATTTCTGGCATTTGAAAAATTTTCTTTTCCCGGCTTTGCCTCACAGGCACAGTGGACAAGTGTGTTCAGTTTAAGATTCCCAAATTTATCATACATGCTGCAATGACAGCATACTCACATGATGACGGTAGCCAAGATATCAGTGCTGATTCATATCTGCATGAAACTCACTCTTCAGTTCATAAAATTCTTCTTATCTTTTTGCTAAGTTTAAGGTCTGCTGGAATCTAAAAGCTCAAAGTGAAAAACTAACAGCATGTATCTATTCTGGGGCTGAGCTGGAAGAAAAAACCGAGTTCCACAGCTTTCCCCCAAAACAGTAACACATTCAGTTTTATTTATAACTCTCACCTATTTTGGAAATTTTTGTGAACCTGGCCTGACATTCAAATTGGCAATTCAGCTTAAAACTAGGGGAGACTCCTCTCCTTTATGCCTCAATTAGCCTCTGAGAAGGCTAATACAAAACAAAGATATTAATACTGTACCGTGACACGGACACGTGAATGTCACGAAGTAATTATTAAATTCTAAAAAGCAGAGGTAAATAGACAAAATCTACTATGAACCGTTTCTGTTAAACAGCAAACAGAAAAAGGAAAAGATAAAGACAGTGTTTATATGCTGGAGATTATAAAAGGTTCTGAAAACTGCAGTATGACTTTGGCATGGGTGACACAGGGTTGTGAACACTTTCAAGGAGGTCCCATCAGACCTTGGAGCTAATGATCCTCTTTCAAATCTGTCTGCTTCTTCCTTTTAATCTTCCTTTTTTGTTGTTTTTGCTTGAGAGAAAACAACAAGGAATGATGCTGTGGGAGAAACGCCAATACTCAGCTCCTGCTGAGAAGAGGAAAAAATGTGTCGGAGCTGGAGCTGCTGAACCCCGCTCACTTTGTGCAAAGGAATTAAACAGCATCTCCCTTCACTGACTAAATAGGGCAAATTTGGTTTACCTGGGTGAGATAGTGTCTTTCACTGATGGTGTAACGTAAATACTCAAAACAAAATGACATGGGTTTGAGGTAGAGAAGAACGTGTCAATTCAACTCCACTGCTGCCATGAGCAGCATCCAAGGGAGATGGGAACTGCTCTGTGCTAGGTAGCGAGCCCCTCCACGCCTGCCTCGGCAAGGAGATGCAGCAGCTCCTCCCCGGAGGAGACTCTCGATTGCTCAGACCATGAGTCTGGGATGAACTTGTGGTGACAGAACGAGAAACTGGTTTTGCACCCAAAAAAAAAAAAAAAAAAGCCCTAAAGGAATTACCCAAATAAATCTGTTTTGTCTCATTTTTTAGCAAAGATTTGGGACACTGTATAAAATGGGATTTTCAGAATTTGGCTTTTAACTTTCTCCACCTGCTTCAGTTTTTTTATACAGTGTTTATAACTGAGAGGATGACACAGAAGACATCTGAAGGAAGCTATTTGTTGTTTTCCCGTCTCTGTCACAAAGCGTGGCTGAAAGTTCAGAAAGCTGGTATTCCTACCACATGACAGAACTGCCAAGAAGAACAAGCACCAAATTCAATATTTAGTCTTAGAAACTATTTTCCTTAAAAGACCACTTCATAAATCACAAAAAAAAAAAAAAAAGCAATACCAACATCAACCATTTACAAGCCTCTAAGGGCCTCAAATTGCTTCTGCATAGGAAACCAAACACCACGATCCATATTAAAGAACGAAAACCTGAAGTGCACAGAGAAGTCAAGTCTCTTCTCTTAATCTGATGTTTTATCCACGGTCCCACACTTTCTTTATCTCCAAATACTGACTCAGAGTTTAAGTAATTTTGAGTTCTGGAGCTTTTGAAACATTACTGCAGAAGAACTCACCTTCTGTGGAAGTCTGCAGCATCTGCATTTATACTCTGAGAATAGTAACATTATTCTGTTCAAAAGGAGGATTCCTTTAAAACTGGTGTCCTTTGCAAACAACGTAAAGCCGCAAAAGTGATAGTAATACCTCGTCAGAAACACACATACACACAGAGTTGAGAGCTAACATTTTCTTTTACAAACCCTGGCTAAGACAATAGAGTACTTCCAAAGCCGTGAGCAGGATCCTGATTTTTGGGGCACCTCCATAGGCCGGTGTCCAGGCTCAAGCAATGCCAAACTCCTCCTCCCACTCCGTGGGCATGGTGACAATTTGCATGGCTAAGCAAAAGTATTCAGCAGCTGCTGGATTTCACATCCAACTTTTCCCCTTCACCCCCAGCCCCAAGGCAAGGCCACAGCAGTAAAGCAAGCAGGTCAGACAGCATCATCCCACAGGCCACCAGCTGGGCCACTCCAAGTTATTCCAGCTTTAAGTTATTTTTTTCATCTTACTCTTTGACGTAGGAAGTTGCTTCCTGCTCTCCCTCCTTTCCTTCTTTCTCCCCCCAGTTATTAATTTAATTTGTTGGACGCAAACAGAAAAGGGAACCAGCATCGCCGGTGCTCGCAGGAAGGGCGAGTGGGTGATGCACCCACCGTGCAGGCTGTCCCCCGCCTCTGGAGGTCAGCCCACCGGCAGTGTAAAACTCAGATAACAGCCACAGCTCTCAGCCAGGCGGCTTGCTCCTTCACCGGAATTGCCAATGCAGCTCGGAGCTTCAAGGCCGCCAGGTCGAGTTGTACCCCTCCTCTGTGACACACAGGGACACAGGAGAAAGTATGCTCCCTCTGAAGCCCTTTCTCCAGTTCAAGCCTGGAGAAACCACAGCGAACTGTGCTGTGAAAGTGAAGATGTGCATCCCCAGGCACTTGCACCCTTCCATGCCTAGCCCTGACCACCAGCGATGGGGAGATGTATCTGTGAGAGGGTGGCCCTGATACTAGGTGCTGCATGTCATAGAGAAGAGAGCAGAAATAAGAAAAAGAAATTAAATACATTCCCCCTTTCTCACATATGTGTGAGTTATTTCTCCATGCCAGCCAATATACAAGTTCCAGAACTGGAATCTTCTTCACACTAGTTCAGCCCTTCTTTCCAAAAAGAAAGAGGCTTAATTTGAAGCTCAGTTTAGTCACGAAAGAAAAACAGTCCTCCAGCTGCAAAGTCTTCCAAGCTGTATGTAGTACTTTGGTTTTCAGTTTTTCCTTGCATCGTTTACCCTGCGGCTGGACAAACATCTTCTCTCCCTTGACCTTTGCAGGTCTCTGCCTCACCAACCCACTTGCTCGTGCTCACATGCCTGCTTTAATGAGCCTTCCTTATAGCCTTCTCTTCATACCAAGCTGTTTTAATATTTTTAGTTTATGAATTTTTTAATTTCCATCCAACTAAACAAACTTAGAAATCCAATGACAGAATTATTTTCAGCACTAGTACGATCAAAACAAAGTTTCTCAGTGTTTTCAAAATGAACATCTGATATATTAAAAAAAAACCAAACCCATAACTATAAGACTCTTACCTTAAGTTTTGACCTAACTATGCAGGAGAAATCTTAACTTCGGTTATCATGCAATATGCAAGTTTCAGGATGATATTTTATCTGATGTTGAAGCATGTGACAGAAAACCTGGCTTACAGCAAAAAGCCAGCTTGCCGGTAAGGCTTGTGTGCCTGCTATTACACAGATGTAGACAAAAGAGGTGTCCTAGGTTCTGCAATACCTAAATGAACAGAGCTAGTTTATCTAAAGTCCTTGACAGCCCACACAGTACAAAGCAGAGGTCTTAGGGCACCAAGAGGGGGAAGTCTTTATAAATACAGCACATTTTTTGTACCTTTGTATTCCACAGATGGGCAGTATAACTTTCAAAGGTAGAATGCTTTTGACTATTACTGAAGAACACCACAGCTGTGTTTTTATCTTGTTTGCCACTAATCAAACTGCTTAAGCGATCCTTGCTTTTGCCTGGGTCTTCCTTGGAGCCTCCCATCCCAATGTGCAGCCATTCTCTGTTTTACACTTGTTGCATAATCAGCAAATACCAAATGAATTAGAAAGAGCCTGTCCAAAGGGGAGCTCTCTGCACCCAGCTCACAGTAATTTCCAGCCTTAGGGAAGCCGGCAGGCAGTTATGATACACCCTGGGGATAACAGAGATTTTGAAAAAGAGACGGCCGTCCTCCTTCCAATATGGTTGCTAGCGTTGGAGGGTACATTCACTTTCATTTATCTGGGGGGAGCATATGTCAGGAAGAAAAAGAGAAACAAATTCCTATTTTTTTAAAGCGCTACAAAATCATATGAGGAAGCTGCAGGTTAGCACAGCTTCAAACTGTTGCTGCATTAGTTTTGGTTTTACTGTGGAACACCATGGGGTAAAACCTTATTCTTCCTCTGAAAAAAACCCATCTGTATTGATATCAGAAAAGGGCGGGGGAAATAAAATGACAGCCACTGGCCTGCCCTTTAACTTTTCTAACAGAGCTGGTGGCCGCAATGAAGCTTAATCAATGCAATGGAAGTGACATTTCGCAGTCAAATCAAATTAAATGGAAATGAAAGGAAAATCTGAGGTCCAACCTAAAGGCTGTTCCCTCTTGCACCGAGGTCATTGCCATGGCAACTAAATGCTACAAATGTGTAGAGTAAATCCTTAACAAATCTGTAGAAAGCATGTCCAATTGAATATGATAGTTCCTGTCACTGTACTTTGTACCTTTCAAAAGAAAGGGAGAAAATAAAACAAAGCGCATCTTACAGTCCGTGTAGCAGAAAAGAAGTTCTGCCCGAAACTACATGGCGCAGCCACGTACTTAATCTTTCTCGTCTGCTTGGACATGGAGAAATCGAACAGCTTTACTGTAAGACAGCAAGTGGGTAGTTATGGACAGAGACCATATTAAGTGGATTAGGGCATGGTGTGTTACATTTTTCAGTCTGGCTTCAACTGGAGGGCTGGTGACTGCAAAAACTTCCTTGTATCACTGCAAATGCACGGAAGCGTGGCTGAGAGCAATTCCCAGTGCAGATTGCCCACGGCTCCCATCATCCCACCCAGCTTCAGCATGCATCTCCCTCACCCTTCTGCCTTTTCCTGGGGTGAGGCTGCTTTCTTAGAGGCCTTGGGATAGCGAAGGGCTGATCAGACCTGCTAAAAAAATCAGGGATGCTCCCACCTTTGTGCGTGCAGCCCTTCCTCTGTACAACCCCAAGGCTCCCCTCGCAACGGGGCTGAAGCAGGGTGGGAGCCCCAGCAAAGAGCTCCCACCCAGCTGCCCCTCAACCTACCCACGGCACTCCCTGCGCGCAGGGGCTGCTGAGAAAGGGAGCGACATCAACCCATTTCGGCCCCCGCGCGCTCCGGCGTCACGGGCGGCCCTCGCCCCTATTCCCTCTGCGTCAGCTCCGACCGACTCACGGGCGAACGCCCCACCTCCGTGTGCCCCTGTAGAGAATTAAACATAATTACCAATTCCTACCGCCACTCACAGAGCATATTTCTCTCCTCAGCCTAACAGCTTCTGACAATGAAGGGCAATTTAAGAACCGCATCAAAATACAACAGCCGCACGCTCACGCTCACTCTGCCGAGTGCCTATTTCATCTCAACATTTCCACCTGTGTAAGCAAAGAGATGGGGGGGGGGGGGGGGAGGTGAGGCGCCAAGCAGATGTGGGATTTTTTCTTTTTCTTGTGAGATGTGGAAGACTTTACATACTGAGCTGTGACCTTCCCCAAACTTGTCATTTATCTGAGATGCATAAGGTGGCAACCATTATCCTCTCCTTGAACACGGTGAAGTTTTGATTCAGCTGTAGTGATGCAGTCACTGTGCATTAAGGAAGATCTCAAGAGATTATATGCCCTGGGCCAGCACGGGCTGGGAGTATTGCAAATCTGATAGGAGGTGACATTTTCTACTCAAATACATACAGCCGCAGGACATCACACACCTTCCTGCATGAATAGCAATACACACTAACGAACTAATTTCTGGGGGGAAATTGTTACTTCCCAAGTGGGTGGGGGAGGAGACTACTCTGCCACTTCAACCAGAAGGGATTCTGGTTTTCTTGCGATCTTTTGCTGTATTTTCACCCTTCCCAAAGAGTGCTACTTCACATAGCTATACACAGCATCTTCAGACAAGGCCAGCTAGCTGGGAGCTCTGTGAGAAGCATCCTACAATATGTACATGAAATCATGGAGCGGCACACTGGGCTATACGCTCCTCTGCAAAGGAACAACTCAGAGTATGCATGTGCCCCATTGCACCCACAGAAGAACCTCCATTTTATGTAAAGAAATAAATTTACTTTGAATTTATTCAGGGAAGAATTATATTCACTAAATACTGCTGAATATTCTAACTTAGGAGAGCCATGCCCTCCTTTCTATCACAGGCAACAGTGATATTTACAGACCATTTCACATTTCTTTTACCCTTTAAATGCTGCTGTATGCTTGTGCTCGCTTACTCACGCTCCCATTAGTTGAAAACGCACTCAAAAAATTTGGCGGGCAGTCCAGGGAAGATGCCTGTACTGGAAGAGTTGAGGGGACAATTCATTGTAAAATATACATAACCTCTGACTCAGAAACACAAAAGGCCACAGAAAATTGCCTTTAAATTACTACTATTGTGGTCTTTCTTGAGCTTCTATGGAAAAATAAACTGAACAAATATTTCAGGGGACCAGGTAAATCGGGGAAGCAGTACGTTAATTTATGGAGAGGGGAGACACCAGTACAGAACTGCAGGCAAGAGCACTACATGGTAAGACCAGCGTTTTACCCATGCAAGTGGTTTCTTAAACTTGTCAGTGGAAACCTCATGTATCTCTGTTAGTATCAACCCCAAATTTCAGAGGATTTATCATCTCGAAATCTAGGCCCTCTCACAGCAAGTATCTGTGAAATGCAGCTGGGGTGGCAGTCAGGTGGACAACATCACCCACATCCCATCAGAGTATTTTACCACAGTATAGTACAATATTTAACCCTTAGGTCTTTAATCTTTGCTTTGGGTTAAAGGAAATAAAATGGGCTTGACATAGCATGGAACATTACAGACCTGATCCAGGCACAAAAAGAGTGAGGAAATGTGGAAGGCACTAACTGAAGGCACTGAAGAGGTGAAATGCTGGAAACAGAGGCTAGTATTTCTAACATATGAACACTACTTTTACTCAGATGTTCTTACTAAAGAGAGAAGCAAAGTCCTGTAGGAACTAACAGGTAATGACTGTCCTTCTAAGCACTTTAGAATGACATGTAAGAAAACCATTTAATAAAATCTCACTTTTGTTACAGAATTCAGTATTAATAACAAATAAAACTTTTTAAAAATTTCCTGAATTTTTACATAAATATCTGTGGGATCTTACTTGATATGCCTTGGCTTGACCTCATAAATTAAAGGAGCGTTTCAAAAAGCAGAATCTGCAATGTGATGGGCAATGACAAGCAAATAAGGATTCTGAAACAATTTTTATGTATTTTTGCAATACTGTTTGATACATATTTTTTCATGTTATTTCTTTTATATTATTTTTGAGATCTAACAACTGCTTTTAATAAGCAACTGTTACTGCAAACATATAATTATACTAGGCCACAATCCAACAAAGCACTTAAGGGCACAGATTAAAGACACTGAAAACAATGGGATTATTTATGTGCTTAAGGTTAAGCATCTGCTGAAGGACTCGGATGGATCAAAGCCTCATTTCTATTACTTCCACGGAAAAAATATTATATATGTTAATTAAACGTAAAATATATGTAAATTAACTAGCACATGAAAAATAGCACTTGCATAAATTTTTATACCCCTATACAATTTGTAATAATAGAATATTCCAGTTAGCCAATATGAAGAACAACTGCGAATATCAGCCATTTCATTAAAAGGTGAAAAACTCCTGGAACTGAACAATTACAAAATAAGTTGCCATAAGAGACTTCCCTTCACAAAGCATCTCCTGCCTAAGTAGTTCATGTTCTGAGGCAAAAAGGAGAAAATAAAGAGACAGAAAGCACCTCTCCTTTATCTTCAGACTTCAATAGTTCATGTAAAAGCTTGATTTGTTAACTTTCATTTTCATGAAAATCAATTTAGTTTTATTAATAAGATCCACAAGTTATTTGCAGTTAGTGCCAAATAAGCTTATTTTATCAAAATTTCTTGTTTTTTTCATTGACCAATTCCTTGTTCTTGAATTGAGGATGAAAAGGACCACAGTGCTTGACTTCTCTCCAGAATTATTCATTTTTTTTAACTGTATACCATTTCTTATTCTTCTGTTCACTATTAAAAAAACAGATCTACTCAAAAAACTTGCAAATAACGTTTCCACTGTAAATTGCTGTTTCATCTATATTGAACATTTTCAATAAATACACTGGGTTTTATATTTCATTTTGAAAAAACTAGAAAAGGCCTCTTGATAAGGTTGAAAATTTTCCGTTTTAATAATTTGCCCTAAAAAGCTCTATTTGATATATAAAGATGAATTATCATCTGAAAATGTCTTTTACCTGATGCTTCTTTTTTATTTTATGGTGTTAAATCAGAAAATGAACGCTTTATTTCAATACAGTGTTGTGACACATCAAAACAAAAAAACTTCTAAAAATGGAAATTTCCACTGGAAATTTCAAATTTTTTTCATTTCTCTTCAATTTGGAAATTACAAGAGCAATAGTTACAAAAATGTGAATCTATCATAGCATCACTAAAACTTGTAGAACTTTCCATTTGTTTTCATATTCATTTTCTCCAGTCTTTTGTTTTTTTTTTTCCTTTGCCTTGAGTCTACACAGACTGTTTATTCCGTGGAACAAACAGAATATTATTACCTTAATCTTCCATAATAGCAAGTACATTTTCTTCAAGATTTTTATATGAAATTGTGTATGCTTTAATATTGAATTATAACCACATGAAAAAGTACTAATTGTCTTACGTATTTAAATTAAACATGTACTTGGAAAATTATAACCAAGAATTACACTCAATGCTAAGTTTTAAAAGAAAGCAAAACCCATAAAATGGTCTAATCACACCTTCTTTTAATCAAATTTATGCCAGCTCACTGACTTTGCTTATGACTTGACTTCAGTTTTGATTTTCTCTATGCAAATAAGGATTTCACTTGAATCCTTCAATAATGACCAACAGATAAAAAGGTAGAGAAATAATGACATACCTGAATAATCAGCTACTTTTAGAAATATTGGGTCAATTAGGCCTTGTTATCAGCATACAGAAAAAGTTAACATCAAAATGGCTAGCTAAGGACGCAGTGGAAACTTCAGTGATGGGGATACGTGCATTCAAAGGAAAGTAAATTCTGGAAACTACACTGCAGTTCCCAGCTCTCCAGTGGTGACAAGAGTAGATGATCTTCTGATCAATGTCCAACTCTACATTTTCGCTAGTTCTAGTCGTTGTTTCAATGGTAATTAGAAGTTACCACACCCAATAAAAAATCCAGACCTTTACAATTTCTGAAAATAGCACCTTCCCTCCAAAAATAATAGTCACAGTAATAAAAAAGAAGGCACCCAGAATTTTCACTTATTAGTTAAAATGTCTTTTATTTTTTAAAATGTTTTTTCACTTAGGACATGCTGTCATTCACATTAAGATGGCAGGTCTGCACACGTGAGTTGAGAAGGATGGGAGTCAAGCTATCACTGCTATACCACCAATATTCTTAATCTTTTTCTTTCCAAAACAAAGCAAGACTGCACTGATGGATTATTGTGGGCATCTTCTTTTCCAGACATTATGAATGAATACCAGGCAGTAATGGAGGCAATGAAAAAATTAAGGAACGGCCCTTTTGCCCATTTTAAGGGATGAGAGAATATCCAGTCTCCTCACGAGCACAACAGCACTAGAGTTAGTGCTGAAACATCTGAATGCAACTAGAGAAGCACATCTCAACTGTTTTGTGTACCACAGATGTACTGTTTAATTAAGCCATCAAAAAAAAAAAAAGAAGGAAAATGGAAAAAAAGGGGATACAAAAGAGAGGGAAACTTCTTCAGCAAGTTAAAGCACTCTTAATAAGTAACAACATGACATTAGTCATTAAGAAACAAGAACTCTAAATAATGCATTCAGAACCTATAGATCTAAACCAAAAGATAACAAAGCCTCATAAATCTGTTTGTTCATTAAGTTAAAAAAAGCTAGACTTTGTGTTGCTATCATGTCAGCTGGCACCAAACTGTACGCAATTTAGTGCAACTACAAAGTGAAACCCATAGTCTACAATGGCAGGGTTTTTGATCACGCTAATTAACAGCCATTTTGTTTAAAATAAACAGATACGACTCTAATTGCCTTTTTTACATAAGAAAGGGAAGATCTTAAAAGTGAAAGCATGCAAAAGGAAAGATCAGACAGTCGCCTTTCAGACTGATAAGCAAACTCTGTGTGAAATGAGCGCAAATGAAGTTTGAGACACTCTCTGGATTGACAGCAGGGAGACAGCAAAGCAAGAGGAGGAATGGTTTCCAAAGGTGGAAGGGTGCGGCCACAGTTCCTTCCAGTGGGAAAACGTTGTACTTCAGATCCCTGTTTTCTCTAGTCCCCCCATCTTCTGAGCATCTGCCTGCAAGGAGTTTCATCTTCTGCAGGGCCAAGTAATTCTATGCACCAGTGGCATCCAATTTTGGGAGATCTTCAGATGACACAACAAGCCTGGTTAGCATCTCTATACAGAATCTGACAAGAAAATAAAATGTTGTAGAAAAGGAAGAAACAAGAAAAAGGCTTGCACTTAACCCTGGCACCAGAAGAGGGGCTAGACAGCGCTGTACTGCTCGGTTTGCCAACTTCTAGGATATACAGAAAGACCATTCAGGTCCCTTGAAAAGTCCTGGTAAGTAACATGCAGGGCAAGTGCTGGGACACAATCCAGTATTCCGGCTAACTTCAGTGAGCCTGAAATGCAGCCTGGAGTTGCAATGAAGACAACGGGTTTTCATTTTTTGCATCAACGTTGGTTACTTTTGTTAGACAAATTCCATTTATCGCTTTTCAAACGTAGCTTCGAAGTTGCTTTTTAAGTGCATTAAAACATGTAACATTGCAGAGTAAGGCAAGGAAGCAAAAATATTATTCTAGTTACGTGAAAAAGTTCCCTCACCTTTTTCCCCACTAATGAAACCCGTAAACCTCCCCTCCCCCACCCCCCCAAAAAAACCCTAGCTGTTTTAGGCTGCAAACAAAGAATATCACCATTCAGAAATGCTTCCCTGTGCTTCAAGTGCGCAACGTCCCCACACTCCTCTCAGTAAGAAGTCCTCCAGTACAGCAAGTTGCAGCACACTTCCTCAGCGTTGCTAATTCATATGTATAACAGCACGTTCTGACTCATCTACGCGGGCTTCCACGCTACTTCAGATATAAGAACAAGGTCCTTATTTTTAGGACACGGCACGGACTGCATGTTTTCGGCATATTCAAAATATCATTTAAAGTTCCAAAATCACAGTGAATTACTCCACTTAGGCACTGCAGGCTTTTACGCCATCGTGGTAATCTGCAGGAAGCAGAGCTTTTGCAGGAGCTGGTCAAAAATGTGACAGCAGCTCTCATTGGAATAAGGGTCTGTGAAAAAACTCATCATTTCCCATTGTATCTGATGGCTGAACTTCTTCAACCTGCTTTTCCTAATGCTACGCACCACAGTTCACATATTTAAAACAACAAAATAAGTCCCACTCGAAAAAGACCTGAAGACTTGCACAGGAGACACAATTTTCTCTCGGATGAAACAGAGAGAGAGAGAAGGAAGACTCTAACAGGTGTTAGTCACATTAATGAATGCGCTGCTGCGAGAAATGCAGATACTACCGTGAGAAAAGTGGCACAGAGCTGACAGCACAGATTACATCTCCTCAAACATTTGCAGACCCTCTTCTTGCTGGGACTACAGGAGTAAGTGACTCTTGGGCACCCTGGGACGCACAGGAGGAAAGCCAGGGCGCTGAACACATGGATCTGCAGGGTGCAGCTGACCTAAAACTCCTATGAGGCACCACAGCAGCATTCACATATAAAGATTTTTCTGTTTTCAGCTGAAATTGCAAAGTAAAAATGATCCTACATAAATTTCTCAGAACTCAGCTTTCCAAAACCAGTTTTAAATGGAAAATTTTCAGCCAGCTTTAATGATAACAACATCAGAGAAGAACTTCATCACAAGAGCAATCTCCCTGGCCTCCAAATATTTCGTTAATATAACTCTGAACATCAGACATACTCCCTATCAAAAACAAGCATCAGTATATACTGTAGGGGAATTTCATTATTACTGAAACAGTACAATGTATTGTGCTGCTGGCTGGGAATCGCAGACTGAGCGACTTCAGCTTTCAGATCAGCAGCCAGAACAGACTACAGCTGGGCTAATTCGATTTAGACGAGGCCATGTTGTTGGTTTTCAAACATTAAAACCCCATAGAGTCATAAAACAGCAATGGTGGTGTTGCCTGAAAAAGGACAGGCAGAAAGATACAGCAGCTTTCCAAGAAGCACAAACCAAGGTTGCCAAAATATGCCTACAAGAATTATGGTAGGGGAAATAAGACATAAATAGGAAAATAAGTCAGAAAACAAGCTGGGTATTAGCATTAGCCTACGGCTAGCATCACGTCAGCAACCCTACTGGAGAGCAGTGAGTGATACATACATGCAGCTGGTTTATCAGCTCGCTACAGCCAAAGCGATAGTTTCAAATTCAGGCCATATTTATGTATCAACAGGTTATACACTGAATGTTAAAAGGCAGTAATTACTTTAGTACCACTCTTGGTAAAATCTGTCAGGATTTTTGTACCAAAAGATTACCCACACAAGGAAACAATAATTTGGCTTGCTTCTGGTCTGTATGAAAATTGTTTTAAACAGCTAAAATTACAACCACAGCTCTTAATTTTCAAAGTAGCTATTTGAATTTTGAATCTAGAACCTATTGCTTTTCAATTTGACTTTAGTTCCTCCTGCTTAAGTCACATGAAGCAAAAAAAAAAAAAATACTCCATCAAGTTTTAGCTCTGCAAAACAAAACAGTATTTCATCTTATCTAAAAGGGCAATTTTAGCAAACATAACCAAGGCCCATAAAATAAACACTAAATAAGCACACAACCTTGCACATTCTCTCCTCTATGTGTGTGTGTCTGTCCACTCTTCTCTCTTCTAGGAGATGTTTTAAGGGACAACTCCACATTAAAATCAGATGTTAAATTCTAACTACTACTAATATCAACTGCATTGGTAATAAGGCTTTCAGCAGCAATTTTACACAGCACAACAAATGACTTCAACCATTTGCCTCCAAAGATCTGACTACACTTGTTAACTATCATACTTCTTCCAAAGGAAACATATAAATAACCCATCATAAAAAACAAATTCCTCAAAATTAAGTTCTGGAAAAAAGTGTGGCAAATCTAGGCATTAAAACAATTAAAAAAAAAAAAAGTATTTTCATTTGGAGAATTTAGAATTGAAGTCTCAAGTAAGTAGTACACTTTATTGTAATTCTGCGTTAGAAATTCTTGTTAAAATCAAACACATAATTTACCTTACTAAGAAGTATGGCAATAACTGGAAATATAATCACAAGTAGGACAAGACTAAAGCAAACTAGAGGCAATCAATAAACAATAACGTATACTGCAATGTGGTGGGGTTTTTTGTATCCAAAAGGTTTTCAAAGAATTCTTCCCATAGCTAATTAAAAAAAGTACTTAAAAAACAACAACAAAAAAAAAAACCAAAAAAGGTATAACATATGTTTGGAACTTTGCAGAAATTTTGTATGCTGGAATCTGGAAGTCCTATAGAGTATCACTGAATCTTTCATATTTAATATTTTCCATTGGAAAAACCTTTGAGTTTAGTTTTCATCCAAACCCAGTAGTAGTAAATCATGTTTTCATTCCAATACCTAAACAAGAGGACTTTACTGAATGCAGAACAGTAAATGTGATTTTATGAAGTTACATTACTCTACCGTGTTATCTCTGTCAGGTTTTACATCGTGACTGGAGAGACTGTGCCTATTTCTGTAATGGCCATTTTCATACTGTGCTTGAATAAATCCATCTGGGTGACACACCAATCATAGTACAGTTTCAAAGAGTGGAAGAAAACTAAATTAGTGCACTGATTTCTGTCATGAGAAAAACCTATTTTCATATCAGAACTACATCTGGATACTTATTGAGCCATGATGATCAATAATGTGTAACTTGTTAGTGCAGAGAGACAAGTGAAGGAAGAATACCTCCCACCTATCCAGCTTGCATGTCCCGTATTCTGAATTCTGATACCTGAGTAATAGTATGGCATAAAGCCAAGCCATGCAGTGTTGCTAGTCACAGCTTTACAGCAGAGTACAACTCTGCCAGATTAAAAAGAAAAAGCCAAGTCATCATTGCTGGACTGTGTAAGCACCACACGGTGGTATCACACATGGATCCAGCCGAAGGGGACCTTTCCACAGCTCTGACTGTCTTCCTACTAATACAAATACTGGAGGGCTGCCTTGCCACTTGCATTAGGGGAAGTTTACATTATTGTACTGGAGGTATTTGCTACCATAAACATGTTTTCTTCAGATACACCATTCAGGCTGTATTCTCCACTAACGTGAGTTTTGGCATAGGACAAAAGAAAAGAAGCAGTGAGCTTTGTGGACATTAACTAAACTCTTTCACGACGACAGTGGCAGGATCAGCAACAGAAGCAGCAGGTTTCATTTGCAAACCAAGACATTCAGATAAGCGAGTTATGGAAGAGGGAATTTCACTGTAAATCATCTACTGGAGTTATATTTCAGCTCACAATTATTGCTTAGTGAGCAGGCTTCTTTTCGGAAGGAACAATTCAAAAGCGAGTCTTCAGTGAACCCCTTTGAAGAAGAAGATGCTGTCTTACACTGGTGTCCTGGTTTCGGCTGGGATAGAGTTAATTTTCTTCCCAGTAGCAGGCACAGTGCTGTGTTTTGGATTTAGTAGGAGAAGAATGTTGGTAACATGCTGATGTTTTTAGTTGTTGCTAAGTACTGCTTATGCTAGTCAAGGACTTTTTCAGCTTCCCATGCTCTGCCAGGTACACAAGAAACTGGGAGGGGGCACAGCCAGAATAGTTGACCCAAACTGACCAAAGGGCTATTCCATACCATATGACGTCATGCTCAGTATATAAACTGGGGGGGGTTGGCCAAGGAGCAGCGAACGCTGCTCGGGAACTGTCTGGGTATCGGTTGGCGGGTGGTGAGCAATTGCATTGTGCATCACTTGCTTTGTATATTGTTATTATTATCATCATTATTATATTATTATTATTATCATTTTACCTTATTTCAATTATTAAACTGTTCTTATCTCAACCCAGGAGTGGTTTTTTTCACTCTTACTCCTCCGATTTCTCTCCCCCATCCCATCGGGGTAGGGGGAGTGAGCGAATGGCTGCGTGGTGCTTAGTTGCTGGCTGGGGCTAAACCACGACAACTGGGGAGCAGTGTCCTATCAAAACATCACTCATAAGCTCACAAGCAGTATGCAAAGAAAAGGGAAAACACATGCCATTCCTGATAGCTGGATTTAGAAAGTGTGTCGCTGAATCAAGCCCAAACTCCATACTTTAAAATAAGTTTAATCACCAGCAATTCCTCCTTAGCCTTTAGTGTTCAGAATTTCTAGTAAGACACTAACTAGATTCCCCTCCAGTAGTTCCTCTCCCTTGAGCTTGCTAAAAAAAGCATCACTATTGCCACTTTTGCTCACTGTGCCCTTTCCACTTTACGGTTTTCTCCAGCAGTTTGAATTACTCAAATATATACCCTGATTGGCCTCCTGCTTTTCTGGAGATGCAGCTCCTAGTAAGTCCAATCCAACATGGAATTTTTGCTCTCATCACTCAGCCAAATGAAAAAAAAAAAAAAAAACCAAAAAAAAACCCCTGAAAACAGAATTTCCCCTGTAAGCCATTCTTTTCTGAAAGAAAACAGACACAAAGAAAGAAATCAAAGAGCATAGTCAAGGAAGTGCTTTTTGTCAGAATACATCTTTGGGGCCTCTTCTAGGTGGCTGGGCAAGCATCACAGGTGGTTTCAGGAGATGCTTTGGAAGCAAAACTATTTTTTGTGAAGAGTAACAGATTTAGCTTTGGGGTGTTTCTATATCTTTTCTTAAATGAAGAATACTTATCCCTCTTACTCATATCATTTGGGTTAGGATGCCTAAACATTTTGGCAGTTCAGATATTCTTCATATGGATTAAAAATACTCAAACATGAACATGTGAGAAGATTCACATCCTTAGACCGCACCATCATGCAACAGAATTAGCTTTCATAGATTTGCAGGATCTCTACCTCACACAGAATAATTTCAGTAATATTACAAATACCAAAACAATCTATGACTCTGTCAGTCTGTGTTTGTGTGTATATATATATATATATGCACTCACATACATGTATATGCTATATACACACACAGGCTTTTTGTGCATTCTTCCATGAAATATTCGCAAACTTCAGAGGCTGATTTGCATTTTAAAGATTTATTAAAATAGGCTTAATCACAGTGATCTAAAACTCACCTGAACAGCACTTAAATAAGCAAATTGAAAATTCATTCCTGAAGCACTTCAGCACAATCTCAAAAGTCTCAGGAAAGATCCTTCTACAGGTCTCAAACTCTCTCTTTCAAAAGAACTTGAGCATGTAACATAGAAGAACTTTGCAGCACGTAAAGTTGCTCATCAGTGCAGATTTTAATTTAGTTTCCATACTTTCAGCATACATGAAGCAATAAAAAAGGTGCATACCTTTTCTTGGCATGCCATATAAGCATAAGCATTGTTTCCTTAATGCACTTCTGGTCACATGGAAACATTTCTAACATAAAACAGTGAAGCCGTACATACTCTTCTTTCTCCTGATCTCATCCCAACCTCATATTAAAAATGATTAAATATTTTAACCTAATGAACATATTGATTAGAATTATATATCCATCTTCCAGGTTGCAGAATTTTCATAGTGTCTCATCACTGAAAATGCAGCCACTTCTAGAGAGGAATGCAGGAGCTGATCAACAGCATGCAACACTGTTACAGCACAGTTCACAGCAAGAAATTAACACATTAGATATAATTAAAAAAAAAAATTCACCACTAACTGAAGAGACTCTACGTCCTCATCTCTAAAAAACCACAAGAGACTTCAAAAGTAAGCATCCTGAGGAAGATAAAACATAGCCGACTTTATCATATGTGGCTCTACGCCAGCAACTCTACGTGATCTCTATTTAGCCTCCAACAGCATTTACACGAACCTAAAAATTCTGGTCCACGTTCTGCCCTTGAATGTGTACACGCAGCTCCCACTGAAGTCAATGGCAGCTGCGTCTGTACAGCTGAGGGCAGAATTCAACCTTATGTACTGCTCATTATCAGAGAGATGAAGTCAGCTCTTTTGAAAACTCAGCGAGTCTTGAAACCACCCAAGGAAGCGTTCCTCCCCAGAAAGAGAGAGACTCCCCAACAAAAAGTGCAACTCACGTTTTAGTCATTTTAGTGGTGCTTCTGCGAGAGAGAAAAATCAGAAGGAAGGTGCTATGCTCATGCAGTTCATACTCACAAAGTATCGTATGTAGTGCTGTGCCTTGTATATGAATACATATATATACGGCGTGTATTTTTTTGAGTGGGAGAGGCTGTATGACAGATGTAGTCAGAGTCTCAACTCTGGAATTACTGACACTCACCAGCTACCTCTGACCCTTCACGCTTTCAAGCACCATTTATTGTAGGCAATATTAAAATGTGTGGTTTGTAAGAAGAGCAGCTTTTTCCTCTTCTCATTAAAAATACTAATGAAGAGCTAAAGATCTTTCTTCTGGCTTCTCTTTCTCACTGTATTATTTCCTGTATTTATTTAGTTGCTTTTATAGTTAAACCAAATGGGAAGGTAACCTCTTATGACTCACCCAAGGTCAAACAAAAACTGCAGGGCAAATCAGGTACAGAAAACAAATGTTGTGATACCCACATGTGAGGGTATCTTAGCCCACAGGAGACAGGAACGTTAAGCTTAATGTGGTGAAGACAAGACGCGCAACTGGCTCCCTCCTCATGCTCCCCCATCGCTAGCCCGTATCTCCCACCTTTGAAGCACTGGGCCACAGTCTCTCCCTCTCCAGGAAGGCACGTACAGCCCTGCCTGGGAACATGGAAGAGAGGAAATGGGCAGGACGCCTTGGCGCTACACTGCAGCCAGAAAGGGGGTCCCCTAGCAAAGCCCCACCTTCACCGACACAAAACTCTGCCGCTGGGGCTTTGCTCTGTGCACACCCCCTTGGCTCAGCGCACGAAGAGGCAGATGATAGGGGTCTGCCCAGTGACCTGATGTGACAGCTGCTCCCCTGCAAAACCACCTTCCTCCTGCATGGAGTGGTGAGGCTGCAGAGGGACACTTCGGGATTCTTTCCAATACTGTTAAATCGAGATATTTGGAGAGTACAGCCCTAGACGCTCACAGGCACTACTAAATACCGCTGTGGCTTGTAGATGCTGCCTAAGTCTAGGATCACCACGTTACTCCTCTTCAAACACAAACCATACATCACCACAGGGCGTATGACGTGCAGTTACTGAACGGCACTGGAGCATCACTAAAGTCTGTGGAATTAATATGATTTATGCTGGCTATGGGTCTGGCTTTTTTAATTTCAATTATTAGAAAATGATGTTCGAGTTGTCAGCATGATGGTAACAGTAATGCTAATACACTCTACTTCTTAGAATTGACTAAGTGGTGGCCTGTTGTCTGTAAATTAACATGAGGATGTAGAAATAGCACCCTTTTGGAGCATACTGCAAGTTTTCATGAATTTTAAAGGCTTTCCACTTACACCAGGTAACCAGTATATTTATTTCTCTTGTCAGCAGCTGCTTAGGAGGGCCTCATGTTCACTGGAAACCTATTAGAAGGCACGTTCCTGATCTCCAGCCTCAGAACTGCGTTTCTCTGACATGTAATCCCCATTGCAAAGTTCTAGTAACTCAAAACTGAAGTTCAGATAACTGCAGAAATTGACATTGGGCCCAGAAGTTTTGGTGCTCAACATCCATATTTTAAAAAGGGTTCTTGGAGGGGTCTGCCCAGCTGCTTAAACAAGGCACAGATTTTCAAGTCCTCTCTATGCTTAGGAGTTCCCATTGTGCACATCTGCCTACCTACTTGGGATGCTGAAATCTCCACGTGTGAAAACCTAGTTTTCAAATCTAGCCTCATTGCAGATGCCAGATTCGTTCCAAAGAGGCCAAACCTAAGAACTGCAAGTATCAGCCAAAGATTGCTGAACACCTTCAATTCATAATGCTGTTAGCACATGCTGACAAAGTTCATATCTCATCAGCGCATTTATCTTGTACCAATTTATCTGTATCAATATAGTTAAAGTGACATAGATCTATTCCAGTATGCCCACTCATCTATTGCTCACTTCTTTGCAAGTACAGACATGGCTCTACTCACACAACTGTCTTCAAACCAGCGTACCATTTCTGCAAGCTCTGGACGTACAACCCTCCGTAGCACCACAGGTACACGTGCCCCACGTCCATGATGACGGCATTTTCCTTAGGACCCCACCAGTGAGATGTCAAATCCTTATCCAGAACTGCGATACAATACAAAAAGCACGTACGCCTTCAGCATGGCAGAGAATAAGGTTGTGTTACGGGTAAGGAGCCAGAGTGAATTTGTACATGGGCCATTTCAGTGCCTTGCCCTCAAGTTCTTTGAAAAGAGGTGGTTTCTCTTCCGTTCCTTAACGACACCTTTTTCTGGATTTAAGTGTGTTGGTCTTCTCCCACTGTGCCCCTTCAGTTATTTCTTGAAACAAGGACATGCATTTCCAGTAAAGCCAAAGCAGAGGAGAGGCACGTGTGAGCCCAGTTGTACCCTTCGACTTCCCGTTTCGGTGCAGATTCTGCACGGCTATTCTGGGACTGCCAGACCCGCGCAGCAGAAAAGCATCAAACATTCAGGGGAATCCCCTTCTGTCACTTTTATTATTATGGCAAAAAAGTAGTGATGATGTGTCTTCTTAGACACGGTACTGGGCAGCAGGGTGTTCTTTATTTTAAGTAAAGGCAGGAAATGAGTAATAGATTTCCTCTGCAGTCAAACTGGGGCTTGAGGCTAGCTGGTTGAGAGAGCTTTAGCCTCTCAATATTTCAACTTTATGCTAAATGGGGAATAGTAACAATCCCTACTACTTTCAGCATTTTTGCACATTTCAAGTTCAAAAATATTAACTACCTGTGAGCCTCATCCTGTATCTCTGTAAGGAATATCCTGATCTCACCAGCTGGGAAACCACGGCCAAGAGAGGTCTACAGAGACACACAGAGAGGATGAGAAGCCACCGCTCCCTCACGTGGCACTAACTCCTTTTCCCTATCATCTCCCGCTATTATTAAAACCAGTTCTGTTCCCCCAGTGGTAGAAATGATGGGATTGCTTATATGTATCTATCTATCTTTGTTCAGAACAGGTCCAGATGCCCTCGTGATAAAATCCCCACACAGCCACCTGTGCTTTGTTTACATTAGGCCTCCTCCTACCATTACTCCCACTGATGAAGCTACACAACTGTTAATAAAGTTTTAGTGGGGGAAGATGTTTTTGCAGGCAAAGCAGCTGTTAGCTCACGGCACCAACTCATGTTTAAGACTCCTCTTTACCTGGATGAGAGCAGCCCAGTTCCTGTGTGTTTAATCTTCCAGCAATATTGACAATGACGGCTTTTTGCCTAGCACGGCTGAAGAGCCACACCAGACAACTTCTCCATGTAGAAAATCAAGTGAAAGGAAAGAATTAAAGCTAAAGAAGCCATCAACAAAAACAGACCGCACAACTTAATAATTAACGTGCTAAGGAGAATCACGCGGACGGGAGAATGAATGTGCAAACAAATCTAGAAAAAAATGAAGTTGTTTCCATTTCAGAGGAATTTGAAATGTTTACTGAACTAGTATCTTAATTCCGTTTGGGTAATGACTACTTAAAAACAAAATGTAATAAAATTCTACAATAGAGCAACAGTTAATTTTGACACCATGAATTTTCTACTGTGACTCTACTTAAAGTGATACACACTCCCCGAGATGACACTCTCCTACACTGAAAGGTCACTTTGATGGCTTTGCTGCTCCTGCCATACACTTCTGTCTTTTTGGGGTCCTCACTTTATGATTTGACACCACATTTACACTTCAGGCAATGAGACTAAGTAATATCACTGTCATGTTATTTATTTGCACTTAAAAATCTTTTCTATGGAAGTTATGCAAAATATAGAACTTGGGAAACATATAAGGCTGATTAACATTTTGATTGACTTCCTCTCAGAAGAGCAGTCTCACTTTTGAACCTTTATAGTCAAGGTGGCAGTTCCATTTTCTACCCTCATTCTGTTTTATTTTTCTCTGTTGGCACAACCAAATTGGGTCTGTGGGGACTGAATTTACCCCATTTTCCTCAGAAGGTCAACTCATGCTGGAGAACAGAGCTCCAACTTCTCCTAAGTATTTGTGCTTTCCTGCCACTGACTTCCCTTTCCTCAAACTCAAAATTTTAACACACTTCCAGTATTTCTACTAAACAAGAATCATCAGCTTTCAGCTTCTTCCCATCATCAAGAAACCCCCTGAAACCTCTCAGCTAACCTAAATCTCCTGTTGACCCACAAGCTTCCAACTTACCTCTTGCTGCTGCTATCCCCAAACCCTGGCTTACTCCCAGTACGCGACATGGTGAATCTCTGCAGGTCATGGGAGATTATGGGGTCCAACTACCCTTGTTGTTTTCCATACAGTACTTTTGGTTCCCTCCTTTTTGTAGCCATCTTAGAAGGTGAATAAACTAAGAGAAACATTGCCCACATTAATAGACCCTTACTATTTTTCTTATATTAAGAATTCAGACTCTTTAAAGAGGAAAACACGGGCATGCACGCTGTGTCCCATTCACAGAAATGCAGACTGTGAGCATGGCCACTGTGCAGGGCTCGGTGCCACGCCAAGGCAGTTACACACACGGCTTCTGGTGAAAAAAGGCACAAGAGGGAGACTGCTGCCAGACAGCCAAGAGCAAGGGCACAGCTACCCCCACACGCACGTGCCAACACATGTTGGGACTCCCAGCAAATTTAAAAACCGTTGTTGCATATATATTTTGCACTGCTCTGAATGACTGCAACGTGCAGAAGCAATGGAGAATCAGGCCTCCCCAGAAGCCCATTTATAAAGTTTCACTATCTGCTCCTTGGCCACGAGCACAAGCGGGTGATCTGTTTTCCCCAGCAAAGGAGACGTTCATTCAGGTCCTGTCTCCCTCCTGCCTTCTCTTTCAGCTTCGCGCATGCTCACTGCATCATTAGAGCTCAGACAACTTGTAAGACTCCACTGTTGAGGCTGCCTCATCGGGTTTTTGCCTGATTCACAGACACTGCCCATACTCACATGTTTTTTTCTTTTTCCTTAGTCTTCTTGCTATCTCTGCTTGGTTTTACAGACTCAGCCACTCGGATGTTTCTGAAGAAAACCCGTTCTTCCACTGGCAATGCTCTGTCTTGTGTCAGCTTTCTTCAGTTTTGACTTCAGTGGATATCCTACTGCTCTAGGTCGGTTCAGAGGTGGAGCTGCCAACCTGCCATTTCCTATGGTACTTTAAAGAGATACCTGCTCCCCAAGCAGGGGAATTTTCATCTATAAAACAAATTTCGAAATGTTTCTATTATACTTGCACCCAAGGTTTCTTAATTTCTTACCCATGAAGGAAAATTAATGTTAATATGCAAGACTTTATCTCTGCTTAAAACTTTCATAAACTTTTCATAAAACAAAATTATTATATTTCATAAAAGAAAATTATTACTGTTTTTACCTAAGTTATCGCTACCCAGCATTACCATCTAAAATCGAGGGCTTAAAATAATTCAATAGTGACCTACAAGAAAAGCAGGAATTTCAGATTTTTAAGTAAAATTACAGAGATGGAAAGCTGAATTCAATGAAGACATTCAAATGCAAAAATAATGCAAAAATAATGTGTGCTGTATACCAATTCCTAAGAACAAGAACTCATGACTCAGAGACCGTGAACATGCTCATGACCGTTTATGTGTCTCATGTTGTCCAAGCAAGAACAGAACCACAGAATAACCCATGAAATATCCAATACCGATCCCAATTTCACTAAGTAACAAAATACCCATTGACATCAGCAACACGGGATGAGGATCATGACCCAGTATGTCATTAAGAAACAACAGACCAACGTAGAAGCACTGACCTAATGTGGTAGTGGGGTGCTAGTAAGAGCATTGAAATGGTGTCCCCTGCCCAGGTAACTGCAGTATACCTTCCCCGTAGCTTGGATGTAGTTGGACCATGGACATACTAATCAATAACCATGCCCCCCTCTGTACACACCATGGCAGGGAAAGAGAGAGGGAGACTGGAGGGGAGAGACAGTAAGGATCATTTTAATTTTCCCTCGTATTTTTTTTCTTGTAAAAAAAATTTGCATAGCCTTGTCTCTACTTCAAAGAGCTCATTTGAAAATCCACATCTAAAACCCATTTAAAAAGAAAGTTAGAAATTACCAGCGAAGCAGAAATCCTCAGTCTCACCACCATGCTGGTGTCATTTCCCCGTTTGTACTGCTGACCCAGGTCTTTTTTTTCCCCCTTCCCCCTTCTCACATCATGAGTGCTTGACTGTGGCTGCTAGTCAAACATATCCTCAAGGCTCCCAGTGTTGTTCTATAAAAGGATGAACAATCGAAAGAGAGATATCAGCAAAACCCACCTCAGGGGTTCTGGGAGGGCCAGTAAGACGAGTACCCCATTTTAACTGATTAATTTTGAGTAAAATTTAAAAAAAAAAAAAAAAAAAAAAGAAAGTGGGATTGAGGAATCACCAGAAAGAATTTTCAGTTTCCAGTAGTCTTGTCTACTAAATAAACACAAGCCGGGCTTCCTAAGCTGGGAACCAGGCACACAAAGTTGCAAAGCATGAAGAAAAATTACTCAAAAAACCCTTTAAGGGTGAATTCCCTCCTGGGACTAAAGACCAGCATAAAAAAGCACACCCAGCTTTTGTGATTTCTTATCACAAGTCTAGCAAGATTGAGTCTTTTTCTGAAGTCCTTAGTTTCTGGAGCTACCTGACAGCATAGGAGTATCAGTTTCCATTAAAAGAAAAAAAACTGCCGATGACCTGTAAGCATTTGCAGGATTACGCCTGTAACATTCATGTGAAATTTAAGTAATATAGGCCTTGTGTTGTCCCTTTAGAAGTACAATGACCTGAAGGTTTAGGTATTACCAAGGTCCTGGTTTTCAAAAGTACTTTCTTAAGTTCCACTAACTTTTACATTGTTGTAATTTTCTTTTTTCTCTGGTTAGCTACAGAATTGCAAGCAGTCAGAACCATTAGTAATTCCTAAAAATAGCCATCCTATCCTCCTTTCCAAATTTAGAAATATATGGTGTTTATCAGGAAAATGGAGAATTAAAGCATTCTCTAAAATAAAGGTGGAGTGTCCTATTTTTGCCTTTTTAGTCAGCTCTTTTTTCCTCTCGACTCCCCTTTCCATCTTTGTATCCCTAATCCTCATTTCCTCACTCCTATTTTTATTCTGGGGAGTAACTGTCACCATCACTCACATTGTCCAACTCTCTTCAGTTTTCCCTCATTTTCAGTTCATTCATCCCTTGCTTCCTTCCACTTCAAGCTCCTTCTCCCCAGTTCAGCTTTTCCCTAATAAAACTGCCTCAGAGCAGCACACTTCTCCAGCTCTATTTAAGTCCCATTTCAATGATCATAAAAGGGCATAAACATATAGTTGGGAAAAAAAAATTGAGACTACTACAGCTGACAAAAAAAAAAAAAGGTGACTAATTTATGTATAAAATAAGGTCAGACTCAGTTGGCAGTCTGATGCAGAAGAAGAAACAAACATTTCTGGCTATGTAAAAGGGCTATTTCAACTTAAAATATTTCAGTTTTTCATTTCCAGAGGCTTTGCTTAAAAATTCTTTACTTAAACACACCCTCAGTAAGGTTCTGAAGGATTTATGATCCTAAACACAAAAAAAAGCTTTTATTTTTGGTTCTGCAAAACAACTTGGGTTCAGCTGAAACAAAAGATCTTCCCCCAACCCCCAAAAAAACCCCTTCTCCAAGATGTTTTTATTTGACATGAAGTAACTGTAATCCTCAAACCAACCAGCAATTTGGAAAATCTGCTTTTGTGTAAAGTGTTCTGGATCCTTTTGGGATGAAGAACACTGTATCAATCCTAGAAATAATTAACCAACATTTAAGGAATGCCAAAGGAGCCTCTCCATTATGCATTAGATCTTCCTACCTTTCAAACGCTATTAATGTTTAGGGAACTGTATCTGTGATTCCAATGGATGGCAAACCACTCTCCTTTTTCTAAATATTTCCTTGTCGCTGTGTCATCCCTTGATCTTCCCACCACCAACACCCTCTCCCTTCTTCCAGGTGTTTATTGCTTGTGTGATGGTGATGTCTCTTCTGTCATCCCCTTGACAAAACCTCACCCAGCTCTCCAGAAGCATCTCCTAATGCTCACCTCCTTTCTCCACCCTTTTAGGGAAGCCACAGCACTGCGTGGAGGAGAGCTGGTGCATCCCCACTCATCATTTTTCTCCTCTGCTCCCTCAGGTGTCCTCCCCTCCCACACCAGCATGCCGTAGACTTCCCTTTCTTCCACCGCGTTGCCTGAGCATGGGACTGAGATCAGCAGCTGGCCAAGCCACGGCCTGAGCATCTCCCGCAGAAACCCTGGTGTTCCCACTCTCATACAACTGGTGATGCACTTCCAGGTCCTTCAAAGAGTTTGTGCCTTGGCAGCTAGCTTCATAACAACCAAGCCTGGAAACCTTAAATAAAATAAAAATGAACACAGAGGAGTGCCGTCTCTTCAATTCCCTGAACAGAGGTCAACATGCCAACATCCATACCTCTTATCTTTACTGATGTAAATTGAAATAATTTCACCTTTAATTTCCAGTCTCATTTCTCACTTTACATGCTACCAAAGCTCAGTCAAACAACAGGTATACTTACCAGCACCAGCTCTTAACTGTTTGTCCCTTTGATTCCCTTTCCTCTGCTCTCGCAGCAGACCTGTCTTGTGATGATCGTTAACTCTGCCCTCCTTCCCTCACAGATACTCTCCATCCAGCCCACTTTGAGCAGATGAGTACAAAATGCTGTCCCTGAACAGAAGGAAATTTACTGTATAGCCAGTAATTATCAGTGAATATTACCAAGCCCACAGAGGTCAAAGAAATCTCTGTTACAGAATCAAAGCATGGAAGTGCAGTCCTTTGTGTAAAAGGGAGAGGGAAAGGTAACATTTCTAATTGAAAATTAAAGCAAGAAGCACAACACTAGCAAAATATATTTATTGTGTTAACGTACCATTTGTCTTCTGGGCAAGTTACTAAAGGTCATTTGTTCTTCATGGCAAGTGTTGAAAATAGTTTATGTTGTGGGTCTAACTTAAAGGAACAATGTCAAAACCCTCAGGCCCAAAATGACCTTTTTATGCCAACACAGAGATCTAAATCTCTTACTGAGGATAGTGGTGATGTACGCATTTCACTCTCTCCCCCTCCCTTCCTTCTAAACTCCCCCCCGACCCTTCACATGAAATACCTCACCACAGAAGACAGCACGACTGCAGAGTTAATGTGCCCACTCCACACTCATGCTGCTCATCCCTTGCTCTGCCCACCCTGCCAGACACCCAAGACAAGCAGCTTGCCGATGTGCCTGGTTCCCAAACCGCTCTCCGTTCAAGTGAAACGTAGTGCATTTGTGAGAGAGAGCAAAGCGGGGGGAAGGTATCAGACCCGCCCACGCCTCCCGGAAGAAAAGGAGCACATGCTGCCATGTGCTCTAGAAGGTAGGACGTGGTGACATGGTCGGTTCTTGTTTCAAAGCTACAACACTGCTGGTTTCCTGCCGAAACAGAGCCTCTGGGAGTCTCATCTAGGTGCTTCTCTCAGAAGGGCCTGGCTGTACCAGGGGGTGCTGCCGATGAAATAAAAAATACATGCACGTATGATAGATGCACAGAGAGGCAGACAAATAGATGGATTTGAATACGAAGTTCAAGGCTCTGAACGGTTGCAGACTGGCAAAACACCTGGAGCCTCACGTGATAATTTAAAACACAGCCCATCTCTACTAGCGCACAGATGCCCTCTGAAGTGTTAGTGTAAGATCGATGCGGTGGCCTCGTCCCCCTGCTCGGTGTTGTCGTGTTATCCTCAAGTCTCTTTAGTCTGAGCATATTGTGAGCTCCTGCAGATGTGGGGCACACAAAGACACTAAACAGCGCTTTAGGAGAAGGAACTATGATATACGCATCGTGGAACTGTAAACACCTTTTCACTTCCAAGGAGACAACCCTGCTGGCACTGGGTGAGGCCGCAGCACTGCTGCCTGCGTTGCCGCCGCTCTCTTCTGCGGGCGAAGAGAGACTTTCTGTCTCCACAGCCGTCATTCCCACGCTTCTGAGCCACACCTGTGATTTCTGACGTACGATACATCACATACATGAGACATATGACAGTACAGGCAACATGTCATGTCCTCCTACCCCACGCATCCCCCACAGGGCTCCATGTAGAAGATACGCCTTTTCCAGGCTGAATCCCGCAAGGTGAACACCTCCCGTGAACTAACGCTGAGCAGGCTTAGCATAACCTTTCAGAAGCCACTCAGCACTTTGCAGGATTTAAATGCAAAAGCCTCAAAAAGGCAAAGCTCATTTTCCCGAATTCCCAGCTCTGGCTGCCATTTGTGACAGACTTCACACATTTATGTGCTGCCCTGTCACATTTGGGTGGCAAAAAAATGGCAAAGTATAGATGCCGTGACAAGTAGATGAGACATGTTTTTCCTCTTTAGTGTTCTTAGGCTCAGATTTCCCTTCAACACATAGAGGAAGAGAAAAAACCCTTGGGGCAGACAGAAACAGTTTAAGAGTTTAGTTCCTGGGTAATTGTGAAAAGGATTTTCAAAAATTAAAAATTGAAACATTATGAAATATAGAGCAACCTTGGCCTTTCTGAAATTCTAAGTGTAGACTAATGCAATAAATAAAAATATGCACAGGCATACATTCTAATACGTATTTTTATACACAGATCTTATGAGTGAATTTCTATATTAGATGCATGAACTACATTAACGAGTTTCCTGGATACCTTTTTTATTTTTCAGTTGGTTGGAAAGACTTGCAGAGAAAAATACAGTAACAATTCAGACAAGATTATCGTTCCTGATTATGGTTCCTACAAAATCCAGTATTTATTTTCCTTAGTGTAAGGATCCAAGAGCAAACTAGTTACCTGGCTATTTAATAGGTCCTCTTGGAAGGCAATGAGAAATCCAATTATATTTAATACTAGCCATACACTTGAAAAAAACAAAAAAAAGGTGCTATGGTTGAGGGTGGGAGATTTAAGCAGGATACCATACCCTCATCAAGTCCTAATAGCTGTGATCCTTGTTTTGATTTTGCACTTGATGGTGAGTATCAATGTTACAAGAGAAATACTCAGCTCACAGATGGAAAATCAACCAGGGCTCCCGCAAAGCCTCTGCAACAGCAGTCATGATCAGACTTTTCAGGGTTCATTGGTTGGCTCACAAATGTATGAAATATTGCCCCGTAAAATACATATAAATAAATAAACCTACAATTAGATTTACCCCCCCACACACTGTTTGTTTCCTTTTTGCAATGAGTATATGCACTTTTATTAGTCAAAAGCAAGTATTGACACACAACAAGATTTAAAGTCAGAGTTACCACTTGGGTGGTATCCCCTTGACTCAGACATGTCACAGGATTTCCTTTAATGGGCAAATTACAGACTTGAGTAAATTCTGTCCTACACAGCTGTAGTTAACACCAAGTATCTAACAGTAACTCTGACCTTAATCAAGCTTCAGTATGGAAGTTTTATTTCACCTTAATCTCCTGCATCTGTTTCAAAGCAGAATGTCCAAGTCAAATCCAAGGGCTGAAAATAGGTTATTTTAAATTGTGAGATATTAAATACTCTAGCTGAAATCCTGGCTCCTTTGAATTCCACAGCAAATATCCCATTCACTTCAGCACTGCCAAGATTTTTACCATGGAGAATAGCCTGGAATTCAGTTTGTAAAGGTGAAGCAATAAAGAGTCTGAATCAACTCCCACTGAAGTCCATGGACAGACTCCTATTCATAGCAGTGGAGTGGATCAGACTCTAAGCTCGTCTTGGCAGAGCTAGGAGCCATACCCTCACAGATAGTGAAAGAATTGTTGTAAATGCCAGACAGAATTAGGAAGTACAAGAACACCCAGTACTTTATACGGTGTTTTACAAGAAGTTCAAAGCTCTAAACTGGACATAAAGTTAAACAAATTTCAATTAGATTAAGAATCAGTCATTTCAATGTACTAAAAACCCAAGCTAAGTTTTCCCATAATGCTTGAAGTAGGCAGAGCAGAATAACAATTTACTTAAATGTAAAAGTAAACCTGTAAGAGAGAGGGAGACAAGAGAGAAAGGCACAAAATAGAATAATCTCAGGAAAAAAAAAACCAAAACAAAGCCATAAATCAAAGAAGTAACTCTAGCTTTCAGTGATGGCTCTACGATTTCATCTATGTTTTTGGCTTCTATGTACATTGTAGTGAATCATGCTGTACTGAAAGACAAAAAATGCTCACGACTGGATTAGAAAACGATTCATAATTGACATTGCCATGAAAAATGTTTGCAACACAGAATTAGGTTTCCAACCTTGGCCTATTAATTTAATATAAAACATAGAAACAGCTATCGAGTATTTCACATAGATTGGCTTTGCTTGCAAGGGTTTCCCTGTGGCAAAGTAGACTCTGCTGGTTTTTTGCGGGACCTGCCCTTTCGTGATATTGGTAGGACTGCATTCAAACCTGACCAAGCAAGTGGCCACATGCTTGGAATTTGTTTATTGCTTTTTATCCTACTCTCCATAACAAATTAATTGCTTTGAAACAATGCATTACAGACAGCAATGGCTACAGTATGCAGTTGAGACATGACAGCAATGAAATGAAAGGAAAGAAGACATGTGGAAGGAGGATGGATTGAAGAAAGGCAGAAGGGCAAAACACTGTAAGTACCACGTCTATCATTTGTATCATATTAGGAAATACACGATCCCTATGAAGATCTAACATATATATGCAAAGAATGCTTCTTCCGGAACATGCTGTAAACAGCAAGTAAACTCTTCCAGCTGGGATGAGTGTGCTGGTTAAAGACCACAGAGGGACCATAAACTCAAAGCAGCCTGCAGGCCAGGGAAAGCAGAGATCCCACTCACTTTGTCTGCACTGAACAGCAGTATGATCCACGCAGAGCCCTCTGCAAGAAAGACTGTTGAAAGGCGATCCCATTTGATGCGGAGGCTGAGCAAAGATGCAGTACAAGAGAATTTTTCAGGGCTAGCAGTATAGGCAGGGGTTAGGCTGTCAGTCCTCACACCAGCTTGGGAACTATTCATAGAATTGTAGAATACCTCAAGTTGGAAGGGACCCATAAGGATCATCGAGTCCAACTCCCTGCTCCTCGCAGGACTACCTAAAACTAAGTCATATGACTAAAAGGAGTGTCCAGATGCTCCTTGAACTCTGACAGGCTTGGTGCTGTGACCACTTCCATGGGGAGGCTGTTCCAGTGACTGACCACACTGTCAGTGAAGAACCTTTTCCTAATGCCCAATCTGAACTTCCCCTGACATATTGCAACAAAAGAGGAAGCTGTGAATACAATCTAGAGGTTTATTTTATTGTTTCACTCATTTTGCTGGTAGCTTGGCTTCCAGTTTTGTAATCAAGAACGTTACCCATTGCTCCATTAGATTAAAAGGACATGTTCTTCCTGTTAAGCTCATCCAACATTTTAAAGCAAGTGTTGGTCAAACTGATAATTTGGATAGTTTCACATTCCTTAAAGGTAAGAAATGCATACAGAAGCACCTCTGCAGGCAAAACTTTTGAGAGCCCGAAGCACGTGACAAGTGTAGAATCCCAGGAACCCGGTAGATCACCCGCTCAGTTGAGAAATTGGAACAAATGCCCAGCACTATCAAGTGCCACAACATGTAAAGAAGTCTCCTCTGGCACGCTTTCAGCAGCAGCCCTGGTAAGGCAAGGGACAACTTTGTACCTTGATTCTCCATGCTGACTCCCTAGGGGAAGAAGGACGCAAGCCCGATTTCCCATGAAAGAGATGATAGTACACACTGGTACCCAGAGTGAGATAGATGTAGGCGGCCAAGAATCCCATCTGAAGAATCCACTGAAGGACAAAAAATGAAAAATGTAGAACTCCATAAAAGGAATGTACAACGCTAACAGTGTCACCCAGAAAGGGCATAGAGGAAATTTAGAGAGCTAAGAAGGAATCTGAAAAGTACATGTTTGGAGAGGTTAAAAAAGGAAAGAAAAAGGGTAAGCCAGTCTTCAATTAGATTTAAATATTGAAAACATTTCCTTTTCTCAGTGACAAAACAATTTTCAAGAAACATGTTAGTCTAACAGTTTTGAATTAAAAAATGGCAAGAGGAAAAAGGTAAACTTAACTCAAAATGTAAGCAAGATTTTCAATCACAATTATTTGAAATTCCAAGCTCTGGACCTGAAAGAGAGTCCGAATGCATTTTGTGTTCCTTTTTCAGAACGCTGATATCCAGCAAAGGCAAGAAAGGGTACTCTCTCATCTGCTAAGTGCACTTGGCAAAAACAAATGAAGACACATAAAAGAAAACAGAAAACTCCTCCCTGTGCATAATGGAAAAGGAAATGGTGAAGGAGTAAGTTGTTTATTTGGGGACCTGCATCTTTTGAGCAGCAATCTCACAGCTGTTTTGCTCACTGCTTATGAGACTAACCTCTGCTGTGGCAGTGGTGGATTGCATATGGGGCTCATCATTAGACTTCTAGGCTGGGGATTTCCAGGCATTCAGCCTGCGGCACAGTTCATCTGCCTCTGAGGTAGATGAGAGCTTTAGTATTTAATTCCATAGCAGCAGACAGAAATCACGAGCACTTTTAAATCACCACCCCCTACTACAAAACAAGACCAGAAAGAGCCTCTGATAACTGCTTTAAAAAATTGCAAGAAAAAGACGTCTGCATAAAGCCACCAGAGGGACTGATCCAGGGTTCGGACTATTTCTTTTCTGAAATGGATGTCTAATCTGTCTTTAACAACTCTGGGAGGACATTTCTATAGACCTTCCAGACTTCCAGCACTATCTACAGTGGGATCTTATTACCAGACATGGCTGGGAGAAATGAAAATTATGAAAAAATATGAAATAGAGAGGAAATAAATGTGAGCTATGCAGGCTCTCCCCACATGTAGTCACTACACATTATTTAGGTTTGAAATAGACCAAATTACTGGCTATCTGGACATATTGACTGAGCATCTGCTGAACAACCAACAATATATCTGGAAGAAAGATTTATCTGAAGGATGCTGATTTTAAATTTTATTGGCCAACTTCGCTGCTTTTACATATAGGGAAGGGAAAAGGGAAGAGGAGGACTATGCTTTACATGAGCACCCCATCATACAGAATTGTTTCCTTAGGTCAAAACCAAAAGGAAATTAGGATAGATTCCAACAATGATACCTGTTATGTATCTCTTTCAGCCGTATATATTTTCTTTTATCAGTCCTATTTTCAAAACATACTGTTGCCATAACTAATGGGGACAGAATGTTTTTTTAATTAATTAGGGGTAAGAAAGTAAATTCTAGGATGATGTTATCAAAAGCAGTCACAGCCAATTTAGTTTCGCTGGCATGGAAGTCAATGGAGATTTCAACACCAACTACAAACACAGCAGAATTCAATTAATGGCAAGGACTTTTGAACACTACATGAAAATACATTCATGCACCCACCCTCCTTCGTAAGCAGTCCTACAGCAGTTGGCAGAGCTAACAGCAGAGTACAGTGCTACTCAGTCTGTATTTCGGTAGCACAGCCTGGCTCTGAGTAAATAATACTAAACAATAATTCTTGGTTAAGAATTCATTATACAGAAGGTTCCAAATAAAAAAGGGAAAGAGAAAGAAGTCTCTAAAACATAGCCATTTACAGTTGTGCACTGTTAAAATCACACCTAGTAAAACTGCACGAGTTAAGGCAAATAATAATAATAATAATCTGAATTAAACTAAATAAAATTTGTCAGAATGGAAAGAAAACAAATCCAAAGCCTTGACAGCAACATAAAACCAGAATTCTGCCCATTCCCTTCATAATGGCTTTTCTATTGAGCTTCGTTCTGACCTTTTATTACTTTTCCAACACTGAAGAATATTGCTTTTCAAAATTCTTCATGTCTTTGCTACCCCTGCCATTATTCCCGCTCCTATTGTTAAGAGCTGTTAGCCACTGTTGTTCCAAGGTGCACAGTACTGTTGTACCTTAAAAAAAAACCCCAAGAACATAAGTACTTTTCGGGGGGGGGGGGGGGGGGGGGGGGCGGGCGGGAATCTAAATGTTTCCCACTCTTCCTTCTAGAGACCAAAGCCACATTTTGGTATAAAATTAAATAATAATGTAACTAAATGAATAAATAATAGTTTAATAAATATGCTGGCAGATTGAAAAGCATGAAATCAATTTCCTGCTGTAAGGGAGGGAAAAAAGACGCTTTTATATGACTTGACTGAACTTAAATAGACATTGTCCTGATCCTGTAATTGTTCCATGCTCAGAACATCTATTGAATTCAATGGGAGCTCCAAAACTAGATCAATTAGAGGATCAGAGTTGTTTGGGAAAGGCCTGCCCATCACTTTGAGAAAACAAACCAGACAGACATTGAAAAAGAATGTAAGCCCATAACTAGTCTACAAGATTAAACAAACGAGGCTATGCAAATCCTACAGCCCATAAAGAAGCACGCAGGCACACACAATCCTAATGATGCCTCTTAAAACCAGTTCTTGCTCACAGTGAAGAAGGGCTTGTCAATAACTTCAGTGCGAATATGAACTTTAATACGAGTATGACCAGGCTTCAGGAGGAAAAGTCAAAGCGCTGACAGTAAGTTAGGGCTACTGATTTAATTTGCACTGTATGTTTAAAACCTACTGGATCAGCATACAGCCCAGCAGCTCTTTGCACCAGCAGAAGGCCTGTCAGAGTACAATTTTGCCCTTAAGCAGAGGCGAAACTCTGGCTCCAGTCCAGAGCAACTAAGACCAACACACAAACAAAGTCTGCTTCCAGGCTTGCAGCTGTATCTTAGTGGACAAACCCCTGTGCTGCTGTGGAGCCCTGCTGATTTTAGTCCTGCAAAAGCACAGAGACCTAACTGCAAGATTTGGACCCTTAATTCCCAAGAAAGACTGTAAGAGCTATTTTAAAATGAGGATCATAAAGGAGAATTTATAAAAATGTTTAGTTTAGCTTTTTTTCTCCTCTTGTTTACAAATGGCATCTAAATGCATAATCATTAATCCCTTATCAGTATTTCCATGCTGCACAGTCAGTTTTGTGGATCAGTTTTTCACAGTATAAGAGTCTCACAAAGCCTCACCTAGTTTTTTGTTAAGGTCTCAGACAAACAGTACTCATACCTGAGCATACCTCAGTACAACAGTAAGCAGCCTGATGTAGGATATTCAGTCTTTAGCCCATTTCAATGGGCTCTAACTTAAGCAGTCAAGATCTCAAATTACTTTACAATGACAGCTGGTTCTGCAAGCATAAGTCTAATTATAAAAGATAACAATGATATTTAGCATATTGGTGTTTTTTTTAAATGGCAGTACAGGTCATCAAGTAGCTCAAAGCTATTTCAACTCCAAGTAGCAAATTCTCACCATGAAGAGTATGAGCAGTTCAGCTACACTCCCCAGTTCTCACAACCATATAAAGCAGATTTCAAAAGGAATTCAAAGGGCTGTACGGAGTCATACGTGCTCAGAAAAAAAGGCCCATCCATTCCCTTCTCTGGCAATAATCAGGAACATATACCCAGGGAGAGACTATAGAAGAGAGTCAGATATAGAATGATTATTCCTCCGACATATCTTCCCAACTCCTTGCAGCCTATAGCTCATAGACTTCCCAAGCACCCCAAGATAGAGCCTCCAGGCTGTATCTACATCTTTGTATTCAATAGCCCCAATGGACTTTTCATCCATCCACTTGTCTGACTGCTTTCTAATACAGTTACACTTTAGACCATCCATAATCTCCTGTGACAAAGAGTTTCACAGTTGTATAAAAAAATACCAGTCCCTACTTGGCCCCAAAATGGATCCAACTATGCCTGTGCCCTTCGAGACAGAATAAACCCCCACAATGGGGTTCCGCCAATGTCTTTGCCTTGTATGTCAATGCAAAGCAGGCATTCGCGGCTCCTGCTGCGCATCTCCAAACACCACCACGAGCTACGGTCTTGGTATATTCTCCATATACCACTAAGCTGCCGTGAGGGCAGTGATGCAGCACACATAAAGCCAGTTCACATACGCAGAACAGCTGCCTTCTCCATGACACAAATTCTACAGAAGAATCCATGTTTTTATCCAACTGACTGCCAAACAGAAAATTCCCTCCTCCAGCTACTTTAGACATTGCAGTTGGAAAAAAAAACACAACTGAGGTATTGAAAAGAGACGCTGCACTTCTGCAATCACTTCCATAGGATCATAGAAAAATTCAGGCTCAGAGGGACCTCAGTAGGCCTCTGGTCTAACCTCCTGCTCAAAGGAGGGTCAGCTGTGATCAAAGCAGGGTCAGCCAGGAGCCAATGCAAAAGCTAAAAGAGAGTTTCCTCTTTCTCCCCTTGCCCCTCAGCTCGATGTTCCTGCTACATCATTAGGACAGTTGCTGATGCTTACATGACAGGGTGTGTCATTAAAAAACTAACTAAACATTAGTTTGCAGCCAGATCAGTCCCTTGCTCTGGCTCCCCACACAACTGCCAAGCACTAGAAAGGATGCATGACCGCCCTATACTGTGGCATCCCATTCTGGTGCCACTTTAAAGTGATTATACAGGTGCAGTGTGAGTCTTTCACTTTTAGTCCATTGATTCTAAGACACATCAGTAGTTAGCAAGATATGTTATGACCTTCATCACTTTGTAGAAACCTTGCAACTTCCCAGTAAAAGCTCAGCCCCTTGGACAACAAATTCAAGCCGACTGAGAACCACTTGTTTTTCCCAGCTACCATTCACAGGTGCTTTCAAGTTGTCCACAATCATTCAGCATTCATTGAAAAGGCTGGAAAAAGGACCTCTGTAACAAGATTGTACCTTGCTGAAATAAAAGAATTGGCAGAACTTCCCATCAAATCCTCTGTGGACTGAGCCCCCTATTTTAAAAACAATGTTTGCCAGTGGTGCCAGTTCTGATTAGCCGGGTTAGCTCAGTGGGTTAGAGCATGGTGCTAATAATGCCAAGTTCACAGGTTCAATCCCTGCTTAGAATCATAGAATCATTTAGGTTGGAGAAGACCTTTAAGATCATCCAGTCCAACCATTAACCTACACTACCAAGCCCACCTAAACCAATCAAGGGTAGACTAGACTAAACCATATCCCGAAGTGCCACATCTACCTGTTTTTTGAACACTTCCAGGGATGGTGACTCCATCACCTCTCTGGGCAGCCTATTCCAATGCTTGACCACCCTTTCCGTAAAGAAATTTTTCCTAATTTCCAGTCTAAACCTCCCCTGGCGCAGCTTGAGCCCATTTCCTCTCGTCCTATCGCTAGCTACTTGGGAAAAGATACCAACACCCACCTCACTACAACCTCCTTTCAGGTACTTGTAGAGAGCGATAAGGTCTCCCCTCAGCCTCCTCTTCTCCAGGCTAAACAACCCCAGTTCCCTCAGCCGCTCCTCATAAGACTTGTTCTCCAGACCCTTCACCAGCCTTGTTGCCCGTCTCTGAACACACTCCAGCACCTCAATGTCTTTCTTGTATTGAGGGGCCCAAAACTGGACACAGTATTCCAGGTGCAGCCTCACCAGCGCCGAGTACAGGGGGACAATCACCTCCCTGCTCCTGCTGGCCACAGCATTCCTGATACAAGCCAGGATGCTGTTGGCCTTCTTGGCCACCTGGGCACACTGCTGGCTCATGTTCAGCCGGCTGTCTACCAACACCCCCAGGTCCTTTTCGGCCAGGCAGCTTTCCAGCCACTCCTCCCCAAGCCTGTAGCATTGCATGGGGTTGTTGTGACCGAAGTGCAGGACCCGGCACTTGCTTACTGCAGGGGGGTTGGGCTCGATGATCTTTCAAGGTCCCTTCCAACCCAAAGCATTCTATGATGATTCTATGATTCTTCTGTCTTAAAATGGGCAAATGGGAAAGAATCTCTTTCCTCTTACTCCCATGCTCAGAAGCGTGGGATACATTTACATGACATCCTGAAAAAAATACTCTGCAGTGCATAGAGGGCATTAATGCGAAATGGTAGATGCTGCAGAGATCATTTGCTCATATTTACCTCTTTCCTTAACACGAGACACACTGTTAAATGGCATACAATGTATTTAAAATTAAAACACTTTTTCAAGGAATATAAAAAGATCCAGACACTCTGTAACATATAATTAACTTGAGAAACTAGCTAGAAGAGCTTGGCAGGACTCGAAAAGATTAATGCATGTGTGGATGAAAACATTCATATTTGCATTCAAAATAAAGTGTCCTCCTACAAGTAAGTTAGACCGTACATTTCAGCTGTGGAGCCTCTACTCCACGAAGTCACTACTGAAGAGCCTGGTACCACTCGCCATCAGCCGCAGAGCGCTTGTGAGACCAGATGCAGGAAGCCCTTGGTCCTTCAGCCCTCGCAGCCCTCGCAGGGAGCAAAGAGAGAGCGTGCCAGTGTGTCTCTGGCAACTGAGGAGCTCTCCTTTAGGGCGCCCATCTGAGGTGTGGGTGCTGGAGTTCACACGGCCAGGCTGTGTGGAGAAAATCTGTACAACCATACTTTTACCTGTTTGGTGCCTAATCCTCAGTGGTGCGTGGCATGATTGGTGACCCGAGCAACCTGACTTAACTTTGAGATAGGCTCTAACTTCAAAGCTGGCCTTGTTTTTAGTGTGGGGTTGAGCCATACGCCCTCCGCAGGTCCCGAAAATATTCTGTGATTCTATGAGCATCAAGAAGGCAACAAAAGAAGAATTATCAAGACCAAGAAACAGAATGCACTGTACATGTTAAAGCAGGGCAATAGAGGATTAATGACTGAAATGTTTGTGACTCACTGTTGTATTTCCACCAAAATACTTATTTCCAGAAGAGGTATAATCTTAGGAAACATTCACAGGTATTCACAGATATGTTACAGAGACATACCACAGGAGGGACAATAAAAGATCACACAAGCCAGCTTTGTAGCTCTTAAAAGCAACTAACGTTCACTGAGAAGTAAAAAAGAATAACCTTTATTGTTTAAATAAGCATATTGGACAACAATTCTTTTCAATACTACCAGACACAGAGCAGTGGAAGAATAAAAATTAGTCTAAAAATATGCACAGAGTTTCAAAAGGAAGCAGCTTCTCTTCTCCCCTCTCTCATCACCACTGCTTAATGGTGTGAATTTGGTTTCCAGTACAAAAAGAGAAGAGCAAAATCCCTTCAAAAAACACAGTTGGGGTTTCGTTTCTCTGAGTTTGTATCCACCTTGATGAGTGGATTACAAACCCAAGCAAACTGAGCCTAAGGCTAATCAAAATGCAGTGGAATTGCATTATAGCTAACCATCACTGCTGTTCCTCTCACTTCTTCTTTTCATTCTGCACTGAAGATAGGATTAAGTGCAGGGTGAGAAAGGGGAAAAAACCCAAACCTGTGACTATTTAAAGTATTAACTTCCAGCACAGCAACTTGCAGAACATCTGCATTCCTGAGGATGATTTGTGTTACCACCAGCAAGAGGGGGGATGAAAAAGCGGGGGGAAGAAAAGAATGGAAGCCAAGTTATCAGAAGTAAAAATCTGGCATGCAATTGGGCCATTTGACGTAGTAATCAAGTACTCTAGAATTTGAAATTTTTAATATTTATTGTGCACATTTCTGGGGGAAAAAGCACGTAAAAATAGTAAAAATAATTTCTCAGAGTATTAGCTCAGATCAATAGTTGCACACTACCTGTAGCAGGCTAGACCTCAGCTGAAAGATCAGAATGAGGAAAACTTGAGGTATACGTGGCACAAGAAGAGGACGCCACAGAAGAAGACACAATGAGGTGTGGGCTGGTTAGGTGAGGAGGCTGATACATCAAAACAGGTGTGATAGAAACTCACACATAATGTCAACAGTGGTCCGGAAAAGCTTTTCCAGCCCTGACCAGAGTAACGCTCAAGTTCCTTCAAAAATCTGATCCTTCACTCCTTTCTTTGGAGAAATGCTACAAAATTTTAATTACCTGTCATCATCTCTAAGTAAATAAGGCAGGATATTTAGAAAATAATAACAGGCCTGACCACACACTGTTTTCACAGCTACAAGTGTTTTCTTTTAATTTGCCTCACAAATTGGGCCCATATTGAACTCATCTGAACATAGCGGTATTAATTGCAAACCAACACGCGCTTTTGGAAGAGCAGAAGTAAAAACTGGCCAAAAAATTGAGCGCTCGTCTTCCCCACAGGCTCCATCATTGCCCATCTCCAACCTACCCGCCTTACTCCAGCTCCACTGAGCTCTGCATGAGGCACACGGCTCAAGTCCTCCCACAACTACAAGGACGAGGAGCAAAGAAGCTGTGAGGAGAAGGCTACAACTCTTCTAGGCCCCTTGGACTTATCAGCCAAGAGATGTCCCCTTCATCTGCTGCTCTGACATGAGTCCCGCACATGCTGCTTGCTTCCAGCCCCACTGCTCTTGCTGCCACCAGAGCCAACACTGGGCATCCCCTGGCACCTCCCAGTGAGACAAGTGCGGAGGCCACAGCTACAAATATTTTTTTCCTGACATTAAATTCTGAGGCAGACATCACTTTGCATTCAAGCCAAGTTACCGTACTTTTACTGCAGGTCAGATTATTGTTCCCCAGCTAAGAAACACAAGGACTTGGACACAGGTTTCCTTCCCTCAAACCCTTCTGCCATTTTGGAAAGGGCTGTGGGTCCAGCCCAGTCCTGTCAACAGGGCCACGCACAAAAACCAGCATTTTCCTGTATGAACAAAAGGAGTACAAACCTTTGAAAGTACTCATTCAATTATTAGACTTTAAATAAAAAGGAAGTGCATCGGTTTTCTCCACTCATGATTTATTAAAAACTGAATCTGAATACCACTCACCCACCGGTGACGCATTCTGGCCCAAACACGTTTTTGTGTGAAAGATGGCAAAAAGATCAACAGCAGCAGACCTTCCCCGTGACCTTTCTTTACATGCGGTTTAGGAACAACCAGCACGCAATCCTGCAGCTACGCAGGTGGTGATCTGAGACAAGGAAATTGTTGTTGCCAGCGTTATTGTGAAGCCAGCTGCCACCACAGAGATCTCAGATAAAACGCAGGCGCTGTCGCCTTCATAGCAACCCAGTGGTGACCAGCACACGGAACGCTCTCAGGATCCACGCAGAACAGAGTGTGCCCCAAGTGCCTTCCCCGGGACATTTGCCACTATTCACTTGCTATGCCTCTGCATATCACAACCTTCTAGGGTAGTGCAAAGTAAAAGGTAAAATAGGAAATTACAGCAGTTGTCCACATTCTACCAAAGTACACTATCCTGAAATACTCTGTATGATGGCAAAGAAAGGGTGAACAAGGTTCAGAAAGACATGCAAATCCATAACAAAGTTCCAGTCCATGAGCTGTCCCAGATTCAAAGATGACTACTTACATACTGAAAGTTGGGTGTCTATCTCTGCTTGACTGTATCAGTGCCAACAACCCAGTGAAACCTGGTATATGAAAATCTGCCATGTGGTGTACTGGAGCCATATGTGGTCAAGACTCGTTAAGACCTACTAAGTTCCAGTGACGTATACTATGCACACTTAGTATTTCACCCTCTTTCAAAAATAAATTTTTAGTTCTCCCTTGTTTAGTAACCGTCAGTGCTTATGCTAAATTTAAGTCAGACCAGAACACAGACTATCTATTAGCCAAATTTTACTTTTAATGGTAAACTTACTGACTTGAAAATTTAAAAAGAGCCTTGAACTGCAGCAGCGTGCCTCATTTTTGCTTTGGTTTGTGTGGTATCTTTCAAGTGATACAACTCTTTTTTTAAATAAGGCTCATTAAATCATTATGAAACATAATTACATAGTCCCAAAAAGCTCTTTACCCACCATAAGGTATCCACAGTGGTATTAAATATTTTATCTTATTGTCAGCTTACTATAAAAAGATTTTAACCTTTAGCTGATCTATCCTCACATTTGATTGTTATCCACTGTGGTGCATGGAAAGGAGCCAGGGTTTCCCTCTGCACTGTTTTCCTATCTAAGCAACGTGCCTCGGACTACACCTTAGCTCCTCTGCTGTTTTCAGTGAAATGTATGTGTGAAGCTATTCTAATATCCTCCAAAGTCAACAGCCAACACGGAGGAATATGAGCCCCATCACTTTAAGGCTTTAGCTCCAACATTTTTAGTGTGTTTTTTTGTTTTAATTGGGCGTTTTGGTTTAAATCCTACTTTCTGACTGATGAATTTTTCGATTAATGCAACTCATTTTCAGCTTGGTATTTTGCCTAGTTCCCTTCAAATTGAAGCAATTATAGAAAAAATTAAGTACTCCAATAATTTTAAACCTCTCTACACTCTGCAATATTATCAGTGTACTTCACTTTTTTTTTAAAGGTGCAAGCTCTTCAGGAGTGCTTACTATTCAAGCACGCACGGTCTATGAACTGATTAAATATTATCAGACAATTTAAAATCTTTACAAGAGCTTTGGCTTTCCAACATTGAAAGCAAATGCTGTACTAAACTCAGATGCTATGACATGGTATGCTCCAAACAAAAGAAATGCCAAAATTATTTTCAAACAAAGACAATCTCAGGCTTTATATATACAACAGCAGAAAAAAACAGCCTCTTCAAAACTGAAGGGTGAACTCTTTCTTCTCAGATCACGAGCCAGAGAACTTAGGCCAAAGTCCTGCCAGACATATGTGTAGACTGCTGCATGCAAAGCCTCATCGACTTCCATGCTGCTACTGGAGTACCAGTAAAGGTCCTCCTCTTGCAAAACGATTTGTATGACTGGGGCTTTAATGAACACATATTTCACTTTGAAGAAAAACCCACCACAGGTAGACAGATACACTCATCTGAGGGGCTCCAGAGGTTTGAAATTACTACCGTCTTTGCAGTACAGCAGTCAGACTTCTGCCACTCTTCCTATGTCAGGAGTTCCTATGTATGATTAAATGAGCTCTGGAGCAGGAAGTTACCTCATCTTACACACTTAAATGCTATCTTAAGAGTCCACTTTTACAAATCTACTGCACTTAATCATAATTTTAGTGCTCTTTTCATGTAAGAGTAGATATAAAGGTGATAAACCTACACACAGAAACCTTATTATCTCTTTCTAGTAGAAAAAGAAACTGAGGCAAAGAGAGAGTTTGTTTTGGCAAGTACGGTTAAAAGAATAAAACCCAAAGAAATACACAGAACATAGATCAATGAAATCGATGCTTTCAGTGCAAGAGTTGGCTTCTTCCCATATGTTACACTGCATTTATAATTTCAAAAAATACTGTATTACATATGATGGTACATGACCACTGAAAAACAGGCTTACTGCATCCTCTAACTTATCTGTGCTAAGACTATCCCTCACACAATTTTTTAAACCACTCAGTTAAAAACAGTAATAATTACAATATGACAGATTCCTGCCAGTGTCAAACATCTATTATTCCTTGCTTAAAGAGAGGGAAAAAGCAAAACAGGTTATCTTTTTTTTTTTTGGTACTGTTAAATACCACAAGAGCAGTTTGTAGGCTCAAGGGTAAGTTTTTGATTGCTCAACAAATGCCATTACATTCCACACAGATTTCTCCTGATTGACCTAAAAAGCAATCCCCTGGAGATGGGGCAAAGGCTGATCGGCCTAATCAGTTTTTTGTCCCACATACCACAATTTTTTCCCCACATATCATGAGAACACCACTCTATTGCAGTATGTGAGAATAACCTAAACCATTCTATGATTCTTTGATAATGCGTACTGTCAGGCGGACAAAGTTTGCAGAGGTAACTTCTGACCCCACCCTCAGGCGTCTGTCTGAATATGAATTCTCCAAATTTAAGTCCACCACCTATTGCCTAATCCAAAATACTTTTAAAATCAGCACTTCGACTGTTAAACAAACTCTTTTTACCATGTATTTCAATAAATACTTAATGAATAACCTGTGACAGGGAAAGAAAAAAGGATGGCAACAGAGGAAGGGAAAGATTACAAATGAGCATTTACAGCAGCGTATTTTGTGTGTTCTTCCTGTATCCATTTTCAAACCTGTCTTCCCTTTCTTTGCTCTTTGGAGTCACCTTTCAACCTTGACCTTAGTTAGCAGAGTGAAAGAGATTAGCTTCAGTGCTGGGATAAGCAAGTCTTAGGTCTAAACAGCCCTTCTCTACACACATGTATCAGCCATTCATGTTGGTGAATGTCAGACGTGGATCAAGGGAGAGGAGACATCACAGTGTAAAGGTCTCACCACGGATCAGCCTGTCAAAATGCTGTAGGAAAATACGCATTCTTTCTACATCCCGTGCCAAACGCATGAACTTATGAGTGGTGTCAGGCTTCAGGTGGACAACACAAACCGGAATCCAAAGGGCCAAACTCTTCTCATTTGCAGCAAATTATGAGCTCATCAGTAGAACTGCTCTGGATTTTCTTGTGTCAGAGAGGGTGGACTTTACAGATGATGTCCTCTGGGAAGGAAAGGTGCTCAAAGGAATAGTGTCATACTAAAATCTAGTCAAAGCTGTATCATTAATTAACAGCAGTCCCAAGCCCCACAGCTGCTCCCCAGAGCCTCTCTGACAGTTTTGTGGTTTCACAATCGCAACTTGTCTTTCTTAAGTACTATTGTCTCCGTCTTGATCTATGTAACACCCACAGAAATATCAGGGAAAACAATGAAACTGACTGTACACTAGGGATGGGGTTATAAAAAAAGCACTTAACATCAGTCTCATTCTGCTCCCATTGACGTCAGCTATAAAATTCCCATTGCCTTCCTGGAAGCCAAGAGATGCCACTGTGGATCACTTTTGAAAATAGCAATCAAGAGCAGTCAAATGCAAAAAGATAGCAGACTGACACATTTTTTTTTCCCCTCCTGTTGCTTCTAATTACAGTTTTATTTAACTGTACCCCATCATCTGCATGCTATTTCAGGGAGGGGGTCCCCAAGACCAAATGGAGAGGTCAAAGCCCTTTGCAAGTACGCTTAAATTGATGCTGGCTCTCCAACCCAGCTTTCTCATGTAGCCTTCAACTGGAAGCGTGGGTGTGTACACATGGTTTATTTAGTTCAGTTCCTATTTTGTTTCTGTACTGAGGTGCCCTGCAAAAAAAGACTAGTTTTCCCCCTGGCTCGCTTCTGGAACAAACTGTGAGGACCCTCCAAGGGGAAACAGTCTGACAGGAGAGTTCATCCCAGCACCCATGCTACACAAAGAGTATGTCTACATGTAATGCCAAATTTCGCTCCTTCAACCTTTCTCGCAGACCTCTCATCCTCTAACACCCACAAACCAACAACCCAGAACATGAAACACATAACCCAATGGTATGTTATAGAAAACTTACCCACCGCCACCACTCTGCCATGCTATCTGCTCAGTATTTCTGGCATTTTGAATGGACAGAATTAAAAACATGCTGCAAAACCATCCCAGGGACACCACAAGGACCAAGAAAAAATACAGGCCCAGAGCTTTCCAATACGGAGGTGGCTAGCTCAATGCAGAGGGCGTTAGCCCTAGGCATAATGGACCTATGCCAACCCACAAAGCTGGTATCAGGGCCCGGGCTCTCTGCCTGGTACAGCCCACGCTGGAGGGCAGATGCAGTCAGGTGGGGAAGGAGCTGCAGTCTTGATATGGCAAAGTCTAGTCAATAATTACAGGTGTTGGTAAGAGGAACACGGTGACTGCCAAGTTTAAAACAGGAAAAAATAGTTCTTAACCACATGTAAAAAATAGTGGCCCAAGTAGGTACCGAGCAGTTTAATTGGTATTTTAGATAGAGGACTTCTTATTTATCCCTCCATCCCTCCCACAACCGCAGAGAGCTTTACAAATGAAGCTATTTCGTAGTATTTTTTACTAGCCAGCACATCCTCTTCATAAGTCCTCAGCTACCTCAAACAAATGGTAGCTCTAAGACACTAACAGTGTGGAAACATGACAAGATATAGACACACACTCTAAACCTACAAAATAGCATTTTAAGAAGGAAGGAAAGGGCAGGGGGGGTACATTTTTAAAATGCCACACTCGTGCCTTGATTGGACCTCGTTATGAAGAGGAGATAAAGATTATGAAGCAACGAATGCAAGAATTTCAAACAGGAGTGGAGTAGAGGAAATTAAGCCTGAAGTCTGGATCCCCTGAACCCCAGAGCTCTCTGGCATTTGAGTCTAGCTAGGACCACAGAAGTGCTCAGAAATGAAAAAGAGAAAAAAGATTGCAAGTGTCAGTGTCAACGGATGCTTTCTGAAATAAACAAGTCAAATCCCAAGGGTCAAAGAATCCACAGGTAATATTCACATGAATTTACCTGCATTGTGTGAACCACGCACCTGCTTTTACAAGACCAAGATGCGTCTTTCCCTCCAGAAACACAATTCGTTGGGTCAAAGCAGCCAGGGCGTGCCTGATTTTGGAAGCTTTGTTCAGTGTAAATAACAGTTGACGTTAAGAACTGACATCTAAGTCAGCTCTTAATGTTGACTTTTTAATTTACTGTCACAAAGCGTACTTAGATGAGACAAATCTTTCTTCCTTAGTTCATGTGTATGCACCAGCAAGAAAAGGCACAGACCTAGAATTCTCCATAACATGGAGAGATCCCGCTGAAGCTGAGAGCAGCGCGGAATGACACAGGCAGGACTGCAGCTACTGTCATGTACTAATCTCTGTAATTAGCTAACGGATCAGAGCATCTTTCACATTGCCCTGCAGTTTCTCGTGGGTTCTCTCTCAGGCTCACACTAAAAATATGGGTAAGAAAATCTTTGCTCATCTTTGGAAACATAAAGGACTAACTTCTATCCAGGCCAAGTCTTTTCCCATACTGAAGCTCAAACTTGATTTATTCATCACTAGACCACTGAACTCCAAAACAAACCAAGGGCTAAAAAAATCTCTGTAGTAAGTACTTTTGGACTACACTTCCCCTCTCCTCTCTCCCTCTCCTCCCTTCCCTTAAAATCAGTTAGAAGAATTCTTGGAGAGATCACACATTATTTACATGCAGTATTATTTTATGGAATTTTTCAAGGTGCTAATTGAAAGTTTTAATGAATGTTAATCATCTGTCATTTTCATCGGCAATCTCCTCTCTGCCATATGCTTAACTTTTACACCTGTACAGATTTTCCAACCAGTTCTTTTGAATTGTTTTACTTTCTCATTGTAGTATTAGTATTAATATTTAGGAAACAAGCCAGCTGCAACCAGGACTGCAGTTGTCTGCCGCTTACTTACTACATATAATTGCTAGCCCTGGTGAACTGGAGTAATACATCATCACTGTACTAGCACTAGTTTTGAAATATTTGTATTAATCCAGTACTTAAAGGAGATGCTGGACTGACACCCATGAAGACCAAAGTACTACATAGCAGGGCAGGTACAGCACTCATAACATCGGCGTAAGCCTCCCAATATATTGTCCCAATTTTTGTCCCTTGCCTTCCTCCTCGCTCTCACTCTAGATCACCAGGCAATCAATGCAAACTCCAGCAGTCATGTCTCAGTTCTGTTCTTTTTAAGTAACGTGGAGATTTGTTTCTGAAGGGATTGGACTGAGGAAGCAAAAGCATGCAAGTTATGAGTTCTATTTTTGACTTGACTGCAAATATTCTGTGTGAACCAAGTCACCCTCAGCACACATGGCAGCCATTTAAAATGGACATACCTACCAGGCTCCTCAGCTTTTACGCTTTTCAACAGGGTTCTCATCCCCTCTACTCCCCTCTAAAACAGGGCTCTCATCCCCCCTAAAACAGTCTGATCTTCAAAACAGGACTCTTTTTCTTGTACGTTTTAATCAGCAGTAATATAACAATAATATTTATCATTGAGATTTAGCATTAAAATAACACAGAGATGAATTAATGTAGCTATAAATCTTGTCTTTGCTTTTTCATCCATCACTACAAAATGGTTTCAGTGCTAAGACAAATCAGTTAAGATCAGAGCCGTGCCACTGTTGCAAAACGGGCAGAAGTGAGAAAATGGTGAAAAGCAAGTTTAGGTTTTTAAACTCGGGAACAAATAACAGGCAGGCTACTGTACATCTTGCTAATTGGGCTGAGGGTGAGACACACCAGAGGTGAAGGAACAGCCTGGCAAGCCCCAGCATGACTTCAAGCTTTACTAGCAATCACCAGAAAAGGGGTGGGGGGAATTTTGGTGTTATTCCTTGGAGAAACTTGTATGTGCACAGGAAACGTTACAGAAAAACAGCAGAGAAGACTACTTCTGAATAGAGTCATATCAGAGACCTGAGTATTTTAGATATGTAACAAAACGCAGAATATAGACGATGCCTTGTCCACGCTGGGAGGTGAAGAGTCCTGCTGGCTGAGCATGGCTGATTTCTGTGGCTCTTGTAAGAAAGGAAACAGGGAAGTAGGAGAGAAGGGTCTCTGCTCCCTGCCCTCCTGATGATACAAGCAACAAAGCAAAGACCAGTGGAAGGGGCCAGATTTAGAGCACCAATGAGGAATACTCCTTTCAAAGGCACCGGTCTTCTGAGTCTGTCAAAGTGGCTGAGCAATGCCCAGTACAGAAATTTGTGCAGCTGTGCACCTTTCCTTCAATTAAGTTTTGGGGAAAATTATTCCTCTGATCATTTTACCTAAGCAGAAGGAACAATCTGATGCTGTTATCTTCACTATATGCAGTTCATCATTCTCAGTATTCCTCTGCTCCCAACTCTACTGTATGGAGAACAGGGATCTAAGAGGCACAGCCTCACGCTTTTTCTTTGGATATTATGCACCCCATGAAGCACCACAAGGTGAAAGATCTTCTGCGTGGGAGGAACACACAACCCGAGAGTCTTTGTGGCCCCTTTTAATCGTGTATGCCAGGAAGTTCCAGGGTTGCAAATACCCATTAACTTTTTCTGTTGTCTTGGAACACCTGGCGCTTTCCTTAAAGCCTCAACACTCGTGATCATATGAAAATCTCAGCTTCTTTTTTTAAAGTGCTGAATTTTACTGTTGTAGAGTTAAAGACCCTGAACTATAAAGGCTGAGAACCAAGGCTAATAAAAAGGAAATCAGAATCTATTGCTTTTAAAACCCCACAATCCATGAGGGTTCTGACAGTAAACTTTTTAACACTATGGATGGACAGAAAAACTATGCAAATTATTTTAGACAAAAGGCAGAGAGAACACCAAGAGAACGAAACATACAACGGCATCAGCTAACTGGAAAGTCTGGCTTTCCTCTGATGAACTGAGTCAGAAGTAAAAACCCACAACCTTTCCATCTGTAAAATGGAATAACAATACAGCGGGCAACCCAGTGAGCCCCCTTTAGAATCTATCCATTCGAACCACTGCTTCTATAGTATAACTATTAATAATGGTACCACAGTACCTGAGGAGTCTTGAATTGCAACCTAGTATAGAGGTACTTTGTTAGGCCAGATACTACCACAGAGGTACAGAGATTAGTACAGGAAAACTCTCCTTCTCTTACCCTCCCTTGTGAGTCCAGCTAATGTACAATGCTCATTTTCTATGTACCCTAGTTCCTATTTAAACAGCTGTTCATTGCAGAAAGACTGTTTAAAATAATTTAGAAAGATAAAGCTACCTATTGCAGATATTAAACAAAACGGCTAGGAATTTCCTAGAAATTTCACTAAACAGTAGGAAGTTAGTTCTTTATTTTCCACATCATAAGCCTAATAATGCTAACAAAAAACATGCTCATTGCACTACTGCACATTTTACAATATGAATTTAGATTGCTGAAAAGAAAAACAGACGGAGCAGAACTGCTGAACACTCTGGAGATTCAGGTGATGTACACGCAGCGCTGGGGCCTGAACTGGGATGGACTAAAGGGCACGTTCCACTCACTTTCCAGGAGCAGCTTCCAGAGTGCCAAAAGTGGAAATCAATTTGCATTTTGCTCAAATGTAAATGGTATTCATGAGAATAAAATAAAATCTCAGAAGCTAGACTTATACATAGCACATTCATGAATCTGAAAGGGGTATTTGGCCATCTTGGGGTTTTGAGCATTGTTTATGTTCCTGTTCGTTTGATTTGCAATGGGAAAAAATACGTTCTCACTGGTCTCAGATGCTGATGTCCATCTAGTGAGGTGGACCAACAATGTAAGCACCATATGCATGCAGCAGAGACCAAGCTAATGATCTTTGATGCATATATTAGTATGGGGTTTATGCTGGAGGGTACAGCAAGAAGGAAAGTGTGCTGCAGAGAAGTTCCAGGGCTGCAGCAAGAGCTGGAGGGGAGAGAGAACAGGAGAGAACAAGGAAGGAAAGCTCAAGATTCAAGGGAGATAATAAGAAAAAAACTTCAGCACAAAGCTGAGGGGAAGCCTGCATCTCAGCCTCATACCTGCTGTCTTTCTTTCCTGTCCCCCGTTCCAAGTATGCAACAGTAACATAAGCAACTAAGACAGAAAGGTAGCTTTGCTCCACTGGACATAAAGCCACCATGCGACACATCCAGTAACGTTTGCTCTCAAGGCCAATACTGTCTTTACAACGATAACTCTTACTTTACATTACTACACTCTACATAGACTATTACTACACTACACCTAGATCAGGACTCCACTGCACTACATCTTATATAAAAGAAAAAAAGAAGTATTTTGCTTCTGTGCATCAGACTTAAAAATCATGTACTGTCAATTGCTATGTAAGCAAAAGGAACAAGTAACAGCCATGGCACGCTGCAAAATACATGCATTTATAAACAAATTTACAACTCTCAATTCACTTGTGAAAAATTCTCATGAAAAACCGGTCATGTCTTTTGAAAAGAAAGGCAATAAAATGTTTATATTTTAGATGTTACTCTACTGAGAGCTCGACAGTCAGTTCTGGACCAAAGGACAGCATGTTTCCACTTTGCTCAGGCCACAGCAAAATCCTTCTTAACTCTCCATTGTATCTTCAGGGCGCGTACGTATGAATGCTGCCTAAAGGTAAACTTGAAGAACTAGTGGAAAAAGGTAAATATAAATAATCCTTAGGATTTTGAACTTGTTTTATACCAACTATCTGCCTCCCAACTGTACTTTGCCAAAACATTCTCCTGTGTTAAGCCTATGATGGGAAAAAACATTTCAATCTTGCGTGATATCAAGACTTTTTTTTTAAGTATTTTGATAAGCATTGGTTTTTCATCAAGGATTACAACATTTGCAAAAAAACCTTGATATAGTAAGTCACTTCATATCCTTCATGTATACTGTGTATATTCAGGCTCTGGGAACCACTGTTGCCCACCGTGAGCCAGGCTCCTGAGACAAGGACATCACCATGCTAACAGCTTTTTTGTAACCTGTACAACCTTGTAGCACTTCCCTGAATGAGGAAAGGGATGAAAGGCTGACATTCCCCACGTCTCCCTGAAGATATAGGGGGCTGCTCCCCAAAGGAAATGGATCTGCAAAAGATGCCATAAGATCCTGGATTTTGCCTGTCTGGTGTTTTCATGCGCAGGGACTGGCAACTAGAAATATTTTTATGGTCCCCAAATTGGAAGACACTTCATAAAAATGATCCCTTCACAGATTCTGCACAAGGAAGATAATCCTTATACCTCCTTGAGTCTACTGCAATTTGGCCCCAAAAGAAACTCCATTTTCTCGCAAGAGCAGTATTTCCCACAGGAATGTTCTCTATCAGCAGTGACATGGTGCTGAAAAAATGGGTAGATGTGGCACTTCGGGATGTGGTTTAGTCTAGTCTACCCTTGATTGGTTTAGCGTGGACTTGGTAGTGTAGGTTAATGGTTGGACTGGATGATCTTAAAGGTCTTTGCCAACCTAAACGATTCTATGATTCTATGATTCTATGAAGGCGTAAATCTAAGTAGACAGCTACCATGGAGGATTTTAAGGAGCATCATTTCTGCTATTTCTGTGCAACAGATGGGCAAACTGAGGCAGAGGTGTGCTAAGGAACATGTCTGGGCCACCCAGTGGATCAGTGGCAAAGCTGAGATCAGACGAATCACCATGATGTAATAGCAGCTAAGGAAAAGAGAAAACAGGGCAGCCTCAACGCTTCGGATGACAGGAAGAGAATTAATTTTCTGACGTGGTGTTTTGTTGACTCTTTCGTCTTGTCATGTACAGCAGAAATAATGTTCGTAGGATTAGAGTAAACGCACAGCAAACAAGTCTTATGGTTATTAAGCATCTCCGCTTCAATTTGATGTTTCATCACCTGCCAACCTTCGACTTCAAAAATGATTTTTGTGTGTATTTGAAAAAAAAAAAAATTTACAAAATATCAGCCCAGAATTTAAAACACTTCTTAAACATGTTAGAAAAGTAAATTTTAAATGTTGCTGAAGCTGAAAAGAGGAAAAAGCCTGTCCACTGCTCTTATGCAATAAATAATTTTCATCAGGGTCCTTATTATGCATTAGTTTTTATGGAGCGACAAAACACAACTGCATGCTATTGTTTAAACACATTTGCTGCATATGCCAGAACAGTAAAGGCTGGAAATATGTGTAAAGAATAATACACAAAATGTAGCTAAATGTATTCTATATTATGGATCCATAATACAGAATGCAAATGATTCTGACTAAGCATTCACAGGAGACAGTCTTTAGGGTGCATGCTGTGAATGTATATTATGAATAATGCATAAAACTTGGCTAAATCTTAATGAGTCCATTGACATCCTATGGGGTCCACAGGAGCCTCAGATCCCAAAGCATGTCAGTGGCATATTACCCTCCTCCCCCACTTCATTTAAAAAAATACTTTCTTAAAACAAAGGAAATTAAAACACAAAAGAAAAAACCCTGAGCTGTGATTTAACTCCCTTATGACGGCAAATGCAGAGACAGTCACGAAGTCCAACTTCCTTCACCCCATTGTGCCTACATGTTCCACATTAAACCAGGGCACTGTATGGCGTTTCTGTAGTGTTGCACCAGGTGTGGGACACGAATTACTCCTTCCCAAAGCAATATACTAAGGGGCTTCACACACAGGGGCAAGAGGATAACAGGTGACAAGCATCCTTATTATATTTTTTTTTCCATTCTCCTTCCCCAATTCCCAGATTCTTTAAGTGCAATAATTAATGTATAAGGAGACAGCAGAACATATGGGAAAAAAAGACATACAGTTCACTAGTTAGTCAGAGCTACTCCAGTAAGTTCACTTGCTAAAGGACATTGGCAATGGGCGCAGTCGTGAGGACAAAGAATCTGACCAACGAGAAGCGCCTGGTATTTACAGCTTGTAAGTACAAAAACACAGTAAGAAAAAAATTTCCACCTCCTGAGTGAAACTGTAAGGTTGTACCACTCTATCTGAGTGTACAAGTATACCATATTCACTAGGAAAAAAAACTGTTGGCATCGAGCCCCAGCTCCACTTCGAAGTGTGAAGATAGTTTTTGTGTGTCATGCGCTTGGAAATAAATTAGTAGATTTTTCCTATAGTATAAATATGAAGAAAAATAACTGATTGGGTTCTTGTTTATTTAGGGTTATAAGTCTTCAAAACCGTACAAATGGTAATTAATTACTTCTTGCAACACCCATGTGTGATGGTAAGTCTGTACATCCTTAAACACAAGAAAACTGAGGAACAAAAGGTCAAGAGACTTACCCAGCACACCAGAGCACTTCAGCGGCAGAGCGGGGCTGCAGCTAGTGCTCTGCACGCTCTCCACCGCGCACTCATCCACTACGCTCGCGATGGCGAATGCCAGTCTGCTCAAGGACCACTTTTATGCTCATCCAGGCGACCGTGGGCCAAAGCCAATACAACCCTACATGTGCAGGGCTGAAACCAACTGAATAAATCCCACCAGACCTGACCTGGCTCTGCCCTCTCTATTCCCACAGCACGTCAGTCAGTACACACACATGCAGCCCTTCAAGCACGCTCACCGTATGTCCAACATGGATGGCCTACTGGGCAGGACTCTTCTCCTCTCCCTCTCCCCACCAGACCCCACCCCTGTGCCCAGTTAGACCTCACGCGTAAAACATCGCGCCTTGACAGTGCACCAGCTGAGCACTTTCCACCCCATCCACGTTTCAGCACCTGAACCTGCCAGACTAGAGCAACGGGGAGCGCCGGGAACCCCTTATTTCCAGAGACCGAGCAAAGACGACGGCTTCCCCAACAGGGACTGCCCTCCCGCCCAAAGCAGGGGTCGGGGGGAGGAGAAGGAGGCATGTGCCCGCGGGCTGGGCAGGAGGCAGGCTGCGAGGCAAGAGCTCCTCCATCCCTGAGGGCATCCGCATGGGCAGGAGGAGGACAGGTTTGTGACAAATCTGATACAACCAAGTTTTGTACAAAAAAGCAGGAAAAAATAGCAACTGCCAGGAAATTCAGAAACACGAGTATTTTTCAGGTTTTGTTAAAAATCTTCCTTCTCCTCCCACATGGGCTTCCAATGGAAAATCAATATCAGGGAGGAAGAAACTATCCGGGTGTTCAGCAAGCATTTCTGATCTCAAACCCAATTTCTTTTCTAAAATCCAGCTTTTGTTTTCCTTGTTTCTACTTCTTACAACAACAAAAAACCCAAACATGATTTTTTTGTATGTGAAAACATTCAACAAACAGATCCTTGAGGAAAGTAACTGATGAAAACAGTTCAACTGGATCTGCAGCAGAATCTGGCATGAAACGTACACAGAGAGAGCAGGGACACACGCGTGCCCATCTTCTGAGCGTAGCTGGCTGTGTATTTAGGCATGAATACACAATCTCATTTTACTCCATGACAATATTCTTTTCCTTTAATGACAGGTGAAATTGTTGTGCAGTTACAAAATAAAACCAGCTCTTTTTTTTCTTGTTGATACGTAAATTTGCCCCATATATGAAAACACATATATTTACACAGACGCATATATATTCTAACCAAGAGCAAAGGCCAGGCTTTCACAGGAACAATCCTGTCAAACTATTTTACCCTTGCAACCCATCCTGCTACTATTTATACTTACTGCTACAGATATCAGCAATTGTTTCCTTGCCTCCTCACCCCTCCCGGACACCATGAGAATAACAGAGAACGAAGTCTCTCAGTAGCACTTTACTTCTCAGCAGGAAGCTCAAGCGTTTGCAATATCCATTTTGATACAAAACCTAAATTAGGCCTCTGGAAATAGGTAATGCATAAAAAAAAGCATTTTTGTGCCACAAGATTATTATTATAGGTTACTGTTAACCCTTGGAAGATGGAGGTGAGTCCTGCAGCTCCCCACTGGGTTGAATATTTGCTGAGAAATCACAGGCGCTACCTAAGCAGATATTTCAGGTGTGCTTCATGATAAAGAGAACGATCCTGTTGACCCATCATATTCTGATAGCTAGTTTGAGTGCAAAAGCATCGCCAGTTAAACAAAAAGGATCAGCACAGCGTGCACATGCTACAACCCTCTTGCGCTAAGAGAAGATTTAAAAGGGGCTGGATACAAGGACAACTGTGAAATTACTAATGCAACAATCAAACAAAAAAATCTGCACTTTATTTGGGAACTACCTAAAACGCATTCTGCCTCTTAGCTTCCTAAAATTCTTCCTTATTGAAAAGTTTCCACTGGGTCACATATTAGTGAAAAGAAATATATCACTCAAAAAGGAAAAAAAAAATCCAAACCTTTAAACAATTTGCAGTTTTCAAGTTTCAAATCCCTGCAAATGAAAGTATCAGGGCTGGAAACCTGTGTGATTTATCCCAGCTTTGCAATTGCGAATCATAAAGTTATACAAATCATAAATGAACTTCTTTTCTTTGCAACCACCATCATCCCTGAAGTTAGGAGAACTGGCCCATAATTCAGATTCAGCGAACCACACACTGCCTTGCACTAAAGCTATACCACCTCCTGTCGTGATACAAGTTGGCCCAGCATTACTCATTGCTTGACTTACTTCCTTAGCAAAACGAGCCATACCACAAATTCAATCTGTTATCTGCCTACACAATTTAATTCGAGTTCAGCTTATCCTGAGCACTTCTTTTTCCTTCAAACATGCAGACTTCAAAGGGCTACAAACTGTGATCTTAAATGCAAAAGCAACTGCATGTCAGTAAGTTTTCCCTAAATTTAAATAAATATTTTAGTAAACTATGGTCGCTACTTGTTAAGCCTGAGAAAAATGGAGCCTTGCCATAACCTGGAAGACAAATTGGATCTCAGAGCCTCACGCATCCTCCCATTCAAATCCCCACGCATTGTATACCTGCGGGAATACAAAGGAGAAGCATTCCAGTAACTTCACGTACTAGCAAGGCAGACTGAGGTTCTCCTAATAAATTTTAAGCTTTATAGCTCGTTTCACTCAAGGAGCCACATACTTAGCAATCACTACACCTCAAAGGGGAAGTCCCGTGGAATAGGTATTATTTCGCAGACCAATCCAACTATTGCATGGACGACCAGAGCACAAACCCTTGCTCACTTATGTGGGCAACCATTCCCACAAACATCCTCCTGTCAACAGTGCAGTTCGCATGAGCTACAACTCACTACCAAGAATGAGGAGCTTTCCATTTGGCCTAGAGATTTGCCTGCAGCCATGCAGAGGCACGGGGAAGAAAAGGCGGCAGAAGTCCTAGCTGCTACTTCTCCACTCTAGCCGTTAGATTTGGCATGGCTTTTCCTAGACAGCCCTCTCTGTTTTAGCTGTTCTGACATCTGCACATTGCATTTGCCCTGTTGTGCAAGCATGACTATTTCCTAAGAGATAAACAGAGATCACCAAGCTCACAATGCCTGACACAAACAGAGTTCAGATTCAAGCTTCCCTAGGTAGCCTAGACCCCATCCTTTTCGCTTGCAAATGTAAAGTGAACCCTGCAAGATCCGAAGGGAAAAAGAAGGAAATCATCTTAATAGAGGAATGGGAATGAAAAATCTCCCTCGCTCTTGCAAGCCTTTTTTTTTTTTTAAAAACAGCTATTTGAATCATCCCTGCTTATAGACAGCCCCACTTCTTCAGCAATGGAAAAGCAATACAAGTTTTTTGTCATTTGATCCCCCCAAACATTTTGTAATTTAATGTGAGCAGGCTCCTCACTGGGCTCTCAGACAAAAGTTTGCCCACATGCCTTTTAAAGTACGTACCTGATTTTGCCTTTGTCTGCTAAGTTCCTTTTGCAGCTGCATTCCCGCGAAACTGTTTCTATACCCACTTTCCCCTGTCGTTTCTATAGTCTGCTCAGTGGTGGATTCATTGCTGGTTTCGGCAGTTACATTTCTTCCTCAATTGATGCTTCTTTTTATTTATTCCAAAGTTTCCAATGTAAAACAAACAGGAATACCACCTTTCTAAAATTACTACTATCCCACTACCCTCCAATGTAACATTAACAAGAGGCAATATTCTCCAAAGCTATGAAGCACATACTGCCCTAAATTACATTGCAGTTGCTGCCCTGAGCTCACACATTTTTGAATAGGAAGGCTCCCAGGGATCTCTCTCTCCGTTCTGACTGCATTTACTGCTTTAAAATATTTTTAACCCAGACACTGAAGTGCCAGCCTAGCAGCCCTTCATGCTAATCCTAGCCTGGGTGGCTGTTCTTAAGGGAAAGCATTCAAAAATTGTAGCAGTGCATCAACTTTGACCCTTTTCACTTAAAACATGAGACTTTTTTTTTAAGGGAAAAAAAAATAGATTCCAGAGGGAATCACTGAACTCTGACCTGCTTAAAATTAGTTTTGTTTTAGTGCCTGTGTGGTGACTCAACAGGCCAATTTTCCAGACACTTAAGACTTCTCTGCTCCTGAAGATTCCAGTTCAAGTCCTGGACTTGCTGCCTGGGGTCGGATCAGAACACTTTGTTCCATGGCTTCAAGCAGTGAATTCCCAGATCGCCGTACCCTTGCCAGATGCTGGCATGCTTGGTAATAATTAGGGCTGTAACCAAGCTAATTGTATATTTTTTTTTTAATCTGTGAAGAGTTTTGCTTGCAATACATATGTTAGACCGAAAGAATTTCCCTTCAAAATTCAGCAGTCGAGAAATGTTTATATGGCTCTGATAAACATTTCATGATAAGCTGGATTCTTTTGGGGGGGAGGGGAAAGATGTGTACTTTGGTCTTAACAGTGCAGCAAATAATTCTCAAATAGGGTCTGGCTGAGTGTATGCGTCTCACTGGGAGTAACTGATTTGATTTTTTTTAATCTGTCACAGGCATTATGAACACTAAATGAGTCACCATAGACTCCTATGCTGCAAAAAATAGCATCACAACGCTTCATTTGCTCTTCAACAGGACTTCAAGTGTAGTGCCTGGTATCAAAAAGCCTTGTAAGATAACAAATTAAAAAATCCCAGGAAATGAAACCCCAACACTGTCTCGGACCAAATTATTTCCTGCAGAAGGTTAACACTGCCCAGCAAAGCAAAGCTCATCTAGGAGCAATAATTTTCCTCAATCTCAACAGAATTATTCTGTTTAATCTTATCATTAATGCTATTGCATATTATTTCATACCTCTCATCAAAGGATCTCAAACGATTTAACAAACAGCCTCAGAAATCTCCTGTAAAGTGAGAGAGTACCATTATCTCCATTTATAAGTAGTGAGGAACTAAAGCAAAAAAGATGCTAAGAAACTTTGGCCACGAGGCAATAAAGAGCCAGACCCAGAAACAGAACCTAGGTGCTGGTCCATATTAAATGGCATCTGTTACATTTCCATCCCTGTTTCACAGCGATTATGGAAAGAAAAGCTTTGCCAACATCTATAATCACTTATTTGACAGCTGCTAACCCAACGAACACGAAGGCAATTTATACACAGTGCCCTAATCTTCCTGAATTTGATCATATATGAACACAGCACTAGTACTTGTTCCAATATAATTCTGGGGTTTTTGTAGAAAGAATGTAGCTTGCTTCCTTTTTCGGAAAGAAAACGAGCCACTAAAAGACAGAGTTTTAACACGCAGTCATCGATATGCTGTTCTTACAAACACAAAAAATGTAAAACAGTAATAACTCAAACAATGATGCACACTGTTCTGTCTCAACAAAATGACTCTGTCTTCTGGCCAGAAAGCCCTCCTTCAAACTATACAAGAAACCTCCCAAGACAGATAGGCCTGGCCTTACACCCCAAGAGGCACCCGTCAGGACAACCAAAGGGAAAGGAAATTCTGTGACAACAGAAAATGACACCACTTCATGAGCATCCTCCACGTATTCAACCTCAAGATCTGCATGCCTCTGGCGATCACAGTTGCCACAGGACCTTGAAAATATCCAGCTAGGTTAAAAGTTGTGAGCCTGCTTCACTAGAAGCCAGCCTCCTGAGACATATTAAACAGTAGTGTCTACTGTAAAGAAGTAACTAGTGCATGGTGGTCTGTGGCAGATGGCTGACAGCACGCTTTCTCTGGCTGAGAAAACCTACCAGAGAACCACCAGAGCATCTTCACCATTGAGCCTGAACATGAGTATGCTGTTACGAATTACCACCATGCCTTCTCAGAGGAGAACTGTCACTGGATTGAAACAATGTGAGCTAACTAGGTTATTCATCACCTGCAAAAAATTATGCTGCTCGGAGCTTTTTGTACACAATGGTGAAGGTGAAGAAGGCTTTCTTCACCGCCTACGCAGCCTGGGCTCAACTCTGCAAAACAAATTTGAGCCGCAGTCAGACTCCATGTCAGACTTTTGCCAGCTGAGCTCCCTCTCACTTCCTCAGTTTCAGGTCATCTGAATACCTTGACAACCTGTGAGGATAAATCAAGCACAGAAGGTGTTTAGGGACTAAACATACACATCAGGTGTTTCTATAAAACCTACACAAAGTTATATCAAAGTATCCCAAATTCCAAATCCTTAACAAATGTATCACACATTTTGGAAATGGCGGTGGGAGACTTAAAATACAGCCTCCCTGGTTATAAAAAATAAAAGGAGAGGGAGTAAATCTGGGAGGGAAGTGGGGGAGAATGCACATGCTGACACTTTTTCCTCTGGAGGACAGATCAGTCGCATGAAGCTTCCACCCACTGGGCTCACCTGAACAAGGTCCACTCTTCGAGTAGCTCTGATGTTAAAACACCACGTAGCAAGGCATTAATACCGGCAATCACTGATCTCTCGATCTCCAGGCCAGAAAGGACCATTAGGACCTGCCAGTCAGGCCCCCTGCCCAGCACAAGAACTTCACCCAGCAATTCCTGCAACAACCCTGTAACTTCTGCTACAGCACAAATGGATGGCCAGAGCCCACGCAAATCCCCCACTGCAATCAAGGCCCTGGTCCTCCTCTTGTGTTGAGAGCCTTTGTAACCAAACAGGTTTTCGCTTCCAGCCTGCCCATCCTCTCCCAGCCAGACCAGCTCAGCACCGACGTGCCAGCAGCCCGGCGAAGGGACCCGTGGCCGTAAACCATTCCCACCGATGACACCTGGCTCTGTCGCCAGATACATCGCACCGTACGTTGTATGAAAACTGTGCACGTTACTGATTGTTTTTTAAGAAATTATTTACACTGGCTCTTTGATCTTTCTCGCCACTAGCAAAAATAAAGCTCCAATTCGGCAAAGGGCTTAAAGCACGTGCCAAATTTTAAGTACTGAAGGAGGCCCGCTGGCTACAGCGGGACTAAAGTGCTTAAAGTCAGGCACATTCGTAACCACGTCAGGGCCAAAATCCCCGCACAGCCATTCAAAATGCATCCAAGGCTTGCGCTTTGCTTCTGGAAACTTTATTCTCACTTTACATATAGTCAAAACCTGACAAGAGCTCACTGTCGGATTATGCAGGAAATCTGCAAGTTTCACCAAGGTGTGATCTTATGCTTTTTCACACATTATTGTATCATGCCGCGCCAGAACACTAACGTATGCACAATTCTAAAATAGCTTGCATTATTACAGCCCAGCACGGAGAACGGCACTGAAAAGCCAACACGCAGACCTCCAGAGATTTGCTCCTCAGTCACTTGCAAACTGATACGGGGTCACAATTGCCTTTCTCACCAAGGGGAAAAAAAAAAATTAAAAAAAAGAAGAAACAAAACAAACCAGACTCAGCATTCCAAAACCTTTCTCCCTGTTTCTCTCTCTTTTAAATGAAACTGTCAATTGTCAGATTTGTCTTTGGTCATGTCAGGGTGGGAGAATTGGATTTAATAACATTTAACTGACTTGCTATCAAGAAGGAAACATATTTTTCTTCTCTCAAATTTGAAACCGACACTTTCTTTTTTTTTTTCTGTTGGCCTACTTTCTTTTAAGTTGCTTTTCAATTATTTATGAAAATGCAATAATGCATTACTTTGCTGTGCAAATGTTTAGAAGGAGGAGATAGTGTCTTTCAAGTGAAAAAAAACCCATACACAGTTATATAGGGGTTTATTTAAAAACGCTTTGCAGGTGATACTTTACAAAAAACAATATACTTTCATTTGCGGCACCCCCACCCCCCACCCCCAGTCCCCATCTTCTTTAAACTGTGTGTTTGAGTCAATAAAAGTAAGTCCACAGCTCCACAGAAACACCCCACTCATTGCTCTCCAAAGCTGGAGCTGTAACAAACAAACAAAAGCTCTACACGGGAAACTGTACAAGGGGCTGAACCAAAACCTATTAAGACACTGAAAAGACTCCACACTTTCTGAAGAGCAAAAAGAGGGTAAAACCTTGTCCCACTAAATAAAGGAAACGAATAGCAAAACTCTCAAATGTTTCACTCAGATTTTTTGAATTTTTTTTTTTTTTTAAACAGCGGGATTTGGAAACAGCTGTGTTCTCCAGCCCATCAAACACCAGTGAACACTGACTGCCAAACTTCTTTCCACAATTTTTGAAATCCCATGTGGATGCACGCTCAAGTGGCTCTAGCTTCTGAAGGCTCGCTACCTCAGGGTTTTAGCATCAACAGACTAAAACAAATAGCAAAGTCTGCCCTGCCAGTAGCGGGTACAAAACCGTAACGCTTACCTCCCATGTCTTAAGCTCCACTCTTACACGGGCAACTTTGGTCTAGTGAGATGAGTCGTCCCTATCACAGTCAATGCTGATATGGATGTTCTTGCTCTGCAATACTTTCTACAGAAGCCTCTCTCTGTATCGACAGAAGGAAGCCAAGAAGGATCAGTTTCACTAGGTTAAAGCTAGCCTTTGGATGTAAACAAAGATCCTACATACATTCACATTATTGACCTAGTATCAACCAGAAAAAAAAAAAAGACCGGAAAGTATCACAAAATGAACACAGATGTACTTAAGAGCAACATAACACAAGCTGAAATATAATCAGAGAAAGACAACACACTAAAACAAACCAAAAGGTGCATGGATAGGTTTTGGCACCTCCACCCACGCAGGTTTTCAAGCCTCAACTAGACAAAACCAGAGCTGACCTGATCTGCTGTCAGCACGGGTCCGGCCCCATACAGGTGGCCTCGCCAGATGACCACCTGAGGTCCAACCTGACCAACATCCCTGGTGCTACGAAAGAAAACAAAACTGTACAAGGACTTAGAGAAGCCAATCTCTGCTACTATTAACCATTTAAAATGCCCTCAATATCGTTCCTTAAAACTGGAATCCACATAAATCCGGCAGTCTCTGGAGCTCCTGGAAGACACCTCTCACACTCACTTGTCACAGTCCCTGCAGGCTTTCAGAACACACAAGTAACGTTTAACAAGGCGAGTAACTTAGGAAACCAACTTTTTTCTTTTAGCCCTTCATTAGAGTGACTTAAGCACCTAAATCACCCTGAAGGTCAACAGGGCACTGCCTGTGCTACCTTCAAAAATGGGACTTTGACTGCACTGAAATCTCACTTTTCTAACTGAACACTGCACTTATGCAAACGCTGGTGTTTTGCTGAATGTAAATGAACTAAGCCACATTCCTAACGTTAAGCCTATACTCAAATATTGTTCTTAATCAGGGCCATAAACCACACCTCTAGAACTCACATGCCATATTCTGAGCTAACTACAAATGGATAGTGAAATCACAGGAACATTTCCAAGCACTTTAGGCTTAGAAGGAGCAAAACGTACAGTGCTGAGATAAAAATAATTATATAAAGCTGTATAGTTATACAAGAAAATATTTACCTTTTTCTCATACATAAAAACACAGAATTTAAAACTAAACAAAGCAAGAAGAAAAATCTTGCGTTCTTAAAACTTCACACTATTGTGCAACAGCATTTTTCTTCCATGTAGCCTCTTAACTGCTACTTCTTTATGCTGTATTTGTGTGCACTGCAGAGACGCTTGGGTATAGAACGGCTGCTGCTATTCATGCCGCTGTACCCACACCTTGAACTCCAATACACCTTTAAGGATTAGAATCTCTTGGTTTCTCCATTTTCTACCCCATTTCAGCTTGTTACTTCTCACTAGGAGCCACTTTCTGTACCAACACAATGCATTAGTTATTAAAAGAACAGTGGGACATGTAGTAGAAGGTGCAAAACTCTGTCTTACTTCCCTCCCCCCCATTACTCCTCATAAAAACGCACATATTGCTATCATTAGCATAATGTCTTATATAAAGCGAGATATTGGTCTAATGGCATTTTGCGACTGGAGGAGGTAAGCATCCATGTAAAGTTCCTACGCGTGCATTTTAAACGTGTTAGTAACCTACTACACGCGTGCTTACAGAATCACATCCGCAAGTGTTTTACTGAGCGGGCCCCGAGTGTGCGCAGACCTGACTCCCCTCCTCGCCCCAGGAGGGGCTGCCCACAGAACACACCCCAGGTCACACCGGGGATGCACCGCACGCATTTTTACGGTGCTGCTATCCTCTACAGCGCCTTCCTGGCAGGGAGAGGCCTTTAGTTTCCAGAATTGCCAGTTGCCTTTCAGAAGCACTACATTCACACATACATATTTGTACACGTTCATCAGCATTTACTCATTTATAATCTCTCATGAGAATTAATATTATTCCTCTACAGTCACAAAACCTCCATCATCCCATGCAAACTGCTACTTACCCGCGGCAACCCTGTTTATAGGAATGCCTCATTATATGTAATTTCATGTTTCAAATGGAAACTGTTTTACAGAAGTGACAAGTACCTCAGTATTTCTACTCCAGCTCTGTCTTTTCTGACTATCGGCAGGAGGCACAAAACCGATCTCAGCAACAAGTTTCACCGAGAACTAAAAAGCTCACGCTACGTGTGTGCGTACTGACCGAGTAATCTATGCATGACTTGCAAACCTGAACTAATTAATTGTCCTACATTTGTTAATCTCAACCACAACTCGCTTAATGCACCCTGATGCCACTAAACAAACTCGCATTCCCAGGAATCGGAATGAATCATTTCGTTTTCTCAGAATCAGACTGTCCTGCTTCTGGTGGCCGCTTGCACACAATTAAAAATATAAAATCAATCTGAAGCACAGCAAAGAGCACAGTATTTCCTACTAAACACACTCTTCTTCCAGATTTGAATTCGTAAAGCAGAATATTGCATTAGCACATTCACTTTTCTGTGACTGCATACGCTTCTTATATATTTTGCATACCCTTCCTAACAGATGCATTCAATTTATTATTAAACAGAAGGGTAATTGACACATATATTGCATTTCTTGTTATTATTTATGCATTTGCCTATATGCTAGCATGAGAAGCATGATCTTTAATACCATGGCATAAGAAGCAATCTGATTTCAGTGAAAACTCAGTTGTATCTTACTGGATGCACACGTAAGGATGCACACGAAAACCCATTAACGGCTGCCTTTGCCTGGGAACCTCAGGCTCCTTCCAGAGTCAGTGGAGAAGGAGAGACTCCACCACAGTGTGATTTGGTGGATGAATCACTGTTACAGAATAGGTATATTCTGTGTTCGTAAAGAATTCTTTAATACAGAAGTCAGTATCCACCTTTAATTCAGTCTGCTCTGAAATCACTTGAAAACCATTCATTTTCTAATTTGCTTCTCTTCTAATGGTTTCTGAATTTTTCTCAGTATAAACCTGGTCCATTAGGACTAATCTCCTGCTGGAAGGTCGGTTGTGATATTAAAATGGTGTTCCCAGCTAAGAAAAGCAACTCTTCCGTTCACTGACCAAAGGCACTGACTTAGCCATATAACAGGTATTTTGCTTTCTTTTTTTAAAATGGACTGTAAAATTAACTTCTGGATCCTTTTAAAGTAAATATTTAATTGGTTAGCTGAGGATTACAACTGTATCCCCCAACCCTTTTCATTACACTGAAAGCTTACTCATACACAAGGATTTTACAGCAGTGTAAAAGGTAGACTCCATAATCCTAGCTTAGAAATTGAACCAGTTTAATTAAACGTGTCTTTAGACTGACTGCTACAAAACACAACATGGCACTCAGTCGAATTTAAACCTGTTGTATTCACTCACCCCCTACAGAAACTGAAGATACTGCAAACCATATTTACATGTTTCAGAGGCAGCTCAATGCTTCTAAGCAGAGCAAGCTTAACTGAATTCTGTCCCCTCTCCTCAAAAACGTGGCAAAAGCAACTTCTCAGAGCAGGAGGAGCCCTTATTGCCCAGCTATGAGGAGGCGACTTCACCCTGTCCCACCAGTTCTCTGCTGTACTAGCCAACCTCCTACCCTGCCTAAGCCGAAAGCCAGTGCTGAAAATCTGTATTTAAATTAAATTAAATACATTAATATCGCTGCCACTCAGAGCAGGACCTTAAACACAATTTTACCAGTACTCCAGCACACCTTAAGCATCTCCCTAGGCTTTGACTAGCAAAGGCAAGTAGCCTAAGTAGCAAATCTAAGCCTACTGAACAAGACGTCAGCTTTCCCAAGACCTTTTAGACTCATTTCAAGTAAAACCTGGACCACCCTGCCAGGGACCAGGAGACTACAATGGAAGTCACTCCTCTACGGGATGTGGTTTTATTTGGATTGTGTCCTGTAAAACTACGCTCCTTGCAGAAGGTACAAAATGTCATCAAATTGCACTGGCCAGCTGAGCCTGCTCAGTTTCTCTCAGGACATTCTGACAAATAAAAGAGATGGGTTTAAGTGTTCAGTGTCCTTTATCAGACTAGTACAGTATTAATACAGTACAGACTCTCCCATGCATTTTAACTATAACCATTCAAAGGATCAAATACTTGTACGTAAATGCATAATTTAAATAGTGTGAGATTTGTTTCGTGAGGAGATTTTGCACTAGTGAAGAATACTATCCTTATAAAATAACTCTGACCTGCAATTTTCAGGCAATTCATTTCCTTGAAATATAGGTAAATACTCTTTCTTTAAACAATAATCACAGAATACACTTTAGCTTTGTCACCAGGATTTCTTTTTATTTAAAAGAACAACAGGAAATGGGGGGGGGGGGGGGGGGCTTCTGTTAAAGGACAATTCACTGAAGGGTCTTTTAGCTAGCAATTGCCAGCACTGCTCAGGGCCAATGGATCAAATTTAACTCTAAAAAGTGCTGATGGTTGTATGAGTCATCACAGTAGGAGCTGGCACTCTGGGCCACTCAAGTTCAATTTTTGGTGTTACCACGGGGTGTAGGAACTGGGATCTTGGTGAGCAAAGATTTGCTCCGTATTTGATGCACTGGGTAAAGTGGCATTCTTAAAATCACCAGCCTCCCAAGCAGCTAGTAAGCCAGCAGGAGGTTAGTAGGAAGAGAAAGTAATTGTCCTTTGTGCCTCTGAAAATAGCCAATATTAAAGGATCCTCTTATGTATTACCTGAGTTTCAATCTACGCTTGCAGCTCAAAGGAAAAGAGAGAGGCCGGAGAAGACAGAAAATAAAATATTAGAGAAGACCCTCCTCAAGCTGTCACGAAGCATACGGTCTCCTCACCTAGAAATGTGTGCAACTGGAAAGGATGTGTGCTCTGTAAGCAACAAAAACTTGTTCAGATAATGCGCTTTACTTATGCAGAATGTACCGTGTATGTGCCCGTGCCTGTGTGTGTTCACCACGCGCGTGAAGAGGCGGGAGGCACAGGGAAGGGTACTGCAAGAATAATCATCTTACACTTATCTAGGATGTCCATCAGCGGAGCAAGCAGCATGTGGACTCGAGCTGCTTTAACAGGCTGTACACAAGTCATTGGAAATCCACTTTCCCTGTAGCCTCCGCTCTCCACACAATGCCCAAAGGTGTAACTGTAGCGTAACTAGCAGTAGGATGTAAATCTGAAGTTTTGGTCTCGACCTGAATGTTCTTACCTGTTACTAAACTTCACAAAGGGAAGCAGATCTGGCTTCAACTTCCCCCAGTCCTACAGGTCGGGCACAAATCTGAAAGGAAATTTTCCTAATTGGGTCTGAGCACCCCATGAAAAAGGAAGAAAACTCCCAAAAGCCCCCAGTGCTTCAGTGCCACCAGGGAGGAGCTCATTCTTGTTTCAGGCTTCAACTCGCATACTGCCTAAACCAAATCTGGATCTGAACTTGACTACATAATAATGTATCATGAGTGATGAACTGGACCATCTCTAATGTCCTGAAGAAATGGAGAATATAAGCGAAACAGATTATAAAAAAATGAGTTTACAGTACGAGAGACTTTAAGGCTTTACAAGGGCCACTCCCAAGGTACAGGGCCCAGTTGCCCATTTCCTCACCAGCAACGTTCCCGCTGCCTTCAGCGCGAGCACGGCTCTGCCTGTTCAGGGGACATGTGAGGATCCTTATGTAGAAAGCGGGGGAAAAAAACTTCTTTGCTAATAGGAAAAAAATCCTTATAATAATACTAATCTATTTATAATGGTCAAAAAATATGACAGCTTACAACAGCGTCACAGCAGTGCTTTGGCAATATTTTAGCATACTGTTGTATTTTTAGAAGGACTGTTCATTTACTTTCTCCTAAATGCCGGAATTCTTATTTTTCAACAAACGCTCTATTTTTTGGTGTATCCATATGCCAACATCACAGTGTTTTATATCAGGGTAAGTATGAACTGCAGGCAGAAACAAAGCTCCTGTATACACGTTGCATTACAGCAGCACCGTCAGAGATGCCAAGTCTCAATCTCCTCCCATGCTTTATGCAGCGATAGTTAGCTACGCCAGTTACAAACCTTCTTGGGACACAGCGGTACGTTTTTATGATGAGTAACAGAAAACTGCTGGTTCTTCATCCTGAACGCTGAGGAACTGTCCCATTGTAACCGATAGATCTGACAGTTTAATGATATTGCTCAACCTAACTGGTTCTGGCAAGCAGCACGTAAGATAAAAGTGCAGCAAGATGTATGTTTAAGCACTTTTATATTTTCTCAGCACAGAGACCTCAGAAGGGTACCTTACCATTTCAAAATTCATTAGCAAGCTACCTGCATACTTAAGTGAAAACCAGCAAGCTCTCTGTTAACTCTCACCTGGGACTACGAGATCACGACAGCAGGACAACCACAGTCCCTAAGATCTACAGCTGGAGCTCCAACACGTACAGGCAAAATTCACATGCTTTTATTTTCTTTCTAAAAGGTATGTATTAGCTTCCATTGCTTACAAAAACTTATACTAGGCTAAATTAAATCCATGTGCACCCACATGTTAACTGAATTAACTCGAAACAGTCAATACATCTCAAATGTCCATCTGTTTACATAAGACACTTGCAGCTTTCAAGTCTTGTACTCCTTATAGCGTAACCCTCAACCAAAACAGTCTAAGTTCAACCAGAAAGCTCTGCTGCGAGATTTCCATGCATAATTGCCATGTGTTTATTGGGTTCTCGTGTTCAAATCATGTCAGAACAGACATGCTATCCATTCGCAAAATGCAACGCATCGATGCCAGCCTTTCCCTCTTCAGCTGGAGAAGCCTTGTAAAAGAAAGCTGGCTATAACCTTGCCAGATATTATGACTAAATTAAAAAAAAAAAAAAAAATCTCGCCTTGCAATTTCAGTTTAATAGTTGTAAATAGCGTATTTTGCAGCACGAAGAATTTGTTTCTGAGGCAATGATGTATTTCCCAGTGCTGGGAAGGATTAAGAGAATATAAAAATAGCAGCAGATACAAGTAGCTGTTCTCAGGTAAGTTTCAGGTGATAAAATATTTTCGTGAAGAACTTTGTGCTAGCTCCTCACGTATAAGAAGTTGCTTTTTAATCTGAGAGGGTCACTTCAGCAAGGCTGCGGACAGCTAGCTGTGTTTCAATTGGGAGGAGAAAAGCCGGGACATTATCTTACAGTTCCACAGCTGGAATCAAAACTTCCTTTTTTAATTTGAAGTTATTATTCCATTCTTCGACAGAGATGGAGCAAAACGCATCTCTATTAAGAAAAACCCAAAACACTTCCTCTCTAATTTTAGGATATTGCTGGCTTTCCTTTTGCGAGAGTTAAGCGGTAGCAACGATAACAAAAACTACCTGTACCAGCGTGTGACACTAGCCTCTCAAAGAAAATAGTTCTCATCAGACACCGTCCTCCTGGACGCCCTACTGTATTGTTGTTGTTGTTGATGATCGCGATGTTGAACGCCTACAAATCTCCCACGTGCCTATTTCGTTGGCCTGCTGGTTAAAAAAAAAAAAAAAAAAAAAAAAAAAAAAAGCTAGAGGCCATTATTCATGAGCAGTAAGAAAACAAATCACTCTTAGACCTACTCCTCTTGCAGATTCCCACACTTATTACCCAAAATCCCACAGCTTGCTATTGGTTCTACCCTTGACCAAAGTACAGGGCTGAGGCAGCATGCCATCCCCAGGGAAAAGCCGATCACGTTCCTCCCGGCAAGCGGCTCCGGTTATTCTAGGATCGCAGTCGGGCTGGAATAAAGTCCCTTAACTTTTCCGAGAAGGCAGAGCTCGCTCCCACCACCGGCGCCGGGGCCAGCCCGAGCGGGGGGCGGCGGAGACGAGCGCGGCCGCGCTCCGCGCCCTGCCCGGGAGATCGTGCCTCTCCCCGACCCCCTTTCTTTTTTTTGAGGGGAAAGCCGCCGAAACGAGTGGAACCGAGAGCCTTCAGCCCCTTCCACGGAGTCACCCTCCTGCTCCGGCAGCAGCGAGGGTCGTGCCTGGCAGGAACCTGCGCGCAGCCTGGCCCCGCTGCCCCCCGCCCCGCTGCCCGCTGCCCCCCGCGCCCCGCGGCCGCAGCGCCCCGGCTCGCCCCTGCGCGCCTCCCCGGCAGCGGCGCGGCGGCCGCCGCCGCTTGGCACTCACGCACGCACGCACGGAGAGGCAATTACAATAATTTAAAGCTTCCTGTCCGCCGGCTCCGCCGGGATCCCGAGGGCTGAGCCATGCCCGGGCAGGGCGCGGAGCAGCGGCTCCCCCGCCACACACGCGTCGGGCACCGCGGCCGGCCCGCCCCCGCCCGCCCCCAGCCCCGGCGGCGGCGGCGGGAGGAGGAGGAGGAGGAAGACGAGGAGGAAGGGGGGGGGGCGTGACAAGTTGTGCCAAACTTCGGGAGGTGTGCGAGCGCCCGGCAGGCAGCTGACAGCCGGCCCCGCCGCCTCCCCCGCCCCGCCAGCGGCGCCCACCCCCCGCGCTGCCCCTCGCCGGGGCCCGCCCGCCGCCCGCCCCCGCCGCCCGGGGAGCCCCGCGGGGCGCTGAGCGCTGGGCGCCCGCCGGGGAGCGGCCGCCGGCGGCCGCGGCGAGGAAGAAAGTTAAAACGGCGGCGGTCGCGCACCTACCCGCTGTCTGTAATGTCTCCTCCGGGCGCGGGATGCTACGTGAGACACTGGCGGGGTGGGGAGAGGCAGAGGTGCGGGGAGGGACCGGGAGATGGGTGTTTGGTGATCCCTTCCCTTCTCTCCCCCCTCCTTCCCCCCCCCCCCCCCCTTCCCTCTGTCTCTCAAGGACGAGGTGAAATCCCTTTGCTGGTCATGAGGCGGCTTCAGAGACAAACAACACAATGCGAGTGCAAATAACAAAAGGCAAAAAAAAAAAAACACCAGGAGAGGGAGAGGGAGACCGGGAACAATGGGGGAGGAGAGGCTCGCCTCGCCGCGCCGCGCCTGGCCGCCGCCGGCACCCCGGCAGGCGGGAGGAGGAGGAGGAGGAGGAGGAGGAGGCGGCGGAGGAGGAGGAAGGCGAGGTGGCGGCAGCGGGGAGGGGGCTGCGCGGGGAGTCCCCCCCGGCGCTGCCTCCCACCAGCCCCGACCTCCTCCCCGCCGGCTGCCGCCCCCCGCCCCGGGGCGGCCCTGCGGGGCGGCCAGCGGTAAGTGACGCGCCCGCCGCCCCCGCGGACGGCCATCGCCGCCACCACCATCATCATCATCATCATCATCACCGTCCCCCGGGGCGGGCGGGGGGGGGGCTGTCCGCCGGTTGAAGGAGCGGTGCAAAGCGGCGGGGGGGGGGGGGGCACCGAACCCTTCCCGCCTTCCTCCCCCCCCAGCTCGGGAACTTCTTCACCGAGCGGGGCTGTCGCGGGTCCCGGGGACGTCGCTACCGGGTCCCTTCCCGAGGAGCGCTCCCCCTCCCGCTCTTTGCTACGAGTAAACACCCGGGAGTTGCGTGTCCGTGGGCGTATGCGTGTCCGCTGGCACCTCCTGCACCGGCAGCCCCGCCACGCCGGTGCGATCGCTCGCTCGCTCGCACGCCCAGCCGCCCGCCGCGGCCCCCTCGGCAGCCCCTCTCCTCCGCTCCCTCTCTTTAATTTCCGGGACCCCCGGCCGGGCGCGGCCCCCAGGCGTGCGCGGGAAGCAGAAGTTTGGGGTGCCCCCCGCGCCCTTCCCCTCCGCGCTCCCCCCCAGGGGCCGGCGGCGAGACGCCGCCCCGCCGCTCCTCCAAAAGCCGCGGCGGGTTTGAAGAGCGCCGCGGTCACCCGGGCGGGCCGCGCCGCGCCGCGAGTGGGGCGCGCAGCGGCGGGGTTACCTCAGCGGCGGGCGGGCGGCCTGCGGGGCTCCCCGCCCGCCCGGGGCGGCCGCCGCCGCGGGGCCGGGAGCGCTGCGGCTCTGGGCTCTCCGCCCGCCGGCCTGAAACCCGGCCCCGCGGCGGAGGCGCCGGGGGAGCCCCCGCCGTGCCACCGCTCCCGCGGGCGGGCGGGGAGCGAGCGAGCGTCGCGCCTGGCCCCGCAGCCCGCCCCTGCCCCGGACCCCCCGGCCGAGCGCAGCCGCGGGGACCCACCCGGCCGGCCGCTCCCGGGGCTTCGCCTGTGGGGGTGTGTGTGTGGGGGGGTGGGGACGCGTGTGGGCGTGGGGGGGGTGTTGTGCGTCCCTCCCGCAGCCGTTTGTCCTGCCTGCGCTTCACGCAGCTGCTCGGGAGCAAGTCCGGCCGCCGGCGAGGTGCGAGGCGCCCCGCTGCGCTCCCGCGCTGCCCGGGCGCGGCGGGGAGGAGCGGCCCGGGGCCGGTGCGGGGGGGCAGCCCGCCCCCGCGGCTAATAACGCCGCGCTCCGCAAGTCAGAGGTCTCTCCCCCGTTCTCTCTCTCTCGTTTACTTACGGGGTCTTTTATTTTTAATCGAGCGTTTCGTACACGTGCGTTTACGAAGCGGTGAAGCCGGCTGGACGGGGTTTGCGGCTGGGAGTGGGAAACGCGGAGCTATGCACCCTGAGCCAAATCGTTCAAAGAAGAGCAAGTTCAGTTATTATTCATCTCCACGAGGGAAGTCTTATCTTCTACAAATATTTGATACTGGGACAAGTCCAATAATTAACAAGAACAATCAAACAATTTCACTGCCTTCTCGGGGATTTAAAAAGTCATCATCTGGAATTCATGAGCATTACAACCTTTTTTTTTTTTTTTCCCCCCCTGCTTGGATGCATTATTGTATATGATCTTTTCAGTGTGTGTGTCCCCCTAAGTGATTTTACCCTTTGATGCAAAAAGATGCAAACCATTAACAGCAAAGATAATATTCACAACTGCTGATTCAGTGAGACTTCAGACCTCTCCGTAGGAGTGGGGACAGAGGGGGGTAACCCTGATGGGAAAAGGGGGAAAAAGAACAAAAAAAACCAACACCCCCCCGTAAAAAAAAAAAAAAAAAAAAAGAGAGAGAGAGAGATGGAGGAATGTTTCTTTCCTGGCTTCCTCCCCATCTCTGTGGCAGGAACACCCACGGGAGTCCTGTGGGTGGGATGGGGCAGCGCAGATCAAACCCAGCACTGCCTGGCGCGAGGCTGGCCGGCGCTGCCTAGATGCGAGCATCAGCCCTCCCGGCTGGCCCGGTAACCCCCCTTCCCACAGAAAAAGCCAGACCGGGAGAGGAATGGGACTCCTGAGCTCTGCAGCAGCATTACTGACATTGAGTTGCCAGGGGGCCAGCGTGACTTTCAAGACCCATTTGCTGCCTGGCTGCAGTGAGACAAGCAGCCCGAATGGGTAAAGGCCCATGGCCCAGTTGTATCAAAAAAAACCCCCAAAAAACCCCACCCCACTGAAATTTGCCTCATCTGGATCACATTCAGGCATTTTGAGAAAGGTGCCCACACGCTGAATGGCAAAGTTTCACCCTACACTGCCCCAGCCACCAAATTCTGCACAAGTTCTCATACTGGTCATCAAAGTCACAAGTCCTCGGTCCCCACCTGCTCATGCAAACCCCGCTTGGGATGGCTGGCAGCCCCAGGTACTGCCATGGGTAATGCAATACGTTGTATAAAGCTCCACTCTCTCTCCGGTAATCTCAAGCCTAGGGACTTTCAGCCAGACTTCTCTGGGTTAGGCTGACAGAGGTATCTGTGTCCTCCCCACATCTTTCAGAGCTCTTTTCTGTTGATACAATTCCCACCCTTTTTTTTCCATAAGCACTGCCCCCCGCCCCCTTCACTTCTTGCTTTATGCCAACTCCTCCTTACAATCATCATGAGGTTCCTTGAGTTCAACACAGAGAGGAATTAAGGTGGTTGGGTCCAAAACTAATCTGGAGCAAAGTGAAAAAGCCAAATGCGGGTGCATTTTATTTAAGATCAAAAGCACAATGGTGTGAGATTGTATTATGCTCTCCACAGGAGCTGTATTTTTCTACTTCTACAATAGGATTAAGGTGTTCAGTGGAAAAGAGAATTAAAAAAAAAAAAAGCCCTATTGGACTGGTACCAGCTGCATTTGAGTTTTTCTTAAATAATAAGGACATTTCATCCCTCAAGGACTCTATCACCCTATTTCCAAACACTTTTTAAAACAGTAATTGTGAATGCCAATATTCATTTAATTTTTACTATTTATTGCTGAGGATTCATTCTGCCTTTTTTCTTTTTTTATTTAAAGGAAGGACGTTACCCTTTCTGCATTGACTCATATCAAAATTTTCAGTCAACCGAATGCTTTTTAGTAGAACCTAAAGACATCTCCTTATTTAGCTCTGCATATTTGAAAGCACAGGATGTTGAATGTTAGTACACACAGGCTGGACACAGCTGGGAGCACAGCTTCAAGCCACTTTTCCATCCTGAATAACTAAAGAAAGCACAAAAGAAAATTTTTGGTGCGACTTGCCCAATGAAAGCTAGGCTACTGTGCAAAGATTGCTACCTATTTGAAATTTGAAATTCGCAAAGCTCTGGCTAGCTTTCAGTTTCCCAACCCCAGGGGAGGATGGCTTGAGTCTGGTTCTGTTCTAGCTGAGTTCATGGAACACGACTGTGTTTAAATGAAAAGTATCGCCCACCTTTACAGTGAGCAGCGTGCACCTGGAAATCAATTTGTGCATACTTAGCGAAGGTGGTTTATACACAGCTCCACTTTCACTAAATTGCTCCCACCCCTGTACCTGTAAGTTCAACAATTACATTTTTAGGCATGACTCCATAAGGAAAAAACATAACAGGTCGATCCCTCTGCTTGTGCAGAGCGGATCTGTCTTCACTTCTCCCTGACTTAGTCCCTTCGCCACCGCTCTTCACGAGCTACTGCGTGGCGCCTTCTTGCCTCATCCTCCTAGAAAATTCAGAGCGCTCCAGTTTTCTTGTACATTGAGTCTTGGCACACTCATGTGCACAAGAGCTGGTGTAAAATCATGCTACCTTTCTCATATGGAAATGGTTTGTTACTGCCTTTCAGAGGTATAACTGACAGCATCGAAGAACAAAGCCTGAGTCCTATGAAACAACATTATCTTTGTGCCAAAGTAATCCAATTATTGAGGTACTGTGATAACCTCAGAGCCATATCAAAATGAAGAAACCACTTAGGAACTTACAAACATCTGTTTTCGTATCAGAGTGCATCAGCACAAGAACACCCTTATGTGGTCCTAATCAGTCAAAGTATCGCTCTCGTCTTTTACATTCAGCATGGCTTATCTGCTTCTCCATAATAAAATCAGGGTGATACTTGCACTGATTTCTGTTAGCAGGAAAAGCCTCTGTTACTTAAATTGAAGCAATCTGCTTCTATGCAGGTCCTGTCTCCTTTTCCCCAGAGGCAACAGAGAATCCCAGCTATGATATTTCAAAAAGACATCCAAATAACTTCCTAGGGAACATAAAGCATGCTGCTGTTGTGTCCCTGAATAGGGCTCTCTATCCAGTTTCTTGCTGGCTGGTTCCTCAAACTAAATGGTAGAGTTGTGTTTCAGCAGAGTAACTGATGGTCTTAAATGCATTTTGGATCCCACATTTAGGTCCTATTAACTAAATAAGAAGTATGTTTATTTTTAGTAGAAGGTGGGTACACAGTCTGAAAGAAACAGGAAATGTTGATTAGGTGCTCTGTAATTTAAACTACTGCAGGCATACAGAACGATAAAAAGAAAAGGAAGCTAGCTGAAAAAGTTAAGATATTTGCTTTTAGTTGTCCATGCTGAGGAAAAATTAAATATTACAAGAATCTGCAAACAGCTTTCAGTTTCAATAATGGATTAAAGGCCCAAGCAACACTCATCTATCATGCTACCATTAGCAACTCTTAGATTTCAATGAGATTACTCACATATATAAAAATAAGCATAATCTATCAGGACACACAGATGAATAAAGACAGTCACAAGGATGGATTTAAGAAGCAGGCTGGAACTTCATTAACACAATATTTTCACACGTCAAGCAGTTAAGTGGGCCCAGTGCAGGGATTACAAAGCTACAATTTAGGGCAGATCCTCCCTAATCTCTCTCTTACAGTGAGCTCACATCTGAAGCTGACCCCCCAACCCCTCCCCAGGAAAAAGGAGGAGGACCTAAACCCAAACCACTTCATTTAGCTTTGCTTCTTTCCTAGGCACAAATCCAATTGCAGAGTTCCAGATTTCTTCTTAATTTCAGCCTTAGTCCACACTGAACATTATTGAAGATTTTCCATAAATTCCAACAGATGAATAAATACGTATATTCTCAGATACGCCATTCCCAAATCCAACTTCTCAGCCTACCCGTGACTCCATTGTGCTACAAAGGCCATGAAAACGTCCTATGCCTCCCCCAACTATAATAGAAGAACACACCTTTCTCGATACCAAAACAGCTAATCAAGTGACAGCATCCCAAGACCATAGTTTATATGCCATGACACAGAGGGGAAATACTGTAGCCTAAGGCAGAGACCCCCAGACCCTAGGTTCACTTCCGTGCCTACCAAAAGCCAGAGAACCGGCCCAGGATCGCAGCTGGCGGTCTCATGCATATATTCTGGCTGTCCCCTTTCTCTCCTGGCTGTTTACCCCACCACCAGGTTAATTAATAGTGTTTTCCGTGGAGCCTCCACTGGAGGTGGAGGAAGCACTTGCAGGATGAGAAACCATGTGGTGATGCTTACTTATGTATGGAGACCACTAGGAATGTGTCTTGCATGGCTCAGTGGGGGTCGCTTAGGACTAATTAGTCACGGAAGACCATTAGGACGGTGCAAGTGTGGTACTTCCAGACACCCAAGTAATCCAGGTATGTCAGCACGGTGCAGCATCGTGCACAGCGTGCACATTAAATTCAAGCAAGGACTGCAACATAAAGTTTTCAAAGCAATTAGGAGTTTTGGGTGCTCTACGAGTTGAAGAAATTGTGGTGCCTCAGGTGGCGCAGAGTTTTCCAAAAGCAGGTGTCTTTCATTTTTTAAATCTAGCCCCATTTTCTAAAACTGGTGATCGACTGAAAAAGGGAGGTAATCAAAATCATCTGTGACTTCTGAAAATAGAGGCCAGTTCCTGTGAGTAAGTTTTAGCAGGACTGAGCACTTAGTGTCTTATCAGTAGCACAGGAACAGGGATTTGTATATAGTGTTTTATTAAGATTAGTATCTCTACAGTGCTCCTTAAATGAAAACAAAAGAAAAAAATGCTGTAAAAGGACAGAAAAAATGACTCAATTTCCTGTCATTGCCAAAAGCCTCTAATTTTGAATATAATCAACCTTTGTGCCACAAGAGAGAGGTTTTTTTTTATATTAAGGTGCAGTAATTAATATTAAAATAGCTCTGAAAAAAATGGTGTGACCCTATTTAAAATTTAGCACAGTTGCTGTAGGTTTATCATCCAGTGTGTACGTAGTAAATAATACCCTCAAGAAAAGCAAACAAACATAACAAAACCAAACAAAAATTAAGTAAAGAAGTGGCCAAATCCCCAGCCAAAGATACTGTTCCTTACAAGAAAGTTTGTTCTGTTAATTTGTGATATTTGTTTAAAAAATCATAGAGCCCGTACAGTCTTTGCTGCATCATTTTTCATGTAAAGCTCTTTTCTTGCACTACCGTCTTTTGTGCAGTAACACAGCTCCTAATCTCACTAAATTACTATCATAAAAACAAAAAGGGGAGAAGGTTGCAATGCAATGAGATGTCGTTTGTGTTTGTAACAGGGCAATCATTGATTTAAAATTGGCATTGGAACTCCTTTTCTGAAGTGATTGCTGGGTCAGGAAAACAACACTTTAAACCAACTAGCGACATCTGAATTTCTGAAGAAAGGCTCAGGTTTAGCACTAGTCCTAGTCTGTGTTTTGACTGTTAGACCTGCGCATTTTTAAATGTGTGCGCGTTCTGTTGCTCTGCAACAGTATCCTATAGTAAAGTCAGTAAGACCACTGTCTGGAAGGCTCATACATCTTTGTATTTTATGTTTAAAGAAAACAGAGTGTCTTACAATTCCATACAAATATAATTCTCTCAGGAACTTAAAGCCTCTTTCACCTCATACACCTGCTCATGCGGTTACAGGTATGCAGTGAAGGATAAGCAGTGCAAAATATTTTATATTCTGCTTTTACAGTGTGTAGGCATTCAGGCTGTTCACTACAAATGACTGCACAAGGTGAGAGGCACTGGAGAATCAGGCCCCAAAGATTTTCTATACTGGATCAGATCACTGGTGCATTAAGTGTGTCACCTCACAGCTGGATGCTCCAAAATGAACCTAGCTATCTGTGTAGTACTGTGGGAACTACTCTGGCAGTCAGGTTGCATCCAGGAGAGGAGACTGGCTTTTGTCTTTTATTTTCTTAGTGTATCTAATCAGAACTGTCCTCATTTGTGGTCAAATTGTTCGGACTTCCTTAACGGTTAAACAAGAGTATCTGACTCTTGTTGTGAAACAGGATGTAACACATGGCACTAGAAATTATAAATAATAGCATGAGGGAAAAAAAAAAAAGACCAACAAACCCAAACACATTACTTTCTTACTGTTTTCATATGCTTCTGTGGTACAAGAAAATAGTCCACAACATAAGAAACACATAATAAGTATGCCATAATTTATATCATGGTATTTTGCACCGCAGAGCTATTTTGTGGAACTTTACAGCTTTATATAATGATCCATTTAAGTCAGAAATGTAACTTAATATTGCAAAAATAATAATTATATACAATATGCAAATATCATCTAGCTATAGGAAGTGCCAGTTATCAGCAGCATCAACAAGTAGCAAAAATATATAAACGCACAAAGCTGTCTAAATCTTTCAGAGGTTTCATATGCTGAACTTCGGTGAGAATCAGATCGCAGCTAATCAAGTCAAAGGCACAGATATTCCTAAATCATTTCAACATGCTGATTTCAGCATCCAAAAAACCCAAAGCCCTCTCTCTGCAGAAAAGGAAAACTTTTAGCGCACATGTTAAATACATTGATCCTAATTGTCACATAACTGATGCAACTATTCAAAAGCAATTACATACCTGCTATCTGACTGAAAGTCAATGGCACTTACATGTGTCCCTAAATAGCTTTTCTGGAGCTCAGTTTCAGTCACCAGAAAAAAACCCGAAGAAAACGTATGTGCATACAGTCACAAAAAACCTCTCATGCTCCTGGTTTGTATACTATTTTTTAAAAGAGTTTCACTTCAACGATATTTTTAAACATATGCCATATGACTGGTGATCCGGCTTCTCCAGTTCACATCGCAGCACATAAAAGCTTTCAAGGAGAACGTGCGTCCCACCATCCATCCACTCTTAGTCATTGTGACACATAAGACTTGATGGCAAATCTTTTGCCAAAAAATGAAGGTCATTCAGGAAAGTCTTTTTTTATCTTTTTTGATTCCCACAGAACTACTTCTCTCCAGCCAAAATGAAGTAAAGAGATGAGTAAACCAATGATCTATTTCTGAAAATGTTTATGTGAAGAACTGTTATTGATAAACTTGAAATTTCACTAGTAAAAAAGATAGCTGCTATTTCGGGTTGGTTTAAATGGGCTTATTTTCTCTTCTGGCCATGTCGTTGAAACACCTGAGTCTGCGTGGTGATCTGCTGTAGGTGAAGAGCCCAGGGCCTGCGGTGTGGCTGAGCGTGGGACTGTCCCAGCATTTGCTGGAATGAAGGGGGACCCCCCCGGGCAGTGCTCCGGGGCAGGGAGACCCAAGGGTTAGCCACCCACCAGCACCAGTGTCAGGGCACTGTGCAGAAGAGTCAAAGCGGGAAAGTAGGCCGGAAGAGAAGATGGCAGGTCATAAGGCTGAAATCAAGATAGAAACAAAAAGTCAAGTGGCTCTCTGGAAACTGCAGAAACGGATACGTTAGGCATATCAAAAAACCCTCCCACAGAACTCTTGTCAGACCAGTTAGGGGGCTCTGAATTAGTTGGGGCTTTTTTGTTTGTTTTTTATCTTTTAAGTGACTTCATAACAAACTGAAAAGTTTGGGAAAAACCCTCCAACTATAACAGTCCTGAAGTTCTTCTCACCCAGACACCAGCTGTTTATATCTGGAATATTCTTTTCTCTTTCTTAGATTCATACTGATACTTTAACAGTAAAGGTCTTCATGCAGCTGATTAATTAAATTTCCTTTTGGGTAAGGAGGTTTTCAAAGACAAAAGTGACTGTGAGATAACTAGCAGCCGTAAGGAAGCAGAAACTGAATTTTAATGGTGGGGGGAAAGGGTCAACAAGAGGCCTGGGACAAGAGGAAGAGGCACCAAGGAAGACTCACAAGAGCCCTGAACAGCATCAGTCATGAAGTAGTGAGCTTTCACAATGCTTATGGTAGCTAGGCTGCTCCCAGCCTTTTGGGGCTTTGAAGGGCTCACCACTTTCAGGATGATTAAATAATTAGTATTTGGTTTCTAGCAGGTAACAGTGTTTTACTCAGGAACGGCTAGCATCTCTTGAAGCACTCAGGAGTGGGAAAAGCTATCTTTTCCTATTTCAGCTTCTTTTGTTCAGAGTTACAATCTATTTAGTTGCTCAATAGTTGGAATAGAATTGAAAACTAAACACCATCCTACTCTCATGTTACCTTCCTCTACAACCTGTTTACCCTCCTCCCTCACTGTTTTCCTAAAAAGCAGCTTACTGATAAGTGGCTGGATTGCCATTTCTGTGGTGACACAGCTCATCAGAGAAGAATGCACATCGATGAATGTTATTTTTGTAGCAAAAGGAATGACTTTTTTTGGACAGATTTATTCCACAGAGGTGGTAAGCACGATCCTGCTTGTTACTGTAATTCACAAGCTCACACCTTCACCCCTCTTGGCATAATCAATTCCCAGATGATCAATGCCCAGCCGGTGCTGGTGTATGCATACGTGCGTGCGTGCGTGTGTGGGTGTATCAGGCAACAAGTGTGCAATAGAGAGCTCGAGTTTGCTCTGGTCTGCGAAGCATGTGAGCATCCTATGACTGCAAATAGGCTCCTGTGCATAATCCTGAGATTAGCAGATTTCTAGTAAAGGATGTCAGAAGAAATGGGAGGAGAAAAAATGCTTAAGGTAAGCACAGAGGAAAGCCCAGCGTAGGAGAGTAACCAACAGCATTCATGTCCAGTTCCAGCCACATTTCTGTCACTGATTCCTGTGTGACCTGGACTGAGGCATGTCAGCTCCTCTGGCTTCAAAGTCCTTTCTCTGACAAACGAGAACAGAAGTAGGTGAAGCTATTTTAAAGATCCTTGGCTGGTTAGAAGATGTGTTGTACGAGTGCCAATTGATTATAACCAACTTCTGACAGTTAGGGGAGGGAAGAATAGCAGATCAAAAAATATGCTCCTCTCAAACTGTAGCATTCATGAAAAATGTCACTGGCTGAAAGTGATTATCATCTTGGCAACTGTGTTCAACGGGATCTGTGATGGCACACGCAAAACAGCTAAAAGGTGCTAACTGGGCCTTCCTCAGGTATACTGCTAGCCTAAATCCTAAAAGGGGAGGAGTTCTCCAGAGATGCCCATGTAGTAAGGTGCTGTGGGCATTTTTAAGAGCTGCCTTTCCACAGCTAGTGTGGGGGCTACCTGGCAGGGTGACAGCTGGAGTTTCCACGCTCTTCTGCATCTAATAACTCGTCCCACATGCTTTGTGCAACTGGGAGGCTTCCATACAGGATGGACGGTGTCTTCCACTGACACAGTACATAGATAAGTTGTACCCACTATAAACTGAATCCATAGGCCAAATCCTTGTACTGCAGGCTGAGGGCCGAAGTTAGGCTATTTGGTTTGGGATTTCTTTTTTAATGAAAGGTTCATAAGTTTCCGGGTTACAAAGTAAGTAAGTATACACATAGTCATATGATATTTTGCTTTACCACTAGCATGCTCTTTTTGACAAAACCAACTGAAATGTCTATATACGCATGAAGCTATGGGGCTTTTAAATTCAGGTACTGGTAAAATCATTTTCCATGAAACTGTATGTTTCCATGTGTGAGCAGACACTGGATATTTCAATTTGTATGATGAAACCTACCATCAGAACTGCCCATAGCGGCCTCCGTTAAGTCCAAAAGAGAAAGCAAAGTCTTACGGAATTTGAGCTGAAGATTTGAACTGAATAGCAAACCCAGCTACAGCTCTGTGGCTAGCAGGGTTCTTCTGTTAGTTTTTATTTCTGAAGGCAAGCCAGTTTGCTACTAGGGGTTCTTCTCCTTGTATAAAGAGAGAAAATAATTTCTACTCAGTACCTCTATCTGTCTGTCTATAATCCATACAGTTTGCTAATGTCTAACTGGACCAATGGTTCTTTCATTTGTGATGAACCGTATTTTTGCTTGGGAGGAGAGGGAAAGGAGGCAAGCAGGCAACCAAGAAAAAGCCTAAGAGAAACTCTCAGCTGGTGCTTGAGAAGTGGCGGCTGCCCGGCATCTGTGCGGGCAGCTGGGTACCTGCCTGGGACTCGCTGCCACTGCACGAGCTCGGTGCACCCTCCCCTGCCTACCTGGCGACAGACCGAAAAACCATTCTAGTCTTTAGCAAAGATACTCCCCCCCCCACACACACACACACACACTCCATGATGTTTTGAATCCTTTCTTCAAGCCTTTGTTAGTTGTGCTTGGAAGAACTCCAGGCAGCCCAGAAGACAAAACAATGTAATACTTCAAAAAACACAGTTCATTTGTGTGTCAATAGGGGTTCACACACATACATACTCACTCCCTGAAAGTGCGAGGCCATTTCTTCCAAAGCAATATAGCTTCCCTCCCGTCTCTGCCTTGCTGCTTTGCCACAAGGTGTAAGTGAGAAGATCATCCACTGAGGTTATGTAAAATCCAGTGTCCCTGAATTCATTATCAATATAAGCTAAGCAAGGAACAGAGTCAAAAAAGTCAGGAAAGGACTTTGTATGTATACATACTGGAGGCTCCAGTCCACCTTTTGTATGGGGACAAAGCAAGCTGTATGTTTACAGACAAAAGTAATGAAACCTACAAGGTTGTTTATACTTTGGTTCTTAATAGGTATAATTCCGGTTTCTTTTCAAGCTGAAGTGTTTATGACTTGAAATCCACATTATCACAACTGTCTGGGTCCGCATGATGACCTTCCTGAAGCAAGTTACTTGTTGCAGAAGTAAATTACTCCATATCATTTTCTTAAAAGATTATTAAAAGACTTTCTCGTAGCATTTGGGTTGCCAGTTTGAACTGGGTGGCAAGTTAAGAGGTGGCAAAGTAATTAGCACCTCAGAAATAGAACAGATTAAAAGTGAATATTTCTGTCTCATTTTGAACCCACTCAAACACAATGGATCTGTAAATTCAGCTCAGACTTGGAAGTTGTTGGGGGTGAATTCTGCTGAGAAGAAATTATGTTCAGAGAAGACAGAGAAAGCATTGCGATGAAGAATAAAACACAGTACAGAACAGAAATCTGTGAGAATGAAAAAATCTAAAAGATTAGATGGAAACAAAACAGAGATAGGAAGCTTTTTATATATAAAAAAAAAAAAACAAACCCAACCAACATTACAGGAGCCCAAATTGTTGGAAGTCCTGTTTCTATGCATAGCATAAGCTTTAGTTTTCCTAGAAAACGAGCTACTACAAATTAATTATCATTGTATAAAGGAGAGGCTTTACTTTACGCAGGAACAAGCCACAAGCCATGTGAATTACTTTCACCCAGTAAGTAATTCACAAAGGATCTGAATCTGCAAAGTAGTTATCTGGGTAGTATTACTGCTACACAAAGTGCCAAAGATATGGTGAGAGCCCATATGGATGCAGATCACCCCACCCAGGCGCAACCACGAGACGTGGGAGGTGGAAAAAGCGAGGCTGAGCGCAGTCCGCACCAGCAGCCTTAAAACTAACAGCCACAAGTGTTCACATATCTGCTAATGGAGATTAGACCGTCCATATCCTTAGAATTCAGTAAAAAAGTAGAAATACTTAAAATATGAAAGAAAGATAAGTTTGTATAGCAATTTTCCCCCTCTCTCTGTGTAGTTTCCCCATCAGCATAACTCTGCTGGCTTGAATGCTGTTATTTCTAATTTGCCATACAAGAGGAAAGGCAATCAGGAAAGTTCATGTGCTCACATACACTTATACACATGCATGCATCGATATATCATACATAATTTCTCAAAGTAAATATGTAGTGATTAATTTAATATAAGAAATAATTGCAAACAGCATACTGGGTCATGGGTGACAAATCTAATCATTTACTGAGCGTAATATATGCAGAAATAAACAAGATAGAGCTTATAACCAATGTGTGGGAAGTTAGCTATGATTCAGGCAGGCGTTTGGATTTCTTGTTTGTGGCCAGAAGGTTGCAAATTTAAGCACTTAACAGACACCTCTCTAATTTCCTGGTAATTAATGATTTTTGTAATGGTTGTTAGGGCCTCAAGTCCTAGTACTGTCAGCTCATTATTGTATTTATGAGTTAACTGTATCAGTTAAAAATATAGGTGGGCAAGAGGCAGCTCCATCTTATCTCGGGCAGTTGTAGCGCTCTGAACTAGAACATGTAACCCCCTCTAGTGGAAAAAGTGGAAAGTGGAAAAGTGGCTCTAAAGAATTGCCCACGGTAAGACACGGGCACCCTCACCGCCTCTGCGATTGATAAATGAAAATTTCCATCATCACCCATCCCTTCAAATGCCCCGGGCTCGAAAAGATGCAGCGTCGCTGATATTTTACTGCAGGATGCAGGAAAGTGCTTGTAATAGAACAGAGTGAAATGAAGGAAATAAGGTTTGGGCCAAGCATCCTGTTTCACTCCAATGAGAACACAATTAAGCTGAGCCACCCTAAGAAGTTTCTTTTTAATAAACAGCCACTTCAGTTACAAAGTCCTTTTGAAAGTGGATGCTGAAACAATGCAATTAACAGAGAAAAAGAAAAAAAAAAAAAAAAAAAAGATGACAGGTACAAACTTAGCCTACCTTTATTTTTTATGACACACATTTTAATGGGATGTAGTCCCAATCCAGGGAAGGGGCCTATTTACTTATTTGAATGGTCTCATTTTCCACCATAAATGAGAATGAACCGAAACGTTGTTACACAGTGCTGTGGTTGCACGGTGGGAACACACAGCTATGAGCCTCACCGTCCTGAGCTAGCCAGGACTTCCGTCCTTACACAAGCCATTGGCTTTCTCCCATCTCAGTGTCCCCACCTTAAAACTAGTGAAAATACTTACCCTTGGAGTTCCACAAAGGTGAAGTGTATACTCAACAGCAAAGGAAAATTATTAAGTATATATACACAGCACGAGTGTGTAAGCACACAGCACTGGCCACCTGGGTTCCCAGAGTCCCCGCCTTTGCACGCAGATGAAAACTGGCCTGGGTACACTAAGCAATGGCATCTTAGTTGCGTGCTGCTTGTCCCAGTCAGGAATTCTTGTATTGCAAAGACAGCCACTGCTTGAACGCTATGCCACCTCCATATCTAGATGAAAACAGGCAATAACTTTTTAGACACATGACAAAAGGGTCTCTGAACCTCCAAAAGAGGTCATTTGTATTTGGGTGAGAGCATGAAAGTATACTTTTTTTTTTTTCATTAGGCAAAATAATAATTGTGAAAGAAAAGCTTTAATAAAACATTCTCTGCAAAGTTAGGTTCATCATGTTGTGCCTATGCACAACTCTAATGAAGTCAGATTTGTATGGTAGATGTAGATTTCCTGGTAGACAGGGAATGCCACAAACTTGTCACAGCAGGTTTCTTTGTCACAGCAGGTTTCTTTCAGAAGGAGAAAAGTGAAGCCCCCTCAGAGCCGAACTCAAGTCTCCAGAAAGTTCCTGAACCTCTTCCTATTCCCTCTGCACAGCAGTATGGATTTACTGAATTTTAGGGTGGGGTGATGGATTCATATTGCAAATGCAAATGGCAATACACCATGGTGGCCTGGAGCTGGACAACCGATTAGATGGGAGGAGCAGAAAGCCCTGTCCTTGTCCATTTTTGGAAAGCTGAGGAGAAGCAGAAACCAATTCTCCTTTCTGTGACTCTCTCTTGCGCTTTTTTTGCCCTTCTCATGGAAACTGAGGGCAGTGTTTTCCTTTACATTTTCTTAAATTGTTTTATCATCTTAGAATATTAATATCAGCCATCAAGAAGATAGTTGTGTGTATGTAATTCTATATTCTTCACTCAGTGCATAACCTCAAAACTCTATTGATTTACAGACTTTTCAAGTGCTCTTTGCACCATCCTGTGATACATGAGTATATACTACACACGTTTCTTTCATTTAAACATTCATGTTTACAGGTAATTTTCCAGTATTCAGAAAACATTGTAAAAGTAGAAGTGTGAAACAGTCGTAAGATGCTAGAAAGTGTTGTGCCAGATTCTAGAAAAGCTTCTCGGAATCAACACAGCTGGCCAGGAAATACCCCTGCCTGCAACCCACGTTTGGTTAGCCTTTCATAAAGGGGGTTTTAAGAGGTTTTATTTTAATGTTTTCATGTCACAGAAGCTTGCGGTGCCTTACAGTAATCAATCCTTAAAACTGATTAATTCCGAGGATGCGCTAAAGAGTGGTGCTGTTATATAAAGAGAAAAGGGGATTTTACCCATTTATTATTTGCATAATGATTGAGGACTTCCCTCAGTTGAGTGCTTGCTAATTTGCAAGACAAAAAATGAATGCTCACTTTCAACATGCACCTAGTTAAGTCCTAGTGGAAACCCATGGCTGAGACTTCTCCTCGCATGTTTGCATACAGCTGAATCTGTACCTTCAGAGCATTAAAGTGCTACTACTGAGATTTTCAAAGCAGCCTGTGAAATTCGGTGGGATTTTCACATGCGAGTCTCTACTCTATTTTGAGAAATTGAGAGTAAGTGCAGGTGCAAACAAAGACAGTAATATAAATTCTAACTTGAAGTTACAGAACCAATATAAAATAATTAATGAGAAGTCATAGATCAAATGCTTGTTATCTAGTGTTTACGCGTTAGCAAAAAGGAGAACTGTATGACTTCCTAAATAACTTAAACAGTGCACACAAGAACTCATGCTATGCTAGTGCCATTGGTTGCCTGCATTAAAAGAAAACTAATCATGTAGGAAATGACCACTTGATCCTAATAGCAGATCCCTGCTCAGTACTCTGTGAGAGATCAAAACAGCAAGGCAGTGCTTACTCCCCTCTCAAGGAATTCCTTCTGGGACTCAAAGCTAGCACCTGACTGCAGAAAATCACCGAGGTTAAATACCCAGCCCCACTTACACATCAGGCACTACCCTGCTTATTCACAAAACAAGCCGGTTTTGTATCCAGATGCATTTTCGGCACGATCAGACTTCCTACGTTTCCCACCACTGTTACTTTAACTAGATTTTCCTGTGCTTGGAAGCTTGAATGTTTTGGCAGGCTTTACAAATAGAAGTGCAGCTTTTGACCTCCGGGCATTATCCAAGTCCGCACCACACATTTATCAGCCTGAATGTAGTGTTAGTTTTATGGATGTTTCCGCTATCAGTTCTTGAAGGTTTCTAGTCTGCCCAGTTCTCCTTTCCGATCAGATGAGCACCTGTTAGTCTCAGGACCGGGCAGCCGACATTAACCGTTCACACACCAGTGCAGCCTCCAAGATTGCCACCAACAGCACAGCGCACCTTAGCTCTTTCATGTTCCCGTTACAAGTCCAGTAGTCACACCAGGCTTGTGTCAGCACTGAAAAGCTGAAAAAGCAGGTCTGCAGATGCAAAAGGCGCTGGTGCTCAGCCAGCCACCGACTGCCCCACTTACATATGAAAGGGGGCAGGTAACATCTGTAAAGGAGCACTTCAGAACAACCAGGGATTATAACATACCCGGTCAAAACAAGGCCAGCATTACTTATTTTCAGCAAACACCATAGAGGACCTCTGGTGATGCAGGTTCTGCAACAAGGTGTATAAAATATATAGGTTTGTGCAGCTCAGAGCACATTTTAGAAGATCTGGCTCTTGGTCTGTCTGTAAAACCTGAGAAGTCTGTGTATGCCCGAGTGTCATGCTACAAGAGCTAGCTGCGTGGGCTTGATTAGCACCTGCCCTGCTCCATGGAAGAACTACGGCTAACTTGCTTCTTCCCTTGTCTAACCACAGAGGCACTGATTTGATTGAAAATATATAAATGTAAATTTAACACCTTCCCCATGTCATCGTTACAGCATTTTGGAATGGCCTCCTTGTACACGCAGAGCATGATGTGCTCATGGCCACAGCTCTCCAAGGTTTAGTGAGCGAGTTGATTCTATCATTCGCTCCAGATGAACAGGACACTTCACTCTGAGGAGAGGTCCCTGGACATTCGAAAGTGAAACATTTCAGTTTACTACATGGGATAATGTCTCTCTCTAGTGGCTAGGTACAGTCAGTATAGCAGCCTGCTTTACTTGCCGTTTTGATGGCATTTTCTAGTTAAACGATCACTGCCGTAGTCAAATTCTGTGCTAAAGGTCCCAGGTTAAAGCACTTTATTGAGCACATCATCGACATGCAGTCCTGACTGCACTGAATCCAATTAGCAAATGTTCATTTTGCAGGGACTGTTAGCTGTTTAATTTTATAGAAAGAATATTGCTTAGAAGGAGGTAAAAATACGCAAGGTTTGGGAATTTGTTTCTGGCTAAGTATATCTCAACCAAACTCAAGCTTTTGGTACTAGGATTCTCAGGACACTTCTGAAATCCCAAGGATATATAACATTTAGACAGAAGGTGAGAATAAGCTTTTCTCTCAGCTCCTAACATATTTCAACTTCTTGTTCTCCTGAAAGCCGACAGAATGTTCAAGTGGGGGAAATTCTATTAAAAAAGGGTGATATTCGAGTGTTAAGAGGCTGCTAACTTGATACAGGTTCTCTCTTCCTCTCCACTTGCTCACAAACAACAGTTCAGTTCAAGTGATCGGTGACCAAAGGCCAGATTTTGAGAGGTAACTGGATGCAAAAAAGATAAGAGTTACGCACCTAGAAGGGACTTGTGAAATTCTCTGTTGCACATATGGAGAAAATCCCATTGAATGCCTGCCCTTTTGAAAACCATGTTATACATCCAGTTTTCTCACAATAACTGACCTTCACCATTACTGGTATGCAACAGTTGTTTGGTAAAAATAAAGTAGAGATTTCAATCCAGCCTTTAGTGTCCAACCACTACCAGGGTCATTGATACTGACTGGGGTGGGAACTTGTTACAGTAAGACACGAAGGGGAGGTCTGTACTGCCACTGTCAAGATTATGTGCATAATTAGGAGATTTCCATCTCTAAGACTGCCCGTCTTGCAATAAGAGTCAGTAAAGCCTGACAACTGAAAATCTCATGATGGTGTTTTTAAGCATGCCTGCCCAGTTATACCAGCGCAGAGTGCAAGTGAAATGTAATTCCTTTGCAGATGTCTTGCCAGAGCATCATTCCCTAAAACAGCAGGGCAGGTATGTTGTGGGGGGAAGCACCCAGACTTTTGGACACGTTGAGGTCTCTGTGTCAGGACAGTTGCCCCCCCTAGCACTCAGGTGGGGAGGGCAGCGAGGTGGCAGCTGGGAACAAGCCCTTATTCTACCCTTGCTGTTCCCAATGCAGTGCAACTTTGCTGCAGTGAATGGGAGAGACAGGAACTGCAGGAGAGAAATAAATGCTGGCTAAGAGGGAGGAAATGTTCTAGTGCTAGCAAAAAAACACTGCTCTTGCATATGGCTAAGCCAAGAAGAAGGGAAACTTGGGGATGGGAAACAGCAGGGAAAGCTCTTCCACCAAATTATAAACAAGACTAATTGGGGCTGGAGAAATAATATCCTCATGTTCTCCCAAGGCTGCAAACAAATCAGTGGCAGAAAAAGAAGATCCAAGATCTCTTTCCAGTTTTTCAGTCCCATTCTGCATTTCCTAGACTATGCTATTTTTTATTTAAGGGAAAACAAACAAACAAAGAAAAAAAAAAAAGAAAAAAAAGAGATCCTAATCTGAGATGAACTTCGGGCTTGGTATTTGAAAATTAACACATAGCTCGCTGTACCTTGTAGGCTCTGGCACTGCATTTATCTGGGGAAAACAAACATTTTGCCTACTCCTAAGCCCAGTGAAATGGCAGAATTTGAACTTCTGCAACTGTCTGAAGCCTCCAGACTATGCCAAAGCATTATCGCACATAGGACAGTTTACTGCCCCATCTCACAAGCCCCAGGACCAGGTGACAAAGGCAGGCCCTACACTGGAGAAGAATCAGGCTGTCCTCTCCTGGAGCAGGACAGTAGATGCACCTAGAGCACGGCCAGGCATGCCTGACTGCCTCTAACCGGAGCCTGTCCCACTCTCTGCGGGTCGAGCCCTGCTGAAGCTAATGGCACATTTCAGCAGGGAATAAGGCCTGTGAGTTGCAGCTGTACATGAATATTGATAATAGCCGCCAAACGCTCTTCTTTCTATCTCCCCTCCCAGGAGGGGTGAAGTGCTTTCTCAGCAAGGGTAGGACAGTGCTTCCAGTGAGGCAGGAAGGGGAAAACTGTGTCCTGTTTCTGCTGCCTTGGGGCTCGATATTGCTCATACAAAAATTAGCAGTGAAGCTGCTATTTACTTAGGAGGAGGCAGGATCAGACCCTCATTTTCCTGCCAGACAACACACCCTCATAATTATGTATTCACACCATATTTTGATAATGGTTCCTTACAGACTAATTAATATGAATGTTTAAGAAGTCTAGTTTTAATATGTTAGTACTGAAGAAGAGACTGCAGTCCTATGGGAGATTATACATATTTCCGACTGATGAGTACCTTAAATCTTAATGTGTATGTAGAGAGGGGAGCATATGAATCTATAGAGCAAGATACAGACACTTCTTTTACAGGATGGATTTTATACAATTAAAAATCAGTTTTCCTGGGAGCAGTGGCGAAGATTGTTTTTAGTTTCTAATACATGTGTCTCTGTTTGAGGTCTAATAACATGCAAACTCTGAAGCTTTTCCTGCCATCTAGAGGTGTGGATTCTCTGATGCCTAATAGAGTGCGTTGCCTTTGTGGCATCTCACTCACAACAGCACTAACAGGGTCATTTTATTCTATCCAGCCAGCTGTTTTCATGAAGATTGCAGGGACTTAGCAACTTTGAAATTGCTATATTTCTACCAATTCTTGTCAAAGGGCACAAAAGTTCCTAAGAAAGGAAGGAAGGATGGGCAAACAGAGATCATCACCACGTAAGACCTATTTCTTTAGGAAAGCAGCTTAAAAAACAGTTGTAAAATGAAAATATCCCCCTTTTTAAAAAACAAACAAAAAACCAACAGCGAGAGCAATGGAAATGGAAATCAGTGCTAATGATCTGACTCACAGGGGTCTCATCATTAACAGGAAATGACTCATTGCATTTGTTAGAAATTGCCATGATGCTATGTTATCTGCCCTTTGTGTCCTGGGAGCAGAGCTGAGAAGGCCAGAAGACGCTTAACCCAAGCATAGACCATGATGGCAGGCCTGGTTTGTCCCTTATAACACAAGGTGGTTCCAGTGAAGGAGCTGTATTTGGCTTTTTGCATACCTGATTTAAAATTGTCCCTGATCTGAACACATATTACCATGAGAGCTAAGGCATATTGAAAGTCCTGGAGGTTACCGCTAATACCTATATCCGTTCAGGGATAGTTGTGGCCATCTGAGTGGCTTGGCTCAGAGTGTTTACATGACAGAGGTCCCCTCTGCTTCCTGCCACAGAGGAAACAAGATACATATCTGGGGTTTTATAGTTTTCACTGTGTGGGGCAGAGTCTGCAATATACGTCTGAGCTATATGAGGGGCTATAGATACATGGTACTATCATCACCACCTAAGACCTATTTCTTTAGGAAAGCAGCTTAAAAAACAGTTGTAAAATGAAAATATCATACTAGCACACGGTACCTGAAAGGTTGTCACAGTACACTGCAGTTAAGGAGCATACCTTAGAGCAAGGCGTCTCTGAGCGAGGTGCCACCAGCTGACATGCACCCTGGCCATCACGCTCCACCACCACCTCTCTCCTTCCAGGACAGCCTCTGCCAGGCAGGCTGGTTAGCCAGCCACAGCACAAGGACCAGCCTCATCTGGTGCTGAGTATGCGCCCAGCCAGCATATCAGTGCAAAAAAGCTTGCAAAGAGATGGAGCCTGGAGGTGAGGACAGCCTTGTTTCTGATCCCCCTTACTCCTAGTGCAGAAGTAGAGCTCAAGTCACGGTTAGTCATTTTTTCTAGTCCATCTGTTATTCTGTCCTTTTCAACAGCTGACAACAGTGCAAGGACATGAGAGCTTCCATGTGACAGTTGTTTAAAAACAAACACACACTGTACTCTGTTGCCAAATATTTGTATTACTGAAGAAGTCAGGAGCCTCAGCCGTGGCTGAGAATCCATTGTTTGAGGTGCTACAAGAATGGAAAAAAAGGGTGATGTCTAATTAATAATAAAACAAAAAGCCTAAATATAATTCCAAAGACAAAAGATGAGGGAGTAAAAGAACACAACATATTTAGAAGAACATATTTAAAGCATAGCAGAAGTCACCTAAGGACAGTCAAGTCTTTTTGTAGGCATCACCACAAAGAATGGTTTTAATCTGGAGCTGGAGAAAGATAAGGAAATAATTACAAGGATATTTAAAGGGTGTTCCATGGGAACTAAGGCCCTGTGGGACCACAGGGGGAACATGGGAAAAGACAAGGTAAAGATGGCGGCATCATCCCTGCTCACTGCAGGGGGGTTGGGCTAGATGATCTCTTAAGGTCCCTTCCAACCCAAAGCATTCTATGACTTCTATCATGTCCTGACCAGAGTAAAAAGTCCACCTCGCTGGTGGTAGTTGGCTGATGGCTACACTGAAACCGATGAAAATCATCAAATGCCTCCCTCATCTGACAGCCTGTGCAGGCAGTCAATGCCAAGAAAGTGCAAGTTCTGGTATTGCATTCAGCTCACCTGCTAGGTAGTGGGCACTAACTCAGCAGCACCGAGAGAAAGGGGAAGTGTCAAGTAAAAGTGGAAAATTAACTACTTTTCCCACCTCTCGAGGTAATCCTGACAGATCAAAGCTGAAGCACAACAGAAGGCAGCTTGAGGAAATTTAAACTCCTTTACTACTTATCCTTTACTTCTGCAGCTGAGATCTGGGTGGCTGGCAGAGAATCCCCATGAATACCACTTTCCTTTGAAATATGTGCCCCCAGTTAATCTGAGGGAGTTCAGATCTGCAGACATTCTTAAAAGGTCCATCTTTTAACGGATATCTTTAGAAGGGCAATGCTGCCTGAAAAATGAAAGCTAATACAGGAATAAACCTTCCTTCAGCTTTTTGCTGCAGTTACAGAAGAATGATCTTCCACCTAACACAAGGTGTTGTAGAATTTCTAGCTCTACCACCAATTTCCCACCTGCTTTAGGCAAAGCACAATTTTTGTTCATACGTTCCATTATATATATAATTATATAATCTATATTATATTATTTATATATATTAAATTAATGAGATATGTGTTTTATTCCATTCATGCATTTCATATATATGTTCATATACATTCCTCTCACCCATTGTCTTATCTATTTAGTCCATGATTTCATAAGGGTGAAATTCATAAAGACTCCCTTACTATAAGGGTTTTGAATTTAGTTTTCTCTGGAATTGCCGCTAAAAATGACAGCAGCTGCTCCTGGCTCTATGCTGTGACATGCCTCAAACCCCACCCTATCTACAGCTATAACACAGAGCATTTAATCTCTGTGAACTGTATGCTGAAGAATCACAGAATCACAGAATGGTTGGGGTTGGAAGGGACCTCTGGAGATCATCTAGTCCACCCCCCCCTACTAAAGCAGGTTTACCTAGAGCAGGTTGCACAGGATTGTGTCCAGGCAGGTTTTGAATATCTCCAGAGCAGGAGACTCTACAATCTCTCTGGGCAGCCTGTTCCAGTGCTCTGTCACCCTCAAAGTAAAGAAGTTCTTCCTCATATTCAGATGGAACCTGCTGGTTTCAGTTTGTACCCATTTGCCCCTTATCCTGTGGCTGGGCACCACTGAAGAGAGTCTGGCCCCATCCTCCTGACACCTGTCCTTAAGATATTTGTAAGTGTTGATAAGATCCCCTCTCAGTCTCCTCTTCTCCAGGCTAAACAGATGCAGCTCTCTCAGCCTTTCTTCATAAGAGAGATGCTCCAGTCCCCTGACCATCTTCGTAGCCCTCCACTGGACTCTCTCCAGTAGCTCCTTGTCTTTCTTGAAGTGGGGAGCCCAGAACTGGACACAATACTCCAGATGTGGCCTCACCAGGGCAGAGTAGAGGGGGAGGATAACCTCCCTCAACCCGCTGGCCACAGTCTTCCTAATGCACCCCAGGATACCATTGACCTTCTTGGCTGCAAGGGCACATTGCTGGCTCATGGTTAACTTGTTGTCCAGCAGGACTCCCAGGTCCTTCTCTGCAGAGCTGCTTTCCAGCAGATCAACCCCTCCCTGTACTGGTACACGGGGTTATTCCTCCCCAGGTGCAGGACCCTACACTTGCCTTTGTTGAACTTCACTAGGTTCCTCTCCGCCCAACTCTCTAGCCTGTCCAGGTCTCACTGAATGGCAGCACAGCCTTCTGGTGTATCAGCCACTCCTCCCAGTCTTGTATCGTCAGCAAACTTGCTGAGGGTACACTCTGTCCCTTCATCCAGGTCACTGATGAATAAGTTGAACAAGACTGGACCCAGTACTGACCCCTGGGGAACACTGCTAGCTACAGGCCTCCAAGAAGAGGTATCCGTGACTAATTCTACTTCTCCTTTTCCCCAAAACTGAGTCCACCTCTACAGAACTCACCTACTTACCCCTTCAACCATAGCTCTGCAGTCAGGACTGATTGGCTTATCTAGAAGGAGGTCCTAGCCAGCAGACAGAAGAATTTGGAGCTGCTGTGCCTGCTGCATGACACAGTAGTGCAAGTGCCAGGCTATTCATTTTATCCCATCCAAAAACCTGCCTGCCTTCAGACAGGTAACTATGCAAAAGAGCAAGTGCTAGACTTCAAGTCTGTGTACATAAAAATGACAGGAATTCTGCCTTTTCCGATTTATTCTTGTAGATTTTATGCATGTCCAGGAGCAATAAACATGTATAAGGTACCCATTTGGGGCTGATAAGTTAAAGAAAATCAATCCTATAAATAAAGCAAAATTTTTTTCAAAAGGCCTATAATTTTCAGGTGCATTTTAACAGTATAGCTAAAGGTTACACAAAGAAGATTTTGACAACTGTCGTGGGGGGCCAAGAAGGAAGAAACTTCCCAAAGCTTTCAAGTAGAGGATGGAGTTCACCCTAATGCAGCACTCATTTCTACTAGTATCTTCTTCATATTTTCTTGGAATTAAAGCCCAGATGGACAAGAATATCCTAATATTTCAGAGGCAAAATTATTTTGAAGTTTTTTGGAATCCCAAAATACTGATGGCACTGCATATTTCAGCAGTTTGATAGCTGAGAGGGACATCAGGAAGTTCCTACTGTGTGCCAGTACGTGTCTGACTGCAAGATGTTTGGTGGACATTGCTTTTCACAGTAAAATAGGTCTAAATAGAACATTTTTTGAGAGCAACACAGTTAAAGCAGTAGCAAGATACAGAGTCTCTTGCATTTGTTTTAGTCATCTAGACTAGATAATATGGCCTGCATCCTTAAAAGCATTTAGGCATTAACTTACACCAATTTCAATGAAAAGTTAGTGGTGGGCCCAAGTGACCAAATTGTACCTGTCCAACAGTTCTCTTCTGGGCAACAGTAAATTTAAGGATTTCATTCTGGGTCTCAAGACATGCCTCAAATGCTGCTACAAGGAAATAAAAACCTACAGATAGAAGGAAAATTCTCTTTCACATTTATGGGCAGACAGATATTCTACTTTTCAGTATGTGTGTAAACTTCATCTCCATTGCTTGAAAATTTTGTTTTTCTTTTTGCAGTAAAACAACAAATGTATTGTCATAGGTTATTGCATCTAAAAATGTCTCAAGGGAGTTTTGTTTTTTTTTTTGTTGTGGAATCACTAATGTACGGAACTATAAGGTAAGGTAAGCAACGTAACAAGCAAAACCTCCCAGTCCTTTAAACCAACAAAACACAGTTTTCAGTAGTGTCCATCTCCAAGTAAAACTTCTACTGTCTCTGCTCCCATCATACTGTACTGTTACCCATACCATGATCACTGTCTGGAGGATTGTTAGACTGACACCTCACAGAAACAATAAAACGCTAAAAAAAAAAAAAACCAAATACCATAACATTCAAAAGACTAAATTTCCTTTTAAGGAACAAGGTGGAGTGAACCTGCTATTTGCCTCACGTTCAGCTTGTACCTATTTTATGTGATGAAGGACATCTCTGTAAGAGTCAGCTATGGTTATCATAGTTGTGAATCCACCTAACAAACACTGAGAATCAAATCAAATAAGAATTCTGAATGATACCAAAGCGTCACACTAAATGATTCTTTTTTATCTACAAGTATGCTTAAGGATGGGCTACCTTTTAGGTAAATGCTGAACTAAATACCTTAAAAGCCTGTAATCCTGAGTTGTATAACTATTTTTCTTCTGATGTCCTTTTCCTTCTAGCAGGCAGTCTTATTTAAAGCACTCTTGTTTCAGATCTTAAAATCATTTGATGGTGAAACATTTAGATAAAATTCTAGGATAGTGGATATATTACCTCCCTGAAAAGGGTAGATTTTCATTTCAGCTGCACTTGTACCATGTGTACTGGCATTTTTTGCTATCTCTATCTTCATCTTACTTGCTAAAACCTTCCCTTTGACATCTCAAACAATAATATGTCCTCACAGTCCCACAAAATTAATAAATATATCCTCCTGATGTTAAGGATATGGGAAATGAGGCATGCAAAATCGAAGGCCTTCTTTCTTTTTGAAAACACTTGCATGTATTGAATATCTAATACTGGTATGTATTAGACTACTCTCATTGAAGTGAGTTGGGTCATCCAGAAAGCATGTGCTTAACAGCTTGCAAGATGAAACTTGTATGAGGACACAGAGAAAATTAGTGGCAGTATGGGGAACAGAATCCATTTTTCCCACTTCAATCATCCGTGACATTTTCTGAAACACCCCTTTGTTCTGTACAATGTAAATAATGACACAGCCATTTTTCAGATATGCTGTATAACGTGCCCAAGTCCTTGAAATACTGGATATGGTGCCTTAGTATTCATCACCTCTCCTAGGACAGGGATTCCTGATGAGTAGGTTCAAGAGCTGGTGCACTACTCTGTTCCTGTTTACAGAATCTCTGTTTACGTCTGCACATTTTTCTCCCAAATGACTTAAGTAAAATTAAATTGAAAAAAAAATGTTAAATGTTAAATTGTTTTACTGTTAATGAGCGGTAAAATTTTAAAGTACAAGTCTGAACTTGGAGAAAAATATATTCATAGAAAAGCAGATTTCAGATGTAAATGTCCAAAATAATGCATTACAGAAGACGAATGCAACTCTCTCTTTTTTCTTTTCCTTTTACAGTCTGAATTACCACTCTGTTCTTGGCTGCAAAGACACCGTACTGTCACAAATACCTTTGGTTTGAGAGATACGTGGTCAAATCTCTGGATACACGAATCAGTTTATTCTTTGAATGCCTCTAAAAGTGCTAATTCTTCAGGTTCAGTGTAATTGTTCGCCTTCAGAAGGTTCTTTTAAGCTCTTGTCATGGACTGAATTGCTTGGAAAAAATGTGAACTAGTTCACTGGTTCAGGCTGAAGTAGACTCCCGTGAGTACTCTGCCAGCTCTTTTTGCAGGCTCTGGTTTTGAGAGCTGTTGGCAAACACTTTGGACAATATTCTGTCCTGCAGTAATCCCATGAATTTCTGTTCTTCTGCTGAACATGGAGGACAGAACCACAGTTCTAGCATGCAACACTGACCTTCACATCATGTAGTACTTACTGTGGCATTTGTATGTAATTCTTTTACATGCAGCTATGGAAAATCATTGCTGACAGTGCATTTTATGTTATTTTTCCACTGGTCTTGCCTGCAGAGACTAAATGTCATGCAACTTTTGTACCAAATCTTATGTATTTTAAATAAGCATACTGGTAGTTCACAGACATGTAAGTGGAATTTCTTCATTCATTATGTCTAAGTATGAACCCCAGCAAGCTCTGATGACAGGACAAAATTCAGCTGGCCGCTATGCACCCTTTAAATCTTTGTCGCTTGAGACTAACACATCCCTTGCAAACACACTGAGGATCCCTACCTAGTGAAAACACTTACCTGGTGTTTTCATAATATCATAGTGTAGTCTCAATCACTGTATACACCATCAAAAGGCCTTTCCTGTAACAGTCTCTGTGTGTTCACTTCAGAAATTATTTGCCAGCTATGTCATGCTGCACACAGGCATGACTGCACACTCCTAAAGCAACCTCTTTGGTTTGGGCCTTTGTAAAACACAACAGCAGATTTCTCTCCCATGGGGTTAGAGTCCCAGAGAAAGAGGCCTGGAGAGATATGTATGAATATATTGGAAGCAAAATCTAGTACATCAACTTACCTAAGAGAGGATCAACTATACCTAAAAGATGAGTAAGCTTGATTTTCCTAATACCTTCACTACACAGAAAAGTTGTATCTCTTTGGCTGCTCTAATATGGGAGAAGGAACACGTGCTGGCAGAATCGTATTTATATGCTGCTAGTGTTGAGCTAGAGGAAAGCTAGAGAGTGCAGCAGACACTTTTTCATTTGGAAAATGCATAAAAAGCAGATGAGACGTGGAGCGAAGTAGCAGAAAGAATAGGGACCACTACCACCACCAACTCCTTAGGCACAGAGAAATGCAGGAACAGCAAGTGAACCATATGGCTTCAAGGGTTTCCCCGAGGAGCAATATCACAAATGCTGGAACTGGGGCACTGACAGGTACCCTGAGGGGATAAAGAACGCTAACATTTTCCTCGCATAAATAGAAGTTGTGACAAAACAGAGAGAACTATCCTTGTGCTTTTCCGGTCTTCCCCTGCTAATTCAGACTGCTAATCTTAGATGCAAACAGTGCATTTCACATGCAATGATACCCCTGTTTTAAAAAGTTGCCAAATGGATGCAGTCGTCATTTGAAACACACCAGGCACATCCGCACATGAGACCGGCGACTGTAGTACACAGATTCCCAAGTGGGGCACGCAGAACCAAGGGGAGAGGCTGGTGTGACACCATGCCGATGCTGCTACACCAGGGCTCTGCCTGGCACCAACCTCCCCTCACATGCGTCACTGAGGGGTACGGTCCGGCCCTCGCTCCTCTTGCACACCAGCAGTACTTAGACCAGCCTCCACTGTTTCAGTGGACAAGATTTCTTGTTTTGTTCACCCAATCTCAAAGGCAGAGCTAGGATCACTCACTTGGTGTTTTCTAGTGTCAGATCTTGCAGGTGCAAGACTACTACTAATAAATTCAAATGCGGTGTGCTGGGAAAAGTGCTGTCTTCCGATTGCGTTTGCAAGGCACCTGGAGAAATAAGTTATTATCCCCAGCAAAGACTCCAAGCAGCATCACAGTACAAAGTATGTTGTGCAGGAAGACAGTCTTTAAAAATAAATACATAGTGACTGCAATGCACTTGCACTTTCAGTTTTTAAAGATTAACAGGTGTGATTAAATATTGCACAATTTCCCCTACTTCATTCCACTGCGAAGTCCTCACATTTAAGTCAATGCTGCTATATATTCTCAACATGTTTATTCTCCATGCCAGTACTTTCTTCCAAGGGACACAAACCTAAAAATATGAACATTTTCTTTACAAGCCCTACTGGTTTTTATACTCATAAACTGAAGCATGAAGTACGTCTACTAATATCTTACCTAATTATTTTACGTATGCTATTAATTCCATGATATAAATACTGCAAAATAGAGACAGACATTGCTAAAGAGGAAAAATAAAAATAATACAGTGATATTCAAGTTTTATAGTATGATGTCACTGTGAATAAGCTTGCCTTTTCTATATAACCTTACTATATAACTCTTCTTATGACATTTTCTTGGAAAAATGAAATCTTTTTAAAGGAGGTAAACAGCAGCATCTGAAAACACATTTATATATTTTTTGGAGTGTTCTCTTAGCTGGAGGACTAGCTTTCATCTATCTTGCAAGTAAAAGACCCAATCCCCATTCTCCTGATTTAAGGAGGAGACTACAGCTTTGAGCAGTGATGTACCAGTTTTCCACACACTGAGCCGCTAGGATTGCCAGGCAATTAGTTATCCTAGACAATTAATGTACATGGCCAGTGGCCAAAGCACATCTGACTTACAGTACACTTGATGCACAGTTTCTGAAAATGAATTGTTTGTACTCACCAATTAGGTATATAAACCTGTCATTATGGACAGGTCATACGTGGGTTTGAGGCAAGAAATTAAAAAAAAAAAAATTATAAACCAAATCCAACCAGAATGCACAGGTATTTTTGCAAACCCACAACACACAGCTCTTAAACGCCTCTAGAAACATTCCGATTCCTGTATGGATCTATTTGGGAACAAGAGGCTGTTGTTTGTAGGCCTTTTTGTGTGTTTGCCCTAAGAGCTCTCTTTGTTCCTCACTCATTTTTTCTGTTTATATCACTTCCCCTTTCTTGTCGTTTATCCTCAAAGTTTTGCATAATGGTCAATTTACTGGAGGAGATATGCTGCTCATAGTTTTCCACAAGAACAATTCTTTTTGCCTTCTTGCCTCCATAAACCTGGTATCTATCCATATTGCCCTCACATGCTTCACAGCCCAGTAGGAGGGCAAAATGCATCAACTGACAACACAGGTTAACTGCATCATGAGCCGCATCAGCAAGACTGCAGCCAGCAGGTCAAAGGAAGCAGCTATTCCCTTCTGCTTAGTATGTGTGAGACAGCTGGAGCGTGGAGTCTGGTTTTGGATACTAACAAACTGGAGAGAATTTGCAGAGGGCCATCACGATGGTCAGGGGCTGGAGCACCTGCCCTGTGAGGAGAGGCTGAGGGAGCTGGGCTGGTTCAGCCTGGAGAGGAGATGGCTTTTGGGGGTCCTAACAGCAGCCTGCCTGGTCCTACAGGGAGGTTACAAAGAAGACTGAGCCAGACTTGTCCCAGAGAGGCACAGAAAAAGAACTAGAAGGAATAGATAACAAGTTGCAGCAAAGGAAACTCTGACTGGACTAAATGAAAAAGAAAAATCTTCCTTCTGAGGGTGGTGCAGAACTGGAAAAGTGCAGAGGAGCTGAAGGACCTCTATCCTTGGAGATTTTCAAAACTTAAATGCAGCCCTGAAATCCTGATCAAGCTGGCCTGGCATTGAGCAGGAGGTTAGACTAAATGACCTCCAGAGGTCCTTATGACCTGAATTGTTCAGATTCTCTGACTCTAATCTGCCCCAAGAAAATCTGTCCCAATTTCCACCCCACCAGCATGCAACAGTTTCTACATCCTAGACACTGCTTTCTGTCTTACTAGTACCTGGCATATGCATGACATCAAATGAACTGTGACATCTCTAGAAATTACAAGGTACTTGTCACAGCATTATTAGTGCTATTTCAGAGCCACTGCATTTGTGTGCATTGAAACATAACTCCCATGTTCCTCTAAGCTGATTTTAATCTTCGTTCAGAATAAAATTACTGGGTAAGATGGAAGGCAGGAATAGAAGAGTGGAGATTCTCTTTCCAGATGACTGCAGGTGAAGAAGTCTCTACTTTAAATAACGGTAGGACAGATAGTCAAAGTGTAAAAGCACGAGGAGTAGTCAGAGGTAGATTCAGCAACCACTTATTCTAACCTGAATCAAACTAAAAGGGAGTCACAAATAGCCATTGGATTTCTAGGACTTGAGGAAATGTCCTTCATTTTCTCATGTGAGTTAAATTCCTTTATGCATAGGGGGGAAAAAGGCAGTCTTGATTGAGTCAAGTCGATTTTACTTTTACAAATACAAAGAGTCAGCTGAAGAGAAAGGATGACCTTTGGTGAAAAAATCTTCGATACCTGTTATTCACTAACAGCAGGTGTCTTGATGCTAGCTTTTAAAACAGAAATCCTATTGTCATTTCCACTTGCTTTAATGATGACATTTTACTTCTAAGCTTCAGCATTTAGTCCCAGGCAATGAAAGTTCAGTACCTCCCCAGAATTTCATACCGTGGCTTTTCTTGTGGGCCCTAATGGTAACAAGGCAATATTTTACTACGAACGGAGGAAAAAGCCAGAGGCCTAGTTTGCTAAATGGATGAATTAGAACAAATACAACATCCTTAAATGTAACGGCCTTGGTTCTGAGTTTCTGCGTAGCCTTGATTCTGAGAGCCTGACTGACTATAAATTACGTCCATCCTTATTCAAATAAATCCTCTTATTCTGTATAGGAGAAAGAGGGACGCTGCTGTATGGGACACACCATACTGAGCAAAACAGAGCTTTTCACTCAAGAAGGGCTATTTGGTTTTGGTTTTAGAGTCTTATTTTACAGATTAGACCACAGCTATGAAGCGCTTTTCTACCTCGACTGATTTGCAGCATATGCGCACCACAATATGAATGCATGGTGTGGCACAGGATGAGCCTGTAGGCTTGCTGATCACCAAATAAGATACAAAAATACTTCCTCTGCATCCCTCTTACCCCAGTATGCTCAGCGACCCTGACAGCTGCTTCTGCTTTGGCTGGAGTGTGGCAGGGATGTGACACACTCTGGTTCTGCTGGTACTACAAATAGCAGATTCCTGACAGGAAAATTGAGTTACATTATCTGTAATTACAGTCTCTGGAATTCCATGCCAGGCAAATGAGCTCTCAACGAGAGCGGCTGCTGTTGCATGTGAGGGATCTGTTTCCCAGTCACCCAAACAGGAGTCAGACACCATGCGGTTTCTTGTCAGTGCTCGTAAACAAGCAAATACCTAACTTGACTCAAGGACAGCAAGGCAGTCTATGTGTCATGGCTCTCCTTTGTTGCCTGGTTGGGAATTTATTGCAGAAGTTTCCTGGGCTTGTGATTGTGAGCCCTTATACTACATTGCTTCTTTATGTCTACACAGAAAGCTTTGCGTAAACATCCATCACCAGTATGGTTCCTGCATTTTCTTTGAAATGCATTAGGCTTCATATCCTCAAGTATTTCGATGCTTCCTACAGACTGCCATTGTGCTATCCACTCTCCACTACCAAACTGTCATGCATATATTTTAACCCTTCATTCATTTGTAGATACCCTATTTTATGTTTGAAGTCCAGGTATTCCACACACTGGTATAAATCTCCCACAAAGAAAACCTAATTTGTTAATCTACTAAGGATCCTGGAAGAACACATCTCAGCATATGCTGACAATTTCAAGCAAGGGATGGCGAAGTCACTGTCTTACGCTCTGCAGGTACTATAAACAGTGACAACTTCTTACTTTCTGATATTTCAGAAATTGCAACACAAAGATACTGATGATACACAGAGTTTGAAATCTTGACAACCTGCATTTGGTATCATCCAAGAAGTCAAAATCCATGCCTGGAAAACTGTTATATAGGTTTTCTATTCCAGCACAATTTTACCGTCTTGTAGAAAATCTCACAAAATTAACTGCTGTAAGTGGATTGCTTTGTTGTAATGCTACTGCTGTTAGCATCATAATGAAAGTTTACTGCTCTTTTATTGATATTTCAAAACAGCTTGTTCCTTTGGACTTTGGATATCAAATACCACCTAGATTTGTTGGCCTGTGAAGGTGATTGGAGACCCTGAAGAGAGGAACTCTACTGCAGCATGGAAGTCAATACCCAAGTATGCTGCAAAATCCAGGCCATGGCAAACATCATGGACAGAAAAGGCTTGTTAGGTCCAAGATGAACAAACAATAAATACAAGTTTAAACTTGGCAAATCCAAAATTGTTTGAACTTTCTGGACAAGACATCTGTGAGGCATTTTAAGTAACAAAGTGCCAGCAAACAGAAGGGTAGGAGGTAGGGTTTCATTTTGGTTTTGCTTTGGGTATTTTTTTGTTTGTTTGGGTTTTATGTTTGTTTGTTTGAAGCCACTTAAGCAATTTCAAATTATTTGTATTGATTATACTTACTGGACATCTCTGTTGCTGTCAGTTCTCCTCTTTGCTTGCTTTATTTTTGGTATACTTCTATTTAAGTATCCCAGACATAAAATATCTTTAGCACAGTTATCTTAGCTACCATGAGCTTGACAGATCAGGGAACAAACTGAGGACCTTCTGAATTAAAACCAAGAGCTGTTACAACTTAATGAAAAGAGCTCTGTCTCCTTAGCTAGGGCTGCAACAACTTATTAGATCAGTACATATGGTACCCTGGGAGTTTGATTACATGAGGCTATCATGGTGAACGCCACTGTCATTTTCAAGAAATACTGTGCACATAGGCATTTTTCAGCAACATTCATGCACAACTCCTTCAGCATTTCACATCAGAGAATTTTTGCTCCTGAAGAATGTAACAGTGTAAATACAACTGTCTGAGTACAGATGGGAATTTAGAAGATCATGAAAAAAATGTGTTTCCTTTAAACGAGTTTTACCTGCCAGGAATCTTTAGTGAATAAATTAAAAGAAACCTTTATTCAGTAATTCTTGCTCTCCTACACTCTCCCTACCCCATTTTAAAGGAACAGCTTTTTTTTTTTTTTCCCCAGGAAAAAAGAAAAGGCCAGTTTGTTAAACAGAGTACTAATAATTTAAAACTTTGAGGAGCAAGGGATTAATATTTACAGCTAGTTCATCTCACTTATTTAAACCACAGCCTATCACTAATCTAATCTATGGGGAGGGACTTTCTTTATAAATAATCCCTTTGTGTGTCCATTTTCCAGCTCCCTCTTTAAAGGCAACTTTCACGTTGTCTGATGGTTATATCAGTTTCACTTCAGATTTGATTTCCAATTTGTGTTTTCTAGATGAATGCATGAACCTTTTAAAAAACATCTATTACGATCAAGTTATTTGTTCCTTTCCTAAGGACAGTAGGTTGAAACTTGTACTGGCAGTGTGCATTGCACTGCTCACCACTTGCAGATGTTTCAAGTCCTATTTTGATGACTAGTAGGGAAACTGTGCAGTTCAATTTTACATTATCTTGTACAGCTTTATCAAGCTAGAGATACAGTTCTTTCCTGACTGCAGAAAGCATAAGTCAGGTTGCAGAATTAGTAAACATGAGTGCAGAAGGAACAGTTATGACTGAAGCTCACTTTTTGTTTGTTCTTTCAGTCTGTAGTATTTGCAAATGGACAACAAAATCTTTAGAGGTATGGAGGTTTATTTATTTATTTTTTTGACATCGTACCCATGCACACATTTAAGAATACACTATCCTGAATTATTTTGGAGAGGTATTTCAGGAAATTTTCTCAATGTGACTGACTGTATTCTTCAATTATGGTGCACTAAAGTAATTGCATATTAGCTTACCCATGGTCTAACACTTTAGAGATACTTCTCTCTGGAATGCAGCATGTATTGTCCCTCAGAAGCAGTTAGTTATATTCTATCTGTATTTTTTTACAGAATAAAATGAAGGAGCATGTCCTGAAAACACAGTTCATGACTTTGCTAGTATCGCCTTCCCATTTGCAACCCAACACTATGAATTTGCTGTCTTTTGTGCTGTACAAAGACTCAGGTTCCATAATGCAATGAGAATTCAGTAGTGAAGGAAAGCAAATCTTGGGCTCTGATCAATTGTTTAATAACAAGATGAACAACTTTTGTTTGTTGAAACTGTCCAGAAAAATGAAGGGTGATAAAGGTCTATATCAGAGTTCCTCCCTGCACAGTATCTGTTGTATTCACAAAGCAAGCACATAAAAAAAAAAAAAAAAAAAACCCAAAAACCAGAATAATTAACTTCCAAGACTACCTTAAATTAAATCTGACAATTTCTAGTTCTGAAAAATAGTGCATTAGAGGCATTTGAATATGGCATTCTACTTCTACCTACAGATGTCTTAGAACAAGGTATAAAACAGGAGAGGTAACAGAATACTCTGTAGATGATCCAAAGCTAAAGAGTAGGTTTACAGTTTGCTCCTTTTTTTTTTTCTTTTTTTTCCAACTGCAATGGGGTGATGTCAAGTAGGGAAGAAGGGCTATTGTGACCAGGTCTAAGCTGTGAGACAGATAAAAACTCCAACTCACTTCAGAGAGACGATTAGAAACCCTTGAAGTAAAGAAAACCATAACAGAACAATTGGACTTCGCAGCATGCAGGACAAGGTTAACAGAAGAAGATCTAGCCACCATCAACATATGCTTGCAGATGATCTATTTATATTTATATGATCTATTCAGTTGATTTTATGGAAAATCCAAACAACTGAAAGAAAAGAGACTTGGGTAGAAAGGCATGCAAAGCTCTTAGCTGGGATTTAAAAGGAAAAGAAAAGCAAGGTGAGGAGTGGGGAAGGACAACACAACATACAGCTAAACACTCTGAAGCTACCACCACAAATCAAGACACTGCCTGGCATTTGCAACTGCACTGGGCTGTCTCTTTGCCAAAGCCAGCAAACTGTGCAGGACACAGGGCCACTAGCTCTTATGAATTCTTTATCATCTTACCCTTTGCTAAAATTTCAATCTACAAGCAAATGGGATGCTTGGTAATTTTACACTGAACAAAGGAACACAAGCCAATTGCACATCATGATCTGGAAAAGCTGACTGCCAGAAAAGTAGAAAGTGATAAACCTTGGGGCTTGCAGGTACAATCTTATCCCTATGAATTTTATGAGCGAATAAGCTGGAAGAGAAACAATTTGCAATACTATTGGGGGAGGAGGTGTTAAAAACAAACATGTTAAGCATTCAACAAGGTACATTTATTAAAGAAACCTAAAACTAAGAAATAGATGCTAGAATCAGACTTCTGAGGTGGCTTATTGGAAGACAGTGTAAAAACAATTAACCACCCTCAGCTCAGGTTGCTAGGAAAGACAGAGACTAAAAAGAAGAGCTGGATGTGTGCACTGTGAGGAATGATAGAGCAAATAGGAAGAACTGAGGAGGTGAATTCCCTGAAGATCACAGTGGGAAGAAAAATGAAGCCTTTCACATACGTATAGGCCCAAAAAGAATTATATAAATATGTTTTAAAAAGGGAACATTTTCTACTACCTACAAGGGGAAAAGTTTCTGAACAGCTGTCCAGTGCCAAATATTTTCCTATGCTGAAAATGTCAGCAAGGCTCTGGCAGGTGCCTTGGAAAAACAGAGCCCACTTTTATGCACACTCAGCATCCCCTTTGGGAGATTCCATTTCCGCAGGCTGCATTGGGGTTGTGTTTGGCACCTGAGGTGTTTCACAGGAAACGACAACAAGTTTTTGATGGTATAGAGGGTACTATAGTCTAAATAAATGTTTTAGTATGATGGAGGTGGGGGATGGAGGAGTGGCTGTAGTAGAGAGCCTCTGTGCAGGTTCAGAAAGAGCCACAGACCTGCTGGCCTAACCCTAAAGAAAGAAAAATAAATTCCATGTAAAGAATTGGCAGATGCGGGATAAAAATTAGAATATGTATGATGTGCAGGAATACCCAGCAAGTCTGAAGCCCTCAGCAACATGCCCACCCCAAATACAAAATGCAGTAAAACAATGTCACATTAATGATGAGCCACCCCAGAAAATTTGTGTCTCCTGCAGTTTTGCAAACCCTTTAAAGGTCCCAGCCCTAGGACCGTGTGACACTAAGTGCAAAAGAAAAGGGAGGGGAGACAGGCAACTGTTTAAGGTACCTTATTCGCAGGGCAGGCGTTCTGGAAAAAATGGAAAGAGAAGCCTTCGTTTCCTATTGCCACCTACACAGGAATTGCTCCATAATCAGTTATGACTCATTTACCCCATCCTAATGCTAAAATATTACCATAGCATGTATATGTAGCCTGTATAAAACTATAAACTCTGCTGCTGTCAACTCAATTAATTTATTTTCAGAGAAGAAATGGACTGGCAAATTACAATCTACCATACTGGCTTTTCACAAATGAGCAAGTGTGTACAGGTGCTTTCTGGAACATTTCCAAAGAGAGGAACATTGCTACAATGCATAAAAAGTGGAGGAATTAGACATGTAAAAAGCACCCTGTGCATTGCCAAGTCTAGGAAAAACTTTGCCTTTGTTAAAGCAAATATTTGATTTTAAGCATGAGAGATGGATGTTGAAATGGGGCAAATACACCTGGGCCCCTGAGAAAGTAGGATTGTCTGTCTGTCTGAAGCAAGGAGAGAACAACCAGAGACTAAGGCAGGACAGACGCCTAGCAGCTGGATGGCACCAAAAGTTTCATGATGTCTCTGCTCTTCAAAAAAGGCCTCTTGGGCGATGGGTCCTCTGGAGTTTCCAGGACTACAAGAACACGTCTGAAAATCTTGACTCAAATATTAAGTATGACTGCGGATTAGTAGTCATGGCTTTAAAGGTTAGATTCACAATAAAACATGGGCAAGAATACTGAACACACTCAAGGAAAAGGAGAGGTTACATGTAGGAATCTAATCTGTTTCCTGGTCAGACTAATACGCACTAGTTTTATACTATGTCTACAAAAGAGGCATTGGAAATACAGATGGGAATATCAAACCCAGATCACTAGGGCTGCAGTTAGTTAAGGCCATTTTCTTCTATAGATATTCAGCATCTTCCTGAAGTTGAGACATACTACCTTTCCTTCCTCCTTCTGTGGAGAAATCCCACCTACACACATACCTACCAATACTTTAATGTGTGCATCTGTGTGGATTCCCTTACAAACCACTCATTCTGTCAAAAGTAGTTGAGATCACTTATAGTTGTGATATTTAAGGTTCTGAAAGATCTTCACATTTGTAGTTAGATAACTTTGACCCTTTGCTACCTATATTTTTGATTGTGTGTGTGAAATCGATGGCTTTTAACTGATTTTTCCCTATAGCTAGCTCTCATTCTCCTCTAACAGAACCTAGTAAGAGGGTTTTCCATTAACATCAATGGGTGCAGAATCAAATCCTTTAATGTACCACTCAGGAAAGCTTCTATTCAGCTTCTGCTCCTGAATTCATTTGGATCATACTTTCTAAGCATCAATAAAGACTGACTCTTAATTGCAAATGGCCACCAAAACCACACCATGACAACTCTTGGCATTTGCCTCTGTGTAAATCAAACCTTGCACCTAATCTTGGTTTAAAGCTGATATCTTGTTATCATTGCATCTTGGGACTATCTGTGCATTAAGAAGATAGGTATGCACAGAACTGTTTGGAGAAGCGATGTGACTTCTTCTGGACGGGACAATGTTCTCTGGCTACATCTGTGTTAGTAAATTTAGAGTGCCTGGGAATTTTCCCAAGCCCAGGAATGTGATCATCTCTTCTATGAAACCAAAAGAGCGGTGATTTCATCCCATGCCAGCTGGCACTCCCCCAGACAATTCCTGGCCATGGTCTGGGAGCTAGCATGGACCATGGACCGTTCCCAATAGGCACTTTGCATACAGACACCCTGTTTTTGGAAGCTAAGAGAAGCATCAACAGAATCCATTATCTGCCAGGTGGTCTTAGTGCCCAAGTACTAGCAGACAAATGCAATTAGAATTATAGGCATAGGTTTTGTGTCCTTAGGGACCACTTACCTCAATGTGAAGAGATAAATATAAATTTATAACACTGTTCTGAGTTCTAATGATTTAAAATGCATTTCCATACCAGTTTGTTGTAACTCAGAATCATTATAAGCTTATAATTCTTCTTCTTTATTCGTTTATTATTTTAAAAAAGGAACCCAAAAGTAACCACATCATCTACTTTTATTGGCTTAAGTGAGTAATTTTTCAGCTTTGAGTTAAAATCAAGGGGAGAATCAATATGGGCATCGCTGTAATTGAAAACCAGTGGGTGATAATTCTGTACTGAAAACAAGATAATAAGAATAGAGATGAAACACTGGCAGGGGAAAAGAAGAGAAGATTAAAGATACGATCTCAATTAAATATCAACTATTATTAACATTATACTAAAAACTTCCCCGTGTTCTTTTCATATGCTGTATATATTTTCTCTTTTCCTCTAATGGATGTTAAAGGAAAGAATAAATGAAATTATGTGAAAATATTATAAAACAAATTCAGACAGAATCAATCAAGTGTGTCCTTAGCTGGTAATTTATTCCTAATATCATTGAATAGCACCCAAAACATGAATATTTAAATCCAAATGTTCTTTCTTACCTCTCTCTTTACATCATCTTCCCTTCTACCTCCAGCTAACAATTCTAGCAATAAGGAATGATCTTCCCATTGCTCACAATGAAAGAAAAAAAGAGAGGATTCAGCTTTACTACTTTACTCCTTATTTCTAACTGACCTGCTGGTTCCAGCTCTGGACTTTAATACTCAGGAGAAAGGAAGAATTCATTCTCTAAATAAATGGCTAGAAGGCCAAAAAAGCTACTTTGTCTCTAGTCTAATCTGTATTTCAAACAACCCAGTGATAAGAGTTTAAGAAATAACCCATTTTGCTTTCAGACCTTTCATATTCATAGCCATACTAATGGGGGCCTTCTAAAAGCTCACTGAGAACAGATGATGGTGAGGCCTGAAAATTAGTTTTATTCAAATTAAAAAAAAAAAAAATTAAAAAAATTAAAATCAAAAACCCATCTCCACAATGAACACTATCATTCAACTTCTAACAAGTCAACTTCCCAAGAAAGAAGAGTTGTATGTTTCTCACTACTACTACTATGTGCAACAATATAAGGGGAAGGCAAAGAAAAGAATAATTCTATTATTTAATGAGGAAGGACAACAAACAGTGGATGATGAAAGGCTGACACATTTTCATGTCTTTTTTTGCTCCCATCTTCAAACAAAATGTTAGTTATGACAAGATGTGCCTACAAAATTAACATTAGTAAGAGAATAAGGGTAAAGATCAGACTAGGGAAGGAAGAGTTAAAGAACATAGAATCATAGAATCGTTTAGGTTGGAAAAGACCTTTAAGATCATCCATTCCAACCATTAATCTAACATTACCAAGTCCACCACTAAACCAATTAAGGGTAGAGTAGCACTTTCGTGTTTCCTGGCTTGGTGACTTGTAGGTAAGTTAGAAGTATTGAAGCCAGTTCTCTAGGTGAAGTTTGCTGTGACACACCTAAGGATCTTACTACAGTAGTGTCTACCTTAGATAGCTTGTGGATGATGGGAAGAAAGAAGGGGATCCCTGATGGTTGAAAAAGGACACCCCCTTGCCTCTTTCAATTTTCTAAACCTCAAAACCTTTAAGGAGAGCTTAATCCTCTATTCTTCTGCATATAAAATTCACAGGGAAATCACCAAAAGCTTATTAGCAGCACTGTTAAATTTACACTGTTGTGCAAATGGTTCGTAAATCCTTCTGAAGGGCACAAATTTTGGTTATAAAGTGCCTTTCATCCAAGGTGGCTCCAGGTGTGTCAGTGATAGTTCAGTATAATGACACCAGCAGACTCTGCTCTTGCAAGAACAGTTTGTCATTCAGTCCCAAGCAAGAGAACAATTCCCCAAATCCCTGTCTAGCTACACTGCCTACCCAGATATTGTATGGGTTACACTGGAAAATGCAGATATTGTTCTCTCCTTTTGTGCCTTTGCACATGAATGGAGACTAAGAGGAATTTGCTCATACCATGCTTGCCAGGGGAACCATAGACAGGCAGGGGGAAGTAAACTGCACCTTTTTTATGTTTTCTCTGGATTGAGAGAGAAGAATGGGACAGTATTGTGACTGAGACACGTTTCTTTGTCAGCACGCCTCCTGGGACAGTACAATGGCATATCGTCCCACATGCAGGACTCAGCCTACAGACGCAGCAGCTAGTCTTCAGCAGGAATGGTCATTAAATAAGACAAGAGTGGTATCAAAATATCTGAATATGTTCTTAGATACTATATAAAGAAAATAATCTCTCAAATAGGGTTCAGGATTTTAAAACGTACGTACATATTACTGATTTTAATTATAGATTCTTTGAAGTCTCTTTCAGTCGCTTAGGGTAATCTGCACCTTTAGAATACTAGAGACTTATCACTTTGAATATTACTGACAAGATTGCTATTAAAAGTGCAATCAGCTTTTTAATTTTTACAAGTTGTGTCAAAATGGTTTAAGAATATTTGAATTTATGAGGGTTACCTTTACTCTTCCTCCTACAACAATGACACAAAGTCAGGTGTCACACTATTACCACAGGAAAAAATGGCTGAGCCAGCATGAAAAGAGCAATGAGTAGCTACTCAAAACTCATGTTAAGGTTCTGAGCATGCCCAGGGTAAACAAAATACCTCTAGTAACTTAGCTGAGCAGTACACTGACCCCTTGTAGAGTTAATTAAAATGCTACACCTTCTCCCTAAACAAGCTGCTCTCTGAGTATTAACGATGAAGTAGTTGTAGCCATGATAGTCCAGGCACCCAAGCAGATACCGTTTGCAGGATGAGATATGTCTTTTTAGATCAACTAATACCACTGTCAAGTTTACAAGCTTTTGTTCAGCTAAGTGTACATCACAGTGCAGACTCATCCCAAGAATCCTTTTTTGAATTTTTGCACAAAAACTGGCCACACAACCATGCAGACCTGAAAAGATGAATATTCCCTCCCATGCAAAGAATTGTAGAATCATAGAATCAAGAACCTTTGCAAAGCTCAGAGATGGTATTGCACTTCCATCTAAGCTCGTTGCTACTGGCTAAAAGTACGAGCACTGCAAAGATTTCTGGTTTAGATTATCTCACCAGCAGCAGATAGTCTTTTCAAAAATTGCCACTGGGTTTCGTGCCATGTCACTGCAGAAGCACCCTCAGTGCCTTCATCGCCACAATGTCCACTGAGGCACAGAGGAATATTTCTTCTTTCTACAAGTGGGAGATGGAGGCCTGAAGTGACATTGTGGTTTACACCCAACAACCACATGAATTGCCTGTGGGACAGAATCTAGAGCAATTCATGATTTATCCTGTCCTGGGGAAAGAGTTATGATTTCAGGTGCTCTGCAGGAGCCCCTCAGACAAGACCTACTTGCACCTGAAGGATGCTGGGTCCAGTGTGCAGCACTGCACGCAAGGTGCAGAGCTGAGCGGCCACAACCAGCCAGAGCCTCCTCCGCTGCTGCCCCCTGCAACTACAACCACAGAGGGCATGAGAAATTCCTTCAGATGAAACAGACTCACATTATTCTATTTTTCTTGTTACATACGCAAACTACCTGAACACATTGCTACCATTAAAAGCAACACTTCAAGACTTGGTGAAAATTATTTTTCAATAGACTATACGAAAATATTTGTTTATCAATGCAAAGCTCTCCTCTGAACAACTTTTGGTGTAATTTACATGAAAAGAGTCCTTATATATAATTTGCTAAAGGGTGTTTTAATAATCATTTGCTAGATAATTACTGGTTCCAGCAGGACAATTGCTGTAAATCATGGGCATAAGCAGCTAATCTCTAACACCTCCCAGTAGTTTCTGCCCATGCTAATGATGTCCGACTGTATTAGCCCTTTCTTAACCATTTATAAACATACATAAATATTACATTATAGAATAGAATTTTTTGCTGACAGAGTAGTGCTGAATTAAGGTGCAATGTTTTAGAGATTTTTCTGGTAGAGAGATCTCGTTAGCATGGATACAATTATACCTGCATAAAGACACTTGTGTTGATACAGCTTTCTCTCTCACCCTTTCTCTCTGAAAACTGGAATAAACAATCCAAGCAATAAGTTCTTTAGCTAATATAAGTTATGTGCTATGTGACAAACTAGGCAAAGCAGCATCTTTTCCAGGTAAAACTAATGCTCATATATACCCACAAAGAGGTAAAGTATATCCATGTCTGAAATATCACCCATGGCCTACAAAACTATGGTGCACTGCAATGTCCCCAACAATTAATTTCAGTGTGTACTCAGATGCTTTGGGGTCAGACAGATCATTACAGACACACACCCTCAGGAAAATCAAGCAAATGGAAACTTCCATTTCAATAATCTTACCTTACGCCCCCCCCCCCCCCGCCCTTCTTTTTTTATTTTTAATTGGAAGGTTTTAAAGTGATATTGGTTGTTTTTAAATGCCTAATTATCTTTATATAAATGGCACAATATCATCCTTGAAGTGCTGTGCTTGGTGCCCTGTGCTGTTTATTATTTTGCATTACAATTATCATGCAAAGCATAGAAGGTGACTTTAAGCAGCTCATTTGAAGTGCTCTTTTCTTGAACACAGTATCTTTTTGAGGCTATTTACATAGATGTTTATCTCCTGGTTTTAAGAAAAATCAGCCCAATTATAACTACACAAAAGTTTTTATTATGGCTTTAATCCTGAAATGTAAATGGGCCATTGTAAAATCCATGCTGAAATTTTAATTTGTGTTTTTATTTGTGTCTGTGGATTAACAAACCATCCTGTGTTGAAATTAATTATACAGATACACAAAATATTAAGTGATAGCAGAGCATATGTGGCAAAATAGCTCAGAGGTTTGAAGAACTGAGAGTTCTTTTGACCTGTATATCATGGCTGCTGAAAAGAAATGCATGCCTACTGCCCAAACAAAAAAAAAAAAAAACAAACCCAAAAACAAACCAGTCTTGTGCAGCGGATCTGTATTCCATTTAATGTTGCTTTTGGTTGCCATGGCTATGATAGCCTTAATATTGTAGGCTCACAGCAAGGTTGCAATTAGTATTTGGATTTAGAAGAGGGAAGATAATGATTTCATATCGAAACTTCTCGCTTAATACTCCTATGGACATAAAACTGCTTGCGGGTTTCAAACCAGCTATTCCTATGCGAAGAAAACAAAATGAAAGAAAAGAATCTGTATTATTTGGCTTTAAACCTGGCACTTCATGGAGTTATATGGCCTGGCATCTTCAGAACTCATCTACAGTTCAGTTCACTCATACATATGTATATATATACGTACGGATATATACACACACTAACCCTCACACAATGGAAGTTTATAACTTTATTCATTTGCCTTGTCATAGTTCTGACATGAAACACTTGACACTCTGGGAAGTGTCTTTACCTGGTTCTTACTAATCCTTCCTCTTAAACAGTAGTGCACTTCTCATTACCTCAAAGTATTCTGGGTCAAGGTGCCAGAGTTTGAGAACTATTCCTCCAAACAGCAAGCCCTTGTCTCACACGCCAAAGTGGATTCAGTTGACTCAGACTGACAATTTTAGTCTTAGGTTGCTGGCAGACTGATGTACGAACTGAGAATAAGCTCTGATGGAGAAGAAAAGACCTAATCCTTCTAATGGAAGCCTTAAGTAGACCCTTTGGATAAAACCAGTTTGGTTTACTCTTTAAACATCTACCACTACTTACCCTTCATGGCTGGGAACTTCTGTTTTCTGATGCTCGCATTACAAGCTGCTATTTTCAAGTATTAAGCCATTCTGCTGGGTTTTTAGCTTCATAACAGAGCTTACAGCAGTACTACTTCTGCTGTCTTTGACAGCAGTCATACTTTAAAGCTTCAGAACAAAGGGCAAGGAAACCCTCGTGGACAATTACAGAAAGATTCACCTAAAAAAAGAAACATCTGCCTGTTTCTGTCAATTTGTGCTTAGATTTCATCTTCACAATGCTGAGTGCAACTCTCTGTGATTCTGTTTTAAATCTTTTAATCTTCCCATCCCTTTAAATATGCCCACTTCTCTTTTTCAAATTCCATTAAAATTCAGGGCTCATAGTTATCCCACAGCAATGACTCCCATCAGTTGGCTATGTTATGTTAAAAGTAGCCTTTCCTCTTCTCCTTTGTAAAATATGTTAGAAGATGTAGTAGATTTGCTCCGAATATTAGGGAGAAAAAGAAAGTAATCTGTTAATCTTCCTGTATCATTCTGAATCTTTGTCATCTAGCAACTTGCTTATTGTCCTTCCAAACCAAACACTAAAGGAAAGGATTTGCGACTCCTGAGTGGGTCTGGTGACAAAATTCTTATGCCTATGCCATTACTGTAGGAGTTGTGCTTGACTGTGGTCAATAGAGCTTGTGGTTGCAGCTCCATAAGGGTTTATTATAAATAGCACAATGCCAAAAGCAAAATCTGACCATGCACACTTTGGGGCAGATTAAAGCATAAACCCCACATTTTTTAAAGGAAAAAAAAGACCAGTTGACTTGAATTGTGTTACCAGTTCTGTTCCAGCACACATGGGCCTTAATTTTCTTCTTTCCTCCCTCTCCTTCCCCCCTAAAAAGACAGTACAAGTTTCCAGTGTGAAACTGCAACAATGAGAAGATCAGATACTACAGCAGCCCCTCCAAACCAGGATAACCACAGTCCACCGCTGGTTTCTCTGGTGCTCTGACTGTGTGAGTCGTGTACATAGGGCACCATTCAAAGTTGGCTCTAGATTAGTAGGAGGGTATTCATGTGCTTTAGCACTGGTAAATTCATGGAAGACTCGTGTCCTGAGGAGGTATCAGCAATTCCTTCTCTGCAGCTGAGCTCACACTATGAGCTGGAGGAACCTGCTGGAGCTGTTCGATTTGCTGTGTGCGGACCTCTGGGATCCCTTCTCAGCTGTTCTCAAGTGTTTCTGATACACTATGATGTGAGCAGGTCTTGCTTTAAGGTCACTTAAAAAGTGACTAGTTCTGATGTCCTACAAGAAAGGAACAAATGCTCTAAATCGTTTTCTCCAGATCATTGCTATGCTTTCTCTTCTTCTTGCATGACACGTCATTCCCCACCTTTTCCCTGCTTTTCATGTCATAATTTTTACCTCAGCCTTCTAGAAAGGAGTCCTCAGGTCTCAGATCTAATGCTCAGCTCCATCATATGTCTTTATATCTGGCTGTAGGAGGCTCTTGCCACTGCCCCTGCACTAACTTGTGTGGAATCGACAGTTCTCAGAAGCCATCTTGGAGGGAAAGTCACAGGTAGAAGAATATCAATTTGAGTAAGCCAGAGAGAGTGGGAGAAAGAACAAATCTTTCTGGACTTTGGTAAATACGTTTTGTGGAGCACAGAAATATACTCAGGCTTTCTCTGAGCTCGCTAAACAGATGTTGCTGGCAGGATGGATGCAAAAGAACAGAGCACAGCTGAGGTTGTAAAACCCACCTGACAATCAGGGTAGACACCTGGGCTCGCCCTGGTACTTTCTGTTCCTGAGGAATAGGACAGGAAAGCTGTCTTACAAAAGTCTTACGAAGACCTTGATCCTGGAAAAAATTATAAAAGCAACTGCTTGTATGTTTCTGTTAGCTGCCATCAGTAGAAACTTCTGGCAAGTCCTGCCCAAAGCTGTTGATGTCTCTTTCTCTGGTGAGGCTTTGAAACTCTTTTCTAGACATCCTATTCTTCCACTGACTGCACCTCACAGTAAGTAATGCCATTTGCTTTTACTTTTCCTTCTTCCAGCTTGAAATAGCAGTCTTGGTCGGATAAACAGCTGGATTTCTCCTGCTGTATGCAGTAGCTGATGAGCAGTGGCCACCTATTTAACTCCTGCAGTGAAAGATGTACTTATCCTCCACACTTGTTGTTTTCCAGGGATCACCAAATTTGGATCCTTTTTCCACTGTAACCTTTTATCTGTCGATGTCTGCAGACACATAATACCATCAGTTTAGGGGTAGCTGCCCACAGTGGGAATACGAATTGTTGCTAATGGTGGCCTTACTGCGCTGGCAAATTTTAATTCCTCTTGTGTGGCCTCCTCCTATTCAGACAATTCCTTTTCTAATAGCCTTTGCCTCCACGTTTTCTGCAAGTGTCATCTGGCCTGTGATTCCTGGGAAACAGTCTCTCTCATCTGACCCATGGGACACCCATGCATAGTCGGAACTTGGGTTGCTTCCAATTTACTTTTTTTTCCCCCCTAATCCACATCACTAGGAATTGTTTTTTGAAATACTGCATCTGGTATAAAGGAGTCACCCAGAGGCTAGGAGCAAACAGCTGATGCTTGTCAAAAAGATGCATAGTCTGATCCACAGGTTATTACTATCTTTGATTCAATCAGATGTGCCTGTCTCCAAATATGATTCTTCCCATGGCTTGCACTAGGCACAGGTCCTTATCTGCCTCTACCAGGGCCAAGTTTAGATTTGGCATAGCAGATTCTCCCTCACTTGAGCTATGTCCAAGGTACATGATGGAATGAAAGCCTTCATAAACAGTCTCCTCAAGGCTGTTCCTCCCCCCACTACCATCTGATTTGCTATCTTTGCCATTATTTTAAGAGGGCAAATCTTCCCTCTGTCTCCTTAGGAATGGTTATGAAAATAAAATAAAGCCCCCCACATACACTCACATGTGCAACACAAAAAAAGAAAAATGAATGATTTTTTATATATTTATTTATTTATATTTTTTAAAAACGGCGCACCCATAAGACCCAAAATCTGCAGTGGGAAATTATTGGTAAAGACGCTTTGGTCTCCAGCTAACAGGCGCTGCCAGATACCAATACTTTCTTATCAGTTTAGCCATTTACAGAGAAAGAAGTGCTCAGAGCCTATCCACTGCCCCCAGATTCCAGGCCTTTTCTGCACAGCTAGTAAATCTTTCCTCCACCAAATATGCTTCTGTCATTTTAAATCTACTTCTACCAGCTGCAGTAGTTGTCTGTGGATTTCAAAGAATGATTGAAACATTGCAAATAACAAAAGCCATTTCCTTCTCTAACTTTGTTAGACAAAATGCAAGAGATCCGTGACAGGACAAAGCAGATAACAGGACTATCTCCTTGGGGAGAAGCTGTCTGTGCTGCTCCATACACATTATTAGGTGCATGCCTAATAACCTGATTCTCAGACAGATGAGGACCAGAATTTAGGAAGATAAATATTGAAGATATGTGTACAACATCTCATTTCTAGTCCTTTTAGCTCTAAAGAAGAAATTGGAGTGTAATTAATACAGGGTCATCTGCCTAAATCTTCAGACACACAATTAGAGAGGAAGCAATCTGGCTCCCTACCTACTTCCAAAGCAGATCTATCCTCTTCTGGTTCTTCAGGTGAGGTGTGGGCAAAAATTATGTGAGTGGAGCTCAAAAACCCAACCAAACCAACCCATAACAACTTTCCCTTCTGTCTCTACTGGTATTCTAGTTGTGTTAGATACCGATATCAAATTCTTGCACAAAGAATGCTTCACTTTCAGCACAAAGCAACAGTTATTGCAATTATTTGGCAAAATAACTTTGCAAAAACAAATAGCTGAAAGAAAGCTTTGATATATTTGCAGACATTTTATGAAACAAAAGGAAACGTAAATTCTTTGATTAAATCATACATAATGAATTATTCATCCAGCCCTTTTCTGTGTTAATCAGTTAACACAAGGTGATAACATGACTTTAGAAAAAATGAAAACAAAACCTAAGGAACTGTAAAGAAGCAAGCAGAATCTGAAATGTGAACCACAACAGAGCGTGCATAATGAGATAATCATGATTCCTTTTAAGACAGGGGTAAAGAGGCAATGCCAGCACACCTTCTGAACAAAGAACAACAAATTCATCTTTCATGACCTTGCTCATGTCGGTTCCAAATGAGAAGGTATTTGCTGGGGACATGCAAGAAACCTAAGCCATCTGAAGTTGTCCTGAGAGTTATCTTACCTGTACTATGCTCACAGCCACTGCAAAAGAGCCTGTTTAGAGTCTGGAGAGCCCAGACTCAACCCTTTGATCCTGCCCCTTGGGAGAAGGATTCAGCCCTAGGACTGACTAAAGGGCTCAGCAGAATGTCCTGTGTGCCTTACTGGAAGGTAGATTTGGACTGAAAAGGTAAGAATCATGCTGTGAGCTAATCATAGTCTTTCAGGGCTGTGAACCTATACCACTAGACCAGAGAAGGAGCAAGTCTTGCTTACTCTTTGCAGGAGCAGAGCGGACCCAGACCAGAGCAGCACTCCCCAGTGCACCAACACATATGCAGGACTGAGATAAATGGGAATAGCCACTGTTAAAATCTGTTCCCCAAAAGTGGAAAAACCACGACTAACCACTATTTATCAAAGTGTGGAACCTGTTAACATGAGAAAGAAGGAGCAAGAAAAGGAGGTGTAAATTTTTACGTATCGAACAGCTTGGCCTCGGAAGGTAGAGAAGGCTTACACCCAAGTTTTTGCCAAAGCAGAAACATATAGCCATACCCAAGTACTTGAGGTGTGTACTCATCACAGAGGTACTGAGGCTCCAGCACCAGTTGGCATAGCACAGAGTACCATGCAACATGGCAAAACCTATACACCATTTAGATCAAGGCTGCATCTGCTCCTGGTCAGGGCAAGAATTCACAGTACTCTGTGGGTTTCCTTTCGAAAGTTTAAAGCAGCACAGCCCAGCGGGAGCCCTCTCTACCACCTGTTGGCATGCTAACCCTTGCTACTGAGCAATGACACAGGAGCTCTCACTCCAGAGACACGACTCCCTACAAGGCTGATTTCACCATATGTATGTTCCCCATCCCTCATCACATTAGCAATAAGACTCCACATTAGTGTGGTGCCCGTCACATCAGCACATAATTTCCTTCTTAGAAAAGCCCATATTCATCAACGTAGAAAACCAGTAATGGGTATGTTTAATTGAAGTTTTATATACTAAGAGTACCAACAAAATCTCAAGGTAAATGTAAATTTTTCTCATTTTATCATCACACACAAAGTTCTACATATGGATTTAGCACTTCATGTATTCATATTTCTTTAAAAAAACCCACACACTTTCATGGAATTTACCATATTGGTGAATATTTATCAAGAATGTTCTGTGATTTTTCCAGACTCCTTTTCCCTTGACCCCTAAATGTCTCAGCTTGAATCTGCATGAAATATATGCATACAAAAATATAAAGAGACTCCAAAGACAGAAAGAGAAGTGGCATTTGGAATTCCAACCTGCTGAGAAATATTTACTCTTACTTCACTTGACTTAAAAGTAGCTAAAGGGAGTTACTCTGAACAGTAATTTTATGCCTTGTAAAAGCTATCGAAGTTGAGCACAGATGCATTTTACAGAGACTCGAAGGAATGCTCACACTTCTTGGCAGGTGAGTTAAGCCTGTGGCACTTTCTGGAGACAAGGTTGCAAGGGTGAATCAAGCAGTCCTGAAGACCCAAATCATTACATGAATTTAAATATTTTCTCAGCCTCTCTATTCCCCAAGCCACAAGTGTGCTTTTGTTGGTTAAACCTTTCAAAATGCTGATGCTCTCTGAATGGCTACAGCTCTAAATCCTGTGGTGCCCAAACAAACTCCAACACAAGCTAGTCCGCATACCTAACTAGTCCTGTTTGTGGACTAAGCAAAGACGGGTGATTCCTCTCAGTAAGATATTAGCCTAAGACCTGGAGTATTATTTCTGGAGACTAGACAGGAAATATGCTAAAGAGCTGCACCTACTTTTTTAAAAAACAAACAACAACAAAACATACAGTTCTCTAAATAAGGTGGTAGCAGTTGCTAAGTTAAATTTCTACAAGCTACAAATGCAAATTACTATATTGATGCAAACACAGTACATAGCAATGAAGATGCAAGCCTTGAAAAGAATATCATAGGAGCCATGCTCTTTTGTAAGTAGACTATTTTAATATGTTTTCACTTTAAAGTCCTACCTCCTGTTACTGCTAATCCCCCCAATACGAAAGAAGCAACTTTTAGTTGCTAGAAGTGGATTTGAATGCACTTACTGTGAGATGCCATGAATATTGCCATCAGAAATTATGTACTGTGTCTTCTTTCCTGCCACCTTTGCCCTTCAGTTTTGGCTTTTCAACTTAAGTTGCAATAGTTTCTTTTATCTGATGCAGCATTATTTTGCGCTTTATTTCTCTGCTGAATTCCAGAGGTCAAAATTAACCTGTAGCAAAAGAAATAAAATAAATATAGGTCAATCTATTAATTGGACGACCTAGTAAGCACCCCACAATAAAATCTGAAGGCCAATATTTTTCAAAAGCAGATGGAAATGAGATTTTTTGCATGGATACTAGTTATTGTAAGAAATAACCATTTTAGTGCCTGCAGTCAGTTCTAACCTTGAGTTTACATTAGAAATAAACAGATAACAACAAACCCAACAGTAAGACCTGCATGAATGTCTTTGTTTAATGTAAAATGGTCCCTTCTAAGAGGTGGGTGGACAGCGGTAAGTTTTCAGGGAAGCAGAACTAAAAAATAATGCTCTTGAAACTTGTGACTAATCATCATTGTGTGAGAGAATCAAATGGGTCACTGAAGACCGTTCATAATTAGATGACTGACTCCCCGTAATATCCACAGGAATTCCAGGACCAACTGGCAGCACAAATTAATAGGAAATGTTTCTCCAAAATCCCCTTTTCATTTTCTAAGATGTCAGCCAGGCACTCCTATGCCCAGCTGTGTTGCAGATGGTTTGGTTATTCTTTCATAATTATCAATTCATCTGAAGGTTATAGTTAGTTCTATAATGGCATTACATGCAGCAATCACATATCAGAAAAGGCAAGACTATGATTCTTCAGTTTTGCCACAAAAATCTTCTACCCGTGAGAACAACCAAAGTAAGTTACACCCCTTACTGCAGGGGCCATAATTCGTGCTCAAGGTAGAAACAGGAGCACAGCTTGGCTCAGCAGACTTGGAGCTTCTGCCCTCCATCAGCTCCTTCCTTTCCCTTATGTTAATTGGGCTAGGGAGGGGGCTGCACCATTGGCCAAATGTTAACTGGCAGCAAGTCGTGCAGGTTGGGTCTTCCCTGAATGAGGCAGGGGAAAGCCTGATGGGATTCCTCAGCAGTCAGAGCTTTTCCTCATAGTGAGCTCCCTAAAGGTGACCAAACTCAAAAAATAAGCCAAATTTAATTAGATTATAAACTAATTAGCTGGTTCTAAATGGAGAAAATTCAAAAGAGGGTAGACAAAACAGAACAGAAATAAAAAAGGTTTATACCCAAGTCTTCCCCTGTTAGCTATATTCTTGCAAGTAGGTCATTGCTTCCAAGCATGGATTCAAACAAATTCATGGCTCTGCTTTGCAGCAAACTGCACAGGTACTACAATCCCCTCTGGTGCCTAGGAACCACTCATTCTAGGAACCACCACAGACCTGGCTGTGGGTTTTACACCCTGCTCTCAACAGCAACCTCTGCCCTGTAAGCATCAATCCCAAGCTCCTGCTCTCTACACTCACCTTACCTCCACCTGATCACTGTGGGCTGGAAACTTCTCCACTCAGCTGTTCACCCTAAAAGGAACAGCCCCACCTAAGCCACTTTTAGCTTAAAGGATAAAAATACCAACTGGATGCAAAAAACCCAGATATTGCCCATTAAGTCTTTATTCTACACTCTTTTTAAACATCTTTCTGCCTCTGTAACAGCTAGCTTTGTCCCACATCCAACACACACAGCCACTCACATGGACATGAGTATTCACCAGACTTGAGACCATTGCTCTGACATGCTCCTAGTTCAAAGCACTGTAAAGGGAATATTTTGGAGTGGTTTCTGCCTTTGAGTTAGTACTTTATTTCTCTGCTGAATGTCTTTGCTTCTATTTGCGGAAGTTGCATTTGAGATAAGAAAGGCATTGACAAACGCTAATGAAAAAAGCACTGGCCAAAGCTTCCTCCTAGGTGCCCAACAATATAGCTAACCCATGACCCACAGTTATGAAAAGCAGTTCTCCTCCATTTGGGCATGCCAGAAACTACTGCCAGAAATCAGGGAGCTCCCTCTCACTTCACTAACACCTCATTACCCAGCCTGCTCTCATCTAGTCCCTTGTTTGTAAGAGATGTCTACCATATAAAATGCAAATGAAGGCTGGAGAATATTGGCTCACCAAGCACACTGAAGCAGATTCCTCACTAAATCTCACAGTAAAGTCACAGAGAGTACAGAATCTGCCTCTTCACCAAGACAAGCCTGAAAATTTTCAACTAATTCCCAATCTCGGCCTCCTTCTGAAAGCCAGAAAGAAACTCGGCCGTACAAAACACTCAGTAGCTTCTGAATTTGAGTGGTCAACTGGGATTTGAAGAGTTCTGGATTTTTCTCCTTCCTCTGTATGATTAAATCCAGGCATTTGAATTTAGATCTCTCCCATTCTGGAGGGGTACTTTAAAAAGCTACCTCCTAATAGACTGTGGTCATGTCTGTTATACCATAAGGATGCAGAACTGCAGGTGGGAGCAAAGCTGAGGAAAGGGATACTTGGTTTTCCTTTTGAAATTGTTGCATTTTTCCCATGATTAAAAAGTCATTCATAACACTGGAGACTTGGTCTCACATGTCTGAAGTGCACCTAATTGCTGAAATGTAATCAGTTGCTCTCTGAGAAAAGGGCTTATAATTTAATGTACTGAAATGCAGCAGTTCCAAATAGCAGAAGTAGAGAGGGATGCAGAGTGCAAATATTGGAAACACTGGAGAGCTTCCAAATGCTTGGCATTAAAAGGAAAAAAAAAAAAAAAAAAAGACACATGGCACAGCAATATAAAGCCTCCTCTCTCTAGGTCAGAAATACAATTTTTTTCAAAGCTGCTTGCAACTGTAAAGCTAAAAGCTAAGAGTACTGGAGGAAACTGGATACGTCAGTCCTAGCAAGATCATGCCTTTTTTGTGGGATGGCTTTGAGAAGGGCAGCTGCCATAAATGGATCTGGTTTAAGGAGCTCTGTGGATCCACCTCCCCTTGATGGATTGTCTACATCAACTTTGTGGAGGAATTGCAATGCTTTGATGAAAGCAAAGCCATTGAATTACTTTTGGTGATGACTCTGAATGTTAGACACTAAAAAGAAACAGAACAAGCTGGAAGAGGCCTTCCCTCTAGTATCAATTTTCCATTTCCTTATCTATATTGACTGTGACAAAGAAGTTTTGGATTATATGTTGTCTTATTATCTGCTATCTGAATATTTTCTGTGGTGTCCTGCAATTCCATCATGATTATGTCATCATAATGGTGATGTTCTTGTAAACCACGTAACAAAGATATCTTATGTTGATGCTTATGTTCTTACTATGTGTTTTCTGTCTTTACATAGGCTGAAGCTTATAACCATAGCAACTGAATTATTCTGGAGTACACCAGGTTGACCAGAGGAATTCTTCCTGACCTGAACAATTGTATTTTTTTAAAAAGCAAAGAAACGTAAACCAAAACCTACTCTGAGTTCTGCAAAGTAGCACAGATAAATTTGCCTTCAGATAGTCTGAGAAGCTGAATTATGCTTGCATAAAAAAATTGCTCATCCAAGGTCTATTAAAAGAATCTTAGTAGTCACAAGAATGAAGTCACCAGATGAATTAAAAAGGGCCTGTCCCCTTGCGGGGGATGTTTTAACTACTCCAGAACACTTAGAATACTTTTCAAAATTACCTCTGAAAAAACAAGTATGTTTCTGTAACACACATCCTAAGCACATACCTAAAAAGGCAGCTACTTTAACTAGAATCAAGGGGACTGGTTCTAGCTTCTCCACATGACACCTGTGGTACATGGCCCCTAATCATACAAGACAGACTAGAACAAACATAAAGGGCTCTATGTGGCCATTTTTCTGCAAGTACTAGTGTAGATGGCGTGGTGGAGGGGGACTGGGAACTCTGGACAACCTGTACAAGTGTGTTTTAATATCACAGCACCCTTCATGACTGCTTTAATTTCTTTTGGGAGAACACCTTAAGCCCTCTCTGGACCAAAATCCAGGAGACAAAACATCACTGAGCTTTTACGTATTTCTTTCCTATCTTTCTTTTTCCTCGGAACTTCACAAAACTATACCAGAGTTTAGATTACTGCTTCTACTACAGAATCAATGATGTGAAGTAATTTTCAACCTCCTTGTTTAAACTTACAAAAATAGATACAGGGTGAGGGTAAAGGTAAGAAAAATATTTTTTCCCTCTGGTGTGAGAGTTGCTATATCATGAGTATAACAACTATTTTAAGACTTGCAAACTTAGAATGGGTAAGTACCATATATCACTAGTGTCATGCTTATAACGAAAGTTACTGTTTGGTACATCAGAAGAAAAAAGCTTCTCGAGATGCACTTCATAGCACCTTCATCCTAACCCTGAAGAGACTGAGTCACAGCCCCAGATGTCAAGTGTCCCCTGCAGGGAAGCATAGTGACTGGAGTCCTTCTCTTTCAGTCTCAGTTGCTGTGATGCTATTTGTACTAAGTAAGAAGTGCTTAATCTATTTGTTTAAAAAATAAAATAAAATCTGTAAGCTATTTGTCTCAGTGTCAACCCACAACAGCCAGCTTTTGAGTACTTGAACAACTACACTCCCTGTGCTTCTTTAATGGGAGTCTAAGCAGGAGAGGGGGGAGAAGAAGAATGTCTATAAACATCGATACAGAACTGGCAGCAGGATCAACAGGAAAAAGCTGGCATGGGAGGATTAAGTATTTTCACTACTTTTGTTGCAACAACTTCTGGTTTTTGTTGTAAAATAATCAGAGGAGATACAGACACATCAGAAGGTATGGGAGCAAGGCTTATCCCATTAGGAAGGAATGTTTTGTCATTCTAATTTGGCAAGGTTGCACTTGGACATTTAAAAGGCAGCCTTTATAGCAGCTTTTGTAGCTGGATTATACAGTGAAAGTGTAGAGTATATAACCTTCTAGTCAAAGCTGCAACTTGCTAAACTAACATCCCTGCAGTTTTCCAAGGTAACAAAAATAGTCCTACAAAATCAGTTCTAAACCTGTTTCTCTCCTTGCTCAGATTTATACTAGCTGAGCTGTCCAGTTGGCTGCCTTCGAATATAAACGTTCAGAAAAGGGTTCTCAAATATAAGCAAAGTCTCTGCATACTTAAAGATTATTTAATTTAATTCTATCTGTCAGGTGAGATGCTTTTTTTTTGTTTTCAAACTAGACCACTTTTCTCAGCATCATACACGAGTTACAAACATCATACAAACATAAGGAATCAGCAATAATGTTGAAGAACGTTATAAGACTAGATACAAAGTCTTCATCATTTCAGCACTAAGTGGTATGATTTTTAGCCACTGAAAGACAAACTGGTCCTAATTTTCTAGAAGAAAATCCCATAGGGAACTGGCTATTGATTAGCCAACAGAAGGAAACTATTCTTATTCTTTAAATATGGTAGCACTCACTTTAAACCCAAGATGATTTTAGAAGTGCCTGTCTTTCAGATATCAGAACATGGTCCCATTTCTGAAAGATTATGGGGTTTACACATCTCCGCTAGCACACTTGGGGAGGTTTGGAGGGGGATGTTGTTCCTCTAGTAAATGGTTTTAACCATATATGGGTTAATTTTTACAGGGGAAATGCTGGCTGGGGTTTGTTTGGGAACGTATTTAAATGCGACTTGCAAGTGTGGGATTTGACTTTGCTACTGATAGAGTGGTGCTCGGCTACTCTGTGTGTGCAAAGGGCTTTGAATGGGTACAGAGCATCTGCCCAATGTCCCTTCAGGATCACAGCTTTGGGACTAACAGCTATGAAGCAGATTCACAACTTTACCCTGCAGGGATTTGGGTTTGCTTTTCCCTATGTGCACTTAAAATCAGAAAGTCTAAAAACAGAGAACAAGCCTCATCCAAAGCTTCTTGCTTTTTACCTTCTTAGGAGTTTGGCCTAAGTGTGTAAGCAACTCCAGGCTGAGAAAATATTGGCCTGTTTGTAGACACCAACTTGAACTGGACCCTTTTTGCCTTGAAGCCACACACTGCACAGCTTTACCACTTCCTAGGCATGTTTCATAGGAAGTTATTTAAATTTCTCATTAAAATTTGGAGAAACAAAAGTAAATGTCAAAGTATGCATCTTATCTCATTTGCAATGTTGCACTGAGTTTATTTTTAAAGCCTTGCAACCAAGGAACCAAAAGAATGCCATGTTCTCTTCGAAGGACACGTAAAGTGCACATATTAAAAAAAAAAAAAAAAATTCTGAGTTGTCTCTAACCAAGAATTATTTACTGCAAAAGTTAGCAAAAGACTTTGATATTCCAAGAATTGTTCAGTTTAGTAGGGGCAAGTGACTAAAAGAAACGAGAAAAAATAACACATCAAAGGTCACTCTCTGGTTTTCACCTCTAGACTGGAGTCTGTAATGCTGTCTTTTAATTTCTGTGGCATCTATATAGTGCAGTAGCCAATAATACATAATTCTACAGGAAACTGGTGCCTCAAACCATATATAGCATTAAAAAAAACCCCACTGCTGGACATCGGTGCTTAGAATTTATTGGGGGTTTAATATTGAATGAGCTTATCTTTTAAAAATTTACCATTTCATTTAAGAAGTGTCACTGCAAGGCTTAATACTTGCCTTTACAAGACACCTGTGTAGCAACATTAACACAAGGAACATCTGAAATAGCCATTTGGGTAGTTAAAAATTAGACTTCAGGGCAGGAGACATTTTTAAAAAATGGTAATAGTTTTGAGTGTCCGTTGCTTTTGTCTTAGGACCAAGGAAAGATAACTCAGTTTTCCAGGGGAGTCTACCTCACAAGCATTAGCTGGGTGCTTATGGCAAGACTGGGAGTACAGAGGCATGAGTGTCTGCTCCAAGTGACTGTGTAGGGAGTGGGGATTTGGCTTCAGTGTTACACAGTCCAGACCTCCAGCAAGCCAAGCAAGCACTCCCTCTGAACCCACAAGCCATCTGAGCGGAGCTTTGCAGAGGCTAACATTTCAATAAAATGATGAATGTGACAAAGTTTTGCTTCACCAAAGTACTCCAGATGGCTCTCTTGGGAAGCATTAAAGGGATGAAAAGAGGTAATGCTCCTAGGAGGTGGAGGATCCGCAGGGCAGATAGGAGCCTTTTCCCTTTTCCTCTATTAAGTGACGTGACTGGTGCCACAGTATCAGAAATGCTGCAGAGCCCCCTAACTCCCACTCCTGTGTTTTAACTGGCGCATACCATTTAAAGATTAGGCTCCCTTCAAGGCCTTTCCTTTTGTAGTGCACAATTTGGTCATGAGTATCCACTAAATCTAGTGTAAGTGTCAGTTTGAGATAGAACAGCCAGAGTTCTGCAAATTTCTTTTTCAAACAACTTAAGGCTGTGCTCTTAAAGGACTGACAGACTGTAGCATTAAAGGAGCTCCTCTACCCTAACCAACTTTGTAAAAATCCGGAGAAACATATTCCTGTATAACTTTGACCAAGAGCTTTGAGCTGTGTGATGAATAGTTTCCCACCCCCACTGCAGATGTAGGCAAGAAAACAACAGTTAGAAAGAATAGCTTTATAGACCTGTCACACTAATCTTATCATTTTCATATAATGCAGTCAACTTCAAAATAGATTTCAACACAGACTGTTGGGAACCCAACTATAAAACTTTTTTTCTTCCATAAGAAATTCCTTAATTGAATTTTTAAGAGAGAAAAAAAATCAGAGCCTTTGTCCTGCCATGCAAACCCCCTCTTTTTGAAGCTCTATTTCTCCATCTCTCTTTGCAAAAACAATAAATACATTCTTTCATACCAGGAGTTAAGAAATATATCATTTATTGTAGTCAGGAGTTCCTTTCTCGGTATCCTGGATATGAGCTCATGCCATATCAACAACCAACAATAGCTATTGTTCCTGGAGTTTTAAGGAAGTTTCTCTACCCTGTTTCCTGAACACAGTATGTAAACTAATACATACAAAAAAGGTGTTTCATATTATTCCAGGTACATTGGGCCCCTTCCATGTCAGCCTGCTAGCAATCTTTTTCCCAGAGTTGGAAGAGTAAATGTACACTTGTGTTTACTCATTTGTGAATGGAAACAGGTACTTCCATCACAAACTATATGGAAACAAAACCCAAAGAAACACAACAATGTGTTTAATTTGGAAAGAGCACTTTCTAGCTCTTGGCTATTAAAACTGGCTGCCCTGATGGGTTAGTTCCTCAGATAAATCATCACTTCTATGGTGTACTTGATTAAGAAGGCTAAAAAACTCCAGGTTCATACACATCAGAAAGGTTGACACTTATTATCATGTAACAGCAATATCTCCCAGCAAAGAAGGTGTTGACTAAACTGAGTGACTGAGCTGTGACCTATTTCTCCACCAAACCCTCAGGCCTAATATTCATATACATGTAGGTATGCATGTAATACTTGTATGCCCTGTTCTGCAAAAAATTTACAGTTGTGCTGGAAAGATGGGGTGAACATCTCCAGGATGCACAGAAAACACATGAACCTTCACAGAATGCAAAGCCAGAATATCCCAGTGTGACCAAACAGGGCAGACCAGCCTTGTAATTTTACATCTTGCAATACTACTGCCTTGCAATTTTACCTCTTGCAATATTACTGCCTTGCAATAATACATGTTTCTGCCAGTGAAGGCAAAATCTGTTGGACTTTGCTTCCCTGTCACACAGGCTTCTCCATCTTCTGGAGGAGGGACAAGACATCCCACTTGCACCAGGGTATCTGCAAGTAGTAGAGGTTACCGCCATTTACGTATCCTCCCAAAATGCTAGCTAGTCCTCAGGCCAAACAAATTAGGAGTATTTCTGTAGGTCACAGTGAATGCTTGCAATCTCAAATGAGGTCTGGCAGGCTTTATTATGTGCAAAGCTGTGCAAATTGCTCTGTGTAGTCCCTACACAACTGTCCCTCCTATGCAGTGTCTCAGTCTTACATTCAACAGTTTGCCACACCACAGTAACAGACTCACAGAAGGGCTGAGGTGGGAAGGCACCTCTGAAGATCATCTCGCCCAACCCCCTTGCTCAAGCAGCATCACCTACAGCACATTGTCCAGGACCATGTCTAGCCAGGTTTTGAGTATCTCCAAGGATGGAGACTCAAGAGCCCCTCTGGGCAACCCCTTCTAGTATTCAATCACCCTCACAGTAAAGAAGTGTTTTCTTATGTTGAAGTGGAATTTCCTGTGTTGCATTTTGTGCCCAATAGCTCTTATCCTGTCACTGGGCATAGCTGGGAAGGGTCTGGTTCCAGTTTACTACAGGAAAGAAGATGCTGATTTTACTACTATGGTTCTGCTACACAGCCATGCATTTCCCCACTGCCTGCTGGAGCTCTGCCCCCTCATGTGAGATGCCACAGAGACATCCAGCAGAAAACACTTCACATCCCGAAGACCCCTCCACATTAGTCCTGGTTATGGTGCTGGTGCTACTGGAGCACCGCGGTAAGCACAGCTCATGAGAAGGAGAGCAGAGGAATATCCCACAGTATTAGGCTAAGCAGAATGCCATAGATGCAAGTCCCTCTCAGTCCCAATTCCTGTCTTTACTTCAGGGAACTTCATCCAGACCTCTCCTTCCAGGTACCAGTTAACATGGTAACCCCCTCCCCTCAGTCCTCCCAGTTTAATCACTGCTACGTTTACAATGCAACGCTCTAGAAAAGGAGACTGTTTTCTGGTGAGGATTGATGACCGTGATCTGAACCTTCAAATGGGACAAGAAATAAAGACGTGATAAAGACATTAACAATGTATGGTTTAATATATCAAGGCCGGGCAAGCCAATTAGGACTGAATAGAAAGTAAGCTAAATCTTTTCCCACAACTCTAATCCTTTCTGTAGGATTTGAAAGAGAATAAAAAGCTGCTACTGCTTTAAAAGTTACTTTCATGGTCATTTTTATGTTTTTATACTAATACTCATGCTCCTGCCAGGAGCACAAATGGAAGTGCTGAAATACCCCACAGCCTTTTCTGTGAGATTTACAGACTAATTTTACAGATCTAACAAGTTTGAATTATTGGGATAGGATTCAAATATGCTTCTGAATTTGGGAGTATGTTTCTGAATCCAATACCAGATCTTTACTATTTGATTTTCCCTCAGCCCTATGGGAGCCACAGTATATTGTTGTGCTTTTACTGCATGTGCTATTTAAGGGTTTAATGCTGGCTCTTAGATCTTTTATTTCCAGGCAATCTCTTCAATTACTAACAGTGTCCAATTAACTCCTCTGACTGCTGCTATTCTCAGAGCATGAAACCATAAATGAACTTGGAAGAGCAGAGCGAGGGCAGGCAGAGGTATGTGCAGCCCAGTGAAGTCTGGGATGGTTTGTCTGTACTTTAGCTACACTTCCATTTAAGATTTCAGAGAACTTTAATAACAGTGCACTGGTGAGAAAAAAATGAGGAAGGAAAATGAAGGAAGGGAGAATCAAATTGGAAGATGAAACCATGTCTCACCGCCAGCAGCCTCTTCAGTCCCGTAACATGGGATTCCCTCTCAAACAACTGCGCAGGAAACACTATGGATGGGACTGCAGTCCCTAGAACAATCCAGGAAAGACATTTTAATGTAAAAACTGACTCTCCCCAGTGTCTAAATTATGCCACGGATCACTCTATTCCTCCTATAATATTGGAAGAACAAAAGGCAACTTAAAGCCCGCACTATCCTTGAACTGAACTTCTTAGTTTTAGCTCATCAGGCTAGCACTGAATTTTAAATGAAACATTTAATTGTCCATTTTCTCATTCCACCCAAAAGTGGAAGGAAAAAATCATCAGTATTAATAATCAAAACCTACACAAAGAGAAAGTTTAATACATATATATGAATTGTGCCCTTGTAGACAAGGTTGCTGCTATCAATTGCTCCCTGGCAATGAATAACAAATTAACCTTCTGATCATCATCAGCTATGATTTTATTCTGTGTATGTCATGAATTCTGTTCCCAAAGTCAGTGGGGACCTGATCCTGCAAACATTTTGGAACACTTTAAGTTTTGACCCTAAATATATATTACTTAACCCCCATGATTCCATCTTGTTTGAGAATAACTTTAATGGAGTAGCTTTGGAGTATCTGCAAGTGTGGGTGTTTGTGGTATTAGTGTGTATGTTTGAAAAAGTATCTATGTTAATATAGATATTTCTCAAGTGTAAATGTTGAAGTTGCAGAAGAATATTTTTTAAAAATTCTTAGATAGAAATGCAAAGAAAAAATACTAGTCCTCATCTTTCTTAATGCACCCTTTTCACTGTAAGTTTTAAGTAACAAAAACCTTAATCTTATTAGCTTAAAATCATGTCTCTTTTTTGTAATTTAGGAAAAAAAAAAAAACAAACCCAAAGGTCTTTTGGGAGCCTAAACTTAGAAACCATATTTTTACATAGGCTTTGAAAAGCAACATCTAAAAACATTCCAAAGGAAAAGGTTAATGAATAAGTAGCTTCTCCATTTTTGCTCTACTTCCACAAGCCTCACTACCAGGCATGCACACACACACACACGGAGTTTAAGGACTGACTGGCAGCTGAAAGCAGCTATTCCATACAAGCAACATGACAATAAAACCTATAGAAAAGACGACTGCAAGTGAACTAGAGCTTTGGGCTTAGAAAGGCATTTAAAAATATTTTCCATTCAGCTATTAATATTGTATTAAAAAAATAATAGTTTTAGCTCAAATTCCCATGTTTCAAAGCTCACACAGCTCTAACACTGAGGTTATCTTGTTTGGCATGAGAACAGCTCATGTCTACATTAAAGCTGGAAGCTTAGAAGTGACATAAACAGGCCTTTTTCTATAAAGATAAAAGGCTAAGCTTTAAAGAATTTTATATTTATAGATAAACGTTTCCATAGTAATCATTACAGTGAAACTTGCTGGTGTCAGCAATCCTTTGCATACAAAAATGGCTTATATTCAAATTAGCAGGAATCACAGAATCAGATCCCAGCTGCTACCTGAAAGAAGGGCTTACAGGAAAAGTGTGAATGGGGGTCTCTGGGGTGAGGAACTGCCCTTATTTTGATCACCTCTCTGCTCCTTTCTGTCCTACATGCCAATACATAAAAGAGGAAATACACTGTAGGAGGCAGATTTGCAGTGCACAAAAACAATTTAGGTGACCCAAGTGTCTTTTTCCATCCCTAGTTTTTAAGCTTCAGCGATATAAATACAGACAAATTAAAAAGCATAAGACAGGCAACAAGCAGAAAGCTGGGTCAGGTGACACCAGTATGGTTTTCCCCTTATCTCTCCCCTGTAACTTGGATTCTTTTACAATACGGCCCAAATTGAATCCTTGCTTTGGGAAGATGTCCATTTCTAGTTACTTAGGGCAAAATCTCTGTCCCATAGCCCTCAGCAAAGCAGGATTTCCCCCCTAGCGCTCAGCAGAGGCCTATATAAGTATTGCCCCACTGATGAGCCTTGCTGGGTCAGGACTGCCTTCTCATTACATCCCCTGCAAACGACAGACTAGCATTTAACATGATGGAAGTTCTTTAAAGCAACAAGGCTACAGTAATCATGTAAGATAAGACTCAAACTGCATGTTTCTGGAGGTCTCTACAATGCCCTGAAGTCAATTAGGTTTTAATTAAAAAAAAAAAAAAAAAAAAAAAAAAGAGTGATGTGAAGGCTTTCAGTCCATGAATTTTTAAAGCGCCGCGAGTTAATTAAACAAAGGAAGGAAAATATCACACTCCCTTTTTTACAGGTGGCAAGATGAAGGAGAAGAGAGGTGAGGTGACTTACTCAGGGACAACGTGGTAAGTCAGTAGTGCCTGGCACAGAACCAAACCTCCTCACTCTGAGATTACATCCTACTCACTCCTTGAAGTCCTGAAGAAGGGAAAAGAAAAATAGCTAAGAGAGCTGTTCAGCTTTGAAATGAGAACGCTCTGTGTGTGTGAGCCCACAGGCGTATGAACATATGCCATGAGAGATGCAAGTAATACTCCCTGATCAGCAATAATAAAAACCTCCCTCCTCCACCTTTTTTCTTTAAAAAAAAAAAGGCAAACCAGGGAGGGGGGTAAGTCTGAGAGGTTTGCAATTAATATACAAATGTTTCCATTGTAATCAGTGCACTAATACCTGTCACTGTCAGCACCTCTTTCCAGTGAGGGCTCGCTCACTGTTTCTCTTGGCGCACGGCGCTCTGACACTCACAAGAGATTACTTTCATAAGGTGCTCCGCGTGCACATTCAATAGGCATTTTACCCAGGTTTTTATGATATCTTCGGAGACGTATATCCAGTTGTTTGGCTCCTGCAAGGCTACTGAAGTCTGGGACTCAGCTGGTGGAAAAGTAGCCTCCAATAAATAATGAAACTCTTTTGGACGGGGAGATGTTTGTGTTAACACCTAGCAGAAGGGAGGGAACGGGGCCGGGAAGAGTGGCTGCACTTCAAAGAGGTTGCCCCGGCAGGCGCGGGCGCCCCGCAGCCAGCCGGTGCGGCCTGCGCTTGGCAAGCGCTGCTGGAGCCACGGCTGCCTCGGCTGCCAGCAGCTCCGCGGAGCTCGGCACACCGGCTCGTGGCTGGCCCTTCTTCTCAGGTGCTGTCACGGAGCATTAGAGCCCGTGTTAAGTAGAGAACAGGACGGGAAATGTTAAAAGAAAGCGGAGGGCCTGTGCTCCGCTGGCCGGCGCTTTCGCAGGTTTGATGCAGCAGTAGCCCCCCGCCTTTTTGCTTTGGGAAAACACTCTTAGTTGAATAACTTCTTTAAAAAATGCCGTGTCCCGTGTGCTGTGCTGCACTCGCTCCCTCAGACTCTCTTTCCAAACAGTTACGTTCAAATCTGTTTTGGTACGCAGGTTCCTTGTGATATAGCTTAGATTTTTATCCTAGTCAGAAGTGTCTCAGTGGATATCTGCATCGCAGGCTGCCAAATACCGATTTTTCCTATGAGATGTTCAGCAGCAAACCTGAAGCTTTTCTTCTCCCCTCTGCTCCTTATCTCCCCTGTGTAACTGAGGATCAAAACACCAGAGAGGCAGGTAGTGTTGCAGTGCAGTCATAGTACTTACAAATTATTTGACCTGAGCCAAGATCTAGGAAAGTCAGTGGGCTTTGGATCAAGCTCTACCACTGGACAGCAATGCTAATTATATTTTTTGCATTCCTGCAGCACGTGCCATCCCAGAATGCGATGTTTTACAGGCATCAGTTAAGACCCACAGATTTCTGGTGAGGAAGAAACCCGGCCATTTTATGGAGGAGGAATACACGCTAAGCCAGATCTTTTGCTGTGTGCTGCTCAGGAGATTATGAAGAGAAATCTGGGACTTCTCAGTCCTTGCTGTACTTGCACTCTCAGTGGCCACCTATTATGCAAATCCACAGTGGATGTCAAAGCGGTTCTCTCTGAAGCCATTCCTCCCTAACACACACATTCTGGGAACTACCCACCTTCCTGGCTGTACCTATGGGTATATTGTCTGTGCACACCAACAGCTTCCAAATGCATACTGCAGATGCAACTGCACACCACTCTGTGAGTATATGCACATACACTCGTAATTTTAAAAATTAGATCTCTGTTCACCAGCCATTATTTATCACACAGTAGGGTCTGATAGACCACTGTTTCCTCTCAATTGCTTTGAACAGGAAATAAATGCAGTGACTTGCCCTGTCTGTTGGCAAATGGTGATTTTTGCATTGTTGTGATAGTTCTGTGTGTGTGTGCGTGCGCGCGCGCGCATGAGTGCGTGTGTCAGAGGAACATAACTTTGGAGAAGAGCAGGCACTTTAGTTAAATACCCTGAGATGCCGCTCTAATCTCTTGTTATTGTGAGTTTTATGAAATAAATTCTGCACTGAAATTTTTCATGTGTGGTCTCAATGGAAGGTCACTTACATTACAGAAAGTTTGAAGAAAGTCTGCTTAGACATTTGATGTTGTGAGAGTAGGACGGAAAACACTTTCACTGTAAGATTGAACTGTCATTTTTCTTAAAAAATGGCCAAAATTAGAAACTTCAAACGCAGTTTCCTTCAGTTTTTGTAGCCCCTATTGAAAAAACAAAGTCTGAGGCAAATTGGCTAAGGGGTTTTAGAATGACCACATCTGCAGATGTGGATTATAAAAAAATTATGCCATCCACATTCCAGAATATTTTGGGACTCTCAGACAACATTGCAAGGGAGTTAAATGGACTCATTTCACCACTGTTTTTTGATGGAGCAATGCATAATTAGGGACAGGATAATGAAACGCTCGACTGCTCTGAAATGCCATCTTAAATTATTTGAATAAGAGGTGAGCCAATATATAACTTCACGCAGCACTTCATAGTCACAGAAATGCCAAGAGTGTCCCACTCAAATATAGGGAAAGATGCAATTCCCCCTTATGTTCTTTCTATTTCTTGATTTTTCCAGCTCCTTTTTTTTTCCTCCCCATGAATTGCCTGTCGCCCCCACCATCCTCCTTCACCTTCCCACACAGATCCTTTTTTGTAAGTAACTGTGGAATGTTCCAGCTACGCTGTGAGTTAATGCAGTGCAATAGAGGGAGAGGCAACATCAGGGAGTCAAAAATTTGAAAAGTTAAGGGGCTGGTTCTCTGGCTTCAGTTCAATCGATAATCACTGTGCATCTGGCCCCATGTTTCTCCTGCACAATTAAGTCAGCCACATTGTGCATACCTTGTCTTTTACATCAATTTGCAAAAAGTAAATTTACTGTTTGCAACATGCAGTCCTGATTGTGCAGGATGGTGAAAAAAGCCTCACCGATATCAGTATAGCCAAAGAGATATTCAGCACAATAGGCCCAAACAGACCCTGGGTTACAAAGGTTGAATTTGCAATGTGTCTTGAGATCAGCTAACAGTTGCAGTAGGAGCTTTTTTCCCCTCATATGACAACTTCACGCCCTGCTGGGAAGAAAATGTCCATAGCCAGCGAGGTTGCAAACTAGGCAAATAGTATAAAAATGAAAAGTGCAGGATGAGTGGGGCTGGGCTGCTTTGTTTGTTGTTGTTCTGAGAACCCAGCTAGTTAGACAAGGGCCAGGCACTGCCTGCATACCACGATAGCCACCTCAGTAGTTTGTGTAACTGTGGACTAATTTCAGCTGCAAAATAGTTTTCTCCCACCCCAGAAATGACCACAGCCCTTACAAAAGGCACGTGTGCTTTGGTATGGAGGTCCTTTATGCTGCTCCAGGTTATGCCCCCATCTACACAGAGCAGGATAAAGCAGAATAGATAGCATTGGAAGTGCTCAAGGCACGGGCTTTTCATGCCCACCCTCCGCTTTTCTTTATATCACTAATCTAAATGCCAACCACCCTAAACCCTTACCAGGGTTAAAATTAAAGCAGTACAACTATTTGCGCCCAGAAGAACCTGACCAAGTTTCAAAATACATCAATTTCTCAAAATGTTTCCTTGCCAGCTCCCAGTCCCACACCACGAAACTGAGCCAGCGGGAAGTCAGCAAGGCTGAGCAAGTTCCTCCCCGCCTGGGGCAGCTTCCCTCTCTCTCACTTTCATGTGAGCCAGCCGCAGTGGCAGTGCGAGGTTGCCCACAGCCCCCTGGCAGGAGAGTGCCACCAGCCCTCCTGCGAGGCTGAGCAGCCCCTAAGCCTTAGGACCAAGCCCGGCGCGTGCCAGTGAAGCCACCCTTCTCCAGCGCAGCCTCCCATCAGCCTCACCCCACCATCCACGAGAGCTCTGCGGTCCCAGAGCTGCCAAGGCTTGGTTCACTCACGATGCTGTAGGACAAAAGGTTGGTTAAGGATATTTAAGCTTGTTTGGTTTCATTATCACTTCACAGCACCAAGAAGTGAGTGGGGGAGCTTCAGTTAGTTGACATTTATAGCATGTTAAATTGCATACCGAGGGTTAACTTCAACGGCCACTGTGATCCATGATGGTAACTCTACCTTCTCTTCTCCTCTACCAACTCAAGGCAAAAAGATACATAAAGCTTTGCAAATATAATCCAAAAGCAGGCTGAAGGAGATTTCCCAATTCTAGCTTGAAGTACTAAAAAAAATACACATATGTGTATACACATACAAACAACTTGGTTCCGACTTTCCCTTACTTGTTCCCTCCTTTGCTTTTCCCTACATCAGTTCTACCACAAAGACAAAGTCAGGTGAACCTGACTTTCCACATTCCCATGAGATTGCCAGTAGGCTAGACTCAGGTGTCGTCTGGTACCCATCTCAACAAATATTCTAATGGACTTTCACCTGAATTTGTTCCTCATTAAATGTTCCTGTACACATTGCAAAATCATACAGAGAAGGATGGAGCAAAGGAAAACAAGCAGTGAAGTTTATGGTTAAAGTGGTCTTTTGCTTTGCTGACCAAACCAAACGCAGTATTTTCCTCTAATTTTATATTCCATTTTTCCCTCTAATTTTATTCTACCTGAATGAACTCTCCCTTCATTTTGTTGAGATAGTTATTTTCTAACTTATGAATGTAAGTAAAATTTAAGATAACAAAGCAAAGCACTTAAAAAAGTCAAAACATTTCTTTCTGAAATTCAAAATTTCAATTTTTGGACAGATTTGTGAATTTGTTTCTTCTGGAACTAAATATACAGAGCTGGTAAGAAGTTTTACTGCAAAAATTCTGCCTAGCTCTGAAGAGAAGTGTTTTTGTGTGTGCCTGCATTTTTGCATAGAAACAAGGGCCATTTAGCAAGCTAGGACAATGCTTAGAGCTGCCAGTGCTGCCCTTCTTGATTGCCAATGTTGGCTACTGTCTGCTGCTTGCCTGGAATAATTTTGCTGTGGATCATATAATCTCCTAGCATCATTGCCACGGTCCCCAAGGCTTGGGGGTCTAGAGCTTGGTGCAAGCATGAAACATTGTTCATACTCAGTTTGAACCAGTCAGCAGCAGCAATGTTCATGCAGAAAAGGAAAAACGTTTACGGACCTGAGTTATAGTCTAGCAAATCCCCATTAGATTCTTTTCCCTCCCTCCCCAGATAAATGAAACCAAACAAAAACCGATGTTGATCACCATGTGTTCAGAGTCATGGGCCACTTTCTCAGCTGGAGCGCAGCCGAGCTCTCCTGGCTCTCAGTGCAATGATGCTGATTTATACAAGTGAGGCACATGTCCCACAGTTTATGTTACACATCCATAATCCCATATAGACTTAATTTTGCTTTTCAAAGCCTACAGAAATCCACAAATTAACACCTTTTAGCATTATTCACTTTGAGTTTGTCAGTTTTTCTGCAGTAATCGATTAACAGTTGCTTTCAAGTTAGGGTTTATCTCTTGTTGGCGGGTATATTTATGACACATGGTTACACCTACAAGAATACATTAAAAGTTTTTTCGAGCAACTTGGAACTACAAAGGCAAACTAGTGCCTTGCAGTTGCTATAATCTTTGATGTCCGTAGGAGACTGCATGTACCATAATCAAGCAAGAGAGTTCTGTTTTCTGCGATTAAAGCAATCCAGGTTAAACTTTTGAAGAAGCCTAGTCAATGCAAGTAACTTTAAAGTACACTTTTGAAATGTTCAGAAATATTAACAGAGTGCCATGCATAAAACTTTTACCTGTATATCTCCCCCTCGATTAACTTCTTTTTCTGAGAGAGAGAATGCTGTTTCTTTTAGGTTATCCAGTTGAACAAAGTAGAAACAGAGCCTGAACTGTGTGCTCTGGGCACCAGAATCTGATGCAACTCACTTTCATCTCGGTGTAGCTTATCTAGTAGGCAGACCCAATGGAGGCATGAATTCCTAAGGATAAGTTATATTATACAGCATGTGACTGGATTCAGCCAACTCACCAGTGATGAATTTGCCTTCTCTTCCAGAGTTTTACTTGCTTTTAAACAGAAACCTTCCTAAACGGAATTAGTCTGTCAGTGTAATCTTTACCATAGTTAGAAATGATGCAAAAAAAGGATACAAATATGCAAGTTACAGACCCACAGTCCAGCCTGCATGTCAAACTAGACAAATGTGACTGTATTCACGCACATACACACGTACATAAAACACACGTGACCTGAGTGGGCTTATCTTTAATGACACAGGATTGTGACTCAGGAAAGCAATTTGATTCCCAGCCATGCTACTGCATTCTTCTGTGACTTGAGGGAACACATGTAATATCTTAGACTCTCATTCACTTATGTAGACAAAACAGTCCTTTGGGGGCAAGGGCCATCTTTACTGTGTGCTTCTACATTGCCTAATGAAATAGCTCTGGTGTGAGTTGGAATTTTGTTGTGTCACAAGGAAGTTATTGATAGTTCTTTCTTCTATTGCCAAAAATAGATCACAATGAGGGCAGTGTTGGGCAAATACTATAATTAAGGAACAACATGTTTCTAGTTTCACTTTCTCCTGTTGTAATAAATACTGCAAACCCTTGTCTTACAGTACTAGTTCAAAGCATTCCAGGTTGCAGTGAGCTACTTTTCTGTTTGGGGGATATCAGTATAATATATGCTGGTATTTTATAAGGGCTTTCTTCAGACATGCAGAAATTTGAGACAGAATTCATCAACACCTTTTCTCTGACTGCCAACGCAGAGCCGTGGCTGGGAGATGTGAAATATTCTGTAGCAGCTAGGGAACAGAGGACCTAACTGGGGAAAGCAATCAAAACTGCGTGGCGGTGTGCAGACTATAAACTCCATGCCCGATTCACATCAGCCAGCGTTCGTCTAGGTTGCATTTGAGTCAAGTGGCGTTATTTTAATATTTCTTCTGGAAAGGTAGCAACTTCATTAAATGTGACACTGCACATTATCCACCATCACTCTCGTCATCCTCCTCTAGGATACACCCACACCCCCATGCTATAGAAAGCTGCAGAGCCAAAGACCCTTGTTGCCCATTAACTACCTAGAAGAGACCCAGCACTACTTTCCAAGCTCCGTGTCACAATTATTTACTGCACAGACCTCTGCTTTTAAATATGTGTTTTAATTTCCTAAAATCCCAGCTCCTACCATGATTATGTGGAATTCCATTTATTCTATTTGTTCTATTTTTAAAGGGATGAAGTAATCTGTGCTGGAAACTATGACCTGATTGAAAGTACTGAAATGCTGCAATGTCTCAGACACAGCTCTGGCACATGAAGAAGTATAAATTAAACTCTTCTGCAGACATTTGATCTCCTGCTATGAAAAGGGATATTGTGCTTCCTCTGTTTAACAGTATTCTCTGTCCACTGTGAAAAGAACCCTGTTTGCACTTTTTTTTTTTTTTTTAAAGTGTGGCATTTTTTTCCACTCTAAATAGGATTGCAAATTAAGCTTCAGCATGTATACACACAGAGTCTATATATTACTGACTGCTGTGAACTAAGGGATGCCAATGCCAGATCTCGCAGACTCATTAACCAACTGATTCAATCGTTACCAGTGAATCTAATGCTTCTGAGCTCCAGGACTGTATATAGTGCAAGCACTCCACAATTGCAAACCATTTTTGGTCATGAGTAAACAGATCAGAAGGAGGCAACGCAGCACGTTAATCCAGTCAACAGTCATTGCTTATAGTTATCTACAAAAATTCCAGTAGCCATGCAAACTCTGCCCCTCTTTGCATATGGTCACCAATTACAGACACCATTTCTTTATTCAAGGGAATTCTATGTCCCTTGCAAACTCTAATATAGTTCTGTGCAGAGGGGTCATCTTACTCTAGAATTTTAAATAAATGTGTATAAACCTAGGTTCATGCAACATGCGCTATAATTCAGCATGCTGTGCTGTAAAATAATTCAGTAAAGTTAACCACCTCATGCTATACATTTGCTGCAGAATTAGCTCAACTTGCCTACTCACCTCGAGAGCTAGGGAAGCTTAAGTGAGAATAGCCATGCTGAAAAATAGTACTTGAGCTGCTGTGGGGTTAGCAACAGATGAGGTGTGTGAACTACAGCAAATTCCCCCTTTTTTCCACAAGAAGCCAGACAACTCACATTAACAGTTAAGAAGTTTTTTTGTGTCAGTAAGATTCATGTTAGGGGCAATACTCTTGTTAATACTTTGGTGAAAACTAGACCCTTAGTGATTTCTGTATCAAATGCTTTCAACTTACAATACTGGACAAGATCTCAAAATGCTCAATACTGACCTGCTTTTGATCCCATGAAAATTGGAGGTGGGGGGGGGGGGGGAATCTCTCATTGCAGGCAGTGGAAGCAGACTAAAGACAATGGAAATATTTCTTTTTATAAATCTCAATAATAGATTTTTTAAAAAGAAACATAAACCCTGCAAAAAGCAGCTGTATACTCGTAGCTGAGTTATTTCTGTGCTGTATGTGGTTACCAGCAACAGCGTTTTCCAGCGTGGTGTGGACTCATGGACAGGCAGGGCTGGGCCATGGGGAGCTGGAGACCAGCCCTGCTGCGGCAGCACTGGAGCAGCAACTGATGGCCCCAGGGGGTGCAAATGGAGTCCTGGGCTATGGGAGGGGAGGGAGGGGCAGCCCCCCTCAAGGCCCTGTCACCAACACAGTGAAAGCGACAAATAGACTCCCTTAACTTAGGATCTTCTGCAAGGGGCACAACATCCAGTTGTAGGATCTTCTCTTCTAGCTGATGGTACGAATAACATCTTCAGAGAAGGATATCGCCTCTTCTATTTTAATGCTAGAAACAACTCTGTCCCCTGTTCCTGCCCCAATACAATTGTACATCTTCAGCTAGCCAAAAGATTTCTGTTGCTATTTCTATGTTAGAATGCTGATGTTTTGCTAGCCACCATTTTTAGTAGCATGCTCCTTCCTTAAAAAGAATCTGAACTTTGTTGAACCAAAAAGGTTTTGAGTATTTTAGTCACAAATATTTTGAGGTTAGCTCTACTCGTCTCCACTTTTCCCTATGTTTTCTACTGCTAATGGAGTCTTGCAGCAAAAAAAAAATCCCTTCACCATATATTCCCTCCTTCTTTCATTTTACAATAATATGATATTCAGTCATTGCTCTTTGATGTTCCTTTGTGCTGGGATTTTCAAAGGAAATTAGTTTCCAAAATATGATGACACTCAGCGGCAGAAGCTGAGCGCCTAACTTCAGTGGGCCTTACCGAGCACTCAGGCTCAAGCTCTAATACTGAAAAGATACGTGTCATCTGCGACCTACAGACTGACACCTTTTGTGGCATTTAGTCCTGTCAGAGATATGTGGTAGTGTGAAAGAAATGAATGTCCAGTAGAAAACTGAAAAACTGCAATACATAACACATCTGTCTAGGTTTTTTTCTATCAGAAGTCCTTATGTCATCTTTGGATGCTTCAATATAAAATAAAAATTGGCTAATACAAACAAAATAGCATAATACATGCTGGCTGTGCAACTTCTGCTTCATATTTGCAGAATCATTCTAGTAGTCTTTGAACACTGTACTTGAGTGCTTTGTTCTGAGATGGCTGCTCTTGTGGAACAGCCTTTAGAAATTGTTTGAGTGTCTTCAGTGTGACTGGATTTGGTTTTGCTTTAGTAGAGAAAAGCATTTTCAGTAAGTTGAAGCTTTGTGACTGGGCAGTTCCTTGACAAAGAGGAGACTCAGGATCTGGTCCCCACTCAGGGACCATGTTTTATATGCAATAATCAGTCAAGGAAAAGGACATTTTCACTAGCAGTCAGAAGGAAGGGGAAACAAATGTACTAATCAGTAAACTGCTAAGTAAAAAAAAAGTGGGTGAGGGTCATCTTTAAAGACAAGCTCAGGCAGACTTTGCAAGCCAGATCAGAGAATGAGTGGGTGTATGGCAAGGATCTGACGCCCAGAGCACCCAACAGGCCAACTCCAGGGACCAAACCAGCCTTTCCTAGGAACCGATGTCCAGCTGCTCAGCTTGAAGCACTTCAAGCAACACACCTGAGCTGAAGTACTTGAAATTTAAAAGTAAACAGCAGAAGGTTTCACCACGTATCCCATGATCCTTATTTCCTTCAAACTAAAATCACAGTCCAGCTCCCCAGGTTGCTTTTCTGTATGTGGCTGGTACAAGTGGCTTCCCCTGAGCACTGCAGAAAAGAAGGAGAAATAGTTCACCAACTAGCTGAAATATACTCATCTCTTCATAAGCATATGAACCCTTATGAGCTGTAAATTCCTAATTGAAATTTAATAAATGTAATGAATAGATTTCCTGGTTTTTTTCCCAGAGCTCTAATATTCCTACTTGATGAAGAAGGCTCCTCCCTTTACTTATACCTTTGCAATTAGCCATCTAGTCCTTGAGACTGTTACAGCAGCACTGTGTCAAATTACATTACTGATTTCAGTGTAAGAGTTTCTCTTTGAGTGCCTCATTTCCACCAGTGCCCAGGACATCTGAGAAAACCCTGTGGCTATTCTCCAACAAGCAGCTTCCCAACTCTTGCAGCTACCCCTGGTTATACCATTCTTGTCTCATTCCTGATGTAATGATGCAGCCAGCATCCCAGCTATGTCCCCTTTACTGCTGATGGCTGAGAGGCAGGTTGGGAAGTACTATGCCCATTTTTGACAGCCATCCATCATAGCTCACCTGCAATCCTAGAAGGGAGACTGCAGAGGCATTGTCTGAAGACCTCTAACTCTGTAACTCAAGTATCTATGGAGAAGGAGCATGTGTCCTCATAGCTGGGAACAGATTCATTAGGTTTTTCCAGTAGTCTGCTGCTTTAATATAGTTTTAGCAATCCAGAGCACAGAACCACAAAAACTTCCCAGAGGTACGTTTTTCCTGCTCACCAGGCAGAGCATCATGTATCTCTCTGTGAGGATGAGGAAAAAGCAATAGCCAAATCTCCTCACCAAGGATGCTTTGGATTCAGTGCTGCTGAAGACTTTATAGCTTCCTGAGCTGCAAAACCATAACAACCTCTCTGAATTTCACTGGCATTCATCCCATATGATGTTTGACTCCCTCAAACCAGCAAAGGAAATAATTGCTAAGGTAGATATTTTCCGATCTCTCTAAATCCCATATTGCGCATGTTGCTTTACTCCACCTGTATCCACATGAATGACAAAGGGACCACATTTCTCTAGAAAGGATAATCCCTAGAAAATACAAGCAAAGAACCAGCAGTAGGTCAGGCTGTCTGGCTCACTATCCTGTCTCAAACTGTGGCTATAAGTGGATGCCTGGGAAAGAGTATAAAGACAGAGCAAGAAAGAAAGATAGATATTTCTAAAAAAATACTCTCTCAGCTTCCAACAATTTCTTACTCAGAAACTTCCTGCTCTGGTGTACTGGGTTTGTGTGGCAAGGTTTTGGTAGCAGGGGGGCTACAGGGATGGCTTCTGTGAGAAGCTGCTAGAAGCTTCCCCTGTGTCCAATAGAGCCAATGCCAGCTGGCTCCAAGATGAACCTGCTGCTGGCCAAGGCCGAGCCCCTCAGCAATGGTGGTAGCACCTCTGCGATAACATGTTTAAGAAGGGGGGGAAAAAATGGGCACAACTGTAGCTGGAGAGAGGAGTGAGACTATGTGAGAGGAACGACTCTGCAAACACCAGGGTCAGTGAAGAAGGAGGGGGAGAACAGAGGTGCTCCAGGTGCCAGAGCAGAGGTTCCCCTTGCAGCCTGTGAAGAAGCCCATGGTGAGGCAGGCTGTCCCCTGCAGCACATGGAGGTTAACGGTGGAACAGATATCCACCTGCAGCCCATGAAGGACCACACCAGAGCAGGGGGATGTGCCCAAAGAAGGCTGTGACCCTGTGGGAAGCCTGCACTGGAGCAGGCTCCTGGCAGGACCTGTGGATCCATGTGGGACCCACGCTGGAGCAGTCTGCTCCTGAAGGACTGCACCCCGTGGAAGGGACCCATGCTGGAGCAGTTTGTGAAGAACTGTAGCTCGTGGGAAAGACCCACATTGGAGAAGTTTGTGGAGGCCTGCCTCCAGTGGGAGGGACCCCACGCTGGAGCAGGGGAAGAGTGTGAGGAGTCCTCCCCTGAGGAGGAAGGAGCAGCAGAGATGACATGATGAACTGACTGCAACCCCCATTCCCCATCCCCCTGTGTTGCTGGTGGGGAGGAATTAGAGAAATCAGGAGCAAAGTTAAGCCTGAGAAGAAGGGAGGGGTGGGAGGAAGGTGTTTTAAGATTTAGTTTTTATTTCTCATTACCCTACTCGGATTTCATCAGCAATAAATTAATTTCCCCAAACCGAGTCTGTTTTGCCCGTGACGGTAATTGGTGAATGATCTCCCCCATCCTTATCTCGACCCATGAGCCTTTCATTATATTTTCTCTCCCCTGTCTAGCTGAGGGGGAGTGATAGAGTGGCTTTGGTGGGCACCGGTGTCCAGCCAGAGTCAACCTACCACAAACCACGTCCCCTCTTCTAAAAACCCCAATCTGTCTGTACTCTTTGCACAGAGTAAAGCCAGCTATGAGCCTAATAGTTTGGCCCTTCCAGTTCTTAAAGCAATCAAGTGGGACTACATGTAAGTGTGCCCCTACCAGAGTCTTTCCATATATAGCTGGCTTTCCTCCAGCCACACTGCTGACCATTAGCACAAGATGCTGAAAGGCAGAACCCTCACACCTTCACTGCTGTTTGTAGTTGTTCCTACCATAAGTCATCCTTCAAAAGAAAAGAAAGAAATTGCATCAAGAGAAGGTGAAGGATGTTGCGTCCTCCAGTTTCCCTCCTTTCTCAGGAATGATGTGGCAATCAAGTTGGCTTTGCCCAGAAATACCAAGAAGTTATTAATAATACTTATTATTCCTCAGTGTTTTTCCACTGTCCCAGCAAAGCTGCTAGCTAGCTGCTCTTAAAAAGTGCATGTATAAAAAGCTTATCATCAAACTAAGAGAAAAATGCTTAGTATCTAATCTGGACATAGAAAGGCATGATACAATTTTCATCAAAATCTACTGTAAACACTTCATTTGTCTTGATATTTGAACTGTGATGATCAAAGTTCAAGCTGTGGTTATTATGCACTTGTTGACTGGATAAAGAGAAAGAAGACACATGACATTATTTCCATTCCCTGATTGGTTCCGATGATGAAATTTCTGGTGCAAAAGGCCCAAAGAAGAAGAAATTAAAATTCACTTTGGTTAAAAATTCACACGTCCAAGCCTAGAATTCATTTCCTATGAACGTTTATTAAAATTCAACTCCATGGATGTTCATGAAAAGAGTACAGAGTGGTCAAATTCTGGCAGTGTGGATTACAGTTTCAAATTAATATTAGCCATCCTTTTAACATGATTCATTAAACCCTCTTTTAAAGTATTAATCATAAAGGCCTCCAAGAGATGTCTTTAAGTTCAATAATTAAATGAATCCATTAATTGATGATGGAATGTATTTACCTTTAAACAAAAATACAATATTCCAACTATTATTATAATGGCCATTATTATTTTCTTTTAAAAATTTGTTGTACCTTTTAGAGGCACTTCAGTAACCATGTTGTTTCAGGATACAAAGGGCTATAGAACATTGCCCACTTTGAATAGTCCTCTGAATGGGGCCTTTGTTTTGTGTGCTGTTTTGGTAGGAAATGGTTGCTATTTAGGTCTCCAAGAGGGAATATAAAACTATGCTCACCTAATCAAACAGACCAGTAAATACAGCAGTTAATCTGACAACTTCAAATTCCTGAATTGCATTTGGAGAAACAATTTAACACAAACAATCATTTAAAGCCTGCATTAATCATCCACCTTGGGTTACTAAGATGCATAATTTGTTTTAATTACTGCAGACTCTTGGTTCTAAGTGACATTTCTAGCAGTTGGATGTTTTATTAAAACCAAAAGAGGGAAAAGGTACTGTTAATCTTTTACATTAACAAAGTTGTAAAATAAAAGCAGCGTTATCGTATGTATCAGAAGATAGACCTATTATGATAGGTAGATACTCTACGTCTAAAAAATGTAACTGTCCTAAGTATTCTACATAAGGTGAATACAATTGCTTGTGAACTAAATCAGCTATTGTTCTCCATGGTGGCAAAATGTTCCTTTCTGAGCAACCCTGCATGGTGAATGTGAATCTGAAAGTATGGCTTGTTTTGCTTGAATTATTAACATATCTACAATAGCTTCATAGTTACCTTGAACAGGTTCAGTGGGCACTTCAGAAACAAAAGGGAGAAAGGGAAAAGCATATGTAACAACAATTTCCACCTGGCACTTCAGTGCAACACGGAATGGCACTTTAAAACAACAACAGAAAAAAGGCTTTCTCATTTGGATGTAGTCAAATATAAAGATATAACTACTATATTTATGTCTTGTGCCTCTCAGAACAATAGCGATAGCAACCTTTTGCTTGTCCGTCCTTGCAACGTTACAAGGTAGTTTGGCCAAAGCTGGCTGTGTTTTTAAAGCATTACACAAACTCTTTCTTCCCTCTAAAAAAAAAAAAAAAAAATCTGGCTTTTAAAAGAGCCATTGTCACTTCTGGTTGAATGTTTATTTTACTGTCTCCTGCACAGCAGAGGGCATTCCACCTATAAAGAGCAATTATATAGCACTGGGACAATTTGAATACTCTAATCAATGCTAGTTAAAGCGCAGATAAATAAACTTTTATAGTGCCAGGGCTCCTACCCTCCATGGAAATTATTGTTAATTTATTGAATCAATAATCTTGGAACAATAAATTATAATGTCTTTTGTTTTACTAAACCCATCTTGCAGCATGTTTAAAAAGCACAGCTTTATAAATATTGCAACAGGCTGGGGGAGATTTCCAACCAAGGCTTTGTGTCTATCCCATTATGTGAAAGATTAAATTGTAAAAGCATAAAAAAAAAACCCACCAACAAAAAACTTGAAGGTGCAGAGACACTGAAAAAATAAATCCTTAAATACAGAAACTGCCTGGGTTGCAGCTCAGCCCTTTTTAAGGCTGTATTTTTTTAACTCCTTCATTACTAGCGATTCCTTTATCAATTTATTTTGCATAAAGTGGAAAACACTAGATTTATAAGAACTCAGCTGTTTTAAAATACAAGACCAGAGACTGACCTCCACTACAGAATAACTTTGCAATAGCTCTATTAAATTCAGCAGCGCAACTCTGGATCTGTATCAATGTAACAGTGATCACAGACTTACCCAGCAACTGAAAATACATTTTCTTTAGAAGCAACTTCACCCCAAAAGATGCCAGTCAAATTAATTTAACCTTTGGAAAACATCACATCATTCAGGCTAGTAGATATAATGTAGATAATATTCACTTCACCGCAAGCTTTCCTACTCTTTATTTTTGCAATACCTACTGTAAGGAAACCCACACCCTTGTTGTTAAGGTGCTAGAGTAATACAGTTCATCTTATTATGGTCTGGACCATGTGAAAATATTCCATGCATCTGTAGCTCGCTGATTCCAATTTGTATCAGTTCAATAAGTCAATCAAACACCTTCTTGTGAGGCACTGGCAGTTTCTGTTTACCTTTTCCAGATAAAATGAGTTGGAGCAGGGACTGCTGGCTGTTCTGGTGGGAACAGTTTCAGGACAGGAACAGAGATACACAACAGAGTCTGTTTTTTACTTTGAATAGCTGGTTGTTCTGGGGCAAGGTAAGGGCTTATCTGGTGGTAATGAAAAAATTCCCCCTGAATTCAATGCATCAAGATTTCATCCCACTTCTTTTTGACTAGTTACTGCCAAGGTTTCAACACTGGGACACTTATTGACAAGAACCAGACCTTCAGCAAGGTATAAATTAGCTTAGTTGAGTAGGAATTAATTATTCTACACAGATTTGAAACAGCTGAGCATTTAGCCCAAAGACAGTTAATTCTGTATCCGCACTTAAGAAGAAAAACTACATGAGTTGCTATCCTGCTTCTGATCTCCTATTTTTTCATGAAGGTTTTTGAAGCTGGAGCCACAGTCCCTAGCTTATATAAGCTTTGCTTATTACACAATGTGCTAAACATAAGTAAAAGTAGGCTGAATCATATGGGGATGCAAACCTGGCCAAAACCCCCAGAAATCTCTGAGGTGGGTGTGAGGAAAATCAGCTGCTGTAATTATGATGGTGGTTGTGGGGGATAAGGGAGCAGCCAGATTTGGCTGAGTTTGAAGCAGTACTTTTTGATTTACAGACAGGGAGTGTATTTTGACTTGTCTTCAGATTGTTAGTTTTTAACTCTTGCTGTTTGCAAGGTTGCCAGTGCCCAGACGGGAAACATCACTTCAAATTCTGCCCACATCATCAGGCAGAATCCATCCATAGATAATTTTAAAATTACTCTTTTAGTCACTGGCAGGCTGTGGCCATTTTGTCTTGGTATCTTTAATCCACTGCTCTTTTTCTGCAGTCTGCCGTAAGCCTCTAGTATACTGCAGCTTGAAGCTCCGTGGCATCATGCCTTTTCATCCCTATATCATGTGCTTCTCAGTCCTTTTGTTCTGACTTATCTCATCAACCACAAAGGAAGAATTTCTATGGGAGACTTTTACCGTGCATCTGACACACCTACCTATCTCTTTTGACAAAGTTGTCCACTTAGCCTTAAGAATTGCTTATGGTGCTGAACTTGGCTCATGAAGTCTCAGACATTTCAGGAATCTTTGGATGAAAGAAACTACATAACGAAAGCCATTTTCAGCCAGAGCAGCATCTATTATTCGGGGACTTGAGACTGCACCATTAAAATCTATGGGAGTTTTGTCATTGATTTAATCAAGAAGAGGAAGTCCATAGCTGAAAAGCCACATCCAAAAAATAAATATCTATCATTTTTTAATAAAATGTGTAGGACAATGCACGCTTGCAGTAGTATCTGTGGATAAGAATTCACAAGATAAACGGTGGTCCAAAGCTACTATTCTAAGCTTTCCCTATACGTCAGATTAAGCTCCTCTACTGTCTCTGCAGCAACTGTATACAATTATCTTCTCTCTAACAGCATCCCTAAAGCAGATGTAATTAGGGATCTTTGGAGCCAACATATGCATATCTTAATTACAGAACCAATATGGGATACTATTTGTTCCAACATTTACCATTAAAAAAAAAAAAAAAAAAAAAAAGAAGAGAATCATGGACATCTAACTTAAGAGATAGTTATTTTTATGCTAACTTTGATTAGAATGTACTCAGCTAAACTGGTCACTCTAAATATTATGCTGAATTATTACCAGGGTAGAAGAGGACCATACAGCACCCATCCTAGCAACGCTGGGCGAAGACAGAAGATCAGATTTTTCACCACACTGCACACTGAACAATCACTTAGAACAAAGTCAGCATCTAAATATTACTGGATCAGAGCTGTTCATGTACTCATAGCAGTTGCAAGTTGCTAAGATGCAAGGTAAGGGAGAAGCATACCCTTAACTTGCATAATTAAATTCAACTTTTGACTTCTTGAGTTTCAAAAATGTTTTCAACAATTTAGTTAGCCTTAATGTATTACATGAGAGGAAAAACAAAGAAAAGAAGTTCCTGGGTTGCCAAGATCCCAAACTCTTCTCATGAGTCAAGAAACTAAAAACAGACATCATTATATATTGAAACATTACATACATTCATGGGATTGGATCATTATTTGTGAGCAAAGCAAAATATGGAAAATACTGGTTGCGTAACTACGTACTGCTTACAGCATCTGTACATTTTTTCTTTGAGCTGTTGTCAACGACTTCTCTGGAACTCTTTTTGCATCCTACATTTTTCTGTAGAGGAAAGGACATCTTCATCCCACGGGCTAATGCCTGCAGAAAAAGATACAGGAAGCAGAAATGCTTGGTTTTCAGTCTCTATTCTGAGACTAATCTCCTCATTCTCCATTTCTCCCTGTGAAATTAGGAAATATTAACACTTAGTTTCCTCAACAGGTGCTGATTGTAAGCATTATAATTCCATAGTGATCATATGCTTCACAAATGCCCTGTAAATTAGACAAACCATTTTTACAAATCAAGTGGGCTTCTGCGCAAGTTATTTTTTATAGGAGTGAGTGAACAATAATAACCCCCTCCCAGTTAACTCTTTCCTAGAATAAATGAAGACTTTACAATTGATACTCCTAATCTCCTTATTTGTTTTCCAGTTCAAACTCTTTACCCTGTACTTCTCATCATGTTTCATACCTTCCTTAATCTAGATACTTTTGTAACAGCTTTACTTTCTTCAGGTTTTTAATGCCACTTGTTACAGATGACCTGTGCCTCCTTAGGGACACTGAATATCACCTGTCTATCTTTATTGGTAGAAAGATCAATCCTTTTGGATATTTAAGTGTGAAGACCAGAGGGCTGCACTAGAATAATGTTCACTAGTTGATATGACACAGGTATCGGTGTGTTTCTTGCATCCTGCTTTAATTTAACAGTAGGCTGTGGAGGACAAAGGACAAAGTGGGCAGCATCAGTTAAGGGATCAGCCAGTGAGTCCTCTGGGGGGAACTGAATCTATCTTGATTTTTTGGCTCAGGCAAGTTATACTGCCAATTTTGCCAATCCTGAAGCCCAGATGACCAACTGACCAAGAATAGTTTTTCAACTTCTTTCCATCTGAAGAAGAGCAATTGCCTGATAAGTTTCCATGAGGAAAAGACAGATACTCAGAGATCCCCTCTCTCATTCAGGTGGTCAAGCTCAGGTAATCTGTGTCAAGATTTTCTTCTTTTAAAATACCTTCTGATTAATTGTATGGGTTTTGTTAGGTTTTTTTACTGACTGGATTAAGCAAAGTTTTGTCTTATGGAAATTACACGAGGTCACTTGGATTACTGCTACTGACATTCTACCTGGGCACTTACTGGGTAAACAGTAAGCAAGTGAGCATCAAGCTTTGGGACATTTCACCTCAAAATCAGTTGCTGGGCAGAACAAATGGACATGACAACTATAAAACATAATAGACAAAGTGGATGTGACAAGGGTAATTAACCAAAGCAATGTATTAAGCCCCAAGATATAAAACATATATATCTGTTGTTAATGGTATTACAGAACAAGAGTAAAACATAAAGAATATATAGCAGGTTTTAATATTTGTGAAGTTCTGGATAAAGAACAATATTATTTTCCCCATCTACTTTATGCCACCCATACCAGTCAGCATATGACTGAAGAAGCAGATAGAAAAGTGACTTGCAAAGGGTCACCTACCAAGACTGCCAGAACCACAACTGGGTGCCAGGGACACAAACTTGTATCTGAAATTAAATGATAACAACAATAGCCCCCACCAACCACTCAGCATTTTGCATCTCCAAAAGCACATACAAATCAAAATTAAATACGGTGACTGGTATCTAAGAGGCAATGGATAAATGTCCAGTAAGCACATCTCACTGCTCAGAGGGCAAGCTGCCGACACGCCCACATGCTGACTAGGAAAAGCAGAGGAAGACCTGCGGAAAGAGAGTATTCAAGGAAAAGGTGATTTCTCCAGTGACAGGGTATAACTGCAGTAACAGCAAGAGCAGTTTCACTGCACTCTAGTTCATTGCCAGTTCTTAATCAAAGCCTCAGGGCATTATTGAAATAGGAGCATTAAATAATACTAAGCAATAGTGAAGGAGAACTACGATCACAAATAATTTCCTTCCAACTGTGAGAGCAATGCATTTCCTTCAAGTGCCCAACATCTCACTCTTGACTGACATGATGGGCTTATCTATGTAAATACAGATCATATCCAGCATAGGACTGCGTCTGAGTGCTGCCTAGGCATTTTTAATTGGATGACAACAGCAATCCTCTTCTCTTTTTACCACCTTGGTTGGTAGGAGGAATAGCTTGATTGTTTTGGAGACCATTTTTCTATGGCTTAGGTTTGTCTGTATGAATATCCTGCACATTTCACTGATCTGGGGTGGTATATACATATTTTAAAACTTGTCAGTATCAGCTGAATGAGGAAGGACTTCAGCCCAGTGCAGGTGCTTTACATTGGACCTGAAAGTAATGGGTCTGATGCCGGGGGGGCTCCCTAGTCTGTGTCAGTGGGATGGATCCCCATCTTACATTGCTCCCTCAATAAAATCTCTCTCCCACAGGTGGCCATTTCATAATTCAGGTGAAAAGCAGATACTGTGGTATGTTGGACCACATAAAAGATGACAATCTTCAGGTACTTCATCAGTCATTTACTTGTTAGGAGTGAAGACTGAGCAGGAAGGTGCAGTAATGCCACATGTCCCTCTTACATCTTTTTTCTAAGCAGATAGGTCAAGATAGTAAAATCATAGAATCATTTAGGTTGGAAAAGACCTTTGAGATCATCCAGTCCAACCATTAACCCGACATTACCAAGTCCACCACTAAACCAATTAAGGGTAGAGTAATAATTTCATGTTTTCTGGCTTGGTGGCTGGATTATTTTTAATGAAAATAAAAACTAGGAATCATTAAGGGTGGAAAGGACCTCTAAGTTCTTCACTTTATTTACCAGCCAAAGAAGTTTTTCAGGGTCAGCTCAATTCAAAAAGCAGTATGGAACCCTGGTGCTCCAAGATCATGAAAGCCAGCAAAGGGACAGTGCATTGGCATGTTTTTCAGCTTCCCACTAACACTGTTTCAGCCTTGAGCGGATTTCAGCCATTGCTTGCAAAGGAGCGGTTGGGGCGGTGGAGGGAAGGAGCCACTTCCCACAGGGCTCTCCCCCAGGCTCAGGAAGGCTTTCTCCCTGTTGGGATGAGGTGACACTGTGGCACACATGGCCATCCTGACCTGCCCCCACCCGTTCGCTTCAGCTCTCAGAGCAGGCAAGGAGCAGATGCACGCTCCTCCTCAGGCTGCCTCCAGCCTGCCCCCAAAACACAGTATTACGACTGCACACAGTAAGCTCTCTCCGGCCAGGCATGCCAAAAAGCCAGAGGTGGGCAGAGCTTCTGGCTATGCATGAGCACCCAGCACAGCCAAGGGGGTTCTGCTGCTTCCTTCCCAGCTGTGCCCTGGCCAAAGGTGGCCCCTACGCTAGCCGCACTTATCCATCTCACCATATCAAACATTACTCTCTAAACCATCAGCCAAGGTCTGTTTTTTTAATACAGCCTTACATAAGGGGAGGAAGGGGAGAGGGCAAAGAAGTAGGAGCTCATGGTGATATTTCTTGCTTAATATTATTGTGTTAATTCCTTGTTTGTCCAGCAGCTGAATCATCTGTGCGTCCTCAGGGACATGGCTCCAGCTGCTGTGAAACCCAGTGGCAAAGGCAGAGCTGATTAACTGTGGGCTCCCCTGCTGCTGAATCTAGCCAGCAAGCCATGTCCAGGCCATTTCGCCAGCAAAATTTGTCTGTTTATTGAAAATCATAGATGGATTTCCTCCTGCTTTCCCTTCCTCCCTCCCTGCCACAAGGAAGGCTCGCATAGCCAGGATGCTTTTTGGTACTAGGGAGAGCAACAGCAGGAGCTGGCTTCTGCCTGTGCCCTGCTATAGGTGCCACAAGGGTGTAGGGTAAGGGAGGAAGAGCGATAGGGTTCACACCTACAGTCTGTGAGGGGTATGCGTGAAACTGTCAGGGGAAGAGCCCCGAAGGAGACCTTTTAAAATCTAGATTGCCTGGCAAGTGATAAAGCATATAGTCTCGAATGACTGATCAGTAGACAGACACAGAGGCCACAAGCAGCCAGCACTAGGACACACCGAGTTCAGTTGCTAAGTGCAGATGACTGACCAGATTGCTCAGCACTGAAAAACAAACCAAAACCATACAGATTGATGCTTGATGACTACTACATAGCCTCTCCTTTCTTTCACAGGAGGAAAAAAATCCCTGTGTGATGCAATTGTTTTCTGTTGGCTTCTACAGCTGGTGGCATAGCAAGCTTCCTTACCAGATACAGGCTGCACATAGACAACAGTGACCTGTGCTGGTCAAACTGGAGATCAGGGATTGCTCTATTACTGGGCTATTCAACAGAGCCCTTTTTGTTGCTACAGGTAGATCAGACATTGTTTTGAAATCTGACCGATCCATTGACACAATTGCCCAGAAGAGGCCTTTGAAATACTCAGCCTATTGGTTTTCTAGGATGGACTTGCCTGCCCAGGAGAGGTGAGGGGCAGCCTCAGATCAGAAAGGGATTACCATCACTTTGTGACGGTCATTATTTTCAGCTGCCTCATCTTTAACCAGATGAAACACCAGGTCAAGAATGCAGCCAGCCATGTGAGAGGACTCTGCATTCACCAGAGACAGTTTTATAGTTTATTATGGTAGGCAAGTAATGCAGAGCCAGGTCAGGGAAATCACCACCAACATAAAGAGCAGTGTAGTAAAGCTGGTTGCAATGTTTTGTCTTGAAGGCCGTTTTTGTATTAAAAAAAAAAAAAAAACCAACCCACTTTTTTTTCATTTAAAAACATGAGTATTTTTCAAGTAACTGTTCTCCTCTTTAAAGATTCTTCAGTTTTTCAGTTTAAAGCAATTTTGTTGACTGTTTGATTTCCTCCCTTTTTTATTTTCTTCACATTTTCTTTTTTTCATTTTGGTACTGGAAAAGGGAGAGGCTGGGGGACACTTATTTGTCTGTTAAAATTGACAAATATCTCTTTTTTCTTTTTTGTTTGTTTTAAAAAGTGATAAAAAAATGGAAAAGAAATAAATGTGGGGAAAACAACCAAATTTCAGCCAGCTCTACTTCAGAGATACCAAGAAGTTGACAGAAGCCCCTTTCCAAAGTCTGGTATCTTGTTTCTTGAACTGTATAGTGACAACCTACCTTCTTTGCTACAGCTAGATAAAAAAACCCCAATAATATTCAAAGGGGAAAAGGTGAAGATTTTTTCAATGGTGGAAAAACGTAATGGCTCGTTCCTTTTAGTTACATTGGCTTATGTACAAACATAGATATTACACTAAGCTATTTAGTTCAATACTAATGAACACTGTAACAAATATAAGCCCATCCAGGAGCTTCATCTAGTGCACAACAACTACTCCACAGCAACTGGTAGCATGGAGCGTAGCTCTCACTTTTTAAGGACAAAGTCTAACAGAGACTGGCTGTTGATGCGCAGCCATTTCAGTGCAAGCAGGTCATGTGCTCAAGCACAGGATAAAGTTAAATATTTCTAAATCTATCCACTGAAGGCAATTGTTTCATGCACACACTAGACCAATATATTATGATGCAATTTGTACATCCAAAATACTTATCAAGAGGAAGTCTCTTTTTAGTATGATAGCAGAGAATAACAGTAACAGCTGCTTTTCAGGTAGGCTGGAAATGCCACAGTAGCCTATACATGGAGCCACATTTTTCTGAAATGACCAGCAAAACTGAGGAATTGGTATAGCATCAGGTAGCATCCAAGCTACCATCGCTCAGCTGACGCACAGCAGCCTGTTGATTCAGGATGACCTGATTGTGCCTCTGAACCATTGCATTCAAAGCTGAATCAAGGTTCAGGCTCTAATTCAAGTGCACTGAAATCACACAGCCAAGCAGCTGAAAGTCCAACCCAACAGTAATGCTCATGACATTCATTATGTCCCTAGAGGTAACAATTTGTGAGGCCTATAACAGGCAAAAAGAAAGGTCAGGTCCCTGTTTCAAAAACCGGTATCTAATTTCATGGCAAGACAATAGGAGACCACTGAGAATAAATTACAAGAAGAAACCCATGGCTGGAAAAGAGTAATTGGGAACTAATCATTTCTATTCACGTCCTCAGTGTGAATTTGTGATTCTTGGACACCTTAGCTTCTCTGACATACTTCTGCGTTTTCCAGAGGGGAACAATATCTTAAATCACACAGTTTGTTAATGTTTGCAAAGCACTTTTAGCTAGAGGGAAAATCTTGGCCGACACTATGGAAGCACAAAGGGACCACAACAAAGCTCAGGTGACTGCTCAAGGTTCCCCTACTGTGACACAGTCTCTGGTGGGTACAGGTGGCTCTTGTTCACACCTTTGGCCCCTGGCATTAACAAAATGCCACCTGGGGAGTTTCTGGAGCATTTCTGGAACATCTTGAATGCCAATTCCATTCAAGCAGTTAGTGCAGAGGCCTCTGTAACACCTGAGACACAGAACAAGCCACCAACAGCTCCAGATACCTGGCAAGTACAGCAGTGGCACAGGGATATCTCAGTCCTTAGACTCAGGCTGGATGCAATGGGACAAGGCTGGAGTCAAAAGGCATTAATTTTTAACTGTTGTAGTCACAGAGAGAGTTTTGTATTGCAGGGACAGAAGAGTGCTAGTTCATCTCTACTGGATCTGTGGTAGAGGACCTTTGTTTTTTATATGGAAGGAGGGCAAATGTTTTATTCACAAGCCTTTTTAATGTTGCTGTGGCCACAGGAGATTGAGAAGTTTAAATGGAGGCCAACAGGAAAAGCAAAGCGTGACACGTTGTATTGCTTATTCAAAGCCAATGAAGACTGGGAACAACAGTTCTATACAAAGGACTGTTTATATCAACCAACACACAATTTTAAATTTCCTGCATGAGTCATTTTTTTTGCTATCTTTTTGTCCTGTCTCTTTGTCATTCTCCACTGGACTGAAAGAGGCAAGCACAATCATGTTAAAAATATTTTTCCTTTTTAAGGAAATCCTAATGCATCTAGATCCCTGTAAAGCACCACCACGGTTCACCACTAGCCCGCCAGCCACCAAGAGCTGAAGCTGAATGGTCACACTAAGGAATGCATTTATAAGTTACCTGGAGCTGTCAAAAATAAGGGACTTGCTAGCTCTGAAGTATAATTTAATTGAATACACTTGCCCTGACTTAAAGGTGCCACCTTTGGGCACATTTCATGGTTTTACACAGAACTGTTGAGCATCCAAAGACACCAGCCTGGCTCTAGCAGGAATGGAGCGAGTCCTGCCTCTCTGAAAACCAGCCTCTGCACTGCATCAGGCTCTGTACCCGCATAACACTTGGCTTCTCCCTCAGTACTGATAGCAAACAAAGCAACACCCAGGGGACTTCTGTGATGCCTATCTGGTGGGGAAGGGACCTCAAGAGAGTACTTCTGACAGGCAAGCAATACATAATGATCCAGGAAAACCAGTCTTTCCCCTTTATCCATAGAGAACAGCTCTACATCAGGGTGCTACATTCACCCCCAAAAAGCCCCATAGAGAATTCACGTGCTTAGGCTAATAGCTTTAAAAAAAAAAAAAAAAAAAAATCAGGGTTTTTGCCACACAATACAATGAAAATGCATGTTTTTCTTCTTAAACACATTTTAGCTTTTGTGAGCTTGTGTGAAAAGAGCCCATTATTAAGCCTGAGTTATTTAAGCAATATTGGAAATGCCCCTGCCCTTTTGTTAATTTGCTTGGCTTGGTGCACACATGGCATTTGTTTTATATCATGTGTGGAACTTGCTTCTTTAAAAAGTCTGCAGGTTTCAAATTCCTCTGCTTTTGATAGATGTACTGTATGTACTTTTAGGTTTTAAAAAAAGTTACAGGTGGCTGCTATTTTTCCCAATTCAGTCCACAAAAGCCCCTTTATTAAAAGAAGTCCTTAATGAAAAAGAAAAGTAGAGCTACTGTATGTGAGGTTGCAAAGATCTCTGGTGGAAATATTTGGTGTTTACATTTTGCCGAACTATTTATACTGTGGACACATACTACACTAAAGGCTCTCTTTTCCCTGCATAATAGAAATCCTTGTGACTGAATTCTATATACTTAGTATGGTTTACATTTTTTTATCCAACCTTACCACATTTTATTCCACCCTGCTTTCTACATGACTTTGTGTGTCTTTAACAGAGCTGTATAACAGCAACACCTTCTGGAAGAAGGGAGACACTGGAGAACCAGTTCTGCCTCTTGCAGCTTGTTGCACTCACCAGCCAGCGTACATTACTAATAAGACAGAAGTTCAGAATAATAATTAGGATACATCACCAACTATATGTGCATTTATTGCTTCATTTAGCAGTAATTGAAAACTCTGTGTTTTTCTAATAACTCTTTCAGAGTCTTTTTGTTCGGAGTACTTTTAACAGTTAACATTCAGTATTTTAATTGCACCGGATTTATGGGTCTAAGTCTCTGCTCTATACACCCTTTGTCTGACGATATGAAAAAGCAGAGGAGCACCCTGCTGCTCAGCGGCAGCAGCCACCTTTTCTCCCCTCAGATCAGCACGAGCCGCCAGTGTGAAGACCAGCATTTCCAAACCCTGCTGCCTGCAGCAGAGCTCCCAAAGCCACAGACCGGCAACCAAAGTGCAATGGCCTACATTTAACATCAGCCGAGTATCTGAAAGTCTCACAATCTTAGATAAGGACTACAACCTTATAGTGTATATATATAGTGTGTATATATATATATAGTGTGTATATATATATATAGTGTATACAACACTATACACCTATAGTGTCTTTATAAACAAACCTCTGCCACTGAAGAGCCTTTAAGAGCCTTTGACACTGGGCCTTTTAAGTTTTTGCCAAAGAGGACAGGTGACCCTTTCTGTGTGTTGCTAGAAGACAGCTTTGCGAGCACAGGTAGGAAACGGTGGGTTGGTGGCAGGGGGCCTCCTTTAACTGTCTTTAACCTCAGTCTACGGCAATATTTTCTTTTGCAAAGTACTGCAGGGAGATACCGTAGTAGTAGTAGTAATAAAAATAATACCACCTCTAATTAGATCTTTGAACAGAGATGCAAGCAATCAATTTTACACTGCTGTTGTGAGGTGATTACTACTAGAGAGGAACAGGGAGAGAGAACTGAAGTCCTTGGTGAAAGCCTCTGTCGAGGGACAAGAGGCAAGGGGAGGAGCAGGGCACAACCTTGGCTTCCACATTTAAACCTCTAGGCTACAGATTTCAATCATCAGACCCACCATACTTTGCTTTAATGGTGCTGAACTGGTGAACAATCAAATTCTAAAGCAGTGGGCATTATTGAGGAGGAGGATTATTAGGTCCTGCAACATTCAGCTGGTTTGGAGGATGCAGAGTGAAAGTCTGGATGAGCCTCATAAACCTGGCTGCCTTTCACCATACAAGGCAAGTCACAGTCTGCTTCTTCCTGATGGGCAACTGGATCTAGGGTCAGATCTGACAAATTCTGATGATTTTGCAAAGTTAATACAAGATCTCCATTTTTGCTTTTCATTTTCAAATGTTAATACAGGTGTGTGTCTGAGCAAAATTTGGCTGTGTTCTCTGCTTTGACACTATGTTTCTGTATCTTCCATGCCTAATTCACATCCTTGGTCAGGATTTTGTTTCGTGAGCTATTCCTTTTCTTTCTGCACACACTTACTTGTGTTGGCTCCAGCAGTGCCAGCTCCTGCCCACCCAATAAAGAAGCCAGCGTACTGCAAAGCGTGCATAATGCAGCCATCATCCACAAGACGCTTTAACTTTGCTCACTCCATTGTGCAAAACAGCTCTGAGCAGAAGCCTTCTGAGAGATGCAGACAGAGATTTTCCATCATGGAAAAAAAGGCCCGGCAAGTTATGTTTAGGTGTGTCTGTGAGGGGAAAACTGTTTAGGAAAACAAGTTTGTGAGTGGTCTTCATGACATGTTTCACTTTGAGGGCTACTGGTACCCACAACTGCCTAGCTGCATGTGATACATACTCCTCCCAACTAGCCATGGCAAATACAGCCTCATGTCCCCAGTCCACATCTCTCTAAGTAACATCATGTCTGTACCTTAAAACGCAGGGATCTCAGGCATGATCCTGCATGAGGGCAGACTGTGCAGCATTAAGAAATCCATGAGGGGGCTGCAGGCAGCTGCTCGGCGTGGCCAGGTGAGGATAGCTAACCAAGCAGTATAGAGGAGGCCATATGGCACCAGCTGTGCTCTGGCTCCCAGCAGGACAACCTCTCCTCTTATGAATATAATTTCCACAGCATGTATGAGAGTGAATTGCTATTGCAATAAGCTGTTCTGTCCTTTTCCTCACCTATACTTGTCACCTTTGGGTTGCTGGGCTATCACACAAAAGAAGGAGCCAGTGCAACAAAAACTGCAAGCACTGAGCCTCATGCTGTGGAGGTGCTCCCTGCTGCCTCCAGAAAATGAGCACAAAATTCAGAGGAAAGCCTCTTCCCTCTCCCTCCTGCTTCATGTAAGAAATGACTATGTCTGCTCCCCACACCTGTAAGCACCAAGAGCCATGGGGTGATGAGCCAGCAGGACTGTGAGAAAGTTGTTGCAGCCCTTCTCTCCGGTCCTGCCAGCACAGCCTCACTCCAAATGACACAGCTCAAATGCGTCCCCTGCGTTGCGGAATGGGTTAATCCCAGGGTGAGGGGACGTTGTGACAAACCACCAACTAGACAGAATCTCTAGTGGGATTTTAACACGTCTGGCCTGGGATCCTCAATTGCTGATAATGACAGGCATTACCTGACCCAGCCAGCAAGAGGATCGCGATAGCTGTTCTCAAGAATTTGCAAATCGTTCTCCAGTTCCTGGCTCCTTCCCTTTGACTATCTTGGCAGCCTGTTCTGGCAGCCAGACTATCTCACCTAAGACTTCTCCAGCTGGTGAAGCATCTTGGCGCTCCTGCCTCTCTGTGCCCACACACTTTCATCAACTTCAGCAGTAACCCTTTTAAGTGTTATCTTGCAGGCCTAATTACTTCAAATACATTTTCTGGCTGACGACGTTGGACAAGTGGAAATTTAGCGCCATCTATTGCTAACTAATAAAACACTGGTTTGGTAAGAATGCGAGAAAGGCCCTTTCCCAACGTGAGCCTTGGCTGTAGGATTCCTGCAATCCAGCAGAAGCATCCCTGCAGCCACCAGAAACACTTCTACTTTGAACTGATGGTTAAAGCCTTGCAGTTTTCTAGAAAACACATCTATTAGTCTGGGGTGTGACCCTAGCAAATTTCTTCAACCTATAAATATTGTGAGAATCAGCTTTCTTTTAAGATTTGCAAAATTTCTTAATTAAAGTTTGTCCTGCAATACTATGGCATTAATCTTTCTCTCTCCCTGTCACCCTACTGGTAGTTTGGTAACAATCCCCTAAACCACATATCTACCACAAACTATAAAGCTGGCTTCTTTATTCATGGTTTGTAGGCCCAAGCTTTGGCAACACTGGATGTACCCCCTTTCCAACTATAAGCAAATGAAGTGAAAGAAGTGAGTAATCTCCAAAGCAAGCAGCATCCCCCTGAGCTCAGCTGCAGCTGAGAAACACCCCAAGAACCTGAGAAGGAGACTAAGTGGTCAGCATTGCTGGCTGGTGGGAGAGGACTATGTTTCTGAAGAGACATTAATGAAGCTGAAGGTTATATTTATGTCGAAGGTCTTTACCTGCATGGGATTAAATATTTTACAAATGCATATCCCTAATAAGACAAGAACCCCATAAAATCCTATCAAGAGACAAGGGCTAGAGAGTAGCCACCGATTTCCATGACAGGAGCAAAATCTGCATCCTTTCACACCCCCATATATAGCATTTGACTATATCTGAAGTGATTGAGTTAGTTGCATGACATGTTAGTGCCAGATTATAATGCTGTTAATCTCTGCTTCTCACTGTAAGCAACTACTGATATTGCAATCTTTTTCATCAAAAGGTAAGGACTTTTTGTGGTGATGACAATTAAAGTTAGTAGGTGTCGTGGTTTAGCCCCAGCCAGCAGCTAAGCACCACGCAGCCGTTCGCTCACTCCCCCTACCCCGATGGGATGGGGGAGAGAATCGGAGGAGTAAGAGTGAGAAACACTCCTGGGTTGAGATAAGAACAGTTTAATAATTGAAATAAGGTAAAATAGTAATGATAATAGTAACAGTATAATAATGATAATAATAATAATAATGATACACGAAGCAAGTGATGCACAATGCAATTGCTCACCACCCGCCGACCGATACCCAGACAGTTCCCGAGCAGCGATCGCTGCTCCCTGGCCACCCCCCCCCCAGTTTATATACTGAGCATGATGTCATATGGTATGGAATAGCCCTTTGGTCAGTTTGGGTCAACTATTCTGGCTGTGCCCCCTCCCAGTTTCTTGTGTGCCTGGCAGAGCATGGGAAGCTGAAAAAGTCCTTGACTAGCATAAGCAGTACTCAGCAACAACTAAAAACATCAGCATGTTATCAACATTCTTCTCATCCTAAATCGAAAACACAGCACTATGCCTGCTGCTAGGAAGAAAATTAACTCTATCCCAGCCGAAACCAGGACAGTAGGATAGATGAATAGACCTTTGAAAACACTTACTAAACCAAAGTGCTGCTATACATGACCTACAAAGAGCAGAAGCATGTTGTCTAACTCTGTGATGTCTCCAATAGATATGGCTGCAAAGATTCCTGAGAAAAGGAGAGGTAAGAGATGACAAAAAAAGATAAGCAACACTACTTCAATGTGTCTGCAGCCATAATATAGGGACATTTTAAAACTGTTAGAAAAAATACCCAATACAGTGTAAACAGCTGCCTGTGTTTTATTGCAAGCTCCATAATACCTAGTACTTTTTTTTTTTTTTAAAAGCTCTACATGCTGTAGACAGGAAAAAATTATTTTTAAACATTATTTTTTAGCACAGAAGATGAAGAGGAAAGGTGGAATATGTGTATCGTGCAGTTTAAAAACAGGAAAGCCGAGAAAGAGAGATCCAAATGTTTGGTCTATTTTGCAAAAGATGCTTGGGATTTTTAAGGTTGTCTTGAAGGGTTGTAAGACCTGACTCATGATTTTGGGTTAGGCTATACTACTGATCCTAAAAAATCAACATAAACTGTGCAGTCAGCATGCTAATGATTTCTTGCTTTTTGTAAATGAATAAAACCCCTTTTTCCTCACAGACACAGAAGGGTGAACAGGAAATCAAAAATTAAATAACTAAAATTCAGGTGTGTTCTCCTTGAGACTCTGCCACTCCCTCAGCTTAATTTAATATAATAGCCCAGATAATTTCCCACTGCTGCCCAGAAGTTAGGAGACCACTTTCATTTCCTACCATGTGTTTAGAGAACAGAGCCTGGTTCACACGGTCCTGCTGCTGAGCCAGTCCTGACAGCTTTGACTCTCTATTTTTCCCCCTTCTCCTTTCCCTGTTCCCCAGAGCCTTACATCAGCAGTAGCAGCAATCAGGTTGTCCTGCCAGCATTGCCAGGATGAGAGAAGGGGAGAGTAAAACTTTATTATGGACCAGATCTGGCCCATCCACTGGCCAGCTCTAATTTAAAGCAACATAAAGGACAAGGCAAGACAGACACTCAGTAGGGGAAAATTTGTCCAGATCTATTAGTGGCTGCTACTTCTACTCAGCAAATCAGCAGTGGTCCTTAGACAAGAGCCCCCAGGGGGATGAGGAGACACTGAAGCAGAGGAGCGTGTGCCTGATAGGACACCTACCCACTCGCTCAGCTCTGGCACACAGTAGGTACAACCAGGGTAGAAAGCCACTTGGCCAATCCATCTGCTTTCTGGGAGACAACCATGGAGGGTTCAGGAGCAGTAATGCTGCCCTGTGTCTGCCGAGGGCATCCTCTCACCAGGAAAATGTAACTGAACAGACCAGCATAAAGACTGAAAAGTGAATGGCAGGCTGAAATTCAAACAGCAAAGAATTAAAAATTACTTTACTATGAATCGGAATACTACAGGTGATGATCTAGGGTGTATTAATGGAAAAATAGAGAATGTGATGTAAGAAACAAAACTTTTAAGGTAGCACTCGCGGGATGATGACGACGATCATGGTCCATTCTTAGGAAGACTTTCCCAAATGCTCCCCTTTGTACATTATTTCAGCATAAGAGGGATTTTATTTCAGTTTTTGTTTGGTTTGGAAGAAACATAGTACTAAAGCTTTTAAATAAGTACAAAATGAATTAATACTGTTGTGTTTCTTGGCAGGACTGATATAGAAGGTTTCATGTTGAAATACACTCTCTTCCTCTGTTCTCTATATTTGTTTTTGTTTTCTTTTCTTTTTTGAGGACAGGGTGCTGAATAGCAGGGGAAAGGGAGGATGTTATTTTGTCTGGAGGGTTGACCTATTTTTTTCCTGCAGCAGATTTAAAGCTGGAACAAGATCCAATTTCCCAATCTATTGACGAACTTCTTATATCAGGTAAAGAAGTGGTTATGGGTTAAGGTAAAAATGGTTACAAATTATCTTCTAAAGAAGGCAGTACTCATATCTGCTCCTGTAAGTAATGTGGCAGAAGTAGTTATGGGTGAAGGAGGGATATTCTAGTTTAAAAGAAATCATGGTACATTACAAAAGCTCTGCAAAAGCCTGTTCTAACTCACACAGGCTCCCAGGGCTGTCAAGAAAACACCAAAGACCTGAGTCGCCTGGGATCACTAAGTTTAAAGGCAATCTGTTCTTCGTGAGCTATGAGAGTCCTGTGAGACTACAACTCCGTTCCAAACTTCTGCTAACAGCAATGCCAACTAGGAACATGGTGAATTGTGATTTCCCCAGCAGAGCTGTGCCAACCAGAGCCCCAAATGACTCTGTTGTTCTAGCAAAAAAATGTGCTTTTCCTGGTATAGCTTTTCCTGTCTGGGGACGTGGCCAGGTATGGTCTTACTATATAAAGAAAAAATGCAGCTTCACTGGTAGAGCTGTGGCTGCGTGTCTGCGCTGATAAAATGCACCTAAGCATAGACATAAGGGCACAATGTATCACACTTAGGTTGTAAGCAGGGTTGGAGGTTGATTATGTATAGCAGGTCTAAAAATCCATTGACACCTCACAGAGCCTTTACTGTTCTCTTTAGCAGTGTTGTGTTTACTCAGAGGAAGCTATTATGAACTGAAAATATGCAAGGCTTTTTTTTTTTTTTTTTCTTCCTTTTGTGCATGAAAAACAACACCACTTCTTGCATTCCCTACAGTTTTCAGGGGAGGGGAGAACTGCACATATCCCTTGATGGATATCTTTCTTCATATAGGAAAAAAGATCCAGTCATGCATCTCAAGTTAAAAGAATAATTTGCCTGGAAAGTTAAAATTGTGATAAACAACCTAGAGTCATTCTGCTAGTGGAAATCAGAGGGGTCACAACCTGATTGCTGGAGACAAAGCAGGTTTTAGGCACAAGCTAAATGAAGAAAAGTTGGGAGCTCTGTGTTTTATCACGGAATGAATGTTCCTGCAGTTCAGGCATTCAAAAATCACATTAACCTGGAAGAAGCCAAAGCAGGGACAAGATACGTAATAGATACTGACTGCAGGGGCTCCAGGGCAGACGTCAGATCTTCCTTCTGCAGCGGAGGTCATGGAAGAATCTTTTTGGTACTTTTTTTCTTTTAAACCAGCACTAGAAAGTATGTTTAAAAATAGTTCACTTGTGGGCAGGCAGGAAGAGGCCAAACACGGGTCTTACTTTCTATGTCTCAGCCACCTTACCTCATCTTGTACACCCAAAGATTATCTGGTCAGCTAAATAAATGTGGTGCTACACAAAGGAGCCAGAAGGCAGCTGCAGAATAACCTCCTTGTGGAGGAGACTCTCCTGCAGGTACAGCGAGCAAAGCTAGCCTGACCGCATCCTGCCCTGGCCAGGCAAGACTCCACAATGCTCAATTCTTCACTCACACACACAGGCACCAAAGGGCTCTTGCAGCTATGAACTGCACATGCAGCCAGGCAGTTTTGGAGCAGAAAGATCTTGGCTAAGTCACTGAACTGCAACTCAAGTCCATCTTTTCTCTCCTAAGCAATATCCAAGGTGGCGTTTTTTCCACAGACGGCTGTGGGGTTTCCTAGTTGTGTGGGCTTGGGTCAAGATCACAAAAATAAACACAGTAAATGTTTCAAGCCTCACCTATGTGGATTCTTTTACTCTATGCTGGTTAGCAACATAAAAGAACTTTGTACTTGCAAAACAGCTGGTCCTCAATTAAGAAAACTGTGTATGCAAAAAATACGGCCACTAAACACATAGGTGCAGAAACTTGACTTCCTTATGCAGTCTCCAAAGTCCTTCCTCTTGCAACTTGCCTCCCTCCTCTGAGGTCCAAGTTGTGTTTGGTCCTCATGCACAAAGGAGAAGGGCTTAAAATTCAGGTGGCCAGGCACTCTTTTGAAAAAACATAGCACTGTGCCTAGATGCCTGTTGTTGGTATAATTAGTCTGCTTTTGAACGCTCATAATCCCAGAAGATATCACCTGGGGTTTGGAGTGGAACATTCAGGCAATGCAAACTCTTCCAAGGTTAGGTGAAAATGGGCTGGGTGTTTATTTGTTTAAACCAGAATCAATGCTGGAGACTGACAAGGCCTGGAATTATAGAAGGTTTGGCCATGCATAAGCTTGATTTTCTTGCATTTAAATGTCACTGTCAGCTGTAGGCAATGTTCCAGCTTGCAAAGTTTCACTGAAACTGGAAGCAATACTGAGCTTGGCAGAAATGTGATTGTAACGTTTAATTGAAAGAGTAAGCACACCATTACAAATTAATGTGAAGAAGGCCGCCATGGTGGAATCTGTGTTTGGGTCCATATGGCCCTCTATTGCTCATTGATCATATAGCCTGTCATGCGTTTATCCTCACATGAGTCTCTCAGTTTGCCGAGAACTATTACTCCCATTTTACAGCTGGAAAATAGGAGCTAGGAGAGTTACCTGCCTTGCTCAAAGGCACAGAAAGGAATTGATCAAGGGTAACTGCTAATATTTTCTTCCTTTCCAGATTGCTTATAATTTTTCCCTAATGAAAACCACTTCTTATCTGATACACTTATATTATGCACTGCAGAGGAAACCAAGAGAAACAGTGTCTTTCAAAAATAAATCGTTACAAGCCAACATGGTTTTAGCAATTTACTGTAATTGCAGTTTGATTTTCAGTTTTCCTGTGAAAGATCTCAAACTTATCATCTTATGACTGAATGAAACAGTAATTGTTAAAATATGCTTGGTTGATTACTGATGATCTGTGGGTCATAATTTTCTTTTTTCCCTGAAAAATTACTTTTCATTTTTTAAAATTAAAACCATACATTTTTCTGGCTACCAGTTCTACACAAACACAAAAGTATTTTTCCTGACAATATATATTTTATCAGAGGAAAAAAATGGTTAAAGCAGGCTAAAAAACTCTACAGCAGATGAATTTTGCCCTGAACTTCATATATGACTTGACAAGAGTCTCACTGGGTCAAACATTGTTGGCTTTCCCTCATGCTGCTTAAATCATAGTAACAGATAATAAAGCCTTCTTCGTGTTACTTTCTCTTTCCACGGAAAAGTTGCCATAAAGAAGCTGTGAGGTTTGGCAGAGATACGTACATATTCAGAAAATAAAGTTTGTGTTTAAATATGATCTTATCCTGCAAAATTTGGGGAATTTCCCTTTTGTCAGCCTGAACTTCAGCCTTATTGACATCTCTCTTAACTTTTGAGTTGATGATATCTTGGTACTGAAAAAGCTTGCCAATATTACACATATGAAAAAATGGGGAAATAGTACAAATGTTGATAGGTTTTTTTGTTGGAATGTGAAATGAAACGTGGAATAAGTAGTTCTCCTTTGTGCTGCTTGGATGTAGCAGCATGTAGACTAACAAAGGGAATCCTTCCAAGGGACTCTGAAAGTTAAACAGCTACAGGAGGTACAGTCAAGCTCTTAAGATTCACCTTAGTAGAGGTAAGGAGTTGCAAGGAAGGAATGCAATAACACTGATCTTTCAAAACCAGAGCAGCCATCTGACCTGAAAGAATCTGCTGAATGGTTATGGTTCACATGTGTAATGCCAGTACCCGTTACAAGGCTTTCATGCACATATTGTTAAATAAGCCTCTACCTAGGCTGACAGGCAGTAGTCTGGTATCCCTGAAGTCAAAAAAAAAAAAAAAAAAAAAAAAAACCTTTGCCTCTTTTGGAGGTCATACTGCATGCAGGAGAAAGTGTACCAGCGTTTGGGGTCTCACCAGATTCTTTCCATGACAGCAAAAATACAGGCAATGAAGTTAGGTAATATTCTGTCTTTAGCTTGTTTATTTGTTAAAAAGGCTATCACTTCAGTAGCATGATGGGACCAAGACACAAAAGGTAGATTCCTCACTCAGGAATCCTCAAGTGTGCCATGCAAGTAAACCCTATATTCCCAAACCTATGTTTCTTTGCTCCTTCAGAAAAGCATACACAACACTTCCTTTCTCTGCTCTCCACCTTAACAGACACAGATACTACAAACTCTGCAGTCTGAAAAGTCCTCTGCACAGCCATTGACAAATCTGAATATCTTTGGATTAATGACTCACCTGATGGCAGCTCTTAGCACTTCCCAGCCTAACAGTATTACCAATGGTACGTGAAGATACCAAAACAGAGCAAGAGAAATTATTTCTTTTAGTAAGGCAATGTATCACAAATAACTAACTTTTATCTTACCTTCACACTCCTCACAATGGCTTTGCAAGCCTGCATAACAGTGTGAAGATTGCTGCCACCTGACAACTAAGTAGGCATTTTGATTACACCAAATACAGGACAGATGGGGTTTCTCCCCACCAGTGAATTACTGACCCTACCCCTTCAGAGGGAGAACCCTCTGAAGAAAAATGATTAGGAGTAGGGATTAGGGAGGATTTCTAACCTTGAGTTTAGCTCAGACTCAACTGTTTTTCCTCAAGACCCATAAAAATATTCCACCTGCAAAAGGAGGGAATAGCAAAGGGAACTTATGCTATGAGTTATGCTTAGTGGTTGGAATTTGTGGGAGTGCATTTTCAAGACAAGAATATAAGCAGCTGACCAAACACTCAGGTTTTCTGTTCTTTGTATGATATAAGTAAAGACAGACTCCATGGTGGAGGAAGGGAATGTTAAGTTTATAAGCATTTAGGAGCAATGTGAGTCTTAGGTGGTAGCATCCAGATCAATGGAATGGCCAGAACCCCATCCCTAGAGGTAAAAGAAACTGGGATGGTAGTCTGATCTGTGGCATTTTTCTTTAAATTTTTAAGCACAGAGATTTCCTAAAAAGATGGGAGTATTTTTCACTATCTTTGTTCTAACCAGTTTTCAGCCGTGCCCTTATGATGAAGATACAAAATCCTCAGAAGTTCCTTTCTTTTCCAACTTGGGACTTCACGGTAGAGCAAATATTACAGTCTTTGCTCAGGCACAAGGCTTGTATGAGCTAAAGGAAGGTTTTAAAAAAAAAAAAAACAAAAACCAACACACAATTCAGCAAGGACTTAAGCAAGGTTTGGTGCATAAAAGCTTAAAAACCATAATAAAAGCCGCTAGCACCTGGGAGATATTCAAATCCTAACATTTCATATGGGTGTGATTTCTTAATTGGCTTCAGCTCCTTAAAAACTCTGCCATGGCTGAAAGAGCAGTCCTGCTCTCCCTGTGCATGGGGTCTGCGCATGTGCTTCCACCTTTCTGTAGTCAAGCAGTGATCTAGTCACTCTGCAACTGCTCTACCACCAGCAGTGCTACAAAGGCAAGGTCAGGGATAGAGCAGTTGGAAATATTCTCTTCTTCATGTTCAGAGCATGAAAGTCACCTCAAGTTAGAGTCTGAGCTAATACCAGGTGAATTTGAAGGTTCCACTGAAATTAGTGTTTCCACTGGCTCTGCTTGGTGATGATCTATGTAAACTTCACCTAAAAGGCAGGTAAGTCACAGTCTTTGTTTTCAGCTTAGGTGTGGTACACTAGATAAATTTCATCCCTGTCAAAATGAGAGTCAGAATAGCCCTAGCTGTTTTACAGGTGATGGTGTTTCTGGTAGTAGCAGCCTCCCAGCATGTATTTAATTTGTATATCTGGAAAGGATGAGTATGAAATCACCTCCCTTGCATGTACAAGCCTGTGAAGCACACAATTCTGTATCATGACACAGCTTCAACTGCATAGGCCCCATCTAGACCAGGGCTTTACCTACATCTGCCTTTGGGCAGACCCAGCGGGGTCCTTGAATACATGCTGTGTACTAAAGATGACTGGCCTGCTCACTGAGCAGTCACAAAACACCTGCTTCATAGATATTACCACGTATCAAATCAGTACTGACTTGATCAGCCTTCTGTTTGAAAGGCATATGTTTTGTAGACTATGAATAAGTATATGTGCCTTAGACATGCAATTGTTATCTCACCCAATAAGAAGACAATTTAAAATACTTCATTATTAAGTCCCTTTGATAATATGTAGTGTCTAAAATTAAAGTGTGCATGCATTTTATGCAGTCTGTGGTTAGATCTTACCCATTTAAAACTTTTTTTTTTTCTGGTTATCCTTTAGAGTTAGGTATTTATCTCACAAATACTGAGTCTGGTTAGGATACTTTCTTTGTATATGAATTTTCTTTACCTCACTCTAAAAAAAAATGTTAGCCTACACTGCCATCAAAGTAAAGGATAAATGCCTATATACCACTAAGAGCATAAATTAACCTTCAAAAATAATTATTATATGAGCAAGATGGAAAAAAAAAAGTGATAAAACAGAGGTTGTTCTGAAATCACTTCAGGAGAATGTAATTTCTTTGAATGACCCACAAGAACTTATATGAGTTAAGATAAACTGTTTTGCCTCATATAACCTGGCATTGGCAATGCTCAGAATTTAATATCCTGAATTTGTACAGATACAATATAATACCACCTGCAGGTGAAGCAGGACAAACATTTTCTTACCTGGCATTAAAAATAATTCCCTCAGGAGAGAGAGAAGTAGACACCTCCCACACTCTTGTATTTTCTTTTACAAGTTCCTCATTGGAGAAGCATCTAGAACAAGAAAGTTGCTACTAGAGAAAATTTTGCTCTTCTTGGCAACAGGGTAATTCTTTAGCAGCTCTGTTAAAATCACCACTGTGATGCCACAATATCAGAACACTGAGTAGAAGGAAAGGAAGAAGAAAAACTGAAATTCAGCACTTTTGTTGATATACCCTCAAAACTGGCTTTTCTATTATTGACTGCCTATATTGGAATCCCAAACTTTGTTCCCTTGTGCTGTTTATATGTACAGAATGCAGTTTTTTCCTTCTGCTTTGTCCTCCCCCTGTATTATTTTAAAACTAATTTTTTTTTTTTTTGTCACGTCAACTTTACAAGACTATGTATCCCAGATCAGAGTCCTCGGAACTGATATTCTTCATCCCTGAAAATACAGTGCTGGTGGTGGTACTGCAAGTGCTTTATTGAACAGAACTATTGCCAGCTACTGCGATGTTTCAAAAGGGAGGGGAAAAAAGGGGTCTTTTAAGTTTTGCTAAAAGGCACAGGTCTGTCTGTCTCTGAAGTCCACTCAGCATCCTGTAGGATCAGTCCTCAAATTATTACTACTTGGGATAAGCAAGTTTTGAAAGTGGTCTTGCTGAAGCTCAAGCTAGAGTTACAGTTAAGAATGGTTCCCTTAGGATGAAAGTGGAGAGGCCAAAATACAGGAATAAAGTCTGATTCTGACATGTTAGGCTCATTCTCCTAGCAGTAATTAACAACTTTTAGTACTTACCTGTCTACAGCTTCTTTAAAGTGTCCTGTATCCATGCCAGCTTTTTCTGAAGTCACTGAGAACCAAACCAGATGGAAAATCTACCCTGGTGTGTGCTTTACTGCAGCATGGATCAGTACTACCTTTAATCACAGTATTCCCTGCACTGAAAAGGGGAAATATGTCAAGTATTTTGGTAAATATAGCTACTACACATGGAAAATGTCAAGATTTTAATGACACTCACTTTTCAGTGCTTTCCATCTTCAAAGGATTTCCCATTGGCTGACATACTTTAGAGTAATGACTGTTCAAAACTGCCCTGTGAAGTAAGTGCTCAAAAGTATAAAGTTGTTTTCTGGCTTTCTTCTCTCCCTTGAGTTCATCTCCCCAAAACCTTTAGAATGGGGGCTGTATTCAATCCCTGCTACATAGTCCTGGCATGTTAAAAGCTGTTTCATGACAACATGGTTAGCAGGTAGGTAGTTTTGCTGATTTGTCCAGCATTTTACTGCAAGTGAAACAACTGGCTCAGCCTCCAGGCTTGACAGGGTAGATGCATGTCTGCCATTGTTAAGGCCTTATTCTGAGTGTCACATCCTTAGACTTCAGTGGAAGCCAGAAGGCAGGATACAGGCTTTGCATTTTGACTATAGAGTTAGCTTATCTCTCAACACTTGTGTTTTGCTTTGGTGTTCTTAAATGCCACACTTCATTGGTAATTCTTTTTTCTTTTAATCCAGCCTTCAAGAATGTATTTCATAACAGCTCCCATGTACAGGATAATTATGCTTAGTTAGCTGTACTCAACAGTGATGATTTCATAACATGCCACAAACAGGTGCCCATTAAATTCCTTTATTGGAGACAGAAACATTGCATAATTACAGATTTGATGAGGAAAACTGCAAATGGTATAGACTGTTTCTACTGCCAGCAAAATACAGTTATTACAGGATTTATAGACATACAAATATAAAGTGTTTCTTTCATGCCAGATGGTCTGTACGTAACAATGCCATTAGGAGAGCTTAATTGTGCTTCTACAAAACCTTTAGAGAAGAATGAGGTAGAGTTTCCCTTAGTTTATTCAGTATTTTTTCACACATCTGTCCTTTACTGCTTTTATGTGCTCAGATCCTTGTAAAATACCCAGTTAAAGTTAACATTTGAGAAAACAGAGACCCTTCAGAGGTGTTTACTTCTCCCTCTAAGTTGCTAATTTCCCACTACTTATATGCTACAATTCTAATAACTACTGCTGCATCCTTCTAAATGCCTCAAAGGTTAGGCGGATTGGGACATCTGTCTTTCCAAATTTACTGCTTTGACAGAAATTCTTTGCAAATAGCTTCAGATAAAATCTTACTTGTCTCCATCCTGGCAAGGAACCTTTTACAGTCTGTCCATCTCTACTGTAGTGGCCAAGCTAGAGTCCAAGCCATCTCCCCAGGAGACGGAGGGAATAGATTCACTCTTTGTCAACATCCTCAACTGTGGAACAGAATTAATGATATATTTGTCTCCTACTTGCAGTTCTAGTCAACTACTGGGCCATTAGAAAATGAATATAAATTATGGGAACAGAATAGGCCACTGGAATGTAGAAAACTGATTCTCACTGTTAGATGATCTGGAGCATTACCTGTTTGTTTTGATCTAATATTTTACTGTTTCATGACATACAAAAGTGTGTTGCAAGTTTCAGTTAAGATACTAGGGCCCAAGTTATGAAAATGTAGGCACAGATGAAGGTATTTAAGCAATTGAATAAGAGCATTCTTAAATAGCTATAGCAATCCACCATCCTGCTAGACTTTTGGTATACCTGGGTAGTCTGTTTTGCACTGAATGAGAATGGTAATGACATTCTTCTGACTTCCTGTCTTGACTGACTTGATAGGTAATTTTACTCTCATTCCTTAGCATGCCTGTTCTGGAAACAGAAGACTTTTCATTTGACTTATTGCTCTGGCATTTGCTGCAAGCACTTAGTACTTACTAAAAACCCAAGAACGTGCTAGTAGGGTACAGTAGAGAAAAAAACCTATTATTTCACCTGAAGAGGTCACAATTCTAGTGGTCACCAAATCATAATGAAGAGGGGATTGGTTTGCTTTCTTCTCATAACCTACTGAGACATGATAGTTTAAGATAATAGTTCAGTGATACTGTACCAGAAATCTAAAATGAAAAGCAAAATTTTTATAAAAAGGTGCAAAATTTAAAAGATTCCATGTTCAGGTCTTGTTCACTTTGATCATAAAATGAAAGAAAATCTTTTCTTGCAAGATAGTACCACCTGAGATAACTTCCGAGCTCCTCATTCTCACACTTAAATGACTGCTCTAAGCCTGACAGAATCAGGTTCTATAAAAAGTTAGCATTATTACAAGAACCAACTCTTCGAAACTTTTGCAACTCTTGCTTAGAGAAAAAAGCACTATAATTATTTTACTATTCCCTGCATACCTCTTTGGTAAAAATGAAAAATGACCAGTGTTGGAAAACCATTTAGAACACTGTAGTTAATTACTTCCACAAAGTTGTCATCTCTTTTTCTACCTTAACCTTATCCAGCAGATATTTTGGACTTTAAAATTCTATATCAAGATCTTTAATCCTCCTTAAGATCTTCCTATGAACATGAAATTTAAGATTCTTTTTTTTAAACCATGGCATGAAAATTCAGGATTGTGGAAAAAATCAGACACGATAAATTAAGTTTTACGATAAGCAAACAGTATAAATTCATGTGCAGAGTGAGGGATGAGGAACTAGCCATGCTGTTATTACTAGTGACCATTATTTTTTAGTAAATTTGGGTGTGGTTAACCTTGCTAGTGTGATTAATGAGGTTTATTTCTAACCAAGCTACTAATCTCAAAATTTTTTTCCAAATCTAAGGCTTGACTATTCTAATTCAGTATTGTTCCACACCTGCTAAGCCCTAATGTACTTGACTGTTCCAGCTCAGGGTAATGGCTAAGTTAGTTTTGTTTATGGAGTTGGGGATATATTTACCAGCTGTGCTAGAGATGGCACTCAGATTTTGCATAGTCAGGGAAAATATCCTGGGAATTCCCACTAATAACCATCATGCTTAAAGCAAGGCATGGGCAGAAGGATTGCTACAACAGTATTTTTCACCAATGCAATACCAGTACTCTCTTTTGCTATTATGACTAAAAATACAAATACTTATTAAGAAGTTACTTAGCTTAAATGATTTAGGACCTGTGAATTATTTTTCCAAATCTTGACGATAGTGACAAAATACAGTAAAACACAGTTCTCTGACACTTCCCAATTGCTAAATATTGCAGTTCAGAAAAAGCTGTAGTCAGGATTGATAAAGTCTGTCTCAGTGCTACAGGACAAAGTGTACCTCTAGAATAGTTGTAATATAATGACTCCACATTGAGAGGTACAATGCTTCCTTCAAGCATCACTTTTAAATAAGATAGCCCTGTTTGAGAGGTGGAGGTGAATTCTCTTATCAAGGTCTTTCTGTATGCTACTTTATAGTCTGAACTACGTATTTTAATTGTTTATGGGTTCATGTAGCAAACCTGAAATATATTTCTCATTCAAATAACATTTTTCTCCTGCATGACCAAAATATTTCTACTCTAAAGCAATCCCTGAAATACTGGACTTTACATGGCATGTTTCTCTGCTGCTTAAAAAGCTTTCTGGAAAGCTTATTTCATCTGTAGTAGAATAACTTTTCATGCAAAAGTCTGTATTAAGAGTTAAAAGTGGTACAAGTGGTAGTACTACTACTCTGCACTTACAAAGACATTAAATAACTCATCCAGGGTCACAAAGTCAGTGGCAGTCTGTTCAGGCATTACATGTGCAGGTAAATTACAATTCTGATCCCTGAACACCTGCAAGATGAACAAAACACTTTTCTTAACTGTCACTACTGCTAAAAACAAGAATAATGCAAAACTTCCCTAACTGGTCACTTTTAGATATGAAACTAAGTGCCATCATGATAGGAGGCTGGGGAAAAGGGGCTGCAAGTCTGCGTGGAAGAAAGAAAAAGACAGCAAGCAACGGCCCACCTCAGGGCATGCTCAGCCATCATTTACACCTGCCCACCTCTCAGTATATGAGCCTGCCACTAGAGCATTAAAACTTACCAGGGTGAATCCCATACAGAGAGAGCCTATGTCTGGCTGGCTGTGCTACCATCTCTGTATTCTACTTCATATCAAGGCCCTATCAACAGACAGTTCACACTAAGCAATCTATTGAGATTATGCAGATTGTTTTGGAGAGGCCACTGAATTCAAGAGGGTTCCCCCTCTAATTAGGCAGCTATGAATCATAGAATAGAATCATAGAATCATTTAGGTTGGAAAAGACCTTTAAGATCATCCAGTCCAACCACTAACCTACACTACCAAATCCACACTAAACCAATCAAGGGTAGACTAGACTAAACCATGTCCCAAAGTGCCACATCTACCCGTTTTTTGAACACTTCCGGGGATGGGGACTCCACCACCTCTCTGGGCAGCCTGTTCCAATCCTTGACCACCCTTTCTGTAAAGAAATTTTTCCTAATTTCCAACCTAAACCTCCCCTGGTGCAGCTTGAGGCCATTTCCTCTCATCCTATCGCTAGCTACTTGGGAGAAGAGACCAACACCCACCTCACTACAACCTCCTTTCAGGTAGTTGTAGAGAGCGATAAGGTCTCCCCTCAGCCTCCTCTTCTCCAGACTAAACAACCCCAGTTCCCTCAGCTGCTCCTCATAAGGCCTGTGCTCCAGACCCTTCACCAGCTTTGTTGCCCTATTCTGGACACGCTCCAGCACCTCAATGTCTTTCTTGTATTGAGGGGCCCAAAACTGGACACAGTATTCCAGGTGCGGCCTCACTAGTGCCAAGTACAGGGGCACAATCACCTCCCTGCTCCTGCTGGCCACACTATTCCTGATACAAGCCAGGATGCTGTTGGCCTTCTTGGCCACCTGGGCACACTGCTGGCTCATGTTCAGCCGGCTGTCTACCAACACCTCCAGGTCCTTTTTGGCCAGGCAGCTTTCCAGCCACTCATCCCCAAGCCTGTTTGCCTCGGCCCATTGACCCAGCCTGCTTAGATCCCTCTGCAGACCCTTCCTACCCTCCAGCAGATCGACACTCCCACCCAGCTTGGTGTCATCTGCAAACTTACTGAGGGTGCACTCAATCCCCTCATCCAGATCATCGATAAAGATATTAAACAAGGCTGGCCCCAAAACAGCCCTGGGGAACACCGCTCGTGACTGGCTGCCAACTGGACTTAACTCCATTTACCACAACTCTCTGGGCTCGGCCACCCAACCAGTTTTTTACCCAGCGAAGACTACGCCCGTCCAAGCCACCAGCTGCCAGCTTCCCAAGGAGAATATTATGGGAGACGGTGTCAAAAGCTTTGCTAAAGCCAGGTAAATGACATCCACAGCCTTTCCATCATCTACCAGGCAGGTCAGCAGGTCATAAAAGGAGATCAGGTTGGTCAAGCAGGACTTGCCTCTCATGAACCCATGCTGGCTGGGCCTGATCCCCTGGTTGACCTGCACTTGCCTGTTGAGTTCACTCAAGATGAACCTCTCCATAATCTTTCCTGGCACCGAGGTCAGGCTGACAGACCTGTGGTTTCCTGGGTCCTCCTTCCAGCCCTTCTTGTAGATAGGCATCACATTGGCAAGCCTCCAGTCATCAGGGACCTCCCCTGTTAACCACGACTGCTGACAGATGATGGAAAGTGGCTTGGTGAGCTCCTCTGCCAGCTCCCTCAGTACTCTCGGGTGGATCCCATCCTGCCCCATAGACTTGTGAGTGTCCAGGTGGCACAGCAGGTCATTCACTGCTTCCTCCTGGACTATGAGGGCTCCATTCTGGTCCCCATCCCTATCCTCTAGCTCAGGGGTCTGAGTACCCTGGGGATGACTGGTCTGGCTGTTAAACACAGAGGCAAAGAAGGCGTTAAATACCTCAGCCTTTTCCTTGTCCTCGGTGACAATGTTCCCCCCCACATCCAGCAAGGGATGGAGATTCTCCTTGGCTCTCCTTTTATTGCTGATGTATTTATAAAAGCATTATTTATTACCTTTTACAACAGTGGCCAGATTGAGTTCTTGCTGGGCTTTTGCTTCCCTAATTTCCTCCCTGCATGATCTAACAAGATCCCTGTACTCCTCCTGAGTTGCCTGCCCCTTCTTCCAAAGGCGGTAGACTCTCCTTTTTTCCCTGAGTCCCCGCAAAAGCTCCCTATTCAGCCAGGGCTGTCGTTTTCCCCGCCAGTTGGTCTTACGGCACACGGGGACAGCCCGCTCCTGCGCCCTTAAGACTTCCTTCTTGAAGAAGGCCCAGCCTTCCTGGACCCCTTTGCCTTTCAGGACTGCCTCCCAAGGGACTTTCCTGAAGAGGCCAAAGTCTGCCCTCCGGAAGTCCATGGTAACAGTTTTGCTGCCCCTCCGCTTGGCATCACCCAGAATCAAGAACTTTATCATATCATGGTTGCTAAGCCTGAGATGGCCTCCGACCTCAACATTTCCCACAAGCCCTTCTCTGTTAGTAAACAGCAGGTCAAGCGAGGACCTCGCCTGGTAGGCTCGCTTACCAGCTGTGTCAGAAAGTTATCCTCCACACACTCTAGGAACTTTTGAGACAGTTGCCTCTCTGCTGTGTTGTATGAGATCAGTCCCAGCTGTTTTTCTGCCTACCTCCTTGGAAGACCATGTATTAGACAGACATTTCAAATAACTTGCACTCCAAATGACTCTTCCAAAGACCACATTTTTCCAAATTACCATTCTTCATGCCTCAGGAAAAATAAGTATAAAATAAGTATACAGGAGAGGATCAATGATATCTCCCTGTTGAATTAGGTAAACCCTAAACAAGAGTTTATCCAGAAAGAGGAGGAGTGGAGGACAACTGCTTTTTGGCTTGAGATAGTTGAGCAGGTGTAAACAACGGCTGGGTAGAGATCTCTCTCACTATCTTGCTTTTGTGTTATCAGACTTCCCTTCTATATCCCAGAAAAATCTTGTCTGCTTTGCACTGCTACAGACTGAACAGATTATCTACCCTAAACAGGAACCTTTATTAGCATTCTCACCAGAGTCTGTCACTCTCAGTGAAGTTGCCCTCATTGCAGTTAAGAATCTAGTTAAGTAATGCCAGTTGCTGAAGCCATAACTCTTGGCATCAGAACAGCTTGTATGAAATGCCAGTTTCATGAAAAGTTCTCTCATTTGAAGGACTTCTTTCCTATGCATGAATCATGATCACCAAACAGAAAATTAAGGACATGCTCAATACTGAAAATAATAATCAAAAGAATGAAGGAGAGAGAAAGAACATACAAAAATTAGGGTTCATTATTATCATTTTAAAGTACCAGTGTTTGTAAAACATAAGCATGTGAAAGGCTGAATCTCATTTGATCAACCCAATTAAACATTAAATAATTGCAGCCAATTATGCAAATATCACACAACAATATTAATTTGTTGATCTTTTCTGAACAGTCTCAAATTCTCCTAATGTTAGACTATCTTATGTCTTAAATGATCAATTAGCAGAACCATAACTAAGTGATGAAGAATGGATAATTGCCTAGTTATGATGTACCATACTCTTTCTATGTAAATCTGTTGCAATTAAACAAATAGGGCACATGGAGAAAAGATGTGCAGATGTTCTTTTACAATCTATTATTAGCTCAGGGAATACCACAGTTCCCTCCTAAATTTTACAGGCAAAAATAGGGAGAATGCAATACCAAATACTCACTATTATTTACACATATTATTTCTTTCCTTTGGTTAACAGGATAAAAAGGAGTGACAGAATGCAGGGTAGGACAGCATGCAACATCAGAAGAATCTCCTGTATTATACTGACCCGTCAGCTCCCTTATTTAGGTTTTAAAGTTTAAAATCCAGAACCTATTCACCTGGATCCCATTTGGAAACAAGCACAACTTTGAGTTGACATAGCCAGAGTAAAGCACTTAACCAAGATGTTAAAGACAACAGTTAACACACATACACTACATGTTTTCATTCTTCTCTGCTAGAAAAGTCTATGCATTTCTGTGGGTCATTCCAGTTTCAACTCATAATTTTGAAGTCTCCATCAGCTCAAAATGTGTAGTAAAAGGAAAGGTGTCTCTCTGGTCAGCGCAGGAAATGGTGCAAACCACAATAAATGAAACCACCTGGTTTCCTCACATTAAATTACTTGCATCCAATTTAAGAAGAGTTTTACAGAACTTTTAGGTTTACAGTGCAGTAAAATAATTCCTCTAACTGGTCCTTATTCATTCTGACTAGTGAATAGATTACTGCTGGTATACTGATGCTTTCATGGGGATTTTTGTTATATGATACCTGCCAACTCTATCAACAGCCTGAGATGTTAAGGTATCATACAACCACTTTGCCATGCATCTGAAATTAGATATTTCCACTTTTTCTTTTGCTGTGACATCTAAGATGAACATAAGGGGACAGATTAGATAGTTCAGTAACAGGAAGCCACATGTGGTTGCTCATTACATGATCTTTAGAGAGCTCTGTGCCACACTAGTTAAAGGCACTCTTTAGTTATGATACTTGTTTCATTGGATAAAACTCTCTACCCCACGTTGCATCTTGACATATTCCCCATGTTAATTTTTCCACCCATCTAATGAAATAAAAAGACAGACTACCAGCAGCTTATAATACATAGTAAGATACTGAACGAAGACCAGCACACAATACAGATTCAAATGGTCAGAAAAGCAGACACACAAGACTATTGCTACTGTAAGTGAAACAATATTTTGTGCCTGCAGTTGTATTCTAAAGAGAAAACTATCCAACAAATTTTAACAATGGTTATATTGTCAGAGAGAACCTTCAACTGTTCTTCATTAAGAGATCAGACTGGACTGCAGTGAAAGATAGTAAAAGTCATGACTTGAGGGAGTAAAGGAAAGTGATGGCTAAGTAGGTGTCATCTTTAAAGTCTGACCAAAAATGAATAGGAAAACCATAAGGCTACTTTTTAGCAGTTGCATAAGGCATGGATGGTCTATTAGAAATTATATTTTGCCTTTTTAAACTATGTTAACAAATGCCAGTAACTACAAAGGACTTATAAAGCATGGGAGAGATACTGTTGGGTCTTAAAAAAATAAAGTGCTAAATATTTCCCTTAATACTGGTGCATCTCTACTGCAAACTACAGCAATAAATGTTTCACTTTTACTTCTTACAGAACGCTATTAGTGTCAATAAAGTTCCACCAGTTTTACACTGAAGTAGCACTTTGGAACATCGATACAGAATATGGTGACCCTTTTTTGGCAAGAGATATCTTAAAGCTGTTTGACAAAGCTGTGTGCAAAAAAGGAAAGCTAATAAATATTACAGTATGATTGTTAGTGAACATTTGCAGAAGTTATTTCCCTAACTATGGACTACGTGCTCTATACTGCTTCCAAATAGTATCGACTACATGTGAGAGTGTAGCAGTATATGAAGAAGTATGCGCTTAATCAGAATGAAACCAGGATTTGAATGAAATCTCTTTCCTTCTTGTGCTACATATTTTCTGTTGACAACATAGCTTGTTCCTTAATAGGAAGGCCCTATTAAAGTACACGCGTGTCAATGGCAGCGGGATACATTTCACAGCGAGTGGTGAAGGGGACAAGAAAAACATTTTGCTGATGTAAATTATGTGACTGGATGATGAAAGAAATTCCTCAATCCAAAGGTTTGGTTGCTGTGAAGAGTGTTTCAACTTTCACAGCCACAGTTATCTAATCTTGTTTTCTAGACATTCACCTGGAAGGCAACACTGCATCCACAGTGCCCAGCTCTGTGCTAGGCCAGACAGACAAATTGTTGTCTCAACAGGGCCTGACCCAGCCCTGTAAATCATGTTTGGAAGGATGTCTTCAACTATTAGAGAGCTATGCACTGCCTAAGCAGCCACTGCATATCCTTATGCAGGGAAAGGCAATAGGCCAACATGGAGCATATTGCAGGCTAGATGGACTCGGAATTTTGGCCTAAAGGACAGAGCTGGTATTTGACAGAGTGTGCATGAGGGAATCTAGAGGGCTATGCAAATGCAGGAATCTCCCATACAAGCATAGTATGAAAGGAAAGAGCATATGGCTAAACTTAATTTTTTCCTGAACACAGAGCAAAAGGCAGAATAAAGTCAACAGAACCCTTTGGCCAGCTAACAGGCAATGTCTTTGTGTTAGATGGCAACATGCTCTGCTGATGATGGCAGTTAAAACAAACCAAACTGAAGAGCAGTTGAAGAGCATTTTACAAGTTTTCAGACTGTACATAAGACACAAGGAGGCACTAAGAAAACCATTAGGAAAGTTCTATTGCTAACACTTAGCACCTCTACCAGGAAGACAGGCTTCTACCAACAGGATTACAGTAGAAATCATAGTGATTGTGTTCACATTTGCTGGATTGTGGAAACAATCATCCTGGGGAACAAACTGATACAGAAACTATGCTACGCACAGGCAGCTACAGAAGTTGTCATTATTCATATCTGTTCTGTCAGGAGAGTCTGAACTCTTCCACCTTCATGACACCAGCACTGCCCAATCGCTGTCTTCTCTTCCATACTGAAACGAAGTAAAAAATGGAGTTTAAGAATAAAAGTTACAAGTAACAGTGTACAATCATGATAACTTCTTAGGCCTATCCTCAGAAAGATTCATATCCACCACCCTGAGAGTGGCTTACATTATTTCTTATGCCTTCTGTTTTTGATTTGAGCAAAGCCTAAAGGCAGCTTGAAGATTTATCCATCTTCCAATAAGTAGACTAGGAAGGGGAGATACTGATACTCACTAGAGATGATACAGAATAGTCCTGCTTCACTAGAGCTTTCCATCAATTTAATACAGTTATTCCCTGAGGTCAGTTCACCGATTCATTCATAAGTATGCCCCTGCTCAAGCTCCAATAAACAAACACATTTGTTTTTATTTCTTTTTATTTTCAAGGCGGCTTTTTATTACAGCTTTCTGATTGAAAGTGAAATAAAACCTATCACAAATACCACAGAGTACAATTAGAGAGAATTGTAACCCAGATAAAACAAGTTGTCTTTCCATACGCAAACCAACAGGACCACCAGGCAGACATGAAGGCAACCTACTGCATGGAGCTGTATTCCTTCCAGGGGAGGATACAGTCCCAAGGCAGCACTTTTGGTTGTTAAACTGGCTCCATGTTCTAAAGCTCTTTGTCACCAGTCCTGTAAACAATGCTCCAGAGAGCCCCAAAAATGCACATAGGGCTCAAGCATGTAAGTAAAGCAGAGGTGGCCAGACTAGTGGCAGGTGTAAGTTGTACTTGTGTAAGGTGTAAGGTGTACTCCTTTCCCTCATAGTACCATGTTCAGGGAGCTTGAAAACACATTTTGCCAAAGAATAAAGACTGGTTTTAGAGGCTTTATGTTAAGCTGAAAAGATCACTTCATGATTTCTCCAGAGAGGATAAAAGTTCCTCCAATCCAGGTTCTGCATCAGCAGGAAAGGAGAAAAAAGGGACATTAAAACAGGGAAAAGACAACAGCTCCAAATCAGGATGAGCCAGAAAAACACAATTCTAGATCCATAAAGGAATGATGTTCAGTGTGCTTGTGCTTTACTCTTTACTCCAGCAGGTAAAGCTTCTAAATGACCTCCATACTATCACATCTACTTTTTCGTTTCATTACTAATTCTGCTGCTCCTGTTCTGCAGTCTGCGATGTGGTTGACTAAACACTGGTATGATGCTACACAGGACCCTGGATGAATTACTTGTTCAAAGGATTTCCAGCTTACATTCCCAGATGTCAGTCTGGTTGCCTTAGGAACCCTAGCCAAGGAAAAGCAGATGTATCATTAGTTTAAGCACAAAGCACTGGATGACCCTCATGTGAGGTGATTTTGTTGAGGATGGGGGCAAAGGGAGAAAAAAAGAGATGTCTTCGACCTTCATATCACTGCTTCTCAGAGAAAAGCTGGGACCCCCCACCTCCCCCAATCAGAAAGCAGGCAAAGGCCAGGGGATTACTTGTAAGTTTTGCTGGCTTTATGTAGTAGTGTCATCTAATGCTCTGATGCTGACTTCAAAAATTGCAAGGGCTGGTCTGAGTTGCCATTTGACTATGGTTTGAACCTGCTTCCAGAATTAAAAGGGGAATGAAAATATTATACTACAATCTAGATGTTTTCATTCTGGAAATAAAAGCAAATTTAGCTTCCTTTTCTGATTCTGTCAAAGACTTTGAGACCTCAGGCTAGTCAATCCCATCCCTCTTCCCCCATGGGTCCTGCTTTGTAAAAATTAACACATACATTCTCCTTCCCTGGTTGTTTTCTGCTGGCCTACCCATTTAGATTGTGCAACTTTGAGAAAGATGGGGGTTTTGACTAAATGTCTGTTCGCTGCTGTCTTGACTGCAGTGTTTAAATGTATTTTATATCACGTAGTATAAACAATATATCTTACCTTCTTTCTATCCCTTCCAGGTTGCATCCTGATCTACACTTTAAAGGGTATAGCAAAAGCTTGTTTATTCTCAAAGCATGGAATGCAAAATCACAAAAACATCTGAGCAGTATTTCAGCGAGTGTATTCCCAGAGAAAAGAATCTCATCTCTAAATCTTCTAACTCAAGCAGTTATAGAAGACAGTGTACTATGACTAATTCATTCATAAGCACACCATTACTGTATACAATGTAAATGATTTAATCTAAAATCTTTATCAACCTTTAGTAATCACGATTTCCACTCAGTGATAGGAAGGAAAATGTATATCGCAGTGCTACTACTGTCTCTCTCAATTGGCATGAGAAATGGAATCAGTTCTGCCCATGAGTTTCTGATTTGTCACTCTAGCTCTAGTTCCACTGAACAGCTGTTCAAATCCAAAGAAATCCTGTTGAACACAGAACACTTGCGAAAGAACAATGAGCAGCATGAAAACAGACTTGGAAACACAATAATGAAGATAAACTGAAAATGTTAAAAAAGCATATATTGTACACAAGGGAATCGGTATAATGATATTGGATATGGAGCCCTGCACCTCTTGGTCACAGGTTCAAATGCAGGACAATGTTGGTATTGAGAATTCTTACTTTTTTACAAATGTCCATTGTCTAACATGAAATGGATACATTGCCCTAGTTCAGGCAACAGCACAGCACAGAGACCAAAGCTGTGTTTGGCTGTAATTTCCATTGCATTTTAGTCTTCAGAACTTGAACGTTCTCTGGAATAACAGCCTCAGACCGTCAACATGATACGACAACAGTCAATGATACTGCAAAGAGATCTTCCCCCCCTCCCCCCCATAGAATATATAAAAGATCTTTGTGAAAGATCCTGAAAACTACCCTGACATTTTAAGAATATTATATATTCCATTTTGTGCGTTGCAGCATTTTTTCTGTATGACAACCTGGGGTCTATTTGGATATGACCTCATCTCTCCACAGATAGAAAAGTGCAGAAACAGTTTGACTCTTAACAGATTGACTCTTAAAGGGGAAGCAGCCACCATTCTCTTGATTTTAATCATGTTTCTAACAATGAAGTGTTCTAACTCTGCTGGCTTTTTTAAAGAAGGAAGAAACGCCAGAAGTAAACATGTACATAACAGTCCAGCACTTTCCTGAAGTGATGGATTTACTCTTGGCATGTAACTAACAAACACATGGTATGTACATAGTTGAAAGGCAAAAAGGTCCATATGCATAGTTGTAAAGTGAAAAGGTCCAAGAAAGATAATGGTTAGAAGCAATCCACACTTTTTCAGCCTCCTCCTGAGCCTTGGTTGGGGGTGGAAAAGCAGGGTGATTGGTGAGGGCAGGGGAGGAAGCCTCAGGGAGCAGGCTGGATAAATTTGTCTTAATAATCTACTCACTATCTATTGGCCAAGGGAGAAAGACACATATTCCAGTGTTGTCTTCTGAAACAGAATTCTGGATTTCACAAGCTGTTCTTCTAGAGAAGGCACTTGTCTGTCTCATGACACAAACTGCTAAGGCAGTACCTATTCCCACACGTAACACTCAACAAGGTGCTAGAACTAGTCTCAACTCTTTCTGATGCTGAGCTTTTCCTGGACTGCAATTAGAAGTGATCAGTGGAGATTCAAACTGATCACAAATTGTTGAAGGCCCTAACATATATTGCAAAAGCATCGCCCAGACATCAGAAGGTAACACAGGAGTTACACAAGCGCTTTTAGACATTAAAGACAGATCCTTTTCAAACGTTCACCTTTTATTATTTTATCTCGTTAAAGAAGAGGAAGCATCTTACCTGGATATCGCTCAGCTTATTCAGGAAACGGCTTGTTAACTGAGGTCCATTCTCCATAGTTGGAATGTGCAAATGCTGAGATTGAATAAAGAAGGAGGTGGGGGGGAGAAAATAACATGTAATAATAGCTTTATATACATGTAAATACCTTAGGGTCACCCAGAATTTTAATAAATATTTATCAAGCTTTCTAGCCCTCCTAACAAGTAGGCCAGGATTGTTATAATGTTTTTTACAGGAGCGCGTGCTGAGCCAGTGAAAAGTTAGATTAGTTGAACTGTTATGCTGTTTTTAAACAAAGGCTAATCTAGGCCTTCCAAAAGATCTGTCCAAAACAGAGGGTATATTGTACAGGCAAGAGTAGTAACACTATATACAGTACTTAATTTCAAAGTATGTGTAGAAACACAACAGGTACATTTGTAATACTCATAACTCAGCACCTTGATATGTCTCATATTATCTTAGCATCTGATAATATTAATACATTTATTCCATTTTATTAATTCAAGAAGTATCACCTAACAGACTTTTACTGTACTTGTCATATTTAATGGAACAAAGCACATCCATATTTGCAGCTGCAATAACCCAGGCTTCTGAACTAACTTTGTGCTGGCTAAATAGCATCAAGTCAGCTTAATAGTCTGAATGTCTGTGGCATTCCACCTGTGCAGGAGAAATCTCCCATATGGTGTGTAGTAGGTGGAAGCAGCTGTGCACCCTCCTGAAACACCTCTTCCATCAGAGCTGGGTTCCCTGCCATGAGGGGTGAAGAACAGATGACTTTGAGAAGGAAAGAATGCAGTGGCTCAGAAATTTGGTTCCTTGTGAAAGTCTTTCCTCTTCCTCACCTTTCCCAGGTGCCTTAATTTTGGAAAAAATATTCAATAAAAGAAACATGGAAATATTTTTCTATATTTTCAAACAGGCTGGGAGCTGGGAACTACTTTTTTTTTTTCCCCCTTTCCCAGGAATTGAGATTTTATTATTTTAACTATTAAAAAACCCCAGAAGAGGAGAGGGAAAGTTCTCTTCTGACAACATAGCAGTAACTCACTTGGGAAACAACATACTGACACTGTTCATCTTTCCAGGAGCCTCTGGCAGCACTCTTTTTCTATCTCACTTGTTTTTTGCTTCAGCTGCAATTAATCATGATAAAATGCTGAAGAAAGAAGGAAAGGTGTGGGGGGGGAAGAGACATTTTCTTACCTTGCCCTTATATAAAATCTTAGAGATAGGACACACAATACAAGCTGTTCCAGCACCAAACATCTCCTTTACTCTGTTCTCTTCCAAGGCAGCTGTCAGGTCACTCATGGTGATGTATCGCTCAGACACTTTAAATTCTCCCTGCACAAGAAGAATCAACCATAAAAATTGTAAAAAGTTTAAAGATGGTTTGTATTTTTGTTTTCCATGTTGAAGCATCTCTAATAGAACTATTAGCTTCGTGGCAATCAGTTAAGTTTTGGCTGTGATCCTGTGATCTTTTCAAACCTCCCAGTATCACACAAGATAGACTCTAATCAAAAGAATGAACTTCAAGTAAGCCAGTGGTTTGCCAGATACAATGCTGATGATTAAGTGGCACTTCGCTCTGATTTGGTACAGAATATCAATATTGCATTAGGGAATAACACAGCAGAATTTGTCATGGGTTATGTGACACGGGATCTGACTACTCATGGTCTCTAGCATGCTAGAGTTTGTACAAAAATTACTCAATTATGTCAAGAGAGCTTTGCATCCCGCTCTCAGACAATTCCTAAGCAAAATATATTCTGTTAATTCCATCTGCAATGCCAACTAGATGTGACATCTTTCTTTAACGCCTGGTGAAATTTCACACTATAGCCTGCACACAGCTGTCACAAAAATTAACAGTTCTGCAGGTATGAGTAAAGCAACTCACATTGGACAGTCTAACACAGGAAGCGTTTTACCTTCTACAAGCCTTGAAGAATGCATGGCAACTGACTGAGGGGACATGTTTAAAGAACAAAAATAAACCTCAAACTTCGAAATTTTCGTTTCATAGATTTATGTGGGCTTTATTGTCCTATCAGACCAAACTAAAGCTTAGCCCTTGTTTTATATGCAAGCTTTTTAACATGAAACAGAGATGCTTACGATAGCAGAAAACATGATTAGCTCTGGACAGGACAGTATTTGGAGAGAGAGGCAGGGACACCATGTAAGCAGAATTTCAAATAGGTTAGGGTACGGAGGTCAGGAAAAAGAGAACCACCTTTGTGAGAGTAGAAGACACCTAATTATTCAAGAGGACTGACGTGAGAGTCTGGTATCTCACAAACAAGCCCTATCAACTGGAAATATCTGTCTGTCTTGTAAAGGAGATGGGACTGAGAACTGTGCATGCATATCTGAACTAGGGGAGTACCAATATGAATAAAGATGCATAAGAGTTCAGTGCAGGTCAACAAGTGGCACACATGAGCCACGAAGTACATGCCTAACTCCCTTCACTGCAAGTTAGATTTAAGTGATATAACTGCAAACTGTATTTCAGGAAGTCTTTCAGCTACAGGTGGCTGGAAGCTGAGTTCATAGCAGGGGGAAAGTATCACACATGCCTGTGTTGTTACTCCTCCCTAGACATAAGCCTGGCCAAAACCAGGAGACAGGATACTGAGCTTGATGAGCCTTTGGCTCTCATCAAGTAGAGTATTCTTATCCAAGCTGCAATAGAACCTTTTAATACAGTACAGGCGGAGCGAACAGTTTGCTGCATTTCAAGATATGAGGTAGTCCCAAGTGTCCAAATAAGTACTTAGATGGCTACACTACAGAACTGGAATCTGGAAGCAGACAGATGACTTCAAGACTGTGGCTGGACTTTCGGCTGCATGCTAGTTATTAGAAATAAGAGTGGAACAAGAAGAACTAAGCAGAGAAATAGCATGCTGATGACTGAAGCATAGCTGTGGTCATGCACGGTAATTGTTTGTTTTCTTGCTTTAAGTTGCTGGTACCAGTGGATTTAATGAGAATTTTCATGTTAAGTACTATGCGGAGCTACTTTAACAAGCTTGGTATTGTTCTGTGTGACAGGTGTGGGTATTCTGATGATGTTGCTGGGAATCTATGAATTAGTATGCCCTTTGTTCCCATTTAGGTTAAGGGATATGACTGGATCACTTGAACTTCAAGATACTGAGCACCAGGAATGCGTACTTTTGTTGATGTTATAACATGATAGTTGAAACCATTACTGCCAAGGTCAAAACACTCACCCAATTGCGTGCCAGATCCAAAATGCTTTGTCTTGTCACTCCTGGAAGGATGATGCCATCTAAAGGCGGGGTTGCCAGTTCATCTTCTGTCAAACACAAAAGAAATAGAAACACTGGTTGAAAAACAAAGAAACAAAAATAATGTTTACTGATGTTACACCAAACATTACACCAATGAAAATTAAAAAGAAGTCGAATGGTATCAGAAACATTCCCTACCCCTTAATGTGCAACATTTATCAGAGCTCTATAACAACACAAGTTACACAAATTCAATTCCAGTAAGTTGATGTTGAGTGTTTGGAAGGGAATCTTTTGAGTACACTTCAGTGGGTGGGGAAGAAACATATTTAATACATTAATAAATGCATGGCTAAAACCTAGCAGTAGGTTTTATTCCTCTGTGTTATGGATTCACTGTATAACTACTGGGAACCATTGAATGGCTCAGTCTTCAAATTCAGAATAGAGAGGCACAAGGGAAAGCCATGCCTAATCCAGGGCAGATCATGACTTTCCCTGAACTGCTCTACTTAATTTAGGAATATGGGGTTCAGTATACCTACTTCATAGCATTAATATGAAACATCTACCAGAAATTTTGAGGCTCATTTACTGAACAAGCAAAGCAGTGGAAAGTTTGCCAAATCCATCTTGAGAGGAGACTTCCTTAATGATCTTTTGTCTTAGTCTAGACATCCTTTTTTCCCCCCTAATTTTCTCTTTACACAAAAAGAGCTGTCCTAATAAAATTCCAAAAGCACCAACAATTCAAATTGTTCAGCTAGTTTGGTTTGTTAGCTTGTTTTTCTTGTTTGCTTTTGAAAAAGGACATTAGATAATTGTTCATCTAACAAAAGTAATGAAATGATAGATAGATGGTAATCCATACTTGGTAAATACTTAAATTATAACACAGAAGTTTGTATGTGGTCTTTGTTCTTCCATCTGACCTTTGCAGCAAATCAGTTAATCTTTTTAATTTTAAACGATCACTTTCATTTTAAACCATCACATAGCATACTCAGTGGTTTCTATTATCAGAGAATACTGAGCATTTACTCTTTCAGACAGCCAGGCTCTTTCAAGACAGTCTCAAATTTGCACTGAGAAGTGAAGACATCCACAGTCTTTCAGTAATATTCTTCGTATTTTTTTTCTAACCATTTTCTCTTCCCAATGAGAATCCATTATCTTTCTTGAACCTGCTCATTAAATCCACAAACCATTAAGGGTTTTGATTCATTTTTACCTAGGTCACATAAAAGAACAAGATATGTATCTTCTTTTTTTTATTATGCCCCCTTCTCCTTACCCGCAAAAGATCACTGAACCCAGGCCTGTTTGAACCAGTCTCAAGGAGAAGCTGTCTTAAAAATATTTCTATAGGTCCTGTGAAAACTTGCTGCTGGGTAGAAGAGAGAAACACGGTATTCAGCCTTGGACTGAGAGAGCAGGTTGAGCTCAGCGGCTTGATACTCTTTCAACAGTCAGCTAGATAATTCTGTGCACAAACACTGCCTGCCAGCCAGTGCATACACAGCTCCAGACTGACTACAGCATGGGCTCTCTCCTGCTCTGCAAGAGGAGGCTTTGGGAGCTGGGGTGGCATAGGGGAAATGGAGGATAAATAAATGGAATTGTTCATTGAATCTGCTACTCACTGTCCATTCTCTTGGGAAATGTCTGTTTATTTTCTAATGCAGCCACCCCTGGATTTATTCATTTGGACTAGAAGTTTTTCCTACCTATGCTTCCATGTTCCTTTTATGAGGATACACACACACATAAGCAATAGATGTAAACTGCCATGCCAAAATGCATAAAAAAGCTGCCCTAGAACAGGCTATATATTCTGCTCTGGTTTGACTAACCAATAGTACCATTCCCTCACCTATCCCAGACTCCTAAGTATAGCAGTGGTCTCTTCTTTCTCATACAGTCAGGAACAATAACTTTCCTTTTTTGGAGTCTGTCTAGCATCACTCCTAATTGTGATGTGTGTCTGGTCCTAATTCTGGCACAAATATCAAAAGAAGACTTAAAAACTTTCCATGAGCCACAGGGATCACCTGATTCTGAACACTGAAAACCTGATGTTCTGCATTTGTGACCCAGTCATATACAAGTGCTCCCCTTTCTCTATCCAAACCCTTCAAATAATATGGACCTTAATACCAAAGATTGTGGCTACACACCAGATAATGTTCTCTGTCTGGTGATGATGTTGCCACAGATCTTGGCCAGGACCTGTTTAAGCTCAACAACATATATTAATTGATTTGAGCTAGTTTGAAAAGGTGCCAGGCCAAACCAGCAGCCAAACAGCACTGAGCAGACAGGACATGGGAGTCTCGAAATGTTTCAAACAGACTGCTCTGTAGAATTTTGTCAAGTATACATATGATGCCTACCAGCCTGGGGCCACCCAAGGAACATCTGCTCCCCTGGTATCCGGCAGAGATGATAACGCTATACAACACAGCATGCCAAAAAGCTCTTCCTCTCTGTGAACTGATGCCAAACCAGACTCCATATGACATCAGTTTGTCCATCTCCAAAAAAACCAGACTGTGAGCTCACAGACTCCATTTGCCTTCTGAATTATTTTGATGGGCTAGAAGCCTTAAAATGTATAGTAGCAAAAAGGGGGGGAAAGGCATTTGAAGGAAAATGTCAGGGTTTCTCTTCAGCTGACTACTGTTATTGTTATAGCAATAGCACTATCAGTCCAGTGCCCCATTACACCAGGAATGGTATAGGCATGCTGTAACAATGGAACTCCACCAGAGTGTTTAAAGGGATTTTTAAAATGAGGTCTTGCATATTGCACAGCTTAATTTTTACACACCTGTATTTATGAACATATAGCAGATAAGATTCCAAACATGGGATGCCTTCAGTACTAGTCACACTATAACAATGCTGAGGAATTCACCAAAATATATTCTACCAAAACGGTAACAGAGACCAAGTGATCTTCAGGGTCAAGGAAAACCTAGGAAACCACGATTTCACTATTATTAACAGCTGACTTCCTCTCCCAGTTTGTTCTGGACCTTTCTGTTACTTTCTCCTTGCTTCCCTCGGCTTCTCTTCTACTCGCCCCTGATGAAATCACTCTATCTTTGTGCCTCTGTCAATTTACTTTCCTCAGTTACTTTCCCCTCCTTTTCTTTGTCTGCCATTTCATTCATCTGCTGCTCTTCCCTCCATGCTATTGCTATGGCTTTCTATTAAAGCAGAAGGTATGATCCTTATTTTGTTAGTAGTCTACTTGTACAAGATACTTCTGGAGCACAAATAATCCTCCACCTACAGAACACTAAGCAAACTTGTCTGATATTTTACCTGACTGTTCCAGAGAATCTTTTAACATATTTATTTTTTAATTTATGTAAGCTATTTTGAAGTGGGCACTATTAATCCCCATTTTAATAACAGTACAAAAATATTAAGTCATACCTGAATGCTATTCACAATGCTTTAACATTAAAGCTAGAAGTAGAGCCCAGATGGTTCCAAATCATTCTAAAGAAACTGAATTTTTGGAAAATGCACACAGATTTCATAGTTAGCAACCTGCAGGTTGGACATATGTTTAAATTTTAAGGTTTTCCGTAAAGTCAAGCCTATATTCTAGGCAGAAGAACAGACATAATTAAAGGAAACGAGTTTCAACATTAACAGCTTCTTGGGATGCTTGCGTGCTCTGAAGAGGCAGGTGGAAAGGACTGCAGGGTGACCAAAATTTCACTTTGCGAACATAAACCATAAACAGTATTTGATGAATGAAAAATTATACTCCTGTATTTATGCCAACAGCAGGGATCCAGATTTGGTCATATTATAAGCCTCAGCCAGAGCAGCAGTGGGCATACAAGAGCAGCACAGAGCACGTGATGTTATTTTACCAGAAATTGAGTAATTTCCTCCCCCTACTCCCTTCTTGATGTTACAAATGAAGTATTTTTCCAGGCTCCTCCTGCTATCCAAGACAACATGTCATGTTTAGTCACAATGCTGTAACTGAAAATATATAGCAAAGGCTTGCAAGAAAAGTCTACTCTTACTGGAATCATAGATGTCCTTTAGTCTAGGCTTTACTGGGCTGTGTCTTTGATTTGTTATAAACCAAGGAGAGCAGTTCAGACTACTCCGCAGTGACCTCTGAACACAAAAAGAAAGGCATTATCCTTTTGATGATGATCTGCAATTTCTGCCTCACTATTTTTATGTTAGATCCCTCTCTCAGCTGTAGAATTTGCATAACAAAACAAAACCACAGCCTAAGTAGGCATCCTTTGTGAAGTGACAGAACATAATGGCAAACACTTTTTAAATCACAGTTTAAAGCCATAGGCAGGTATGTGATGACACACACTGGCAGCAAGAGTGATTCTCAACCAAAGATACCATAAATTAAGCATTAATCAACACACTGGGAGACAGCAAACTGCTCCAATGATGCTGATGACCATGTCATGTGAAATGGCAGGTTTGCCAGTATACAGTTAACTTGGGTGGCATGAATTACAAGTTGTTTGCTATGGCCACCTCACAATAGTACTATTCAGTAGTGCACTGGTAACACAGTGATTGGCAGATCTTTGGAACAGTACGGTGCTGCAGCTGGATAATTCCAGCATATTCCTGGTTTAAGTACAATGAGAACATTGAATTCTAATTATGTCCCCCCTTCAGTGTCCTTTCCCTGGGCAGAATGAGCCAAAACCTATTTTCATGTCTCTCCAGTGAAGTTACACAAGGCGTGAATTTGGCCATCTAGCTACACTGACAAATCTACTGCTGCTATAACAGCAACAACAAGATTTCTCATATTTATATATCTTCATTCACAAGACCTCACAGACTCATTCAACACTGAGGGACTATCATCCTTCTTCTTACAAAAGTGGTAAAGATTTTGCAGAAGAACAAGTAATGAAACTGGAGATGGCAGTCTGGTAGCTGGATCCCCGCTATCCTACATTATCCAAAGCACGCTGCTGTCCCCACAGAATGTTGCCTCTGTACTGCAGCTCGGCACTGTCAGAAAAATGTCAATTTTCAAGGGTACCCATGGCACTATGAGGAAATCAGAGTCTGAACCCTGCATCTGCTGCCATGCAAAAATTCAGTAACACTTAATTTTCATGGAGGGCCAGCACTCATGGAAGTCAGGAGGTGTTCTGTTATTCACTTGTGTATACATTGGGTCAATCCTTTGAGGACTCAGAGACATATAGTCTTCCTAACCAGTTCTCAGGTGCAGCTATCAGTTCTCAAGCACTGAATACTTGCATGCCCAATGGGTGTTTTTGAGATGCCTAAATAGTTGGCTGCTCATTATCTAGCTAGTTTTCTAATCAGCATGTACATTGCTCAGAGATGACTGCGGGTACAAAGAGGTAAAAATGGCTTCAAGAATGATGGTATATCTTGAAAGCATTATTTGAGCATTAGTGATGTGGAACACTGACTGACATGTTTACCTCTCTCTGCCTCCACTGGACAGAACTTCAAATTCTTCAAAGAGCGAGCCAAGTTCTTCATCAGTTGGATGCTGAAATACTTCTGGCTATGCTTCAGGAACATTTGACTTGCCAGAAAGTGATGATGGGGAACCACTCATGCCCAAAGCCACAAAGAGTTATACAGCATAAGGTGTCTTTAGTAGGTAAGACCCAACACCTCCTTCAAGATCAAGCATGCTGCTAGAGTTGACACCAAACCTGCAACGTGACCTTGTGTATGGCTAGACTCTACCCTTCTGAGCATGTGCACTGGTGCAACAGTTTAGTATGTTACCAGTAGGCAGTACTCACAGCTGCTTCAGAATCTCCTCTTTCATAATGCTATAAGTAACAGTCACCTATCAGTTTTCAGAAGAGAACAGCTATCTCCTTTGTTAAATTATCTTCATTAGAAAATTTATGATCTGCACTCTAATAATTATTTTCTGGATTACAGTCCCAACTGTCTACTCTGTTGAAGTTTTCATGTTTTGTGTTACTATACCTCCATCTTCATTTATCCAGTAGAGAAACAGATTCATTGTTCCAACTTCAGTTATTTGGTGATCTTCTCCATAGAGCCACAAAACCTGCTGGCAGCCTAACTCTAGGGCTTCTTGCTGGGCATAAATAGAAGAACCATAATTCCTTCCAGAGACAAAAAGAAAGACCAAATAGTTATGAGTATCTGGTCGTGTATTTTCTCACTTCTATGCAAGGTTTTGTGCACATCTACCTTATAAGCAAGTACTCTGCACAGTCACTGCTTGTCCCTGGAATAGTTTCATTGGAAGTACTCTACTAGTATTTTACTAGATCATTTGTATCTACAACCCAAAAACATTGAAGGGCTGAACAGCATCAACAGCTCAAACATATCCATCCAAATTGTCTTAAAAATACCTCTTGTTCCATTTTCTGGACATTCTAATCATTGCAATTAGAGACCTTAGGAAAGCATTTATCTTTATTTAGCAGTTGGCATCATGGGGAGAGCAACAATTCCCATCCAGCTCATGGTTTGAGAAAAAGGCAAACCAAAACCATCTACCTCACCTCATATATGTCAGATGAACCTCTTGGAACACAAAAATCACCAGAGGCAAGTTATTTCTTTTCTAGTAAATGACATTCACAGAACTAGTAGCTTTCTTGAGGAGCAACTGTTTTCCTAAAATGCTGCCTACAGAGTGAACCTGACTGAATAATATGTGTTTACTTTGAGGCTGCTTTGAGGAGTGGGGAAACCCCTTTCACTTCTGATGTTTTCACTTCTGAACACGAGCCAGCAGTGTGCCCAGGTGGCCAAGGCGGCCAACAGCATCCTGGCTTGTATCAGGAATAGTGTGGCCAGCAGGAGCAGGGAGGTGATTGTCCCCCTGTACTCAGCGCTGGTGAGGCTGCACCTGGAATACTGTGTCCAGTTTTGGGCCCCTCAATACAAGAAAGACATTGAGGTGCTGGAGCGTGTCCAGAGAAGGGCAACAAGGCTGGTGAAGGGTCTGGAGCACAGGCCTTATGAGGAGCGGCTGAGGGAACTGGGGTTGTTTAGCCTAGAGAAGAGGAGGCTGAGGGGAGACCTTATCGCTCTCTACAACTACGTGAAAGGAGGTTGTAGTGAGGTGGGTGGTGATCTCTTCTCCCATGAAGTTAGCGATAGGACAAGAGGAAATGGGCTCAAGTTGCATCAGGGGAGGTTTAGATTGGATATTAGGAGAAATTTCTTCACGGAAAGGGTAGTCAAGCATTGGAACAGGCTGCCCAGAGAGGTGGTGGAGTCCCCATCCCTGGAAGTGTTCAAAAAACGGGTAGACGTGGCACTTCGGGATATGGTTTAGTCTAGTCTACCCTTGATTGGTTTAGTGTGGACTTGTTAGTGTAGGTTAATGGTTGGACTGGATGATCTTAAAGGTCTTTTCCAACCTAAACGATTCTATGATTCTATGTTCAACAACCATCAAGACATCAAGTGCTGACCACACTGGAGTTAAGTTCTCACCTCTGGGCACAAATCAAGTCAGTAGTGACTCCAGACTATTCCTTTTTTCACAGCTGATGTATGAAGGATGCACAGGAAACAGTTAACATAACTAAGCAAAAACTCACAAAGGGTAAAGGTCTCAGAACATCAGACTGAATGAAGAAAAGCTCTTTTCTTGCCCTTTGATTATTCTACTAGCTCATTTGAGCAGCACTTGACAACTACTAACTTCCTGCCTAGAAAAGAAACTCCCAGGTAGAGACAATAAGCTTCGTTTAAACCAAAGACCAAGGATGTATAATCGAGTCATTCATTTAGCCACATCCAAGTTGCTTGCTCCATTCAAGTCCTAAGCAGCTTCACTCTACAAATCAAGTACTTGGACATTAACAATTATGTTTCTACCTAACTAGTGCTTTGGCCTAGTTCAGCAGAAAACTGCCAGACTATGGTCAAGTCAATGCAGATAATTGTCTCATGCTTTCCCTTTAAACACCCATACTCCCCCAGCTAACTGCAGATGGCTTGTCAGGACAGTCTGCCAAGGAAGGAGGTCAGCAGTCAATGCTGCTCACTGCCCAGTTGGCAGCAGACTGCTATACTGAATGCTGCATCACAGAAGTGATATCTTTAGCGTCAACTTCTGCAAGGGGAACAGCCAAAGTATTACATGGACACCTTCCAGGTCCAGTTCCTCAGCATAAGATGCTGCAAAATTGCCTCTGCAAATAATCCACTTGGCTGTAATGTTCAAACAAATATACACAACTGAGTTGTATAAATAATATTTGCAAAGCACAATATTGAAATCTTTGTTATAGTACATTGTTTGTTTAACTGCTACACTTAATATCTCTACTTCTGCTGGATTAGATACTTCACTAAAAAACAAATCTCCTTTGTGAGCTATGTAGAAGATGCAGAATTATGTTTTCTTACCCTCCCAGTTTGCAGTCTCCCGTTCCTCCTTTCCAGGCTCTTACATATTTTGGATCTGCCCATAAGGATATTGGATTAAAACTTCCACTTGCAAAGTAAGGGCCCACAGGGCTCATTATGACATACAGCAGGGCTTTAGTCGGCTTCTTCACTCCAAGGGAAGGCTGAAAATACGGAATGTAAACAAATTGAAAGTTACCAGTATACTTCACTCCAAACATCAGGTGCTGCACAATTAGCTTTTGAAACACTGCTTCAGAGGAACTGCAGCATGAGAGTGCTTTTACCAGGACAGTGCAAAGTGCTGCAATGAAGAGAAAATATTTATGTAACTTCCCCTCTATCCAAGCAACATAACAGGCCTATTTTATGTACTGTCACCATTCACCTACAGCTGTTTCATTTATCTATACATTATTCTAATCTTCTCAAATAGTTTCAAGCTTTTGAGAATTCAGAAATTAGCTTGACAAGATACTATATAATTATATGAATTAATCACAGGAGAAGCCTGCAAAGCCTTCTGGGGGGAGGAGCGGCAAGGACCACTGCTAGCACTAACAGCAGTGGAGGAACCACTGTCAGCTGCATTAGTGATGATTATTAGCCAATGCTACTTAGAACTGGCATTGGTAGAGTTGAGTGCTGGCTCTGTGAATGGCTGTGTGACAAGCTAAAAGGATTTGCCTGCTGGAAATGGTTCACACAACAGCACAGAAAATAACCTGGAATGTATCACTTTCCCCCCCACTGCCCCTCGTCTCTGAAAGATGGCTTCTCACACTTCAAGTCATCACCATCAGTGCTTGAAGGTGGAGGTGAAACGTCTGGTACTGGTCAAAGTCTGAATCCCGTGGTAGGAGACTCTGCTTAACTATATGATTCTTTGCAAAGCTCAGGACCGACCACAGAATCACAGAATGGTTGAGGTTGGAAGGCAACGCTCAAGATCACCTTGCCCAAGGCCCCTCAAGCAGGGCTACATACAGCTGGTTGCCCATGATTCTTGGGATCTTCTGTGCAACTGAATGGGTTACTATTTTCTGTCCACTCAGAGAAACCAGTCTTGTAAAAAGAACTAGCTCATCCTTGGTTTCTAAGATTAGGTCTCCATTGAAAAAAAGTTATTGAACTTAAATCTTTAGGACCAAAGGTTGAAGCAAAACTCTGTGCACAAAGCACATGAAGCTAAATTGGGAGGTGGGAGGGAAAATAACAGTGTAATAATGGAACTGCTGTAAAATACAAATAAGCCTTCCCCCGGTGCTGAGAGGGTTCTTTTGACTTCTGTCTACTTTATTCCTTCAGCAAAACTTCTAACAAGATTAACTAACTGAGATCTTGATATTTTTCCTGATTCTTACATGATAATTCAAAAGATTGTGCTGACTGGGTTTCCTGATTGTGCTGATTCATAAAAGATTAGCAGGACATGCAACCCAGAAACAACATATGACATTGCGGAAAGGCCAGATGGCCTTTCAGGTTGGCTAACCTGAAACAAAGTTCAACAGCAAAAGAATTTCCAAAAACAAAAACAGGGGAAAAAATCAATTTTTAATATTAATACTCTATAGTCACTGAGTCCTTCCATCTGAAAATCTGCAACTGGTTTACAAGAATTAAATTAATTGAGTCCTAGAACACATGTGAAATGTATAATGCTCATGTATGGTAACTACTTACAGATGTGGATATTGTAGAAGAGTAACTTGCCCAGTTGGGAACCATACATTCTTTAGTTTCCTTGTCTTATGCTCTACCATTATAGGTTTCTCTCTTGCCACTGCTAAAAAAAAAACCCTTGAAGTTTTAATTAAAATAAACTCCCTGTTTCTAATTCCCTTTATACATACTATAGGATTGACTCACACCCACATGAAACTCACAGAGTACACACTAATACCTAGTTGCTAAGGAACCTCTTATAAGGTCAGGTTTGTCTGGGTTCAATAATAAACTGACAAAATAACTTGTTCTTAGTTCTGTTGAAGTGTCTCTTGGAAAAGCCATCTTAAATTACTGGGTAGAATCTTCCAAAATCTCCTCACTAAGGTCAGGGTGGAGGTATGAGATGAAATCACAAAATCTACACAGCAAATTTCTGTTCCCTCACATTTTCATCATCTATCATTAGTCCTGATTAACAGGGGAGGTCCCAGATGACTGGAGGCTTGCCAGTGTGATGCCAATCTACAAGAAGGGCTGGAAGGAGGATCCAGGGAACTACAGGCCTGTCAGCCTGACCTCGGTGCGGGGGAAGGTTATGGAGCAGTTCTTCTTGAGTACGCTCAACAGGCATGTGCAGGTCAACCAGAGGATCAGGCCCAGCCAGCATGGGTTCATGAAAGGCAGGTCCTGCTTGACCAACCTGATCTCCTTCTATGACCTGGTGACCCACACAGTGGATGAGGGAAGTGCTGTGGATGTCATCTACCTGCACTTCAGTAAAGCCTTTGACACTGTCTCCCACAGCATTCTCCTAAGGAAGCTGGTGGCTCATGGCCTAGGCAGGTGTACTCTTCGCTGAATAAAAAACTGGCTGGATAGCCGAGCCCACAGATTTGTGGTGAACAGAGTTAAATCCAGTTGGTGACTGGTCACAAGTGGTGTTCCCCAGGGCTCTGTTTTGGGGCCAGTCTTTATCAACAGTCTGGATGAGGGGATTAAGTGTGCCCTCAGTAAGTTTGCAGATGACACCAAGTTGGGCGGGAGTGGTGATCTGCTGGAGGGTAGGATGGCCCTGCAGAGGGACCTGGACAGGCTGGGTCAATGGGCTGAGGCCAACTGTATGAGGTTCAACAAGGCCAAGTGCCGGGTCCTGCACTTCGGTCACAACAACCCCATGCAACACTACAGGCTTGGGGAAGAGTGGCTGGAAAGCTGCCTGGTCGAAAAGGACCTGGGGGTGTTGGTAGACAGCCGGCTGAACATGAGCCAGCAGTGTGCCCAGGTGGCCAAGAAGGCCAACAGCATCCTGGCTTGTATCAGGAATAGTGTGGCCAGCAGGAGCAGGGAGGTGATTGTCCCCCTGTACTCGGCACTGGTGAGGCCGCACCTGGAATACCGTGTCCAGTTTTGGGCCCCTCAATACAAGAAAGACATTGAGGTGCTGGGGCGTGTTCAGAGAAGGGCAACAAGGCTGGTGAAGGGTCTGGAGCACAGGCCTTATGAGGAGCGGCTGAGGGAACTGGGGTTGTTTAGTCTGGAGAAGAGGAGGCTGAGGGGAGACCTTATCGCTCTCTACAACTACCTGAAAGGAGGTAGTAGTGAGGTGGGTGTTGGTCTCTTCTCCCAAGTAGCTAGCGATAGGACGAGAGGAAATGGGCTCAAACTGCACCAGGGGAGGTTTAGACTGGAAATTAGGAAAAATTTCTTTACTGAAAGAGTGGTCAAGCATTGGAATAGGCTGCCCAGAGAGGTGGTGGAGTCACCATCCTTGGAGGTGTTCAAAAAATGCGTAGATATGGCACTTTGGGACATGATTTAGTAGGCATGGTGGTGTTGGGTTGACGGTTGGACTGATGATCTTCGAGGTCTTTTCCAACCTTAATGATTCCTAGTTTTACTCGTTAAAAAATAATCCAGCCACCAAGCCAGGAAACACGAAATTATTACTCTACCCTTAACTGGTTTGGTGGTGGACTTGGTATTGTCAGGTGAATGGTTGGACTTGACTTAAAGGTCTTTTCCAACCTAAACGATTCCATGATTTTCTCTGGATTATTAGTATTTTAAAGGCATACATTACCGTGTCACAAATAACTATTCTTTCAGTACAAAACCAAAGGTAAGCTAAATTTTGCCCTTACCACTCAGAATCGAAGTTAATTTTCTGTGATCTGAATCAATGTATCCACTAGGTGGTGGTGTGGTCAACATAAATTTGTGAAGTAGCACTACAGGTGACTAACTCAAAAGTAAAAACATAAAAACAATTTGCCCCTGAACTGTATTGTGACTGTTGCATATTTCCCTTTATGGATGGAGGCTTTTGCCTCATGCTTAAATACACAAAAGTTAAGAGGGGAAAAAAAAAAAATGTTTCACACCTCAGTTCCAATTAAGGTAGGACGGATATACAGGCTGGCAGCAGTTGAGTATGGGACCCACTCCTTCTCCACTTCCACAAGCTTCCGGATGCACTCTAACAGCTCATTCTGGTCAAAACACTGGGAAGGAAAAGCAAAGGGAGAAAAGCAAATGGAGAAATATAGCCTGGAACACTCTGTGGTCTTTACAGATCCATATGCTAAGGGGAAAACTTGATATGTAACAGTGACAGTCCATAGAGGTTCATAGGACTACATCATCTTCCTTGAGTTCATTTCTTACAGAATTTAAGATCCCATGGGCTTTGCCACTGTGCCTTTTTATACAGTATCCCGAATGCCTTCCTTCTGCTACAAAGTATCATCCTGAGATAGCAAAAAGGAGCCATTGACCCTTCTTGCCTCCAAAGCACAGAGAGAGAACTCCCTGTGCAGCCAACACCTTCACTTTGGCATGCTGCAAGCTATGGCACCATCTCTTCTGCAGAAGAGTGCTTCGGGTTATAACTCCAACAGGCCCACCAAGTCTCCCAGTTTTACAAAGTTGCAAAGTTCTTACAGTAATAAAGTTAACAAGCATGGGAAGAAATTCATTGACCGATATACAACTGCTAAAAGCAGTGGTAAGTTGCTAGCATGACCAAAAATGAAGGCACTCGGAGGCTGAAGGACTTAACTGAAGTGGAAAGAAGAAAAGGAAGAACATTAATGCCAAAACAATGTCATCAGCTGTCTGCATGCAAATAGCTGCAGAACAGTGCTCATCCCTCAGAAATAGACTGTGTACATCTGAGGCAGTAGGGAGACAACAAAGAAAGCAAAGCACTTTTGTGATTTAAAAGAAAAATGCTTTTCAAACAGTTCCCTTCACTGAATAAGGCCTCTTAACAAAATTTAACTGAACTATTCAAGAGTCAGAGTGTTTGATAAATGTTACGCTACTGTAAAGTTTCAGAGATTTGTACTCTGAAAAAGAAAATATGCTCTGACTTAAGGAGAGTAAGATGCCTTGGCTACATACTGGCAGAGTTGCTCGTCTTGCTGATCGCGCCATCCTGTCCATGTTGAGGGTTGGCCGGAACAGGCGGATTTTGCCATCCACTCCTCGGTAAGCCTTCATTCCTTCAAACAACTACCAAGCCAAAAAGGAGGGAAAAGAAATCAAATAATAATTGAGACATGTTATCCTATGATGATCTGTGCAAAAGCAGAACACACCCTTTGGAAATAAAAGAAGTTCACTTTCCTGCTCACAGTACTCAAAGCATAAATGCTAACTAGTTAATCCTTACAACACACTCCTGTGAGGTACTATTATGAAGTTTATATTACAAAGACAACCTGCCTAACCTTCAGATATATCTTTCTCTGTCAGGGGACTTAACCATTTTTTTCATAATTTGGTTACAGCAATTAAAATTTGTAGCATGTGTTTGCCTTAACTATTCCCTCACATCCTGACTGATAACTAAGGCTGAGCCAAAACAGTATTCTCCCTTGCAGAAAAGATCTATAGCATTTAATTATATACGTTAATCATTCTTAGGGCTCTGTCCAAAACATATTTTGGTAGAAAGCATAGAATAAGGTAATTAAGGGAACTCTGTTGCAGTTCTTGCTGTAGTTGTAGCAAAATCTTGGTCACTTATTTCCCCCATATACCCCTGTGCTGTGGAAGGGGATTTAGCTAGCATGAGAGACAGATGCATCAGCCTTACACTAGAGGAAGAATGCATGAAAATGTTTTATCTATACTTTACAGGAAACTTTAATTAGTCATAATTATCCCATCAAACTACAGAATCCGGATGACTGGTGTTGACAATCAATTTACCAGAAGCCCTTATCCCACCAGTGCTCTCCCAGCAGAATGCTCTACACCACCTCCTAACCATGGCAAAACAATATATGCCCACAAAATATCCATAGTTATTTTCAGCTACAGATTGATGATTTCCAATTATAGTCAGACAGAAAACACATGTATTATACAAGCTCACATGAGTATATATATAAATACAGGTATTATTTAGATTAAGTATTAAAGGATCACTTACGCTTATAGACGAGAGTTCAGGCTTTTAGAATTTATTTTGTAAAGCATTTCTTTGTACATTAAATTTCAGTATAAGTTCTATAAATTTATAAACTGCATCACTGCTGTCAGTCGCCTCAGAATTCTACTCCTGTTCCACAAACAGTGGCTGGAAATACATTCTATTTGGTTGGAAGTCTACATATGCAAGCTTTTTATTTGGAAAAAAGATTTCTGTATTTGTGTATAAGTAATTTTAGTAGAATACTCAAGGTTTCATTATTATTACATTCTATAATGTTTTCTCATAAGGATCAGTGGAATGCAATGTTTAGAAACCTTTTCTGCAGTCCCATGACAGAGCTAGGTCCTTCCACATGACAAATTTTAATTGGGTTGTAACTCAGTTGCAGGAATCCCAGCAATTTTCCTTAGGCTACATGCCAACTATGTAGCAGAACCAGAATTAGAACCCAGAACTTTTTGTCTTCAAAATTTATCTTATTCCTATGGCAATGCCAACCTTATTAAAAGCTTTGTATGCAGTTTTGAAAAAGAAACTGTTCCTAGGATAGACATTGTATCTACAAGAAAAAAATTCTATCTTTAATAAAGGATGGCATAGCTGGTGATATGGTTGATACTTTGATACGATTTCTACTGGGCCGGTTACTAACTGATACCACATTTCTGTAATGCTACTTTCTTATCACAGAACAGTTGTTTCCCCCCACCCTTCTCCCAAACACATTCACAGAACTTTTAATGAGAGGGAAGAGGAAGGAATGTTACTACCAAGATTTGATCAATGGTTTGAGAGAAGCAAGAATCACATCATTACTGAAACACAAAGCCTTCTCAAGCTGTTAAATCTTTTTCTCCAAAAAGAAATACTTTTAACCTTCCAGAGCTCAGTAAAACCTTTCACTCATTAAAAAGGGAGACAGTGATGTGTTCCAGAAATGCTCAACCTGAATAAAAGCAACTGCTGTGGTTGCTTGATGGTTGGTTGCTACAGTGGTGTGCAAACAATTATTATCTGACATCTGTACATCACAGGAACTGGATCTGGAGTTCAGCAGATCCAGACTATCACACTGCATCATGAAGGGCAAGGAGAAAGGGGAGGGAATGCCAAATTCATTGTTTTTATTATACCCACTGTGTATTCATTGAGCCACAGCATTGGCACCAGATTCTCCTCTGTCTGTCCTCTTGGCTAGAGGAAACGTGATGCAATAAGGGTAAAAGAATAAAAAAAAATGGGAAAAAAAAATAAGAGCATATTCATATTAGCAATGATTTCAGACTAGGCCAGAGGCCAAGCATTAAGGCAATATGCTACTAAGAGTGAAATACAGATTTGGGACTCCAGCGTGGTTTCTTACTTCTTGGGCAGATCAAGAGCTGCAGCCTTAGTCACAGGGGCCTGTTGTAATGTAAACAGGACCTTTGGAGGCTTGGTGACTAGATGGGGAAAAACCAGCAACAATAAAAAATGGTGAAGGCAGGAGCTCAGGGACAACTAGCAGGGAAAAGCTTGATCTTCCCTTATACTAGTGGTTAAAAAAAAAATAAATAAATAAAAAGAAAATAATAAAAGCAGCACAAGCAACTCCACTAACTTCAGTGGAGATACACCTACCCAGAAGTGGGAGGAGAAGCAGGCTTCCATTTCAGCATATGTGCCCTACTGAGGCTCTCACACAGATGTGAGTATAGCCAAAGCTGCTCTGGAGACACAAAAGGCAGCTTTAGACAGTAAGCAGCTAAGCACGGAAACTGTAACCACGCTGGTTTCCGACTTAACATTTCACTTTCCAAAGTTCCTTGTTTAAATACACTTGTATATTCTGAATGCATCAGATCTAGTTTGGAGCACTCCAGACTTGTTCGGAGTTGCAAACAAGCATGTCTAGTCTGTCCTGCAATCCAAGCTATGAACCTTTAAAACAGCTTAAAGTAACTTTCACAAAGTGCATGTTCAGTCCCCAAATTAAAGCTACTCTTGGAATCTCATGCGGTCTTATCCAGTGCTTCATTAAGTTACATCAGAGATAGTAATTGGACCAATCCACCATCAGTGAACTAGAATGCTTTCTCAAATTAATTTGTCACCACACAAGAAAGGGCTCACCTTCACTAGGCTAGAAAGTTAAGTGAGCTGAAATCCACAGGCCAGAGTTGCTTCTGAGTTATACCAACATAAACATTACCCTTTGTAAATAATGGAATTATTCTGGAAGGACATCAGTTAACAAAACAAAACGTAACTCAATACTAATGAACTTAAGACAGTAATAGTCCTTTTATTACAAAGCTATGGCTTCAAGAGCTAATGAAACAAAATAGCAGTTTCCAAATTGATTCAGTACTCACTTCTATAGCATAATGCAGAGACGAGGAGGCTGGATGCAGCGAAAGATTCTCAAGCGGCTTGATATAAGGTTTCTTCCATCCTGAAGCCAAGGACCATTCAATTATCAGCATATTGTCAGTGAACACAGTTCCAAATACCAAACCACTGGGGTCCGGTTTTTCCTTGAAAGTCGTAGCTGGGGTGATAATCAAGTCTGAAGCCTGAAGGAACATGAAGACAAAAATGAAGTTGTCCTGGTTTTGGCTGGAATAGAGTTAATTTCCCTCCTAGCAGCTGGCACAATGCTATGTTTTGGATTTAGTATGAGAACGTTGATAACACACTGGTGTTTTAGTTGTTGCTAAGTAGTGCTTACACAAGTCAAGGACTTTTTCAGCTTCCCATGCTCTGCCAGGTGCACAAGAAGCTGGGAGGGGGCACAGCTAAGCCAGCTGATCCAAACTGGCCAAAGAGCTATTCCACACCATAAGATGTCATGCTCGGTATACAAACTTGGGGAAGCTGGTCAGGGGGCTGCGATCACTGCTTGGGGACTGAATGGGTGTTGGTCGGCAGGTGGTGAGTGGTGGCATCACTTGTTTTTCCTGGATTTTGTTTCTCTCTCTCTCGTTTTCCTTTTCTTTACAATTTATTATTATTATAATTATTATATTTCAACTATTAAACTGTTCTTATCTCAACCCACAAGTTTTTCTTACTTTTGCTCTTCTGATTCTCTCCCCCATCCCGCTGGGGCAGGGGTGGTGAATGAGTGGCTGTGTGGTGCTCGGTTGCCGACTGGGGCTAAACCACAACAGAAGTGTATAAAAATAATTAAGTCAGACTGATTTAAAAATGATTCTGCACCAGTGAACGTGGACAAATGCAATATTTTATCTGTGGGGACATTTAACGACAGAATGGTTAAAGGCGGCTAACCTCTAAGTAGCTGACAAAGTATGCATAGAGCGTATGCACACATACACACAGTGCTGCTTATACCAATGCAGTTAGCAGATTTTGAGGCACTGTTAAGTGGAGGAAGCAGTACAAGGTGTAAAACCAGAAAATTAGCAAATGAAAATTTCTTGGACATTTAGATTAACACATCTATACAAGTTCCAGAAACACCCAATTGCTGTACCTCAGAATGTAAGCCGATCATCAGAAATTAATCCCCCTCACAACTAAGTAGATATGTTACGCTGATTTTCCTTTAATGTATAAAACCAATGTGAGAGATCAGAGCCAGCACTCAGCAGATTACCTGGGTCACATAAGCTTGTTCATTCACATTCATCTTTTCCTAGAAAGATCCCATTAGCAAAGAAGGCTAAATGTTTTCTTGCATGATTAACTGTAGAGACCTTCTCTTACAAGCCATGACTAGCTGCAGAAATGCAGCACAGTTTTTTGTACTGGTTTTGACTGGGATAGAGTTAATTTTTTTTTTTTTTTTTTTTTTTTGTAGTAGCTCGTATGGTATGAATCATCCTAAAGAACAGCAGAGGAAGAAGGAAAGTAGGATCTCTGGCATGTCTCCCCTTTTATACACAGATAAGGACTAAACAACTAGAGAGGGCTATGAAGTGGGCAGACTCTTGATCCACCCTCTCCATTCTCTTTCTATGCCATCTGAGCATTTAAACTGTGCTGGTCAGAGGCGAGGAAGAATTCAACACATAATTGTATTCAAAGCTCCATTTTCCTTCCTAACGTGACTCACAAAGCATTGACCCTTCTTATGGACCCCCAAGTGAAATCTTACTCCTCTACGTTGGGCACATATAGAATAGACTGGAACACAGGTAGTTCAGACTATTGTTCAAATGATTTGCACATGCACTAAAAAGGCGGTTCTGCAAGAGATATCACTGACTTTGACTTCTCAGACTCTGCACACACTTTGCAAAATGAGAAAAAATTAGTTCCAAGCTTTTGAAAAAGAACATGCACCCCTGTCTCTGTAAACAACCTGATTTTCAAGATGCGTTCAATGAACGTGGCCTATTTTTTATTGATTGGTTGGTTTGGGTTTGGGTTTTTTTTTTCCTTAATGGCTTAAATGTGAAATTAACTTAGAGCTGGGGCACATGAATAGCTAAAAGCTTGTTTCAAACTATCTCTAATTATAGGGCTTGTCTAGATATTACAGTGCATTAGCCTGGTTGAACTAATACATAATCTGATGAAACAACAATTACTCTTCTTAAGTCTTTATAGTACCCTTTATCTTGCTGACAGTGAATGCTCCAATGGGAAAAGCACTACTTAATGGTGTCCTGAAAATAAAAATGAATTTTACCTGACAACCTCTTACCACATGCTTTGGAAAAGAAGATATCACAGAAAAGCATGGATCAAAATAAAAGCCACAAAGGAGTGTTTGCAATTATCCACAATGCAAGACTCAGCTCAGGAAAACACTTATGCAGGAGCAGGATGTCAGTGGGGCTTAAGTGAGGGTGTAGGACACAGTTCTATCCTTGGCTTTATCTCTGGACAGAATCACAGCTTCTAAAGAACTCCTACTGCCACTGGTATTAACAGCTCTCCCTGAAGTCAAGCCTTCTGTCTCATCTCACATTATTTTCATTAAGGTAATTATCTTTACAATAAACTGGCCTGGGGACCAGAATTATCATTGGAGTGTCATCCCCTAGAACTCCCATCAGTGTGCCGATTTCTGCTTTTATGCCTTAGTGTGCCACTTCCTCAGTTGTGGTAGCACAACTAGTTGAAAGGCAGCAGTATAAAACAGTTTTCTAAGCTCATCAGGGTTAACAAATAGCTTTTACTTTAAGTATGGGGAAGGATTTTACACCTGGCTCTTCTCACAGGCCCACAAGCACAGGTAGAGTGAGCGGCAAGATGCAACCACAAGTGAAGAAACACGTTCACTTGGGAGCATTTGGGCTTTGACCCAGTTTTGCCATCAAAGATACTTCTCCAGATTTGGAGACCTGGGGTTCAAGAGAGCCTTGGACAGAGTCTCTGTCATGTGAGTGGTAACTTAATAAAAATATGCTGATCAAACACATGCACACTGTCATGCTCTAATGGTTAATACAAAGAGGGTCCCAGATCCAGAGTCATCCCTACGCTGGCTCATTAGAGATAAGAGGCGGGCCAAGCACTCACTCCTGCAAGTTCAATAAAATGGGTACTCCTGTGTGATGGGCGGTCACTCAGCAGTGACTATGGCTCAGAGCAGTAGTAGCCCACAGGGCTTAGCTCTCAGCCCCAAGGATTGGGGTCTTTCTGCAGTCACAAACAGAAATCACTGGACCGGATTTCAGGTTGAGTCACTTGAAGGCAGAAAGCCTAGAGGGGTAGGTAGCTATGATGCTTATGCAGAAAAGAAGCAAGAAGTTTCTGGACCACAGAGCATCCTGGAACTGCACACTCTGAACAAGGAGCCTATCTGCTGTTTCTCACCTCCTTCAGCATTTAGGGAAACCAGCTTTCATTTTTCTTTTTTTGGCAAACACCTTTTGCAAACACCTGACTCGACAATATCAGGTACGACACTTGACCCATAACACTTCCTTCAAACAACAGTAAGAACACCCTGTACAAGACCTCAAACATGGGCTAAACCACACAGACCAGTAGGGCAACAGTCATTAAACAGGCAAAAAGGCAATCTTCCTGATCCTTATAATCCTGTTAAGCTCTCAGGAAACACATTTAAGGTTTTTTCGGCCATTACTTTCTTAAGGCCCTTTCTTAAGGCTCTTCTTCTGCCTTATTCATTCTATTTTATTTTTCTCCCTCCTTTTACCAAGCAGCGAGTAGTGCAAGTTAAATGTGTGCAAAACCACCCAAATCTTTCAGAAACCCTATGCTTTTTATGTCAAGACACCATCAAGTGCTGCAATACATTCAATCTTTTTTTTTCCATAGAGGGGGATGCGGGGGAGCGGGGGGGGGGGGGGGGGGGGTTGGACAACCCATCCTTGGAGTACTCTCTCCCACAGTGTGGTCTGCAGCATGAAGTACTGCCACCACCCTCAACCTTTTCTAGGTCCCTGAGTAATAACACCCCCTACACACCACCTCACCTGGTCCACAGCCCCTTTGGCTTAACTTGCCCCAAAGTCCTGTCCCAGCATTTTGTGATGCTGTTCAAGCAGCACCAGCAGGAGGGAAACCAATCACTCAGAAGAACCCACACAAAGAGAGCAGAGCAAGGCCAGGTGACTAACACCAGGAGTACCGATGATTAAGTATCAATACCTATGACTTCAATATCACTCATTAAAAAAATTATCACAGTGCTACCATGGTATCACCTATGACCTTTATAAATGGCAATTTATTTCTTTCCTTTGTCAACATTCCCCCAGCCCTGAAAGCAGCATATTAAGGGTGCATTACGGATCGGCACTAAAAGCCATCCAGATCTCCTCTGTTTGTACTGCCAATATAAAGAGCAATTTTCAACTAGGCTTGTGTTTTGCTTGCTTTGTTTATCAACATGCTCTCAAGCACCTTCTGACGCTGCTGCCTAATAAAACCATTAAATTGGAAGCAAAACCTGTAAAACCAGGAACAAAAAGGATAAAGGAGATAAAGAAAGAAACAGATGTGGCACACAGTCTATTGAGTGCAGCTATTCAGCCCGTTGCCTAAAGTAAAATGACAAAGATGTAGTTCCAGCCCTGCAAACTCTCCATGTCGCAGCAGTACAGTACATACAAGATACATATATATGTGCCTAGGTCTCAACCCAGGGCACTCCAGTAAGAAATAGGAAAAAAGAGATTGCCCTGCCTATGGTAGGCAAATGGGAGTGGTGGGGAAGCCAGCTGGATACTGTTGATTTTCAGGGTTTATATAGCAACACTACACCTACTAACAACCACTGTCTCGACCAGATGTACTGTTTTGAATAGCCCCTCATCTGAAAAGGGCCTGCTGATGCCAATGCAACTTCTTCCAGAGCGAAGCTTTACCCAGTCCAAGTAAAGAAGATACATTGTGACCTCCTGAAACTAAAATTCATCACTTGGTCAAAACAGATCTTGTCAATTATGAGCTAAGTCAAATGAAAAGTGGCATGCTGGTCAGCATCAATTTTAACCAAAGCTGTAGCAAGACATTCTGGTGCCCCTAGCCAAGATGTCAGTTTAATGCTTATTCTACCCAGCTTTTGCAATAGCCTTAAGTGGATTTGGAGCTGACAGCAGCCTCTGGCCAGAGCGTTACTCTCATTACTACATTCCTACCTTTCTTACCCTAGAGAGCTGTCTCAGGTAGGTGCATCCTACTGTTTCCATCAAGTTTTGCCAATGCTTTTCCAAATGATCCTTGGATGCGGTTATTTTCACTGCACTGAAAATACTAGACCATAAGCAGTAGGTTGAGCAGCTGTAGCACACCCAAACTTTTCTAAACACTGTGCTGGGCCAAACATTTCTATCACTTGAGTAAAAACAGAACTGGCAGCCTCAGCTGTAAAATACCTTACAAGTTACCTAACTATAAAAGCAAGTTTCAGCAGAGATCCTCAAAACATTAACATCCACTCAGTAAGACTGACTGTAATCTATCCTGATGAAATAAGTAACCTCCCTGACTTCTAGTCAAGGTGATTCATTCAAGATCACAAAGCAACTGCAATTATTATTTTTTATTACTTATGCTGAGTTTGTAAGCATATCCTAGGAAAGATCAGGGCCTTCTGATGCAATAACAGACACGGAAGCATAGGCAAAATTGAATAACTTGTTTTGCCCTTGCACTTGTGAACAGCAAAATGTGGTTGTAGTAGCAGAGCAAATTTTGAGAAGGAGACAGATTACAAAGAACAAGAGGAATTACTATGAAGGGGAAAGGTAACAAAGCATAGCCAGGAGGAGTTGGAGAGAACAAGGCTGGGACTAGACAGAATGGTTTTGAGGAGGGCTCCAGGGATGAGGATGTCATGTTCCTACCTTTCAGTCCTTACAGCCTCATCATTGCTTTTGGGCCCTCCCCAGCACACACATCTCTATCCCAGGAAGCCATTTGTTCTGCTGGAGCAGCTACTTTTGCCCCACAACACCTTCTGCCTGGCCTCCTGAACCTGAGGCTCCTCGTACGTGACAGGCTGAGGAGATGAGGTTTGCACTGCCAAAGAGAAGCAGTGGTGGTGAACTAGGTTGAGGATACTAACTAGGCTGAAAAAAGCGGCTTCTTAATTCACCTCTGGAAGCTGAAACCCTCTCTTCTCTTAAACAAGGGGTTTTTTGGCCTTGCAGGCAATGAGCAAGCTACCACCTTTCTCCTGTAACTCATTCAGCTCCATCACTTTCCAGATGCTGAGCTGCAGGTGGCAGAGGATTGCCCCCATTTTGTTACTGACCGAAGCAGTGATCTTAGCTGGCTGGAGAAGCTCATCCGTTAGATATTCCAGCCCAGTAGCCTCACACAGCAGGGTTAGGACTACTTACTAGTACACAGTAATATGCTGCACATAATTGCTCCTGTAGAGCAGCTACTACGAGCAGCCCACAGGGAATCGCAACCTGATCCAGGAAGAGCCTTCACCACATGGGCCTGTTTTCTGTAGACAGACATCATGAATCATGCTTAACAGCTACTACTGCACACAAAAAAAAGGCTTGTGCCAAACATTGCCAAACTCTGAGAGGAATCAGGGATGACACGCTAACTCCTCCATCAGTGGCATAAGAGCAGACAGAAGCAGTGCTAGGCTATGCAACTAGAAAGTAGGAAAAGGTTATGGAGGCTGCATGTGGTGTTAGGGAAACTGGTACTTTTCTCCATTGGGACAAAATAAGCAATCACCTGTTCTGCCTGTTCCTAAACCCTGTCTTAGAAATAGAAATGCTGAACACTGCTCCAGTAGATGAAACCAACGACAACCTCTTCTAGCAGGTGTTATTTTTGTCTAGTTTGTCTGACTTGCTACCTCAGTTCTATCCACTAATCACTAGCTGACACCACAGCAGCATCTACTTGAGTAAAAAAGAGGAGATTTATGTCCTACAGGCCTTGGGCAAACCAAGGTCTGTGGTTTTGTTTCTTTTCCCATCCCCATCTTTGGAAAAGACTGCTAGTTTTCTGGGGCAGAGATCATTGCTTTCTGTATAGGGCTAAGGCCTCTCTGGCTCTGAACACAATAACAAAGTCTATAGTAGAAACAATAAGAACAATAAGAGTTCTACCAACTCAAACCAGAATAAGATAGAGTTAAATAAATTCTTAGAAATCTATTACCAACTTCTAAGTATAAAAAGTGAAGTTAATGTAAGCTATCCTATAATCCCTTTACCATCGTTACTATTTTAAATTTACAGCAGAGCCTGAGGCTTGAGAATGGGAAGTGTGCCAAGATATAAGTATTGGGTTTGTCTGGCAAGGCTTTGGTAGCGGGAGCGGGCTACAGAGGTGGCTTCTGTAAGAAGCTGCTAGAAGATTCCCCTGTGTCCAACAGAGCCAATGCCAGCCAGCTCCAAGACAGACCTGCCGCTGGCCAAGGCTGAGCCAATTAGCGACAATGGTAGCGCCTATGGGATAACATATTTTGCGGTGCAGGGGGAGGGGAGCCAGAAAAAAAACTGCGCAACTGCAGCTGGAGAGAAGAGTGAGACTATGTGAGAGGAACGACTCTGCAAACACCAAGGTCAGTGAAGAAGGAGGGGAGGAGGTGCTCCAGGTGCCGGAGCAGAGATTCCCCTGCAGCCCGTGGTGAAGCCCATGGTGAGGCAGGCTGTGCCCCTGCAGCACATGGAGGTTAATGGTGAAGCAGATACCCACCTGCAGCCCGGGGAGGACCCCATGCTGGAGCAGGGGGATGCCTGAAGGAGGCTGTGACCCCATGGGAAGCCCACACTGGAGCAGGCTCCTGGCCGGATCCATGGAGAGAGGAGCCCACGCTGGAGGAGCTTTGCTGGCAGGACTTGTGACCCCATGGGGGACCCACGCTGGAGCAGTCTGCTCCTGAAGGACTGCACCCCGTGGAAGGGATGCATGCTGGAGCAGTTTGTGAAGAACTGCAGCCCATGGGAAGGACTCACATTGGAGAAGTTTGTGGAGGCCTGTCTCCAGTGGGAGGGACCCCACGCTGGAGCAGGGGAAGACTCAGGGGGAGTCCTCCCCCACAGGAGGAAGGAGTGACAGAGACAACGTCTGATGAACTGACTGCAACCCGCATTCCCTGTCCCCCTGCGCTGCTCAGGGGGACAAGGTAGAGAAAACTGGGAGCAAAGTTAAGCCCAAGATGAAGGGAGGGGTGGGAGGAAGGTGTTTTAAGATTTAGTTTTTATTTCTCATTACCCTACTCGGAGTTGAGTCTGTTTTGCCTGTGATGGTAATTGGTGAATGATCTCCCCCATCCTTATCTCAACCCATGAGCTTTTTCATTGTATTTTCTCCCCCCCTGTCCAGCTGAGGAGGCTTTGGAGGGCACCTGGCATCCAGCCAGGGTCACCCCACCAGAATATAATAAGTTTTGAGCAGGAAGAAAGCCCTAATTTTCCTACTATGCAAATATAAAGAGAAACAAAATGTAACAAAATATCTTTTGCAACCTCAGGGAGAACACCCAGAAATCTTTCAACATAAAGTTTCCCTGACACTTCATCTGAGAATATGTTAGCACATGTAATTGGACTGGAGCCTGGAATCATTGCATCATGTTGATTGTACACTTTGTAATAAACCACAGAACAAATGATAAAGCAAAAGGGAGTCAAGGCTCTGAATCAGTTGTGAGTCAACCATAAGAAAATATGGCTGGAAGGACCTTTTCTAGTCCATCCTCTGCAAGGCATCTCACCTAAACTATTCATAACAGATATTTATCAAATATTTGTCAAACCAGAGAATGAGCTTCTGCTACACTCTACAAGCAATGGGAAGAAAAGGAGAAGGGCACAACACACTGTTAGCTTCTTTAACCTTTCCCCTGACCTGACGGCAGTTCCAACTCTGATGCAGGAATATTTGATTTGGAGCAGTAGGCAGGGAAGTAAACCTGCTCTGACAAGACAACAGATAAGTGGCTGGAATTAACATAAACTTCTTGCCTTAGAGACTGAAAAGGGCACCTAGGGCAGCAGCACAGCTGAAAATGCAGTCTGAAGCTCCCAAAAAGCACCAGAAGGGAAATAAAGATGTTGGAAAGCTACAGTCCAGCTAGACTGTAGAGAAAGCATTGAAGAAACCAATCTTGCTCAACAAAACAGCCAAGCACATGGAAAATGCATAATATAATTGATTTCAATGGCACTAATTAAATTTTAAGAGTTTTTCCATACGTGCTAAAATGTTGCCCTGCACCAACTCCCATTGATTTGATCCAAAGCCTGTTTAAGTTAATCAAGCCTTCCTCCAGCTTTCTAAGAATTTGGATTGTAAGGGAGACAAAACTACCTGAATATTTATAGCCTCACACATTTCTCCTGCTTCCGGAAAGTTAAATGGACTAGTAATGGTTTGGTTTTTTTCTTTTTGTCCCTTACTCATTAGTCTGTTCTCCACTGACACAAGTTTCAGAAGATACGTATTTTTCAAGTTAAAAAAGATGAGGGAATGGGTTTCCTACAGATCCTAAGGAAACCTACATGATATTAAGAAAATCTTAAGGAAAGCATCTATTTGATTTTAATGGGGTCTATCTCCTCTACTCCAGCTAATGGTATTTTCAGACATACAAAACCCAGTCATCTAGTAATCTCATCTATCAAAGAATTATATAAAACATTTCAAATATGACTACCTCTTTGAAATATAAACCACCAAGATGCTGATAAGTCTATATTAAACATAAGAGCAGAAACTGTACACATTACATTTTGTTCTTATAAACTATTTCTGTTTGCTAACAGCTCTTCCAGTTAACTAAACGGGGTGATCAGAAAGTGTGAATAGGGAGGAAGTATGAGCAGGCTTTAATGCAGTCATTGCACTGGACTGAAAAACACATTGCTGTAGCTCACTGTTACTGCTGGTCAAGTTAGCTATATAAAAATCTTTTTGACCACGCAGCTGCACTTCATGTCTGCAATGTAGATATACCTGGACTTTTGATTAGAAAGAAGCAATTTCATATAGAATGATAAGGGAAATCACAGACTGCAATTCTGTAATAGCCCAATTCCTTGCACAGAAAGTCCTCTCATAGACTCATACTCAAACATTTGCATAAATACAAAACTAGGATCATTCTTCACTAATGGAACACATTCACTAATTACACTATTTGTATTATTCATTATTAGTATATACTGCTTCTTCTCAAAAGATCTGACAGCTGGGTTAATGCAATTCCTGATGCTATGCTGCTCCTTGCCTCACAACCACTGTATTTCTGCATTGCAGCATAAACACAATGTTCCATTTTTAGAGTGAGTTTGCCTGGGAGAAGGTTTGAGTCTAACACAAGATGAGGGCACACACTGGCCTGTGACATAAAACCGGAATAGAGAGATCTGTGACATTTCACAGATAGCACATTTTGTACTGCGGCACAGAGTTTTAGATGTTCAAATAATGCTGTATAAAAACAAAACTTATGAATTTGGTCCACAAAGATTTAAGGCATTACTGTCTCCTGGTTCAGGAAACACTATAATTTCTATTTCACATGAAGAAAGTGAAACAAAAAATGAGGTATTTACATCTAAGATTTCCTAAAAAAGTAGCCACTTGAAGGAAGAAATGAATTGCAAACACAACTTTCAGACAAACAAGTTGGAAATATTTTGCTTAAGTAGCCTTGCCAGTCACAAACATGCTATGTGGAATAGCCGAGAATAGAATCATAATCTCACATGTCCAAGTCCTGAGCAGTTTCAATTAAATCTTCTTACCCTGATTTTAATAAGCTTGCAGACATGCAGGGAAGTGGATTCATGGAATGAAGGCATTCAGAAGTTATCATTTCACACGGAATTTCAAAAACTTTTGGGAATATAAATTGCTTTCATGGTACAGTCCCTCACGTAGAGGTTATGGGAATAATTTCAAACATTCAGGTAACCACACCTGCCTTTTTCTCTTATCCCATCTCCCTCTCACACCGGCAGACAGAAGGTAAACTTACAATTTCCCATGAATTTCAATGTTTGATCTGCCACTGAAACTGCCATATTTTGCCAATTCATTCTATTCAGTACTTTCCTAGAAATGGGGACTAAGTATGGGATTAAGATAAAAATCTTCCAGCTCTCTAGGCTGTTAGTTCATGGGAGTTAGGATATAGATAGAATTTCAAAAGCAAGCAGAAAGGCCAACAGAATACTATGGGGAAAAAAAGGACTAAATTCTCTTCCTAAATTGTAGTTCCTATTCATGTGTGTTCAGCAAAGAAAACATTTAAAATCAAATCTGGGGGCTTGATATCACAATGACATTAAAATTTAAGAATTCTTAGAAATAGGTATGGACACCATGGATTTTATACGTTTCGGAGTCATATAGTTTCCTTTGGGAATCATTTGCTGGTGCTGAAGCCCTGCATTTTAAAAGCAATTCTTCACCTTGGTAAAAATAAATCCAGAAAATTCTACAAGCCAAATGGAATTTCCAAAGTTCTAGTACAATTTCTGTGCTTTTACAGACACCAACTATATCTTAAGCTCCTAGTTAAAAAGAAGATAAAGCATCACTTTCTTTGTGCTATAAATCAACTCAGCCAAACTGTCCCCTGGCTGTTTTTCTAGCATATTCCTTTTGTCTTGGCTAAAAGCTCCTGTTATTTGCTGAAGACAATTAGCTTTATTTGCTAATCCTACAGCTTCAGATAGTGGGACAATCATTTTATCTACTACAGCTTAGATAACCTATTTGCTAAAAGCTTGCAACTATTTGAAGGACATTACCCGCCTGAAGAGAAACACAGAACTACTTGCCACCAAGCTAAAACTGAAGAGAGCTGCCACAGACCTTAAATGCCCCATTACAGATCGGTTCCCGATGGCATGAGAAACCTACTTGCAGACTGCTGGGAAATCAACCCTTAGCATACCATGGAACAATCATGGGGAATTATTTTCACAGCACTAAGAACTTGTCATTGCTCAGTACCATTTCTTGGCTACTACAATCCTGAAGCAGTGACACTACTGCTACTATTCTGTGATAACAAGCTTGATTTAGAAATACTGATGTGCCAAGTAGAGCCATCAGCAATACTAAGCTGCATTAGTGTATCCTCCACCTGTGCATGCAACTTGCATGGTCTCCTTCAGGAAAGCCACCTTCTCCTAGCAACCAACAACCACTGCAACATTCATTAACACATATTGGACTTTGTTTTTTCTCTCTTTCGTCAAAACAGGACACTCAACTGTAAGCGCACTGTTTGTTGATCTAGACCCATACTTTCCTAATAACTGGAATGAAAGCAGCAGATACCTAAGTTAGTCTTGCCCAGCTATTATCAATAACATTCAAAAGAGTTTGTGCAATGCCTGTGTGGATGCAGAATACCACAGGAAACCACTTGGCACTCAATCTTCTCTGTGCTGTAGCTGGTTTCCCTCTTGGCAGGTCAAGATAAGGGAATGGATTTGATTGTAGATCACCTGAAGTAATTCTGCAGCATATACATACCCTGCTAGGAAGCATAATCTAGTGATATGAAGGCACTGTGATTTAATAATATTATTACTCGCCAATCTCTTTTGATTCAACACATGACAAAAAGCAAATCATTTTATTGCCATTGATGAAAAGCTAGACCTAATAGATTCAGCTGAAATCAAAATAAAATCAGAATGACCTTTTCTAAAGCAACGCCCAGTCCACAAATGCTAAATGGTGTTTTGACAACAACAGAATTGGCCTCTAGCTTGGCATCCTGATCTAACAGTGGCTACAGCTATGCACTTCCATGGAAATGATACTGATATGGAGATGACCTACCAAATGATAACTGACACAGTTTTAGCTTAGGAGGTTCAGACTGGACATCAGAAAAAAACATTTTCTTAAAGAGAGTAGGGCAGCACTGCATTCAACAGACAAAGCCACAGCTGACCTGGTCTGCTGCTGCCCACTTTCAGTGGGAGGAGGGACTAGATGGCCTATGGTTCTAAGACACAAAATATCTGGAGATGCCTTATTGTGTAACATTATATGCACGCACACACACAGATACCCAGTTGGTCATCTTTCTTTCACCACTTCAAGACAGTTTATGTAAAAGCAGCTTTCCTATATAGACATTTTGGGGAGCTACTGCTCATCACAGCATCAAGATATTGGTAAATTTCTGTAATAATTTTTTCCCCATACAACTTAACATACATAAAGGAAATGTTCTATCTGATCAATCAAAATTTAAAATGGGGTCTAATATAGAATTTAAAATGGAAACGCAGGGCGTTCTCCTAACAACCCCCCAACCCCAAAACCACAGAAGAAACAGCTGCAACATGACAAAAAGCCTCAGTGAGTGCCCATATGCTTTGACAGGTGAATAATTTATTGATGTCAGTAGAGAATGACAAATTGAGAACAAGCTGGAGAGGAAGAGATGTGAAAATATATAAACCATGTAAACTGCTTTATATTTGTTAGCCTTGTACATAATGTGGTAACTATAATGCATATATGTCTTCATTCCAAAAACATTTCAGCGTTCCCTTGATCCATATGCTCTGAGCATGTCAGAAGCTTTACCTATTGCTCACATAAAATGAAAACAGGAGAGAAGTGCTTTGTACTTCCTAAAGTCTTCAAGGAGTGGAACTTTCACCATGTAACTCTAATGTTGTACCAATGTGATACAGTCAATTGGTTCAGATTCTAAAAAGATGTTTAAAAAAATTAGACTATTCTGTATTTTATATGTTTTTAATCTTTGCATTGGAGGGGGAGGAAGAAAATTTGGTGAAGAAACGATTTTCTTCTTTAAAAAATGGGGTTGGAGAATTGTTTATTGTTTATCTCTGCCAGCAACCTTTTCACATATAAAATAGTTTTCTAAAATAAAGCTTAAAACTGTCTAATATTTCAAAATGGATTGGTCCCTCTCCCAATTCCCAGAGTAAGGAATCCTATATCTCATGATATTTGGCACAAATTATAGACACACTTGAGTTTCATTAGTATAAACATGGTAATGAATCACATTAATGTAGTTTGATTAATGTAAACATAGCAAATGCAATAATTAGTCAGGTTTTCCTTTGAAAGACTGTTTTGAAATTAGGCAAATCCTTCTCCACAGAAAAAAAGAATTTTTCCAACTCTTTCTGATGTACACTATATAACAAGAAATGCTGCATACTGCAATAACATCTAACCTACATCTTAACTGCATAGATTACTCCTGTAATACTACCTTATTTATAATTTTAATGTTTCCAGAGTAAGATATAGACCTGTTCTTTATCTTTAATGCTATTGCATTAGTTGTCAAGAACATGAAACAAGGCAGAGAATCAGAATTGGCACAGTATGTTTTGCAAAGAGCCAACCAAGTTCACAGTCATTTCATGCAAAGGCTACACATTTTAAAATGGGCAGCTAAAGGTCCTGTTGCAAGGAACAACTACATTTGCGTGAAGAGACCTCCAAGAACAAGATCAAAGTCTGTAAAACTTTCATTGACAATCTCTCAATTTGAACCACAAATGCCCACATTGGAAATACATGTTCTGTTTCTTCATACTTCATCCAGAGGTAAAATACACTTTAGATTCTGTGGAAAAACTGTCAGAGATTTTGGTTGCTTATTTGTAGGCTATACCTATAGCATGGAATTAATCTTTGTGTTCTGATTTGTACAATACCTAGTGCAATGTCAGCTAGTTCACAGCTTGGGCTGCGTTATAGCAATGCAAGAAGCAAATACCGAAACATACATCATTACAGAAAATTCACTATATCAGGCATCTCGCACAGCTAGATGTGAGCTAGGTTCAAACTGGAAGCCATGCAAACATATTAGCATAGCACTGTGTTCAGTCTAGCAAGCCCAAGATCTCAACAGGGATTATTAGTTTGAGCACAGCACTGCACTAACCTGCCTATATAGCTTCCAGTCTGCCATGGGCTCACATCCCACTGGCTCGGAGCCTGGGAAGGTTGGGTCCGTCTGCAGAAGACTGTGTGGGAACACTCACAGTTACTTAGAGTAACATGAGGAGTCATTCAGGTACAGAAGCTCCACTTAAACATTTTTTATTCCACTACCACAAGTCATATTAGCAAGTCAATCTAGATCCACTTGTAAACTACAGCTACTTTACTCTGCTTTGGTGTAGCAGACTAGCTAGTACTCCCTAGAAGGTCTGCATCATTTTGGTATACTAAATGCCACTAAAAATTAAAACAAAAGAACTGAACTTTGCACCATTAAGATGCCCAACTAATTATACATAGCTTCAAATCATTAAACCACAGAGAAACATAACAGGAGTAGGTAATACCTTCTTAAAGTGTTCCCTGTATCAGTCTCAAAGAGAAAATGTATTCCATGACAAAAGGTTACATGAAAACTAAAATTCATTTTTCTGAATATGGATTGACAACATGAGGGAAAAAAAGGGCAATCATAGATGCCTTTAGTTACTTAAGACCAAGTATTATGAATTCAAAGTCAGAGCTAATACACACATTAAAAGAAATCAAATTAGAGTTACATATGGAAATGGACCACTACATTATCCAAACAACATTCATTCTGTCTTGTGACAGTACAATAAGCAGAATGAATGCATTAAAGAAATTACTAGATTTTTAAACATTAAGTGCCCTAGACATAACTATGTGCTATTTCATGGTATTACGGAATGCAAAAAAACCCATGTACAAAAGCAAAACCAGATATGTGCATTTCTTGATGCAACATTCCAAAATACATTCAGTGGTACAGAGGATGACTGTGCTTTCCATTACCGGTTTCATATGCCCCTCCTAGAGATCCAATGCTGACAATAGGCAAAGTGTACAAGTGTAACTTCTTAGGTTATGGTCACAAACCACAGCCAGTTATTTAAATGAAGAAATATATAAATATGTGCACACAACAGTTGGGGGAGGGAGGAAGATTTCACTCTACTGGAAAGAACTGGGTAGATAAATGCTGGAGATTTTACATTTTCTACAATACAGGAAACTAGCATAGTCACTATTTCCTTCGATGTTTCTTATCTGTTCCAAGATCACTGGTCATGTGTCAACTCTAAATACGATACATTAAGTTATCTTGTAAATCTCAGACCTGTCGGGACAAGATTTTTAACTGCAGAAGTGAGTCAAATTAAGGTAGTTCAGTAGCAGTTAAAATGAACAAAGTGCCAGTTCTGACCTATTGGCTTAAGAGAAGCCCATGAGAATTGAAAACAGCGAGCAGCTAGCAGAGGGGCTCACTGCTTGCTAGAAGCAGTAGGTACCATTCATTCCTTCCCTCCCAGTGCATAGGGACTCTCCAAGTCCACCTTTCCAAGTCAGGCAGAAATTGCAGTAAAATTCAAAGCAGCTCACCCCACCTAAAAAGCAGAGCACTGCATTCTAAAAAGAAATGTCTTCAGAGGGCTAATCTGGCATTCAAATGTTGGGAATCATCCACTTTAAACAGTATGTTTTATGTAAGCATAAAACAAAACCATACCCTGTTTTCTACGTTTCCACAATCTTGGATTACTTAGGTTACTGGCACAAAATTGCAGCTTTCTTCAGCACAGTCAGCCCCATGGGTCAACTTGATTCCTTTGAAATATTATTAGCTATAGTTTCTGGAATTGTAACTGTCTTCCACAGAAATGTTTGGGAAGTTCCCTAGAATGAATCCAGGCTATTTTATTTGTCGTTGTCTGGTGTTATTTTTTCCTTCATTTATGAAGTTTTTCTTTTTAATTTGGCAATGACATTAAAGAGACTGCAAATAATTATTATAGTGCATGACACTGCAATCGGTACCTGTATTCCCATCATAACTTTCACACACATACCCCCCACAGTACAGTATTTTCTAAAAAAACTGTAACCCCTTTCTGGTGACCACAGCTAATCTTCAGAAACAGAGCCATAAGGCACGAATGGACTTACAAATTAGACTTCAGCCTGAGCCAGCTGTTTTTTCTAGTATGATTCCGTTTATGACCATTTGTCCCACCTGCTAATATATTTTTCCCCTCACACAGGCTCTCCACTACAATGATTTGTCTGGCTGACATACAAGTATTGATGGAAAGGAAACCGGGTTAAATCCAACATTGTGCCACCCAATATTTAGAGCTTTGGTAAGGAACCTGCTTGACTGCCGGTATAATTAAATCTGCCTTAAGTCAGCTTTAGTTTATGCCCAGTTCACCCAAGCACTATCAGAGTTTGCTGCCACTCTGTCTATCCTCCTTCTGGACTATGTCAATGACTGGAAGGAAACAGTACAGTGCCATTACACAAGAGTCTCTTCTCTGTAAAGCAATTTTTGTTTTTAAACACACGAGCACACTCTACTGAATGAATCTACTGAGATCTATCTTGTCTATTTGTTAAAGGTGAATTCACAAAACAGCTCTGCACTCCATACTTGTGAATTCTTGGGGTTTCAAAACTGGTTGCATGCCTGATTTTGTCAACATTTTCTAAATCAGACCTTCTGGTTGAGAAGTCATCCTTCTTGGGCAGAATTGCCAGAGAGACACAATGCAAAGAAATGAGGAAGAGAAGAACTGGGAAGGGCTGAGAATGGGGAAAAAGAAATTAAATGGCATGTTGCTACATGGCGAAATTTGGTAGTCACGGACTCTCAAGAATTCTTTGCTGTTTTCAATGAGACCATCATCAGAATAAATCTTATCAAGGAGTCCAACACATTTTCTGCAGCACTTATTTTCTATATCTGGTTAAAGCCTGGCAACTAAAAGGGAAATAACTACTTAAGCATAATTCAGAAGACTGCACAGCAGTGACACTGCCCAAAAAATCAGGAAGAACATGACAGTTGCAAAGTGAATCATTATAATTTCATCTCACGTACTGCTGACAACAGTCAGCAATAACAGGAAAGGAAAAAGCTGAAAAAGCACAAGGGAGGTCACCTTTTTCTGTGTACTATTTCTAAACATCTGCAAAATACAGATGAGGCTTTTTAAAGATTGTAAAGCAGGGAAAGAAAGGGGAAGAAAGAATTACAGATGTGTGACATAAGGAATGAAGGCAAAAGAAGTATAAAAGAGAGGCAGAAAAAAAAGGGAATGAGGACAGAACATAGAATTCAAAGAAACGCATGCTGACGGGCTTTACATTTCCAACAGAAAATTAAAAGTTGACATCTGTGTCCATACAGTGTTTAAAATGAGCTCTTAGTTACTAGCACTGCATTCAGGAAGGAGGCAGAGGAAGAGTGATATCTTAACTGAGCTCAGTTCTAAGCATAAGATTAAAATAAAAAAAAAGAGGGATTGAATTTCATGTCAGTTCCTGGCAGCTGCTCAGCATCCCTTATTATCATAGCCCTGTTTGCTTCTTGAGTGCTGATAATGTGCCAGAGCTGTGGTGTGCTTTCTGAGATCTTTAGCTCTGCAACTTTGAGACCAGGTGGAAAAAACTACTTTTGAACACCATTCATAATGCTAAAGTTTGACAAATAATGGAGCATTACATAGACTTTGTTTGGAAAAAAACCTTAACAGGTGGAATCAATCTTTATTTCTATTACTTTTGAAGCAGATAAAATTGTATAGGTGATTTTATTTTTAACTCTTAATTTTTGCTTAATGACTACTAACCTTTTAGCTAGTACTTGAAACTATAATAAATTAAAATTATTCTTATAATGTTCTTAATTTCTTCACTGGAAACATTTTCAGCAAATGCAACTTACAGATTTATTTACAGAATTATGATGTTCAAGTGTGTCAGTAGCTATGAATGCTTGCACAACAATCACCACCACGTTACAGATGCTGTCTGGTAACATCTACAGCAATGCTTCAGACACTCATCTTTTAACAGACAACATACCTTGAAAGATTCAGTCAGATGCTTTGCTGTTTCTCCTGAACATCCTCCAGCCATGCACTCATTCTGGCAGCCCTAGAAGGAATAAAAACAGAGGAAATAAACCTCAATGCACATTGCATAAAAGTTGATACACATTCATTTAATTCTTTTGAGGGACAGATTTTATTGAATGATCACTCAAACTTTGTCATCAGTAAACATATTAGCAAGAACTTTTTGGTAGTTTCTTAGCACAACTTTCCACCTCCTAGGTTTTTAGTTTTACTTCAGTTGCATTATTTTGCGCAACTGCATTTCAGGGGTTTATAGGAGAGACAACATCTCAGATTAGATTATCACTCTGAAGTGTGGAAGGGTTGGACAACATTCAAAGCTGAATGAAGAAATTATGTTTTTACACAATTCCATAAGATCCCAGTTTCTCTACTAAAGCATCCACCTACCAGATTTGCTTTTGCCTTTTCTCAGAGAAGCCTGACTAGGCAGAATGGAAGAAAAAGAGAAAGAATTGTTTTTGTTAAATCCTTCACTAAATGAAGACAGTGATGAGGAATGCCCACCTATATAAATATATAATCAAAGTATTGTGAATTATCTATTATGTTGAACCTAAGGGTTCTGCCACTGACCATGGAACTGAAAGAAAAGGAGTGATAGTTCTAGGCATCCTTCTGTTGACCAGCAGACAGATAACACAGACAGGTGCAAGCCGTCTACCTAAAAGCAAGATCCCCAGTTTCCACAGCATCAAGCTAACATCTTTGTGGACTCCCCTGCACTAGCTAGACCTTCCTTGCCAGTGGCTAGTAAATGCATATTAGACCCAACAGCATGGAGCAAAGGAGACAAATACAGCCCTGACAGCATTTCTTGTTCCCCAGCAGCCTTTAGGAAAGAGCCGGAAAGGTAAAGTGGGGGGGCAGAGGTTTAGGAGAGGGAGGAAGGTGCCAGGAGCAAGACTGTCTGGGAGATGGGCCATGAAGGGGATGCTAGGAGGATGGCTTAAGGGAAGCACAGCTGGCAAGATGGAGGGGATGGCAGAGAGCATGGCTAGCTGCTGAGATGAGGCCAGGGATGGGTGGGCATGGGGAAACAGGCTGGTCAGAGGGGCTGTCTAAGGGTGTGAAGGAAAGACAGAGGCACTAAGGGATGTTGTTGCCAGGACTGACAGGCAAGGGGCTTTTAACCCTACAAGGGAAAAAAGCCCCAGCAGGAGCCTGCACTGGCTGCTCACCACTTGGTGGCCGCCTCTCACCCTGCCACCGCTCAGCCTTGCTGCATCTTGGGTGGGAAGTCCCAGCCCAGGTGGGAAAGCCCCAGGTCAAAGGTACAATCCCCTGAAGGAAAGAGGTGCACAGGAAACCCTTCATGGCCAGCCTGTGAGATCCTTGCCCCAGGCTCTTAACCAGGGAGCAGCCCTCACCCTACAAGGAGGGCTGCATGTAGGGTGGAAGGCAGTGCCAGGGAGACGCCAGCCACCACAGTCCTCCAGCAGCCACCAAACTCTGGGGCCAGGCCTGGGGCCGCATGGCTCACGGGCTGTGAAGCATAAGACACACAAGGCAAATAACATTATTTTTTTCCCTTTTTGCAGATTCTGGGGATGCGGTAGGCTAGGTGGGGGTGGGGGGAAGCACAGTATCTTTAGTGGGCCTTTAACAGATAGCAGGCTTGCTACCAACAAAAGAAAAAGCAAACTCCCAGCCACAGCAAATCTCACTTCCTCTCCCCTCCCCCCCCAAGGCCCCAGGGAGACCATAACATCCCTCCTGCCTTTTCTCACCATCAGCTTTAACCCTTCTGTTCCTCTTTTTTCCCAATGCTCTACAGCAAGAGGTGCAATCACAGCTACAGGCTCCTTCCTATCAACTAAAGGAGGATCTGCCGAGAGAAATCACAAATCTCTTTACAATATATCAATATGCTTTACCTTAAAACCTTATTAAAAATATGTTTTCTTTGCCTTAAAGCTTAGGGTTTTTTACTCCAGAATGAACACTCTACAGAAGAGACTTGTCTATGTCATTCAGTGTCAGACCCTAGGAGGACTAAAGTGTTACCCAAACTGAGGGACTGTCTGAACTAAGCACTGTATAATAGGTCTTTGCTTTCCCTGTAATTCTTCAAATACTTCCAAATTCAGTGGTAAAACCCCAGAAGGCCTCCATGACACCACCAGTTTATAATAGTTAAGTATTCTGCAGATGAATTAAGCCAACTGACTTTTCTTTACACACTGCAGTGAGTTAGGATGGAGAGCGTGATGGTTACCAGCTAACAGGATGGTAACTGTCAGCCGTGGAGCAAGAATTTCTCAAGCAGCTCCAGCTCCATTGCTGGCTTTTGTCTAATATCTAGTATGCAAAGTTGGATTTTCTAATAATAATTACTGGTGACAGCAAATACTGACAGATACTCAACCATTATGCTTCAGTTTCTTCCCATCTCTGTTTTATGAAGTTGCCCTAAGGCAAGTGTTGGCATCAACACAGAGAGGACTGAAGCTGGATATAGTTTAATATTCTCTTTCATGATCTTTAGAAAGATACAAAACTTGTATGTGAATTTCAAGTGTGGACCACCTACAGGAACAGCCCCTAGGGGCTTGATCGTGTTGCCCTTCAGTTAAGGTTCCCACTGAAGTCAGTGAAGTCAACAGCCCATTTTTTTGGGCATATGCCATGGCGCCAATCCTGTTCTCCATGAAGTCATTATGTTTTACAGATTTAACTCATATTTAAAGCAAGTAGCTAACTGTCTTTGTTAACCACACTGAGATTAAATCGTATTAATACCTCAGCACTAGAAAGACATACCACAATTATTTTCTAATTGATGAAGTCATACTTTAATGGCTCCATGGCTTTTAAATCTGAAACATGTTGTTAAATGCAATAGCGAAAATTACTCCCTGGTTTAGTGCCAACATTGCCAAGGGAGATACGCCAAGCATAAATTTGCCCTTTGTGTTTAATAGCATGGTAGATTTAAAACTGCATCCATTAAAAAAATGATGTTGTCCTGAAGATACGTTTGAGCCACTGGGTCAATGTCTCCTCAAAAGTCACTCAAGTCTGTATCAAGTTGCTATGCAATTACACAAGATGACAATATTTCCTATGTTGTGATGTAGAGCTAACAACATTTTCTTTATGGAGTATGTAACTGCTTTTTCTAAATTGGAAATAGGACAGTATTTCAAAGTTTTCCTTCAAAAATATTGAAACTGCACATTGATTTTAACATTACTGCAAAGCCTGTACGAGAAAAAAAGTGTAAAGCATTACACTAGATTAAATGTTGTTACAAAACAGGGTTTATATGTCATGGTATCACTGAGAAACACTACTAAAATAAAGACGTGGTGATGAGTAATTCTGTCTTTACTTTTGTAGAAGATCTCAGTGCTATAATAATCATTGCAAATCCTGTAGTATTTACAAAAGTAATCACAATATACTCAGTTGGATAATAGTGCTCCCTCACATTAGTACTTACTTCCGATCTAACTCATATAAAGAAGAGGTAAGCCTTAGGGGAGTTAGTCTCCTCCCAACATGTGAAGGACCGTTGTGTGTGTAACACTTACTAGCACTTTTGGAAATTTTATACTTAAAAGTTATCACCTGCACTTCTGCTAGAGCTTTCCCAAACCTGAACATTCAACTCTTGCATTTGGTCCTCAGACTGCATTAGACATATGTATTTTCAACATCTTTTAGCATCAGGATGCTCCAATCAATGCCTCTTGGCTTCCCCTGCTGTCTTTGGCACACCTTCTCTGACTGCTATTCTGTTACAGGCATGAGACCTTACAGCCGAAGTACTGACTTGCAAGAGCACGCAACCAAGTTCGCCATTACCATTTTGCCATGCCTCTAGTTAGGCTCGTCTTTTAAGGTATCCTCCTGCATCTCACAGCTTCTTCAAAACAGAGAATCTACCTCTTTTATGCAGTCAGATCACTCATCCTTCAGCTGAAAGGACCTTCTGCTACAAAAATAGGCCCATCTCCTCCCTATACTCCCTAGATGTCCTGGACTACATGAGTCTGCCTCAGTTTTTCCTGTGCCCTCACACTTGGCAGCTTTTGAGACCCAGTGGTAGCACCAATGTCTTTGTTCTCGTTTGGGATTATCTGTTCTATAAACTGCGATTCTACCAGATCTTTTGTCAAACTGCTGTTCTTAAATTTTAGCTACCCCATTACCCCATAGGCTCATCCTCAGCTATGAAATAGAAACTGAGGATTATCAGAAGCTTCATCACTGTAAACTTAAGCTGCAAACTGCTCTTTAACCTACAGTGTATGACATTTTTTAATTAAAAAGAAAAAAAGCACTGGTTCTCACACCCCCCCCCCCCCCCCCCCCAAAAAAAAAAAAACCCAAAACAATGCAGTTACCTCTATATGCCATGTACTTCGTCACCCTTTTTTGAAGAAATCTAATTATTTAATCAGTTCTGCACTCACTTAATTTTCCCTGTTGTTTGATAACTCCTCTCACCACTGGGGAACAGCAAACTTTCCCTAGTGGAAGGTAGGAGTGAAGAAATAAATTGCAAATAACTTCTACAGAGTTCACACTTTCAGCTAGGAAATCACATTGGCTGCTTGTCAAAACAACTCAAGATGTGCAGTTTTACAAAATCCTTAGTTATCTTTTTGGTTTCACCAGTGCGTGCTTATCCAAGTCAGTGCACAGACAGCTCTGATGTCTCCACTCTGAGTGAGAATTTCATCAATAGCACCAGTGCCCTGGATAGACTACTACCAGTGACAGGGAACATCTGAAAACCAGTTTCATACCCATGAAAGAACTGTAGACAGTCCTCTGTTGGTGGGCATTGGCTTTTCATGGAGGACGAGAACCTAAAGAAGCAAATAAGCCACAGATACACAGCTATGGCTGCATATAGTTCCTTCTACTCAGGCAATCCCATCTCCTGCTGCGCAGACAAACTTAAACCAAGACTATCTTGTAGCAGTCATCAGGACCCAGCAAAGAGTGGGAGTTTCCTCTCAGTCAGAAGTCATATGAAAAACAGTTTTCAATGAAGAAAGCCCTAAGACATTTCTCCAAGCTAAAACAGTGTCTTACTGCTTTTTCCCTTCTTGTTTCTGGCTACTAAGTGTCTAAGACATATTTCATGCTCCAATTTACACTGGAAGGATAATGAAATTAGAATACTTATCAGATTCCAGGAATCTAGCAGATCAATGAATTCAGTACATGACTTATACTATGGTACTGCCTACAGGTGAGCCAAATCAGGTGTGTGATGACAGGTACTTCAGCATTCAAAGCCATACAAATCAGAGTTGCCTTTCTGTTCCAGGTATAAAATACAGTTCAACGTGCACAAATGCCACATATTCGGTGTATTGCTATGGTCATATAAAACACTTCCATGACTTCAAAACAGTTTTCATCTGCCCCTAGGAAATGTTAATACAATTTGGCAGCCACATCACATAAATGATGAATTTGCAGAAAAAAAACAGTAATGATGTTCATAGCTTTAAAAGAAAAAAAATCCACCCGCTGTCAGACCGAGAGAGAAATTCTGAATATTGCTGTAGGGCCAAGTCATACAATACTATTTTTAATACCAACTAAAAAGATATTTAGTTAACGACATTTATGAAAGACTTCCAGAGCTCAGGAAGCTCATTTATGGAATCTAACAGCCAGGCATGTTTACCTCAGCTGTCATGGGAGTAGATGCATGATATAAAGATATTTTAATACTGTCATATTGTACGTATGTGAACGTGAACATACACATATGTATGTGTTACCACGCAAGTGTCACCAAGCACGTTCATTGGGCTGGATCATTTACATGATAGCATGGCATGCCTTATCCACACAACAAAGAGGTCTTTGAGGTATCTTTCTTTGTTAGGTTGGAGCACTCTCCATGTATTGGCTTGCCAGTTTTCAATAAAGAATTCAAAGAACCCATACAGCAGAAATCCCAGAGCAGCTCCAGTGAGACACCTCAACGTATGCACAGATTAGCACTGGAGGAGGGGGCGGGAAGGGAACAGGACCAAAGATAAAAAAAGGGACAATTTGGCATACGCAGTTTCAGTGCTTAGCTTTTTACTTAGTTCGCCAAGAATTCTCATTTGTGTTGATTTCTGCACTTCCAACACATTTCTTTAAGACTACTCTTACCTAACATAAATCTGCCCTGATGCGTTGTCAGCTGGGCATTATCACCTTACTGTGGCTGCTTGTTCAACCTTGAGCTGGCATTAATGTTGGTTAAACAGTGAGGCAGTGTAATAACAGTATACAATAAAGAAAAATACAAGGCAACTAGCATAGCAGAAAAAGAAAGCTTCCACATTGCTATCCACGATGATAATTTTGCATCACAGTGAAAGCATCAGGGCTTAGAACATACAAGAGTTTCTTTATCTAAGAAAGCTGCATTGCACAAATTAAGGTTGAATTTAAATAGATTACCATTAAATTAGTCCAAAAGACTGTGCAGGCACTTACTTCTGGCTTGAACAGTTTATTTGGTTTATTTTAAAGCATTTTAAGTAGTTTGAATAAAACTGAAATATGCTTCTCTTAAAACAACTATCACTGTTTTTATTATGTTTAAATAAAAGACAATTCAGATTATATGAGCGCAACTTACTGGTTAGAAAACCCTTAAAACAGAGAATATAAAGAAATGGAAATATTCAGCTAGTCCATCCAAGATTCATGTTTAGTAACATTTATAGCTATATCACAACCCTGAAAGCAGACCAAGTTGGTTTCACGAGATTAAATAAATGCAGGACAATATTGCCAAAGTAAAGTCATCGCAGTCAGCACTCAGGTGAGAAACCTCTGTAGGAAATAATGACAATTCTTTTACTCAGTGCTTAAATTAATACCTGAATGAGTTCAGTAATGCCTAACCTGTTGTACAAGAAAGCTTGTATCAGTTCACCTGAAAGGCTGCAAGGCTAGGAAAGGCGAAGGATAACTACTTCTGAAATCCAAAAGGAACGTGTGCTTGACAAACTGGATTATCAAGAAGGCTACAGGGAAGAAAAGAGTTCACCACAAATAGAAATTAGATTAATTTGTTGTAACCAGCTCTAAAGAGAACCTGACCAGGGATCTATTCAGCTTCAGGCTAAAATTATTTTGCCTGATAGTTCAGAAAATTTACAGCATGAGCTGTGAATTACACTCATACAACATGGATTCTAAAGTGGGATCCTTCCCAATTGAAAAATATTGAAAACCTACCACCAGCCTCATCCAATATAGAACATAAAGCAGCTGTACCTCTCTGCGTGGTGTCCCTTTATTCAATAGTTAGTTCTGTCTTAATACATTTCCTGCACAACCATACAATCCTCCTTCCTATTTTCTTTACAGAAATAGGCAAGCTTCTTTAAAGAAATCCCCTTTGCGAACGGCCTCCAAACGCAATGTGCTTTAACCTTAATTTCTAAGCCCACTGCTCATACTGTTCTTGTTTGTTTTCCTTCCTATGACCCTCTTGTTGCTCTGTCACTCCCCAGTGCCATTTCCTCTGTCTTTACCCTCTTGCTCAGTTCACTGACTCTTCCCTTCTGATTGAGGAAAACAGCCTCGTACTATTAGGGGAATAGGCAGATGACCTAATGGAGCTCTTCCATCTCTCACTCCTGTGAACAGTGCCTCTAAGTGCCTCTTTTGTTGGTTTGTTTGTCTGCTCTGGCATTAATTAGGTTTTTAACAAGTGCATTGTTTGCTAGAACGGCATAAAGAAAAACATGTTAAAGCAACCAGCTGGATCTAGTTGACCTATAAATTCATCCGCCTGTTTTCTAACTAGATAGTGTCTCATGGCTATGTGATACGGTTATTGCTCAAACAAAATAAATGAAAATTCTGAAAGCCACCATCATGTTTAGGCCCAGTTCTCATTGATATGAGGTCTTTTACATCAAACTGGCGACAAGAAAGCGTATAAATGCTATTATGTACTTTTCCCTACCACTGTGAAAGGGCTTTGCTGTTAGCCACAAGGAAGCTTGTGTTCATTAAGTTTTCTCTAACATTGCTCTTCACTCATGTATTCTATGATGCCAGGTACTAAATTAGCTTTTTAAGATTTTATAGTAAAGTTAACCAGAACTATGGGATGTATTTTTAACTGCGCTGTTATACCAGCAAAGATGACCCTAAGCACAATAAAAATTATTCTGCTTATTTTCCTCAGGGATTCAGTTATACTGGCTATAGATTTTATCCTGAGACAGCTGTACAGGTAAAGTACAGATCTGATTTAAAGATGCATAAAATATACCTTACAATTTATTTGTGAAATTCCCTGATGGTGGAAACTACACAGAGATCCTGCAGCTGATGACCAAGACAAGTGGCTTGATGCAATTACCAAATGATAATTTGAATAACATGAATGCATACACAACAGAAACAAATAAAATCATTGTCTGAAGAGTTACTGAGGGTTTAGAACTGGAAGCAGACAATTTAGTGTGGGAGACCAAAGCTTCTGTAGTTTGCAAATAAATCATTGTAGACTCCTAGGGAAAAAAAAAACCACCCAGACCACAGCACAGACAGTGATGGATTCCAAAATAAGAACTGACATGCTTAAAGAAAAGAGCTTGTAGACAAAAACCTGTATTTAAGGACATACTCCTGTTTGCAAGCTCCCTCATAACTACAGTAGAACCAGATGAAACACAGGGTCAGGCCTGAATCACTGGCCTGTATAAGGGATCATTTGTAGCTATTCTCAGAGTGCTTAGACCGTGTCCCATTTAAGTCCATTTTGTACTGGAATAAAGGTTTACATAAGATGCTGAGCAATGATGAATCACACACTGAAAGCAAAAGCTCTGGGGGGAAAAAAAAAAAAGCTTTTGTAGGAGAAAGGAGTTACTTTTTTCACCACAAGTCCTGTATACAGTCCCACTAGAGATAATAAAATGGTAATTTACACAGCTGGCTCTCAAATAACACTAAGTACAATAAAACATTATGCAACTGCGCATGTGGTTGCTGGTCTGTAAAGGGCAGACATATGCTGGGTTGATATCACATCTAGCCCTGATAACTTTGCATGGCTTATTTAATTCATCACCGAGTATCAAATGCCACTGGTGCAAAAGCACAAGAAGCATGACTTTCTGTATTGCGTTAGGCTGTTAGTGCAGTTATTGCCTGTTCCCTGCTTCCCAAGTGGTTTGTCTAGCTGTTAAGTGTCCAACAGATGAAGCTGATAAAGCATGGCAGCAGCTATCTAACCTGGGGATCTGATGGGTTCAATAGTGCAGGTACACTCTGCCTGACTAGTCAGAGGAATACTCCTTATAAATGTGCTTCTCTACTATGTAGGTCTTTTCAAATGGCTGAGCAAAGTCCTGTTTTATTGCTCGCAGGCAGAACTGTATACACCTAGATATATGTTCTGCCTGGACATTTGGCCACAATGCTGCAGAAGGACCCAGACTTGAGCTTTCAAGGCTTACAGTAGACTGAGTGGCCTACTAGGTCTCTATAAATGGGTGATGCAAGCCAGCTTAGGAAAAAAAACCCAGAAAGACAGCAAGCTCTGTCTGGAGGTGTTGCAAATACTGTGCTTTCTCTTGAATTCTGATGGTGGGCTGGTCTGTATGATGTTTGCAGATATTTTACTGTTTGTTCCAGATAAAGGACTGAAACCTTCATTATTTATAAGCTTTAAACAAATCTTCTCACTGTAATCATAGAATCATAGAATCAGAAAATCGTTTAGGTTGGAAAAGACCTTTAAGATCATCCAGTCCAACCATTAACCTACACTAACAAGTCCACACTAAACCAATCAAGGGTAGACTAGACTAAACCATGTGCCCAAGTGCCACATCTACCTGTTTTTTGAACACCCCCAGGGATAGGGACTCCACCACCTCTCTGGGCAGCCTATTCCAATGCTTGACTACCCTTTCCGTAAAGAAATTTTTCCTAATTTCCAACCTAAACCTCCCCTGGCGCAGCTTGAGACCATTTCCTCTCGTCCTATCGCTAACTACTTGGGAGAAGAGACCAACACCCACCTCACTACTACCTCCTTTCAGGTAGTTGTAGAGAGCGATAAGGTCTCCCCTCAGCCTCCTCTTCTCCAGGCTAAACAACCCCAGTTCCCTCAGCCGCTCCTCATAAGGCCTGTGCTCCAGACCCTTCACCAGCCTTGTTGCCCTTCTCTGAACACGCTCCAGCACCTCAATGTCTTTCTTGTATTGAGGGGCCCAAAACTGGACACAGTATTCCAGGTGCGGCCTCACCAGCGCCGAGTACAGGGGGACAATCACCTCCCTGCTCCTGCTGGCCACACTATTCCTGATACAAGCCAGGATGCTGTTGGCCTTCTTGGCCACCTGGGCACACTGCTGGCTCATGTTCAGCCGGCTGTCTACCAACACCCCCAGGTCCTTTTCCGCCAGGCAGCTTTCCAGCCACTCTTCCCCAAGCCTGTAGTGTTGCATGGGGTTGTTGTGCCCGAAGTGCAGGACCCGATACTTGGCCTTGTTAAACCTCATACAGTTTGCCTCAGCCCATCGGTCCAGCCTGTCCAGGTCCCTCTGCAGGTCCATCCTACCCTCGAGCAGATCGACACTCCCACCCAGCTTGGTGTCATCTGCAAACTTACTGAGGGTGCACTCAATCCCCTCATCCAGATCATCGATAAAGATATTAAACAAGGCTGGCCCCAAAACAGAGCCCTGGGGAACACCACTCGTGACCGGCTGCCAACTGGACTTAACTCCATTTACAACTACTCTCTGGGCTCAGCCACCCAACCAGTTTTTTACGCAGTGAAGACTATGCCCATCCAAGCCATGAGCTGCCAGCTTCCCAAGGAGAATATTATGGGAGATGGTGTCAAAAGCTTTGCTAAAGTCCAGGTAAATGACATCCACAGCCTTTCCATCATCTACCAGGCGGGTCACCAGGTCATAAAATACCTGAAGGCCTTAAGAATTAATACTGCCTCTACAGTCATGACACCTAAGTGAAGGAAGGTAGAAGTATCTCTTCCACAGACAGGAAATTTAAGCATAGATTGTGCCATCAGCATGCCTCACGCTGGTTGGCAGTTGCTTCAGAGAATTCACTGGGAGGTGGACAGGTGCCAGAATAGGGTGTGCACAGCTCCCCAGGAATTAAATCTGTAGCTCCTCTTCCTTATAGAGACATACCCATCAGATCCATTACAGTTCTTCTCAAGGAAGAACAAGTGTAAATAATTGATGTGGTTTTGGCTGTGCACTCTACTCACAGCTATGCCCTATGAAAGCTTCTTGCATAACAGCTCACAGGTGACAGCTGCAGAAGACCTGCCTATACTAGCTCTGGTGGGTTTTAAGCCTGGCATAATTGGTTTGAAGTAATGGGAGATCTTTCCTGGCTTTTACCAAAGCCTGGGTTATATCCTTGTGACGTGTCTTTTTCTGTGCGTTCAAACACTGCCTTAATTTGATTTAACTGGACACAATTCAACAAAGTAGAAAGGAAGTTCAAGTTTTCCTCTTGATGTAAGGGGCACTAGGAATAAGGCTAACCCACACAGAAAATTCTTAGAACCTGTCTGAAGACAGCACCTACAATGACGTTCATGTTCTTGTTCAAATTAACAACAAACTACAGAGTGGGAACATATTTGCATGATAGACATCCAGCTCAGAATATGCTAGGAACTTCTCTTGCTTTACAGTCTTCATGAGTTTCAGTGGGTGCAACAAAAGGGAGTAAGCATAATCCACCACACCAAGCAAATGTAAATAATCCCATGGAAGTTTACTAACAAGCCAAGGAAAGCAGAGCACAACTACAGTGTCACTGTACAGTGTCACGCATTACTCCCTTGAACGTGGAAAAACACCAAGATAAATGCCACAAGATGCTGCTTTACTTGATAATGTCTGCTCAAAAGAGGTAAAATACTTTAAACTAGTGACAAAGCCAGATACTCCACCTACTTAGTATATATTCAACTGTGTCACAACACTAAGACAGGGAAAAATCAAGCATTATAACTCTCCAAAATTTTGGAGTCACATTAAAGTTACCCTGTGTGTCCTTTCTAAGTACCCTGTGAGCAAGCCCTTCATCTGAAATCCCCTATCACTTGTTGACAGTGCCCAGAGCAAACTGGATTCTGCCCAGGGAATTTGAGAGCAAAATAGCACTCAGCACATTAAAAGTGGCCTTGAAAACGTATGGTCACAGATGAGGTATTTGTAGAGGTGTTAGCATTAAGCACATATTAAGAACGCAAAGCAGAGGCCCTTTGCCAAAATTATAGCATGGTAAAAGGTCATCACAAATCAAGAGTGATACAGTCTCTATTAGAAAAATGATACCTTTGAAATACTAAGAAATGGCACTAGTAAGGAAGATAATAAACAGGCCTATGACAAGTAATGGAGGCTCGTCCTCTTACAGTTAGTTCAACAACTGTATCAATGATCAAGCAGCCCTGCTCAGCTCAATAAATCTAAATTGACAAATGACGTATTTATAACACTCCCATGAACCAAGGGTTTTGCCCAGCTTCAACCCACATGAATACCAATGCTCTTGACTAGGATGTCTCTGACATTTCTGAATTTATGAAGCTAATCTTAAGCATCTTAAAACAGTTTAGAATTGGATCTGATTTGTCCACTGTTGAAATCCAGTTCACCTGGAAATGGCAGGACAGAACATTAATTTTATATGTATGTTACAATAAATATTTTGCCTAATTGACACAATGAAAACATTGCTGGCTACAGCAAAACCACTTAAAATCCAAAAGGAAACAATTGTAATTGCAGCATTTTCAGCAAAATGGAGAACCAGAAAGGAATGCTGATGTTACTGAACTTTTATCTCCAGCTGTCAAGAAGAGAATCAACCTGTAAATGCCAAAAATCATCTCTGAAAAGGTGTTGAAAGGCAAAGGATAATACTAAAAAAAATGAGGCTATTCTAACGGTACAAACACATGTCAACATGAAAAAAAGCATAGACTATGGAACTTGTCTTTGTATTCTATAAAGCACTGTGTAATATTGAGGACGAAGCCTGGGCCACGGACTGGGCCACAGCACAGGATGAGATGCAGAAAAAAGCACAGCTGTATTAGAAGGATATAGAAAGAAGAAAAACTAACTGAACCAAATACAGTCGAACAACCCAATGGACTTGCTTTATGATTACAGAAACACAACACCTCCTGGCATGGGAAACTTTGTTTCATTTGTCTGGCAAACTGCACTTCTGTTTCTAAAGTCAGTTAATCCAGTTTAAGGCAGAGTCTGCAATTTAGTTCCCACACACGTATAAATAGGTTACAGCATATCTAACCACCATACTTGCTTAAAAAACAGATGATATACTCTTGATGGATAAATGCCTTAAATATGTACCTGTGAATACAATATGATTTTTTTTTTTCCTGCATGCATGCATGTACACATGCAGCTGTTACAGCTGTGGCAAAAATTGTGGCTGTGTAGCCACTGTATGCTGTAACACCCTATGCTACAACTACTACCTCATGTTGTGTAAGGAATAAACTTGGCTCACGTTACGCTTTTATACTAGTGCACAACTATTCATTTTTATAGCTTTCACCCCCTATACTTCAGCCAATACTTTCTAGCAATTAGGAAGGGGTTTCTTCGAGTTTGTAACTAGGCACTGCCACAGTATAGGGCAGGATTCAGAAGGACTTACAGTGTTGACTATTAACACTAGCACTGACTGTGACCTTGATAATTCGATGATCTTAATAAATCTTTGATGTTCCATTCTCAAAAATTATTATGGTAGTTCTGAATATTTTAAAACTATAGATCCTATTTAAAAAATTACTTATGCTTTTATTTGTTCAGGATCAAAAACGTAACCTCTCCACCTGTTTCCTCAAACTGTAAAATCAGGGAAATAAAACCTGCATCATGCATCTGGTAAGAAACTTACTTAAGAACTAGCCTGTTAAATATGTTGAGGATGCTGCAAGTATTAAAATTTGCTATTTCTTCCCCATATTGATTTGATTAAGAATTTCCCTTATTTTACTGGAGGGTGAGAAACTCCATGCATCAACAGAAATTATACTATTACTGCTGATTTTAAGTGTACTTTATGTGATTTTTAACAAATTGCGTGATGATATGCAGTTGTATAAAACCTTGTGAATTAATAATTTAATTGTAAGAGTAGACTATGCAATTTTGTATGGTATGTTTATATATTATATTTAAGATATAGTAATTTAAAGTGATATAGCAATTTCAAGTTCACATTCCAGAAAATCAAAAAAGGTGTCCTTTTTTTCTATGCTTCATACAGTTTTGCCAGTGTTTTATTTTCCACATATCCAAGGAAAAATTACACAATTTAGAAAATTTAACGTCAAATATTACAGAAGTGAAAACTACTAGACAGAACCTTTTCTAAAGTGGTAAGAATTCTAACAGTACATTGAACTTTACTTGCAGTCAGTTGCATAGAAAAGAAGTAAAAAGAAGACCTTGTGAATTAATTTCAAAACCAACAAGAAGCTGTTAGTTTTTAAAAAGCCACCAGTATTATAAAAACCGCAACCTTAAGAAAAAGGTGTTTGAATCCCTGAGATATCGTCTTAACTTTCCCTTGACATTAGCAACTTCCCTAGGAGTTTTGACATACCTCTTCCCTTCCCATGGCCAGTGCCTACAGGTACAATAATCCTTGTTTAAAGAATTATTCTTAAAATAGATGGTAAGGAAAAAAAAAAGTCTAACAAAACTAGGATGTATTCTGATTATGAGAAAAAGTACTAGTCTGGCTCTCTGATGAGGATGGGGAAAGCAAGTACAGTACTTAGACAGAAGGTGTTGAGAGTGTAGGAAGGAGGTACAGTCTTCTTTCCTGGCTCAGTGGTAGGCACACTGATGGAGTATTGATAAAACTTCCCATGGATCCTAATGAGGTAATTAAAGCAACTAGGCTTCCGGGGGGGGGGGGGGGGGGGGGACGGGACGGGACACACACCACCAAAAAAAAAAAAAAAAAAAAATACAAAAAGAAATCCCCAACAAACAAACTCCAGAGGGTCCACATAAAGTAGCATTCTTGTGAAGAGACTTGCACCAACATTACTGTTCAACCTCTTCTGTTAAGGACTTGGAGTTCCTCAAGATAATAGAGAGGAACAAAATATTACTACTATACTGACATGTTAAAGAAATTACCTTCCAGAAAGAAATCTGCCTGTAGTGGTGATTTTAAAGAACATCTTTGCACAGAATTCTTTGTACTGTTAAAAGTGTAGCAAGCAGAGCTCTGGACAAACACATACTGATCCACAGTACTGTGTCAAAGACTAAGACTGGATTAAAGAAAAAAAAAAAATCGTCGTTCATAAGCTTTTTTCCAGGACCATAGGAAAATCCAGGCTGGAAGGGGCCTCAGGAAGTCTCTAGTCCAACCTCCTGCTCAAAGCAGGGTCAGCTCTGAGCTCAGACCAGGTTTCTCAAGGCTTTATCCAGCTGGGTATTGAGAGCTCCCAAGGATGGAGGCTGCACAGCCTCTCTTGGCAATCCGTTCCACCGCCTGACTGTCCTTGTGGGGAGAATTTTCCCTTGTATCCAGTCTGAACCTTTTTCATTTCAATTTATGCCATTGTCTCTTGTCCTCCTACCATACATCATTGCTGAGCCTGGCCTCACCTCTTTGATTTTCCTCTAGATTTTGGAAGGCTGCTATTATGTCACTCCAAAGCCTCCTCTTCTCCAGACTGAACAAAACCAGTTCCCTCAGCCTCTCAGTGTCAAAGTTTAAAAAAAAGCTCATTCTCAGTAAGGGTAATGCAAATACAAGCATTTATGAAAGAAGTGATGACCCTAAGATGACAGTCTAAAGAAAATTAAACAAGTGGACATGACTTGTATAGCACTGATCTCTCTGAATGCTAGTGGAAATTAATACAATCAGAACCTTGTGGAATTAAACCCTATTCGTATACCAGGAAAAGCAATATATTTTCTGTGCTTACTAAGAGTGTTTTTATCAAATATCATGTGAAATGCTCTAATAGGCAAAACTGAATTAGCAATAGCTGTGTACCTACTAAGAAGTCATATGCCGCACTTCATTAATGCACCAGGTATACTCTAAAATAAAACTTGGAACAAACTGCAGGCCTTAAGGGAAGAAAGTAAATGAGTAACTCTGTTGGAAGGGTATTATGACATTAGTTTGTAAAACCAGTAATAAACAATGAGCTAAGATGCACAAAAGACAGATGGGTAAAACCTCTTGATCATTTTAAAGGTAGTTTCAATTATTTAGTTCATGTTAACTCTTTTGGATCGTTTGATATACACACAAAAGGGCAACATTAGACCTTTCCATAAGCATAACTCTGGATTTTCATCTGCAATAGCATATGGTAATATTTGCTAAATTGCCCTTCTACAACAGGTGCTCTATTTTATGAGGTAATACTACCTGTCCCTTTAATGTATAAAGTCATAAAGGAATGAAATTGTTTCCAAGGTAAATGGGACCACCCATTCACTTCATCCTATGTAAGAATTGGAGGTATCAAGGTGCAAGCATGCAAGTGACTATGAATAACAAATTAGGGTCATGTACTACTTTGATTTATGCCCAAGTATCACCGAAATTCAGACATTCAAGATGAAGGTTGTGCATTTAGCTTCTACATTACAGCCATCGTGACAGCTGGATAGCTAACAATTTATTATCAAATGCCACAACTGGTATTGAGTGGCTTGAGCTCACAGAAGTCTCTGATGAGCTTATCTGGGGCTGTGGAGTGCACAGTATGTCACTGCAGTGACATGAAGATGCCAGTCCTCACATGCGTGGCCTAAGAAGGCTAATTGTGCAACTTTTCCAAACAGAATTTACCCCTTAACTCCTTCATTCTAACAGCAAAGATCCTGCCTTCAAACCTACTAATAATCTGCAGTTTGCTACACATTCAGCTATGATTATTCATTTAAGAAAATGGCATAACATAAGGAAGTAATGAAAATAATGTCTGTTCTAATTCTTCAGCATGCCCACACCAAATAAATTGTTTTAAAATGGCTGAACAAATTCAGAGTAACTGAGCGCTTACACAAATGATGAGCTGATTTACCTCCTTTCCTAACATTGCCCTCCCAGGGATAAACTCATCACTAGTGAATTCCATTTGAATTATTTTCCTCTAACAAATTAAACCAAGGATATGGCCTATGGACTGGTTTAGGAACACATCAACTGTGTTGAAGCTACCTAATGATTTTGCAGTCTTCTTTTTTACCTATGACTTTGCAGCAGATTTCAATACTCAATTTCCACAGGAAAAATCAGAATATCCACTAGATCACACAATGCTAGAAGTGCTAGGCCTGTCAGTAATGATCAGTGCAATAGGTGGACAAGGCAGGACTGCAGAAACCAGAGGCAAAATTCATTTCTTACACATAACATTCCTTTAAACAAGCCAGAAAGAGGGGGTTGAGGTTGGGCTGGAAATGGTTCAAGGAGAAAGGGAGGGTCATGACTAAAAGCAGGAAAAGATGAAGGGGGAGATGAAGGGATAAGGAGCTGTAATAATGCTGTTTCTTACTGATACCTTTATAAATTTATTGTTTTTTGCATAAGTATAATGATAATAAAACAGTAATTTTCTGCACCTTTGATACATGCTCTACAAATACACAGTGACAGCCATAGCCCTGAGAGCTTACAGTCTGAACAGATGAGGCAAATAAAGGGTAAAGGGCTCAGACAGAACTGACTTGCCCCAGGCTACACCACTTGCAAGTGACAAGAGGGTATTTTTACGGCTGCAGCTATTGCTTCATGCTGTCTTTTCTACAGTAAAAATACAAAGCAAAGTTAGGGTTTGTGCAGGTGAGAAGAACCCAATGAGATGTCAGCGCTGCTTTGAGCAAACAGGCGGGTACATCTATGGCTTGCCTGTTACCTGGTTTTTTGCATGGGCATGCCAGAGCATTACTGCCAGGTGCTGGATAACACCCCGGAGACCGGGGTCATGCCCTCTTTCCTAGACACACAACAGATACATCAAAAGTGATATAAAACATGATAGACTGTCTCATTCCTTGACACACTTGCATTCTGTCCCTAAGCATTATGGCTGGGGACACAACCCAACCCAGCTGCTTAGGTTATTTTCCCTGAGCAGTTTCAGATCAGTTTTCTGCCATGGCTGGTCTGCCACTCTCCAGCTGCAGAAAGTGCAAATGGGACTAACTGGAGCCTCCTGAGGTTCGCCACAGCACTCACCCATTCTAGCCCTGCCATCATCAGTAGCACCTGCACCACTGCGAGACCCACCCAGGAGAGAGAAATGTTGATGAGACCTAGGATGGGATGAGAGTAACACTTGTCATCAGAGGCAGAGAGGAGCTGGGGAGACACCTGCCAGTCACATACCTGTTGTGCCCATATTTCATCTGTTATAGTTAGCCAAAGAGAGCACATAACTCAGTCTTGCTTTTCCTCAGCTGTTAACTTTGGCATCAGGCTGCGGCTGTGAAGTTCACGGTCAGCCCAGCACAGACCTTCAATACCTAAGAATTATTCTTAGCGCAGCTGTTCCACAGGGTGTAAAGTTGCTGCGGTGTTCCCTCAATCTAACTGAAAAGCAGCCGTGCTATCTCCATGCCCTTTGTCTTGACAATGAAGACTTCTTTTTAATCCCCAGATCAGCCTTGCTAAGCAGAAGAACATAAACATGACTTTTATAAAAGGACAGTTCCCACAGATGCTCATCTCTCACGTTAGTGTTCACTACCGACAACTCCTCTTCCGTTATTTAAAGTTACTTCTGAAATTATTCAAAACCTCTAAATACGTGTTACTGGGTTTCACCCACAGTCTATTTTAGTACAATGGCAGACAGAAGACCTGTAATAAACTCACAGGCGTAAAAAGGCATGACGCCTGCCACGAGACCATACCTTTTGCAGTTTTCCTCTTTTTAATCATGAAGAGTCCCATGTTACAAGTAAACGGCAAGAAATCCCCCCCCCCCCCCCCCCCGAGGAAATTATACACCTTCCCTTCCCCCCCTTCTCCCTCCTGACTCATTATTTCTTTTCCACACATGCCGTCTGCAATGAAAGGACGTGGAAAGAGGCAGAATCACACACACACATCCTGCTTCTGGATCTCAAACAGTAAATCTCCTGGGGACACAAATCTCCCCCGCAAAGCATACATAACAAATAAGAGCATTAAAAGCTGTAAACACAAATCAGTAAACTGCCGCTTCCCTCGCTTGTCAGAGAAAAGTCCCCCTGCTGCTCCGCATCCCCCGAGGGACGGACGAGGGGATTTTGGCAGGAAGCCCGCTCCGCTTACCTTGATCATGCTGGCAAAGGGGGGCTTCTTCCCCTGCGGCGGCGGAGCGGGGCTGTCGGCGGGCCCGCCGGCTCGTTTCGGGCAGCGCTGGTGCTGGAGCCCCGCCGATCGCCGAGCCCCCGGCTGGGGCTGCGGAGCGGTCTCAGGGGCCGGACGGTCCGCCCGCGGGCGCCGCCGGGGCTGCTGCTGCTGCTGCTGCTGCTGCTGCTGCTGCTGCTGCCGCCGGGGCCGCTGCCGGGGCCGCCGCTGCCGCCGCTGCTGCTGCCGCTGCCGCCGGGGCCGCTGCCGCCGCTTGCGGGCTCCGATTGCATCAGCGGCGAGGGCGGCGCGCACGGCGGCCAGGAGAGCGGCGAGGGGCTGCGGGCCGCCCCGCCCGGCTCCGCCCGGCTCCTCCCGGCGGGCAGCCGCACCCGCACCTCCCGGCGGGCCGCCCCCGCCGCCCCGGCCTCGGGAAGCACCGGCAGCGCCGCAGCCGGGGTCGAGGCCGGCGGGAGCTAACCCACCGCCCGCACCTACCCGCAGGGGCAGGTCGGCGTAGCAGGGTCAGTGGTGGCCCGTCCCTAAAATGGCCCCGCACCCTGCGCTGCGCCTACCAAGGGGAGACAGTTAAATGCTTTCACTGTAGTGTATACTGAGGATAACACGTTATTCTTACCCCTCTCCCGTAACAAGCATTAAGAAACTCATCATTTTCAGTCTCTGAGTCATTTCCTCCTTCTTGCGTCCAAGCTGCCTGACACACCAAACACCTCACAGTTCATCCCTCCCATCGCTAGCCAGCCCTTCAGCTCTCTCACTGCAAGGCAGGATTTCCCCAGGCCTTCCGCCTTCCACCGCTACGTGCACAACTTGCGCTTCATCCTCCAGCCCTGGACACGAACGCAGGAGGGGCCCACACAACCCATCATACTTGGAGCCAGCTGGGATTGCCAGATGTTTTGCAATGGGGCTCTGGGTCCTCCCCCTGCTAACCAGTGCCTAGTCCATGCTGAAGTCCATGTAGCTGCACCTTCACAGCTCTTCGTACCTCAGCTGCCCATCTTACAGCCGGCTGGCATGTACTACCGTGTCTGATTTCTGGGTGGAGGTACCTGGCAGGCAGGTGGCCAGCACCTGAAGACAAGAGAATAAACATCAGAGTCCAGTCTACTCTGTTACTTCTACTGGTGCTGCTGCCAGGCAAACTGTGTAGTAGCGGTACAACAGAAACGTGAATTTTTAAGAGAAAATCGCAGCGTAACCACAGTGCAGTGTTCACAGCGTGCTTACTTTCATCTTTAGTGGTCTTATGGTTAAGTCTTTTCTTCCTGTCCTACTGTTTTCATAAACGTTTTCCCCTTCCGATCTGCTGGGGAGTAGCTGTAGAAAGCAGTTTCATCTCAGTGATACTGTCAAAAGTGTCAGGTTCTGCTTTGCATGACGTAGGTGAATTATTCTTTCTTCTGTAGTGCCAGAGATTGGTTACATAAACATGAGTAGATCTCTGTTCCTGCCCCTCTTCAGCCAGGTAAGAAAGTGCTATTTAACGAAACTACAAAAATTTGGATTCCAAAGAAACACTGGTAAGCGATCCTACCCAAAACAAAAGTTCATGTGAACAGTAGTGTTTTAGTGGCTATTTAGGAGAGAAGAAAGATGGAGCAAAAAACAGGAGGCGGAGAAGGCAGCAAAGAAGCATCAGACAGATACAATTCATCATCAGTGAACTACTACTCAGCACTCATGAGAGCAATTCAATCCATTCACGATGAATTATCTTCAGATTACAGCCACAATGTAGGAACAACCATGCTGGGTCAGGCCAAAAGCCCATTTAATTCAATATCCTGTCTCCGACAGTCAACAACAGCGATGCCTATAGAAGAGTTACAAGAACAGAATAAGCACGTAGGGGCACTTTCCTGAAACGCTCTTTTTGCCTCAAGGGGTTTGTACCACAGCAATTTCTGAAAGATGGATTCTTTAGGCTTAACAGTTCTTTGTGGATTTTTGTTCTATTAATTTAATTGTTCCTTGAACCCATGTAAAATTCGGCATCTATAAAATCTCGTGCTAATGAGTTCCACAATTTAGCTCTGTTCTGTGGAAAAATACATAATTTTGTTTTATTCTGAACTTGCCACTTGAAAATTTCACATCATGCTCCCTTCTCCTGATATTGCGAGACTGTAAGCACAAACGAAGATCAAAATATTCATCCCCTCTATGTCATTTGTGATTTTACAGACTACTGTTGAATCCTCTGTCAGCCATCTCCTTTTTCCAAATGAAGAGTCCTAATCTTTTTAGTCTTAGTATAAAACTGGTTCCATACCCTTGATCATCCTTGATTTAGGATGGGGACATGAACTACAGAAAACTCTCAAAACGTAGGTTGCCATATTTACTTTTAATTTGCTTTTTTTCCTCTGTTTCTTCTCCTAATAATGCCTGGTGATCTGTTTCCTAATTCGACTGTTCCTGAGCGCTAAATTGAACTGATATTTTTACAAACTATCTAATTCCCAGATTCCTCTCCTGAAAGGTAACAGGTCATTCATAACCCATCACCATTTACATAGATTTAGCAATTTTTTTTGCCATGCGCATCATTTTACACTTGCAGACATTATTATATATTATTTTGACAAGTGTGTACTCAATTTCACGAGGTCCTTCTGCAACTCTTTGCATATAGCTCTAGTGTGGCTGAATTGTTTAACACCATTAGCCTGAAGGTTTTAATCTCATCAGCAAACTTTGTCCTTTCTCTGTTAGCATCTATTTCCCTACCATTTTCTCAATCGTGCACTCTCTCTCTCTCTCTTCTGTTTCTTATCTTTTATGCAACTAATGAGAGCAACCATAAAAGCACCTTTCTTATGGAAGCTTATTTGCTATGAGCCTTTGGTAAGGGACCTTGTCAAGTTCTTTGGAAATCCAAGTAGATCGTATCAATTGGACCTCTACTGTCTGCATGTTCATTGAATCCTTCAAAGAAGTTTCTAGATAGGCAGGTCAGGATTTCTTTTCAGAAAAGTCATGCTGAGTCTGCCCCTCAGTGTGGTATTTATCCATATATACTTTTGCATTCCTTATTGTAGGTTCCACAGTTTCTCCAGACTTACCTCAGTATCCTGAATCCCTCTAGAAAAAAAGCTGTTTGAATGCAGTTTTACTGTTTCCAGACCTCAGTTTGCCAGTTGGAACAGTACTGTGCTGTGAGCCCTTTTTAAGTTCCCCACATCGTGCTCCACCATAGAGATGCATTTCAAGTTATCCTCAAACTACTGCCAACTATTGAGGTACAGAGCAGAATCCACAGCCTGGGCATAACTAAGAAACAGGAGAGGAAAGGAAAGGGAAAGGGGAAATGTTGTCTAAACTACAGAGGATTTGTGCAAAGCCAAACCACCAAGTTATCTAGGGTATATATTAAAAAGATCTTTTTATTGATAGTCAAGCTGGCCCTGAACTTGCAAATAAAAATCAGAAAAAGGAGACCAAAACTCAGAAAAGCTACAGAACTTAGCTCGAAACTTGCATCTTGCTGCAACACCCCAAAACCTGAAATTGCCATTAGTAAATGTGCCATACAGACATACTTTTGCAGCGTTGGCTTGCATTGCCTCAATCTAGGTACACTTCCTTTTGTAACACTCCAGAAGTTACAATGCAGGGGACATTGACTTTATCTTCACCTCTACTGATTCAATCAGTTGTATTAATCCATTAATAACAACATAAATTTTCTACATTCTGAATATTTCCTTTTCATAAAACAGGCCGTTGTTCATTTCTACGCTAGATTTTCCATGAATGCAAAGCATTCTGTGAACGCTTGACAGCACTGTTAAACTTCAGAAGTTTTAATGAGTCAGTTTTTCACAGATATGAGAGAATTAGGTAATTTATACGTTTCAAGTCCAGAGTGTTTCCACAAGTTCTGGAGATTCACAAGGTGAACAGGAGCTGTGATACCTGGGGCCCTAGGGGCAGATTATGTTTGCAGAGCGGCCACAAAACCCTGTGATTAGTATGTTCCGTTCCTTTTCCTGGTCTGCACAGAAGCTGTGCAGAAGAGCACAGCATTCCTTCTGCTTGCTGTGGGCTCGTGAGTGGAATTTTTGCAGAAGACAAAAGGGGTTTCAATCATGCACGTTATCCAAACCAGAACTGAATAAACTCACATTTTAGCCACAGAAATGAGGAACTACTGTTGGGAAAATGAAAAGGCTCTATGATATAAAGCCAAATGGGGAATTTTGAAGGAGGCGGCTTGTATAATTCCCTAATTCTAGAAGGAATGAAAGGCAGAAGCCCATAGCTTGACACACTTTCAAAGGTTTCCTCTTATAACCCCAGTCTGCAGGAAGAGAATAGGGTGAAGGTGGGTAGAAACCAGGTTTTTCATTTAAGAGAAAGCTGGGATTCTGAGAATTTTTTTTTCCTTCTGAAAAGGAATGAAAACTCCCTGTAGTAAAATGTGGGGAAAGCAATTTTGATTCAATCAAAAGGTATCATTTTGACAAAATTTGCATTTCAGTTTGATTTTGATCTTTTAAAATTTTCAAAGCTTTTTGTAATGTAAGCCCTTTTGAAATGTGCTCCAACACTATTTAAAAAAAAAACAAAATAAAAATGTATCTTTTTCAAAAATATCAGAATTGTATGTTTTGATCTTTCTGAAATACTTTGCTTCTACTTAGCTTTTGTACTAAAACTCAATCATGCTTAGTTTCTGCAACTGCATGAAAGTGCATTGGCACAAATATTTAAAATAAGGACACATCAACTTTCATCTAAAATAGTCTTCAGGGAAAACCTGTAACTGATTTCAGTCCCAAAACTAAAACTCTTCAGAACAATTAAGAAGGTAACTGCAGGACATGATTTTCATATAGCTGCCTTGCAGAGCTGAAAATGTAGTTGTGGAAAGTTTTTAAAGTGAGGGAAAGAGAAACCTTTGGATGAGCATCAGGTTGGTGGTGTAGGAATTTCCTAACAGGAAAAAAAAAAAAAAAGAAAAAGGTAATATGTAAACATTGTATGTATATATGTGCTCATATATGTACAAAATATTAGAGTAAGGTGATTTTTTAAATTATTTTTATTTCAGAGAAGGATAGGTCACTAAGAGTCTTGTCATTTTAGGCTACAACAGAATGACAGGCGAAGCTGGAATAAGCAGCCTTATACACAGAAAGCAATGGTTGCAATTACTAGTCTTCATTTTGGAAAAGGAGAAGAAAGAGGATTTTTTGTCAAAACAAAGATAAAGGCTCAGTGGCCTCTCTGATAGTCACAGGCACACATGACCTCACGGAAGGGCTCGAGTGAGATGCAAGCCTTCAGTGGATGTTATTTTCAGAGAGGCAAGATCTTTTTGTGGCAGCACCTTCTCCTGGTGCTCATTTCTTCATTTCCAGCCTCATGCCATTTTTCCACCTCCTTGGACATGCCAGCTCCGCTGTGTGTGGGCTCTGCCGTAAAACGGATTAATAGAGCGATCTGGGTTTAAAAAAAACCCAGATAAAATGCATGGGAGTAGGAAGTAATTGTTGTAGATGCTAAAAGGCGGGAAGCGTCTAAGCTGGCATCCTCACAAAGAAGCAGGCTGCATAATTACCCTCTCAGAAAGAAACGTTAAAAAACAAGAGTTGTGAGAGAAGATAAAGGGCAAAGCAGCCGCAGAACACCTGACAACCAGGAAAACACTAAGAAAAAGGCTGAAAGGAAAAGGCCTGCATGTGTGAGGGTAATTGGAACCAAATAAACACAAGGTCTCCTGCCCTTTCATTCCCACCCACTCGGGGAAAAGGCATTTTACGCATTCTTCTCAAGCACTTTGTGAATGTGTCACTTATTTCTGCCCTGAGAGGCAAGAAAAACATTACGCTTTGGGAATTAACCGAGAACAGAGTTTGTTTCCAACATTTCTTCCAGACTTTGTTTTCTAGCTCCGCTCCTCTCCTCCGCCTCCTCACAGCCCCCTCAGTGGCGGCCGGGGCAGGGTGGGTGCGGCGCGGGGCCGCTCCCCGCAGGCCCCTTCCAGAAGGTTCCGGGCCACCACACCTGCCTCGCCTCCGCGCTGCCCGCCCCACAGCCCTGATGGAAGGGGGCTAGCTGCCTTTGCGTCGCGCAAGGGTAAAGCGTCCATCCCGCTTCCGAAGCACAGCCTTCCGAAGGCACTTCAAACGAGTTCGGGTGCCCCAGAGGCGGGGATGGGGGCACGGGGAGACGCTGCAGGGTGGCAGCAGCGCCCGAGGGGCTCGGTCAGCAGCAGAGCCCCCCCTGGGCTGGCTCCATCCCAGGCTTTAGCACCCGGACCATGTGAATCCTGAGTTCTCGTCAACATCAACCCGCTCCTTTGCCTTTTAAGGGAAGCGCCATGACTCCTCACCAGCCCATTCTCACCATCCAAGGTAACTCCCAGAATTTCGTAACTGCCAAGTCGCTTCTTTCTCCCCCACTCAGGCCTGCTTAAAAGCTGGCAGAAAAGTAAGAGAGGAGAAACACCTGATATTTTGTGCTGTTGGGTATTTTTGTTTCTGGAGGCTAACAAGTTGACGATAATTCTCCACATCAGTTCATAGAATCATAGAATTGTTTAGGTTGGAAAAGACCTTTAAGATCATTGAGTCCAACCGTTAACCTAACACTGCCAAGTCCACCACTAAACCATGTCCCTCAGCACCAGTCTACACGTTTTTTCAATACCTCCAGGGATGGTGACTCCACTGCTTCCCTGGGCAGCCTGCTCCAATGCTTGATAACCCTTTTGGTGAAGAAATTTTTCCTAATATCCAAACTAAACCTCCCCTGGCACAACTTGAGGCCACTACCTATCACTTGTTACTTGGGAGAAGAGAATCACAGAATCATAGAATCGTTTAGGTTGGAAAAGACCTTTAAGATCATCCAGTCCAACCATTAACCTACACTAACAAGTCCACACTAAACCAATCAAGGGTAGACTAGACTAAACCATGTCCCAAAGTGCCACGTCTACCCGTTTTTTGAACACCCCCAGGGATGGTGACTCTACCACCTCTCTGGGCAGCCTGTTCCAATGCTTGACTACCCTTTCCGTGAAGAAATTTTTCCTGATTTCCAACCTAAACCTCCCCTGGCGCAGCTTGAAGAGACCAACACCCACCTCACTGCAACCTTTCAGGTAGCTGTAGAGAGCGATAAGGTCTCCCCTCAGCCTCTTCTTCTCCAGGCTAAACAACCTCAGTTCCCTCAGCCGCTCCTGCTAAGACTTGTGCTCTAGACCCTTCACCAGCTTCGTTGCCCTTCTCTGGATGCACGAAGTTAGACGGTTAATGATAAAAGCCACTCAGCCAGGCCACCTGGAAGACTCGCTGCTGAACTGCTTGGTTCCAATAGGAAAACTAAATTCATATTTAAAGAGTGACCTAATGTGATTTTTTTGGGTGGTGTAAGACATCTGGGGCAAAAAATGCTGTTTATTTCAAAGCGGTAGAATTAAATTGTAGAAATCAATGTGAAACCTTGATTTCCCTGGTGTTACTGGAAGAGCTTTTGAGTGCCTGGAGAAAAGGAGGCAGCGAGGCAGCTGGGCTGTGGCAAGTGAAAAGCCCGCCTTCCCGGTCTCCAAATTACAACCCGACTGCTTCAAATCCTGCCAGCGGAGAGAGGGCCGACGTGCAGCGTTTCGGCACGAACAGCTCTCTATAAAAAGCTCAACATCTGCTTTGTGTTTTAAAGCCACATTGCAGTTCCCCCGTTGAAATTAAAGTAAGCTTAAAAAGACTCCAGAAGCAGACAACAAACCGGCCAGATATTTTCACGACGTTTTTCGGGTCCCACTTACCAGCCATAGGACCCCGAACTGTCGGCTCGTTGCCTGGCGGATTTGAAAAGGCGACGGTAAAAGAAGTTACCGTCTGCCCTCGCCCACCTGAGGTAGCACCACTTGATCTCCAGGCCCCGGCTTTGCAGGTGTAACCCCGCTGGGCTGCCTCAGGGACCCTGGGCAGCGCAGGCTCCGTGCTGGTGCTCACAAGGAGCCGATGAATCCCCCCCCCCCCCACTCCCCGGGGGCCTCCGCCGCCCCCTCCCCGGTGGCCCCCGCGCCTCCCGCTCCCGCCTGGCTCCCCCTGGTGGCCGCGGGGGGGCCTCGGCCCGCCGGGTCAGCACCGCCGCCGCGCCCGGTCGCGGATGGGGGCAGCCGGGGCCCAGCCGGGATTCAGAGCCAGGCACCGAAAAAAAGGAAAATCGAGAGGTTGTGGGTCACCTACTTTTTGCCCGCGGTCAGCTACGCCGTCAACTCAGCGGTGCGGGAGGCCAGCTCTCGGTTATTAACGTCTCGGCTCCTGGATCTTAATGAGATCTACACCCCTGTACCAAACAGCGAGGTCAAAGGTTGGGGGGGAAAAAAAAAAAAGTTGAAAAGGTTGAAAAGGTGAAAGGGTGCCCTTTCAGCGGAGAAATTCCCGTACGTGGTAACTCAGCTAGGAACCCAATGCTTTTATGAGCTTTCGGCATCGTGTGCAATAAGATACTCCAAACCTAGGTATGTTTACAGGAGATCCATCACATTCCCCAGCAAAGTGGTACTACTGCTTCAGTGAAAAATGGTATCTGCCAGAAGGTATACAGGAATGCACATGCTTTTCAGCAAGTATGCCCCCAGGCATGCGCTGCTTCAGCAGGTAAACTAGACACATTAATGACTGGTAAAAAACCAGCATAAATGCATTTCTATAAATAGATCTTAAGCAATATCCCAAATTATCAGTCCTAACACTTGGTTTGAGATCATAAATTCCACACCGAATTATTCCACTTCAGTCCTGTCATTTTTCTGTACATTGTTACATATTTGAGGAGGATGCTTTAGCATATAATTATTGTGCTGAAATTAGGCTTGGCAAAGGATTACAGCAGCTGCAGAATCTCTATGTTGGACTGAGCATGAGACCCAAGCCTTCTGAAAGATGCTTTAATATGCCAAGACCAATACTAGAGGGGTAAGGCTTAGAACAAACGGGCCACAAAGGCCAAATTCTGCTGGGTAAGTTAGTCTGGCAACGGCACACCAGTCCTGTCGTAGCTGGTAATGGCAATCTGCAGGGTAGAAGCACCAGCCAAAGCAAGCCAGGACATGGCAGCCAGAGAAAGAGAGACAGGAGTCCAAAGGTTGGCAGTGACATCTGAAGAGACAGCAGGGAGACATACGTACTTTATTCGTTTGAGGGATGTGGATTCTACTTTCCAGCCTGATAATCAAGTGAACCAGAAAAGCAACAACTAGACGAGTCTGTACCTTGAATTCTGTTGAGGAAACAATTTCAAAGTAATCCAACAAAACCTTGCCTTTGACATCTACTGCAGAGACATCTATCTTTCTTTGCAATGTTTTTGACACAGACTCTAAACTACAGTGGTACCATACTGGGAGCAGTAACAAAGTATGCCTGGTTAATAAATGGTAACTATTCACTGAAAGTAACTGGCCATGAGCTACATACAGATTAACGTTATACCTCTCCCAGTTTAACAAGTACAACTAGATGTAGCTGGGGTTTTTTCCTTTTAAATTAGGAAGTGGTAATTCTTTGGAATTGTTAGGATAGAACCAACCTCAGTAAAAGTTAGTCAAGAGGCTGGAACTTCAGTCAAAGTAAGTTTTTAGGGCATTAACTAGCACGTAGCACCAACACACCACCTCAACAACCAATTAACATCCCTGCTTCGCTGTTCTACTCCCTCTGTGAAAATCCTCAACAGCAGGCTGCAAGCTTGCAGTGCACCACAGAGCAGTAAACCCGCTATCCGGCCACTCTCTAGGTTATAGAGAACTCATGCTCATATTCTTGAACTAAACTGAAAGCACAGGGACTAGAACCTGCCCTAAGCTCTAGACATGTGCCCTTTTTTCTCCTAAAGTTTCAGTTATTTCCTCAGAAAGGAAAGGAGGTAGTTTAACAAAGAAAGTATTTCCCACGTAACTGTAATTTCCACATTTTGTTGTGATGTGTGTGAAACTGGAACCTGAATAACTAGGGGGATGTTTATGCAAAAGATTTATTTTGTAAGAAAGAGGAAACCTTTCCAGTCAAGATTAATCAAAGACACTATTTACTACAAAAGTCACAACAGTGTAAGATAGCCCAGTAACAGTATGTACTGCCTAACCTTTGGAAAGGAAAACTCGTCAAAACACTTTCTTAAAATGTGCACATAAAGAGACACAAAGACAATTATAGAAAAAGGTACCCATTTATTCAAGGTATGACAAGGATATTTACAGTATTCATTTGCTCAGAATAAGATCCATCCTTACGATTTTTAAAGCAATTATAAATTACATTTAAAAGGGGAAACATTCCAAGCATGTTTCTGTTAAAGATATTTTTACAACAACAGAAACACTTTAAGGCTAAGTCATTTTGACCTTTGCTGCCGCCCACATTTATCTTGGCTAAACTGTCTCAAAGACAACATTACCTTCAGGGATAAAGACTATGCTAAATTCAACACACAATTTTGTTCCCTCAGATGCTTTTCACAACAGTTCACATCCGACAAAAGTTGACTTTTGATTTAAAACAATGAATTAAATAAAAGTGAGATGAACTGCCTACACCCCGGCATTTCAGAGGGCTAAAAGATCACATACTGCAACACATTCATCACCTCTGAAAGTCATCATCAGATTTCTTGTTGATGAAGGTACTCCAGCTTACCGAGCAATTTGCTTTCAGTGAGAGCTCCATAGTCATGTGGTGCAATCCACCCTTCCCAACGCATTACTTTCCAAAAGGCAAGAACAAAAATCTTTAGGCAGCCGACTTCTAATGCAAATGATGAACACTGTCTGCTTTAAACAGTACTTGATTCCCACAGTACAGACCAGCGCTCTACCAAAGCAAACAAGACGAGTTTGCTAAACTGCTATAGTGTTATTCTCTAGGCATTTTAACACACAACAGGATCTACAGGAGCAGTTAAAATTGGTTCATCTCTTGAGGTAGAAGCCACAAGTCATATTTAGCCCTGTCTGTAAACCACAACTCACACAGCCATTTTTTGTCATTTGTAAAATAAACCCACTGATCTTTCAGGTGCTATTCACTGTAAATATAATGGCATTTTTTTCATTAAATCATTTTGTGCCCATTTGAAAAGTAAGTAAATTAAATGTTGGGAATAGTAGATTGTGGCTATTTATACAGTTGTAATAAAATAAAACGTCTTGTACAAATAAACTTTGTAGTGACTTCCAAAAGGGTTGGTATATGAGGATTCCTCTTAACAAGTTATTTTGGAAAATACCAATTTTAACTGCATAATAAAGAAAAAAAAAAAACACTTAAACAGTCATTAGACCTTTAAGACTACATAGCTACTTGAAATACTACCACAGCATTTCAGTATTTTTTTTTAGATTTATACATTTAAAGGAAAAGAATGTCAAAAACAACAGAAACCCCAAAAGCCTCCACAAATAAATTTTACTTAACGATCACATTGTGTTAGGTGAGGATACTACATAACTAAAATCTATTGAAAGTGCACGATGTTTAACATTCCAATAGAAGCAGAAATGTGACCCTTGCATTAGTAGGGGACATTTATTCCAGGTTAGCTCAGAATCTCTGTAACAGCAAAGTTGTTGCTGTGACCCATAGAAGTTTAAAGTTATTTGAAGATAATCCAAGCAAGAACTTACAAAACATGGAGATTGGCACTTGATCTTTAGTTAGCCCCATTAGCTCAATTTTCTCCCCAGAGACTCACGTACACAGAATTTTTAAGTTTTTGTTTTATTACTGTAAAAAATAAGTCGATGTGTAGTTCCAGAGTAAACAAAGAAACCTTAGCTTCAAACTATTTAAAAACAAAGGTTCAAATTTCGACAAGATACATTTCACAGAGTTCGTGTCAGCACCTTAACCAAATGCATTTTTCTGTGAATTAAGCATATTTCACAAAGTTTTCATGTTAGCGACAAGGGGCTACATTCTCATCTGGATGCACGTGTAACATGACGCAAGGAGAACATATTGGAAGGAGTGCAAGTCAATTTCCAGAGTTCCCTGTTGAGCTCTATGTGTTCAGAACCAACATTTAAGACTGAAGTTATTAAAGATTGACTTTTTGCATATTCTGAAACAGAAGGCAAATACAATCAACTTACATTTGGCTTTGAAACATTAAGATAACAATGTTTTATTTCAGCCATATATTTACAAAAATGTTATAACAGAACCGTGTAGGGTTTCCTTTTTTTTTTTTTGTCATAATACACTTAAAGATGAATAGTCATCTTAACCTTCATGCAAAGACGCATCTCTCGTTACACAAGAAGTTTTCCGTTTGTTTTTTGCACTCTGAGGATAGCAAGCAGAGGGTTGGATAAGTTTGGGTCACCCTTAGAAATGTAGGCCTGTTTGCTCTACTGCACCTTCAAAATAAGGAGGTAAAGTACAGGCTCCGTTAATTCCACAAGGGTTCATTGCCTCTAGCATGTTTTCCAAAAACAACAAAAGTAGTCTTCAACAGTTGTAACATGGGTTATTCCATAACTTTCACCTCTTCAGTTTACTTCTTGAACTCTGGAGTTACTTTCCTAGAAGCATACTTGCTGAGCTTCTTTTCTAATGTATATTGTTGACTATACATTTTAAATTAAACTGTTATGTAAAGAATGTAACAAGCTTTTCCTTTGTACACAACTTAATCTTTGTGCTGAGTATTCTTCAAAAGGATTTTATAAATAATACAATAAGTTTAGAATCAGTCTTCTGCCCTCTTGTCATTATACCATGTTGTTGCTTTCTCCAACTTTATCTACAAGCTGTAGAAAAGGAGACAAAAAGGTTTTAAGCTGCATGACATTTATGTACAGTGAAATTATTCTCAAATATTACTCGCTACTTGCACAGTTAGTATATGACTGAAAATGAGAGTCAAATAGTACTCACCAAGGTCTCATGATTTAGGTTTGTGAAAATTAAAAATCTTACATTGCAACTGTGTTTCTGCATGACATGTTTTTCTCATATAGACATTAACAGTGCAACATGAAGATGCAACAGAATGAAAAACGAAATAGAAGAATGCAGATAACACTGCTAGCTTAATGATTAAAACAAAACAATACAGTATCAGCCACACATGCATTAGTAGACCAAGTAAGATATTTCAACTGACCATTACTGTGGATTCTCTTCTGAGCCTACGTAGGCTTTGAATAAAACATTAACAATTATCTTTTTAAAACAGGATTTAACCCCATTATGATCAAATTAAATATGACTAAGTAAGATCAATTGACAAATGAAACATTCAATTGATCATGAATTATGAGCCAGAACTTGGCCCAACTGTAAGACTGGAACAGACGATCTTGAACACTATTTTTTAAAAAACAGACTGTATACATCTAAGTTATACCCCCCTATTAATTTTTTAGTAGTAGCTAGTAAAACTGTTGCTTTCAAAACTAGGGTTAGAAACGTTTGTGTTAAAATACACACAGAAATTAGCACAGTAAAAGTAGTTGACTGACACACCCTAGATTACCATCTTTCTGGCACCTGTTAATTGTCTTCAAATCCCTGGCTATTTGGTTAAGAAAATGGAAAACTGCATTTTAAAAAATACAAATCTTAGTAAGTAGCAAGATGTACCCTGGTCCAGTGGACCTTAATAAATATATTTGATGAATGATTATGCATCATGAGAGTTTTTGGATTCACCATACAAGCTGCAACTTAACACTGAACTAAACTGATTGCTTTTTCAGGCCACTTTTCATAAATATATCCAACTACTAAACAGAGAAGAACAGCATCCTCCTCATCGTACAGACAGGAGAAGAGGCACAGAACAGTGGCATGATTCGCCCATCTAGTCACCTAGGGCCAAAAGTGAAGCAGAACCCCAGCGTTCTGAGTCACAACCCAGGGCTCCTTCCACTTCACAATGTCTAAGCAGAGGCAGCTTCTGCAAAGGTGTCTTTTTGTTCCTTTTACATCTAGAAGTCTCTCACTGGGAATGAAGGTGATCTGTATGGTGCAAGAACTATACAGAAATATACTCAAGGCACTGCTCTAAAGTTATATTTGCTTTATTTCTGATGCATTTCTACTGTTGCTGTTAACAATGGAATAAAAAAAACAGTACAAGCTTCAAATTTTGCATGAAGTACCAAACACTTACCGAGCTTATACCGGGTAAATTCAAGAGATAGCCAAGAACTGGAACTCTTCTAATAAAGCCAACCACCACAGGAAAGAACCCCCTTTAGGTAAGATATAAGAAGATTGTATTAGTTTTTATAATTAAGCTATTCTCATATTGCTATAAAATGAAGAACTAGGAGGTATTTTTTAAACAAAGACTACATAAAATCTTGTAGCATGTTAGCAGCACATTAATTTTACCAAACATATCCAACATACATTCAGCAGAGAAAGAAGAAAACAGGAAAGAAACGTGTTATTTTTAAATGGACTTAATTTTCTTCATAGTTGGCAACCGTCAGTCAGCTCTTCAAAAAATAACTGAAGAATGAATACCTAACTTAGTCAACAGAACTGATGCTCCCAACTAATTTCTCAAAATTACCATACATATTTTGAGATAATTTCTTTTTACATTATAGGAAATACATTATTGCAATATCTAATATAAAACCAACTGAGGTTAACTCTGAGTAGTACTCTTTACATTAACTAAAGAAAATTAAGCATGACAGTGTTGTGTATTCACTTATTTGACAAATTCATGTAGTCAGGGATTTGAATCATGAGCCAGGGGATGTTGCCTAGCATAGCTGCTATGGGATAGCATAGTCCACTTCGTCCCTGCAGCAGGAAAGCAAATTTCAAATTTTCCATGGCAGTATCTCAGCTGTTTGCAGTCAACTGCAGCCATTCAGCTGGTGGTGGCATTCTGAGTTCTCTTTGAGCTATACATTCCCTGCGTAGAATAAGGATTAACATGTAATGAAGCCTCAGCCACACTGAAACACTAAAGTTTCACAAGTCATCATCCTCTTCACTACACTGGTAAGAACTATTTGCTGGATAATATCAATACCAGCAAGTTTTTTTGAAGACCAGATCATTTCAGTGGTCCAGTAAATTGTGATGCAGGGCACACAAACCACTTGTAACAGATTACAACTTGTGTAGCCAAGAGGAACGAATAGTCAGTATAGGCAGGATAATACTGTTAACCATAACTCTGGATGCCTGTACTCTGAACAAGGCTCCAAAAGCAGCTTAGAATACAACAAGAGATACTGTCCCATAATAGCCTTCTCCAGTGAATGCAATCTGAGCATGTGAAAGTATGGCAAGAGACTAAACCTCTGATGAGAAACTTGTGGCAGCATGTTAAGGGAAAGGCATTCTAGATTTAAACCAGAGTAAAATAATAATTGCATCTCTCTCTCTCACTTCAGTTGGATGCATCTTTAAAAAAAAAAAAAAAAAGATCTTTGCTATCTTCTCTTTTGTTTAAGTGTTCTTGGTCACCACTACCCAACCGTTGCTTTGCGGACAACACGGGCTCTGCAATTACTGCTACAGGCTGTATGAAAGGTGACTCTGTAAAAGTAGTCTAGATATGCAAGGTAACAACATACGAGTAAAGATTCTAGAGGGATCTGAACACCTAGTGGAACTGGTTTAGTGGACTAAAAATCAACAGACTGAAAAAAGTACAATACAGTGGTTTATATTAGTACTGTCTTAGTCTGAGTTGAAGTTACTTGAAGGAAAGTTACTAGAACTGCTAAACTGCTCTTGATAAATGTAAAGGTTTTCCACATAAAGGTCCTAGCAATCCACTTGACTGGAACCATCAGGATACACAGAAATGCTCATCCTCACAACATACTGCCCTAACAAATCCAAAGGTGTGTAAGCTGATCTGGTATTCCTTGGGCCTAAGAAAATCATGTACTTCAGAGACCAATGATAACCAGGGAAGTTTTTTGTTATGCAAGCAAATAGCAGGATCTTGAGGAACCATATAAAATGATGCTTGAGGAAAGGCTCCATTTTTAACTTCTTCAGAAAGAAGCAAGGTGCCAAAAACACGATAATGGTTGAAACGAACAAGACTGAAGCAAAACAAAAAGCTTTGTTGTAACTAGCTAACATCATAGCAAGGGATTTAGAATCTAAGAACTATTAAGCACTAGAAAATGGTCTAGAGATGTTTTAAATTAAAACAGATCAGGCAAACATTCACACCTGGAATTACCTGTCCCTTGTTGATGCTCTTCTGGCTAAGGGATAGTCCTAGTGACCTAGGGATAACTACTGACCTTCTATAATCCCTTCAACATTATTCTACCCGGCTAGCCCCTGGCTAGCACCAATAGATAATCCATAACCATACCTGCTTAGACACAGTAATTTATAATTCTTTTGAGATCTTTTACGAGGAGGGGTGTTTGGCTGGAAACACACTATACTTGCTTTGTACTGGCTGATTAAACCCAAGTGCTCCATGCAAGAAGTGACAATGTATTCAGTAAAATACTGTGATTTTTCAAAACACTTGCAGTGATAGAATTCAGAATAATACAGAGCAGAATAATAAGAAGCATACATTAAAAGCCAAGTTAAGATTTTTTTCTAAAATATTTAAGCATTTTATCTAAACTAAATACAAGATTAACATACAATTTTACCGAGTGGAAAGAAGAGTGCCATGAGAACAGTGATTTGATTTTGATTAACACGAAGTACATTATTTAGCCAGCAGCTAAATAATATGAAGTAAAAAATATGTTCAAAAAGATATTAAATATGTTAATCTAATGGTATTAGATAAATAAGCATTAACAGAAAAGTCTTCATCTGAACAGAAGTCCAAGAACAACTAAAAGCCTCTCTTCTTTCATATTAGCATATTTTGCACTTTGTTCTATACTGAAGTATGGAACTTCAACCATGCAAATAAAGATAAAATATAGATATACAGGTTGTAACAAGTCAAATTCTTTCACCATTACAATTGCATTTATGAAGAAGTTAAATGACACACTGTGAAAGCTATAACATGTATCAAGATTGCTCTTCAAAAAATAAGAATTGTCATCTTTCCTTAACTCAGTCCAGATAATGCTAACCAAAACTAGCAGTTCTGACTATACTAGGGCACAAGTGTAATGAAATGCCTTTTCACTGGGCTACCATAGTAATGAGACAGTACGGTTACAAACCTAGGATGTTTGTAACCAAGTATTTTGCCCCATTTGTTAGAGAAAAGAACAAACTCCCCACCAAAAAAAAAAAACCAAAAAACCTAAATATCTAAGTTGCCTTTTTTATGAGGAAACATTTAAACTTTCCACTGCTAACAACTTGGGTTTCCAGGTATTTTGAAGCTTTACAATTCTTTGGTTAGACATAAACAACATTACCAAAGTCAGTTTGGTATATGCCTCAAACATCAGCAGACTCAAGTCCTGGAAAAGTACTTACCAACTTTCTATCTCTTGCAAATGTAAATCAACAACTTTATATAAAACCTATCAAAAGTGAACTTTTAAAGGATGCCGCTTTGTCAGCTGTAATGCAGCAACACTGAATACATTTGTTTCTAGATACACCAATACAGAAAGTTATTTTGAAACAATTCTTACCTGAATAATAGGAAGAACCCATAAATTTCAAGGATCATTCCTATTAAAGGCCAACCAATGAGAACTATGAGCACGCCACCCAGGAAAAAGCCTGTTGCTTTCATTTTGTGTTTTTGAAAGAAGAATCTAAATGTTCTTTCTAAACCGATAACAAAAGACAAGCCAGCCACAAATAAAACCTAGAAAAGACAAAAAACAACCAAAGAAAGAAAATAGATAATTATATTCCTAAGTTTACGATGTAAACACACATATATTCCACAAAATTAGATTGCATTTCTTGCACAACTTCTTCTAATACCAAAAGATAGATGGTGAGAAGAAATTTACTAGTGGTTTTCTTATGTAAAGTCCATTTTAAACCTTGGTAGCAAGCATTCAAAACTCTTCTCTCAGCTGCTTAAAAAGTAAAGAGTCTACCTTTGTGAAGTAAAGAGTCTACCTTTGTGAAGTAAAGAGTCTACCTTTGTGAAGTAAAGAGTCTACCTTTGTGAAGTAAAGAGTCTACCTTTGTGAAGTAAAGAGTCTACCTTTGTGAAGTAAAGAGTCTACCTTTGTGGTCTCTGACAAACACAATCATGTCAAAAGACCTGGTGACAACAGTTATCTGTCCTGTAACATAAGTACAATCATTATCCACCAGTAGTGCTGAAGCTTAGTACCACTGACAGCAAAGGTTCCTAAAAACTGAGAACAGACATGTTACAAAAGCACCTCTGTTCTGTATCATGGACACCTTCGATAGCTTGTACTGATCTACTGAACAGTGCAAAGCCAAAAAAAGCTGAAGAGCATTATCAATTATCTTCCTTGGGTGTTTTTTTGGGGTGGTTTCTTTTACTGCGTGTAGTCTTTCTACCATTTACTAGTTTCAGTATAGACTGAACCCTCACACTAGTCCCAACTATTTAGAACTACCTTCAGTGTATTTTAGCAACAGGACTTGCAATTATTTCAGCTTGTAAGCATACATCTGGGCAACATTTTTGCTGAAAAGGGGATTTTACTCAAGATTATAGATGAAATTTAAGTTTTGTATGTTATTTAATAAACCACTTTCTTACCACCTTTTCCCCTTTCTGATACCACTTTTTTTTTTTAACTTTCTGTAAGATTACAGTACCTTTTCTTGCATTATCTTTGGTTAGCATATAGCCTGTCATTGTCTCTTCCCACCTATGTATTCACCACTTTCCCCAAATAGGATCTCATATTTCCACCTTACATTAGGAAAAGAAAAAATAAGCATTATTTTATTTTTCAGTCTTCCACTATATACTTCATTGATGGTTCAGAACGCTTCAACTAATGCACCCAAATTCAAAAATATGTTAACATTTTCCTCCAGTGAGTCTCAGTATTTGATTCTGCTGCCACAGAATGGAACCCACCAGTTTTGACCACAGACTTTCAGGCATCAGCAAAAGAGGACACAAACCTCTGTCAGGCTGTGCTCTTGTCTGGCTGGCAAAGCCGCGAACAGCAGAGGCACAGAGATTATCACATTCACAAAACACCCTGTCATTTTCTATTCACTTTGGACTGGGAATTTTGTGTACCAGAACGAGGATTTATTTTCTATCCTGCTTTAAGTGAAAACTTTGATTTGGTGAAAACTAAGATACTGAATCTCTCTACTATGAAGGGTGATCGGCTCTTCTAGACCCAGACCATCAGCAACTCATACTTCTTTCCTCACAAAGCACAGCAAAATTACATTTGCTAGCATGTACGGAACACCTCACTATTCTTATCCAAATAGATACTTATATTTGACAGTTATCTTACAAGATCACAAAAAAGAAAGCGTTAGTAATAACAGGCAATCTAAAAATCTTATTTGCAGCAGCATAACAACTGTTGAACAAGCTGCTTCTTATCTGACCAACATACCACAGGCCTGACCTGGAGCTATGATATTTAGATTGATGTGAGCTGCTCTAACTGTAATCAGGAAAAGTGATTCACTCGTATCACTGAGCATAACTCTTATAGCAAATTGCCACAGTATTTTTTGTGATCCAGTTTCAAACTGATAACATACTGTTCTATATGTAGGGGGGTTTTAATATATCATATACTTAATTCTAAGCACTGCAGAATCTAAGACTAAGCAGCAGGCACTTACATTTCCAATAGCCAAAAGAGCTTTGTCAAAGAAGAGTATCATTCCAAAGAAAAGGAAAAACACTCCAAAGCCTGTAAGTCCCATTCCAATCTCTGAAAAAGAAACAAATTTAGGCATGTAACAAAACATAGTACCAGGAAAAACTAATGCGTAAAAATTGTGAAAAAACTTAGAATGTAAATTGTGATAAACTTAGAACATCCAATCTACAGACATTTTAAATTTACAGAAAAACTCAGCCTGTATTATGACTACCTAAAAACTTTCCCGAGTTTACAAATATAGTAAGTCTTGTAGACACCAATAACTTCAATAACAGACAATGAGATCTTTGGAAGCTGCTTATCAAAGGAAATACCTTTTTGGAACTATATACTGAAATTGAATACAACAAAAAAAGCACGTATGCATATATGCATATGGCAGAGATATCCCTTGTGATTTACCACTAGTATGGAGAAAAGGATTGTTTTGTGAACAGATAATGGACTTTGTTTTTCATTTGCAACTTTTATCCCATTATGTTTACCACAGTAACATAAGTACCCTGGTCCTTTCCATCCTCCCAAGACCTCACATTCCACCTCCATAATCTTGCATAGCAGGCCCGCTTCCCCCAATTTCTGGATTGAACACAACTCAGATTAATGCTGTAGGCTCTCTCCGAGTTACACATGCGCTGACGGCTATTAAACACTAGCTTGGGTCTCCAGCCAGTTACCAGTTTTCACAAAACCAGTAGACACTAAATATCTATGCGTTTTGCGTCTCTGTTAAAGTTGCTCAAGAAATACTGGGAAGGCAAGAGTAGAATGGAAGATTTGTTTGTCTGAGAAACTGGGCTAGAAAAGTCAAGCTACAATTAAAGCTACCATTTTCCAATAGCTTCTGAGCTTGAAAACCATACTTAGATCCTACTTTTAAAATTAAACCTCTAAGGCCTTCCTTTGACTCTCACACAGGCTGAGTAGGAGAGGAATAACAGGAACAGCAGCAACATGGCTGCAAAAATCTTTGCATTTATCCATGCACTCACCCTTACATTATTGATATCCGTGTGACCAAAGAATTTAGAAACCTACAGGATACATAAAAACAGCTAGCAAAACCAGCCCTAATACTATAGACAGGCTGGCAGCCCAGTTTGTGTCTGTGTGTGTATATATACGTATTTTGAAGATCCCAGTAGTTTTGTATAGTCTAGCCTGAAACAAAGAACCCCACCCACACTATCATAGCCCTCACTGCTACTGTTAGCCAGATCTACCTAATGTATTTTAGTTGCACTTTTGACTGCAGTGTAGATCTGGTTGATCATTTACTGTTGCTTGAAGAGCTCAGGAGTAAAGGAGTATTATTCTGCGTATTTCAGAACTACCATTTAGTTACTGCAAAAAAATTTCAAAACAGCTCAGAGCAAAGGGATTTGTTACAGCAACGTTCAACTTCCCTAATTTTTTTAAGGGCTCATCTTTCAGCAAGGTTGCAGACCACACAGTGTTAAATCTCTAGTTCTACAATATCACCCGCCACTTTAAACTTTTGCTATGAGCATTTTAACCACCCAGAATTAAAAGTACTAAGTAACCTGCTACAACTGATTTACTGCAGACATTCTCAATACTCGTTTATAATGAAAAATGGAATCGCAAATTGTATTTTCAATGAATCTGCTGACTGAAGGCAATACAACAATTGCAATCTGGCCTTTTCTCTAGTACTCTTTACTTTAGAAGAGCAGAAACAATCTGTATTCTAGAAGGAAAACACTTGGAGGCAGGGCACCAAAGGACTTACCAGCTGCCAATAAGATAAATATGCAGTCATGGGAAGAGAGTATTCATTCCTCCCCCAGACACAGCACAAAGTAGGTATCTAGCAAGAAGGCAGAGGCCAACTCCCAACAGCTGCTGCAATTACTACTCTGACACTTCTCCTGTATCCACTTGAAATATGTTTGTAATCACCTGCTCCTACAACAGATTCAGATTCACTTTAGAAGTCAACCATATTTTGTGGTTAGTGGAGGGAAAAATGACAAAAAGAAAAAAGAGGAACATCACTCTCATCATCCCAAAATTACTGCTGAAAGAAGGTAAGTAGTCCAGGACTAATATTCTCTGTTGCCAGTATCTCAGTAGAAGGTATTACTGACTTGATTCATATCAGAATTTGGAAATATATTTGACTAGCATTCTTAAAGGAAATTAAAAAAAAAAAGCACTGACATTTTGTACATAATATTTGCAACAATGAACTAGGAATTTTTATAGGGGGTGTGAACTATTTTTAAATGCTTTCTCCTGCTTCACAAGAGCCTTCCCATATTACTCAAATACAATATTTCAATGCCTAGAAATGCAGAAACATATACTAGCCATGTGACATTTACTCTGGATTTTTTTAAATGATTATGATTTACCAAGAGGAGGGAGCAATGCTTTCTCAATGTTTCTGCAGAAATCCCGTAATCTGTGCAAGAGTACTGCAGCACTGTATCAGAACAGCTTAGTAGATATTAAGACTTAAAATTAAGATACATCACTTGTGAAAGTTCAGGGAAGACAATACAAATCCTCTATCTTTTGTGTACAGAAGAAGAGAATCATGTACCACAGGCTCTCAAAAGACAAAAATTAACACAGTTAATAGGTTATGAAAAATATTCCAATTTTAATTATTATTATTTTGCTAGCAGTATTTTTTTAGTATCGAAAAATTAATTTGTTTGGGAAAAATTAAGTGCATTCTTTTGCAATTACTGGTGATTTATAACACCATTCAATGAATCACTTAAAAACATGTTCTAGACTACAGCTGCAAATTTAACTTTCCAAACATCAACTAATACAGTGGTTCTCTCCAGGTATTTATCGCACTACTCCACCAGTGACTCTATGGCTAACTCCATATTTTTCTAAATGGCAATGAGTTTAAAAATATCTGATAAAATATCTTCAGAATTTCAGAAAAACAGCGGGAAAAAAAAAACCCTAAACAACCCTGAACTCCACAGTATATTACTTACTACTCTTAGCTCTGACAGTTAAAACCAACAGTCAGCACTGGAGTTAGCTGAAGGTCCCAATGAAGAACTAAAAAAAGGAAAAACAGTGAGTAGATCTCTTTCTGAAGATACTTTTCTTTTTTCCCCACCAGTGAATACTCTGGACAGGAGGATAGGGGAACAAGCAAAAGCAAAGCCCACAAGGGTTTAATCAATCAGAAATCTAGAAATGAACCCCAAGGGTTAATACCCATCCCAGTAACAGAGCACGGCACCTGAATTTCTCAAGACATCATTGACCTCAAATGTTGTTAACCTGCTTTTCTGCCTGTCTTCATCCTTGGCCTTGACTGGCTCTCCAATACCTCTGTTTCCAGTATCCTGCTGTCAAGTCAAACTTAGTTCTTTTAACTTTTTTTTTTACATCTTTCACAGTTACCCGCTTTCATAACTTTCATAGCTATGGTGCTTAATGAAGCACACTCGTTTCCTTTCACGGCAACCATGCCAGAAATGCATCATATGTGAGATGTGAATTTAAATCAGAGACCGAACATTATCCTTCACCATGCAGTTTAAACACTTATGAACCTCTTTACTTTGATTACTTTGTATTTTCCCTTCAGCATCTCTATTCCCAAGAATTTCTATTCAGTGAAAATAAAACTACAGTCCCACACAAGTACTGCTTTTTTCCCACTTCAGACTGAGTTTCTGGTCCTCACCTTAAAACCCCCTCAGTGTCACCTGCAAACGTTCAGCACAATAACAGCAAGTTAAGAGAAACACAGTAAAGCCACTAACGTATAACTAAGCGATTCCAAACCACTAACGTCCACGCGGAGGCATACTAGAAGACTTTAGCTAATTGTTACCTTTGTTTACCGTTCAGCTTTCATTCATTCTTGCCATCGGCACATCACAGCACCCCTGCCAACACGAAAGAGCTCGCAACTCGAGACAAACGCTAGCAGCGGCAGCGGTGCCGGTAAACCGTGCCCTCTCAGGACGAGGGAGCCAGCCCTGCCGAGCGCTCCTCTGGAGCCCTGCAGCCCATCTCACTTGCTGTTCTACCTGCCAGCTCAGGGTACCGCCGCTAGACCCGAGACCGGGGCCAGCCCAGCTTTAACAGCCCTCGCGAAGCGGCGGGGCCGACGGGCGCAGCCAGGTGAGCTCCGCCTGCGCCCTCCCGTTTCCAGCCGGTGCCCATCGGGGACCGCCGCGGGGTGGCAAACGGGCGTGCCGACGGGCCTCCCCTGCCTCCATAAGCCAGACCCCTCCTCGGCGACTCCCGCCCCAGCGCCAAGAGCCGCCTCTCCGCGCCGCGCATAGCCAGAGCGCCGGGGCCCCGAGCGGGGGTGGGCCGAGGAAGGAGACAAGCTCTCCACAGGAGCGCTCGGCCACAGCGGCCCGGGCCAGGGCCCTCAACCCCGACCGCTCCAACGGCTGCAACCGACGCGCCGCTGAAGCGCGAACAAAGGGCGAGGGCCCGGGCGGGTCCGGAACCGGCGGGCCAGGCCCGCCCCGCGCTGCTCAGCCACCACCAGGGTCCTCCCCCAGTCCCCACCTCCCCGCTCCACGGCTCGGCCGCCCCCAGCCCGCGGCAGGCGACCCGCTCTGCACTTCCCACCGCGGCCCGCCGATGGCGAGCGGGCAGTGCTTACTCTGGGTGTCCGAGAGGGAGATCATGGTGGCGGCGGGCGCGGGGCAGAGAAGCGGCGGCGGCTGCAACGGCCACGTCTTCCGGAAACACGCAGCCCCCTTCGCCTCGCCGCGGGGTGAAAGGGGGCCTCCGATTGGAGGGGCGGGAGCCAATCAGCAGCTGTGTTGTTCGCGCGGCCGCGCCCCCTCCCGCCTGGCTGCCCGCCTCTCTGCTGTCGCTGAAGCCGACGGGAGCCTCGCGGGACCGCTGCTGATTGGGGGAGAGGGGATGCACGTGATCCCCCCCGCGCTCTCCCCTTCTTAGTGATTGGCTGAGGGAAGCCGGCGGCGGAAGAGGCGGAAGTGGGCGGGGCTTGAGAGCCGCCCCTCCAGGTGGGAGCACGGAGCAGCCGCGGTGCCGCCGCGCGGGGGGTCGGAGCCGGCACGGGAGCGCGCGCCCCAGGGCTGTACCCGCCGCGCGGGAGGAAGGGGCGGCTGAGGCCGTTGGGGGCCCGGGTCTACCGGCCGGCGTGGCCCCGGCAGCCTCCGCCCCGCCTCGCCCCCGCTGCCTGCCCCCGCTGCCTGCCCCCGCTGCCTGCCCCCGCTGCCTGCCCCCGCTGCCTGCCCCCGCTGCCTGCCCCCGCTGCCTGCCCCCGCTGCCTGCCCCCGCTCCGATGTGCCGCCCACCAAGCGGGTGGCCGCCCTGCCCGGTGGTGAGGGCTCCGTCACGGGCCGCTGGAGGCGCGGGGCCCCCTCGGTGAGGCGGGCGCTCCCTGCCTGTCGTGCCCGCCGCTGGTGTTCGGGTGGCAGGTGCTGAAACGGCCGGTGTAAATATATCTCCCTGCTCTTGGTTTGGCTTTTTTTTTTTTTCTTTCTGAATGATTTTTTTTTTCTTAAGGTGCCTTCTCAGGGTTTTATGGCTGGATGGGGGATTTTTACCACTGCTAAGATGATACACCATGCTTGTGCAATTATTCTTAGTTTTATTCCCTAATTTTAAGGGTTCTGTGTTCGATAATGCTCTGTTAACATCACTCACTTCTTGAAGTTGGGACGGAAGAGCTTTAATTCGGAGGCTGGATAGAAGGCAGGGTAAGAAAGCTTCCGGTGCTGGGACACCGATTTAAATCTGTGTGGGGTGGAAAGTGGCGCTGGTTACTAACCTGTCTGTTTTAGGCACGGCCAGCCTGTATGTGCTTAGAGGCCTCTTTTTCCCCAGTAGTGGGCTATTTAGAAAAGGCTGTAATGGGATGAATTCACAGGAATTCAGCTGTTTCTACAGTAAGGTAAAACTGCCTGATAGCAAGATGCTTCCACTTGCCTTTTGTTCCCTGTGGTTTATGAGTTCATCATTATTCAGTTTCTTTGGAGCTGCGTTTTTGAGGAATCAAATGGTAATTGGAGGCCTTTGTTGGCAGTGGTGGTATAGGATCAATTATAAGCTATGCTGAGCTACTTCCTTTAGAGACAGGAGCTGAATTAAAGACTCTTCCCACTCCTTGGATAAGAAAATGGCATATGTTTCCTGAGCTATCGGCCTAGTGATATTTGTGAGGATTCTGTTTATGGGGGGCGTAGAAGTAGCACGTTGTGTTTACAGTGTGTCTGTGCCATAGCTACCGATTTTTCTGAATGTCCCTAGTTGCCATGTACTTTGGGGAGTAACTCGAATTATGTGGGTGACCTGAACACTGCTGAGTTATCTTATACAGTAATAAACCTCTTTCTGAAGTGTGGGCCTTTAACTTATTTGTAATTATAACCTCTTTCTGGCAAAGTCAGTGTTTTTTTCATGCATTCTTTTTTATATATATTTTCCCCCCCATTTATAGGAATGCAATAATATATTTATTGTGTTAGCATCAGCTCATAGTGAGGCTCCACTGAATGTGTTCCCTTTCACCTTCCCTCAGATTTGGCTCCCATGTATATAACAAATAGTTCAGAATTCAACAAGGGTAAGAGAATATCAAGTTTCTTGAGTTTTGTATTATTAGCATATAATACAACAAAGAATGTTGTTCAAAAAATTAGCCAATAAATAGAATTCTAAGTTCATCTCACTGATGGTGTAGTCAAAACCAGTCTTCCTTCTCTGAACCAAACTACCTTTCTACTTCCTCCTAGAAGATCCTATAGGTGTCATGGTGGCTACTTTTCTAAGGGGCACAATGTAATTTGCTCAGACTTTTCTGTAAATTAGTCTGTGAAGAGATGAAAAAAAAAAAAAAAAAGAGATAGGTTGAAGGTAGGTGAATGACTGGTCTATATTAGACCATGACTCATGTAGAAAATTTATGACTTGGTCAAAATTCACTTGGTTTCTTTTAGAAGGCTGGCGAGCTATAGCCTTAGGAATTGGTTGTGAGTTGGTATCTGTCCCTTTTGCAGATGGGAAAAAGTGTGTTGTCATCTAGTTGGGCATATTTATATAGGCAGATTAAATGAACCAGTACTTAAACTGTTATAGTAACACCTCCTATATTAATGAAGAATCTCTTGCAGTAAATTTCTACCAAGTTTAGAAGGATTACTTGTAAAATAATTTTTATTTTTTTTTATTTATTTTATTTTATTAGTGACAGTTGCTTGGTTAAATAAGGTCCCCTAAGGATAACATTCTCTTAATCTCCAAAGATGACAGCTGTTGCAGGTAATCCAGAATTAGTATTCAATATGTTCATTTTGCTATCTTTTAGCTAACAGACACAATAACCTGATGTTATTGATTGTTATTTATATGAATTTAATGTATGCAGAAAGGAGTTTGTGGGGTCTATGTTGTTATGCTTCAGATTTGAAGAAAAATTTCTTTTACTGGATAACTTTTTGTTTCTTAGATAAAAACTAAAACAAAAGCAGGTTTGTCAAGGAAATTATTTGGTTTTCAGTATTTTGAAAATATGCTTCATATTCTAAGATACTTTCAACTTTTTCCTGCTGAGTAATAGCGGGCATTTAGGAAGGCATATGTCCCCATTTTGTGCCATTTGTAACGAGGATATCTTTTTCCATATCATATGTTTTTGCTTCTATAAGCAGATTATCATATCTGCTATGCGTGGACCAAAATCTCTTATTTTGAGGGGTGAGGAGGGAGGAAGATATTTCTTACGCTGTTCTGACCTGGCTCTGAAGTGTTGATATGCGCTTGGCATGCTGTGGTATGTGTTAATTATTCTTCTAAACCCTGGGGACTGGATTCTAGAACACAATCAGTAATTCACACAGATGCATATAAGGATGTAAAGAGGCAAATTCCTGCCAAAAATTCACTAACATAACCCAAGCTTTGGGTGAGTATTTGCTTCGGATTTTTTAGATCTGAAGAATGGCTTGTGTTCACAAAAGCTTTTGTCCTCTGTGTTCAAACCTTGATGTTCAGCAGATCCTCTGGGGTTCTGCGTAAAAGGGAGATCTGAGTGCATGAAATGCAGCTTTTTGCTAATGTCCCTATTTCCATTTTTACTTGCTGAGATTATTGTTGCTTCTCACAGGTAAATGCTTTCTATTAAAAATGTTCTGATGGTGTGCTCACCTTGGAATTGGCTGGAATTCTTGTTGTCTTTGTAACACAGCAGCTTTAATATCAGGGCAGATGCACTATGCTTTTCACTGCTTAACATGCATCTGTGGAAGAGAAAATAATTTCAAGTGTTTCTCTGGAGAGGCACTGCTGCTGAGAAACTGGCTTGTGATATATTTTTTTTTCTCTATTAATCAACGCAGGCAGTGATAGTGTTGCATATCTCTTGTACACCATATTGGAGATGACAACTTACAGTATACCTGTGTATATGTGACCTACTAATATAAGAAATGCATTGTTAAGCCTTGCTAAGTATTTTTACATGGTGTATATGATATTAGATGCTATAATCTTATCAGTGGGCCTGTCAGGCTGTCTGTTTCTCTAGATGCTTTTGGTTTGTGTTTAATTTTGATTGTTCTCAATCAACAAATGAAATAAAAGATCCTTTAAGACTGGGATTAGCATGTTACTGTAGTCTCTATTCTGCCTTCACGTTGCTTTTCCCTTCAGTGCTAGAGGAGGTACTGGTTTCCATTGAAAATGAACTGCAGGCAGTGGAGATGCAGATTCAGGAGCTTGTGGATAAACAGCAGGAGCTCATTCAAAAGAAGATGAGGGTAAAGAGTCTGATAAAGCAGTCCACAGGAGACTTGGAGGCAAGTGGAAGTAAAGATGCCGAAACCTCAGCCGAGTCATGGAACAAAAAAGGTTTGCAGAGTCAAATTCAAATATTCTAATACAGAAGTAAACTAATTCCTTAGGGGAAAAATGTGTTTATACAGTTTTGTTTGGATAATGATAGTGCCCTTTTTAATTTTGTTCAGCTGGGTGGCCTGCCATCTTAATTACACAGGGTAATGTTTGTACTTAACTCCCTGGACATTCCTAAATACTAATCTGAGTTCTGGGCAGAATTATCGCAAGAATGGCCTGTTATAACTACTTTTATTCTTTTCTTGTTGTAAAGTCACAACTTGGTTTGATTTTCTGTAAGAATGCCAATGATATATTGCAATACTTATATTCCCTGTTTATTTATGTTCTAAAAATAATTGCTCTTTATCTCTTCAGGATTTGATAGTAGCAGTCTTGCACTCTCAAAGTTACTTCTTGCTGTCTTTGTATTTCTTCTTGCTTGAGTGGGTAGGACACTGGTTGTGTCTGCCATCGGTTATGTAGTCTTACTGTCTTACCAAATTATGCAAATTAGGTGGATGCTGACTGCCAAAAATAACATAGAATACCTTAGTATGGTAGAGTTAGTCCAAGTGGCAAGTGCCCTGTGGTGGTGTGAGGGCTGCTGTTCTTTTGGAAGTGCTGTCTCTCAAGTTGAACATTAACTGAAGTCCTGAATAGCTGGTGGGTCTTGACCATGTTATGCCTAGCCAATTCAATTCAGATCTTTTTATTTTTTTCCCCCGTCCGCTTTTACTTCACTTGCAATTTGGAAATGCATTATTAGTTTCTGCCTATATCTATTGTATGCATTCTCTTTTCTTTCTTTTTTAAAAATAAAATTAATTTTGGAGTCTAATCCATATTTGTCTGTGTTTGAGAAAAGTGTTATGCATATGTAAGAATACTGATACTTGGTAATTGCAAATTTATGCTATTGAACAAATTGATTTGTTGGTGACTTTGTCCCTAATTCTCTCCTCCTATGCTTTGAAAACTAACATCTTTGCAATCAGATGCTGTGTACATTTTGAATAAGAACAGTAGCTAAATTTGGTCCCAGTACAAAGCTCACTGAAGTCAGTGGGAGGGTTTTCTTGGTTTCAGAGAACCTTGGATCTTGGCTGTGATCTCTGTAAATTAGGAAGAATGTCACCTCAAGTCCCAAAATTAATTCTTGCATTGCATGCAGTGTACCCTGGAGTTTCCACAGTTTTTCTGCATTTTAGTTTTAATAATATGAAAATGGTTACTGTGCTTCCTGATGCATCTGAAATCTAAGTTTTTACAGTATTATCTCTTTAAATGATGCAGTCTTTAGCTCTTTATTGAAGAAAGTAAAAAACTGTTATAAGTACGTTGGGGTGATTATTTTGGGGAAGATTAAACTCCCCCCCCCCCCCCCCCTTTTCTTTTTATTAAATGCTTATTATCTCTGGAATATACGGAAAAAATGCTAGCCCTGCCTTTATTATACTATTTGCAATCATTGCATTTGTATGAGGGAAGCATTTGGGCAACATAGTAGTGAGGCTTTTGTAGGGCTTAGTGTCTGGGTTAATTTATTTTCAGGGTGGGCTTCTCATTTCCATTTAATTTTGGACTAATCAGTTAACTTGATCATTAGCACTTTGAAGTTCTACATCTGCTTGTGAGTTTTTAGCAGTAGTTCACATTTACTTGCAATGAGAGCCTTTAGTCTGGAGGTGGATTGTGTTTACATTTCACAGGGTTTTCAAAGGTCCACCTTAGAAATTAGTTTATACAGACTCAGGTTGTGTGTAGATTTTTGTGTGCCGTTAACTGAATCTTTGAACACTTTACCACATCTAAAATTGTATTGCTTCCAGATTTAGTTATTGTATATGCAAATTGCCCTTCCTTCTTATATTTTAACAAACTTGGTTATGAAATGTGTGTGGGTTTTTTTTTTTTTTCCTTAACAGATTTTCCATGGTATGAGAAGATAAAAACTGCACTGCAGAACAAGTTTAAACTCCAGAAGTTTAGGTCCTTGCAACTTGAAACAGTAAATGCTGCAATGGCGGGAAAGGATATATTTCTTGTCATGCCTACAGGTGGTGGAAAGAGCCTTTGCTATCAGTTACCAGCTGTCTGTTCTGATGGTACGTAAGGGAAGATAAGGTCATATAGAAACAACTGGATTTACTTTCTCCCTTTTATAGTTATTTGGAGAATGAACGCTATATTGGTATCTAATACCACGGTATGGGGAAAAAAGAACAAAGGTATGAGAGGAAGATTTACTAGAAATACTTGCTTTGCTCTCTTACTTTATTTTCTCTGAAGGAGCAATAGCAGCTTTAAAATGAATGTGCCTTTTAGATGTGATTTAGATTTAAATAATTTATCTAGTTCCTCTCAGTGTGTTAAGTTATTAAACACTGAAAGAATTTAAGGAGTTTGTCACTATTTTTTTTTTCTTTCTTTCTCTTTTAATTCAATATACAGACTATAAATTATCGAAGTATGGATATCTGTTACTTGTCTGTTCCACTCTAAAGTTTTAGCTTTAGATTATTTGGGAGAGACTTTACGTATTAATTTTTAAAAATAAGTATCCAGTTCTAGTTTTTAAGCTTTTATTTTGAAAAAATAACCCATCCAATTACATGGAAGTTTACTTATTTACAAAGACCAAATTTACCAATACCTAGCATTGCTTAGTTGTGTGGTAAATTAGCACCTCATGACACAGATGTGAATCCAACTTTCTTTGTTTTGTATATTAGTTCTTATACTCTGTTGCAGCTCAGTTGTTTGTGGTCTAGATTCTAAGAGAAGGTGCATATCACAGGCAGTATCCCTTTGTGTCCTAGCACTCATTTATCAGCTATCTAGGATGGGGATCTGCCACTGTGTATGAAGCTTAAGCTCATGCTTGGCAGTTCCTGCAGAAAAGGGCTGATGCATTAGTAAAAAGTATGAGAGGAGATATTTGTGACATCTGAAGTATTCAGTTTGCACAATGATTGATGGTTACAGGTTTCACGCTTGTGATATGTCCTTTGATATCACTTATGGAAGATCAGCTCATGGTTTTGGAACAGCTTGGTATTTCTGCAACTCTACTAAATGCCTCAAGCAGTAAGGTATGTTTAACTGCCAGGTCTTCATGGTTTTTCTTGTGTATGTGCCGGCATCTTGCCTCTGTGTATGTTATTTATGAATACTGAATGAATGGCACAGTTTTATCACCTAATGCCATTCTGCCAAAAATATCTTGCAAGCTACATGCTGTGAAATGGATAATGTGAATATGTATCTTGCATTCTTGTTTTAATGCAAGAACACATGTAAACCAACACCTTTCATGGAATAAATAGATTTCATGGGGCTATTTAGAGGATGTGAAGTACCTTTGGCTGGTGTGTGTTGCAGATTTTTACTTGGTTTCTAGCCTGAAGAGAAGATTGGAGTAGGTGATTTTTGTCCACTAGTAATATATTGAGCAGTGCAGGCTTTTCATATAATTATTTATCTTACTCTAGGATGGTAAGCTCTTTGATCCAGAGGCCAAGAAGTAACTTATTTCCCAGACTGTTATTAGTCAGTTGCTTTTTACAGTGAAATATATTTTCCTGACTACCAGGAGGCCGTGGTCATTAACTTGCACGACACTGGGTTTGATAGGTTAGTAGCTTGATGCAATGTGCCAAACTTGGAGCCTGCTTTGAGGTAGAGCACTTTGAAAACTCAGTAATAAAGTCTACGGTTGTGTGTAAGAAATTATTTTACACTTGCAGTACCACAGGCATATTTGGTACATTATAGTTCATTGGGAAAATACTGATGCCATGTGATGAAGCAAAGACAAGTATTCGATAGTTTGCTTGTTCAAAGTTCTGTGACAGAGTTTTGAAGGATTAAAATTAACATTTTATATAACGATCTTCTACCAAGACTTATAGTAGTGGTAAATACTGTGTAACAGTGTATCAGTCTCTGTTAATTACCCCTTATGTTTTGTTAGTAATGTGTTAAGAATCTTAGCCCTAAGCAACTTCAGTGTGTTATCCTAGTTTGTTAGCCCCTGATTTCTCTTTTTGTTTTGAACAGGAACATGTGAAGTGGGTTCATACCGAAATGCTAAACAGAAATTCACAACTGAAGCTCATTTATGTGACCCCGGAGAAGATTGCAAAAAGCAAAATGTTCATGTCAAAGCTAGAGAAAGCTTATCAAGCAGGGTGTCTGTCTCGCATCGCTGTAGATGAGGTCCATTGCTGTAGTCAATGGGGCCATGACTTCAGGCCTGGTATGCTCATTAGAAATCCAATCCAGGTTGCAGTGTTATTCAGGCATCAGTAAATAGTGAGTTAGGCCTGAAATAAAGCCAGCTGCTTTCTTCATGTGTTAAGTAAATATTAGTGTACGGCAAGTACCTGTGTTAGCTCAAGGACTTTAAATTTAATTCAAAAATTACTATATCCTTATCCAGGAGCTAAGTTCCTGCAAATGGGGGCAATTTCAATGTAGATTTTGCTGTCAGTATTCTGAAAAACTCCTAATTCAGTTTACTTGAATTGGAGCGTAATAAAATGAAAGTTTTCGGTTGCCATCTTTAATATGGACAATAGAGTCGTCTTTACTGCTATGTGAAAAAGTGTCATTCTGTACGCTGCTCCCTAACACTCTGGGTGACAGAGGTAGAGCATTATATTTTAATAGCTTCTAAAGCTAGTTGAAACAAATGCCCTTGACTTGCAGGGAAAGAAAGTGTACTTCAGTCTGTTTCCTGTCTTGCCAGTTGTAGAAGACTGTTATGTACTGGTTACTGTTTCTTTGCCTTTGAAAGAAAACTTTATTTGAAGCAATAGTAATTGTAAAGTCAACCTTTGCAGTTTTGTTAAAAAGTGATGTCTGAGCAAAGAGCCATGCCAGTTAAACAGGCAACATGGAATTTGGATGTGTATCTCTGGCTGCATGTCTGTTCTAAGGCAGCAACTGATTGTCAGCACTGAGCCTTTAAAATCTTTCCTTAGTACAGTCTGGTCTATGTATCCAAATTCCACACTGCTTGTTTATCAGAAAAGCTGCATTTACTGAAAAGCTGTTGGTAAAAACAGACCTGCAAAATAACCTGTATGTTGGTTAATGTGATGCTACTTACATTTTTCTAACTTCTTAAGAACTTCTATTTCAATATGTTTTGCCTTCTTAATTGTGGCTGCTTCTGTAAAATTCAATTAGAAGAGAAAGCATCTCTTTTGATAAGTGCAACCTCCTTATTACTTCATTTGGATGCATAAATTAGTTCAGTGGTAAATTGATCAGTAATAACATTTATTACAGTATTACCTCATTGAATGCTATCTACATGAATATCTTTTTTTTAACTTTGGATCTGTGGTTTGAGAAATCTTTTTCTTTCCCCTTTTTGTTTTTTTGCTTAGACTACAAGTCTCTTGGTATCTTGAAAAGACAGTTTCCCAATACTCCCTTAATTGGATTGACAGCAACTGCCACAAATCATGTTTTAAAGGATGCTCAGAGTATTTTGCACGTTCAGAAGTGCATTACCTTTACTGCTTCTTTCAACCGGCCCAATCTTTACTATGAGGTATGTCTTATTACCTGTTTGTTTGACTGCATCACAATCACATTATCTTCTGTAAGTTACCACTGATGAATTTTAGAATAGATTTTCAATTATACATTTTAATAATAGATAGCTTTTCAACTGAATGATGGTGTTCTTTCATGACTTCATCTTGCTGAACTTGCTGTCATCTGCAGAGAAACTTGGGCTGCTCTGTCTTTGTGAGCAAGGCTTCGCAGATAGGACTGTGTACAGGGGAGAGGTAGGTAGCAGGCTCAGACTGCTACAACCTGTTGGAAAATATGTCATATGATGACAGAAAGTTGTGAATTATTGCATTGTACTGTATTTTCAGTTTGGCCGCAGGTTCTTTCATTGTTCTTCATGGGAAAACTTGTGATTTTGGTTTGGTGTGGGGTTTTTTTTCTTTTTAATGGACTTTTGAGATGTAATCTGACTGGACACAAAGAGAATGTAGTAATTTTGGTTAAATGACAGAACAGTTGTGTTTATTGTAATGGAAGAAGTAGAATAATAGGATTGTTTGACAGACTGTGTGCCTGCTTGAAGAACTCTCTGGCATGTGTATATTATATTTTTGAGGTTCGGCATAAGCCTTCGAATAATGAAGATTTCATTGAGGACATAGTTAAGATCATTAATGGAAGATACAAAGGACTGTCAGGTAAAAAGTGTTAATAAAAAAAAAAGGAATGTTATTTTATAATCTTAAGCATTACAGGGATGTTTTCAAGTGATCCTGAAATGTGTAGAGAAATTCTACCTTCATCATACATTAAACATCCAACATTAAAAGAAATGAAATTTAGTAAGATCTGTACCTTGAATAATTACTCTTTTTATTCATGTTTAAATGTCTTTACAGTTTACTTCCATCTTCTGAAGCATTGAAATATAAAGTTGATGTATATAAAACAATGTTTACATAGATAAGAATAATAGCAATTTTTAAGATTATAAAAAGGCACAAAAAAGGTTATCTATATGTTCTTAAATTGTGCATATGTCATTTGTTATCTATGTGTCAGGATAGTTACCATCTTTAACACTTCTTTTTCACATTTGATCATCAGATTCATGTGTTATTCAATGCCCGGAGTGGGTGTGTGGTGGGGTGAATTGTGCTTTTGTGATAAAAGCAGAACTGTAGAAGTTGAACTTTGTGTAGTCCATAAATTATGTAGTGCAAATAAAGAGGAGAGCCATATTGCAAAGGCAACAGAACCCAATTTTCTGGAGCAGCAGTCTGTTCCCGTCTCTGCTCTGGAACTCTGTGGCTGTGATGAGCAGCTTCCCGAGTACAAGCTGTGCTAAGATGATCATAAATTACATAGCTTTGTCTGTAATCCTTGACTTCACCCAGACTGACTAATGACAAAAAGCAGATTTATCTGAAACCTCAGGTGAGATGTCATAGATGTCATAAGAAACAGCACTCCTTTACATAAGCATTAATAACCATTGTTGTCCTTGAACATTAATAGAATACTTCCATGATTACGTGGATTGGGACCTGTATTTTCTCTTTAGCTTACAAGTCAAAGCTGATAATTGAAGTTCCATTCATGGCTACCAATCCTGCAGACTGAATAGGCACAAAGATCATTTACTGGGTTTTATTTATTTATTTTTAAGTTAATAAAACTTTCAAAGTTGTTTTTAAGAGTTGGGGATTGTTTGGTTTTTTTAAAAACATTACAATAATTCATCTTTCACATTTGTGCAGGAATTGTTTACTGTTTTTCTCAGAAGGATTCTGAGCAAGTTACTGTGAGTTTGCAGAAACTGGGAATCAAGGCAGGGACTTACCATGCAAACATGGATGCTAAGTATAAGACCAAAGTTCATAAAGGATGGGCAGCAAATCAAATCCAGGTTAAGTAGATTCTTTTCATAGACTTATGTCTCATTTAAACAAATTGTGTTTTGGTACCTTGATGGTTTCTTGATCTTATTTCAGGTTGTAGTGGCGACTGTTGCTTTTGGCATGGGAATTGATAAACCTGATGTGAGGTTTGTAATTCATCATTCTATGAGCAAATCCATGGAGAACTACTACCAAGAGAGTGGACGTGCAGGTATTGTAGGAAATGGCTTTTGCAAAGTAGCCATTTACATACCTTAAACCAATAAAATTGTACTTCAATTTCAGTCATCTGTGCAAAGCCTGTTGCCTTTGAGACCAGTTCCAAAGTGTGTAATGCCACTCTGCCTCTGTAAAGAGGCTTTAAAGCAAATGCGAACTATATTAATGATCTCAGGCCTCTCTACTGCGGTGTAGCAAAGAATAAGTACCTAGCCCTTTACTCAGCATTTTGGTAATTACTTGATTTTTGTGACATCTGTGGCTTACCAGAATAATGTCATAACATAATGTCATGACATTGACTGATCAAAGGTATGTTACAGAAAGGAGTATTTTTTTTTCTTTGCATAGCAACTGGGATGCATGATTTACTCAGATTGTCTCTAGATGATGTCTTATCTCTGTATGAATTTCAGTGGATACAGAAATACAAGTAAGATGGGGAGTCTGGAGCAGGGAATTTCAAGGATTGATCAATGTATAGCAGCACTAAATAGTTGTTCTGGCTTAAAAAAAGGTTTTGTGGTGTTTTGTTTTGGGTTTGGGTTTTTTGACCTTGGGCATTATTACTTTTTCAAAGACAGATTTGAATCTGTGTGGAGGAAAGCCTTTTAAGGACCCTGAGGGACAATTGGTTGAGATTTTAACTATGGCTGTATGATAGAAATTGGCCTTAATGCTGGCCTAAGAAATACAAGTCATCAAAGTTTGTGGGAGTTCGCATCTGCTTACGCTAGAGAGACAAGGGCTGTATAGGTGCTGAAATAGTTATTTCAGAATGTTTATCAACTTGAGGTGATTAGAGGAAGCTTTTGTGTGCTGCTTTTTCATAACTCGATTTAAATGAGATTCTTTGGGTGGGGGGGTGGTGGATTACTTAAGCACTGCTATTCATTTGCCTGAACATACTACTTAGCTTATGAAGCCTCCCTTGTCCCCCTTGACTGCCCACCCAAATGAAGTAGTTTCTTTCTGTTATATGTTAAACTTTTTAAAAGTTTAGGTTTTTGAGACCTTTTCTGCTCTCTGGATCTTGTAAACAGCAGGAGGGCACCCATCAGCACATCGTTCAGAGGGGTGGGCAATGGGAAGGAAGAGATGATCGAAGTTCAGCTATAGAAGACACAGTTGGTTTTGAGTGGAATATTTTGTTAAATCATACCTAATTCTTTCTTTATTTATTGCCATTAATACCTAATAAGGTATTTGAAGCTCACAATGTCTTTTAATCAAGTAAGAATTAGGCTTCAAGATGTATTTGGCTAGGATTTTCCAAGAGGTGTTAGGGTGAGAAAATGGTGATTTCACTAACTTTCCATATGACATTAATATTTGATTTTAGTTGTTGAAGAGTAAAAATCTTCATTGTGTAGTACTTTCAGTTTGCTTGATTCTGTAGTTGTAGAAGACTGATCTAAATCTATTTTATTTCTAGTCTGTATCATGCTATGTTCTTTTGGCTAATATGTTATACTTGGTATTATGTTACAGTCATGAACTCTCTATATAGGGGCTGCAGAAGCCCATGCAGATAAGAATGGAATTTGTACCAGAAAATGCTATATAAAAGTAAATCTCTTCTAAAGTTTAAAGTCTAAATATTTTGTTTGTTTTAATGCATTGCAGGTAGAGATGACCAAAAAGCTGATTGCATTTTGTATTACGGTTTTGGAGATATATTCAGAATCAGCTCAATGGTAGTGATGGAAAATGTAGGGCAAGAGAAGCTGTATGATATGGTGTCTTACTGCCAGAATATGAACATGTGAGTTACTGTGGTGGCTTGGTTGCTTAGTTTTTAAATGCTTAGGCTACTTTCGTTGGGGTTTAGAGGGTATTTTAAAAAAAGGCACTGAACATCCCCCCCCCCCCCCCCCAAACCAACAACAAAACAAAAAACCCCACCCCAAACACTACCATTGTAACAGAATCTTGAGTTTGGAGTTTGTGGTTTGGCTGCTCAGTATGTGTACTCTTGCACATAATTGAACGTTGGTGTGTTGCTTGCCAGCTTCAGGATAAAGTTCTGGAAGCAGTTCTGTTGAGATAAAATATCTGTCAACAAACAGTGTTTGGATTTCAAATCCCATTCAGAGCAAATAGCTGGAATGCTTTGGTTTTTACTCTAAGGTACTAGTGTTTCATGGCCATACAGGAATCTGCATGTCTTTAATGCTTCCTCTGCTGCACTGAGCTGTGTTGAATACTTCATGGAAAACACTTGTATCTATGTTGTGGACAACTCATGCATTTGGTATAGCCTTTCTTGGCCTCAGTCTGAGAATTAGTTCATATTGTTACGATTTTTCATTCTATTGGAATTGCAGATTATATTTACTTTTCTGCTTTAACCAAACTGTTCCTACAACAGTGTTTAGTATTGCTGAAAGCTACTAGTTACTCCTATTAGTGTAACTGACAGAGAATACTGTCTCACAGCGTTTCTTTTCTGATTTTTCCTGAGATAATTCTTCATGCTTGTTTTGAGATATGAGCTGACCCAGGGGACCTTCTTTTTGCCACTTTCATGATTTATGACACAGGTGTATACATTTATATTCTATAGTCCCTCTTTGCTTTCTGTTCTTTCAGGTGTCGCCGAGTCCTCATAGCCCATCATTTTGATGAAGTATGGGATTCTGCAAACTGCAACAGAATGTGTGATAACTGCTGTAGAGAGAACTGTAAGTAAATTGTTTTTATAACCACAGACAGAGAACATGGAGAAGGTTGGCTTAAAGAAATACCTAGTTTAGACAAACTGAGCAACTTCTGTAAAGTGTGCTTGTAATACTGCCTGTTTCCAAGGTTCAGCTTCTGTTACGAACATCAGTTTTTGGTGGCTTAGTGTTGCCAAATTCAGGGTGGTTAGCAGGATACTTCCTGGTTTGGCTTTTTGCCTGAGGCCAAACACTTTGGTATTTTTCAGGCTCAGCTGTTCACCTGTTCCCAAAAGTGAAGCTGGGGCAAGGGGGAGATTGGCTTACCTGTTTTAAAAAGATTGTGGTATGTGTTGGGTTTTGTTTCAGAATTCTTTTTTGGGTGTGAAAGCTTTATTTTGAGAAGGAGCCTCTTGCTCTCTGCATGACAAACTATTCACACTTAGGGTCTGAGAAGGCACAGTTTGCACATGTCCTTTTACAATTTGCCTGGTAAAATCTCTGAGGATTTCAGTGCTGCGTGCTCATGAGACGTACCTGTGTCAGGTCTGTGCATGACAGTTGTGCAGAACAACTGAGCACACTAATTCAGGATTTTGCCATGTGTTAGCCCTAACAGCACAATGTCTGTCTAGTGTGTGCTCTTCCTTTGGAAGCAAGTTGGGATCATAAGAGGGAAGGCATATGGGCCAGGCGTAGAGGGAAGCTGGGAGACGAGCTGAAACAAGACCTGCTGCACGGTAAAGGAGGATGGTTTCAGCAGAATGCTGTTCTGGGACATAAGTTCTTTTGCTGCTTTGCCTCGGCAGTGTTGGGTAGCTAGCTTAAACTACGCTTTCATGGGTGATCATTGGCTGCTTTAACTGTCATTTTTGGTACCCATCCAGAAAGCTGTAAGACTCTGAAGATGCACAAAGTATCTGTTGCTGCACTTACTAAGTGAGAACTGTGGTTTAGACGTAGGAAATCCCATACAAAGCTAGAAAGCTCTGAAAAGAGTGCTGAGAAAAAGTTCATCTTGGGCATCTCTCTTGGACACACAAAACTACCTTAAATTACTTTGAGTAACAGGTGAATTCTTGTAATATGTGGAAAATACCATCTTCTCATATCTGTTGCGAAGCATTTGGATAATGTAGTGATCAGCACTTGAAAAACTTAGGAACAACTCTGTATTCAAAGCTGTTCTCATGACCAGACTTTATTTCCCAGTACATTTTTTGGGCAAAACAAAGATATTTAACCTTTTTTTTTTTTCTTTATACAGTTAATCATATCTATGTAATGAAACTGTTCTGTAAAATCATGCAAGTAACAATGTCTTATTATCTTCTAGTTGGACATAGGGCTTTAGTTGAAATTTATACTGGGATCAGGGGTTGAGAAGAGTATGGAGCTTAGGACCCAAGACTTACAGGAGCTGTGTGATGAAGTATAGTTGAAATATATCTTGTTTACTTCTGGTTTACCCCCAGGGCCTTTTGATAGATAAGCAAGGTCTGAGGAAACCTAGCAGTAGTGCTAGTTTTTCAGTACTTAATTCTCAGTGTTGGAGGCGGCAGTTGGGGTAATTCTATGTGATGATCCGATCATGCAGTAGAAGCACAATCCTTATGTGCTACATGGATGTGTTAGTGCTTGGAATAATTAGTCATGATGAAGTTAATTTGTATAATGAAATTAATACTTTTCTTCTGTCTCATTTTGTCCGTGTCTTGAGAGAAGAAATGTCTTGCTTATATTCTTCAACTCCTCTTTGCTCTCTATTCTTTCCATAATAAATATTATGGGTGAGGAAAAGGAATCCAGCAGCAGAGTAACATAGTAGCTACCTTACAAATTTTATGCTTTGTAGATGCCTCTCTGAAATGATTTGTGTGGTTTGTAACATTAAATACATGTAAAAATGTTTGCAGGATTGCAGTTCTAATAATGAAGTAGAAAGATAAATGTAAGTTTGAGTACAAATACATCCTAATTTGACAGAGGGAAAGTTACGACTTTATTTGTTAAAAGTTACAGCTTTATTTGTTATACATATAAAAGTGCATATATATGTATAGACCTAATGTATATATGGATACTATCTAAATAGCTATAAATAACTTGTTTAAATATTACTTCACTTTTATTTGTAGCGTGTGAGAAAATGGATATAACAGGATACTGCAGGGATCTAATCAAGATACTCGAGCAAGCTGAAAACATGAGTGAGAAACTCACCCCACTGAAATTAATTGATGCATGGTCTGGGAAAGGTGTATCAAAATTCAGGGTGGCTGAAGTTACTCCACCAAAGCACCCTCGAGAGGAACTGGAGAGAATTATTGCTCATTTACTACTGCAGCAGTATCTGAAGTAAGTAAGATGACTGCTTTTTTTTTTTTTTAACATCTAGTAGTCATTTTTCTTTACTCTCATGTTAATTCTGAATAATAATAATGGATACATTTTGTAATCTCATTTTTAGCCTTTATTTCAGATGTATTTAAGAAAACCTTGAAAGATTACTATATTTCTACTTCAAAATGTTAAAACAAAAGCTGGAGGAACATTTGAAATGCTGCCTCTCTTGCAATTTTAAAAAGCAGAGGTCTTCTGTATTCAGGTTGAACCTTTAAATCTGCAACAGGCTTCATTTTGGAGAAGTCTGCTATTTATATGGAGTCTCATTTACATTCCATGGCTAAACAAAGCAACTGGGGTTGCCCAGATGAAGTCTAAGTCAGGACAGGCTGGCTAATGTGGAAAGTGGTACTTGGAAACTTTAAGAAAGCATAGTGAAGATAACAACAGTGCTTCTTTTGTAACCTGGCTGTGTGGTATGTGGTTTGTCTTTTCATATAGTTTTAGAAGTTCCAAGAATATGTACAAGCCAAATATCTAATACCTTTATTTTTGTCTTAAATTGTTTTTAGCATCTGTTTGTACAGCTGACTTTTTACACTCTTAAGAGGGTGAGCAGATGACTTACTACATCTTTTTTCCTCATTTTCCTCCATGTATTCCAACAGATTGACGTACGTGTGTGTGTGTGTGTAAAGGTCCACAAACTGACCTATGTTAAGTGTTGGCCAGACTCGTTCTAAATTGAGTGACTATCCACTTTAATAGATAAAGCAGAATCAAGCTGCTATTTGGAACGTCCATCAGAAGGGTTAATGTGTCCCATTTTTGACCTGCATGGTCTAGCCTGTCTTTGTCTCCAGCCTTCCTTTATAACACTGATTTAATTTATGCAGAGAAGACTTCAGCTTCACGGCATTTGCTACAATATCCTACCTGAAGATAGGACCAAAAGCAAGTCTGCTGAAAAATGAGGCACATGTCATCACTATACAAGCAATAATAAACAAGAAAAGTGTTTACAAGGTATTTATATCTGTACTGACTTGCTATATAGATATCTTCTCCATTATAGTTTATTTTAATAATTTGGTATCTGCTCAATATATTTTTTCATAGTAGTGCAATCAACAGGATTTAAAATAGATCTCATTATGTTCTCTCTTGTGGGAACACTGAAAAAGAAGGAAAACAATGTTAGAATTTTAATAGAGTTGTTTATAACTTACAGGACAAACCATCTCAATCTTCGAATTTGAAAGGAAGCAGAGAAAATGCTCAGACTATTTCAAAGACTGTCCGAGATTCAGCAGTGAAGAATTCACAGCACCATAAACGGTCTGCCTGTGGTTCTAACTTAAAAGCAAAGAAGCTTAAACTTCAGGCAGATGAAGATGACCAACCAGTAATTCTTGACTGAGTTTCACAGACTACATTTAGGATCTAATCATGTTTGCTTCTCTATGGACAATGCAGTGTGTAAGTTCAGTTTGTGTTTTAGTAACGGTGGGTTTTGTGCATTTTTTTAATAAAAAAAAAAAACCAACAGGGAAACAAGTATCTTTAAAACCCTCAAATCTAGAAAAAGTCTAATAGTCAAGGAAAAAATGCTTCATATCAAAACAACTGGTGCATATCTTATGATACAGCAGTGTCTACAAAATGTAAATAATTACCATATTGCCTTTTTAAATTTTTTGGAAGCATAGTGTATAGTAACACTATTGCAGAATCATGCAGGCTGGAAGGGACTTCCAGAGATCATCTAGTCCAATGTCCTGTTCAAAGCAGGTCCAGTTGGAACAGGGTGCTCAGGGCTGTGTCCAGTTAAGTTTTGACTGTCTCCAAGGGCAGAGATTCCACAACCCCTCTCAGTACCTGTTCCAGTATTTGACTATCTTCATGACCGAAAAAAGGATATTTCTTAGAGCTAATTGTTTTCTCCTGTGCTACAACTTGTCTGTTGCCTCTTGTCCTATCACTGTGTTCTTCTGAGAAGAGTCTGGTCCCATTGCTGCTATGCTCTTCCATTACGTAGTTGTAAGACAACAGCAAGATCACAACAATCACTCTGCCTCCACCTGGCTTTCTTCTTTTTTTGATCTGGAAGAAATAAGAGTTTTCCACTTCTCCTCTCTGAGCACTTAGGCAGCTTGGTAGCCCTCTGCTAGACTCAAGCCAGTCTATCAGTGTGTTTCTCTTACTGGGAAGTGCACAACTTAACCCAGCATTCTAGCTGTAATCCCACAAGTGAATGCCCAGAAAGAGTCATTTCCCCCAAACTGCTGGTTACATTCTTGTTATTATAGTCTACTATGCAGTTGTTGGCTGGTGTTGCAAAGGCACACTGCTGATTCACATTCAGCTTGTTATCTAACGGGAACCTGGACCCTTTTCTGCAAAGCTACTTTCTGACCAGTCCAGCCCCAGCCTGTACTGTTGCATGGTGTTACTCCATCCCAGGTGCAGGACTTTGCTTTTGCCTTTAACTTGGTGGTCCCTGTCAGCCCTTGTGTCCAGCCTGTCTAGGTCCCTCTGAGTAGCAGACCTGCTTTCCAGTGTATCAACAGCACTCCCAGCCTTGGTATCATCTGCACACTGGCTGGAGTGCACTACATCCCTGTATCCAGATTGTTAGTGAAGACCCTAAATTATTTTGGCCCCAGTATTAGCTGTGAGCATTGTCACTAGTAAATGGTCACCAGTTGGATGTCGTACCACAGATCCCAATTCTTTGAACCAGCTGGTCCAGACAACTTTCTACCTACCTTGTACATTTATCCAGTCTATATCTCACTGGTATTTTTAGCTGTAAGGAAATTAGCAAGGCTTTTGACATGATCTCCTGTAAAGTCAAGGTATACAACAACTGCCTGTGCAAATAACAGAGGTAAGATATCTCAGTCAATCTGGTTGATCAGGTATGCTTTGCTTCTGGTAGATCTAGCTGGCTGTTCCCAATCACCTACATGTGTCTGAAAATGTCTTCTGGGAGTATTTGCTCCTTAAGTTTTCTGGGGGCTGAGATGAAGCTGACTGGCATGTAACTCCTTAGACCCTCCTTTTTGCAGATGGGCGAGATACTTGCCTTTTCCCAGTTGTCAGGAACTTCCCCAGTCTCCAGGTCCTTTTAGAAGTGAGTCTTGCACTGACCTCAGCTAGCTTCCTCAGCACCCTTCAGTGCAGCCCATCCAGTCCTGTGGATTTGTGTATGGCAAATTGGCTTAAGTGTTCTATAACTCCACCTTCCTCTACTGCTTTACTCCCACGGACTGTTAGTAGGCTTGGAGACCTGGCAGGTCTGAGGGCAAACCTTACCAGTAAAAATGAGGCAAAAACTGGGTTGAGTACCTCAGTCTTTTCCATGTCCTGTGTCACTAGCTCCTCTACCCCTCTGACCAGTTGGACCATACTTCCTTTACCCTTCCTTTTACTGCTAAGGTACTTGGAGAAGCTCCTCTTACTGCTTTTCACACCCTTTAGCTAGTTCCACCTCCAGCTGAGCACTGACTTTTCTAACTCCCTTCCTCCGTGCTCAGGCAATGTCTCTGTCTGTTCTGGATATCTTGTGCCTTCTGCCTCCTTTTTGTGTTTGAGCTAGCTGAGTTCCCTGTTCACTGGTGCTGGCCTTCTGCCAGGCTTGCTCTACCTTCTGCACATAGGAATAGACTATTTGTGTTTTGAGGAGATTGTGTTTTGGAAATCAAGCAGCTCTCCTGAGCCCCTCTGCCTTCCAGGGCAGTCTTCTAAGGGTTCTGACAAGTACATCCCTGAACAAGCTGAAATCTGCTCTCCTGAGGTCCAGGGTAGTGGTTCTACTATGTCTTCCTCACGTCTCTGTTGAGTTTAAAATCCTGAATCAGTCAGTCACTGAGCAACATCTGGGATCTGGGCACCTAGTAAGAAACAAACTTGTTGATGTCTCCAAGTCAGGTTGGCAACGAGGGCCTCTGTCCCCTGTGGGAGGGATTCTCTGGTAATTTTCATCTTCCTTTTCTTCATTGTGTGAACACTTGGCTCAGGTTCAGCTGGCATTGATGCATCCCTTGGTGGAGTCGTCATCCTCGTCTTTCTCGGGGCACTGTACCTACTCTGCAAGGGCAGAGGTGCAGGTGGAAAAGGAGCCCTTTTGTGTTGCTGGAAGCAAGAGGCTTCCAGCTTTCCCTCCTGTGGGAGTCTCCATCCACGGCTCCTGTGAGGGTGGTCTCAAGGTTTTCCCTCCTTTGCAGCACAGGACTCGGGTGGTCCTTAGCTCTGCAGAGTCTCTGTGAAGACCCTGTCGCCTCCTGTTCCTCCTCCTGGCTGCTACGCAGGCTGCTCGCCGCCTCCTGCAGCTCCTTCACCCAGCAACTCGGCACTGCAACCAGAGCACAGCTCCCACCGGTGAGGCTGCTGTCGCCAGCCCCAGGGGGAGACATCGGACAGCTGGAGATGTGGGCTGCTGCAGCACCCTTCCTCTGGAGCCGGCTGTGGGTCGAAGCCTCTGCTGTGCCAGGGGCGGTTGTTCTAGCCCATGTAGATGTCACTGTCACTGCAGGTTGGAGGATGTGGCCTGTTTCTGCAATACTTACACCTACTACAGCATATTTGAATACCTGAGTGTACTTTAGAGAAGAATTTCAACAGGGCATTGTTACAGCATTGCACCACTACTGACTTGCAGAGATTTTTTTTGTGAAATATTATGTGTATTTATCCCTCTAAAATATATCTGTTGCTCTTAGAACTGGATTTCTCTAGCTTGTTACTCAAATAAAAAATTACCACTTCTGTGCTTTTCAGAAGTACCTGAATTTATGTTTAAAAACAAGACAACTTTTCTTGATCTCAGCTCTTCCCTTTGTAAGTTATACTTTAGTTGGGAAATTCAGAAAAAATGCCACTCAATACTTCTCTCTCTTCATTTTTCCCCTCCTTCCCCTGTTGAATTGGCTTATATTCCAACAACAGATCTGTATTCTAATTAGAAATGAATCTGGTTATCCTAAGAACTACTCTTCTCCTCGATTAGCACTAGAACGTGATTGCATTGAAAGTTGCATACTTTAAGCCCTGAATGTGGGCTACATTAAACTTAATCTTTGGGAGGATTCTGAATTCTAGTGTCTTAACTTTGCTACTCCACTTACCCACTTATGTTGTTCTTGTTTGTGGAAATGGAAAAGAGAAAGCAACTATAGGAGAGTATTACTGCTTGCCTGTGGCTTGAAGTAGTGTCTCTCGACCATTTTACAGAGCAGCCTGTCTCTTTTGACTTGCCTGCGATTCCTTTCATATAACATCCTGGTTTTGTGAAGGTAAGAAAGAGCCAGCGCTTACTGCTGCAAATGTTCTTACATTACCTCATCCTGCAAAGCTGAGTAGCTGATGGCAATTAAATACCTGTCTGGGTGAACACTGAGCATGTTTCTCCATCATACACAGGTTTAATGCAAGCTTAGCCAAAACTGTGATAGTCGAAAGAAAGATGGTAAGAATCACTCAGAATTACAAAGTGAGAGTAGAACAGAAGACAGAAGTTGTTTTCTAGATGTTGCACAAGTAGTGGGAATTTGATAATTCAGAAATTACAGTAGAATTTTAATTTTGAAGCTTGAAATTAGATTGAAACTGATTTTTTTTTTTTGCTAGAAAGGCAGAAAAATTGTATTTCAAGCTGTCAGGACCCGAGATTGAACATGGGAAGACCTTAGTGCACTAGGTGCAAAGGGATAGACAACAAAAAGAATGCTTGAGCTATTACCTTGATGACACATGAGCTGCTACTGAAATCCCAGTGTTTGGTAGCCAGTAAGGCCTTTTGCTGCTGCTGCTGCAAACTTGGTGCTTTTGGTTCCACTTGCATTTGTCAGAGTTGGGAGCAAGAGTAGCTGCCTTGAGGGAAAAGGCCTGAAGAGCAGCTCTGTCCACACTCTCAGTTCCCAAGTGGGAACAACTTCTGGGCTTTGGTTTTCTTTACGCTTAACCTTTAAGCAGTGCTTAATCTCAGAAACACTGGTGTTATGGTTATGCTATTTATTAAAAAAAAAAAATCTTTGAACCATGTGAAAGTTACAAGTAAGAGCAAGTGGTCCTTTCCTTGCTCCTCAGGGTTCTGGATTTCCCCTCTAGAAGAGGATGTATATTGAGCCCCTAATTCCAGGACTGTAAAAGGCAACCCAGAATCACGGAACAGCCCAAGTGTGAAGGGACCGTGAAAGATCTGGTCCAGCCTCCTGTGGGAAGCAGAGCCTAGACAAGGTCATCAGCACCCTCTCCAGTTGTGTCTTGAAAACCTCCTGTGACGAGGGCTCTGCTGCTGCCACCCTGTAGAGGTTGTGCTGGTGACTCATTGTTCTCACTATGAAAACATTTGTTCTTATGTTGAAATAAACCTGAAGGAGTGCTCGGAGAGTTCAGAACTGCTGATGTTTTTCAGTACAGGCAGGTGTCAGGGGATGTTAAAAGCCTCAGTTCTTTTGCAGCAGAGGGCTTGGTATAGGCTGTTTTCCATTCCTAGTTTTCCCACTCAAGAAGTACTTACAGTTATATAATCAATATCCTCTGAAATCAGTTGTTGAAAGCGCAGCAACATTGTTTTATTTCCTCAGTCCTACCTTCTGCATTGTGTAATTACGCACAACAAAGTCTTTTTCTTTCCATGCCTAACCCAGCTGGCAATGCAGGACACTGCACCCTGCTAGCTGAACCGCAGCCATTCTGCACTAAGGGTCGCAATCTCTTTCCTCAGCAATCTCTATGGAGTGAAGAAAATCTTCAGCTACAGCACTTTTCTGCCTCCCATTTCAGCAGGGAGAATATTTAACTGTGTGTGAAGCAGAAATACATACCTGTTGACCTGTTCCTTTGGTGAACATCAGTGTTTCCAGAAACAAGTAACTGGGCTGCCAGACTGGTAAAGATGCAACAGCTCCTGCTGACTTCAAGCACTGCTTAGGCACACATCAGGCTGAACACTAGAGGAGATTTTTATTTACATTTTTTTTAAGATCTTAGCAGCTAATGATCAGTTAAGGCACATTCAAACTCATTATAAAGGTAAGTTCCAGTAGGTTTCATTTTGGATCCCCACACACATATTCAGATGTATACCAACTTAAATATAAACCAAACATGATTAAGAACATGCTCATAATTTTATTTTTCTGGTAGAATCTTGTCAGTGACTAAAGCTTAGTATTTCACCCACTGTTTAACCAAAACCTTTGCCAAAAGTGGAATTAATACATTTAATCAAAGTCAGTGATTCTCTTAAAAAATAGTGATTTTCTGGGAGAAGTCTCAATATGTACTGCCAACTTCACATTTAGTGGAGTACAACAAACTGTTCCCTGTTTCACCCCAAACAAACAGCAACTCCCAAATAGCAATCGTAGAACAAAACCAAAAGCCAGTATGCAACAACCTATGTCCGTGGATAGCACTATGGCACACAGCCAGGACATGAAGGAATAGCTTAAGTTGTTGGGTTTTATCACCTAGGCACTAAATTATGCCTCGCAACTAAAGAAAACAAGGAACTTGATTGAAGCAAGCCTGTACATACACATCACTTATTAAAGTTGTCGTGGTTTAGCCCCAGCCAGCAACTAAGCACCACGCAGCCGCTCGCTCACTCCCCCTACCCCGATGGGATGGGGGAGAGAATTGGAGGAGTAAGAGTGAGAAACACTCCTGGGCTGAGATAAGAACAGTTTAATAATTGAAATAAAGTAAAATAGTAATGCTAATAGTAACAGTATAATAATGATAATAATAATAATGATACACGAAGCAAGTGATGCACAATGCAATTGCTCACCACCTGCCGACCGATACCCAGACAGTTCCCGAGCAGCGATCGCTGCTCCCCGGCCAACCCCCCCCAGTTTCTATACTGAGCATGACGTCATATGGTATGGAATAGCCCTTTGGTCAGTTTGGATCAACTATTCTGGCTGTGCCCCCTCCCAGTTTCTTGTGCGCCTGGCAGAGCATGGGAAGCTGAAAAAGTCCTTGACTAGCATAAGCAGTACTCAGCAACAACTAAAAACATCAGCATGTTATCAACATTCTTCTCCTACTAAATCCAAAACACAGCACTATGCCTGCTGTTAGGAAGAAAATTAACTCTATCCCAGCCGAAACCAGGACAGTATCCACCCCTTATTCTATACCATCTACGTCATGCACAGGCCCTCCCCTTTCCAATGTGTTCCAATTAATCACCACCCCTTTCCCTATCTTGATATACACACAGATATCATTCCCTTCGTCTATGGCCCATCCCTCTAAAATGTCCATTGAGTTCATTTAGCCCATGACTTTGGGTTCCATCTGTCATCACAGTCTTTCAGAGCAGGACAGGTGGTGTGCAGTGTTGGACTGTTGCATGCTGAAGTCAGTTCTCATTCCAACATGGTTTCATCAAAGTTCATTTTCCTTAGGCTGGGCAATTCTTACTGCAATACCATTGATGCGGCATATAGCAATCATAATATATAGTATTATATACTTAATATTAACCTACTATATTATTATATTAACATGCAGTTAAGAGATAACATATAGTTAAGAGATAACATACAGTATTATAAAGCAATTAATATTATACAATTCAGTTCATTGGCTATTTTCACCCAAAATCAAATTCCCTTGAGGTACACATTGGGCTTCCCCATCCTTTCGCATCACCCACCAAGTGCACCCAGGTCCTTGAGCAAAAGCAATCCCACGAATGGGTTTGCCTTTGCCAGAGGGGGAAGTAACCCAGACTGTCTTCCCCAGCATATTTTTCATGTGCACTACAGGAACTTTATCTCCTTCTACAGTACGTAAAAGTTTTGATTGGGCAGGGCCAGCTCGATTGGCAGATCCCCTGGTGTTGACTAACCAGGTGGCTTTTGCTAAATGCGTATCCCAATGTTTAAACGTCCCACCACCCATTGCTCTCAGGGTAGTCTTTAACAATCCATTGTATCGCTCAATTTTCCCGGAGGCTGGTGCATGGTAAGGGATGTGATACACCCACTCAATGCCGTGCTCTTTGGCCCAGGTGTCTATGAGGTTGTTTCGGAAATGAGTCCCGTTGTCTGACTCAATTCTTTCTGGGGTGCCATGTCGCCACAGGACTTGCTTTTCAAGGCCCAGGATGGTGTTCCGGGCGGTGGCATGGGGCACGGGATATGTTTCCAGCCATCCAGTGGTTGCTTCCACCATGGTGAGCACATAGCGCTTGCCCTGGCGGGTCTGTGGGAGCGTGATGTAATCAATCTGCCAGGCCTCCCCATATTTATATTTTAGCCATCGTTCACTATACCCAAGGGGCTTGAACTGCTTGGCTTGCTTGATTGCAGCGCATGTTTCACACTCATGAATAACCTGTGCAATACTGTCCATAGTTAAGTCCACCCCTCGATCACGAGCCCATTTATACGTTGCATCCCTTCCTTGATGGCCTGAGGCATCATGGGCCCACCGAGCTATAAATAATTCACCCTTATGTTGCCAGTCCAAATCCACCTGAGCCACTTCAATCTTAGCAGCCTGATCTACTTGCTGGTTGTTTTGATGTTCTTCAGTGGCCCGACTCTTAGGTACATGAGCATCTACATGACGAACTTTTACAACCAGGTTCTCTACCCGGGCAGCAATATCTTGCCACAATGCGGCAGCCCAGATTGGTTTGCCTCTGCGCTGCCAGTTGCTCTGCTTCCATTGCTGCAGCCACCCCCACAGGGCATTTGCCACCATCCATGAGTCAGTATAGAGATAAAGGACTGGCCACTTTTCTCTTTCAGCAATATCTAAAGCCAGCTGGATGGCTTTTACCTCTGCAAACTGACTCGACTCCCCTTCTCCTTCAGCAGTTTCTGCGACTTGTCGTATAGGACTCCATACAGCAGCTTTCCACCTCCGATGCTTTCCCACGAGACGACAGGACCCATCAGTGAACAGGGCATATTGCTTTTCATTTTCTGGCAATTTATTATACAGTGGGGCCTCTTCAGCACGTGTCACCTCCTCCTCTGGTGATATTCTAAGGTTTTTTCCTTCTGGCCAGTCCATGATCACTTCCAGGATTCCTGGGCGACTGGGGTTTCCTATTCGAGCCCGTTGTGTGATCAATGCAACCCACTTACTCCATGTAGCATCAGTTGCATGATGTGTAGAGGGGACCCTCCCTTTGAACATCCAGCCCAACACCGGCAGTCGGGGTGCCAGCAGGAGCTGTGCTTCAGTACCAACCACTTCTGAAGCAGCTCGAACCCCTTCATATGCTGCCAGTATCTCTTTCTCAGTTGGAGTATAGCGGGCTTCGGATCCTCTGTATCCCCGACTCCAAAACCCTAGGGGTCGACCTCGAGTCTCCCCTGGTGCTTTCTGCCAGAGGCTCCAGGTAGGGCCATTCTCCCCGGCTGCGGTGTAGAGCACATTTTTAATATCCTGCCCTGCCCGGACTGGCCCAAGGGCTACTGCATGAACTATCTCACGTTTAATTTGTTCAAAGGCTTGTTGTTGCTCAGGGCCCCATTTGAATTCGTTCTTCTTCCGGGTCACTTGATAGAGAGGGCTTACGATCTGGCTGTAATTTGGAATATGCATTCTCCAAAACCCCACAACGCCTAAGAAAGCTTGTGTTTCCTTTTTGCTGGTTGGTGGGGACATAGCTGTTATTTTGTTGATCACATCCATTGGGATCTGACGACGTCCATCTTGCCATTTTATTCCTAAAAACTGGATCTCCTGTGCAGGTCCCTTGACCTTACTCTGTTTTATGGCAAAACCAGCCTTCAGAAGGATTTGGACTATTTTCTTTCCCTTCTCAAAAACTTCTTCTGCTGTATTGCCCCACACAATGATGTCATCAATGTACTGCAGATGTTCTGGAGCTTCACCCTGTTCCAGTGCTGTCTGGATCAGTCCATGGCAAATGGTGGGGCTGTGCTTCCACCCCTGGGGCAGTCGGTTCCAGGTGTACTGAACACCCCTCCAGGTAAAAGCAAACTGGGGTCTGCACTCTGCTGCCAAAGGGATGGAGAAAAATGCATTAGCAATATCAATTGTGGCATACCACTTAGCTGCCTTTGACTCCAGTTCATATTGAAGTTCTAGCATGTCTGGCACGGCAGCACTCAGCGGCGGTGTAACTTCGTTCAGGCCACGATAGTCCACTGTTAGTCTCCACTCCCCATTAGACTTTCGCACTGGCCATATGGGACTGTTAAAGGGTGAGCGAGTCTTGCTGATCACTCCCTGGCTCTCCAGTCGACGAATCAGGTTATGGATGGGAATCAGGGAGTCTCGGTTGGTGCGATATTGCCGCCTGTGCACAGTTGTGGTAGCGATCGGCACCTGTTGTTCCTCAACCTTCAGCAACCCTACAATTGAAGGGTCCTCTGAGAGACCGGGCAAGGTGGACAACTGTTTAATTTCCTCTGTCTCCAAAGCAGCTATACCAAAAGCCCACCGGTACCCTTTTGGGTCCTTGAAATACCCTCTCCTGAGGTAGTCTATGCCAAGGATGCACGGAGCATCTGGGCCAGTCACAATGGGGTGCTTTTGCCACTCATTCCCAGTTAGGCTCACTTCAGCTTCCAGTACAGTGAGCTGTTGGGATCCCCCTGTCACTCCAGAAATACAAATGGGTTCTGCCCCTCTATAGTTTGATGGCATTAGCGTGCACTGTGCACCAGTGTCCACTAGAGCCTTATACTCCTGTGGGTCTGACGTTCCAGGCCATCGAATCCACACAGTCCAGTAAACCCAGTTGTCCCTTTCCTCCACCTGGCTGGAGGCAGGGCCCCTCTAACACTGGTCACAGTATTCGTTGTTCACTTCCTGTAAATGTGAATCAAAAGTTCCCTGATCAAGGTCGGAAGTAAAATTAGCCCTCTTACTCTGTCTTGGGAACTGCTCACTGGAAACTGGAGCTGCAATTTTCCTGGGAGAACCGCCTTTTCTAATAGTTTTTCCTTGCAATTCACGCACCCGTGCCTCTAAGGTTGAGGTGGGTTTTCCATCCCACTTTCTCAAGTCCTCTCCATAATCACGCAGGTAAAACCACAGGGTGCCCCGTGGTGTGTATCCTCTATATCCTCTCTCTTGAGCATAGGGACGTTGACTCCTAATGGCTGAGACACTGGTCCGTGCAGGTGGGGAGTAGGACAGATCCTCTCTGAGTTGTTGGAACTCTTGGCATATTTTTTCAGACAGTTTTTCCACAGCCGAGACACAGGCCCGTAGGGAGGAAGAGAGCTTTTCTTCGTAGTCCCGGAGTTGTCTAGCCACTTCATCCACCGTTGGTGCCTCGTCGTCTTTCCAGGCTAGTATTGCCAACGAGTTGGAATACGATGCTGGTGCGCTCCGTACCACCTTCCGCCACATGGATTGTGTGCACCTGACTTCATCTGGGTCTTTGGTTAACCGCTCATCATTCAGGTCACTGTAAATCACCTCCAGCACGCCTAATTCCCTCAGGTACTGGATACCTTTCTCTACGGTGGTCCATTTGCTTGGGCGGTATAAAACATCCTCCTTGAAGGGATACCTTTCCTTCACGCTTGACAGAAGTCGCCTCCAGAGGCTGAGCGGTTTTGCCCCTTTTCCAATTGCTTTGTCAATGCCCCCTTCCCTGGAAAGGGATCCCAGCTGCTTGGCTTCCCTACCCTCTAAATCCAGGCTACTGGCCCCGTTATCCCAGCATCGGAGCAGCCAGGTGATGATGTGCTCGCCTGGATGACGACCAAAATCTTTTCGCATATCTCGCAGCTCACTCAGGGATAGGGATCGGGTGGTCACCATCTCATTTATGGGTTCTTCCTCCTCTGGTTCTCGTGATGGCCCTGGTTCATCTTCATCCCTTACTAAACGAACTGATTTCCTCGTGTATTTTTTCTTCTGTATAGGGGCAACTGATACCGGCGCAGGTTGGTTCTCTGGTTTAGCCACAGTGTCTGTCACTGGGGTTTGAGTAGCCGCAGTGCTCATGGCTGTGGCTGGAGTAGCCACAGTGCCTGGGGCAGGGGTTTGAGTAGCTGCAAGGCCTGTAGTGGGGGTTGGAGTAGCCGCAGGGCCTGTAGTGGGGGTTTGAGTAGCCACAGTGCTTGTTGTTTTGTTATCAGATCCAGAGACCTTCTCTTTCTTTTGAGGGTACTGATTAGCGTTGACTACGGCTCGATAGGCATGGGCCAGTCCCCAGCATGTTGCAATGATTTGTGTCTCTCTGGAGCTACCAGGGTGACAACATACTTCTTCCAAATACTTTACTAATTTTTCAGGATTCTGCACTTGTTCAGGGGTGAAGTTCCAAAACACTGGAGGTCCCCACTGCCCTAGGTACTTGCGCATACGATCCCACACACCCTGCCACTCATAACTATCCAGCCTTGGGGTAGATCTCTGGATGGTATTTTTAAACTGCTTACTGACCTTTATCAAAATGGAAACAACATTCCCAAGAATTATCAATAGAAGTATCTTAACTGCCCAGGGGTGTTCAAGATACAGGAAAGTTGTTGTAATGAAGGAGGAAACATCATAGAAGAAAGCAGCAAAGGTGCCATTCTGTATTTCCTCCACAACAAGCCTCTCAGAGTAAGAAGTATAATTGCTAACTCTCTCTATGAGGTAGTACCCGAAGTACAGTAGTGACTTCTGTATGAAACCCAAATACCAAAGAATGCTCAAGGTCAGGGTTTTGATAAGGAGCCTCCCAAGCAAAAGATCATGAATCACTGCAGAGCATAGCACACTACACAAACTGACAGCAAGCTTTAACGCGTGCTGCAAAAAAAAGAACATGGTGCAGATCAGAAGAACTAATATCGTGACCGGCAACTGTTAACAGACTCCTTAATACACTCTGATTAATCTGTTGTTATCTCAAGCCCCACGTTGGGCGCCAAAAAGGACTGTCGTGGTTTAGCCCCAGCCAGCAACTAAGCACCACGCAGCCGCTCGCTCACTCCCCCTACCCCGATGGGATGGGGGAGAGAATTGGAGGAGTAAGAGTGAGAAACACTCCTGGGCTGAGATAAGAACAGTTTAATAATTGAAATAAAGTAAAATAGTAATGCTAATAGTAACAGTATAATAATGATAATAATAATAATGATACACGAAGCAAGTGATGCACAATGCAATTGCTCACCACCTGCCGACCGATACCCAGACAGTTCCCGAGCAGCGATCGCTGCTCCCCGGCCAACCCCCCCCCAGTTTCTATACTGAGCATGACATCATATGGTATGGAATAGCCCTTTGGTCAGTTTGGATCAACTATTCTGGCTGTGCCCCCTCCCAGTTTCTTGTGCGCCTGGCAGAGCATGGGAAGCTGAAAAAGTCCTTGACTAGCATAAGCAGTACTCAGCAACAACTACAAACATCAGCATGTTATCAACATTCTTCTCCTACTAAATCCAAAACACAGCACTATGCCTGCTGTTAGGAAGAAAATTAACTCTATCCCAGCCGAAACCAGGACAAAAGTGCATGTTGCATAACTAAACATAGAGCCAGGGAGCTAGCTATGAATGAAAACAAACAGCTTAAACCCCTGTTTGCAACTCAATAGTAGGTATTTTGTCACTAGTTACCACAAGTCAAATTGGAGTTCAGTACCTGCAGAAATTCCTTCCTGGAACCAAACTGCATGACAGTGGAAATGAGGAGAGGGCAGAAAGTAGCCAAGACACATAGTCCCCATGAATGTTTTCATTAAGTGACTGTAATAGTTGTCTATTACGAATCCCATCGGGATACAGGACTCGCATTCAAAATGGCATCCAGTACCATCTACCACACAGTCTGGATCCAGCAGCCTGCTCCACAGGTTCTTGCCAGGGAAGACCGCTGCATATCCACCATGATACCTCAACAGCGGAAATGACAAGCAGTAAAAAAGCTGCTCCCAACTGACATCTCATCCTGGCTTCATTGTTCAAAGTTTTTGTGGTCTGTACTTCGCTAAGTAGAAAATAAATGTATTTTGGAAATAAACTTGGGGGGGGGGGGGGGGGCGCGGGGAATAAAGCATCCATCTTGGCATATATCTGCAGACCACATTCTAGGCAGCGAGAGCTCCAAGTGCCCTGTACCCTAAAGATGTCTCTGTTCACCTAAAGTCAGCTCGACAGAGACGGTGCCATTAGCTGGAACAGGAGCCTTGAAACCTGCGGCAAGTACTGGCAGGTCTGAGCAGCGGCAGGGTGCTAGTGGGATGGCAGCACACTGCGTGACTGCCTTGTAAACTTTCACCTGAGCAAGCGGTTTTAGGAAGCAGGGGCTTTCTCACCCTAGCCAATACTCACACTGTCAGACATGGCTTTAGGCAGGCAAGGCGGCAGCACCACCACATCAAGGCACCCCGGCTCACCAGGGTGAGACGAGGAATGTGCATGGCAGCGCGCCTCTGGTAACCACGGCAGGTGAATTATGTGTGGTTTGGGGAAGAAGGGACCTACAAGGCAGGCACAGGATTGAACATGTTTTATTCATTTTAAAAGTGAAGGCTACCTCGCATTCAAGTGAATGCAGTGCTATCTTAACAGCACAGCGAAGCCCGCATTTTAAGACTGTTACAGCCCTGTTCTCATATGCTCATCTAATCTAGACGAAAACTCTTGCCAACACTAACTGACTTGATTTTGTTGTTGCTTTTCTACACAGATTCATTTAATTTGCTGCTCAGTATTTTGACAAGGTCTTAATAAGGAATTGCATTTATCCCTCACTTCTGGTAATCCTAAAGAAACAGTTTCATAAGCCGTACTACTCTGTGTCAAAACTATACAAAATGGAAATGGGGTTTTGTTCAATCAAAATAATCTTCTATATCAATATCTGGATTCAACAAATCTTCACCATAGGCTGAAAGATCCATTTGATTTAAAATTAAGTTTTCAAAGGTTTCTTCCAAGTCCGTTTCACCAATCAGCACAGCTCCCATCATTCGGCCATTCTGCATCACTACTTTAACATACTCTTGTCCCTTGGTACATCTCAGCATCAGTTCATGGTCTAAACCCAAGCCTTGAGCGTTGTATTTTCCCAAAACCACCACCTAACAGGAAGAAAAAGAAAAAGCACTCCTAAGATCACTGCAGTGCCTTTTAGTATTTCTGCTGGTAACAGTTCTAAGTTTCAAAAGACTGATGTAAACAGGGAAATATTTGTCCCTAGGGAACCTCCCCCCTTCATTTGCTTTCAAACCCACAATGGAATTAAAAATCTTCACCTTGAAACACCATACATACAACAACATACATACATAGAACCCAATAATGAACTGGTTACCATGCTGAACTGTGTTGAATTTATCCATGAACAGAAACTTAATGAAATGGAAGATATAAAGATGCAAAGCAGATCAGTTGTCATTCACCAATTAAAATTTGTAATGTATCTGTAAGTATCTTTACCCTCTTCAGTTTCAGCATTCCAAGTTAGTATGAATGGAGAAAATCTAAACTAAGATTAATTATATACAGAAAACTGTTTTGTCAGTATTAAAGCACCTGCTCAGCGTTGGCAAGTGAATATAAGCAAGCAACGTGCGTGTTACTCAGTGGTTTAAGACTATTAGACTGTATTTACTTTACCTTGTAATTGAAAAATTTTGTAACATGAGCAAATAGTTCAAAGCTGAAATCCATATCAATAGATTCCCCTAAAGTATCTGCTGCCATGCATTTTGCTGCATACCATCCCATCTGCCTAGCTTGAGTCCACAGTCTCATCTACAAAAAAAAAGAATGAAAAAGATTTAAAAACACAGATACATGTCATTGTGCAATGAGTGACACTGGCTGTTCTCATCAACGCATACTACATATTTTCACTGTATCCAGAAAGGCTGAATAGCTTGGCTTTCAGCCGCATAGATAAAATCATCTGTCATCAACACACCCAGGATTATCTACTTGTTCACTGGTTTCCGCTTCCATTAAACTTTCTTTTCTCTCATCTGTGTAACAGTGTGTGATTTACTTTGCAATTTACTTTGCCTAATCAGGCTGCTGCTGAGCACGCAATCATATGACTTGATTTACCTGATGCCACACTGGACTAGGTTCCCACGCCGCCGTGCAGATATCTCCAGCTGCATATATATCTGGCAGGGACGTATGCATGTGTTTATCTACTTTAAGACCTCCATCTTCACCTACAGCAAACTAAAGTATTTGCACAGATCAGCAATAAGAAAAATAATCATTTAAAATAAGAAATTAAACTTCATCCATGTTAAGCAGTCATCTCATTTGTTACTTTTTAATGGCAGACTCCTTCAAAAAATTTCAGTAAATTCACTATTCTGCTTAATCAAACCATTTGAAGACAGAAGATTATATGAATAAATACTATGGGAACCCAGCAAGATGCTCTTCTGGATGCCATGCAGCAACAGAGAAAAAGGTCATTCAGTGTAAACAATGTATGGCTATTCATTCTCCCATCTAATCTGACTCAATTAGAAAAGGCTGATAGCCACAAGAGAAACATGGTGTTCAAACATCACAATCTCAAGACTCCTTCATCTTCAAGGGAAGAAAACAGATCCCCCAGAACGCCATAATGAAGTATTTTTCAAAACCGTCCACATATGAAAGTATTACTTCCCCACATTAAAATGCAACCCTGCCTCCCGCAGAATTTATCCTGAATTTTATCAAACCTAGAACCCTTCAAATAAGCAAAGACAAGTTTAGCCTACAAAAGCAGAATTTCCTAGCATACTCTGCATTCTTTTCTCACCAGGTTTAAGAACAGATCAGTGTTGCATTTTACAAGTGACCTTCACATATCCTTTAAAATATCCCAAACTACGTATTTAAAAAAAGCTTAGAATAACATTACATACTAAATAAAATTATTTAACATGAGACTATCTAGAGCAGCAAGATTTCCCATGGTAAGATACAAAGCATTAAGCATTATTACTAGAACAGAGCGTAAGTTTTTAGAATATTATTACTGATACCTAAGCAGGGAAGTAATACAGCTTGCCAAATTTCAAGTCACACTATGTACATTACAGGGACACCAAGTCTTAAAAGAGTTCATTTTGTATTTTTGCCAAGGCCAGAAAATACTGTTGCAAATACCTAATTCCTAATCTAATTTTGTAACGTAGGCCTTGAAATATTTCATGGCTCAACATCAGATGTATGTTTTCATAATTTTCTTCTGCTTTATTCAGAGGACAGCATTTCACTTCCTTATCAGAAGGAACTGCAAAACACCAAATACCCTAACATACTGGTTTTGGCTGGGATGGAGTTAATTTTCTTCACAGTAGCTAGTATGGAGTTTTGGATTTGTGCTGGAAACATGTGTTGATAAGACAGGGATGTTTTTGTTATTACTGAGCAGTGCCTAGACAGAGTCAAGGCCTTTTCTGCCTCTCACCCCACTCCACCAGCGAGTAGGCTGGGGGTGCAGAAGAAGTTGGGAGGGGACACAGCCGGGACAGCTGACCCCAACTGGCCAAAGGGGTACCCCCAAGCCATGCGATGTTGTGCTCTGCAATAGAATGAGGAAGGGGGGACATTCATAATTATGGCGCTTGTCCTCCCAAGTAACCGTTACATGTGATGAAGCCCTGCTTTCCTGGAAATGACTAAACACCTCCCTGCTGATGGGAAGCAGTGAATCAATTCCTCAATTTGCTTCGCTTGCGCAGGCGGCTTTTACTTTCCTTAAATTGTCTGTCTCAGCCCACGAGTCTTCTCACTTTTACCCTTCTTTCTCCCTCATCCCACTGGAGAAGGGAGCGAGCAGCTGTCTGGTGCTGAGCTGCCGGCCAGGGTTAAACCAGACACCTAACGTGGAGACAGAATGATAAGGCCTAAAAATTCACACGACAGCTATGAACTCCATAATCATCATCCGCGCTGAGATGCTGATTCAAAGTGTGACTTCCCTTGATGAATATGAGCACCTTTATAGCTCAGTTTCCTAAAGGAAAATTATTGGAAATAACTGCTTTCTTCCCCAGAGAAAATTTTAAGATTTGTAAGATAAGAGTATGGTGCAGAGTTAACACAAAAATTATTCTAAATTTTTGCCACATTAATAAATTATACAAATATTTTTCTCTTTGTATAGCCTTAATCTTAACAGTGTATATTGTATATATACTGTGTATCAGTACATATCATGAGAAGCAAAATAGTAAGCCAAGAATGGTAATGAAATGAATTTTTATCATGTTGGGTATTTCCAATATGAGCATACAGCATTTCAAAATAAGGCAGGTACAACATTCAAAACCTTTATCAATCAGTGTTTCATGTCAGAAGCATAAACCAGCTGAAAGAGCTTATTTCACCTTACTTAAAACACACACAGCTTAAACTTCAAAAGAAATCAGTATACTTACATTATTGCCATCAAGAAATGGTTTAACATTTGGCACAACTCCAGTTGCACTGACAATGAAATCACATCCATAAATTTTTCCATTAGTTAATTCCACATATACAGGCCATAGCACTGAAAAAGGGGAAAATTTTGCCCTGAGAATGTAACCAACAGAAGTTATTTTATTAATGATGTCTTATTATAAGACATGAGATAAAAAGGAAAAAAAAAAAATTTTTTTTGAGATATCTAATTGATTGGGGGGGATGTGGGAGGGATATAACACCCCCCCCTGCGCCCCCCCAGCCCAAACCCCAGAGACTACCTATAACATTTCTTACCTTCACTCAGGACTAGAAAAATGAGATTTTGGAGCTTACCTCCAAGTCCGACTATTAACCTTCTCTGGAATATTCCTAAATCAAAGCCCTCATTTGCAGGGGGGAAATACTGTGTCCTGCCACTGCTTCCGACCCACGGGATGTTCTCTGAAGTATGCAATTGCTAGATATTCTTTTACATTTAAATTTAAAGATGCACAGGAAATGCCTCAAAAGCAAAATAAACATCAGAGATTTGACGTCCTAGAACCTTATGCTGAAAGTAACTGGCTATTAAAATAGTATTTTAAATATTGATTTTCATTCAGTGGAATTTATAGAGTTATTCATGAAACAAGTGATATTTTCTTCTACTTTCTTTGAAGGATTACATCAGTTTTGACACTAAATGTTTTTTTGGGTTTTTTCTTCCATTTTAACTCCACTGTTAATATATGATTTTACTGGACTGTCACAAGGAGGGAACGTTCTGCGTTCAGGATTTAGATGATTTTTTGGAAAAAGGGTCTGACCCATAACACTTTGTAATTCAGTTGTAACCCATAAATCAAATTCTCAACTACTATAAATTGCTAAAGCTCCATTTCATTTATAAAGGACTTTTTTTTCCCAAATCTGTATTTGCTCTAAAACAGCAAACAAGATCAAACATGCTCCAGCACTGTTTTACCTTCAATGTTATTTCTAATCAGCACTGGCACCTACCCTCATCTGGTTCTACATTTTTCTCTTCCTTAGGAAAAGTCAAAGAAGTCCGCTGCAGCTGTATAAATTCTTGCTGTAAGTATATTTTCTTTACTTCACATAGTATTTCAATATGCACTTTATGAGAAAACTAAAGAAAGATCGACAAAATTGTAAGCATGATTAGCAATAACAATATTTTTAACAGCGAGTATACCTTCACCTAAATTGACATGTTACTAAACTGGGGGGGGGGGGGGAAGGACACGGTGGGGACAAACACCAACATATATCCCATCCTAAAGCAGGACACATTAGCTGAGTTCCCACACTTTTTCCTTTTTTGGCACAGATCTAACCATATCAAATGGCAATTTATCTGCTTTTTCAGCAGGTATCTGATGTTCCTTGAAATTTCGTGACAATTTAGACTTTGCTGGCATGCCAGAAACATACTCAAGTTCCCCTGAGTTTACAGGAAGAGCATTCAGAACTTATCAGAACAACAACAAAAAAAAAGTAAGTTCACCTCTTCTATCTTTCACTACTTCAAATCCTTAATTTTTCTACCATGAATTAAATTCTGGTAACAATAAGTTTACGTTCTAAACTCTGTAAGAAGAAAAAGAAAAAATATCCTGTTCCATCACCACATGTTTCAACCACTTACTCCTATTCTGAGCTCAAGACAGATTTTGGAGAGTTATCTGTTGCTCTAAACTATTTTGTGGATTCAGGCCTTGAACAGATTTATTCTCCACTACGCAAACACATTTCCACAGCCTTCAACAGCCAAAATACCACCAATTATTCTGCTGAATTATCTTAAATATCCTTTAGTTGGTATTGTAAAGCCTCTTCTGTGGAATCTATGCCTGATCACTTTTGAAAGGCCCTTTTTTTTTTTTTCAAATGAGTGTAACAGATACAAACACCTAACAGCTAAGAAATTAATAAATAAAAACATGATAAAAAAACTATGACGTGAGGATTTTTACTTTACTTCAAACATGAAACTCTTCACAATGTTCATGTCCACTACTGATTTTGCATTTCACATAAGAAAATGCACATATGGCAGCTAAAATCAGGAGAATAGAGGAAACACTGCTTTTGGTTAAAGCTAGGACTGACACAAGTCCTACAGAAACATGCAAACCAACATTTATGTTTCAATCTGAAGAGCAAATTGCTAAAACTATGCCAGTGGATCAAATCAGCCACCTCCTCCTTCAAGCAGAAAATGACTTTATTTGTGTTAACATATTTTCCTGTTTAATTCTGACCGAACAGGAGAATCTGTTCAAGCACATTTTGTTTTTATTTTTCTAATAATCCCAAATGTGATATTTCATGTTCTGTCATCCTTACCCACTTAAAGCAACATTTAAACAAATGTGTAAGCAAGATTATGACCATACCTCTTTAGTCCCTTTAAGGCATAAGCCCTCATGCCAATCGGGGCCTAAGGCACTACCCAGTTTGTCAGATGCTGCTATAGGTCTTTCTTTTTCCTCACTTCCTGAAGGAAAGAGACAGAAAATATTAGATTTAGTGTGCATATTACATTGCCTGCAGAATTCAGAACAAGGATTCTCAATTAAAAGAAATACGATCTGGTTGCCAGAAGGGAAGACAAAAATGTGTAATGTCCCAGAACCCATTAATCTGCAGACAAATTGAACTCCAAGACAGGATTTTTAACACCTTTCAACTTTATGCCTTTCATTACTTCACTCATCTCCGAAACAACCATGCCACTGTGAGGTGCCTTCATGGAGGCCAACCCCAAAGAGCACCAGGGTTCTGGAGACTCATGGTAGACTTACTTGCTTAGTATCAATGCTAGTATTTAAATTGATGTCCGCCTGCTGGCAAATGTGCACCATCCCCTCTGTTGCACAGAAGTGCAAATTCTAACATAACATGACACATTTCAAGAACCTTGGGTGCCATTTTGTGATGTTTAGGCTGACTGTCTTACAATTTATTCTTCCAACCTGAATTCTAGAACCAATGTCTTTTTGTTATTATTTTGGCCATATATATGTTCATGTAATCTTTGTTCATGCAGTTGTAGTTAACTGTGGTGATTAAGATTGCAGTTTCACTGCATCTGTAATAACATTCTGTGAAGTTTCATCTGGTCCTCCAGTGGCTTACTACGGGAGAGCTCCTTCCTACATAATGCTGATGTAATTCAGAAGAATATTAAAATATTACAGAAAACAGAACAGGTTCTTCAGCAGTTGGAATACAGGAAATGAAATGTAAACTTGGCACAGCTATAAAGATAAGCACACTTTTTAACAGTTTTTAGGTAACCGCATTAGATGCTGTCGTGTGTCTACATCAATTCTGGATGGGTTTTTATATTGCTTTTTTACTTTTGAGGAAGGAAATGCCTTTGATGATAACAGTAAACCTTATTTATGGCCTGCTAAATTAACTGACCTTAGGACTATCTTTAATATTAATGCTGCTGCTGCAGTGTTAGGAGACTAAACCACCATACCTTCCACTGTATACTTGGTTCTTTTACATTCAATTGGAGTCTCTTGGTTTTCAGCAGTTAGCTTTGGAATGAGAAATTCAGCTGCTCCTGCATCAAAAAAAGTGTTCCCAATGGCTTTGTCTTTGATAGCCCAGATTACTTCACAGCCCTGGATTTCATACCTGTGGACATTTAAACAGTGGATAAAGTGACAGACTACCCAAAAGGGACCTGACTCTTAGCAACACAACTAGAAGCATGCCAGGTTTCATTCCAGAAGCTAGAAATAAGGGATCCAAGACTTTTAAGCCTATCAAATCCACTATTGCTTCTAAGTGTTTACATAAGGAACACATTTTTTTAAAACAACAAAACAAAACCAAAACCAAACTCTTAAGTTGACAGGTCATACTTTCTCACCAGCACAACCTCAACTAAACCAGGGCGGGGGGTGAGGGGAAGCAGATCAAATCTGTGATAATACTAAGTATTTCCTGTTCCCCACAATGAAAAACAATGTGTATTTTTTCCAGACTGCCCACTGCTAAGAACAGGCATTTGGATCTTGTTCGTACTACCTGGAACATGAACTGGTAGAGACATGCAGAGGACAATCTAGTGAAAGAGAAAAAGTGATTCCCTGCAACACAAAACAAGACCACGTAACTCTGTAATACAGACGTCTACATCTCTAATCTAGCAGACTACAGGACCACACTGTTTAATATCCTACCTGTAACAAAGGTCAGGTCAGACACTTGAAAAACTCTATCCACTTAAATTACGTTGGGTGCAAGATAAGCTGCCTCTCTATTCCTATTTTCTGTCTCCAAGAGTCAGACAAGTTTTATAACTTAAATATTGCCATTAATAGTCTCAACAGAAATCTCTGTTGATGCCACATCAGAAAAATGCTGTATATTCTTGATATCTACGTGTCAAAACTTCTTCTGAAGCTTCCTGAACTTTACATGACAGCAAGCGCCACTATACTGTGAAAGTTATTTTAACAAATTTTGCTACTAAATGCTTTAAAAGCTACAATTTTATAAGTCAAACTTCTCCTAAACTCACACACACTAGATTTAACATAGCATTGTTAAAGATTTTACTTGCATATGTAACTTTAAAACTTAGTTGTTTACGTACACTAATTCAAGTGCAATCCCACCATTTCCTACCACTACGATTCTCTCAGATTGAGCCAAACTCTTCTGAAAAGCCTGCATTAAGAAAAAAAGAGTCAATTACAACTTAGATCATATGTTCCCTCATACTGGTCAGTTACATCCTTTTCAGTATTTTCTTGCTCTCTTAGTCTTATTTTGATTTTCTCAGACTACTGATACACATTTTCTTATGCTAAGATCTGTTACAGAAGCTGATGAAAGTTTTAAGTTCTACAACATTAAGGGATAAAGTTATTGATACAGCCTTACAAGTCTCAAATTGAGACAGGAGAAGTTAAATAATTACATCTCAGCCAATTTGACAGAGCCCTTAATAGACTCCAGGAGACTCTTCTCTGTCCTGGAGACCGTTAGCATTGTGATATCTATTAATCCAGTTTTATCACAACTTGCATAACTTTCATAGTAATTTGCATGCCATTAAAAAGGCAAAGATACAGAAATTTAGGAATTTTAAAATCCCTGATCAAAAAATCAGGAATTTAAAAAATAATTTGTGGCAAATCAAAGAACCAATTTTATTTGTGCAAAAAACTTTCAGAAAGAAACAAGTCTCCAAATCCATCTCAGTGGTGAGAGAAATAAAAAAAAATATAGCCTAGACAGTATTTTTTTAGATCATAATATAATCACTTCAGGTATTTTCTTTCAAACAAATCAAGAATCACGACTATCAGACCAACCACTGCAATTATATGAAAACCTGTTCATCCAGGCTTCCAGTTTACCCGATTAACTGTGTCAGAGAACCTGAACTGTAAAAGACCATGAAAACTGCAATCCTTTAATCCCTTCAGAGAAGGATACTGAAGTTATATCAAAGGGGACTAGTGAATGCAACAGTCACCATTAAAAAAAAAAAAACAAAACCAGAAACAAGTATTTTCAGTCTCATTCAAGATTGAACATCAGTTTTGACAAGTGATAGCCCAGTCTACTGTTTCCCACAGTGGCCAACAGTGGATGCACAGGGAAGACCATCAGAAGACAACAAGCATACAACAATGCTATCCTGGAACACCCTCACAGGTTCCAGACACCACTGGTGCCACTCAAGTAGCATCTTTCTCTCCAATTTAGACAAGATAGATTTATCAAGGGCTGTCTGTTTTATGTGTTTTTCCTTCCCTCTACTTCTTTTTTTTTTTCTTTTTTTTAAACTTAGGTAAAGTTTTAGTATAAAAAACAAACAACAACAATTTCACAGTTTCACTTCAGTTTGCTTGAAAAAGTAACTCCCTTTTTATTCTCAACATCAAACTTCATTTGTTGAATTACAGTTTTTATGTTACGGAGAAGCAGTGTTCACTTTCACCCTGCCTCCTCTAATTCTAAAGACCTATAGCAGTGAAACCTCACTTTCTACTTCCAAGCTGACGTTTTAGTCTATTGAGTCACTCCTCATGCGAAAGCTTTTCCACAACTTTGTACAGAAAAGAGTTACAGTTACAGTCAATGCGGAGAACGCTGCAGTAGAACTAGAAAAAAAGTGTCCTTCAGTAGCTTTTCACTGCAGCCCTTTGTACCAGCCACACCTTCTCAAGGAAGTTTCTACTGGTGCCTACTTCTTGTTTATATTTTCAGATTGGCTTCTGCCTGGAGGGTAAAAGAATACCATTTATCCTAGATTATCATGTTAGAAACATTGTCTGTGAGCTATCTGTAAACTTAATAAATTTAGTAACTAACTAATTTATTTAATGGCACTTTAAAGCTATTGCTCTGCCTAAATAGGAAGTGTTCCTATTTAAGGATATATAATAACAAACATCATCCTATATTTCTCCATTTCACTCTGCAATCATTTTTAGCATTTTGCAGCAGAAGCAAGAATATACTACACATTTGTAAGTCCAAAACACATTTACCTGTGCACTGTCAGTATCCCGGATGCCTAACACATACGGGTTTCCTTCAAAAATTAATTTCGGTTTTGCCCCAGCACACAGACAAAGTTTGTCATACATATATTCTTTCCCATCTTCAGTGAAAATTTTCTGTTAAAAATGAAGAGAAAAGAAAAAACAATTGGAGACATCTAAGAGAACATGAGCTCTTTTTTCTTTTTTCCTGAATGACATAGTACTTTTCAGATATTAAAAGCTGTAACTGGCTTCTTAAAGAGCAAGCTTTCATACTCTCATTGACTGTGTGTCATTTATTTGCATTACACTCACCACAGACTTACAAGCCTAAATAAATGACATTATATGATGGATAAAATGGAAAGTGTACACAGTGCACTCAAAGATTAAATATAAGGATTACCACTTGGTGGCACTCTGTACTCACTATCTGTGCTAAAAGAATCAGTCTTCTATGAGACAGTCTTCCCCACCCCAGTAATAGATGTAGGCCTATGCACTACTATATATTAGCAATAAAGAATCTCATTCAAAACATTTCAACAACAGTAGGCCTGCATTAACTTAACCAGGCACAGGCTAGAATACAGTTTAGAAAGACTGCAAATTCTGTTCTTTGATAATGAAGAAGGGTAGGCACTAAACAAGCCACATCATTCTACAACAATCAATACTTAAATTTTAACATTTTATGACCTTATTTGTTGTTTACCAAACTATAAGCTAAATTGTTTACAGTGGTTTTGCACAAAGAGAGTTTTTACAGGTTTTCAGAAAACAGAGGCAAAAGATCCTCCAAATCCATATACATGAAATATCAACGTTCACAGAGACATACTTAAACTAAACCAACATTATTATAATGATACAAGAATATAATTCCATTCAGAATAGTAGTAGAATTATAATCTAACTGGAATCATCTCTCTGTGACTTAAAATGAGCAAAACCAGTTTTGGATCTGAATGTGAGTTTCTGATAAATGCTACAGTGAAAAATAACATGTTGAGATGATGCAGACACTAACAAGGATCTGTATGTGCTGTACGCTGCTCATACTTGCAATGTATTTCCTGCTGAAAAGAAGAAAAGGTGGAAATGTTGGTTCTTTCAGGAATTACTTCTTTTTTATCATAAAGTTGTTAATATTTTGGTATCTGTAGCAACAAGCAGTAATTTGGAAATCAGAGATACCTCCAATCTAGGGTTACAGAAATTCTGACACCTATATTGATATACAGTGTCGGTTTCATTGACTGGTTTTCCTGCTACTCCAATCAGGTATTCAATGAAGTATCTCTAAGGAGTCAAAGATGAAAATCTAAAAGATACAGTTTCTTAATTAACAAGTCATTTTTGATCAACAATTACATCCCTTACATATATTTCTACTTAAACAATAGTGTAAGTATTTTCTTGTAATTTTGGTAACTTAACACTTTAATAACCAGAATGTTCAACAGAATTTCATGCCCAAAATATTCACCTCTTTCGTAGTTTGGTTTTTTTTTTAAAAAATTTGAAAAACCATGTAAAAGAGAAAACATTAGCTTACATGTTCATCACTTTTCAGTTGCTTTACTGCAGACTGTATAACTTTAATATTGGGATGTCGTTTTTCTAATAGAGAACTTGGTTGCTCTTCTACATCAAATTCCTCAAGTGTTTTGGAGACCTGTAGGCAGAAGATAAGTATTTAGAAGTATGAATCATTTATTCATCTCTTTTTCTAAAGCTTGTAACAAAATGCGTTATGTTCATTTCCAGTAAAGAAGTCAAAACATAAAGCCCATACTGTCTCAAAAAATGTTACCATGGTACTGCCAGAAGTTCCTTTTTATACACAGAATCTTTTCATGCCTATTCCTGGTAAAGAGTTATGGTAGCACAGAAAATTTTAATTCTAAAGCTAGAGATTAAGCAAAAATTGAGAACCCTGATGGCTGCTCTAACTGCTATAATGTTTTATTCCATATATAGACTATACTATTAAGAGTTGGCAACACTGCTTTTTAACTTACCTGATGCAGGGCTAAGACCCCGTTTTTCTGATTGTTATAACTTTGATAAAATAACTCAATGATGTTCCCCCATGCAAGCATCTTCCTCTTCTTGGTATTTTATGAAAAAAAAAAATTTGGTCAAAATAGCTTAGAGAACTATGGAAACACACTTTTGTCTGGAATAAGTATTTTTATTCTATTTTTAAAAAAAATCTGGTGACATTTTCTTCAAAAACCTCTTGTCACAGATAGCTGGCCCTTATGTCAGGAAAAGTGCTTACTGCTGTTCAGCTTGTAAGCAGGATGTGCAAGACAAGTGTTTAGGCAAAACAGATTCAAGACCACCTCAGAGCATTTACTCAGGTAGCATCTCATCTGTAGTCACTATCTGGTATTTCAGAGATTGGCGGGGCAGGGGTGGGGGAAACCCAAAACCAAACAGGCAAACCAGAACTTGGAAAACATTCAAGTAAGTTATGTTGATTTGGGGTTTCTTCCAGAAGGGAGCAGCTGCATAGGAACCTCCAGGCCTTCTACTTTATAGAACATTCAAAGAGTCTGGAACACAGCTAGGAACCAGAAGCCACACCATGCTTGCAATTCAGAGAGAAATTAAGATGCTCATGTCCAAAACTTAGAGGTGCTGCCTTCAAATACTGTTTAGCTATTACTTTATTTTTCAGATACTGAAACTTCTGCTGATGTGAATTACAGACTTTGCACCTCTGCAATGTGTAAGTGTCTTTCCTGGATACTCATGACGCTACTGTCAGTGCTCTCAAACTCAGAAAATATTATTTAGTTGGGTGTAACTCTACCAGTCTCACACAGAGCTCTCAGTCTCTCAGCTATGTTCTGGCATCCCATTAGCCCCGGACAAAAACCACAGTGTGAAAAGGAAGAGATGCTGATAGACAATTACAGCCACTAAATGCAGAGAACTGCTGTTCAAACCTCTCTATGCTTTATTTTCCCCTGTAGTGATTTAAATCAGGCATTCACACAGCAGGAAGAATTACGTTAAAACCGGGCTGTCAGATAAAACGCAGAGTAGTCTTTCTTTACTTGTCATGAGCTATGCCTCACCTGTTAGATACCATGTTTCAGAAAGAGAGTCATGAATATACATGCCAGGTGGAAGCCCAGCTCTAGGTGCCTTAACTTTCCCTGAGAGGTAAAACCTAACTTCTTACTGGCTGGCAGCTTTGCATCCTGAGGTCAATGCAATCCAGTCTCCAACTCTTTCCATGTCCTATGGTAGAGTATAAAGTTCCCTCCGAGTGGGAAAGAGCAGTGCTTTCCAAGTTCAGAGTACCCCTGCAAAATTAGCTTAATGAACCTACTAGCCAGAAACCTGAACTCATGCATGGGTTTTACTTTCTTTTTCAAACCAGCAGGAAAGAGGTCATGGAATCACCAGCTGCTGGAGGTATAGAAGAAGCTGAAGGCAATTTCACAGAAGGCCATCCCTTTTTTTGTTACTTGTCAGAAGTCTGTTTCTGCCTGAAATTCAACCATACTACTATATATGAGAACCACTAGCAAGACTAAGTTTCTTAAGTAATTTATTCCAAAGATGCCATTTCAGTGCTTAAAATGGAACATACCCATTAACAAAGCAGTGAAATAAAGCTTCAGTAACTTAGAAAATACTTCAACTATGTAAGTACCCAGTTAAACCTTTGCTCAAATGTTGTGAATACATTCACCAATTACTAATGACTATGAATCACTATAAAATATCTCATCAGTTCTGCTAACACCACTGCACTCACACTAATGTGAAAACACGTTCAAAATTGTAAGCATTTTCAGGATCAGGTTCTAAATTATCTGTATACATACAAACTTGTGAAGAGGTCTCACCATAAGAAAAATTAAGTTTCTCTTACCCGTTTGAAATTTGTTACAGCTTTTATAACTGGAGAAGCTGTCATTAAAAAAATGTCTTCTGATGGGAATTCCATGGCCAGCTTGTAAAGAAACAGAAATCATGATGAGTGAATACAGTCATCAATAAATTTTGACTTTAAGACAATAAAATTGCTGGTGAAAAGTAGTATGTGTTACTACATTACTTTACTCTTGTAGAATCCTATTGGATAAACACTACTTCAAGATTATGGAGGAATAATGACTGAAATGAACAGAATTCAGAGACCCAAGATTTTAATTCATTCACACACAAATATATCTTCAAGAACTGCAGCCATGGTATAAATGACTACTCAAAAGACTATTCTTACAGTATTCTGAAGGCCAACTGCAAGAACACACTATGATCATGTGATTTCTGGAGATAACCAGTTGCTGGATGTACTTTTTTTATTGCATAGCAGTGACTAATTGTTCACAGGTTTCTTTTTGACAGCGGAAATGCTGATTCCTATTAGCTATTTTAAATGTTATTTAGTAAACTGATAAATGGATTATCATCTTCAGAGCACTACTAAGCAATACAAGACTTTTACAGGCCCCAAGCCAAAGTGAAGAGTTCCCATTTTAAATCTGCATTGCTCTGCCACAGAAAATAAATCAGCTCAGTCAAATACAAACCACTCATCTCTGAGGTACAGACAAAACCCAGGGTTCCTTGTCACCAGCATTCTATGGATGAACAGCTGTATAACCCACCAAGCAGCACATTTCATGTTGTACATGAACAACTGAGTTATAAAGGGACTAGCATTTATTCCTGTACCTCAGGAGCAATCTAACACAGCAATCTGAAGGTGAAAGTGGTGAAACCTTGTTCCCAGTTTCAGGAAGATTAACATGGTCACACCCTCAGCAAATAAAAATTAATTTAATGAGGCTATGTAAAACTTCATGTAATCCACACTTTATAGCATGAATCCCAAACATGTGTTTCACACATATTGTAGCTGTATGCTTCGTATTGACAGACAACAGGAAGAGAAGTTGGCATGCAACATACTGTGCTGCAGCAGTTGCTCCCAGCTGTATCTAATAAGCCCCAGAAAAACTACAGAATGCTACAGAAAGCACGTGATCATGTTCAGTATCTTTATTAATGACAGATAGTGGGATTGAGTGCACCCTCAGCAAGTTTACAGATAGTAAGTGCCAAGCTGAGCGGTGCAGTTGATTAGTGAGAGGGAAGGGATGCCATCCAGAGGGAGCCTGACACGCTTGTGGAGTGGGCCCATGTGAATGTCATGAAGCCCTGCACCTGGGTCGGGGCAATCAACAGTATCAGTACCGACTGGGGGATGAATCAATTGAGAGCAGCCCTGCAGAGAAGGACTTGGGAATACTGGCTGATGAAAAATTAGATACAGGCTGTCAACACGCACTTGCCTAATCATATCCTGGGCTGCACAAAAACACGTGAGGCCAGCAGGTTGAGGGACCCCACCTGGAGTACTGTGTCCAGCTGTGGGGCCCCCAGCACAAGGCAGACATGGACCTGTTAGAGCAGGTCCAGAGGAGGGCCACGGTCAATAGTCAGAGGGATGGAACACCTGTCCTATGAGGACAGGCTGAGAGACTTGGGGTTGTTTAGCCTGGAGAAGAGAAGGCTCCAGAAGAGACCTTACTGTGGCCTTCCAATATATAAAGGGAGCTTACAAGAAAGAGAGAGAGACTTTTTACCAGGGCCTGTAGTGACAGGACAAGGGGTTAACAGTTTTAAACTGAAGGAGAGTACATTTAGATTAGGTATAAGTACAAAATTCTGAGACCCTGGAACAGGTTGCTCTGAGAAGTAGTGGATGCCCCATCATTGGAATTGTTCAAGGTCAGGCTGGATGGGGCTTTGAGCAACCTGATCTACTGGAAGACATCGCTGCCCATGGCAGAGGAGTTGGAACTAGGTGATCCTTAAAGGTCCCTCCCAACCCAAACCATTTTGTGAGTCTGTAATAATCATCAGATGTACAACATAACCCAGAATTTTAAGACTAATATGATGTACTTTGCATCACTTAGACACGCTCAAATGCTTACCCCTGCCCTCTTATTAAGATTTAATGGTTATTTGAAACTTTAATTCAGTATTATTAAGGTTATTGCATTTCTTTACCTTTTAAAATACTAAAATTAGAAACTGCCAGCTAGAATATTAGGTTTATCCATGCATATGGAAATGCATAAGTCATCACAATCCAGAAGGAAATGTTGCAATATAAGCATAAAAAGCCAAAATCGTGTAAGACGTGAAACATTTTGTGACAGAAAAATCTAACTCAAGCTTTTAAGGAAAATTCAGCTTTTAAGACATTTTGTCTGAATATTCCAAAATGTACTCAAAAAGTAACTAATGCTATGTGAATTTTTTTGAGGCAGACCTGATGCAATGATTGTTCTCAGACAGCTGCCTGAGAAGTCTGAACTACAAGACATCATACAATGCATACCCAAAATGCAATGATGGACAAGTTGTTTATTGCCACTACTTCCACAGAATTGTACTTGCTCAAAACCAGGACTGAGAGAAATTGTGTTTAATCTTCCTCTTTTATTTAAAGCATGCCCCCCGCTATGGATGTATGACACAGAAATCCTTCCAGAGCACACAGCGCTGTTTTTAATGGACTTGGTGAATTAAAATGTATGCTAGAAGACCACTAATACTCACTGCTAACTGTGCTTCCGGCCGTACTGAGAGGTGAGAAAGAGAGGCAAGTCTCTGTCATCACTTAACAATCTGATTTAGGTTTTCCAGGAAAAACAATAATGGTGAGGGAAAGGAAAGAGCATAAGAAAAGATGTGTGAATTACAGGAGTAAGTAGCACTCTCTGTGAGCTCTGGAAGAAAACAAAGCCTGAACTCTGTGGCACTAACACAGCAGAAAACATTTTCAGGAAAACAGTAAATTTTCATCTTTGTTTTGTAATCTTAATATCTAATATAGATTGGAAATAACTGTATTGTGAAACAGGATCCTGGCAATTAGATACAATTATAAATTACTTCCAGGAAAACATAAAGTCTCTGGGAATATTAAATATTCACCAAAATCTTATTCTTGCAAGCACATAAGGATACACAAAAGCCTTAATTACATGAATAGTTTGATCAACTTTTAAGGGATTACTCATACTAATACAGCATTTAAGTGTCTGTAGTACCAAAGCCCACATATTACATTAGCCACAAATAAAACGGAAAAAAAAAAAAATCAAAGTAATAAATAGTAGAAACAAACCAATTCCATACAGATGGAGAACAATATCAGTATTTTTTGTAGTTTAGTTTGCCTGTGGTTTATGCAATATGTCAGAAATGAAATAATACCATTTCATCACCAGAGAATAAATGCATCTGGAACACAGTCTTTATACTGCTTTGCAGTTTTAACAGATAAAATATTCTCCACTGAACTAATATCCACTTCATTTCATTCCACATTGTAAGTTCAAAATTACCTCCAGTTACTGTTACTTCAAAATCACCAAAAACCTTGAAACCAAGAAACAAATTTATTTTTAGTGCTCAAGTTCATGGAAAGCTGAGGAGATTGGACAATCTCCATAGGTGTAGAGCCCTAAACATGGATCAAAAAAAACCCAGAACAGTATTTTTTATAAAAAGGAGCACATTATTAGCAGCCTTCACCCTAGCTGCAGTACAATCCTTTATGGCTACGAGAAATACTGCATACAGTGCTCCTTCAAGTTTCTGACCTCTTGACTAGCATACAGAATGACAGCTTTCTGAAGTTACAAAGTTTTAATCCTCTTTTTATGAAGCGGTTGTAGGCCCTTATCAGGTTATTTGCAGGACAGTTGTAACTTCTTGAGAAGTATTTCTAGACAGATAAATATTGTTATGTTACAACACTGCTTCCCCGGGGCTGGTTTTGTTTCTTTTTTTTTTAAGAGGGACAAAATATTTGTAAAAACCTGGGGGGGGGGGGGGGGAGTAAGACAGCATATGCATATACTGTATAAATGAGCATATTTATAGAATTACTATACAAATCTAATTAAGTGTTTCTACAGAAGCTCGTAAGTTGACTCCGAAAGCATTTATGCCTCTAAGCAAACACAAATACCTGCGCAGTCCAACAGCCGTGCAGGCCGGTTCCACCCGGCGTACGGCTGCCGAGCTCAAGGCGCACAGGCAGTTACACAGGGCCCGTACGCCTCATCACCTGCCTACAGGCCCGGACACGCTGAAGTCACGATACCGCCACGGGACCGCAGAGCCTCCTCCGGGAGCCCAAGGGCCAAGCCCGGCCTCACCGGCTGCCGGAGCCGAGAGAAGGCCGAGGCTGGCGTTCGGGGTCACAGCCCCCGGGGCCAACATGGCGCCCCCCGGAGGCGCCGGGGGTCTCCGGCGGCTGGGGACCCGCGCATGCGCGAAGCGGGCAGCGGGGCCCCGGCCCTTACCTTCTCCGCGCAGGTAACCCCCGCGATTCCTCCGCCCACCACCACGAACCGGCTCCGCGCAACGCCGGGGGCAGCCGCCATTTCCCCGCCTGCTCCCGAGGACGCCAGCGACGAAGATAAGAAACAAACAAACAAACAAAAAAATCGCCGCTCACCCACCGGGGGCGATTTCTCACCGCCGCGCCCTCGCTAGGGCGCGGAAGAAGGCGGCGGCGGCGGCGGCGCTGCTCCGCCTACGGCGCGCCGTGGCGCCCAAACTTCCTCCGCTATCGGCGCGCCCCTCCCGCGGGGCCAGGCCACGGCCGGGGCGGGGGGCCTGAGCCACCCCGCGCTCACCCGCCCCGAAACTCCGTCCCAGAACAGGTTTTGCCGCCAAATTTTTTTTTTTTTTTTTTAAATTTGGAGTTTACTTTCGCCCCTTGCCAGGGCGAGAACTTCGCAGGCCTGAATGCTGGAGGATTTTGATGGACTTTGTCAAGGGACCAAAGAGAACAGATAGCAAATAGTTATAATAAAAATTGAAGGGAAAAAAAAATTACATTCAGGCCTTTCTTCATTCCTTCACCGCAAATCAGGAAAAAGAAACACGGAAATGTGAGAGACTGCATTTTCCCGAGGTCTCCCCACCTCCCACCAGTTTTGGACACAATGCTAAAAGTGTAATTTAGACCCTGGTGTGAAGATGAACATGGAGCTGATGTCTCTGAGTTGTTCCTCTCCCTACCTGTAACCCTCCCTTCACAAGGTGTGACCATAGGGAGGCACCTGGTGCTTCCCCGCCGGGTGTCTGTTGCTGTCAAGCAAGGACGTAGCCAAGCCGTGCCCGGGTTCGGTGGTGGTGAACCCTCAGTTTTCTCTTTGGCCACTGGAGCAAAATGACTTTGCTGTTTTCCTTCTTCGTTTTTGAGACTTGGATAAGAAGTGTGGTACTGCAACATGAGAAGTGTGTCAAAGTAAGGAAATAAATTGACATGGGATAACCTGCCCAGCAATGCCTATAGTTTGATATGAGCTGCTCAAAATGAGTTGAAGCTTTTGCAGTCTGGTTTACCCTAGAGTTTTCAGCATATTTGTATTATTTTCATTCTAAAACTAACCTTCAATGCTTTTTCCCCCCTTAGAAGAAGGGATAAGCTATATAAAGATAAAACTACTAATTGGCGTGCACCACAGAAAATGAACGCTATTTTATGGTCGATGCCTTTTCAGACATTCCTGTTGCTATCAGGACATCAATCACAGTCTTCAACACAGCCACTTCCTTATGGCAGTTAGTTATAAATACTTTCATTTTGTCTTTTTTTTAAGAAGTAACTTTTTTTCCTAGCATTGAAGGTAATTTCACAGCCCAGACAATTGCTGTCCGTTTTGGTCATAAACTAAATTCTGTTCTCTGAACACATCCCATTCCACTGGAAATTACCTGAGTAAATGACATGACCTAAACAGTGCAAGAAATTGGATAGACTTGCGTCATCAAGTACAAGAATACCTTCCAAGGATTTTGTTCTGCAGTATATGATAAATGATGGAGAAATTCTCATTTTACTTAGAGTGTTTGCTTGTGCAAACTAAGAAAAGTTGTTACTGCCTCCATTCACAAAAAATGCAAAAAGCCATTTTGGACACAATGGGGCAAATTAGTTGCTTACAATTACAGCATACCTTCTTAGTTCCTAACTGACGGCAAGGCAGATCTGTAACAACTTTTCCAGATTAATAACGTTTAATTTGTGTAGGGGATGTAATGAACTTGGCTTTAGTATCAGTAACCCATTGTGAATTCATTCCTGACACTTCTTACGAAGCTTAGTGCATACGCTTTACAAAGGAGTAGCAGAGGATGTGAGACCATGAAAGTAGATGGTAATCATTAAGTAGGTTTTATTCTTTATTAAATGAGAAATCCTAATGTTCCCTGAGGAACTCTGAAAATCACTGCGCACCCATCACGGTGCCTATGTCACTCGTTATCAGTGTGTGCTTAACCTTCAATGCATGACTTTGCTTATCCAACAATGACAATCTAAATATAAGTGTGACTGTCATAACCACCCCAAACTCCAGTAGCCAAATCCTTGCTGCAGTCCATAGATGGGGTGGGTGTTGACCTGGGGGAGTCCTTGAAGAAATTCTGGAAGAAATTCACTTGTCTGTAAAACACAGTAATTTTTCTGTGAAGGAAAAAAAATGACATGTACAGTTAGAGGTTGACTGGGTCTCTTCTACCCTGCATCCTCTGCTAAATGGCCACTGTGCTTTGGCACAGAGCAAGGCCTGCTAGATCATGGCTCTGTTATGAAAAGCCGATCACGCTGCCTGCTAGTGGTGACGTACTTTGCATTTCCATCATCCTTCCTTTTCTGCGAGTGTGTTTGGGCATCTCAGATGTCTGTCGGCCTTTGTTGATTTGGGCCGAGATGGTAGGTTTTGTCTGGGAATATGAGTAATGTATCACTCATGAATTATGAATTAATGTACAGAATATGACAATAAAGCCTTTATAGCGATACATACTATAAGGAATTCTTTTTTATTCACTGTCTTCCATTCCTCAAGCAGATGGAAAAATTGTTCAGTGAGAGCAGAGGGAGGCAAGAGATGTCCAATCCACTGATTGAATGATAAAGATGAACTTAAAATTACATACTATTTGATTGGCCTTTGGAAGGGGATCAGAGAAGTGATAGAGACTTAAAAGATCACAAAACATTTTACAGGCTGAGTGACATTAAAGTTTCCAAGAAGATTTTTTTGTCAGTTAGTACTTGGTTCACATAAAGGCAGAATATGTAATATTATCATTGTGGTTAATCTGAATGATTTTTAAAACTACAGACTTGCTTCTTCCAGAAGCACCTGAATGTTTTGGCACCAGGAGGTGCTAGTTCATTATGATTCCAGTAAAAAAAGCACTCAGACTCTGTAAAGTATCACTTAAAATGACATTTATTGGAGCTAACACTACAACAAAAAAGAGGCTAGTATAGATAATCTCACATCCCTCTAGATGCTGGGAGCTCTGAGTTGTGCGGCATTGAATGGGTTTCCAACGAGGCACACCATACAGATCCCGTTGGTGGAAAGGTTACCCAGCACTGTGGTCTTTTGAGGTCTTACAGGATTTTCCTACAAGAAAACATTTCTATTCATTGTTTCTACTGTCAAACAAAAAGGATGTTCACATGAGAACTTGTTGCTGCACTTTTAGAGTGCAAGGCCACCCAGGTGATGTAATCGCCAGTACTGAGTGGGAGCTGACAACAGACCCCTCGTTACAATTATGTGGCTAAGTTCTTCCTGTGGCCAAGGGCTGTGTGCAGCACAGGACAGCCTGAAGGCCAGGCTGTATGTGCAGCACTGTACAGCACAGCACAGGCTTGGGCCAGCCCAGGTCAGCTGTTTTGTGGATCACTAACTCCTCGATGTACAATGATCTTCCGGTCAGGTTGACTAACTTCCACCCCTTGATCCACATACAGTTGACCTTTCCTACAGATACCGTAAGTTGCAGATTATACCAGCAAGTTTTTTTGGCTACTAGAAAGATTATTTTACAAAAAACAATTACTAAAATTAATAATACAAGAGTAATAAAACAAATATTGATTGTGAGAATAAGTGTAGGATAGCAGTAACCTTGGAGCTAGGACCATCAGAGATGTCCTGTCATCAGGTTCCACCCCTAGTCCCATATACTTTATGTATGGTGGTGCAAATTTCACCAAACAGTCCAGTTATGTGATGTAGCACATGAAGAGGAGCTTCGGTGCTGCTGGAGGGCAGAGATGTCCGGCACTTCATGTTCCCTGATATACAGCATGCAGAGATCAAAAGCAATACCGTGAGGGTCCACATAGCAGTTCTGCGTGAGATAAAACAAAGACTTTTTTTTACATATAGCACAAGTTCAGGCATGTAATAAGGGATGTCTGCTTGCTCCTTTAGGATTTCAGCAAAGCCAGCGAGGCGAAGGGCTCTGGAGTGGAGGTTTGCGACGGGGGACCCTTCCTAAAGCGGCAAATTGGTGGCAAAAGTGCCAAGGCAAAGGCACGGGGAGAGAGAGGGTACCCCAGCCCGCACCAGAGCAGGAAAGAGCGAGCTCCTGACGAGAGGCAGCTCTGACCCAGCGTGGGTGGGGACAGGAGTGATGGCGGCCAAACCCCCTCACATACAAAGGCAGCCCCCAGGCAGTGCGAGGGACCAGGGCATGGCGCATCAGAAGGGCACGGTGCGTCAGTTCGTGCGGGGAAGGCGAAGTGTCTCTCCTGGCTCTAAAGGGAAACTCAGCTACTGGTCATCGCCCTCCCAGGAGAGCACCTAGCAGCTATGGTTTCCACTCACCCGAAAGCCGTCACCAGAAGGAATGTGGACAGAGCTCCCACACACAAACGCACAGCCGTCCAGGTCTCTGGCTGCGGGGAGTGCCTGAGCCTGTCACTCGTATCGGAGGGCAGCACAGGCAACAGCTGTCTTCTGTGTGACCAGGTGAATCATCTGCTCAGCCTGGTGGCAGAGCCGAAAGACGAAGTGGAAAGGCTAAGGAGTAGTCCCCCACAACATCCTTCTCTAAACTGGGGAGATATGGATTTGATGGGTGGACTGTTCAGTGGATAAGGAATTGGGTGGATGGTTGCATCCAGAGGGTAGTGGTCAATGGCTTGATGTCCAAATGGAGACTGGTGACAAGTGGAGTCCTCAGGGGTCTGTACTAGGACCAATGCTGTTTAACATCTTCATCAATGACATAGACAGTGGGATTGAGTGCACCCTCAGCAGGTTTGCAGATGACACCAAGATGAGAGGTGTGGTTGACACACCAGGAGGACGAGATGTCATCCAGAGGGACCTGGACAAGCTGGAGAGGTGGGCCTGTGTGAACCTCATGAGATTCAACAAGGCCAAATGCAAGGTCCTGCACCTGGGTTGGGGCAACCCCTGATATCAATACATTTGGGGGATGAAGGGATTGAGAGCAGCCCTGTGGAGAAGGACTTGGGGATACTGGTGGATGAAAAGCTGGACATGAGCCAGCAATGTGCGCTTGCAGCCCAGAAAGCCAACCGTATCCTGGGCTGCATCAAAAGAAGCGTGGCCAGCAGGTCGAGGGAGGTGATTCTGCCCCTCTACTCTGCTCTGGTGAGACCTAACCTGGAGCACTGCGTCCAGCTCTGGGGCCCTCAGCACAAGAAGGACATGGACCTGTTGGAGCGGGTCCAGAGGAGGGCCACCAAAATGATGTGACGGATGGAACACCTCTCCTACGAGGCCAGGCTGAGAGAGTTGGGGTTGTTCAGCCTGGAGAAGGCTGTGGGGAGACCTTATTGTGCCCTTTCAGTACTTAAAGGGGGCCTATAGGAAGGATGGGGACAATCTTTTTAGCAAGGCCTGTTGTGACAGAACAAGGAATAATGGATTTAAACTAAAGAAGAATAGATTTAGACTAGACATAAGAAAGAAATTTTTTACAATGAGGTTGGTGAAGCCCTGGAACAGGTTGCCCAGCGAGGTAGTGGAGGCCCCATCCCTGGCAACATTGAAGGTCAGGTTGGATGGGGCTCTGAGCACCCTGATCTAGTTAAAGCTGTCCCTGCTCACTGCAGGGGGGTTGGGCTAGATGACCTCTAAAGGTCCCTTCCAGCCCAAAGCATTCTGTGATTCGATGATTCTATGATTCTATCAGGGAGTGCGAAAGGAAGATAGATTGGTAGAGCAACACCCTACCATCCCTGGGGCCAAGGCAGCAGATGGAGGCCCCACAAGGAGCAGAGGATCCCCTACCCTCTTGCCAGCAAGCAGAAGGAGGGGACCTAGGAGACGGGGGGGAATGGAAACTGGTCCCTGCCTGGGGTAGCAGGCGAATCCCCTCCCAGCCTCCCTCACCTTCCCAGTTGCCCTTACACAACAGATATGGGGCTCTGGAACTTGAGGGCCAGGCAAATAAGCATGTAGATGAAGGTCCATCCAGAGGGTTGCCTAGGGTGAGTGAGTCAGCCCCATGCATTATGACTGCTTCTGTTAAGAAAAGAAGGAGGGTAATTTTCGTAGGCGATTCCCTCCTGTGGGGAACAGAGGGCCCAAGATGCCATCCAGACCCATCCCACGGGGAAGTCTGCTGCCTCCCTGGGGCCTGGGTTAGAGACATTACTAAGAAACTCCCTGATGTGGTACGGCCCTCTGATTATTACCCACTGTTGGTTATGCAGGTTGGCAGTAATGAGATTGCAGAGAGAAGTCCAAAAGCAATGAAAAGGGACTTCAGGGCACTGGGGCAATTGGTTGAAGGATCAGGAGCACAGATAGTGTTTTCCTCTATCCTGTCAGTGGCAGGGAAGAATGCTGAAAGGAACGAGAAAGCCCAGCTGATTAACAAGTGGCTCAGAAGCTGGTGCCATCAGTGGAATTTTGGGTTTTTTGATCATGGGGAGGTTTACTTGCCTGCTGGCAGCAGATGGAGTTCAGCTATCTCCAGAGGGGAAAAGGATTCTTACTCACGAGCTGGTGGGACTTATCAAGAGGGCTTTAAACTAGGTTCGAAAGGGGAAGGAGATATAACCAGGCTCACTAGAGAGGAGCCCGAGGGTGGCATGGCAACGTTGGGGGTGAAATTGACAGCTCAGCTCAAGTGCATCTACACCAATGTACGCAGCATGGGCAACAAACAGGAGGAGCTGGAAGCCATTGTGCAGCAGGATAGCTATGACTTAGTAGCCATCACAGAAACGTGGTGGGATGACTCTCATGACTGGAGTGCTGCAATGGATGGCTATAAGCTCTTCAGAAAAGATAGGCTAGGAAGGAGAGGCGGTGGGGTGGTGTCAGGGCCTGAAAGAGTTAACGTCTCAAACATTGTGGTGAGGCAAGTTAAGGTCTGCAGAGACAAGTTAAGGTCTCCATAGTGATAAATTGGGGTCTGCATAGTACCACTGCCAAAGGTCATGCAGAGTTCATTTGAGGAAGGGGCTTATGACCACCCAAAAGACCCCTGAAAGACCCCTTGCGACCACCCGCCCCCAGTGGCACCTGCGCAGAAGATGGAAAACATTTCTGGAACAAGCCTCAGGCGGGGTGAGACTAGAGGCGCAGACTGGCCTATAAAAGACACAACTTTGAGGAGCCACGTGTGCACCCCCACCATCAGAGGACCCCACGCTGCTGCTGCCACCCCTGCTCTGGACCAGCCTCCCCAGCTTGCTGCTGGTGCAGCCGGAGGCCCTGTGCTCCGGGAGCAGTGTGCCCACCGCTGGAGGACATCTGCGTTTTTCATCAACATCGCGGGATACAAGGGTGGTGATATCTCTCTCTCTTCTCTTTCTTCCTTTTCCTTTCCTCTTATAAGTATTTGAATTAGAACCCACGTTGCTTATCGTTGTGCTTTCCTGATTCGGGTTGCCTACCATTATGCTTTCCAAGTTCAGGTTGGTGTTTACCATCAACAACATGTTTAATTGATCATTTGGTGTTGTTTCTCCTTAATGTAGCCCAAGGGAATCACAGAACCTCCATGATCCTCTCTGGATAGTCCAGTTCGGGTCGTGACAGGTGGCTCTGTATGTTAGGGAGTGTTTTGATTGTGTAGAGTTCAACGATTGTGATGATAAGGTTGAGTGCTTAAGGGTAAGGATGATGGGGAAGACCAACAAGGCAGATATCCTGCTGGGAGTCTGTTATAGACCACCCAACCAGCATGAAGAGGTAGATGAAGCATTCTATAAGCAGCTGGCCGAATTCTCACAATTGCTAGCTCTTATTCTCGTGGGGGACTTCAAACTCCAACTGGCTGGACATCTGCTGGAAATACAACACAGCAGAGAGGAAACACTCTAGGAGGTTCCTGGAGTGTGTGGAGGATAACTTCCTGACACAGCTGGTAAGTGAGCCTACCAGGGGAGGTGCCTCGCTTGACCTGCTGTTTACTAACAGAGAAGGGCTTGTGGGAGATGTCGTGGTCGGAGGCCATCTTGGGCTTAGCGATCATGATATGATAGAGTTCTCAATTCTGGGCAATGCCAAGTGGAGGGGCAGCAAAACTGTTACCATGGACTTCCGGAGGGCAGACTTTGGCCTCTTCAGGACCCTGGTTGGGAAAGTCCCTTGGGAGGCAGTCCTGAAAGGCAAAGGGGTCCAGGAAGGCTGGGCCTTCTTCAAGAAGGAAGTCTTAAGGGCGCAGGAGCGGGCTGTCCCCGTGTGCCGTAAGACCAACTGGCGGGGAAAACGACAGCCCTGGCTGAATAGGGAGCTTTTGCGGGGACTCAGGGAAAAAAGGAGAGTCTACCGCCTTTGGAAGAAGGGGCAGGCAACTCAGGAGGAGTACAGGGATCTTGTTAGATCATGCAGGGAGGAAATGAGAATAGCAAAAGCCCAGCAAGAAGTTAATCTGGCCAATGCTGTAAAAGATAATAAAAAATGCTTTTATAAGTACATCAGCAATAAAAGGAGAGCCAAGGAGAATCTCCATCCCTTGCTGGATGTGGGGGGGAACATTGTCACCGAGGACAAGGAAAAGGCTGAGGTATTTAACGCCTTCTTTGCCTCTGTGTTTAACAGCCAGACCAGTCATCCCCAGGGTACTCAGGCCCCTGAGCTGGAAGACAGGGATGGGGAGTAGAATGGAGCCCTCATAGTCCAGGAGGAAGCAGTGAATGACCTGCTGTGCCACCTGGACACTCACAAGTCTATGGAGCTGGATGGGATCCACCCAAGAGTATTGATGGAGCTGGCAGAGGAGCTCACCAAGCCACTTTCCATCATCTATCAGCAGTCGTGGTTAACAGGGGAGGTCCCTGATGACTGGAGGCTTGCCAATGTGACGCCCATCTACAAGAAGGGCTGGAAGGAGTACCCAGGAAACTACAGGCCTGTCAGCCTGATCTCGGTGCCGGGAAAGATTATGGAGAGGTTCATATTGAGTGAACTCAACAGGCAAGTGCAGGTCAACCAGGGGATCAGGCCCAGCCAGCATGGGTTCATGAAAGGCAAGTCCTGCTTGACCAACCTGATCTCCTTTTATGACCTGGTGACCCACATAGTGGATGAAGGAAGTGCTGTGGATGTCATCTACCTGCACTTCAGCAAAACCTTTGACACAGTCTCCCAGAGCATTCTCCTTGGGAAGCTGGCAGCTCATGGCGTGGACGGGCGTAGTCTTCACTGGGTAAAAAACTGGCTGGGTGGCTGAACCCAGAGAGTTGTGGTAAATGGAGTTAAATCGAGTTGGTGACTGGTCACAAGTGGTGTTCCCCAGGGCTCTGTTTTGGGGCCAGTCTTGTTTAATATCTTTATCGATGATCTGCATGAGGGGATTGAGTGTGCCCTCAGTAAGTTTGCAGATGACACCAAGCTGGGTGGGAGTGTCGATCTGCTCGAGGGTAGGAAGGGTCTGCAGAGGGATCTAGACAGGCTGGGTCAATGGGCCAAAGACAATTGTATGAGGTTTAACAAGGCCAAGTGCCAGGTCCTGCACTTGGGTCACAAGCACTCCATGCAATGCTACCAGCTTGAGGAAGAGTGGCTGGAAAGCTGCCTGGCCGAAAAGGACCTGGGGGTGTTGGTAGACAGCCGGCTGAACATGAACCAGCAGTGTGCCCAGGTGGCCAAGAAGGCCAACAGCATCCTGGCTTGTATCAGGAAGAGTGTGGCCAGCAGGAGCAGGGAAGTGGTCGTGCCCCTGTACTCTGCACTGGTGTGGCCGCACACTCGAATATGGTGTTCAGTTTTGGGCCCCTCAATACAAGAAAGACATTGAGGTGCTGGAGCGTGTTCAGAGAAGGGCAACAAGGCTGGTGAAGGGTCTGGAGCACAGGCCTTATGAGGAGCGGCTGAGGGAACTGGGGTTGTTTAGCCTAGAGAAGAGGAGGCTGAGGGGAGACCTTATTGCTTTCTACAACTACCTGAAAGGAGGTTGTAGTGAGGTGGGTGTTGATCTCTTCTCCCATGTAGTTAGCGATAGGACGAGAGGAAATGGGCTTAAGCTGCACCAGGGGAGGTTTAGGTTGGAAATTAGGAGAAATTTCTTTACGGAGAGGGTGGTCAAGCATTGGAACTGGCTGCCCAGAGAGGTGGTGGAGTCACCATCCCTGGGGGTGTTCAAAAAATGTGTAGACATGGCACTTTGGGACATGATTTAGCAGGCATGGTGTTGTTGGGTTGACGGTTGGACTAGATTATCTTAGAGGTCTTTTCCAACCTTAATGATTCTATTCTATTCTATTCTATTCTATTCTATTCTATTCTACCCTGCTGTGGTGAGACCTCACCTGGAGTATCATGTCCAGCTTTGGAGTCCTCAGCACAAGAAGGACATGGAACTGTTGGAGCGGGTCCAGAGGAGGGCCACCAAAATGATGTGACGGATGGAACACCTCTCCTACGAGGCCAGGCTGAGAGAGTTGGGGTTGTTCAGCCTGGAGAAGAGAAGGCTGTGGGGAGACCTTATTGTGCCCTTGCAGTACTTAAAGGGGGCCTACAGGAAAGATGCAGAGAATCTTTTTAACAAGGCCTGTTGTGACAGAACAAGGAATAATGGATTTAAACTAAAGAAGAATAGATTTAGACTAGACATAAGAAAGAAATTTTTTACAATGAGGGTGGTGAAGCCCTGGAATAGGTTGCCCAGCGAGGTAGTGAAGGCCCCATCCCTGGCAACATTGAAGTTCAGGTTGGATGGGGCTCTGAGCAACCTGATCTAGTTAAAGCTGTCCCTGCTCACTGCAGGGGGCTTGGGCTAGATGACCTCTAAAGGTCCCTTCCAACCCAAAGCATTCTATGAGTCACCAAGGCAAAGGGCTCCGGAGGTGCCGCTCGTGCCGGGGCACCCTTGCTGAGGCAGCAAAAAGCGCAGGGCAAGAGCGGGCAGCCCAGCCAAGCCCCCCGCCTAGAGCGGGGAAGAGCGGGAAAGTGCGAGCTGCTGACGTGCGGCAGCTCTGATGCACGTGGGCGGGGCCAGGAGTGAGGGCGGCCAAACCCCCCCACCTACAAAAGCAGCCCCCAGGGAGCGCGAGCGACCAGGCTGGGCAAGCAGGGCGTGGCGCGGGAGTTCGCGCGGTCAGGGCGCGCAGGGAAGGCCGCATGCCCCCATTCCTAGTTCCACAGGGAAACTCAGGCAGTGGTCATCGTCCGCCCAGGAGAACACCTGGCAGCTATGGTCACCACCCGCCCGAAAGCCTCTGCCAGAAGGAATGACGCGACCCAGACGGAGCTCCCGCACAAACACGCAGCCGTCCAGGTCTGGCTGCAGGGAGTGCCTGGGCCTGTCGCTTGTACCGCAGGGCAGCGGAGACGGCAAATGTCTTCGCTGTGAGCAGGGAGATGATCTGCTCAGCCTGGGGGCAGAGCTGAAGGAGGAGGTGGGAAGGCTGAGGAGTATCAGGGAGTGCGAGAGGGAGATAGACTGGTGGAGCCGCACCCTGCCGTCCCTGGGGCCAGGGCAGCAGGCGGAGGCCCCACAAGGAGCGGAGGATCCCCTGCCCTCTTGCCGGCAAGCAGAAGGAGGGGTTCCAAGAGATGGAGGGGAATGGAAACAGGTCCCTGCCTGGGGTAGCAGGCGAATCCCTTCCCGGCCTCCTTCACCTTCCCAGCTGCCCTTACACAACAGATACGGGGCTCTGGGAGTTGAGGGCCAGGCAAGTGGGAGGGAGGTGAAGGGGAAGGTCCAGCCAGGGGGTTGCTGAGGGCCAGTCAGTCAACCCCGCAGATTACGACTGCCCCTGTTAAGAAAAAAAGGAGGGTAATTGTGGTGGGGGATTCCCTCCTGCGGGGAACTGAGGGCCCGATCTGCCGCCCGGACCCATCCCACAGGGAAGTCTGCTGCCTCCCTGGGGTCCGGGTTAGGGACATTACTAGGAAACTCCCCGACCTTGTGAGGCCCTCCGATTATTACCCGTTGCTGGTTGTACAGGTGGGCAGTGATGAGATTACACATAGAAGTCCTAAAGCAATGAAGAGGGACTTCAGGGCACTGGGGCGATTAGTCACAGGATCGGGAGCGCAGGTAGTGTTTTCCTCAATCTCGTCAGTGGCAGGGAAGAATGCTGAAAGGAATGGGAAAACTCACCTGATTAACAGGTGGCTCAGAGGCTGGTGCCATCGTTGGAATTTTGGGGTTTTTGATCATGGGGAGGTTTACACGGCACCGGGCTGGCTGGCGGCTAATGGAGATCGGCTGTCTCCAAAGGGGAAAAGGATTCTCGCCCATGAGTTGGCAGGACTCATTGAGAGGGCTTTAAACTAGGTTTGAAGGGGGAAGGGGATATAAATGGGCCCGCTAGTGAGGAGCCCAGAGGTGGCATGGCAACGTTGGGGGCGAAAGCGATAGCCCGGCTCAAGTGCATCTACACCAATGCACGTAGCATGGGCAACAAACAGGAGGAGCTGGAAGCCCTTGTGCAGCAGGATGGCTATGACATAGTCGCCATCACAGAAACGTGGTGGGACGACTCTCATGACTGGAGTGCTGCAATGGATGGCTATAAGCTCTTCAGAAGGGATAGGCAGGGAAGGAGAGGCGGTGGGGTGGCTCTGTATGTTAGGGCGTGTTTTGACTGCATAGAGCTCGACAGTGGTGATGACAAGGTAGAGTGCTTATGGGTAAGGATGAGGGGAAAGGCCAACAAGGCAGATACCCTGCTGGGAGTCTGCTATAGACCACCCAACCAGGATGTAGAGGTGGATGAAGCATTCTATAAGTGGCTGGCAGAAGTCTCGCAATCGCTAGCCCTTGTTCTCGTGGGGGACTTCAACTTGCCGGACATCTGCTGGAAATACCATACAGCAGAGAGGAAACAGTCTCAAAAGTTCCTAGAGTGTGTGGAGGATAACTTTCTGACGCAGCTGGTAAGTGGGCCTACCCAGGGGAGGTGCCTCGCTTGACCTGCTGTTTACTAACAGAGAAGGGCTTGTGGGAGATGTCGTGGTCGGAGGCCATCTTGGGCTTAGCGACCACGATATGATAGAGTTCTCAATTCTGGGCGATGCCAAGCGGAAGGGCAGCAAAACTGTTACCATGGACTTCCGGAGGGCAGACTTTGGCCTCTTCAGGAAAGTCCCTTGGGAGGCAGTCCTGAAAGGCAAAGGGGTCCAGGAAGGCTGGGCCTTCTTCAAGAAGCAAGTCTTAAGGGCGCAGGAGCGGGCTGTCCCCGTGTGCCGTAAGACCAACCGGCGGGGAAAACGACAGCCCTGGCTGAATAGGGAGCTTTTGCGGGGACTCAGGGAAAAAAGGAGAGTCTACCGCCTTTGGAAGAAGGGGCAGGCAACTCAGGAGGAGTACAGGGATCTTGTTAGATCATGCAGGGAGGAAATGAGAATAGCAAAAGCCCAGCAAGAAGTTAATCTGGCCAATGCTGTAAAAGATAATAAAAAATGCTTTTATAAGTACATCAGCAATAAAAGGAGAGCCAAGGAGAATCTCCATCCCTTGCTGGATGTGGGGGGGAACATTGTCACCGAGGACAAGGAAAAGGCTGAGGTATTTAACGCCTTCTTTGCCTCTGTGTTTAACAGCCAGACCAGTCATCCCCAGGGTACTCAGGCCCCTGAGCTGGAAGACAGGGATGGGGAGTAGAATGGAGCCCTCATAGTCCAGGAGGAAGCAGTTAATGAGCTGCTGTGCCACCTGGACACTCACAAGTCTATGGAGCTGGATGGGATCCACCCAAGAGTATTGATGGAGCTGGCAGAGGAGCTCACCAAGCCACTTTCCATCATCTATCAGCAGTCGTGGTTAACAGGGGAGGTCCCTGATGACTGGAGGCTTGCCAATGTGACGCTCATCTACAAGAAGGGCTGGAAGGAGGACCCAGGAAAGTACAGGCCTGTCAGCCTGATCTCGGTGCCGGGAAAGATTATGGAGAGGTTCATCTTGAGTGAACTCAACAGGCAAGTGCAGGTCAACCAGGGGATCAGGCCCAGCCAGCATGGGTTCATGAAAGGCAAGTCCTGCTTGACCAACCTGATCTCCTTTTATGACCTGGTGACCCACATAGTGGATGAAGGAAAGGCTGTGGATGTCATCTACCTGCACTTCAGCAAAACCTTTGACACAGTCTCCCAGAGCATTCTCCTTGGGACCTGTGTCCTGGTTTCAGCTGGGATAGAGTTAATTTTCTTCCTAGTAGCAGGCATAGTGCTGTGTTTTGGATTTAATAGAAGAATGTTGATAACATGCTGATGTTTTTAGTTGTTGCTGAGTACTGCTTATGCTAGTCAAGGACTTTTCAGCTTCCCATGCTCTGCCAGGGGCACAAGAAACTAGGAGAGGGCACAGCCAGAATAGTTGATCCAAACTGACCAAAGGGCTATTCCATACCACATGACGTCATGCTCAGTATATAAACTGGGGAGGGGTTGGCCGGGGAGCAGCGATCGCTGCTAGGGAACTGTCTGGGTATCGGTTGTCGGGTGGTGAGCAATTGCATTGTGCATCACTTGCTTTGTATATTATTATTACTATTATTATTATATTGTTATTATTATTATTTTACTTTATTTTATTTCAATTATTAAACTGTTCTTATCTCAACCCAGGAGTGTTTCTCACTCTTACTCCTCCAATTCTCTCCCCCATCCCATCGGGGTAGGGGGAGTGAGCGAGCGGCTGCGTGGTGCTTAGTTGCTGGCTGGGGCTAAACCATGACAAGCTGGCAGCTCATGGCTTGGATGGGTGTAGTCTTCACTGGGTAAAGAACTGGTTGGGTGGCCGAGCCCAGAGAGTTGTGGTAAATGGAGTTAAATCCAGTTGGCGACTGGTCACAAGTGGTGTTCCCCAGGGCTGTGTTTTGGGGCCAGTCTTGTTTAATATCTTTATTGATGATCTGCATGAGGGGATTGAGTGCACCCTCAGTAAGTTTGCAGATGACACCAAACTGGGTGGGAGTGTCGATCTGCTCGAGGGTAGGAAGGGTCTGCAGAGGGATCTAGGCAGGCTGGATCGATGGGCCGAGGTGAAGTGTATGAGTTTCAACAAGGCCAAGTGCCGGGTCCTGCACTTCAGTCACAACAACCCCAGGCAACGCTACAGGCTTGGGGAAGAGTGGCTGGAAAGCTGCCTGGCGGAAAAGGACCTGGGGGTGTTGGTAGACAGCCGGTTGAACATGAACCAGCAGTGTGCCCAGGTGGCCAAGAAGGCCAACAGCATCCTGGCTTGTATCAGGAATAGTGTGGCCAGCAGGAGCAGGGAAGTGGTCGTGCCCCTGTACTCTGCACTGGTGTGGCCGCACACTCGAATATGGTGTTCAGTTTTGGGCCCCTCAATACAAGAAAGACATTGAGGTGCTGGAGTGTGTTCAGAGAAGGGCAACAAGGCTGGTGAAGGGTCTGGAGCACAGGCCTTATGAGGAGCGGCTGAGGGAACTGGCGTTGTTTAGCCTAGAGAAGAGGAGGCTGAGGGGAGACCTTATTGCTTTCTACAACTACCTGAAAGGAGGTTGTAGTGAGGTGGGTGTTGGTATCTTCTCCCATGTAGTTAGCGATAGGACGAGAGGAAATGGGCTCATGCTGCTCCAGGGGAGGTTTAGGTTGGAAATTAGGAGAAATTTCTTTACGGAGAGGGTAGTCAAGCATTGGAACAGGCTGCCCAGAGAGGTGGTGGAGTCCCCATCCCTGGAAGTGTTCAAAAAACGGGTAGATGTGGCACTTTGGGACATGGTTTAGTCTAGTCTACCCTTGATTGGTTTAGTGTGGACTTGGTAGTGTAGGTTAATGGTTGGACTGGATGATCTTAAAGGTGTTTGTCCTGGTTTCGGCTGGGATAGAGTTAATTTTCTTCCTAGTAGCAGGCATAGTGCTGTGTTTTGGATTTAGTAGGAGAAGAATGTTGGTAACATGCTGATGTTTTTAGTTGTTGCTGAGTACTGCTTATGCTAGTCAAGGACTTTTTCAGCTTCCCATGCTCTGCCAGGTACACAAGAAACTGGGAGGGGGCACAGCCAGAATAGTTGATCCAAACTGACCAAAGGGTTATTCCATACCATATGATGTCATGCTCAGTATATAAACTGGGGGGGGTTGGCCGGGGAGCAGCGATCGTTGCTCGGGAACTGTCTGGGTATCGGTCGGCGGGTGGTGAGCAATTGCATTGTGCATCACTTGCTTTGTATATTATTATTACTATTATTATTATATTGTTATTATTATTATTTTACTTTATTTCAATTATTAAACTGTTCTTATCTCAACCCAGGAGTGTTTCTCACTCTTACTCCTCCGATTCTCTCCCCCATCCCATCGGGGTAGGGGGAGTGAGCGAGCGGCTGCGTGGTGCTTAGTTGCTGGCTGGGGCTAAACCACGACAGTGTTTTCCAACCTAAATGATTCTATGATTCTACGATTCTATGATTCTGTGGAGAAGAGAAGGCTCTGGGGAGACCTTATTGCAGTCTTTTAGCACTGAAAGGGGGCTTGTAAGAAAGATGGGGACAATCTTTTTAGCAAGGCCTGTTGTGACAGGACAAGGATTAATGGTTTTAAACTAAAGGAGGGTAGATTTAGACTGGCTATAAGGAAGAAATTTTTTACAGTGAGGGTGGTGAAACACTGGAACAGGTTGCCTAGAGAGGTGGTAGATGCCCCATCCCTGGCAACATTGAAGGTCAGCTTGGATGGGGCTCTGAGCAACCTGAGGCGAAGGGCTCTGGAGGCGAAGGGCTCCGGAGTGCAGGATCACGCTGGGGGACCCTTCCTAAGGTGGCAACACCACGGAAGCAAAAGCACAGGGACAGAGAGGGCACCCCAGGCCTCCCCCCAGAATGGGAAAGAGTGAGCTCCTGACAAGCAGCAGCTCTGACCCAGCGTGGGTGGGGACAGGAGTGGTGGTGGCCAAACTCCCTCGCATACAAAAGCAGCCCTCAGGGAGCGCGAGGGACCAGGAGCGCAGCGACCAGGATGGGCGGACAGGGTGTGGCGCATCAGAAGGGCAGGGCACAGCAGAAGGGCATGGCAGGGCAGTTCGCATGGGCAGGGCGTGCAGGGAAGGCGAAGTCTCTCTCCCAGCTCAAGGGGCAAGTTCAGCTGGTGAGAGGGAGCCTAGCCGTGACCATGGCATCCACCTGGCGGAAGGCCATATCCTCTGCACTAGCCAGAAAGGATGTATGAACCCAGACTGAGCTCCCAGGAAAACACATGGCTGTCCAGGTTGCTGGCTGCAGGGAGTGCCACCAGCTTGCACTGGAAACAGATGGCAGTGGAGCAAATGGCTGTGTAAGGTGTGATCAGGTGGACTATCTACTTGGCCTGGTGGCAGAGCGAAGAGGAAGTAGACAGGCTATGGAGCATCAGGGAGTCTGAGCAAGAGATAGACTGGTGGAACTGTGCTCTGACCTCCCAGAAACCTGAACAGGGACAGCCACCAGAAAAAGCCCGGGATCAAAGGGATCCAGTATCCTCCCCCCACCAGGATGTAGGCAGGGTCTTAAAGGAAGCAGCGAGTGGAAACAAGTCCACAATTGGGACAGCAAGCGAACCCTTACCTTGCCCACCATGTCTCCCCAGGTCCCTCTGCACAATAGGTATGAGGCTCTAGATGCGGAGGACCAGTCAGTGGATGATGTGGGTGTCGATCCATCTACACCAGTCGCCAAGACCAGAAAGACCTGCTCCCCATATTACTACTACCTCCACAAGGAAGAAAAGATGGGTCATAGTTGTAGGAGACTCCCTTCTGAGGTGAACGGAGAGTACAATATGCCGGGCAGACCCTCCTCATAGGGAAGTCTGGTGCCTCCCAGGAGCCTGGGTTAGACATATCCCTATGAAACTTCCCAGCCTGGTACAGCCCTCGGACTACTACCCATTACTGCTCCTCCGTGTGGGTGGTGCTGAAGTTGCAGTGCGCAGCCCAAGGGTGATTAAAAAAGACTTCAGGGCCTTGGGACAATTAGTGAGGGAATCTGGGGCACAGATTATTTTTTCCTCCCTCCTTGGGCAGTGATGGGAGACGGTCCTCAGGGACAGGGGAACGGAACAGAGTTGGCAGATCTTTAAGGACACCTTCCATAGAGCACAAGAGCTGTCAGTCCCCAAGTGTAAAAAATCAGGCAAGGAAGGGAAGAGACCAGCATGGCTGAATCGAGACCTGCTGGTCAAACTAAAGAGTAAGAGGGAGCTGCACAGGCAGTGGAAGCAGGCACAGGTGTCCTGGGGGAAATACAGGGAAACGGCCCGGTTGTGTAGGGAGGAGGTCAGGAAGGCCAAGGCGAGGATGGAGCTGAATTTGGCAAGGGACGTAAAGAATAATGAGAAGGGCTTCTACAGGTATATCAACCAGAAAAGGAAGGTTAAAGAAAGCGTACCCCCCTAGATAAACAAGAAAGGCGAACTTGCATCAACGGATGAGGAGAAGGCTGAGGTACTCAACAACTTACCCACTGCTGGTTATACAGGTGGGCAGTGACGAGATTGCAGAGAGAAGTCCTAGGCCAATGAAGAGGGACTTCAGGGCACTGGGGCGATTGCTCGCAGGATCGGGAGCACAGGTTGTGTTTTCCTCTATCCCGTCAGTGGCAGCAAGGAACACTGAAAGGAATGGGAAAACTCACCTGATTAACAGGTGGCTCAGAGGCTGGTGCCATCGCTGGAATTTTGGGTTCTTCAATCACAGGGAGGTCTACACGGCACTGGGCCTGCTGGTGGCTGATGGAGATCGGCTGTCTCCAAGGGGGAAAAGGATTCTCGCCCAAGAGTTGGCGGGACTCATTGAGAGGGCTTTAAACTAGGTTTGAAGGGGGAAGGGGATATAAACAGGCCCGCTAGTAAGGAGCCCAGGGGCGGCATGGCAACATTGGGGGCAAAATCGACAGCCCAGCTTAAGTGCATGTACAGCAATGCACGTAGCATGGGCAACAAACAGGAGGAGCTGGAGGCCCTTGTGCAGCAGGATGGCTATGACATAGTCGCCATCACAGAAACGTGGTGGGACGACTCTCATGACTGGAGTGCTGCACTGGAGGGCTATAAGCTCTTCAGGAGGGATAGGCAGGGTAGGAAAGGCGGTGGGGTGGCTCTGTATGTTAGGGAGTGTTTTGACTGCATAGAGCTTGACAGTGGTGATGACAAGGTGGAATGCTTATGGGTAAGGATGAGGGGGAAGGCTGGAAAGGCGGATGTCCTGTTGGGAGTCTGCTATAGACCACCCAACCAGGAGGTAGAGGTAGATGAGGCATTCTATAAGCGGCTGGCAGAAGTGTCGCAATCGCTAGCCCTTGTTCTCATGGGGGACTTCAACTTGCCAGACATCTGCTGGAAATACCACACAGCAGAGAGGCAGCAGTCTTGGAAGTTCCTAGAGCATGTGGGGGATAACTTTCTAATGCAGCTGGTAAGCGAGCCTACCAGGGGAGGTGCCCCGCTTGACCTGCTGTTTACCAACAGAGAAGGGCTTGTGGGAAATGTCGAGGTCGGAGGCCGTCTCGGGCTTAGCGACCACGACATGATAAAGTTCTCAATTTTGGGTGATGCTAAGCGGAGGGGCACCAAAACTATTACCATGGACTTCCGGAGGGCAGACTTTGCCCTCTTCAGGACCCTGGTTGGGAAAGTCCCTTGGGAGGCGGTCCTGAAGGGCAAAGGGGTCCAGGAAGGCTGGGCCCTATTCAAGAAGGAAGTCTTAAGGGCACAGGAGCGGGCTGTCCCCGTGTGTCGTAAGACCAACCGGAGGGGAAATCGACCAGCCTGGCTGAATAGGGAGCTTTTGCGGGGACTCAGGGAAAAAAGGAGAGTCTACCGCCTTTGGAAGAAGGGGCGGGCAGCTCAGGAGGAGTACAGGGATCTTGTTAGATCATGCAGGGAGGAAATTAGAAAGGCAAAAGCCCAGCTAGAACTCAATCTGGCCAGTGCTGTAAAAGACAATAAAAAATGCTTTTATAAGTACATCAGCAATAAAAGGAGAGCCAAGGAGGATCTCCATTCTTTGCTGGATATGGGGGGGAACATTGTCACCGAGGACAAGGAAAAGGCTGAAGTACTTAACGCCTTCTTTGCCTCTGTGTTCAACAGCCAGACCGGTCATCCCCAGGGTACTCAGGCCCTTGAGCAAGAGGATAGGGATAGGGACCAGAATGGAGCCCTCATAGTCCAGGAGGAAGCAGTTAATGACCTGCTATGCCACCTGGACGCTCACAAGTCTATGGGGCAGGATGGGATCCACCCAAGAGTACTGAGGGAGCTGGCAGAGGAGCTTGCCAAGCCACTTTCCATCATCTATCAACAGTCCTGGTTAACAGGGGAGGTCCCTGATGACTGGAGGCTTGCCAATGTGACGCCCATCTACAAGAAGGGCCGGAAGGAGGACCCGGGGAACTACAGGCCTGTCAGCCTGACCTCGGTGCCGGGGAAGATTATGGAGAGGTTCATCTTGAGCGAACTCCACAGGCAAGTACAGGTCAACCAGGGGATCAGGCCCAGCCAGCATGGGTTCACAAAAGGCAGGTCCTGCTTGACCAACCTGATCTCCTTCTATGACCTGGTGACCCGCCTGGTAGATGATGGAAAGGCTGTGGATGTCATCTACCTCGACTTTAGCAAAGCTTTTGACACCGTCTCGCATAATATCCTCCTCGGGAAGCTGGCAGCTCACGGCTTAGACAGGCATACTCTTCGCTGGGTAAAGAACTGGTTGGGTGGCCGAGCCCAGAGAGTAGTGATAAATGGTATTAAGTCCAGTTGGCGGTCGGTCACGAGCGGTGTTCCCCAGGGCTCTGTTTTAGGGCCAGTCTTGTTCAATATCTTTATCAATGATCTGGATGAGGGGATCGAGTGCACCCTCAGTAAGTTTGCAGACGACACCAAATTGGGTGGGAGTGTCGATCTGCTCGAGGGTAGGATGGCCCTGCAGAGGGACCTGGACAGACTGGATCGATGGGCCGTGGCCAACTGTATGAGGTTCAACAAGGCCAAGTGCCGGGTCCTGCACTTCGGTCACAACAACCCCATGCAACGCTACAGGCTTGGGGAGGAGTGGCTAGAAAGCTGCCTGGCCGAAAAGGACCTGGGGGTGTTAGTAGATAGCCGGCTGAACATGAGCCAGCAGTGTGCCCAGGTGGCCAAGAAGGCCAACAGCATCCTGGCCTGTATCAGGAATAGTGTGGCCAGCAGGAGCAGGGAGGTGATTGTCCCCCTGTACTCGGCGCTGGTGAGGCCGCACCTGGAATACTGTGTCCAGTTTTGGGCCCCTCAATACAAGAAAGACATTGAGGTGCTGGAGCGTGTTCAGAGGCGGGCAACGAAGCTGGTGAAGGGTCTGGAGAACAAGTCTTATGAGGAGCGGCTGAGGGAACTGGGGTTGTTTAGCCTGGAGAAGAGGAGGCTGAGGGGAGACCTTATCGCTCTCTACAACTACCTGAAAGGAGGTTGTAGTGAGGTGGGTGTTGGTCTCTTGTCCCAAGTAGCTAGCGATAGGACAAGAGGAAATGGGCTTAAGCTGCGCCAGGGGAGGTTTAGACTGGAAATTAGGAAAAATTTCTTTATGGAAAGGGTGGTCAGGCATTGGAACAGGCTGCCCAGAGAGGTGGTGGAGTCACCATCCCTGGAGGCGTTTAAAAAACGGGTAGATGTGGCACTTCGGGATATGGTTTAGTCTGGTCTACCCTTGATTAGTCTAGAGTGGGCTTGTTAGTGTAGGTTAATGGTTGGACTGGATGATCTTAAAGGTCTTTTCCAACCTAGATGATTCTATGATTCTATGATTCTATGATTCTATGATTCTAACTTCTTTGCCTCGGTCTTCACCGGCAACTTCTCTCCTCACCCCTCCCGAATCGATGGACCAAAAGATGGGGACCAGGGGGGTAAAGCCCCTCCAACTGTAAGGGAAGATCAGGTTCGAGACCACCTAAAGAACCTCAGTGTACACAAGTCTATGGGACCTGATGAGATGCATCCCAGAGTCCTGAGGGAATTGGCTGATGTAGTTGCCAAGCCACTCTCCATGATATTTGAAAAGTCATGGCAGTCAGGTGAAGTCCCTGCTGACTGGAAAAAGGGGAATGTTGTGCCCATTTTTAAAAAGGGAAGAAAGGAGGACCGTGGGAACTATCAACCTGTCAGCCTCACCTCTGTGCCTGGGAAGATCATGGAACAGATCCTCCTAGAAGCTATGCTCAAGCACATGGAGGACAGGGAGGTGATTCGAGACAGCCAGCATGGCTTCACCAAGGGCAAGTCCTGCCTGACCAACCTAGTGGCTTTCTATGAAGGAGTAACTGCATCAGTGGACAAGGGAAAAGCAATGGATGTCATCTACTTGGATTTCTGTAAAGCCTTCGACACAGTCCCCCACAACATCCTTCTCTCTAAATTGGAGAGATATGGGTTTGATGGGTGGACTGTTCGATGGATAAGGAATTGGCTGGAGGGTCGTGGTCAATGGCTCGATGTCCACATGGAGACTGGTGACAAGTGGGGTCCCTCAGGGGTCTGTACTGGGACCGGTGCTATTTAACATCTTCATCAATGACATAGACAGTGGGATCGAGTGCAACCTCAGCAAGTCTGCAGATGACACCAAGATGAGTGGTGCCATTGACACACCAGGAGGACAAGATGTCATCCAGAGGGACCTGGACAAGCTGGAGAGGTGGGCCTGTGTGAACCTCATGAGATTCAACAAGGCCAAGTGCAAGGTCCTGCACCTGGGTTGGGGCAACCCCTGATATCAATACATTTGGGGGATGAAGGGATTGAGAGCAGCCCTGTGGAGAAGGACTTGGTGGTACTGGTGGATGAAAAGCTGGACATGAGCTGGCAATGTGCGCTTGCAGCCCAGAAAGCCAACCGTATCCTGGGCTGCATCAAAAGAAGCGTGGCCAGCAGGTCGAGGGAGGTGATTCTGCCCCTCTACTCTGCTCTGGTGAGACCTAACCTGGAGTACTGCATCCAGCTCTGGGGCCCTCAGCACAAGAAGGACATGGATCTGTTGGAGCGGGTCCAGAAGAGGGCCACAAAAATGATCCGAGGGATGGAACACCTATCCTATGAGGCCAGGCTGAAAGAGTTGGGATTGTTCAGCCTGGAGAAGAGAAGGCTGCAAGGAGACCTTATTGCGACCTTCCAATACTTAAAGGGGACCTACAGGAAAGATAGGGAGAATCTTTTTAATAAGGCCTGTTGTGACAGGACAAGGAATAACGGATTTAAACTGAAGAAGAATAGATTTAGACTAGATATTAGAAAGAAGTTTTTTACAATGAGGGTGGTCAAGCACTGGCACAGGTTGCCCAGAGAGGTGGTAGAGGCCCCCTCCCTGGCAACATTGAAGGTCAGGTTGGATGGGGCTCTGAGCAACCTGATCTAGTTAAAGCTGTCCCTGCTCACTGCAGGGGGGTTGGGCTAGATGACCTCTAAAGGTCCCTTCCAACCCAAAGGATTCTATGATACTTAAAGGGGGCTTATAAGAAAGATGGGGACAGACTTTTTAATAGGTCCTGTTGTGACAGCACAAGGGGTAATGGTTTTAAACTAAAAGAGGGTAGATTTAGACTGGCTATAAGGAAGACATTTTTTACGATGAGGGTGGTGAAGCACTGGAACAGGTTGCCCAGAGAGGTTGTAGATGCCCCATCCCTAGAAACGAAGGTCAGATTGGACAGGGCTCTGAGCAACCTGATCTAGTTGAAAATGTCCCTGCTCATTGCAGGGGGTTGGACTAGATGACCTTTAAAGGTCCCTTCCAACCCAAACCAGTCTATGGTTCTATGATTTTATGATGTGTGGGTGAGACCAATCAGGAAACCCCTACAATGGAAGAAAGCCTGGAGGAGATGGGCATAGGCTCATGAAGCTCAGGGAAGAATAGAGAGAATGACCATAGCTGTTGTAAAGAATGCTGACGATACCTCAACAAAATGGGGACCAGAGGGTGGCTTTTATTTTAGATAAATGGCTCAACTGGTTGTGTAAATGGCCTTCACTAAGTTAATCAAAAAGGTGTGAATGTTTTCCTGAACTAGCCAGACCAGCGCAGGGTGAAGTGGATATGTGGATCCACCCAAAATAGAGTATAAAACCTGAGCAATGCATAAAATGAACTTTGAAGAGAGCAACAGGCTTGAGCTGGCTCCGACCCATGTCTTCCTTCCCAGCAGCTGGTGATGCCCAGCGCTGTGATGGTGAGCATATAGATACCAGTAATAGGAATAATATTTGTATTGTGATCCAGCTGTAGACTGCAATTGCTATATTGTGCTTTTGGTACACGTGTAATGTCCAATATCTTCAAAGAAGTAAATTTGGTTATTAAAACTTTAAACCCTTCTCATGTGGAATTTCTAAAAGAACCTGGTCAGAGAGTACTGGACTCTGACAGGGTCCAGCTCAGGGTCCAGTTCCACGTCCAGCTCACAGGACTGGTCTCTCCTTTGCATGGGTCAGGGGGTGCACAGGTGGCCCTGATATACCACAGAAAATAGAATTTTCTGCTGAGCAAAACCAATTAACCATGTATAACAGGATCTGGCGGTTGGAGGGAGGAGCCAAGAGTTAAGGAACTATTTACTCTATCAATAAACTGTGAAAAGAACTGGTGGCTATAACCTTGAAGGGGAACTGAGAAATTGATAAAAGGGAACATCCTGCCCCAGAAGGTGCCAAAAAACTGGACAATTGTCCAAGCACAGTAACTGGGGGAAAGGTAAAAGCAGCAGGGGGACATCAAGACCACCGACTCAATTTAAGACCGAAAGAACTTGCCCTCCCACACCCGTAAGGAGCATGCGTGCTGATTTACGTAGCAAATCGAGGCTAATTTAAATACAGCTAACCAACAGCAGATGGGATGGTAATTACTGACCAATGAACATAAATTTACGTGGGTCTTTACTAATCATTTAATGGGATAAATGCATTGTGGTTCCTGTGGGTGGTGTGCTAGCTTTGTGGAATTACCACCTAGCACCCATCTATGCACAGAAATGAATTAGATAAAATATCTCTGCTCTGTGTGTATATTGGTGTATTGCACACTGGGTGAACAATCCTGCTTTTGGGAAAAGAGCCCCTTCATGGGCCTCCTAGGATGGACTGAAGCTGTCCAAAGTGTTCTACCTTGTTTGTCTCCCCCACTTTTGTAACACCCTCTGCTCTCTTGCCCTTCCTGCTGCCCCAGACACGTCAAGGCTTCATATTGGGTCTGTCTGGGATGGACTGAACTTTCCTCATAGCAGCCCATATAGTGCTGTGCTTTGCAGCTAGAAGGGTGTTGATAACACACCAATGTTTCAGCTGTGCTTGCACAGCATCAAGTCTGTCTCTCCAACCCCTTCCCTCCAAAGGCCAGCAGTCTGGGGATGAGCAAAAGGTTGGGAGGGGACTTAGCCAGGACAACTGACCCAACTGACCAAAGGGATATTGACAGAATCACAGAATGGTTGAGGTTGGAAGGGACCTCCAGAGGTCATCTGGTCCAACCCCCCTTCTCAAGCAGGGCCACCTAGAGCTGGTTGTCCAGGACTGTGTCCAGACAGCTTTTGAATATCTCCAAAGATGGAGATTCCACAACCTCTCTGGGCAACCTGTGCCAATGCTCAGTCACCCTCAGTTAAAAAGTGTTTCCTGATGTTCAGATGGAACCTCCTGTGTTTCAGTTTGTGCCCACTGCCTCTTGTCCTATCACTGGGCACCACTGAAAAGAACCTGGCTCCTTCCTCTTTGCACCCTCCCTTCAGGTATTTATATGCATTAATAAGGCTAAACAGTCCCAGCTCTCTCAGCCTTTCCTTATAGAAGAAATACTCCAGACCCTTAATCATTTTCATGGCCCTTTGTTGGACTCTCTCCAGTATGTCCATATTTTTCTTGTACTGAGGAGCTGTGACTGTTCACTCAATTCCAGGAGTTGAGTAAAGTAAAGTAAATTTGATATTAAACATTGCACAGTCCATGCATGGGATTTCTAAAAGAACCTGGTCAGAGAATATTGGATCTCTGACACCCTCGAACCTGCTTTTTACTTTTATTTAATTACTTTCTATTGATGTTTACATGTCAACTATTCATTTCATTAGCTCTTATTGAAGGATGCTTTATACATCTTATACCTACACTTTTATGGATATATATCTTGAATTTCTGTATCTTTGCATATATCTATATATATGCTGTATGTACACACATATAAATATATATATACATATAAAGTGTATCTAGGTATAAATAAAATATATATACATATTTGTGCGGTCCTGTATATATACTTTCTCTGCATATATAAAATAGATCAATATATATCCATATCTATACCTATATAATGCTTTATCTATATGCATAAAATGAAAATTTAATTTTTGCCTATGGACCAAATGAAATGGGCAGCCGATCTAGCTGAGGGCACTCTGAGATCACGTGGGCACGAAAGTGTCAAGAAATGGCAACCAGCAAATCACAAAACCATATGAAAACACACAGAAAATGATGTTGTCAAAGAAGGCAGCCTCCACGTACATAGTGAGAGGGGGCCTTCTCTTCTGACATATTCCTAAGCTCCTCGGGGCAGCTGGTCCTGCCAGACAATTACAGGGCAGTATGAAAACACATGGGCCATGACATTATCAAAAGTGCACATGGATTAATTAGGTGTTAATTGCACATTGATTAAATGGACATTGATGAAATAGACATCGATGAAAAGAACATCTGTTAGGGGTAAGCAGCAGTCGCACGCAGTTCGCGACCCAGAGGCATACGCCTGCATTAGCCTGCAGACTGAGGGTTGCACACTCCTCCGCACCAGGTGCTGCCTGTCTGCAGCCTGGGCACGGCCTGGCAGGGTGCTTGCTGGAGGGTGCCTAAAAGCGTTACTTCAGCTGCCAGCCCTCATCCTGTCTGCAAGTTCGCTCCCAAATTTTGCTCTCTCACAAGCCAGGATCCATCCAGTTTCTCACAGACCCAGCGGGGCTGTGCCAAGGGGAAGGTGCCCACCGGCAGCCCTGCTTCACACCCTGTGTAATGGTCCAGGAGGAGCCCACTGCCCCCGCAGCCACGCACACTGAGTCCTGGCGTGGGGTTAGCACACTGCCGCACCCGCAGGCCTCCAATCACCAGCGCCTGGCTCGGGTGGGCCAGGCCCTGAAGGAGTATTTTTCTCATTAGGCATTAAATTAGACATTTCTCACCAGTGCTATTAAAGGCCTTTCCTGCTTGATTGCCATCCACGATAGATTAGGGCACTCCCATACTGCATATTGTACTGCATATCCCTCTGGCTGCAAGAAACTTCTTGATTCAGTTTGTCTGCTCCCCCTCCTCCCTCCCCCCCCAATATGTTAATGTTCATCACCATATCCTTGGTGCAATGGCTCGCATTTCCATCAGCTAGGGTCTAGATACACTAATAGATTGATACAGAATGTAAGATTTATACTTTTGCATTGAAGTTCAACCTGCAAGTTTAACTCTTAGCGGAGAGAAACTGTGGACTTATTTAGAGATTCTTTGAAACGGTATCTCTGTACTGTAAGGCTAACAAACCTTGAACAAATTCGTCAAGAACCGGCAGACAAGAAGATTAGAAAGAACTAGGAGCATCATCTTCCAAGGTAAGCACAGAGAAACCAGTTAAGACTAGCACATATTGTAGCAAAACTGCTCAGTGAGCCAACTCATGACTATATATGGGAAAAGGATCCGGAGTTCATGGAAAGGACACTGAAAGACCCCTCTACAAAGACGACTAGGGACCCCCAAGGACCACCGACCTCAATCACCGAGCACGCACAACTGGGGAGAGAATATGTAAATAAGTTCTGGGGACTCATTATCATAAGACCACCTTTTCCAGGAAATATGATGAATATGTATATTTCTGTCCTACATAAATTGTATGTCTTTGGTTTTGTGGCATGCACGTTAGGTGGAAGTATCCCCCGTGCATCTGGCGCCGTAAATAAAGAATGCCTGCTTTGTGAAGCTGCAAGATGAGTCTTAGACAGTTTCCGTAAGCTGTAATTTTCGGTATCAGATGAGCCGTAGAAGAGCCATCACCCATTGCTTATATGCCAGCCCCCAGCCAGCCCCTTACTCAGCCGTCCCGGGGAGGGGCCGCCCCTCCCCTCATCCTGTTCCCATTGCAGCCCAGTGCTGGGGGAAACTGGGGAGCAGCTGAAGGGACACCCCCACCGCCCCAAAGGAGAGCCGCCCCAAAGGGCAGCCGTGTCCGTGCCCCACCGGGCCTTCCCCGAGTCGGCGGTGGCGACGGCTCCTTCGTGCCAGCCCCGGCCGAGCTCCCCTCAGTCCCGGCCGGCCGCGGCCGCGCTCTGCCGGGGTCCCACCTCAGGGCCCCAGCCCCGGGGCGCTGGAGCCGTGCCCGCGGGGAGAGAGCGGCCCTGCCCCGCACCCTGGGCCAAAATCCCGGCCCCCCGCGGCGTGCGGGGGCAGCCGGGCATCCGCGCAGCCCCGGTGCCCCGTGCCCGCCCCAGAGCGGCATTCGCAGTGGGATCCCGCCCATAGTGCGCTGGGGGTGCCGATTCCTTATGGTCCCGGGAAGAGGGGCACTCGGGCTGGGTGAGGTGCCGCCTAAAATGCCATCATGAGAGCTAAGGCTGTAAGGTAGAAGAGGATAAGCACGGATAATCTTACGTCCCTCCAGAGGGTGGGAACCCCGGGCTGTGCGGCGTCGGGTGGGTCTCCCATCGGGGCGCAGCACGCTGCGCTGGTCTCGTCAGTGGAAAGGTTACCCAGTGCTGTGGTCTTTTGAGCTCTTACAGGATTTTCCTACAAGAAAACACTGCTATTAATCATTTCCACTGTCAAACAAAAAAGATGTTCACATGAGAACTTGTTGCTGCACTCCTAGATAAAGGCAAGGCCGTGCAGGTGGTGTAATCGCCAGTACCGAGTGGGAGCCGACGACAGGCTCCTTGCTTGCAATTATCTGGCTAAGTTCATCCTGTGGCCAAGGGCTGTGTGCTGCACAGCACGGCCTGAAGGAAGGCCAGGCTGTACATGCACCGCAGCACACACTGCGCCTGCCGTGCCAGGGTAACTGCTCCGGGGATCGCTAAGTCCTCCATGTACGGTGGTCTTCAGGTCGGCATCGCTAGGCTACTTGGAAATACCTTTATAATATGCTTATGTGTTCTGTTGTCATTTCAGTGCATTCAAACACAGTAAGCGCTTTAGCTGATTTTGATGTGTTCTAAAACTAGATATCCAGAGATTTGCGTGTATTCTTTATTTCTGAAATGATTGCTACTAGGATTTTCTCTCAAGAAATGTCTGTGTGCCAAGCATTGTTATTTTGACACATTGGACTTGAAAATAACAGATGATTAAATACCAGCTAAATGAATGTTTTGGATTGTCATAATATTTTTATTAGTTGAAAGTACAGCGATTAGCAAAAACATTCAGGAACTCACCAGTGAAAACATGTTGACTGGGTTTTGCTTTCATTTCTGTGAGAATGAATAAACATTATTACCAGGGATCTCTGAGAGGCTTGTTTTGGTATGGCTGTTACTGGAATATTAATCTATATGTTTTCCTTTGTTAGATGAAAGCAGAAAAGATGTGGGTCTCTCAAGAGCGCTTCATTCGTGAATAGTCCCGTGCAGGCTACTGTTCCCTTCCAGGAGCAGGCCCAGTCTCACTGGCAGCGAGGTGTGGGGAGCCGTGCACGGGTGCTCAGGGGGCAAGCACTGCACATGGCATGTGTCCGATTACAGCTTGCTGCGCTCCGCAGGGTGTGTGCGGGGCTAAAGGCAAACCCAGTGCATGGGATTCTTCTGTCAAGCTGCAGGCTGGGGACAGATGCCAGTCAAGTGGAAAATGAAGACTGCTCATTAACTCACTTAGCAGAGGCAGTCCTCTGGCCTAAATTATGTATTATGGGAGGAGCTCCAGCTACAGCACTATTTCATTGACTCCGCTTGGCTCAGAGCGTAACTAGACCTAGCTGGTGAGTTGGAGGTGCGCTGATCAGCTGTGCTACACTCACAAGTGCCCGTGGGACAGAGAAAACTGTGGCAATTACAGTGACTGCAGTGTTGACACTGCAGTGAGGGGCATGAGATGGGAGAACAGGAACCCAAGTCTCTCACTTTTCATGGGTCTTGATGCGGCTGAGAGGACCTGTGGTTCTGATGGTTTCTTTAGTTAATTCACAGTCAGAAAATGCTTCAATTAGCTGTAACACCCTGGCATTCAGAGAGAAAGGAAATTACTAACACCCTCTATACACCTATGCATACCGTATGAAATCCTTTTAATGAATTGTTTATATGTAAGGCACTTGTATATGAGTAGCTAATTTGGAGAAACACCATGCAAGTTGTTGTACCATTTTGCAACACTTTTTCTTGCAAGGGGACAATGTACTTACTGTTAACCTCCTGGTTTGAAGGAGCTGCTAATCTGCATGGGGAATATTTTACCTCATTGATAATATGACTTGTTCTGGGATTGATGCATTTGCCAAATGAACTACTAATGTTACACCCTATGTGTAACTGGGTTATCATTTCATTGGCTTGTGTAAGTGCTAGCTTTTAAAAATGAAATCTGGGCAGCTCCCCATTTCTGTAAGATTGACTGGACAACAACAAATACCTAGGAAAACTCAGAATTTATAAACATGTGAGAAAAGACATACTAACAGTGTAATTGGACCTACTGACTGCTAAAGGAAGCCAATATAGTTTCTTATAGTCTATCAAACATTCTGGAAATTTGCAACCTGTATAATGGAAATATACTAGTCTTGCTGCTGTATCATCTGTCATCTTTCCCCCTTACTGTCTTTTCTTGTACTTGTGGTATGACACAATGGTTAAACGTTTGTCTCCCACAGTTTCAGGGCAGTCTGATTCAAGGGTATTCATGAGCTCTTGGTCAGTGTGTGAATTCTGACAATGGAAGCTGCAGTTGCCAAATTTCTGTCATTGCTTAATGAGGATCAAGAAGAGTTGCAAGAGGTGTGTGAATCTGTGTCTGCCCATGTGTAGGCACCCTCACCAGTGCTTGGTCTAGTCTATACTGCCTGGGACCCTCTCCCCCAGGGAGCAATTGTAACTATTTAACAGGACACAAGCCCTGCTAGACCTGTAATTTACCTTTCAGTTGTGGGGCCTAACACATACTTTTTGGTTGTCACCAGTAATTCATGCAATTGGCTGCCCAGCCAGCTGCACAACAGTAACATTCTTGGCAGAGCAGGTCTAGAGGCTTTGCTGGTAGTCTGGACTGATCTGTCAAGCTATGAAATGGATATATAAATTGCCATTCTTGCCTGGGGGATAGAAAGCAGACAGGAAAGTGTGTGCTAGAGACTTGAAAACCCCAGAAACGGGAAATCCCATGAATAACATTTAAGGACTACCTGAGCCTCCTAGCTCCTAGGCACTCTGTAACCTACCCATTGTGAATCAACCATGTGGAGAGCAAAATAATAGTTGGGATGGATCTGTGCCTAGATACTGAGCAAGGCCCATGGGCTCAGCCAGCATCCACCCAGGGAAAAGAGCACAGAGATTTTCAGTATGCACGATGAGGTGGTATATAGCAAGAATGCAAGCCCAAATGTATGCAATATAACAGTAACCTAATTTTTTTTGTTATTCTTGGGTATAATACCTTTTTATTCTCCTTCTGTAATTTGTGTGGTTAAAGCTTGCTTTCCACCTGAAACATCCTGAAATAGAGATGACATCATTTATCATTGCCCTGGGAAGGACTCTGACAGTTTTATTCTGTTACCTCATTATCAGATCACAGTTGTGTCACTTCCCATTAATTGTGACTGCCTGTGCCAGCCTGGATTAGTTTTGCCAGGGAAATTTACAGTATCAGGGGCCATGACACTACTCCCTTGCCAGTGACCCTCTTCTCTTTGTCACCTGCACTGCCCCTGGACAGAGCACCGTCGATGAGGAGAAGCCTGGCTCCGGCTAGGTCAAGCACAGAGCCACCTCAGCAAATTGTCTGGCTCACAATTCAGCTTTGGGAAGTGATTTGCTTTCAGGATAGAAAATTTATTTTTCCCCATAGCTTTATTTTTATCTATGCGTTTGTCCCTCCCTCCCCTGGTCTCTAGCATCATCTAGATGGCAAGCGTCACTTAGTCTGGTTGTTTCCTGCTGTCGTGAACACTTAGAAATGATGTTCCCAGAACAATACTTTCTCTGAAGTATTAAAAACCCAATGTAGTCCTTTCAAAGCTGATAGAAATACTTTGTTGGCAGAGCAGGAGCGAAGCATTGAACAAGACCTTGTGAGGAGAGCAGTCTCACTTGCAGGGCAGTGGAGGACACACGGTGTGGCAGCCCGTGCTGTGAAGATACTTGAGCTAAATTACTGACGGAAGGATTTTTTGTCCTCCAAACATTTCAAAATTTATAGATACTGTTTAAAAAGTGTTTTACTGAATGTTGTGAAAATCAGGGTTGCTTTCCACAAAACTAACAGCAGAAATAGCTGCAGCTCATGTTTTCCTTAAGTAAACCTGCCCTTGTGTCTGACCCTGGATTTGGGCTGAGCTCACTTTTCAAGAGTCCTTAAGGGCCAGATGAGTCAAAACCAGTTTGTCCTGCAAGAATCTTTGATATTTCAACCCACATTTCCTCCTAATTAGGATCCTGAGCCGTAGGCCTAAGGAGGACGCCTTGCCCCGCCAGCCATAGCCAGGGGCCAAGGAGAGCCTGGCTGTCCGGGGCATGGCGGGCAGGGAGCTGCCCCAGCCCGGACCCCGGCAGCCTGGCAGGCCAGTGGCAGCAGCAGGCCCCACGGGGCAGCCCTGAGCCGGGGACGGGCCCACCCAGGGAGGCTGCTGGGGAGCAGCAGGAGGCAGAACGATGGCATAGGTCTGCAGTGTGTCCAGGAAGCAGGACAGAGATTAGGCTGGGCACAGGCACGCCTACAGCAAGGCACGGGCAAAGCTGGACGCCCCAGCTTGAGGTGAAGTGGGGCATCAGGACCCACGGGCCATTAAGGCCTCCTGGTGCCCGCCACAGCCTCCCCATCCCTTGGGGTGTGCCGGGTCAGAGCTGTGGAGCCAGGCCAAGGCTCCTGAAGCCAGGCACAGGGAGGGAACCAAGCCTCCCCTGAGGAGCCTCGGAGGGGTACGTGGGACAGGAAAGCTGACCAAGGAGCCCGGGGTCCCTGGGAGCCAGGCCCATGGCCATGGCCCTTGGGCTCTGGGGCGGGTCCTGCGCAGCCTGAGGGCCAGGCACGCGGCTCCACCAGCAGGAGCGACCCATGAAGGAGGAGCTGTGGGAGCGGAGCTGCCCCCGGAGAGGGGACGAGCCTGGAGTTGGGGTGACCCCCACGCAGGCTGTGCCCCTCGCACTGGCACAGCCCCACGGGGCTGAGCATGGAGGCTAGGTCCTGGTTAGGGGGTTATCAGCAGGCCCACTTATGGTGTGTGATGAGCCAGGTCCATCCAGGGAATCCTACCAGGAGACACAATTACAGGGGAGGCCCAAGACCCATCCAGAGACAGCTACATGTAAACCAAAGCCCAGCCAGAGCTTCAGTAGGGCTCCCAGGCAGGGGTCTGGGGGGTCCCAGGTGAGGCCAATCAGGGGAATTAAGGCCTGTTAGTGCCTAACAGAAATGTTTTTATCTGCACATTTTTGTTCATTTCCAGTTCTTCACACCTCTTATCCGTCTCCTGGTCCTCTGGTCATCCTCGTTGTGTAGAAGTTAGTTTGCTTCTGGGCTGCCTCCTGGAGTTAGGCAAGTTCCTGCTGAGATCAAGCCCAGGTGCAATGCTGGGGGTAGTTTGCTGCAGGGACTGCTGCCAAAAGATGTTACAAGCCACCCTCCAAATGGTTTTGCTGCCTTCTCCCTGGAAAGTCTACTAGCATCAACCCAGGAGGCAACTGGTAGTTTAGATGCAGTCAGAGATGCCCCTGGTCCCTCTGCTTGTGGGCCAAGATTTTTACCCTCTGCAGTCTTGAAGAAGTGATAAGTAACATGTAAATTAATTTTGTGGATAATGGTAAACCAGGTGTTTCACACATCTTATGTCTGCAGATCAGTTTTAGCTATCCATCCTAGCAATATCTCCCCAGCTATCCATCCTAGCAATATCTCACCAGCTGGTCCTGGCAATGCCCCTGTGTTGGTGTAGCCAGACAGCTCAGTGTATCCACAGATATATATAAGAAGTTCACTGGTGATTTAGAGTTGTACATATAATTCTCCCCAGGGTGATTTTCATCTATGATAAAGATTTAACCTTTAATTTTTTTGAGGTTTTGTTCTATTTCCTGACTTGTCATGGCAGCACAAGGTAAGGGAAAAAACTTATATCCATGCTGTATGTTAACTGTGTTTTCAAAAGAATAGTTTGAAACAACCAGCTTTTGAGTCTCTCTTTCCAAGCCTGTGATGTTGGCAGTGGTTCTGACAGTAATACGTTTTGATAGGTAAAACAAATAACATTTGGTCATATTTAGCCTAATAGTTCCCTTAATGTAGTCTTGTCATGGAGCTAAACTTGTTTGTTGATAAATGGAACCATCAGAACTGAGACAGAAACTTCTTTTCTGAACTGCTTTATATTTCTGTCATTTCTCCAGGGACTTATGATGAACAACTTTAGTGCATATTATACATTAGATTTATTTCCTGCTTTGTTGTCACAGATGCCTTGCCATTAAGAACTTCCTTCAGTGCATGATTTCTATGTAGTATTTTAAAACTCTTAAAATCTTACGTTTGTTACATTACATGGCTTCTTACTACAACATAGAACACCGTGCTCTGTGATGGTATCTGTAATACATGGCAAAGTGGGATATATACAGGTAAAGATACTTACAAAACTCTGTAGTTTTTCTGTAAGTTTTAAAAAATACAGTGCAACAGAAATGAAATACAGTATACTTCTTCCATGTGTGCATAAGAACAGTCATATAGGGTTGGATCAAAGGCTCTTCCAGACTGTCATCTAGTCTCTGATGGCTACATCAACTTAGAAAAAGGACATGGAGTGACCTTCCTCTGCAATATTCTTCCAGGCTCTCACAGTCTTTCTTTAAGAAACTTCCATAGTAAGAGGCTGCAGTCTAAACCAGGGTATTTAATAGCATTATGACTATAAAATAGATTTACCTTAAATACATTTACTTAACCCATTTATTCTTCTGGTTTTTACAGTGTTCTGTGTCAGTTATTTCTATGGTGTGTTAAAGCCACTTTCATCTCAGGGTCTCAAAACGCTTCATATGTTTCACAGGTAGACACGTGATGACAAGAAGTCATACTATGATTTGTAGTTCTGGAAATGGAGCTTGGTCGTCCTTGATCATTCAGGCTGAGGAATGGAACAAAGACAATATCCTGTTATTTTTGTCTGTGACTTTCTTTTAATCTGTACAGAAGTGGTCAGCCTGTCTCAACTTACTGTAACTGAGGACTTCATGAAATTGGTACCACATAGAATCATAGGATCATTTAGGTTGGAGAAGACCTTTAAGATCAAGTCCAACCATTAACCTAACACTGCTAAGTCCACCACTAAACCAATTAAGGGTAGAGTAATAATTAATTCCATGCTTCCTGGTTTGGTGGCTGGATTATATTTTAATGAAAGTAAAACTAACATCCTTCTGGCTGTTTGCAGAGATCATAGAAATATTCTGTAGTGACTGTAGTTTTCTCGCAGGATCGTTATAGACCACATTCTTCTTTACTTTATGGGGTCACCTCTTGAACTCCACAAAACAAAACTATTACTGGAATATCATCAAGTTTTGCATGGTCTGATAGCTCTGCATGTCTTTATCAAACATACCTGTTTGCTGACACATATCTCTGGGTAAATACAAAGCTTGCACCTGAAAAAGCAGCACTGGCTGATGTGGAATTCAAACCAGACTGAATGAATGTTTCTAGGAAGAGAAAAGTGCTGTTATACTCCTAGGTAGATACATAGGACTATATTTAATATCCAAAGCTTCAATGACACTTGTTCTTCCTACCTGAAGGTTAATCTTTCTCCTCTGACTATGATTTCCTACAGCAACGACAGTGTAAATACTGAGAAATAGAGAAATACTTTAACATAGGATATGAGACTTCTGCAAGCATCATGTGCAGCTCAAATCAATACAATAACCCCAGAAGTAATCCCTTGTGGAAATAAATTGAATAAGGTGTATAATTACTGGGGTTTTTTTTACACATGCAGACCCAGGGATTACTCAGTAGACATACTGATCAAGAGAGCTTTGCAGCTAGAAATAAGTTCTGATACAGCCCTTACTTCTTCAGAACAGTGGGCTTAGAAAATCTGGTGGTTTAACTATCAGTTATAGGAAATATCTGGTGGCTTTACTTACATGGTTTTGGATGGACTGTAAATGACTTGTGGCACCTTTGTCTTTAGCATAGAGATCTCAATAGACAAATTGTATACTATCACACACAAAGTGAAAAAACAAACAAACAACAAAACCCCACAACATTTCAAGGCTATTATTTTCCAAAATGTTTTACTAAGTCTGACAAATCATAATTCCAACAGCACAAGACTGAGCCTGAAAGGAAAATTGCACTTAGCAACTTCATAAAAATCTTTAGAAATAACGTTTCATTTATTTAATAAAATGAGGCAGTTTTAGAATTTTGTACCCGAGTTGTCTGAGACTAGTGCATATTTCACTCAGCAAGTCAAATATGTCCTCTCTCTAGTAGTTTGCAAGTTCTGCTTTAAACTCTGAGATTCATTAAAAGTTAGACCTTAATGGCCAGATTCTTCTTCCCTTGCTCTTGCTAGTTATTGTGTTATTGTAGGAGTACCTTATTAATTCTGATATGAATAATGGCAGAGGAATGGTGATTGTAATTCTGACATGAGGAGGACTGAATATTGCCTGTCTTAAGTCTCTGGCCAGTCTGATATAAAGGAAAATGTCAGGTGTTTCTTTGGTGTTTGTTTGTAGGAAGACTGTTTCAGAGGTCTGGCATCTTAGAGGAGTTCTGCTTAGACTGATCTGTGAATAGTTTTGAAGTGGAGGAAAAATTGGTGCGTGTTAAATGAATTTATCATAAAGCTCTGCAATAACCACGATAGTAGGCAAAATTTCATTTTCCAAGCAGGTATAGCCAGTATACCACTACCCATCAAAAAGTTAATAGTGGTACTCAAAGAAAAGCATACTTCTTGTCTTCTGGCCTCTTTCTTTCCAACTGCACAGTTTTCTACCTTTATTCTTTTTTTTTTTCTTTTCTTTCTTTCTTCCCTAAGATTAGATTTATGAATCATTTGCAGAGGGAGAAACTCTTCTGCAATGTTTTTTTTCATTAGTCCCTTTTGATGATTCATTTTAACACAGAAGCTGTCATTTAACTCTGCTGGTGCATCAGAGGCTCAACTTGATCGCAAGTTTTTGGAACATGAATTTTTTTCTAATAGCAGGAAGCTATCAGAATTGGTTTCTCCTTGTCATATAATTTCTCTGAAAAGGTCAGCATGGCCCTATCTTCTGGGCAGAATTCATAAAATTATAAATATGTTGGTCAAGGTTTAAAATCAAAACCTTGTTTGACAGAATAACCATGACCTTAACAATCACCTTATTGGGATCAGAAAATCTGGCCTTACATAAGTATGAAAAATAAGGACATTACCTTTGAAAATCCACATTTGGAAAACATCTTTCAAGTTACAGCGATTTTTCTGTATTTGTTTTTAACAGTTTTGGAAAATACTCTTAGGTAAATACAGAATCCTTGCGCGTTTACTGGTGACAAAAATAAGGAATGAGCCAGGAGTGTAAATCAGCACAGTTCTTTTGGCTGCAAGCCATCTTCATTTACAAAGTCAAGGAGCAGATTTCTGTTTAAAATGACCTGTAATTTTCCTTTTTTTTAAAATATATGATTTAAAAAAATGCAAGGACCCTAAAGAGCACATCTCTTGCAGCCTGATTCTGACAGTGTTTACCTTATTTAGGTACAGTACCCTTTAAAGTTACCACAAATAAAGCAATGAGAAACTGGAAACTGTCCCTTGGTCTTTTCTCATCCATGAACAAACCTTTCTCCTTAAAGGTATTTTTACAAATAAATAGCTATTTCATATACTCTGGTGTTTCCTGTTGGATGTTTGCTATGTTGACACAGCAAGCAGTGTCCTTTTTAGTGTAGAGAGTGGTAAGAGAATTGTGTGCTTTAAATCAAGAGAAAGACTCTTGTTGACTTTGGGCACCCTAAGGCTCTTGCTAATAAACACATTTTTCTGAGGAGGAATTAATCATATTTTGTAAAAGATACATCACATTAAATTGACCTAGATTTAACATACTTGTATAGACATGTGATTTACCACAGTATACATTCATAGAAATATTTTTAAAATAGTTTGTCTTATGAAATAAGCCATATAGCCAGATAATGCTGCTGATAAATGAATAAATGAAAGATATTGATATTAGTTCTGAACATCTGAAGAGTATCAGAAAAATCATATAAATCCAATGATGGTTTATTGCTGCCTGTATGGACTTGAGGTTTACAATTCCAGGTGTATCTGGTGAAAAGAGGCTATTTATCATAGAATCATAGAATCGTTTAGGTTGGAAAAGACCTTTAAGATCATCCAGTCCAACCATTAACCTAACATTACCAAGTCCACACTAAACCAATTAAGAGTAGACTAGACTAAACCATGTCCCAGAGTGCCACGTCTACCCGTTTTTTGAACGCTTCCAGGGATGGTGACTCCACCACCTCTCTGGGCAACCTGTTCCAATGCTTGACTACCCTTTCCGTAAAGAAATTTTTCCTAATTTCCAGCCTAAACCTCCCCTGGCGCAGCCTGAGCCCATTTCCTCTCGTCCTATCGCTAACTACATGGGAGAAGAGACCAACACCCACCTCACTACAACCTCCTTTCAGGTAGTTGTAGAGAGCGATAAGGTCTCCCCTCAGCCTCCTCTTCTCCAGGCTAAACAACCCCAGTTCCCTCAGCCGCTCCTCATAAGGCCTGTGCTCCAGACCCTTCACCAGCTTTGTTGCCCTTCTCTGAACACGCCCCAGCACCTCAATGTCTTTCTTGTATTGAGGGGCCCAAAACTGGACACAGTATTCCAGGTGCAGCCTCACCAGCACTGAGTACAAGGGGAAAGTCACCTCCCTTATTTAAAGATAACTGATGATGAAACAAATGGTATCATAAATTCAGTGATGAAAACATGTTTCTTACTGTCCTGCAGCCTGTTTGGCCACATGAATCCTGCTCAAAATCTCAGGCAGGAAAGCGTATTTCTAGCCATAAGTGACACGACTGTCAGAATGGCAGTTTGCAGGAGGGCTGATGCATCATGTAACTCTTTCAGCTTTTTCAGGAGAAAAAGAGGAGGGAACACCTGCTAAAGCAGTATTTGCTGTGATCGGCAGGGTCAAAGCAAAATGTCCTTAATTTTTCGTTGCTTTTAGCTTTTCTTCATGTTCTGTTCTTGTGGACCAAAAAAGCCCTCAGCCCTAATTTTTAAAGAATCCCCATAAAGTTCATACTGATAACAATCATGTAGAGAGAAATCTACAGCAGGGGCAAAATTCAGCTGGATTTGCTGATGTTTAAGTGTGGTTAATAAGATGGCAGGTATGTATTTATGTGAATGTTATGCATGTTGGTTACTCAACTTATAATTGGAGAACACTGGAGAAATGTGAGTATAAACCTGACTGTTGAAAGGATTCCCCAGGAATGATAGAATCATAGAATCATTTAGGTTGGAAAAGACCTTTAAAATCATCGAGTCCAACTGTTAACCTAACACTGCCAAGTCCAGCACTAAACCATGTCCCTAAGCACCTACACCTCTTTTAAACACCTCCAGGGACACTGACACAACCACTTCTCTGGGCAGCCTGTTCCAATGCTTGATAAGCTTTTTGGTGAAGAAATTTTTCCTAATATCCAATCTAAACCTCCCCTGGCACAACTTGAGGCCATTTCCTCTTGTCCTATCACTTGTTACTTGGGAGAAGACACCAACACCCAAAAAAAGATCGGCACCCGCACAGATAGGAAGAAAGCTCAGAAATCCAGCTTATCCCCTGAACGATTGTGTACGAACAGAGAATGAGTCTTTCCCTTTAGTGAATCGGGACTCAGTTTTTGCTAGTTGGTCTGGTTTTAGGGATAGCTAATGCTGAGGGCATTATTGCTAGTTTTGTTCAGAGGATGCATTAACATTCATTGCATGGCTGTTCAGTTCTAGAATTTTGTTCTGACTAATATTTTCTTGTCTTTTCCAGCAAATTCAGCCAGTTAACGAGCTATGGAAATAACTTTAGAAGTGTTCTCAGTCTTTGCATGTCTATATGTGTCTGTATGGACATGTGAGTATGGAGAAAGCATATTCATATGAGTCATCAAAAGGTATCAAACATGTTGCTTGAATTAAAGGTATTTTGTGTTTTTTAAAAAAAATCATTAATATATAATCAAAATTACAATGCAAGCTATCATGTATCTCATCTGACATACACTGTTTCAAGTGTTCAGTGGCAATTATTGGTCTAAATAGCACTTCATGAGATTCTTGATGGGATGAGTAGCTCTTGCCTCCTCTTTTCTGCCAGGTGACACACAAGTTTGTTCAAGGTTGGAGCCAACCTATGAGCACGAAGGAAATTCCTGCCCACTAATAAATTCTAGGCTGGTCTAAAGGAATCCCTTCAGTATTTGTAAACTGCCCCACTCTCTTCTCTCCCGGAGTAGAGAGGAGACTAGAGGATTACAACATGATGCTGAATGACTGTGCCATTATTCCTACCTCCCCTTAAAAAGGCTTCAGTCTAGGAAGGGTGGGAAAGATAAAAACTAGCAGTTGTTCTGTACACTTTATCTCTTACCTGGCTAAAAAGGAAAAGACAGGGTCACATACAGAATTCATCAAGTGTGGGAAGAGTGTGCACAACATGGAGCAATGTTAGGGTTGCAAAAGGACAAGGAGAATCAGTGAGAAGAGGGTGGTAGCTGTGGCAGAACTGAATGCAGAATGAACAGGGGAGAAATACAGACTTCTCACCAGCAAAGTATGTAAGCACATGTTGATTTGGGTGTGTGGGTAATTGCATTCAGTAGTGGGCTCTATAATTGCTTTGAATTCAATGATTTTTTTTTTTTGGGGGGGTGTGTAAAGACAAACTAGTTCTTGTTTCCTGTTTTAAAGGGGGTGTATTCACTATTTCTAACGTGATATGCAAGCTTTAACAAATGACCCATTTTTGAGAGGTGCTAAGCATCCACAGCTCCTGTCAATTTCAGTTCCGACTTCAGTGGTATCCAGAATTTTTCAGCTCAGTTTGTCCTTCTAGCAGGAAGCAAAGTCAATTAGGCTTTGTCGTTGCTCACTTTTTCATTGGGTGCCCCAATAAGCTGTCGTGAACACTGACGCTTCACATGTGAGTAGTTAATATTACTGCCAAGTAATTAAAAGTGCAGTCTTGGTGTCTATATTTGGGGGCAGGAGAAATCTCATTTAAAATTATTGGTCACAGTGACCGTGGTCCGTTATTGTGTTTTATGGCAAGATTTAGAACATTTTCCATTTAGATAGAATAGAACAGAAATTCAACATGTGCTACGAATGTGTGAAGTTCATATGCAACCAGAAAGCCTAAGATGCATTAAGCATTGAAATAATCAGCTTTGAGGACATTTATTACTCGGCCATGGTTTAAATTATCTCAAAAGTTAGTTCACAAATTATGCATCCATTGCAATTAGTTCTATTTTCAAAAAGGCCTTTGCTTTTTGAAAGAGCTAGTTGTAGTAATATCAATAAATACCAGTTGTTCAGACTGAAGTAAAAAGAGAATGGTATTACAATGTCTTAATATCACTAACTATTAGCTTTTACAATTTACTTTTATTTGTGATGAAAATGGCCACTCGTTGTTGCTTCCTTCTGCATCCTAAGAGCATGGCATTATTGTGGAAGTGTCATTTCCATCCTACTAAGATGTAATGACAGCAGCTTACTCCCCTATATTCTCAAATTTTACTGTTTAGATTCTATTTTTAAGTAAACTCATTCCCAAGTAAATGGTAACCATAGCCTTTTAATGAAAAATCATGGCATTAATTACAGGTATGCAGGAATAAAATTGATAGAATTTCTCCTGAAGGACTTGCTGAGCTAACTTAAGTCCTGCAAAAGACCTCAGAGTGCAACAGATGTTATTTTTTTTTTACCTGAGCTGAAGCACTAGGGTTGGGAGGAAACCCCAAAGATTTTATCACTTTGTAAATGCCTCAATTTGAAAAAGAGAATTATTCTCCTAAGACAATGAATTTAACAGATAACATCATGAACTAGGAAAGAGACTGCACAGTTTTAATTTTGTATTTCCTCTGGAAGTTAGTGTTGCTTATTAAATTTCCATAGTGAACCAAATCAGTCCCTGAAACAAAAAAAGTATGAAGCTATTTCTATCAAGAATAATTGACTAAATTTTCACTCAATTGGCCTGAGTCATGAAATAAAACTCTGCTGGCATTCTTGTCATGTAAATCCCTTTTTGTAGAAGTATATACCTCAACATGTGGGATGTGAGCATTTTAGATTTAAGGAACAGGTGTGTTCCCTTCCAATTGCTTTGGGCACTTTTGCAGAAGAACTGTTTGCCTTTACTTATGCTGTTGGCTGGTTTCTTTTGTTATTTTCCCCAATACAAGAGTCATCATATTCAGAACTATATTCCTGATAGCATAGAGCTCTTTAGCTCCCATCATTACTATTTATGTTTGCAGAGGAATATATACTCTGTGGCATGGCAGAAATTATTTCAGAACCCTGGCTGGCTGGAGTGCTGCTTGTCCCTTTTTTTTTCTGGATTCCAGAGCTTAGAGTGGTCTACATGAGTGCATTCCTTTGCCTTAGTTAATTGCTTGTGAGCTTTCTGATTAGCACTTTCTATATCTTCTGAATGTCTCTTCCAGTCTAACTTTTCTTACCTTTCCCCTGGGTATTCAGGATATAAACAGCCTCTGGGGTATCTTTCTGTTCTTCAGACTGTGCACTGAAGAATTATATTACAATTCTCAATTTCAGCTTATTTTCTTTGTTTCTTCCCCTGCCCCTCCCCCCATTAATTTCTCCTTTGTCTAGCTCACCTACTTTTCATATGATTATTTTCTTTTTATTAAGAGCTATATATAACTTCTATTATTTCATTGCCTAGAGCTTTTTTCCTATTTTGCCTTTTTTCCTATGTCTAATGTAAGCTACGAACGTAAATAATATTAACAGTTATTTTCATTCCTCACATCCCCCATAAATGACGCACACCAAAGTATTGAGTTACAGGACTCTTCAGCCCTTTCCACTGTTTTTTTCCACTCACTTAGGCTTTTATTTTTGTTTTGGTAGTGTTTTGCTACTTTTTTTAACGTATTTTACAAAACCAAGGAGTATCACTGCAGTGATTAGATTACTTGGTAACTAAAGGCACTTTACAGCAGTAGCAATATTATTTCCTACCCGCTCTCCCTCAGCTCAGCCTTTCCACTAATTGTGCTGGTTCGTGTTCTTCTTAAACTTGTAGCCATCAGATACGAACACCTGTAGAGTTATAGTTTGCCCTGTATTTAATATAGGTTGACTCTTATTAATCAGTTATGTTGATTCTTGTTGCTGATATTTCATCTAGGGAGCCAGTCTGTTAATCTGTAGCAAATCTGTTATTAACTATATTCTTAGTTCAGTGAGAAAACCTTACTCAATGATTCAGTTCAATTGAACAAAAATGGAAGGCTTGGAAGAGTATCTCTTTGAAGAACAGAGCCACAGTGGTATTAAAGAAGAACTTCTCCACATTCATAACTATCTTAGCAGCTCTGTACTGGGTAGCATAGTTTCTTGATTGTCTGAGCGGGGTTGGTTGGTTGTCGAGATAGTAGATAATGGAGAAAATAGAAGTTCAGTGCAAGATCAGGGACTAATATAAAAAAGGAATAGGCTCATGTGTATTTATGAGTTCACTAAATGCCTTCCATATGTCTGTATTTGTTTTCTCTTTTCAGCCTGGATTGCAGTAGTAGTCAAGATATGGACTTCAGGATGTGCTGGCAGCCAGAGCATTAGCCCAGGATCCTTGAGGTTGTCTTTCCCTTTTTCATTACAAAAGTGCTGGGCGTGACACATGGCAACCATGTACTGAAACTGGTGACCCCGAGTGGAGTGGTTCATCACTTGGAGTGAGAGGGTGAACCTCAGTCCTGTTGCCAACACTCATGGCCTGTGCCTGCAGAAGCAGTTCCAGACTGCTGTCCTGCCAGAAGGAAGGAGGCAAAGGAGAGTGGGGATCCTTGTACCCCGGAGGCTGAACTGCATACATGCTGTGAATTAAAGTGTGCTTTACTCTCTGCTTTGTCATCTACCTGGTTGTTTTTTCTGGCCAGAGGAAGAGGGTTCACAGTGTGAAGGTGTCCCTGTCTTTCACTCCCTTTATAGCCTACAATAATGCCGTTAGCTGAAATTTTCAAGTGAAGGTGGTTGGTAACCAGGTTTCTCTGACTCCATTTTCCCCACTTTAGGGATGACCTCAGGAAGAAAACATTTTTCCTGCTCTCCAAGCATTTTGCCCTTGTCTTCTCCATTTTCCAAAGGTTTAATTCTGTAGAAATGCCCTTCTGCTGACTTGCAAGAGTCACCTATGGGTGTTATTGTAGTTGGGCCAAATGTATACATATATGTATATATGTATTAGCTCATTTATGATCTCAGTATCTGCCCCTGAAACTTACCTATTTTAAGCACAGTTGTTTGTTTTCCTTGCTGACCCTGTTGTTTAGCGAAGTTGCCACTATATTAATTCTGAGACCATTTCTGGTGCTAAGTAAAGGAACTACTTGACTCTTCTACACACTATGTTAGTGAGAGGGAACCTCAACTCATCAATAACGTGTTTCCTCCTTGGCAATGTGTATGCCCTTATGTTAGGATTTCCTTTATTTGTGTTGAAAAAGCACAGAACTTTTACCTTGGGATTGTGGAAGCAGTATCTTGCTGCCCAGCTTGTGGAGTTTTTGACTTATGCCTAGAGAAGATACAAGGGTGAATACATTTCCCTAGGAGTTCTCTGTTCATTTTATCTTTCATCGCGTGTGACCATCTCCTTTCAAGGGCAAACAAACTTGGCTGTCTTCCTGGCTCACAGCTGCTTTTCTCTCTAAGTTTTCTTTGAAAGAGAGAAGAGCAGCTTGAACACTGAACTTGGACGTTGCTGCTCTGCTGGGGAGAGTGGACTTGGGTGTTGGAGGAGTGAAGTACTCTCAGGGCAGTGCTGGGGCTGTCAGTAATCAGTGCAGGGCTGAGCTCTAGCTCATCTACCAGGTGCAGCCTAGAGCAAGGGTGAGTGTGGATGGTAATCAATACCCCATGGCTTGCCGATGAGGAACTGGCTGTGTGCTAATGATGTGGAGGTAGAAGGGAGGAAGGTGTCAGTTCTGGTAGTGAGGATATGATGACGACACTGGGTCTGTTCTGCCTTGCCATCAGAAGTGACTTTAACGTTCTTGTCATAGCATAGACTCAGAGCAATCATTCCCTGTCCAATTATGACTAAGTCTCATTTGTGGAAATTGATGCTGTTTTGTGCTTCACTAGAAAACTGTTGGGTTTTTGTTTTTTTTTTTTTTTTTACCTTTGGCATATAACTGTTTTATTTGTGTATGGCTTCAGCTGTGTAATCGTATTCAAGTGTCCAGCCAGTTTGGCCACTTCTGTTTTCTCTTGATTCTTTGGGCAGTAGCAACTGATTGCAGCAGAATCCTATTCCAGGTGGCACTGATTTATATTTTTCAAGTACCATATCTGTGCTGAGATACAGCATAGCAGGATAGGTGCCATCAGCCTCTAGAACAGCATGGGGGCCAAGAGGCTGGAGGGACAGGAGAGCAGGGGCCATACCACTACTGGTGAACCACAGGTTTGGAAGGATTGGGTACCGCGTAGATCTGGGCAGGGTGAGCAATGGACATGATAAGAGGCAGGAGGTGAAGGGGGGCTAAGGACATGGGGAAGGGGTCTTTGTAATAGAGCTGAAGGAGTACCTGACGAAAAGGTCTTGTGACCAGGCTGGATTTAATTTGCCACTGCCTCTTCCTCTCCCTTGCTGAGTTCCTCTTTGTGCTGTAAGTCATGACACTGACACCACTGGCTGGTGTCCTCTTGATAGGAAGCCTCAACTGCACTATGATTTGTGCTGCCCCTTTTGGCTTCTGCCCCCTTCATTGCCTTACAACTTACAGCCATGTCCTTTTTGGTTGCACTCAGATCTGGAGATGATATGTGCACCGGAGCCTAACTGGCCCTCTTGTTGATTGAGAACTACCTTCCTTTGCTCTATAACACTTGGGGAAAAAAAGGGAATTCAGAGGGAGTAGAGCTGCTGCTGTGACCTCCCCAAGTGTCTCATCTCAAGTGTGCCAGCATCCTACCCACAAGGTGTACTTCCCTATTCTCAACTTTCTCCTGTATGCTTCTGTTCAGAATGACACTGCTCAAAAAAGAACAAAAAAATTGGGAGACAACTTGCTGTTATTCCTTCTACCTTCATAGAAGTCCTTCTCTTTCTATTCTGTTTAAGACATTTGGTACTAGGATGTGTCAGGTTATATAGTATAAGATGTCCTGTCTATGTGCAGGGATGTTGCTGAGACTAACCTCTTCCTAGGCTGTCTTCTCTAAGAAGAGAAAGGAGTGAGAGCACAGGTTAAAAGCAATTGAGCCAGGAAAAACAGATTGCAACAAACTCAGGATAATCAAATCAAATCTGCTGGAAAGCAATGTTCAGGGGAAGAGCTGTGTGCAGGTAGGCAGGAGAAGGCTGTCTTAATACTATTTGTTGTATATTGGGGAAAGATAAGTGCAGTAGGAGTGTTCTGTCACTGCAATGATACCCTTTAATGCATTGAACAGTAAAAGCATTACATAAGAAAAGTAAAAGCATTACATAGAAGGTGGGGGGAGAGTAAACAGGCTTAAAGAGTGCATATATAAGTGACTGACACAAGTAGATGCAATAAAAGATTAAACAGAAAATGGTACTGGGTGGTAACGAGTGATATACCCTTAGAAAAAATATTTATGCTTTGTCTTATGCTTGTGCACTTGGGCTTTATTTGGACTTGCTTTGAATTTAAACTTCACCTGGTGTGTGATGTACGTGACTTTGTTAATCAGTTTTGCTTTAAAAAGTTGATCCGGCCAAATGGCATCTCTGAAGACTCACATGGATTTAAGTATCAAACTTAGTGTTTTGCAAAGGAGAATTTCACAGTACTCTGACAATTGAAGCTGCTAGTGATAGCAAAACATGTTGCCCAAAGGAAATGGCTTTATCAACAGATTGGCAGATCCCCATTGTAATTTTTATGTCTACATCCTTGACTGCTTACAGCCACCGTGAAATAGTTAACAGTGTTCATTTATGAGCAGTGTTTATTAGGTTTGAGAGTGAAACACAATGGAAAACAATGAGGCAGGTACATAATTTCTTTAGGTCTTGTCTCCAGCTTATCTTTCGCAGTTCAAAACATCAGGCATTTTTCGAAGAGATGTCTGAGAGATTCTGAGGCATAGAGTGGCACCCAGCAAGTAAAATAATGAGTTCACAGTCTGCCAGCTCATTTGATGGATATTTTGATTTCAGTTATAAGATCTTATGCAAACTTTGAGGGGCAAAAAACAGATTCTAGTGATTTGTGCTAGTTCTCTAGTTCTTTAATTCTCTAGTAATACAACCCAACACACTCAAGAATCTTATTTTTGTCAGTGAACATGCATTGGATGCAGATATCTGGATTAAAAAAGGTTCAGATCACTTTTGATTAGAGCTGCATTTCATATTATTAGAATGTGATGGATGTGTTTGGATGAGGAGGAAGTTCACAGTTATGTTTAGATTTCTTCTCTGAGCAATTTATAACCTTAGCATTAGTCACATACCCAATCTCCAGTCCCTTTCAGGATCTATAAATAAATATAGTGTAATACATGAGCAGTAAAATTTATGACCATTGATTGATCTCACTGGAGTCTCTTGCTTGTGTTTCTGAATAGAGGGTACAGTAAAGATTTTCTTAAAACATGCACAATCTTGATTCTTTCCACAGACATGTAGTAGCAGTAGGCTAAATCCTGCAGTCTTTACTCAGTCAAACTCGTTACTTAATATGATGATTAAATGAAGAAACTGAGATTTTCACCTCTAGGGTGAAACTAGCTCCTGTGCAGAAGACCTGTCCAAAGCTTATGACCTTCTTTGAGTCTGGAGAGTCAGACAAAAATGTTAAGATCTTGTGCTGGTGTGAATCCTTGGGATGCATTTTGGTCCCAAAAGATGCAAAAGTTAGCTCTACCACCTATAGTGTTCCCTTAACCTTAACCCTTTACCTTACCTTAACTGTTCTCTGTTTTCACTTACTTCTCTGAGATTTTTTTCCAGGCTGCTGATTAGGTGCCTCCTGTGTTTCATCATGCTATCCTTATTTTTTTCTTACTTTATCTGCAAGGCCAACAAACACAATATTAATAGATTATGCTTCTTAACTCATTCTTCTTCATTTCCCAGACCATGTAATAACACATGCTGACTTCAAACTCTTTTGATATTCTTAACTTTTTGGCATTCATCAAAAAGAATTTTGACAAAAAGTATTTGTCAAAAAGATAAAAATTAATATTGATATTAGTTCTGGCAATACTATTATAAATAATAAACAGTTGGATTAATCAGTTGAAGCTCAGCAGAAACCGGGAACTTCAGTGTGTTATCCCACAAACGAAAACCAAAGAGGAAGTTCCTATTTACCTAAAGCTGCAGAATTTTGCCCTGTGCTTTGTTTGCACATGTGCATGCATACACACATATACAGAGTGTCAATGAAATGGTCTGTATGCCAAGGCTCCTTGCTGCAGAACTTTCACAAAGTATCAGTTTTGCTCTTATTAGTAGTGTAAGCAATCTGAAATGCCACTGTTTTGGGGTTTTGAAGTTGACTCAGAAGTTATTTCCTAGTTTATTAGTGCTTCTTATTCTAGCCAGGTTTTGTACTGCCTGACTTGATAGTGATCTTAACATAAATGTTACTTTTCTGAAAAATTGCATCAGAAATGAGATGTGCCCTCTAGTTTGCTAAATGTGTTATGAAATAACTACCTGAATATGTGGTGGAATGTTTTTGAAGGAGAGTACAGATTTGTCAAGGTTGAAGACTTTGATACTGGTCTCTGAAAGTCTCTGTGACTTTTGGGCAAAAATATTTTTTAAGCAACAAAAATGTATACACCATTTTGTTTCAAGGTTTTGGGTTTTTACCTTAGTGTTGGAAAATTCTCCTGTCCCATGTTGCCTTGTGTGACCATTAGATGAATCCGTATTGTTTCTGCATAGCTGCTTGGGTTGTACATTCAAGTCAGCCTCTCCTTGTGACTGAGAGTCTGTGGTTTGTTTGGAGCTGTGTCTGTCTACAGCCTTGAAAAACATTCAGGTATCTTTTCCTCTGGCTGTTATGACTGTGCTGTACTGTTTTCAAAGCAATGGTTAGTTATTCACTGATTTTTTTTTTTTTCCTTCCTTCCCCCCTTCAAACTTTCCCAACACAAGAAGGGAAAAAAAAAAAAAAAAAAAAAAGCCAAGCTGGGAAGTAGCAGTGCCTAAAAAATGAGGAGGTTTGCCTGTGATAGGACTGCCAGTCCAAGCAGCAGTTCCTAGAATCTCAGCCTGTAACCTCCAATGGGACAGAGGAAGACATTTTCAGTTCAGGTTCTCCTGTGTTGGGCTCCGGAGTGAGAGGGGAAACATCCCTTCTGGTGGGAGTGATCTTGCTGGAAAAACTGTTGGGAAGTTCTGTAGCACAAACCCTAGTCACGATGATCTGTGAGGCAGTATCTTTGCTGAGGATTCTGGGGTGCAAAAAAGTGGTGAAACAGGGAAGTGCAAGAAGATGACAGCTGGGCCCTTGCATTTAGTTCAGCATCCTATAAGGGACAGGAAAAATACAGTAAAATCATTGTGTCTGCTAGAATGAGACCTGAACACATGAATACCCTTCTAGGGACAGAGTGATTTCTCTTTTGATTTTATGGAATTAGTTTTGCAGCATAGTCTTCTGGAAAAAACACTGTCTTAACTATCCTCCAGATTGCTCTTGAACTGGGCAATGGCTAGTTGTGTTGATAGCTTCCTTTAAGACATTAAGGCTGATCAAGCTGAAAGCGATACTGAGGGTGATGGAAATCATTCTGCAGAGTCATTCATCTCCAATGCCAATTGTTTAATGTCAAAAATGTGCAAAGAGTTGGGTTTTTAACTACTTTTGTTCACAGCTGTGAATGGTAATTCACAGAAATTACATTGCTAAGGTGTGGAATGAAGAGGAAGCGTATGAGGATGAAGCAGATTTCTCCCACAGTCATTCAATTCCAGATATCATGGCCTGGTAGCTTTATACTACGTTAGGCTTACTCAGTGTGTTCATGCTTACAGAACTGGTATTGATGCCGTCAGTGCTGTGCTTCATTTGCCTGGATTTGAGCTGGGAAAACACTGAATGAGTAATAAGAAAAACACAACCTTTTTCTCTTCCAGAAATAAATTGTAGCACCATACTAGGTTTCTTTACTGTTTACATTCTCTGGGTTCTTCTAACAACACTTTTATTTGGTCTTTTCCAAGCATGCTTATATCTGGTCTGGCTTTGTCCTCAGTGTGTAAGCTGCATGTTAGCAGGTGGAGTGCATGCAAAGGGTCTTGGGAAAGATCTACTGTAATACTAGGGAAAAAAATGTAGGAAAATTTAGTGACAACATTTGCTTTTTGATTTGGGAAAAGGTTTCCTAAAAAAAAAAAAAAAGTTAACAGCAAGTAACTGTGGACTCAAGAATAATGTTTTTAGAAAGTCCTTGCTCAGTAAGTCTTCCTCAAGAAGGAAGGATATACAGGGATAACCTCAGAAAACCAAAGGAGAAGGGAGAAAAAGTACCGATGACTTGTGCTGCAGCTTTCCCCGACCACAGGCTCTGCTACCCGCGTTGTGCATGCTTAACGTCGCCTCCTGCAGTTGTGAGCAGCGTCGATGCCGCCTCCTGGAAGTTTGCAGGACGTCAGTTTAACAAAAAAACAGACTGAGGAGAAGTGCTGCATGCAGATGCCTGAAGCACCAAGTGCTGGGGAGCCAGCCTGATTTTCGAGATTGGTTAAGATGTCAGCAGCTCCCAAGAAGTACAGGAGACGGCTGCTTGCTCCGGCAGCATCTTTCAAGGCACTGCATCCAGAACAGGACCAGAAAGTGCTGGTCCTGCTAACTTGCTCTGGGTGAGAAAATCTTTGTTACAGGGCAGGTAGCGACTTCTGATCTCTCTAATACCACTATGTGGTCATCCTGAAACCTGAAGCGGTGCTTTGAGCAATGAGGCAATCTTTCCTCCTAAGATCCACTCAACCATCTCCCACTCTCTGACTGCTTCAAATCTGTATTTTCTCTGAAAGAAAGAATATACTGTCCCATGATCTCAGTTTTTCCTCTTTCCTTTGCGTGTCGTAACACAGCAGGCAATTTGGAAACAAAAAATGACTACCAGTTGCTTACTGATCGTGGAAAAAGGATTGGAGTATTTTGCAAACTTGACATTGTTTGTCTCCTCCTCCAGTTTTTATGACCCCTTTCTCCCTTCCCCCTGCTAAAAAAAAAAATTCTTCAAAAAAAAACTTTCCTCTGTTACGTGGCTAGTTCCATATGCAACACAAGTAATGAGCTCATCCACGAGTGTTGTTTAAAAATGACCCATATTCTGAGAGTTAAGTAGCTCAGCTTCTTCAGTGCTGGACAGACAGTCACAGGCTGATTAAATTTTTACACAATTCCCTTAGTGGAAGCAAGTCCCACTTGGACCCCTTCCAAAGGGAGTGCTTGATGAATAAGGACTGATTATGTTTGAATAAAGTGATCTGCCTCCGTTGACGGTGTAAATAATAAGCAGCTTCTGGTTTTAATCGTTATTGAGTAGCATTTCATTCCAAAATTATTCCAACTATATCAATTCACACATGTAATGATCTATTTAATACAACTCCGATTATTTTAATACATCCCAGTATTGTAATTCCTTTTGAAAAACAAACCAAACAAAACCCCCAACCCAATACATAGATGATGCACTAATCAAAATTTGGGACTAAGCAAATTCAATTAAATCAGTTTCTATCACCCTTGGTGTCACCAGTTGTTCTGCACCAGATCTCAGGCTACCTGTGCAGTAATCGTTTATATTAAGGGTATTGTAAAATAGTCTGTAAGAAACAGTTTCACTGTCTCTAATGCTTGATCAAAACCAGTCTTTTAAAGTAGAGGAAAAATGTTATTAAAGTAGGGGCAGATCTAAGATTCTTCATTTATAATTGATAATTCATAATTAAACTGATTTTGTATATCTAAAAGCATTTCTAGGGAATAGTGGCTTTATGTCATGATTGTTACTCAAATCAGCCCTATTGTTAGGATTAAAATGCATATGAATGTGTTCTTTTTCTTCAGATGTTTTAGCATTTAAGGAGAAAATTTGTTGCATAATGAACAGCAGTTTTAACCATTGTCTTATCACCATTGTCTCATTCTTTAGTGAGCTTCTGATGTCATGACTTTCAACTTTTGATGGCATATATGATTCCTAGCTTGAGAATTTTTTTTAACATTTCAATATGAAGATAGGTTTTAGTTAGAGAAACACTTCTTAACAGGATCTAATTAAGGATAGATAGTATTCATAGCAATTGAAACTGGAAACCAATTTGTCTAAAATTTTCAGAAAAGCTGGTCAGTAGAAAATCCAGATTTTGGGGGGCTTTGTTCCTAAATTGAAGCTTAGTTTAAATAGTGGGTTTCAGTTCTGAGTTTGAGTCTGGTTATTGCAGCTTACACAGCTTCACAAAAATATTTTCTTTTTCAGTGTAGGATTTTTTTTTTTGAGTGTGAAAAAATAGAGATAACTGATTGAAACAGAAGTTGTCATATCCCATAGAAAGATTCTATTTCATGCTACTTCAAACATTATTTTTATACTCTATGTACAGCAAGGAGATGTGGCATACCTAAACACAGCTTTTTGCTAGCTGCATTGCAGAAGCAATGTAGAGCAGTCCCTTTTCTGTATGATAATGAAGCTAGACAACAAAATTACTTAACCTTGTAACTCTGAACAGAAAGAGTCTACCATACCTGTCAAACTATATTTGTAAGTGAGCTAATTGACTCAAACCCAGCATAATTCTAGAAAGTGAAAATGGCAGCTACTGAAGATAGTCAACAGTGCATTTCAGGAAATGGATTTTATTCATAGTATCAATGTATTAACTTTCAAATAGTTTTAGAAACCATTCAGTAAAATCCAGACTTGCTTATAACGTTATCATGTTGAAAGTGGATGGAAGCTTTGCCAACCTAGTGTTTAAAGCTCTCACCAAGGATCTTACTTATTTGAAAAATATTTATATTTTCTTAATAGAAATTGAAACTATTAATTCAAAATTTACTATTCAATAAAAGTGCATTTTACATTGCATGAATATTGTGTGCTTTCTTAGTTTTGGGCCAAGCTTTTAAAAGTGAAATCAATTTCTTACCTCAACTCTATTCATCATGAAAAAATATAAATTCTGTCTTTTATGAAGCTGTCATAGTTCCTGAGAAATATTAGACCCTAGGGCCCACTACTCCATTTAAAACATTCTTCATGTTCATGTCATCTTTTTTTTAACATTCCTTTTGCTTGTTTGATGACTTTTATTCTTCCCCCTCTCATTTAGTGACATTCAATATTATGTCCCTATTCTGTTCCTTTTAAAGACAACTTAATATAAGACACTAAGAAGCAGAGATTTAGTATTTTTATTTTTAAAGGTAATATAGCCGTGTTTATCATATTGTCTGCATTCTTGGTTTTCCTCTTTTGTACTTTTTGTTTTGTTGCATATTCTCTGAAAGATGTAGGCATCCAGATGAATTGAAAAAGAACAAAAGTTATGTAAGACCTGATTCTCAAAAAATATTTATGTCCCTAAAGATGAAAATAAACACATAATGGGATTTTAAAAAATGCATAAAGGCACTTAATTTTAGTTATTTAGCTCGGCTTCACCTAGCAGTCTTCATATTCTGAAATGTCTAAAGTTGTACTGTTTGGGGTTCTGATGAATTCATGTTTAAATGCTTCTTTTTGTTTCTTTTTTTTTCTTTTTCTTTTTAAATCTACTATTTTCCTGGCTTATTCTCTCAGGGTGGTGCTTGTATCCAGGCTTACCATGACTACATCCTTCTTCTCTAAGAGGTCTAAGTGCAGTCAGTGGTAACTACACAGCAGGAGGAAGGGTAGTAGAGTTGTGTTCTCAAGAGTATATATGAGGAAAGAAATCTCAGTGTAGGCAGTTTCTCAAGATGCTCTGACTGATGCATTAACTAATGTAGCTGAGAATATGAGAGTTGGTCACACTGATTATTTGGAGCCTGAAGGTGTGGGGTTTTGTGGTTTTGGTGGCTTTTGGGTTGGTTTGGGGGTTTTTTTTGGTATCAAACCTTTTTTTTTTTTCTTAGGTTGAAGAGTTCATACCAACTGCAGGTTGGATTTGTGTCACCTAACTCTAGTTGTCTTAAAGCTAAGTGCCCATTTTCAGCTAATTGTCTAGACACTCTCTATATCAATGAAGAAATAGAGGCACTTCAAGAGTGTGATTCATCCCATCCTAAAATAGATATCTAAGCTGGGATGAATTTGAAGTATCTATGTTTCACTGGTTAGACAAAAAGCAGCTAAAGATAGGCGAGATGGTCTCCCTCTGAGCTATTGATATATCTCTTATCCCTCTCTGTTGTTTCACTGATTTGGGAGATAAGTAATATTTTTCAGTATTTCCCAAATAGGGCAAACGTTAAATAGATGTTAGTATCAAATCCATCAGGTTTGGAGTACATAAGGCAGAAGATAATGTACACAGTTCTGATGAACCCGTGCATAGACTGTGCTTTGTTTTGATTGTCAAATGGTAGCTTAAAGAGCAAAAGCGCATTGTGTGTGTTTCAGGTTGGGATCAGCCTAGAAATCAGCATCCACCCACAGTGAAGACTCCACTTGGTTACTCCTCTGTACAAGCAACATCATGGTGACACTTCAGAGCTATCCTGTCACTTTCTCGTTTCTTTTCTGAAAAGTAAATATTCTAGCTGAAAAACAAATTAAGCCCACAATGAGTGCATAATATATCTCAAAAGTAGCTTGAATGGAAAGCATTTCACACTGGCAGAAATATTAGACAAGTTTAAAGCCAACTGAATGGTTTTCTCAATAACTTTCAGAATAAATATCCATTAAAACATCAATAAAGATTGAAACTTCTCTCAACAAAGAGAGTAATCAGTAACACTGCAGTGATTTTTATTCCCATGTATTATTTGTGGAATTAAAGGAATATGCCATTTAACAGTAAATTTAGCAAAAATATTTAAATTTTGAGGCATTCTTTATAACAGAAACAAATCAACCAAAGACAATTTTTAAGATTTCATTTGCTTCTCCAGCACTAAGCTTCTGCTGAATGTTTTTCATAATTGGACAGTCATGTTTTTCAGATGATAGTGAACACTTCATTGAGGAAATGATGGACAAACCAACCACTGCTGTGATATATGATGTCACATCTATGAAAGTTTGCTTAACAATTTAAAGGAACAAGCACGTTTTGCCTGCACTGATACTGGCCTGAGGTAGGAGAAAATAACACTGTCAAATTTCCGTTAAGGTTCACCCATCTCTAAACTAGTTTTCTTGGATTTTGGTAGCAACTTAAGTATGCCAGCAGGCAAATTTACCCTGTTTCTATGATAAGTTTTGATGCCTGAACTGCTTGTTGGTTTTGTCTCTTCCCTTTGTTACTCTAGTTCAAGAAAAGGAATATGCAAGGACAGGTGTTTCTGCTAGCTTGTTAACTGAGTTTTCTTTTATTCATATTTAAAAGCAGTTATGCTCATTATACTTATATTTTACTGATACCATCTTAAAGAAAGAACTGTAAATTCTTAAAATCCCATGCTCCGTATGTACAGAAATGTGTGCTGGAAGACCACTTCTACTTGCCTAATGCACATTAACATAGAAAGAGACCAGTCAGTTGATTGGTATAATCATGCACAATACATCAGTCTTGGCTCATCTAGCTGTTCGTTCAATTGTGCAAAACAAGACGCTGTAGATGTTTCAAAACCAGAAGATTCTTCTGTTTTACTTTCATTAGGACCTAACTTCTGTTAGCATTCTGATCTTTGTTGGTCTTAATTAAGATGATTTTGTTCTCTTACCAAACTGTGACTAGAAAGACATACACATCATGGTTATCTTTTTCATCCTTTTAATAATAATAATAATAAACCCTGTTGCAATTACTTTTCCATTTATTATTGTGATATATATATTTATTTTTTACAAAGGAATTTGACAAGCAGATTTCTGGAGTTCTTAATGGAGTTGAAACAATAGCCTATGCATGTCATTGTACATGCATAGTGAAATGATGAACATAAATCACATACCCACACACACACGCGCACAGAAAACAAGGCACTGTTAAGACTGTACAAGTAATAAATGACCAAAAGGTTGTTGATACATTAAAAACTGAGCTCCTAATGAAAACTGTATCAGTAGTCATTTTAACACCCTAAAGCTGTGCATTGTTTTGGGGTTCTCTGCTTAAAAGCCCAACTGTGTCCCTCTTTCCATATGTATTGGATCCCACATTTGTAGGTGAATAAATTGCTCCAATGTTGCTGCTGGAACGAACTAAAAAGTCAGCCAAGCGTTGTGTCACACATGTAGCGGTGTTGCATTTCCGTTTCTCTAGGTGGTGACTGCTAAGGTAAAACAAAAAGAGCCAAGATTAAGTCAAATGATGAGCAATCAAGTGCAATAGGCATTTGAGCTGTGCTAATGTGGGAGTTCTTTTAATATGTGCACAAATACAGGAACATTGCAATCTTCCTACCACCTACCTTGTGCCTGAAAAAAAAATCTTGCACTGTATGCTATTATCAGTTTTAATGATGAGGGTTATTTAAATGCAAAGACCTTAACAGTCATATGCCATTTTTATTGATATTCTGCATAGCAGTTTATGACATCTAGAAAACCTGTAATGATAGTATAGGTAAGACAGTAAGTGAAAACAGTGACTAAATGTTTAGCTTTAAGCTGAACTTCTAAATCTATTCAGAGCTCTTGCTGATATCATGAGGATTACTAACATAATGACAATCACTAACATTTATTTAGTTCTCTTGCTCCCACAGAATCATACCCTGCTCTCACTGAAGTGAACAGTAATCTTCCAGTCCACATCAAGTGGATTGCACCCAAAGACTCTTTCTGCCAACTGCACCATGTATCATGTGAAGTGGCAGGCATTGCCAACTTCTGCCAACTTCACTACCACTTAAGATTTAGCCCTGTCTAAACAGAGATTTCTTCACTACTGAAAAGCTGCCATGCCTTTGTTGAAACACCAGCAACTTGAAAGCGCTGTTGTGGCACATAATAATTTGCCTCATGAGACTTTAAAGAGTGTCCATGGAAGAATCCATACCTAAAAAGAACATTTTATGGTCTGAACCAACAGACTGTTTAGAGAACTCTGTGTAGCACTTACATAGCATGAGAATTATTATTATTTTTTTAATCACAATACAGTGGTTAGCTTGAGAGACCATGGGTTTTCAAAGTGTTTCTTAGACCACTATGTTATTCCTTCAGACAGAAATACATGCTTGCTGAGATTGCTTATTGAGTTAGTGTTAATTTTCTTGGGTTTCTTCATGCTGATGTGGTATGAGGTAGGAAACAGTTCGCAGCAAAAATTTAATGTGAAGAGTGACAATTTCCCAGTTTCAAACTCTGAGCAATTAACAGTGAGTACATTTTCCTATTGATTGACTGAATCTGTTATCCAAAATGTCATCTATTCTTTCAGAGTTATTTGTATTAATCTAAGAATCCAAATGGAATAGCAATTGTGAGAGAAATGTTTGTATTATACTGGTTCTTCATTGGCAAATAGGCAGCAATTTCTAAACAATTAATATTTTAAATATGTAACTGTATTTAAAGGAAATGGTTGGATAGGTCTTGACATAGTTTCTCTTAGGTTTCCATGGGCATTTCTATTGATTTAAAAAGAGTTTAATCAAGGCCTTAACACATGAGGTTCAAACTGCAACTGGTTCGCATGGAAATCCTGATTTGTTTGTGAAGGCAGAATTCTCTTTTTCATTAAAGGTACAAAATCAGGCCCTGACACTCCAAGTTTAAAACTCCAGTCTGTATAGGAAGCTACTAGATTTCTAGCTGATATGTAGCCTGACTGAACCCATTATACCTGTTAGCTCTCTGATCTGTAGCCTTTAATTGAATATATGCTTCATGAGACAGTTCACCCTGTAAGAGATTGTAAACCAAGGCCCCAGAAAAGCAGATGAGGCATACCACACTCATAAAGATGATGATTTGTGTTTGAGTAGTACAATTATTATTTTTTTTTTAAAAAGTAATAGCTGTAAAAATATGGGAACTTAGTCTCCATTATAAAAAACATTTTGGAAGATAACCAAATTGTCATATAATAATGACTTTTTTTTTTATATAAATTTGGATAGAAAGGAACAGGCAACTATACAGACACATGTATTTACTGAATCTATCCATAACAGAATTGTTATTGAAAGAAATTCACTCAAAAGCCTGATGAACAGTCAGAATACTTCAGAGCTGTTTATCTTTCAGTACAAATTGCAAATACTTTTTGAAATGCTGCTTTATTAATAAAAAAGTTACCTGAAATTAGATTTATGGATTTATAAACATTAATCCATTTCAGACTAGTTAAATTCTATGAGAGTCAATTGCTTCTTTTCCTTCTTCTCATGATTAAATTGGTATTTAACTCTGTAATGAAATATTACTTACTTACAGGAAATAGTTATGTTATAAAATAATTCCATTCTAGGAGAGCATTAGTGTTATTAAGAAGAGTATATTTTCTTTCTTTATCCTTCAGGCTTGGAAATGTGACAAATTTAAATAAGCAAGCCCTTTCAAAATACACCTTTCTTCTCAGGGTAATGTAGTATTTGTAGCCTTTTTCTTTTATGAAAGCATTACAACTGTAAAGGGGTTAAATGATCTGCAACTTTTGTCTCTGGATTTCACTTGCTACCCTGAATGCTTTGATCTTTGTGCTTACAGAATGGCTCTATTTACAAGAAGGGTATTTTAAGCTCTTTTTGACAATAAACAACAGACACAAAGAGTCTCAAGTAGCAGAATATCACTGGCACGAAGTTGACTTCATAATTTAATCCTAACTGATATGACTAGAAGAAACAAGGAAAATCAGTACCTTTTTGTCTTTGCTGCTGGTTGTTCTGGCATTTCCTCACTAAGTCCTGAGAGTGTATTCTGTGACATTACTGGCAATATCCATCCTTGTCTCTTGGAAGTACCATCAGGTAAATCGTCAGCCACAGATAATAATCTTTAAACAACAATAAAATACCCTGTGAAATTGAATAGCTCTATTTTTGCTCATATTATTTGAGACATGAAAGCAAAAGCAATTCATGCAATAATCTGAACTTTTTTTTCCCCTAAAAAGAAATAACTATGATTATTTATTACTCACTTCTCAATAGGTGTAGCTTCCAAACAGCCCAGAGTGACAGAAAGTGCAATGAAGAAAACTGACAGCTTTAGGTTGCACATCTTTGCTTCCAAACTTTCTGAAAAGAATAATGATTCAAAACTGAAAGCAAACCCAAATACTCTTCAGCATATCCTATTACTGATGCCCATTCAGTCCTAAATCAACAGCAGCTAGTCTTTTTCACGGGCTAGAGTAAAAAAATGATTCCCCCCAAGTTTAGTGACACAACGCAGTTTCAGACAGATAGCTCTCAACAGTAAATGTTCATTTTCTGTCTAGTAGTTTGAATCCTTTCCCTTATCTCCGGTTTGCATTTCCAGACATGTCCCAATCTCAAATTCTGGTCCCAGGTGCAATTTACCTTGAAGTTATCTTAGCCTTTTCCTGAAAAATGCTGTTGATTAATAATGAGAAACATGTGCTTTCCTGAAAGCACATCTGTTGGACTGCATCTTAAGTAAAAAAAAAAAAAAAAAAAAGGGAACTTGTTTACCTTTTAGTGGTCAGGGAGCTAACAGAAGAAGAATGCCTGTGTTAGCAAGAAGGGTGCACGCAACAATTCCACGCTGGCATCTAGCTCTGGAGTATCCCTTTTTCCCCTTCCTTGCTGACAAGTAATACAGCTCTTATATACCCTTCACACCTTTCTCGGCTCTGACATCAGGCAGCACAGAGAGACTGTCATTAATTCCCATGTCTATAGATAGAAAGTACCCCAGAGAGGAGCAGAGGCAGATGGGTCATTATTACATTAGCACATCAGTAAATATTAACCTGGTATATGAAGGATGCCCTTGTAAAGATACTGTAATAGCATATTGCACATCGGAACAGTAGCCTCAATTTTACAGTTCTGATAAGATGCTGAGGTAATATTCCCTGTGGGTGTTTTCAAGGGCTCAATAAGGTAACAAAAGTTATAAAGAAAGCCAGAGTAAATGAAACACCAGATCACCAGTAATTGAAATATAAGAAAACAGATATCTTATAAAAGATAAAATAGTCAAAGTTGTGGAGATTTGTTGTAGAAGTATATAACAATCAAAACAGAAAAAATATTTGAAGGGATAAAAGCTGTATGAGGAATAAGAAAAGAGTGAAAGTTCTTTAAATTGACAGATGGGGTGATCATTCAGGGTAACAAGGTAGAAATCATGCACATTTTTCAGTAAAGTATAAATATGAATGAAAATTCTGATATTATTGTGAAATCTTATGTTTTACTAACACTGGTAGATTCTTTGTCATGCATGAAAATCATGTCAATTAATATTCTTAAGAAGGTAAAGACTAGGATTAAAAAGCTAGGAAATGCCAGAATAAAGGCAGCCTGTGCAAATTTATTTCTCTAGTGTGCACAGAGTATGTTTCAGGGAAAAATATACAGCTTTTCATATACCAAATCCAGTGTTAATAAATTACCTGATTGCAGATTTCCAAGGATACAGATTAGAAACATTTTTTCCAGTTTCAGCAGGAATTAGGCAAATTAGTTTGTGGGTTTTGTTCCCCCTCCCCCCCCCCCCCCCCCGCCCCCCCAGTAGTTGCCTTTAGGTGCCCAAATGCCTTTGGAAAACAGGTCTTTCAATTATTTATGGAGGTTAAGATGCCGACGCAAAAGCTCAGGCAAAGTTTTCTGTGATAAGAAGCTATCATATGCCTCTTCCATATCCCTACAGAACATACATTAATTAATAACTGCTTCAATGCTAGGTACATTGCCTTAACTGGAAGCTTCCTTCTTTGCTGGTTTAGTCTGTAACACCAGATTTTCACTGAAATGGCTAAAGTTCCAGTGCTGGCTCTCTTCAGGCATCTCTGCTACTTGAGTTGAATACAGAAGGAATGTTTAGCTGGAATAGTAGCCTCTTAACCTGGTACTACAACTAACCTGCCAGTAAGATTCTAGCAAGTGACAAAATGGCTTGGTTTGGTTGGTTTGTTTTGTTTTGGTTGGTTTGTTTGTTTGTTTGTTTTAATGGATGCTGTTTCTGGATATTTTGCGCTCTGTTTTTAATGATACAATCATATACCTTTTTTCCTCTAGGTTCCTGTCATCCTCCCCTGGATGGACAGTCCCAGTGTGAGAGAAGTAAGCATAGTGTCGTTTTATCTTCACCATGACAACAAGTTCTGCGCAACATCTGAAACAACTTTATCTCTCCAAAGATTCTTCTGACGTTATTTTCACTGTAGCATTTGACTACAATGAAATAACATTCTGGTGTTATTGTCACTTTAGCAATTCCACTCCCCTGAAAAGAAGGCATGATTAGATCCATTTTACAGAGATAGAATTGTGCTTAAAAAAAATTATGCAAATAATCTGGCTGGTGATTAACACCAGCCAATATTCACAGCTTGAATATTGAACTCAAATGCCTTGGTGCACTTCTTCTGGGGTGGGAAGAGATCCGGGTCATGCTGACATTCAATAGTGGTGTGTGTGCTCAGCTCTTGTGAAAAGGCAAGCTCATGTTGTTTCAACTCCTGAAAAGCCGTGGATGGATCAGATGCAGTTTGCATCTGAGATGTTAGAAGGTTGGACTGGATATTCAGAATCAGTTAAATTTTAAGGCATCTAATTGAGTGGTTGTTATGTCAAGCTTGAATCAAGCTATAGGTTGACATAAGAAAAGTGAAACAGGCTTTTCAAAGAAATATTGGTCCAAAATCCTAACTCCAGCTGTCCTTCAAGTGGCCTTGGGGAGCCTCTAATGCTTTGAGGGAAGAAGAGAAAAGGTGATTCTTGAGTGCACTGTAGAAATGAAACTGGGCTCATGATGTCCCAGGGCTATTGTCTGCCTCCTGAGCCACATAACATTTTGGCAGAGTCAGCAAGACGTTTATCCAGCTATTATTCAGATGTAATGTTAACAAAATTAAGGTATAGTGGCTTCTGTTACAACTTCCCTTTAGCAGAATTACTGTTTTCCCATACAAACAAGAGTGGAATTGAAAATCGTGGAATCTCTGACAGCAGAACTATTCATAACCTAAATTTCAAGAACATGGCACTAAGTACTGTGCAGTTAGTACTATTCAATGAAGCAGTTAGAAAACTATTTTTGTCACTGACATGGTTCCTTAACCTTGATCTTAGGGAAAAAAACCCTTAATTATTGTGCATAACAAATGTTATCAGCCCAAGGAAGAAATCAAGTATTCTCAGTAAAGAAACCCATGATCAATTCTATCCTGAGTAGTTACATGGTAATTTTACATATTTATGCTGGAGTTTAAGTCTGTATGAAAAGATTTGTCTGAAGTATGGTGCCTATATGAGGATTAGGGGACACCAGAGCTCAGGTTTACAAAGAATCCAGAAGATATGGGATGCCAATGCCCCGGTTTCTTCTGGAAACTACCTGCATAAATGTCTTGAGTTGCAAGATGATGAACATGCACTGCACTGTAATGTACTGGTAGCAGAGGAACAGGGAACCAGTCCTGTCTAAGGGTCTGCTGCTTTTATGTACTGGGGAGTGGGATTTATCTGACTAAATGTGAGATGAATAGAGAGAGCATTCTAGTGCCTGTTTCTAATGTAGAAATCTAAAATAGCTCAGGTGATTTGTGCCTGTTCCTCTTTTTTGACTATAAAAACAGCCTTGGGTGACTTGCTCAGATATAAATGTTTACATTGCAGGTGTCTAAATGTATGTGAAATGAATTCCATCACGGGTGCTCTAACTCTTTTGTGCTCAGTTCCTAATATTTTAGGTTATCTGCCTCTCTTTCTCATGCTTACCTTTTTCTTAGGCGATTCTTGACACCTGCTGGACAGCTGTTTCCCACTTTTAATGGCTGCTTTTCAATTTCTGAGTTCCACATTTGCTTAATAACATTAATAACACACATTAAGACTTTTGGTAATGGATGTCTCCCATCTGTGAGAGTGACAAAAAACCGTATTACCTGTTGCACGCACTTTACCAGATGCTGTTCTGCTGTGTAAGATAAAGGTCTCCAGTAAATTACATTGTTGCTCAGTTACCAGGAACTATAAGCATTTGAATAACTCATGTTTTAGTTTCCCTGTTGTATCAAAACAGAAAAGGAAAAGCTTTAGGCATTAACCTGAAATGAACATATTCAATTTTTTGAATAAACTGGAAATCATAACATCAGCAGCATTAATATGCATCAGTGTAAATATTACCAGTAATGAAACAGAATAGTGCATGTGTCACTTCTTGTAGCTGTTATATGAATTGAACAGAATGTTTCATGTGATCTGACAAAATTGTTTCATTTTTATAACAATTTTATTAGCCTTTGATTCCTGTTAAATAAGTCTGAATCAAGCTTCAAGACAAAAGTAAAGTATAAAAAAAAAAGATTTCATTGATAGTGTCAGCACCTCTGAAAAAGTCTAAGTGCCTTATGTTCAAATGGCCCAATCTGAAATTAGAGGAGCAAATCAGGTGCCTAAATATAGTTTTCTGCTATCATTTTAGATGCCCTAGGATATCCAGGACTGACATGCATGAACCTGGCTACTAGGACACTGTTGGAGCAACTGCAGACTAGGTGGAACATCAGAGGGAGTCTAAAATTGCACTAGACACCTATGATTAGGAACCTGGATTGCTCCCTAAATTGTTACATTTGGATGCCGAAGTCTGAAAATTTTGAATATAATACTCTCTTCCCAGTATTTCTCGCTTGGAACTATGTTGATGAATATTACAATGTTTTCTGGTGTGTGGAGTTGTAATTTGCTCCTGTTAGCACTTAAGCTATGTGTAGCTACTTTGTTCGAATATTGTTTTATCAAATATGCTTTTGCTAGCACAACTTTCTTTGTTACTCCTATTTGGTGTGGGCCATTTCAGCACTGATAAAAACTCAAACAGCTTTTCTTATTGATCCCAAAACTGATGTTAAACCTGTGGAAGGCATGTGGAAGAAGCAGCAGAAGAGGTAATAGGAGCAGAGTTAATTTCTCCCCCAGTGGAAAAAATGGATGATTCAGAAATGAAGGGTAGCTATCCATGGAATTGACTAGCAAATGGAAAAGCAAATGGAAAGAAGTCATTTGGATAGTTAACAATATCTTAAATCTGACTTTTATGATGTATTATGCTACTCTGCTCATACCATTGACAGAACAATGATGTAACCTCAAAGGGCTATTGCTGATGATTGCTCTGAGAATGAGCTCAGCAGAGTTTGTGCTGAATCAGTTCCTATAGCTGGGAATCTCCCAAGCAAGAGGAATAAACCCCATATTTAGATCAGAAAAGTCAGAATTGACAGCACAGTGATTGATGAGTTATAGGTTCCTAGTGCCACTCCTACTTACCGTTTATAGAGTGTTAATTGCATGGCTTCTACTGGCTTGCATCCAACAATTTACCTTAAAAGACAACAGGAGGTTTAAATTCTTGATTTTCTTTCCCCCTGTCTCTTCTGCAACCTGCTTCCAGAAGTATAAGCAAAAGCAGAACTCTCTTTGGTTATCAATGTCACTTACAAGGGCTCTAGACAGCACTAATGGTAAAAAAGTAACATGAAATAGTACTATTATTCTTCCTTTCTGGTAACCTAAGCCACCCATTGTTTCTTGCTATGATCAATCTCTAAAGTCACTGCCTGTAAGAATTCATCTATAACAATGTATTCAGCTTTCAAATATATTGCTGTAATGTATATATAGCACTACCACAATAGTATAAGGAGTCTGATAACATGTGGACTCGTACATGTACTTCAAAGAGGAACAAATAATTTTGCTAAAAGGAAGGCTATGGCACTTACTTGGAGTATCTCCTTACAGAGTCAGTTCTTTGTAAATTTGCATCCTGGCTCACTGCATAGGTCTGTCCTTACAGAATAGTCTAGAGTGACTATATTACTACTGAATGTGCAGAATGAGGTCTCCCTGAATGCTCCTGTAAGGCAAAAAAGAGATTAAGGGATTAGGTATGTGTAGAAGTGCTGTTTCTGATTTACTAAGTGTAACTGTGAGAACTCTCCACCCCCTCTTCCCCACCCCAGCATCTTATAAAGAACACAGACATCTGTAGAAGATACAGTGAGACCAGGAACCACCCTCCATGCTCCCCAGACTTATTTCAGTGCAGGTGAATTGATAGTAAGCACAGAGCAAATTGAACCATTCACCAGTAAGAGAAACTGCTGGTTTTCAAAATAAATCTACACGGAATCATGTCAGCCCTTCCTACCTGAATCCAGTGCATAAGTTTTAACTAAGTTTTCTTTTAAACTATCTCACTTTCAATAATCAGACTTCCCCTCCTCCCCCCTCCCCGCCCTCTGCAAACTGCAGCAAGAGAATGACAATCTGGCTTTGTCTTGAAACAGTGAGTCGTTTAGGTGATATCTTGACAGCTCTGCTATTAATAGTGGCATTTTCTCTGCTGTTTAAAAAGGAGAGTTGTGCTGAACTGAGAATCAGTCATGTTAGTAATGATTTTTCACTAGGGGCAAATGCAGTGTACTAGCTGATGTAGGAGATTTAGGTTGGCAATACCATGAAACATAAATTAACTATTTATGGTATGTCAGCACATGTGGCTGCAAAATAAGATAGCCCTTCTTCAGAGAGAAGTGCAGTAGGGCTGTGTTTACTGTATGCTTGGATTATTGTACATGTGAGTGCAAGACCTGACCTTTTCATTCTACTTGGAGATGAGAAGAGATTTTGATAAGTACAGGGAATGTGAATCAGTACATGAAATTGTCTCTCTACTGTAAGAAGTCATTAAAAATTCATTAGGACTTCAGCATATATATCTGGAAAAATTTAGTGGATTTCTGCTCTGTTGTGGTAGTGTCTTTTACACCAAGTATTGCTGTTTCCATCCATTTAGCAACCATTCCACTTTTGGCTGATATCATCCCTGATAACAGAAAACATGAATGGCATGGAAAAGTCAGTATTTAAATATGAGCTCTCACAAATTCTTTAGGAGCTACAGGCGACACGGCTGACTCAAAAGGTGATGTTTTTTGCAATAAACTGTTATTGAACCAAATACCCAGTGGAAAATTGAAGGCACTATTATTGCAAGACAAAAAAACCTGAGGCTCTGGAAAATTCCAGTCATTAACATATTAAAATAATTTTACACTAGCATATATTCTGCCAATGAATGCTACAGTTTCAATGGGGCAAAGCTGAAAAGTCATCCTATCATAGCGTTTTATTCAGAAAAGAACCTTGTGTGGAGCAGCAGAGAAGCACATACTTCAGGACAAGTGTCTAAAATCTGTGGGTGTCGAGTATGTACAAAGTATTTATTTTGAATGGGTATCTTAAGCTCTGCTTTTGGGTTCAGAGTCATCATAGAATCATAGAATCATAGAATCATAGAATGCTTTGGGTTGGAAGGGACCTTGAGAGATCATCGAGCCCAACCCCCCTGCAGTAAGCAGGGATTGAACCTGTGAACTTGGCGTTATTAACACCATGTTCTAACCAACTGAGTCTTTTCTATTGCATAAACTGTTGTCTAGATTGGTGATCTTTTTTTTGTTTGTTCATTTTGGTTTTTTTGTTTGTGATTTACAGGATTCCTACATGTTTCCAGATAGAGGGGTAGACCTCTGGCTAGTGACTATGATTCTAGTGACTGTAGGCTTGATTTCATTACTCTTCACAGAGGCCCTGTACCTCCTCCTGATGCATTTGCATGGGCTGTAAATGGCTAGTTTCATTTCAGAGAACTATCACATTGCCACACTCTTCATACTTACTCGTATTGTGTTAAAAAATGAAGAATGTTGACAATGTCATATATAATTTCACATCAACATAATATTTAATATAATATCATGTCAATGAAGAATTAACACATTCTTAAATTATTTTATAAGCAGTTATCATAAACAGTCATAATCTTCTCCCTGGTGTTATGGCTCATTACAGCCCACTGCTCTAGGTCATATATCACCCTGTTGCCTTTTATAATACTCATAATAACCTGTAGCAGTCGAATAAACAGCTGTTAAAAGAACCATAAAAACTGTCACTATAGAGGTAAGGTATTTTTTATTAGAAAGTCTTAAATGTACACTGTTATTTGAAGTCAGTTCTTTAATTTCTGTTGTCAAAAGAGAATGTATATTTCATGCAACTTAAACCTTTCTGAGCATGAATACCTATTTTGGGGGATCTTATGAAAATTTTCCATGTTTTCAAAATGAGGTTTTTGTAGTTACAAAGCCATGCTTACAGGTAGATGCATAGCTAGATGCCTGATTCCCAAAAATTCATCTGTGTTCCTGGAGCTTTCACTTGGATGTTTCACACCTTTTAGGATTGAGCTGTCTTAGAAGAGGTCCCTATACAAAGTGTACCTAGAAAGGTCAGGGGTATCACCTTTAAACATTTTCTAGTAACCGGTATCTAGCCTGTTGTGTGATGATATCTCTGCACACAAAGCGTATTATCACACACCAAAAAGCCTGGGGACTTGATGGATAGTGAAAGTGAAATGCTATCAGGTTACATAAACCACTGATTGATGAATCATAGTTAATGTCATTTTTTTAGAGGAAAAGACTCTAGAGAGACTTTGAAGCCTTTGAACTGCCAGTCAACCTACAGTACATTTGTTCCTTTAACTTTTCTTAAAGTGTGTTCATGAGACAGTATGCCTCGTTAGTGGAATGCTGACGTCCTGAGCACACAACAAATCCCTTTGTACTTGAAAAAGGAGGTACTGCCCAAAAGTATATAATTAGATTTTCAACTTTTTTTTTTTTTTTTACATAGGTAATTTATTCTGAAAAGCTGTTTTGACAATTGGAACATTTATGTTTTCTAACATTTATAAATAGAAATTTGTGTAACGGAGTGTCTTCCAGCCTTGTGGCAAATTTTATGAAGAATAAAGAATTTTATGTCTCCATAAAGTTTGCCGCAAGGCTGGAAGAAATGAACCTGTCTTGCTAAAACAAAAGCAAAACCCCCAAATCCGTACAAATGGAAATCAATGTGCTAGACTGTTTTCTTAAGAGAGAAACTGTAAGGACAGTCTTACTAGTTTAAATAAATAAATACTTATGAAAACAGACAACAATTAATGGTTTGCACATAGAAAATATTATCTCCTATGTGTGGATCTGAATGCTTGCTATAAATAACTATTTATTGTTCTTGTGTCACAGGGGAAAAAATTAAGATGATGATGGGTTAAGGGGGATGCACAGAGTCGATGGCAGAGTCAAGGATGGAAGACAAATCTGAATCTTCATCTGGTCTGTAGCTGACATGCACTCTGTTGAGGTGAGAGGAAATGAAATGTTACTGGATAGTCAAACTAAATCTGAATTCAGGCTCAAAATGGGCAGATGGTTTTGTGCTTCTCTGTGTTTCTGCATATACAGGGATAAACACCACCCCACTTTCTTTGCTAAATGCAGATGGGTGCTTCCCTACCTGGCTTGTGTAGACCAAGCTCTTCCCTATTAGTCTCTTCATTGGCTGGTACAATGAGACCTTGTGACTCCCCAAGATTTACCTCAGTCTAGTATAACCACTGCCAGAATAAATACATTTTTGATTAAAGGAGGATGAGTTAAATTATTACATCTTCCTTTACTTTGCGTTCTTCCTCTGTCTTCTGAGAGAGTAGGTTCCCAAAATATCTTGAGAAAGGTTTTCTGCTCTGTGCAGATGCTGTGACCTCTACAAGCAGCTGAAAGGAGAGAAAATGTTGTGAAAGAGCCTCTTACGAGGTTTCCAGACTCAGTTTTGCTGGTCTGTTCAAAGGTTTAACTTTACAGTGAAGCTTTTGGAGTGTGTACCCAGACCAGGGCACAACCCTGAGAAGAAGATTCTGTGTTGTTCTTGTTAGAAATTCTCTCTGTTATCCTCCATTTGACTGGGAGCTGTATGGCTATTCAACTATCACAGCTCTGCACAGCCACTGTCCCAATCAGTAGTAGTGAGGGGTAAAATTTTAAGCTCCCTTGTGTCTCCTGATAAGCCTGCAGTAGAGAAGCAGATCTCAGGAGATACAACTCGGGGGGGGAGGGGGGAAAGTGGTTTTAGACAGTGCTTGGATTGTGGTCCAGCTCTGAACTGATGGGGGAAATGACTGTGAACCTAATCTGTGTCAAGACATTCTTATCTGGGTTGCCATGCTATGTCCTATGGGATGTGCAACCCATGATTGCTGTAGTGCTCAGTTCCATGGAGATATAGCTCATATTTTCAGCTTTTCCTGAATTAGTTACATTTGTGGTTGTTTACAGCTGCAGTGCTGGGAAAGAGCTACTTAGTCCTCAGTGTTTTGAAAATCACGTGTTGTATTTACAGTGAGGCCAGAAGTGACTTCTGTATTTTTGGTAGGTAACTCATCATTACATACAACATTTAGACTAGGACCAATAATTGTAGATCAACTCTGCATTTTTTACTGAGAACTTCTACTGATTTCGATAAGAACACCATTTATCCATTTGAATTTCCTGTGAGCTTGCATAAGCAATTGTAAGGGGCTCCTGACCTTAGGCTGGGAGCTGCTGGATGACAGCTTTTTTGTTCCTTGGCCAAGATGGGTAGATCTGGAATGTCATAAGGAGAGATAACTAGGACATGTATCATCTGACCTGATTTTTATCTGTCTAAAAGTTAGTTATCTAGACTAAGCTAGCTCTCTAGACTTCAAATCAAAGGGAAGAAAGAAGCACCTCCAGAGACCGCTTCCTCCCACTTATTTTAGACAGCTGTCTTAAGATGGGATAAATTACTCTCTGGAAATATCTGACTCTCTAATACCTATTCTGAGACTCTAGATGAGGATCTTCAGCAAATCTACTTGCTAAGAATAGGGTATACCTCATTCTATACAAATACTTGACTCTCTCAAGGCATTTTCCTTATATTGAAGCATTAGAATGATTTGAGTGTCCCTCAAACAAAATCTATCCAGACAGAAAAAAATACTTGTAGTCTCAGTTTCTTGAGTGGTGGGCTGATAATGCAGGAAACAGTGAACTTGGTGAAAATATGGTCTCTAGGAGAAATCCCAAGAAGAAGAAGGGAATTCAATATGCTAAGACATCATAGACTCTATAATGCTGTATTATCTGTGAATTAATCACAATACAGAAAAATACTGAATTCCATATGCACTGAAGTTTACATAAATTTACCGAATATTTAACTGGCCATTTGTGAACATATGTTATTTTCCTATCTCTACTCCTATTTTTTTTGAGAGGTCATTTAATTTGTACATGTTGCTGATCACTGGCAAATGGCTGGGAGTGACTCCTTACCTTCATTCAGTACCCCAGTATCACTGCTGAAGGCTGTGTGCTGAAACAAAAGCAGGTTATAAAGGTCAAGATCTGCACAGTAAGTGCTTCCCAGTGTTACCTAAGCACATCTAAACACTGAAAATTCACGGAAGTCACTAAAGTGCCCAGGTATGGGTCTTATGGGTGTATTCCTTCAGGCACTTTTTTTATGCACACAGACCATGCAAGTAGGCTACAATTACCTACTTTAAGATTGAGAACACACATTTACCCTAAAAATGTTCTCCCAATATCCTTCAGCTCCCCAAAAGCCTGAAAAAATAGAAAAGCTCTCCAGCACTCTCAGGCAGCTAAAAATTAAAATAAACATTTTTTAATTTTTTTTTTTTCTGGAAAACACTATTTTCATAGGAATTCTTTATTTTGTTATCCCTGTAAAAGGCATTTTTCCTTCCTCCAGAACTGTGGAGCCAAATATGTGGATAATAGCCTTTATTCATTTGTAAGCAGAAGTGTCTAAGACCCTTTCTCGATGAAGCAAAGATCGATATAATTCCGATAGTACTTCCTTTCTCATAGTGCTACAGAAAAACAGAACACCAGAGAGGTTTGAATGTAGGCAATCCTTGGGAAAACTCTTGTTCGTGTGTGTGTGTCTGCGTGTGCATGTATGCGTCCGAATGAATATGCCTTTGAAACATAATTTTCTTCATTTTGCTTTTAAAGATAAACTCAGTTCATACTTAAGCACATCAGAAAGTGAAATTCTTTTGACTTCTGTGAATGTTCAGCATATGGGTGCCTACTTTAAGACAGTTTGCAAATATGCTAATATGACTTGACCGAAATTGAGTGGCATGTATAAGAGTAAATCTTTTATAATGGGAAATGTGTATCTTTGTAAACAGGAGTTTAAACCTCAAAAGTAAGATGAGATAAGCTGATGCATGCAGTAATTAAAGCGATCACCCTGAAGAGGTACTTCAACTTTTAAAAAAATAATATTTTTTTTTCTTCTTCTTCCCCTTTATTATTTTTTTCTTTTTAAGAGGAAAGAGGGCACTTACTTGTCTTCAGTTTCTAAAATACACATTACTGGTGATGAACTCTAGGGGAGATTTTAAAAGCAAGGTTCTCTAAACTGGAGCTAGAAAATCATATGATAGTAGGCACAAACTATAAATCACTTAAACTGCCACCTGGATTCTTTTTCTCTGATATGGAGAGAAGTATTTAAAGCAAATTGTTAAGTGCCTGATATAAGGAGATATTTATTTGACTGGAATTTTTGCTTGCCATTTTTTTGTAATTCCTTTACTGAGTCTGAGTCTTCAACCTTACTCACCCTGAGCAGAAATTATTATTGAACAAAATAATCCTACTGAGATTGTAGAATTACAGTCCCGTGTGTGATATGCCTACAACTTTCTATCTTATCAAAGTTTATTTAATGGTTATTTGTTTAATAATGAATTAAAACCCCAGACAATTGCTTTTGTTTCACTGGTTTGCTAATTTCCTGTAGATACTGCAAATACTTGCACGCATCTCAGAAGCTCACTTTTAAATAATTACGATGGATAAGGAGGTTTGAAAATAGGGATCTCTGTAGTCAAAATCATAGAATCATAGAATTGTTCAGGTTGGAAAAGACCTTTAAGATCATCAAGTCCAACCGTTAGCCTAACACTACCAAGTCCACCACTAAACCAGTTAAGGGTAGAGTAATAATTAATTTCACGTTTCCTGTTTCGATGGCTGGATTATTTTGTAATGAAAGTAAAACTAGAATAGAATCATTAAAGTTGGAAAGGACCTCTAAGATCATCAGTCCAACCATCAATCCAACACCACCATGCCTACTAAACCATGTCCTGAAGCCATGTCGATCTCCACTTTCTCTGGGACAATGTACACCTTTAATAACTTTCTTCTCCTGGCTGCAACCTGGTGGTCCAGCTCATGCGCTGCTCCTGTGAGTTCAGCCCAGTTGGCCATGTTCTATGGCTCCTTCGGGGCTTCCCTCCCTTGATCATGCCATTGCTGGCATCCTGCCTCCAGATCACACCCTGCATGGGGGTACCTGTTTCACTCATGCTGCCTCCTCCCCCCATATAGGCATGGATTAAAATATAAAATTGTCCCAGCCGAAACCAGGACAAAAATATATGTAGAATATATTCTACAAATAGTTATGAGGTGAAATACTAAAAAGAATGGATGGAGTGAGAGAGAAAGAAGAAAGGACTGATAAGCCCTTGTAATAGTTAAACACAGGATAAAAACCAACTAAACTGAGATCTACAGTTCTAGTTTCTAATCAGTTAAAATAAATGTCATATATCAAATTCCCTGTGCATTCTAGCCAAGTCTCTTGATTAGTCAGATTTCCAGAACTAACTATTACAGTTAGAATACTGAAGTTAAGATATTTTTAATGCAAAAGCAAGGGTAATGCTCTAACGACACTGAGACTTCTCTGCTATATAAAACAAGGCTTAGTCATAGACAGAGGACTGTTGCACATGCTATGGGTACAGGAGAGAAGTCACTTTACACCTGAATGAATACTACTTTGCTGTTGACACACACTGTTGAACAGCTGCCGGTTTGGTAGGCAGTATCCTCTTCCCTCATTGCCTTTAGCCAGTTTTTTAAGAGGAGCAAGGATGGCCACATGGAGTTAAGGCAGCTTTATACTTAATCATTTTCTACCTCTGTTCACTATTGCTTTTTCATTGTACTGTCTTCTGTGAACACAAAGCAGTATGTGGCAGAACTCGGACCACTGTCTTTACATTTTCTTCTTATTTTGTCAGAGGATTTTTTAATTTTCCAAAAGTGGCAATGGATAAGTGGAGAAAATACAAAATGCAAGAAAACTCTCAAAATATCTTAGTAGGAAATAAGACTTTACCTCAGATTTTAGTCAAAGGAAATCAAAGGTGGAAACAGAATTTCTATTTCTACTTAAACTGTATGAGCGAAATCCCAGTACAGACAGCCATCAGGTGTGATTTGGAGACCATCATGAAGCGAGAAGAGAAAGCAGTGCTATAGTTCTTATGAAAACTATATTTTCTGGGGGAGAATGAAGCTTTTCACATATTTGAAACATGTTAAAAGATTTTTACTCAAAAAATTTTCTAGTGTGTGAGAACTGAGAAGATACGCTCTCAGAAACTTACAGTTGTGAACTTGTTATAAGAAATAACAGGGAAAAATGCCTTACATCATGCTCTGGTGCAGCACTGAGCAGGCCAGGATCCTCAGCCACCAGTAGTCTGTAAGGCTTCAGCAGAGAGTCTACAAGATGTTTTTCTGTACAGCAGCACAGTTGTAAGTTTGTGAGACAAAAACATACTGTGTAACAAAAATGCGAAGTACCTTGCCAGACTGTTATTCCCCCCAGCAGCCTAACCATACAGGGTATGTGATAGCCCAGGGACATTTTTCAGGAAGGCTGGGTGCTTCCTGAGAAAGCTGAGAAACACTGCCCTGGAGGCTGTGCTCAAAGCTAGGCTTTCATTAATCCCAGTCCCACCCTCACCACACTTTTTAGACCATGCATTTAGGCTTCTCACGTACATTAGTAGTTATTCCTGTGAGGGAGACAAAGACAAGTGTCATCTAGAGACTTAAGGTCACAGACACTTACTTCAGCACCAGTACTTGAAGGTGTATCTACCAATTCTTAGATCTGATGTCTACCCAATTTGATCAAAGTCACATAATCTCCTCTTGTCACATTAGCCAGAAATATTTATGCTCGGTCAAACTACTGGCTGAATTTGTAACATCAGTAATCAGTAACTAACAGCACCCTAGCCTGTAGGACAACCACAGCGGCTATGTGACTATAGGCAGCTTTTTTATCTTTCACTTTTGCATGGTGAACCATCATCATTCAACAAAAGTCCCAAAGGAAAGGGTGCTCCTAGTGAATGTCACAGTGCCTAATTATTAGGATCTTTGCCCCCTTCTAGAATTAACAGCACCCCAGTTATATAGTAGGTAGTTAAACTTCGATACTTCAAAAATAGATCCAGAAAGACTGTTACACTGAGAAGAAACACTGAAGCCCAGCAGCTGGGGATGCTGAGGAGAGTGATATTATGCCTCTGTGCTTCAGGGGCTGAAGTAATTTTCTCCATCTTTGGTTCAGACCCAGTTCTGCCCTACAGCTGAGCCTCTGAGTGATTTATACCAACTGGAAAGGGCTACATATTCTTCCAAATCATTCCAAGACAGCAAGAAGAGGCCAATGATTATGCCTGTGCTGCTTTCCATGCACTAACTCAGGGCTTAAACACCCCCTCAAGATGTGAGAAACACAAATTCATTCCCCTCTTCCAGTCTGACCTTGTGTTACCCTTTGCTAGGATACCGCCTAACCTGTAAATCTAGTTATGTACACTCCTGAAGTTCCTTTCTTGCTTGTGAGCACTCTCCATATGTCTTCAGTGGGTGGGAGTGTCAGCACTTCATCCTCAGGGTTCTGGCACTGCTGTAGCTCTTGACTTCTTGGTGGGGAAGAGAAAGAGATGGCCTTAATTAGTTTCTAATGAAGAACTCAGCCCACATCTTTCACATCTGAGTACGTACTCTGAAATGCACAGCTGAAACATTTGGCAAAAACACAAATTCTGCAGTAAGTATACTTGGGTTAATTTTCCACAATTTAGAATCAAGTTCAAAGTTTAAGCGTACAATATCAGCCATTTCTTCTGAAAACCTTTTCAAAACTGTAAGTACCTAATTGTTTTGCCATGAGAATATTTTCCTTTGTCTCAGTCTAATGTTAGTGCAGTTGCATTTGAGTAACAATTCGAACTGTGCCTAGTAAAACAAGATTTCAAAATGCTTTTTGCAACTGAAAAAAAAATAGTTAAAAATTCTGACACTATAATTGCCATCTGCTTGGTTACCTCATGTGATTTTTAATCCTGTTTGTAAACAAAACAAGGACTTATCAGTTTATCCATATGACTAAGCTGAGCCAAATGGAAGATGCTTTTTACATTGAAAATAGGATGTCCCCTTGGGACTCAGGCAAGGCAACTTGCAGAATATTGCTTCCTAGACATTTTAATCCAGATATTTGTGTGCTTTTCTTCTCTTTTTTTACCAGTTAGCTAAGGTGAAATGTGGTTTAAAACTATAAAATGTATTTATGGGTTTGTGTAGGACAAATGGGTCCAAACTCATGTCTCTCAATGCTAGCCTGCCTGCTGTTGCCAACTACACTGAATATGCTTGCTTTGATCCACACAGGATGTATCTGCTTTGTTTTTAAGCCAGCCTTGTTCAGCCCAAGTTACATCAGCTGTACGTCATGCATCTGCTTTGTAGCCGTAGCCGGTACTAAAACTGTCCACACTGTGTGCTTTAGTTCTTTGTGCGCTCTGTAAAGTGGTTGTCTTCTAGAAACAAGCCTTCTGATTACTTGCCTGTCTTTCTGGTTGCCTGTGGAAATTTAGTCCAGTAGTGGAGATGGCTGGAAGAGGCAATTGTGATGTTACCACTAAGTAACTTCTGAGCCTGCCATAAATATGTTCTAAACTCAGTGCAGAAGTGGAAGGAGTAAGATCCTGTACGGAGGAATTTTATTGTCCTCTTCCCTGAAATTTCAGTAGATATTGGAGGCTTACAAGTAGGACTCAAGTGTAGGTGTTTACATGAGAGCTGGTAGGCCAATCAGAACCCAAGGACAAACTTTTGCATAAATACAGTCTCACCTGGCCTGCACAAATTCCTCAGCTGGTTTGTTACAAAACTTAGTCACAGTGTGGATATCGTAGTAGCATAAGCTGCCTCTCTTCTTGCTCTTGGCTAAAGAGATACTGATTGATGTCCACTGAAGGAGATAATTTCCTTACAGCTGTGCTGATCCTAGGAGGCCAGCTGTGTTCAGGGCTGGCCTGGGCAGCTTAGGTTAGGGCTTGAGACTGTAGCTCTACAAATATTTGAGGTGACATAACACATCAGTGGTGCTCAGATGGGCAGGTTTCACTCCCCATCCTTTCCTACTCTGCTTTCACCCCCACTTTCTCCTCTCTTCTCCCCTTGGCTCCACTTTCCTGCTCTTTTGCTTATGTGGGTCTGACACTTGTTGAACACTTCTGCGGGCCGAATCAATTCACTACCTGGAAAGCAATCTTTTTGCTGCATTAAATTTCTGCCTGCTTAGTGAGTTAAAAAGGTTTGCAGAAGATCTTTGAGAGCCTAAGAGTGGAAGAAAGGTAAAGCAACAGGAATGCACAACAGAGAGCAAGGACATGGGAGAAGGGAGTCGGAACACTGTTGGTTCATCTTCAGGCACAGAAATGGTAGTCTGAGTTCTAATCTAGATTTAAAGTGTGGTGTAAATGCACCTGAGCAGAGTGAGTAACACACCTACATCTCTCTGATAATCTAGGCTGCTAGTCTGCGTTGACTTCAGTTCCATTTGACCAAGTGTGACCACAAAAATATTTTGAAGCTGGGGAAAGCAACCTCAGGAACATAGCTGGAAATAAGAATTTTATTTTGTTATTCAATTAATAAGCTTAATAATCTTTCCAGTAAAAAATGGATTGAAATGCACTTTTTCTACCATAATTTATGCTTTGAGGGAAGGTAATAATAAATAAAGGCAAACATTGCCATTGTGTCACCTGTAATTGTATAAGGGGCAGTGTGATGTTTCTGATGCCCTAAGAGAAACTTGGGCAGAGGTTGCTGGCTGGTTTCTTTTAGCACCAGAAGAGAAAACCTGTAATTAGCCAAGATTATGTTCCTGTGTATGTTAGTGAAATGCAGAGACTGGTATACTAAGGGACAGAATCCCATTGCCAACTCGTAGGAGCAGAAGAGGACAGACATAGGTGACTGCAATCTTTGTTCTGTTGCTCACCTTTTGGTATTGCAGGTGGGCCACAGTCTGAATGAAGCAATATTAAGATAAGGCGTAAATGATTCCCTGGGATATAAATTTTTATACCATATTGCAAAGTGCAAAGCTGTATGAGCACAGTTTAGTACTGGCAATTGAACACAGCTTGTGTAAATGTCTTTAAAGAAAGCAGAAATGCAAACTATTTATATATTAAAGTTAATTGTCAGAGTTGCTGACCACCCACACTTAATTGTTAAGTAAGTATTTCCAGGAATGCTATAATAATGCATTACACTTTTAGAGATGGAAAATGAGGAGGTAGCTGCAGAAGGAGTTAATGCCCATGAATTTGCTAGTAATCAAGTTAGTTAAGAAACACATTTGAGAGGATTAACATTGCTGTAGAAATTAGTGTTTGAAGAGACTGACTCGGGGGGTGCTGGGTTGAAGAATGTGAAAAGCAATTCAGTCCTGTTGGTGGGCTTGTCAAGGACAACTTGCTTCGCAGACATGGGTCTATGAAGTGGAAAACACAGAGAAGAGCAGGTGCCACAAGATCACACCTGGAAAGTGTATCCAAGACAAAAAAGAGGAAATTAACTTATATCCATCCTGACTGTAAGGTAGGCCTCTGACTTACCCTTAGGGGCTTTTACAGGTAAGTATATTCCAAGTCCCTGGCATATATTGCTCCTTCTTTGAATGTATTTTTGGGAAATATGTAAGACGTATAAGAAAGCAAGTGGCTTAGCCCTACCAGAAGTTCTAATCATCAAGTCGAGATGGAGTTGACTGAAAGTAGGCAGAAAAATAAAGAGGGATGTTTTTGCAAATCTTGGGAGGGGAAGCAGAACAGAGTCTGGTTTGTTTCCATTTAGACTCAAGCTGATCTGGTGGTTTTGGTTTTATTTTTTCTCCTTCTAATTTTAATGCCAATATATTAGTCTCTGATACAGTTTCTATTAAAATTAACAAATTTACATTCATGCCAGTGGAAGAGGGGAAGGCTCAATAGAACATGCAGAGCAGAATTAAATGTCCTTTTTATGGCTAGGAAGGACAGCCATAGTAAATAAAGACCATGGAGACAGGTATACATCAGTCAAACGTACAGGTCTTCATACTCCTGTCTCCCACAGTGGTCAGTACCAAATGCTTGTGAAGAAGACTGAAAAGCTGTGTTACAGACAAACTAGCTTGCCCTCAGAACGTCTTTGTTCTTTGCTTACTGGTTGTGTGCTGCTGACAGCATTCAGTATTTTATGAGAAATAGCTAGCTGTTACGTTGTTGACATTCACATGTCAAATTTTCATGATTAGAATAAAGTTTATAGGCTTGTAGCTTTTGTTGGCATCCAGTTTTGTTGGAATCCAGTTTGCATTTATTTAAAGAAGATGCTCAAATATCAAGTATCTTAGAAGGAATCTGATTTTTTGCAAACATGGGACAAAAATATTTTTTTCTTTTGTCTTTTTCAACACTGTAAGAGGATCATTGGACAGACTCAGAAACAGACATTGGGATCAATTAAAAAAGGCAACATGAAAGAAGCTGAGAAGCCACATGCAGTGGACAAATTCTGCTGCATTTCCAAGCTGAAGGTACAGAATATTTTAGTAATTTTTTATGAACACACAACTGTAATTGCTTGTACTTATAGTGGTTTGGTAGAAGTTACTATCTAGATGAAATGAATGAGTAAGTTCTGCTTCTTTCCTTATCCTTAATACCTTAACCAAGGTCAAGCAAGTTTGTAAGCAATCATGTGTTGCTTTTTATGTCCCTGAACTTGGCATTTTGTGATGTGTTGGAGGTGCGGTTGATTGCTCCTTTGAAGCTCCACCTCTGAATTTGTGTAATCCCCCTAGTCTGACATGTTTACCATTCCTTCTTAAACCTGTGAAATGAGCCCTATCAGCTATGACATGGCAGTAAAAATTGGCTGTTGATGTACCCTATACTATGCAAGTTGTCAAGAATCTCTATAAAATGTTGTAAAATAGCTTGTTTTTAATAGTAATTCAAAGTCCAAATACACTACTTACGCTTTTTAGAATTTGCAGTGGATGTATTTAAAAATACTATTGATTTTATTTCATAAATAATGTTTATTAAGAACCTTAAAGTTAAAAGGACTTGAATACCATTGCATATATTCATATTAATTTTTTTACTGTCAATTGCTACTAGATTCTTGTAAAAAGGACACGCTATTTACTACTTCTGTTTGAAATTCCTTGTTCTGGGCTCATGACCTCTACTGATGTGGGAGAGCACATACTCGATCAAGTAATTCCATCAAAGAAAACGATCGTAGTTCTGCAAGTAATTTGTCATTCAGATGAGCAAAGGGTGCGGAGGTCTTTGCACCCTGGTCTGGCTGCAAACATTATGCAGTCCTGCAGATGGCAATCTTGCAGCAGACACACGGTGAGAGAGGCTGTGCTGCGCCTGTCTTGGCTGGGGCAATGGGGCTTAAGGTTTATGACGACAGTCTTCGTTAATGGGAGCAGGTGAAGAACGAAATCTTTCTTCATTTTTTTGGTTTAGTGAAACCATAACTCTGCGGACAAGGATAGATGATAGGATTTGAACTTGTATTTACACACATATCAGTGGATCAGCACTGTTCACTTGTTTTATCTGGAAGCACATCTTTGGTGGGGAAAATAACCCCATATACATAGGAATCTACGTATATAACTTTGAATTCTTTATGCATTCTCCTTTTTCCTTCCTAGGTATTTCTGCTGGCGCTATCACTTGCATTTGGTGGTAAAACGATGTCTGGTGCTTACATGAACAGCATGTACACACAAATAGAGAAACAATTTAATATTCCTGCTTTGTTAGTGGGGATCATTAATGGAAGCTTTGAAATTGGTAATCACTCATTTTAATATTTCTTATTCTTTGAAAATATAATATGTTGGCTAAGCATGTATTAGTGACTCTCATGTCCACAGCAATCTGTCGATTGCTGTATGTGACAACAGTGACCAAATCTATCCTACTGTTTCAGCTGGTACATACATATTTACTGTCTTGGAAACTAACAGGACAACTTAACGAGGAAGTTTAGGATTAAAAGCTGGTTCAGCTAATTTCTGCACTATCTTAAGATATGACAGACCAACTAACAAAATAGAACTGCTTTATGAGCTTTGTACTGAATCAAGTAACAAACCAGAAAGATTTTATAAACTTTGTTTGAATTTATGGTCATATTTAGCGTTTTACAGTTCTTTTAATCAGTCACCTCAAAGCTGGTTGGAGTGGATTGTCTCCTTACTCAAACTCAATAATATTTCAAGATTTCGTACTTGCACAACTGTAAAGAAAGTTTCCAGTTCTCCTGTTAGTGACCCTTACGTTGCCTATCAGTTTTACTGCCCAGTGACAGACAATGACAGTGTTGTCATTGCCACAAAAGCCAAACAAAAGGCTTGATAGCTTCAAACCCATCTAAATAGAGATCCTTACAGGATGTGTTTTATACCCTTAAAGTCACAATATGGATCTTTATTATCCCTGGCTCAGCTGAGGAAATGATCTGCACAGGCTCATATACACTGGTGGGGAGGGGAGACAAAGCTCCTTCCCCCCTTTTTCCTGGTCTCCTATATCTGCATGTGCAAGAAGAAGAAGCTGTTGGCAGCACCATGCTGCTGCCTGCAAAGCAGTCTGATGGAGCAGCTCAAAGTTATGATAGAGAAGAAATACCCAGAATATATTCTTTGATAAGGAAGAGACTTTAAGAAATATGAAATGGCCAAGATTAATGAAGTAGTATGTAAAAGACTTATTATTTTAAACAAATTATCCTCTCATATGCACTTTCCTATAACAAGTTGCGGCATTGTTATCTCCAAGTATGTAAAATAACTGTGAATAATCATATTAGTATTTGAAATTGTTAAGAGTCAGTGTATGTGGCAAACATAAGGAACTTATTAGGACCAAGTAAGTGTACATCTTTAAGTGTCATTCAAGCCAGTAGTTCAATACAACCTGTCCAGCAATCATGCATAAAAAAGACATTATCTTCTTTCAGAGCTTGATGCTCATGTCTCAGACACATGGTTTTGTTCTTCTGACAAAAAGATCGCAAAATTAGTAGGTGTACAATTACTAAATTGTTATTTTTATAGGACCTGATTCATAACATGAAGCTTGATTCTTAGTTATGTAGCAATAAATGAAGAGTATAGAAAATCAACTGATTCTGCAGTGAAAGTGGAGGAGGAAAGAATGAAGATTCTTAGCCCATGTGTATATTTAAATGGTACTAGGTACAAAAATCTGTATTTTTTTATTCCTCTTAAGCTATTACTGAAATTAATATTAATTTTTTGTTCATTTTTTCTCTACATGTCATCTTGTGTTTATTATTTTCAGTACAAAACCACTTGGATATATACTTCTGTATTTTCCCACACATTGCAAAATAGAGTATCCTAGGAGAATAACTTCCTAAACCAGCTATTATTCTGCAGCTTTTGAGCCTGGTCTCTATGTAAAGTAGTGGGAAATTTCTTCTTTACATAGGTGCAGCCAAAAATCTCTTTCACCATCATCTCTTTTCCGCTCTGCCTTCTATTCTCATGTTCTTTCCACGTGATGTAACTCTCCCAGAAAAAGATCACAGATAGGAGGGAATTACTGCATCATTTAGGCAGTTCCCTGTCTAGTTACAGTTTCTACAAGACAGAAGTAAGAGATGTTGAGCTAACAAGGCATACTCAAATTTCTGTTGCACTTTAAAAGATATAAGGATGCCTTGGTTTGTAAATAAGGACCATGTTCTTTTTGCAGGCAACTTGCTGCTGATAGCATTTGTGAGTTACTTTGGAGCAAAGCTTCACAGACCCAGAATAATTGCTTTGGGCTGCACAATTCTGTCATTTGGATGTCTTTTGATATCACTTCCTCATTTCCTATTTGGAAGGTGAGTATTTTGCTTAGCTTACTGCAGCTTCTGTGATCCTTACTTGTTTTAATCCGTAACTTCTCCCACTGAAATAGTATTGCTTATGGAGAGAGATATTGCTGAGCATGGGTACTATATGATAATTGTAAAACAGCTTGTTTTGTTTTGCTTCTGAGATGGCTTCAAAAGTCAGTCATCACTTCCTGAGGAGAGTCACCGCTCTGCTGAGCACCTTCCCTTGCCCTTACCTTGCCTTCATCCTTGTGCTACCTCTTGTGTGGACTCTCTGAAGAAACAGTGACCTCTGTGATACTATCACATGACACTACTAGCTCTTATCTGCTTGGATGGGCAATACAAGATAATTTTTAAAGATGTCTTTAGTCTGGAGCCTGGATGACAGATCCTACCTGATTGCTGTGTTGGCAAGACCTTTTAGTCTAGTCTACCCTTTTTAGTCTAGTCTACCCTTGATTGGCTTAGTAGACTTGGTAGTGTAGGTTAATGGTTGGACTGGATGATCTTAAAGGTCTTTTCCAACCTAAACGATTCTATGATTCTATAACTTTACAGACCATAATGGTTCTTTAACTGCTTTTTCACTATTTTTGCTTAGCTTAACAAAATAATCATTTAGGCTTGTCTATATTTTAATCAGTGAGATATCTTTTGAGAAAAGATCTTTTATCATGTTATGTCCAATGTGGTATGGCTCTGACAGCCTTGGTGGCACCCTCTGCTTAGGGTGTAAATTGGATTAGAATGTAAGAAGAGTAAGAGAGAAGATGATATGAGGGATTTCATTGGGGTGTTTCATCAACTTCTCCTGAAGCATCTGTTACAAGATTAGGTTAGAAGCTAGATAACAGTCTGGGTAAAATACTGGGTTGATTCCCTGCTACAGTTCCTTTGTTCCTAGCCTGATTTTTACTGAGGCACAGTTAAGTTTTGACCTGGGTTTCCTTCTTCATATAGCTACACACTCTTCTTATAGATAGCTTCATTACTGAAGTACAGATTTATGAGGTGGTTCTGATGTGTTTCTTCTTAACCTATAAATGCTTTCCTTTGATTCAAACAGGTATCATATTGAAAGCAGTATTTCACCACAGGAGAATTTTTCAGTCATGCCTCTGTGCCTTGTTAATCAAAGCTTGTTCTCTTTACCTACAGAAGAACCATCAACAGGTATGACTCTTCCTATGTCCACTAATACTTCTTCCTCATTTTTTATAGTGTTCATGTAAATAGGATTTTATTTTTATTAGCAATTATTTCAGGATCCTGCTTTTGATCAGGCATAGAAACTAGAGGTCAGGAAATCTCGTAGCCTTCTTGGTTCTTTAGTCTGTGATTCCAGAGCTGTAGCTTTTTTCATGCAGTTTTTACAGTATCTGAACAGCTCAGTTAACATCCCTGTCAGTCCACTTCAGGGAAATATAACACCAGGTTGTTCTCACAAATGTTCCTCTTTTTGACTTGAAATACTATGATACTGTGAGGAGGTGGGAAAAGTATTTGGACAACGGGTAAAAGCATCAGGATGCTTTTTCATTGTACCACACAGGAAATAAAAGAATGAGAAACAGAGCAAAAAAAAGCAGATCCCACTTCCTTTTCGAGAAAAGAGACAATAGTCTGAACTAGGCTAAAACTTATCTGGGAGACTGAAATATGTATGTGCACTAGCAACATACATATAAAGTAACTACTATGAAGTCAAAAGGCTCAGAGGCAACTGTTAAATGATCACACACAAAATCCTCACACTGCGGATGGGATTAATCTCCTGAGTCTTCAGCTACCTCAAAGGGAAGCATTTAGTCTGAACCATCTCTTTAGCCTCCCTTGATAGTTGGTCAAAGGAGACTACAGAGCTCTTGCAAAGTGTGTCCCTTGCTGTAAGGACATCCATGCTTTTTACTTTAGGGTGGGTCAGATTACCTCCTGCATGCACCTACTCAGTGTTGGAAACTTAGATGATTGGTGGATGTCAAAAGTTAGGTGAGATGAATCCCACAGTTATTTGTGATATTTTGTGATAGCGTTCCATCAATGTGTGCTAAAGCTGAATCACACTGCTGTAATATTGTATGTACACAGTGACATCAAACCATAGTGTTGTACTGTAGTTTTTTGTGTCTGCATTTAGTAATGGGTGTGGCTTCCAAGCTTTCCAAGACTACATGTCACTTAAGTCATTAATTTTTCCATCTTCACAATGAAAAGTTGAGAAAAGTGTATACTTAATAGCACTTGGTATTAATCCTTCATTTGAAGATTTCAGATACTGTTTTTCTTCATTTTATAAATGCACAAATTAAGGTATGAATAGGTAAAGCGTTTTCTTCTAAATTACACAGCCATTCAATGTACACACTGGAACCCATACGTCCTCAAGCCTATGACTATACTTGGGTAAAGTGTTTCTCTAATAGTTTATGGACAAGCAAAACTGTGACGTTCATATGTATGAGTCCATTTCTTGTGTGATGCAAAAACTGGTTTGAATTTGACCACATGTGCGTGTTTGCTGACAGCAGTCTGACATTGATACAGGAGTTCCAGGCTTGATCTCTGAATAGTAATCCTTTTATTTAGCAGGTCATCAGTTGCTGCTAACAAAGATGGTTTTTATTTATTAACAAACTGGCAATGAGAAGTCTCAGTGTGACAAAGTGGGCCATAGAGAACAGTGGAATCTGAAGCGGACTGTAGGGGATGAAGAAATCCAAGGTCAGGGAGAGAAAGAAAGTACTAAATGTCATTATAGTTCATGATAACTGTCCTGATGTGGGAAAAACACGATTGTGCTGCAGCACAGTATTATTATGTTGAGTTATGTAGGAGGACAGATGTGAATAAATGAGAGCTAGACCCTCAGATAGATTCAGCAGGCTGGCCAGATCATAGAATCATAGAATCATTTAGGTTAGAAAAGACCCTTAAGATAGAATCATAGAATCATAGAATCGTCTAGGTTGGAAAAGACCTTTAAGATCATCCAGTCCAACCACTAACCTACACTACCAAGCCCACCTAAACCAATCAAGGGTAGACTAGACTAAACCATATCCCGAAGTGCCACATCTACCTGTTTTTTGAACGCTTCCAGGGATGGGGACTCCATCACCTCTCTGGGCAGCCTGTTCCAATGCTTGACCACCCCTTCTGTAAAGAAATTTTTCCTAATTTCCAACCTAAACCTGCCCTGGTGCAGCTTAAGCCCATTTCCTCTCGTCCTATCACTAACTACTTGGGATAAGAGACCAACACCCACCTCGCTACAACCTCCTTTCAGGTAGTTGTAGAGAGCGATAAGGTCTCCCCTCAGCCTCCTCTTCTCTAGGCTAAACAACCCCAGTTCCCTCAGCCGCTCCTCATAAGGCCTGTGCTCCAGACCCTTCACCAGCCTTGTTGCCCTTCTCTGGACACACTCCAGCACCTCAATGTCTTTCTTGTATTGAGGGGCCCAAAACTGGACACAGTATTCCAGGTGCGGCCTCACCAGCGCCGAGTACAGGGGGACAATCACCTCCCTGCTCCTGCTGGCCACACTATTCCTGATACAAGCCAGGATGCTGTTGGCCTTCTTGGCCACCTGGGCACACTGCTGGCTCATGTTCAGCCAGCTGTCTACCAACACCCCCAGGTCCTTTTCGGCCAGGCAGCTTTCCAGCCACTCATCCCCAAGCCTGTAGTGTTGCCTGGGGTTGTTGTGACCGAAGTGTAGGACCCGACACTTGGCCTTGTTGAACCTCATACAGTTCGCCTCGGCCCATCGGTCCAGTCTGTCCAGGTCCCTCTGCAGGGCCATCCTACCCTCCAGCAGATCACCACTCCCACCCAACTTGGTGTCATCTGCAAACTTACTGAGGGTGCACTCAATCCCCTCATCCAGATCATCAATAAAGATATTAAACAAGGCTGGCCTCAAAACAGAGCCCTGGGGAACACCGCTCGTGACCGGCTGCCAACTGGACTTAACCCCATTTAACACAACTCTCTATATTGTAATGGATCTTGATTTTGATCGAGAGCTGTATAGAGGTCACAGTAAGTTAGAAATTTCCTCAGAGCAGTGCCCAGATGGGCAGATTGTGGGCTGTGTTCCAGTGGGTGCCTGCTCATGGAAACACTGACCTTCTGAGTTGCAGAGGAATGGTGGAGATAGAAAACCTTTCTGTAACATTTGGTGACATGCACCAGTTATGGTAGAATTTGTATATTATTTGCCAAATCAGAATTTGCATTGTCCTCAAGATGTTCCAAATCTGAAATTGAATACCTGAACAGATAGCATCAGGACAGATGAAATTTCTGGATATGGAGGTCATTGATGTGCAAGGCAAAAATCTGTAGTGCTAGAACAAAGCTTTGAGGTAAGGGTCTAAGCTGTGGTTTCCAGGTGCTGAGGACTGCTGTACAGAGCGCTGGTTGAAGTTACCAGGAAACAGCCAATGATGTAGACACAGACGAATTTACTCTCCATGTGCTTTTATGGGGGCTTATGAACATTAGTAAACCAGAAGCTAGCAGTCTGAATCAAGGCAAAGAGTCTGGAAAGCTCAGAAATCTCATTCCATGCAAAGTTAGAACATCACCATGTCTTCTGCAGTGGCATGGCTTTTTTGGAAGCAAATGGTGGCACCTCACTGTGAAATCATGAGGTCTTCTGGTTTATTTCAGATAAAGTTCTTATAATCAAATAACAATGTATGGGTTTTATGCAACAATTACCTGAATCATTGCAAAAGACTCCTGAATTTCAGAGAGGTGGTCATACTGTTCTTGCTAGCCCATTTTTCCAGACTGTCCAGGTCTCTCTGTAAGACAGCTCTCCCTCCTGATGTGTCCACCTCACCACCCAGTTTGGTGTCATCAGCAAACTTGGTAAGAGTGCTTTCAATCCCATCATCCAGATCATTTATGAAGATGTTGAATAGTGTGGGGACCAGTATTGGTCCCTGGGGGACCCCACTTGTAACAGGCTGCCAGCCTAAGTAAAAGCCATTGATCACCGCCCTCTGAGTGTGGCCTATGAGTCAATTTCCCACCCATCTCGCAGGCTGTCCCTCTAGTCTGTATCTTGCCAGTTTGTCTAGGAGGAGACTATGTGAAACAGTGGCAAATGCTTTGCTGAAGTCCAGGTAGACAACACCCACTGCCCTCCCCATGTCAACAGAAAGTATTACTTTGTTGTAGAAGGTGATCAGGTTAGTCAGGCATGATTTTTCATCTCTTCATCACTGATGTTCAGGCATTGTCTTCTCTCCACTGACATGAAAATGGGAGTTTTGCTGAGGGAAAGGCGTAAAGGGCAGGGCCTAGGTTATGCAGTGGTTGGACTGCCACGTGGTTGGACAAGGTATGGCATGGAGAGGGATGGGATTTAAGCTTTACTCCAGAAAGTGCAACAGCTTCTTCCAGTCCTGGAGCCTTTCAAGTATCTTGAAGTGACTACTTATTTACCTGTTTTACAGGACAGAGCTACCCATCAAAGTTTAAGCTGATAGTCAATTGTTTTTATTCATCTCTAGAATTTAATTAATAGATGTAATTAAAACATTAATTCTGGCTTTTTATTTTATTCACAGAATGTGAAAAAGAGCCTGGGTCCTTGCTGTGGATATTTGTGATGGTTGGAAACATAGTACGAGGAATAGGTGAAACTCCTGTCATGCCTTTAGGCATTTCGTATTTGGAGGATTTTGCCAAAGTAGAGAATTCACCTTTCTACCTGGGTAAATCTATGCTATTGTGATAATTCCCTTCCCCCAAACACACACACACATAAACAAAAGCAAAAGAGAGGGTTATTATGACTCCCTTCAGTCCAATAAAGGAAGAGAGAAGACAGACATTACTGCCTTATCAAAATAATAATACTGTAGAACGTGTAATTTAACTAGAGATGAACTTGTTGAAATGAGGCCATTTTTAGGTGCAAATTCAGTAGAGCTGTCCTAAACATACATAACAATTCCAAGAAAATAACTATGTCCCAGTTCTAATTTAGTATGTTTTCTCCTTTTCATACTTTAGGATGTCTACATACAGCAACTGTAATCGGCCCCTTCCTTGGTTTCTTGTTGGCATCATTCTGTGCAGAACTGTTTGTTGATCTGGGATCAGTAGATGCAGATAATGGATGAATATATAGAATCTTACATATAAATCAGTAGGCATGATGGTGTATTTATCAACACTAAAAGATGTTTCTTTGCTAATATGAGGTGTCTTCATTTTATCTGAGTTTGCTGATGATTCTTTTAGAACGAAAAATCTGTGTATAATATTAAAGTCAATAAAAGGCCTGAATTCACATATACACAAATGAATCTGCATATAAATTATTTGATGAACAATTGTGCCATCTGGCTTAACATGGGAAAGGACTAGAATTTATTTAATAAAAAACACTGACATTTGCCAGAAAATTAGCAACATTAGAAAAGAAAACTGGAGACATTCTCTTTCATCAGCCTCATTTTAAGAATATTTAAAATGCTTTTAATATATCACATGTCAGAGATGACTAGGAAAACACACAATGACAGCGAAGAATGTTTCTGAACTAATGTAAGATGTGTGGTTTCTTCTTTTGTTTGTTTGTTTGTTTTTAATAGAGGACATAACTATAACAGCTACTGATGCCCGCTGGGTTGGAGCATGGTGGCTGGGCATTTTGATTTGTGCATCACTGAATCTTCTCACAGGAATACCTTTTTGGTTTTTGCCCAAGACACTTATGAAGGAAGGAGAAAACAAAGAACCTGAGGAGATGAGTAAAAAAAGTGTAGCACTATTGCAAGAAAATGATAAAAATGAAGCCAAACAGACCATGTATGAAATTGCTAAAGGCAAGTTGTATTGTATTTTATTTCCTTCTTAATTTAGTCCTTAGGTGTGAACTATGTCGTGTATTTTTGTAAGTAAAGATGGGTCCAAGGTATGAAATGCATACTCTGTTTTTCATCTCTCTGTAGTACAAAGGATTTGTTCAGGGATTTAGAACGGCTCCTTGCAGAGGATGAAAGCTAATGTCATAGGTCCAGGATCTGAATTCACTCCTTTCCCCCTCCTGCATTTCAGGTGTATGTAGATCTGGAGCTTTTCTTCCTGGTAGAGGATTAATGCACTGAGATCTCATCAAGAATATTACACCTCAGTGAGCTGTGGACAAGCTGCAGACATTAGTTAATTGTACCCCACATTTACTGTGCAGAAAAGCAGGAAACCAGCACAAGTCTTGCATATTTCTGGAGTCCAGCTTAAAGCCATAAAAGGGAATTGACAGGTGCTTAAGTGTCTCATAAACTTTTAATGGCTGTTGAACAAGGATCTATTTGACTGACTTACATTTAATCATGTTACCGTTAGCAACATTCACATCTGTGGTCTTTCAGATCTATATATCTGTGTATTTTTTTCCTTCCATTTTTTGTGCTAGTTGGAAACGTAAGTGAATAAAAAATGTCAAAGGTTATGATCTTCAGAGTAATCTCATGATTCTGTGTACCCAGCTCAGGGCCCCTTGACAGGATCTTCATTTTGAGAAAGTAAGTGCCAAGTGCCAGCTACCTCTCCATGGTGTTTCAAGATGAGTCCTGCAAATTCACCATACTCAGAGTGAGTATCAGATCTTGGCTGATGTTGCAGCTTCATTTTGATAAACACAGCATCTTTCTCTGCTGTCATTGTAGCCTTAAATGAATCCATGAATGAAGTACTGCTCTGGTGAGGAAAGGTTCCTAGTTCAGATTGTGGGTCCTGATACTCCAGAGTCCCTTCAGAGCTTATGTTTTCATCGTCATTCCCTCCTTGTGCTAGTGTGAATGTCCACTGTCCCTGAATATACTGAATTAAGAATCTTTTCATTTCACAGAATGGTTGAGGTTGGAAGGGACCTCTGGAGGTCACCTGGTCCAACCCCCTGCTCAAGCAGGGCCACTTAGAGCCAGTTGACCAGGACTGATTGGACTGATGATCTTAGAGGTCCTTTCCAATCTTAATGATTCCTAGTTTTTACTTTCATTATAAATAATCCAGCTGCCAAGCCAGGAAACGTGAAATTGCTACTCTACCCTTAATTGGTTTAGTGGTGGACTTGGTAATGTCAGGTTAATGGTTGGACTGGATGATCTTAAAGGTCTTTTCCAACCTAAATGATTCTATGATTCTATGATTCTATGTTCAGACAGCTTTTTAATATCCCGAAGGATTTCAAGTTGAAAATTGAAGTATTTATAGCTAAAATTAATCTCTTCTTCATAAAGATCTCATTATAAACTGCATGGCATATATAAATAATACAAGCTATTTATAGAGTTTTGGATATTTGACTCATTTTTGCAAGACTTACATACAGATCCTCTCCTAGTAAGATACATGCCTACCTCTGAAAGATATATATCCTTCCTAAGTGGTGCCCACTTTCGATAAAGCACAGTCATTATTTTACAGATGCTTATGTTTTTCTGCAGAGTTCCTTGACAATAGCTCAGCACATTAATTAATAGAGAATGTTAGACAAAGAGGAATTGTGGGTTTTTTTATCATTCAGATCCTGATTTAATAGGCATTATGCAGAGAAAAGACCTGTGTAAATTAGTTTCTCAGATGCTTACTTGGCTGAAGACTGGAGGATCCAGACTTTGAGAGTACAATGGGAATAACTGTGGTCACCTCCTTCTTCAGGCCTCTTCTGCCCCATCACTGACAGCAGCAATAACCAAAATCAGTGATCAGGTCTCTGGGGACAGGTTGTCATAGCTATCTAGTTCGTTTGCACCCCTTCCCCCTTGTACTCCCTTTGCATGCCAGGTGGAGGGGAGGTTTTGGTGAAGGCTCTGAGGGCATGGGATGAGAGAGAAAGGAGTAGGAATGGTGGGGTAGTAGCTGCTGCTGCAAATCTGTAGGTGAAAAGTTTGGTCACTATACAGCTAAAAAGTTTCAGGAAACTTTTACGACAAGATTATTACTGTGATATTTTATAAGCAGCAGCACGCATTAGTGTGCATATGTGTGTGTGTGTGCGTGGTTATCTTTGCGTAGAAGAGACATGTTGGGGTAGCCTGGGCTAAGCACGTAATCTTTGGCCTGTGGTGTCTGGCAAAGCACAAGAATTAGTCTCATTCAGTTCAGGACCATTTCTGTTTCTCTCTTCTGCCCTCAGCCACACTGAGCAATGGGTGATTCATTTCATAAAGCATCACACAAACTTGTTACGTCATTTCATTCCAGATTTCATCCCGTTCCTCAGGGCTCTGTTTCACAACCCAGTTTATATGTTATTTATATGCGTAACTGTGTTACAGTTCAGTGCCTTCAATGGCGTGGTATCCTTCATGCCCAAATATTTGGAACAGCAGTTTGGAAAATCTGCATCGGATGCCATCTTTTTAATTGGTACGTCTGCATTTTGCTTTGCTGTGTTCTACCAAGTAGTGATGTCTCTATGCAAATTCTCTCTATTTTTATATATATATTCATGTGTATGTGTATACATATACATACGAAGGTCAAATGCTTCTACAAATGAGAGATTCCACACTACAAAGCATTTCTAAATAATCATGCATTTTCTGCTAAGCATCTCCTGATTTTGTGTGCAGAATTTAATAATCTACTTCCCATCTTTTGAATTGTCCCAGAAAGTTCAGCTGATGTAAAACTTGCACCACTGATCTTAAGGACCATATGCTAATTTGCATCAAGAGAGCATGGGCCCAATTATCTTGATTCTATTTTCTTGACTAAAAAGTATACTATAAAGTAGAGGGTAGATTTCATGTTCATGAAAATGACATCTCTAGAACTCTTAAGGCATAGATGGGTTGAACCTGTGCACAGCTAAAATTGCCAGTGATCTTCAACATTTTCCATCATCTCCACTCCTCAGGTATTGGTCTTGGGCCTTCTGAAAGCCTCAGATCCTCTTTTATATGCAGAACTCTGTGGAAGGAAAGCACCGCCCCAATAGCTGTCTTTTTTTGTCTCTTCTTTATCAGCTTGTCTTTTTTGTCTCCTCTTTATCAGCTTTTTTTTTTTTATGAGTGAGGACAAGAAGGTGTCATGCATTGGGAAATGGTAATGGCAAATAGTTGTAGCACAAAGCAAAATCCTGAAACTGTAGGAGCTTTTCTATGGTTCCACTTTATCATGTCTTAAATTCTCAGTTCCCTTATTTAACTGCAGTGACTTAATTAGGCTAGAATTTATCTAATCATTATAGAAGAAACATCTTAAAATACATCTAGCCATAGTTCTGTTCCTTAACTCAGTGCTCATCTTTCACAGTAGCTGCACCATTTGCTTTAAAACCTGCCACACAGAATCTGCCAGACCTTTTATGAGTATTCCTGTTGCCCTCCGTTACCAGTGTTTTGAAGCTGTGCATCCAAAGGCATGTAACTATCACAGATCTTATCTGTGTTGCATTGACATTGCACTGCAGGGTTGTTTTTCAGACGGCTACTTCCTAGATGTCTTTCAGTCAGTCTTTGCTTCATTAAAGTATCAAACAGCAAAGAAGCATGAGAGCATGTTCAGTAATCTCATATCAAAACTGAAAGTCTGTTCCTCCTTTTTGTGATGCTCAGTGTGTACCAAGATGTGCTCCAGTAGCTTATCTTCCCACTGAGTTTCTCTCTCAGCTAGGGAGACTGTATTGAAACCCTGTGTTTTCTTTTGTGTGTGTGTGTGTGTTGGAACTAGATTGCAACTCTAGATTGCAATTTTCCAGTGAACCATTTCAGTTTTACCCTCTAGCTCGCTCTCCAACCAGTTCCCAACTGCTGATGACTTTGGCAGACGTTTTGGGTCTGCAAGAGAACAGTAGAGACCCATTTCTGACTGTAGTTAAATTATTCAGTCACAGGCACTATATGTGTCTTTGCCAAACACAGTCTTCCCTCACAAGTAGCTTTGATGGTCTCCTTTTTCTTTAACATGGAAGTTTCACTTGTTTAAATAGGTGTTTACAACTTGCCAGTTATATGCATTGGATATTTTTTTGGAGGCTTATTCATGAAGAAATTCAAGATAAATATCTATCAGGCTGCGAACATAGCATTTTGGGTATCTTTACTGGAATACCTTCTCTACTTTGCTGCCTATTGGACTGTCTGTGATACTTCACCAGTTGCTGGCCTAACAGTTTCCTATGAAGGGTATGTTCTTTAGGACACAAGAGGACTTAATCTTAAGACACTGGAATGATTTTTCTTGTCAAGAATCAGCCAGGGACTCCATAGTTTTGCAACATTTTAATTTCATGATCTAAATTCTCAAGGCTTTTTACTTGCATGAGACAATAGGTTTATCTTCTGTTATCCCTGTTTTAAACAATAAAGTGTATTAAAAAAGATATCCACATCAAGACTCATGCAATTGCATATCCATATTAATTCTTTTGCTAATATAATTATACATTCAAGTCATGTAACTGCAGGTAAAAATAATTTGTTGTTGATCAAATTAGGCATACATGAATGCAATTTCAGAATTACAGAGGGACAAACCCCTTTATCTTATGCTGGTTTACTGGAATTTGATTACTATTGAGTTGTCAGAGGATATTTTATCTGCACTTTCTTGATTTGAAGCCTGCCATTAATCATTGGGAGGGGTTGTACGTCTGTAAAATGCAGATGTAGGTATATGTAATGCTTATAGACAATGAAGAACATACATGTGATAGATGAGAGAAATGCTGTAGGGTATGCATACCTATCTATGAATTGATAATATTAATATAATGTAATATAACATAATACAGTATAATATAACATCCTCTAGAAAGATACAAAGGCATGACTCCAGGATAGGAGCATGTAGGATTGTGTCCTGGATCAACACTTGAGCTAGAATAGAATCTTACCAATTACGAAGGTAATTGTTACTGTAGGTATTTCATTACCAAAATATTTATTAATCTTCTAAATGTATTTCAGAATAGAGCAAATTTCATACGCAGAAAATACTCTACTTGCTGGCTACAACAGGGATTGTGATTGCTCACTTAAAATATGGGACCCTGTTTGTGGGAAGAATGGAATCACATATGTGTCACCTTGTCTTGCTGGGTGTAAAGCCTCAAGAGGAACTGGAAAAAATGTGTTAAAGCATATATTTTATTGTGCTGTAACTATGAAATCTAGTAGGTGAGAAATACCCATATCAATATAGGATGGGAAATATCCATACATGTACATTTAATTGGATATATAAGGTGATAAATAGAGTTGGACAAATTCATTGAGTTGCAACAGAAATTCCAAACTAACTATGAAAATGAATTTAAGTTTAAATTAAAGAATATAATGAAGAAGCCTCCATTTCTTCTAATAATTGAAGGAATCTTAAATGCTCAAAATGGAGTGAGAAATTATTCTCAAGGTATTGCCAGTTGGAAACCTCAGTGCACAAGAACACTTCAGCCAAAATGAAATTCTGGACTTAATAATCTCTTTTACCCTGTAGATTTAAACAAGTAACCAGGTATTACAGAACATTTATTATCTTAATTAATAATACATATTCTGTTAAAAAAAAAAGGCGCTAATTAGTTTGAAAACAAACAAAAATAATGAGTTCAATAGAAATCCAAATCATACATATTTTAGAAAGCATCTGTACTTCAAATATTTTACAGAAATATTAGATGATAGTAAGGGCCAGACACTGATGCCCTTGCTCACCTTGGCTGACAATTGAGAGCCCTTATTCTGGCAATAATCTCAATGATTTCTGTAGAAGCAAATGTTTGAGTGAGAATATCGCGACCCAGCCTCAATCAAACATCTCTGGTTTCTTCTCTTCTGGCATATGAAAGACCACACACTAGGTTATGACAAAGACGGTCAGATCTATTGTCACTGGAAGGACCAGTGCTGTGCTGAGAAGTATGAGGGCTCTCTCAATCATGGTCTCCTTGAGGAAGCATAGTCCCAGCTGCGTGAGAGGACCATAGCTCCCTCCCGCTCTCTAACCCCATACACCACAGAGGGTAGAATCATAGAATCATAGAATGCTTTGGGTTGGAAGGGACCTTGAGAGATCATCTAGCCCAACCTCCCTGCAGTGAGCAGGGATTGAACCTGTGATTGAACCTGGCATTATTAGCACCACGCTCTAACCAACTGAGCTAACCAGGCTGTAGCTGGACCTGTGCTTGGCAGATGGGGAGAGAGGCTGCAGTGCAGTGCTGCACACGTGTAACACTCAAGTGCAGGAGAGAGCCAGTTAGGTGCCAGCTGTGCGAGTTTCACACTTCATGTGTGAGTTTTGACAAGTCTGCGTGATTAAAATACTCTTTTGACAGGTATTTGAAAACTGCACCTGTGTTGCAGCCTCAGGGTTTTCATCTCAAAATGTCTCTGCAATTCTGGGCCAGTGTGATGGAGAAGAAAACTGTGACATGATGCTTCATTATTTTTTAATATTGTCGTTAGTCTGCAGCTTCATTTTTTCCTTAGCAGCCATGCCTGGGTACATGGTCTTAATAAGGTACAGTAAAATGCTCTTATCTTAAGAAACCTACTGAACTTTTTATTCTGAGGTCAAACACTGCCAGGAATTAAACGTGTGTTAGTTTGTGTATGGAGGGAGGAAGAATAGAAAGATCTGATGTCAATTCTGTGCTGTGTTCAGGTTTAGTGTCATGTCAGCTTTATAATCTGTTGTTGCTTCTGGCTATCAGCTGTATCCTGAATTAATGTAGGACCGCTGAGTCAGTGCACTGAGATCTTCAGAGCTGTGTGTTACCCATGTGTTTATTGATCACACCAACATGAGGCTGATTAAGGCATCACTGTCTTGCACTTCACGCTGACCTCAGTCCAAGTGGATGATACTGGGGCAATAGCTTTTCCTTTCATGATTTGGCAGTCTTAAGGAACTTCAGCAAATGTCACCTAATGAGGATAATGAACTCTTTCAACCAGTACTCTAATTAGAATGGTTTGAGCCTAATGTGATGAAGAGTTTGATTGAAAAAAACCAGAGCTAAACATTTCTTATTAATGTCACCTCTACTAATTGGTGTACAATGTAATTATCATACAGGTCTCTAAAACCTGAAGAAAAGTCATTTGGAGTGGGTATCCATGGACTAGCTTCAAGAGTATTTGGTAAGAAAAGCTCTAACACCCTTCAGAAGCACAGTTAGGTCTCATCTAGAGTTAGATAAGGATCACATCGGGGCTATGGACATGTCACAGGAGCAGCCTTCTATGGAGTGCCTTTGCTCAGGAAGAATCTGGGTTTTTTTACAGATCTAGGCAGCATGAAAAATTAGAACAGCTTTCAGTCTGCATTTATTTATACTAGGTATCAGGCTGACTACATCTGCTGTTCATCTGAAAGCCATTTTACATTCCATCACTCTTGTTATATGTTTATCAAATACAATACTCAATCTCACTGATAAGAGAAAATGTTGCATTTTGCTTTGGAATCACAGTCCATATTGTAGCATGTATATACTGTTAAACAGGCAACAGGAAAGAAAATCTTTGGTTGAGGGTAAGTGGGTAAGGAAGAAGAGAGAACATAAGAAATACAGAGAGCATGGTTCATGCTGCAAGAGGACAGGACAGATGGAGTAAGTGCGAAGCAGCATAGGTTCTATAGTGTATCTACTAATCAGAAAAAATACGCTATTCACAAAAACATTGATAATATCCTTTTTAGCTGGAATTCCATCTCCCATTTATTTTGGAGCTTTGATAGATACCATTTGCTTGAAGTGGGGTACTATGACTTGTGGTGGAGAAGGAGCATGTAGGATGTATGACTGTCACATACAGGTATATTTTGTACTTTATTTTCATTTCTCCTTCTTACTATATTATTACATGCATAGAGATATAATTGTATGCCTTCTATCTTTTCCTAGTAGACAAACTGTTCCTGTGTTAGAGATTTGACCCAACACTTTTTTTGGCATTGGCTTTATTTGTCAAGTGCAACCTTTGCCTCAGATGTTGGAACACCTTTTGAACAGAAATGTTCTGGTGCCATAATTACATTCACTGATGGCCTTTCATGAGACGAGACCTTAAATCACTGATTTCTGATAAAAAAATTAAAAGCAGTAAGCCCTTATGGAGAAAGATGTCAAATGCTTAATGGCTGACTATACAGTATCTTTGAATGGAAAATGGTTGAAATAGTACTTGAATTAAAATATAGGAGAAATTTAAAGAGACGATATAGTTACCCAAGTTGGAAACTGACTACACTTCATTCTTTTGTAGTCCTTCAAGGCGTACTGTGGGAATTTTGAAGAAAAGTCTTGTCTAACTAATGGCCTCAGGCTGATTCCTTTTAATACTGTGTTGAGGTTGATTTGGAAAAAGAATGCTAGCCCATGAATACCCAGAAGTTTTAGCCAGATAGTCTGAGCTTCCCTTTTCAGGGCTCTCTCTTTCCCCTGTGGAGAAAGCCATAAAGGTACCAGTGGCTAACTTTGCTGGCTAAATTAGTTGCCTGAAGTTGGGTGATATAGCTAGCCATTTCGCTGACACTGACATATTCTCTGTTCTTATATTGATTCCTCTTCTGCGAGATCCAAAAAGATCAGGGCACAAGCTTTAGAGTGGTTGGACAATTGTCACAAAAGAATGTATGCTGAATAGTTTTGCTATTTTTTCATGAATGATATATTTAATGAAGATCACCCTTTATTTCAGGTGGCTCTATCTTGGCCTGCCAGCAATATTACGTGGAGTGTCATACATCCCAAGTGCACTAATTCTCCTTATTTTAAAGAAGAAACTTAAATCTGAAAGCCAAGTCTTATTAAATGCACCAGTAGAAATGCAGGATAAAGTACAAGATGCATTGAAATAGCATTTCAAAGCAGGACATATTGTGAAAAAACCTTGCAGTCTAAATTTTGGATTTATCCTTGTGAAAGATTTCATACTTTAACTAGTGAACACTTGGACAGAGATTAGTAGAATTACACATAGTTGTATCCTAATCATATTATAAAAGTATCAGTTAATAAACAGAAGTTACAGGAAAAATGTGTTTGGTGCAAAAGAACAAGGAGTAGAAATAAGAAAACTTAATGAAATGCCAGGTTTGAATTGTCTGAGCAAAGGGCTATGAAGCAGAAATGTATGTTTTCAGTCCTGGTTTCACTGAAGATAGTGAGAGTTTTGCAACTGACTCCAGTGATGCCAGATTTCATCCTGGAGTTCTCCAATGGCTTCTGCCACAGCCTCTCTCAATGACTGTAGATAGGATTTGTAGCTTCTTTGGGCCTGACTTTTCCATAAATTTATTGAATTATGCTGTTAGTCCTTTCAGGCAGGGACTGTTTGTTATTCTGCATAGTGTAGATGGTCAATATATTGGGAACCTGGTTTATGACATGGCCTCGGTGCTGTGGTAATAATAACAAATAAAAAAAGAAAAAAATAATTTTTTGAAAAACACAGTGTTATGGTGATGTTTTAAGGTTTACACAGAGCATGGACAAGGAAAAGTTATCAGGATTTGTTACTTCAATTACATACACTCTAGAGGGGAATAACTCATACATTAACCATGATAGAATGATACTTGTGAGTATTTTGCCATCATATTGCTGTCTGCTAAATCCTATACCTTCTCATGTCTTGTCAAATTATTTTTTGAATGGTACATAACCGTAGTCATCCATGTGCTCTTCCTGGTCTTTGTCCAGTTTTTATTTCTTTCAGATATAATGCTACAATGAATGTAGTATCCATTTGGGGTTCGCTGACAGTGAGCTATTGCCCTAGGATGTCTTAAATGTCTCAGGAAAAGAGCCTGAATGTCTCGGGAAAACAACATACTTAAAACCCTGCTGATAAGGGTATATGTCACACTAGGTGTATCTTTCGTTGAGTATAGTGCATTCATGTTTACCTTCTAGATTGGAACTGCCTCATATTTAGCTCTGTCTGCAGGTGGCCATGCAATAACTTCTGAAGCCCTTTTGTTACAGCCCCCCCCCCCCGATTACTATTCCCTACTGCATAAGGCATAGAGGGAGCTTCTGGAACTTTACCATAAACCAGTGCTCCAGCACTTGCAAGTGTTTCCTACCCATTTAATCTGTATGACACGACTTACTCTCATTTTATCCATCTGGGACCTTCTGCAGTCACAGAAAAATGGGAAGGATATTTCCCCAAAGTAATTATGTTACTTAAGTTATATTCTGTTATACTTTAAGGTGTCTTATTAACACCGTATGTGTATGTGCTTGGAATTGCTTCCTGTCCTCATGGAATCAATGACAAAAGATCTGTTTCTTCCCACAGAGCAGGAAATCAGCTCTAGAATTTAAAGCTTCTTCAAATACAGGAGGTCCTTAAAATTAATTCTTTTGAAAAAATATGTCACAGCCCCTTCCTCCCTTTGCATCAGATGATAGAGCTGAACAGGTATAATGTGAGGAAGAGGAAGAGAAAAAAACACAAACATGATGCAGCCTGTAACAGAGTAGTGCAGAGTGCAGTTCTTGATTAAGCCACAGGTCTTCCAGAAGCTTCGTGAACATTTGAAGCACAGCTGATTTTCAGCATTGTTCTTGCTACCATGGGGCACTTACTGAAAGCCATCATTCTTCCTTGTGGATATTATATTCCTCCAAAGCTAGAGTTAAAAATCTTTTGGAGGCATTTAGTCACAGTTTGGTGCCAAGGTAACCTGGGAAACATGAAAAGTTACAGCGCACTGAAGTCTCGCAGCTGTAGCAAACAAAAGAGCTTTGTTAAGTAGGCAGATCTGTGCCATTTAAATGGACCACTGCCAAGGAGTCAGGCCTAGTTAACTCAATGTGTTTTGAAATGGAAGGAAGCAGATAGGAAAGTTTCCAAGTTTTAAATTTAGCATTTTAATAGATACATTAACTTTCTTTTTAATTGTTCCAGTTCGTCTGCTCGAGAATGCAGCAGTGAAACAGGCCACCTTCACCAGACGTTTTGAAGTCATTAGCCTGATACCGTTTATCAACTTGCACAGTGCTGGCTGAGAGCTGGCTGGGTGATGGCACGGTAGAGAGCCTGTGGTGGGAACATTACTTCTCCAGAGCAAAACCAGGGAATGGAGAGTGCAGGTCATTCCAAAATAATTGTCATAAAATCTTTATGATATGCCATGTCTGGTACAACAGACATTCCTAGGATTAGATTGGGAGGTTAGAAAAATACTCTTGGACCTATTCCTTCAAATATATAAGCCAAACTTCAGACTTGATCCTTCCAAGTTTTGAGCATGCTGACCTTGATTCAGCAAAGCATTTAAGCATGCGCTTAACTTAAAAATGAGTGGCCTTATTCATCTATATTGTTTAAGCAGGTGACATCAGACATTTCAAGACTGAGCCCCAAACTGCCACTGCTGTGACACTCATTTGAACAGAAGCTACTTACTGTGGGTTACAGTAGGTACTCAGATGATATTCACTGTGCTTGAAAGTTTGGGCTGATCCTGGTCTGATGGTTCAAGCACTGAGACTTTCATCAGCACTGTGGGTAGCACAAGCCACAAATGGGAATAATGCCAATAGAAGTAACAGTAGGTATAAAGTTTTTTATAAAGCAATAGCGTATGAATATTTGAGTTGATTAAGTCCAATATCAAATTCATAAAAATGGGTGGTAAGTTTATCTTCTGAGTACCTGAGGGCCAAGCAGATGGCTTTCACAGTACTGTCAACCACGTTTCTCTTATACTGGTTTCAACTCAGTAAAGGGTGCCCATGAGTTGAATTTTGATCCTTAAACCTACCCAAGTGGAAGGCTAGGTGCTGGTGCCTGGATACGGATGCTGCCAGACACTGAGAAACAAACATGTGATGTTTTTCTGGCAATGTGACCAGTGCAACTATCTTGGAGATATTTTAAAGGTGCACAAACTGTGCACACATGTATTTATCCAGCATTTTGTACTCAATGCCTTTTGTAATGATCTCTGAAGTTCCTTTGCATTTTTTTGACTATGATCAGGCGCTGAGCTGTCATTTTCAAAGAAATATCAACAAAGTCTTCAGTATCTTACTGAAAAATGTCAATGCTTTGTAAAAAACAGATCTCTGTGCATGTGCAGGCTATGGGGTTTTTTTCCTATTTACATTATTTTCTCTTCGTCAACTTTTAATTTCATCAGCTACTTTATTGTCGTCTCTCAGTATTTTAAAAGTCATTATTAACAGTTTTATATATATCCTAAAAAATTCTGTCTTGTATAAACTTCATTGTATCCCTGCTACTTCTAACTGTTAAGAATTGAAACCTATTCTTGATGCACAATTAAAAGTTTCTGATTATGCATATTGTTCAAGCTATGATTTTTTTTTTTTTTTTTTTTTTTTTTTTGGAGAGGAAATTACTCATTTGGGAGGAAAAAAATGTTGCCTGGCAAGTTGATTTTAATTAGTGGACATAAGGGAGGTGTGGTGACCAAAGTTGCATCATTACACAATAATTTGGCTGAGGGCACAACTGTCTGATTTATGATATGAATGCTGGCTTTGTGTTTGTGATGCAAACATACCAAACATACTGTGTTAACATGTATAGCTTCTGAATACATGGGCGTTACAGTTTTGGACAAGTGTTATTGGCAGTTCAAGTTCACTTTCTTTTTCAGTCATTTCATCTCAGGTGAGCGGTAAGCTCTTTCTGTATCCCTTCTGTCTCAAGGTGGATTTTAGCAGATAACTCCTCCCTGCAGACTCTTCTCATCCAAGCAAGCCTCATAGCACCAAGAGCTAATTCAACCTGTGGATGTGGAGAGAGGAACACCCTGAGCATACCTGGGATGGGATTTGGCATGCAAAAAAGCCAAATCACTTTTTAGTTTATGTAAGTTTGGTCATGCGATAAAAACTGGATATATCCAGCAACAAGTTCTTGGCTACTGCTGCTTTTTTTACAGAATTGTTGTTAGTCTTTTCCTTCCTTAATAAGGCATAAAGTGTTCCTAGTTATGCTGGTTGGGATTTTGAACGTTCATTGTTTAGGACTTTCTCTGAGAATGTGGAAAATTACTAGGTAATTGCCCCTCTTGCTTTGTTCAGGGAGTCAAGGGTATAGATTTCTTAAATCACAGGAGACTTAAATCACAGGAGAATTAAATCACAGGAAAAAAAGCAGTAGATCCCTTTAGAAAGTGAAATCTTAGGTATCGCAATGCCTAATGTCCCTTCAAGAGGAGACCATTTGGTAGCTCCATGCCAGAAACATGGTATGTACCTGTTAATTTCTGACAGAGGTGCTTAGGGAATACAACAGTGGTTGTTCAGGGCAGGCATGCATGTGATCGTAGGTGGCGGCTTGCCAGAGGATCCTTATAGCTTGGGCAGTGTTTGAGGAAGGTCCTCACTTGGAGGCTAGAAAGCCCATTACAGGTGGGAAACAGTGGTGTGAAAGAAAAAGTTCATTACAAAGGTTTTGCTTTTTAAAAGGCTTTGATCCCCTGTGTTCGTGTAAAGGCTGCCTAGCTTTATAATGTTATCATTTAACTGGTTCAAAAACAGGCTTTGAAAAAACCAAACTTCTCATTTAGGTTAATGAAACACAAAGTGGTCCAGTTCATGCTGTACCTTTGCTGTTACTATTGTTTCAAAGCGGCTCTCTGGAAGGCCAGAGTGCAGGCAACTGCCTGCCTCTGGCACACGATTTTTCTTTCTTCTGTAGGTAGTAAACCAATCTCAAGAAAACTTTCTGTTATAAAGACAGAATCATACATAAAACAAGCTTAAGTTTCTGAAGAAATTTCCAGAATTTAAAAAAATTTCTATTTTTTCTTTCCCCCCGTTGCTTTCTACCTCATACTGTGTTTTAACTCTGAACATTCCTCCTGGTGAATCTGAATAATAGGACACCAGCATTTGTAACATGCTTGCTGCTACTTCGTGACTTACTTCCACTTATGTCCAGGAGCTTGCAGGAATATTCCTATCAAAGGTATATATATGCACGCACGCAGACACGTAGACAACTTCTGTTGTTTAAGCACTCATTTATTTTTCAGGCATTACAATTTAACAGACAGAGTCTACCAACGGACTTCTCTGTTCATTTTAATTCTTTTTATGTAGGAGTCTGGGTTCTGAAATCCTGTCCTGGGTGCTAGAGAAGTTATTTCAAATTCAAATATACCAAACACAGAACTATTAATTGTTTCCAACTTTCTTTGTTAATTTATCTTGCTAGGTTTTCAGGTCAGACAAGGCCTGAGCAATAGAGGTTGGATATAGCTATGAACTTTCCTCATAATCAGAGACCTTTAGGTCCAGTTTAGTTTTTTCCTCTATTAATTAGCAAAGGCAGTGGTATGTAGAGAAGAGCTTGGATTTCTCCAAATCTTATTTCTGTACGAACATTGTGAACTAGCTGCTATACTCCTCCATGGCAGCAGACAGTGATACTGTTCAAAAAGAATTATGACGTCAGTAAATGTCTGGAGAGATGAAGAGTGTGGTAGGTGTGGGAGAGCTGTTTTGCTTGAGTACTATGGGCTGATACATCCCAAAGAAATCCATACCACACAGAAAGCCCTCCTGCCGTACATTTAGGTGGCTTTAAAACTACGGGTGAACTATTGCAATCATTCAGTGTAGCTGGTATGATTGGTACCTCCCCCCCCCCCACCCCCCCCACCCCTTTTCCGATACATGTCTTTTCACAGTGTATGTCATACCAGGTAAAGAGGAGTCCATACCAGGCTGCAGTTCAGTCAGTCTTCCAGATGCGGAGATGACTAATAGGGAATTACTCTGTGAAATTCAAAGGCCTGAATGCCCCAAAATGACAGCTGAGCCGTCAATGCTCATTTGCATGTTTATTATCACAAACTCACTAAACAATATCTTCTTTAAATAAAGTGACAGGAAGAAAGCGCACCGAGATTAGTCTGCATGTGCCTTTAGTTTAAAGAATGAAATAGGAAGGAGAAGAGGCACCAAGAGGGCCTGTTTAGCCTGCTTTTGCATGGAAAGGGATGCAGATAACTCGAGGATGCACAGTGATCCTTACTGAATATTTATGTACTATAGGATGGCAGGCAGGAGATAGGTGTTGCTGTGGGAATCAGACCTTAGGTGGCCAGGCACCAGCCAAGGATTAATATCTGCGCATAACATTCAGCAAGTGCAATGTGTGCTGGAATAATCCAATAATCCAGACAACTCTATGGAAAGAAACGGTGCATCAGCTTAGACTAGCATGTAAATTATATTAATGTGCTTGGCAACCTTTATCTATTTGCTTTTGATTTTATAATCAAGTACATACCTCTGTCCCTCGCTAGAGGCTTTGCCAGATGCCAGTGTGTCCTGCAGCAAGAGGAGTTGGCCTCTGTCCCCTTGGATTTGCAGCACCAGTAAGATCCTCCATAGCTCCAGTGTGACCTGGGCTTTGCTTGAGAAGAAAAACTACTTCCCAAGAGTTCTGGGCTGGCAGGTAACTGTGATAAAAGTGTTCCTTGTGGTAACTAGAAAGGGAGGGAAATAAGCAGAGGGTGCTGCAGCTGAAGTCCCAGCATCGCACCGTGGCAGGGGGAAGAGCGTCTGGTGCATCTGGCTCGGGTGTAACAGTCGCACCGCAAGCTGCAAATGGGAATCCCTGGGCTGTCAAAGGGGATTTAAACTACTGCCTGCTTATAAAGTGCTCATGCTGGAGAACATAGACAGTGACAGTAATGAACAGATGGGAACAATTTAGTGTCCTAGGCTTCTAATTCTAGTCCTAATCGAGATGGTTTAGCGCTTCCGAGTTTATAAATTTAGCACAGTAAATAAATTACATTCTCTAGTGCCAATAAAAGATTATTTCTTGGCACATATTTATTAATGTTTGTCAAGTCTAATTTTAAAATACAGATGGCACGACTTCCATTACTTCTCTGAAGATTGTTTCATACTCTGTTAATTTTACTGTCTTGGAACTTTTCCCAGTGTGTCACAGACACCCTGTTGTGTTTATTTTTTCTTTTACTATAGAGTTTCTCATCTAATTTAAGATAAATTTTTTCTCTTTGAAGTTTTTACATTCTTCAGATATTTACTTGGGTCACACTCCCTAAAGGAAGCCTGTACCTTCCCTATGTACTGCGCACCTTATGATTTGTCCCAAGAATGCACAGAATTTATGATGCTCATCTAATGAATATCCTTTTGTTCTTGACTAGCATGTTGCTTTATTGCCTTGAAAAAGGTCTTCCAGTATTGCTTTAACCAAGGTCTTCCTATATTTTGATACTGTGTGATTTTTTTTACCTTTGAGTTTTTTCTATAATTTGTGCCATTTACAAAACAAAAAGCAAGGAAACAATTTTTGTAAACTGCGTAGTCATTGGCCCTGTGTAATTGAATGTCGGAAACATGTTTTAGGGACTCCTATTTTTGCTTTTCAGAACCACCAAAGCCAACAACAACAAAAAAAGAAACACGTGTCACCGTGCTGCTGCCTGGAGTGGAACATCACAGTAGTGAGTATACTGCCTTTTTAATGTTTACAATGATATCACCGATGCTACCTATGACTTTTCTTACAGATTGTGGAGGAAGAGAACTTTGCATTCCTTAGCACAGGAAAGAAATGCCCATTGGGTGTTTGCCTGAGATTATGCTGCACAATAGTTTTAGTGATATTTCACAATGTGTTTGCTGTAGATACTCCTCTTGTAAAACCCCAACTCCCTCAAAACCAATTACTGCAACTAATGCTTAAATAAATCCTTAATGCATCATTTCATTAAAAAATAAAACTCTACATAAAATGTTTTTTCAAAAAGTAGCTGTGAGAAAAGCAGCCTTCCTTGGAACTGCAAAGAGAAATACTGATCTGGGGAGAAATTAGGACATGTTTTCCTTGAAGATGCCCATAGAGCACTTTTTAAGTGAAAGCATGAAGTGTGTAAGTTTTCTTTAATGACTTTTAAAACATCATTTAGTAGTAAAAAAACCCCCTAAGTTGCTAAGTAATAACAGTCTTGCGTATAAAAGTACTTTAAGGTTTCTTCATATTTAAAAAATGTGAAGGTAAGTTTGTAATATCCTAACATACAAACAAATTGGTATTGAGATGTTCCTCCTAGGTTTCCCACCGAGGACAGAGTGAAAACTCTTTGAGAATTACTTAGCAATACCGTAAGTTATTATCCTACTTTTGAATGTAAGAGCTAGCTAGCACTTAAACACCAACCACTTTGATAGCCAGAAGTGGTGCAGGTTCATCATAATGTTCAGGAGAGTCCTCCCTATGATTTTGGCCAAATTTACTGGAATCCAGGGGATTTGCACTGGTTTTGCCAGAAGAGAATTTCTCCTGTGCTTTTACGTTATCATCCACAGGGATATGAAATTGAAAATGCACTCCATATGTAGGTATGTTACTGGAAGTGCTCAGAGTTAACTATTTACAAGTGGATGGTTTCTCTCCACTGGCACTCTGCTCGCGAAGGCACAACTGCACTTTGGATCCTGCTCCCTGGTGTGCGGAGGCTCGCTCCTCCTTGCCCTCTGGCTCAGGCACGTTTTGCGCTCCCACAGAGCTGGCGCAGGCAGTGGGTAGCTCCCACTCTGAGCTGGAGCTTTGAGAGGTCGGCAGAGATCTTGGCCTGAGAAATACATCAGTACTGACATATTTGAAGATGACTTCTTTTGGGCTGTATTCCACTGTAGAGTTGCTTGTTTACTTTCTTTTAATACAAACTTTCTGCAGCAAAAAAGAGCTGTAATTTTTGGAAGTTAAATTTCCCTGCCAGTTTATTAGGCTCACGTTTAATACAAATTGCACACAAGATACTTGTAAAAGGTGGTTTCCAATGGCACACATTGAAGGTGGGCACCCCTCTTCTGAAGGCTGTCAGTGGTAGTTAGACCTCTCCTTTGGAGCTTTGAAAGCATCCCCAGTATGTTTGTTTGGGCTACCCAAATGCCGTGATGTTTTATTTGTAAGCGTAGAGTGCATCTAAACAGCAATTCCTTTATTCAGGTTAAAGCATTGATCCAGCACGTGCTGGAGATTCAGGTGGGAAGTCACGCATTAACACTGACAAAAACTTGATTTTTTTGAGATACCCTTTTCTTTTTCAGAAGAGTAATTAATTCAAGCACAAATTATATCTAAATTCAAAGGCACATGCAGCCCATTTTACCGAGAAATGGTAACACTTGAAATGATTTTTTATGTCTATTCCTCCAAGGTTAATAGTATTGTTTCCCATATGAGCACACACGTAGAATTTGTCTTACAGTTTGAAGAGATCAGTAACACTCCTCCTCTACTACTATTATTATTTGAGGTTTTACATATGAGTACTCAGTGGGCCCCCATCCTTGGGGAGAAAATTCCCTTACTGCAGACTTAGATTTTTACAGGAGAAAATTCTCATAGAAAAGCACTCTGAAATGATTTTACCACTCATATCTTTGTCTTTTATTAATTCTCTCTGGGACCTAAAGAAGCTGGAATTACTAAAATAAGAGAACATGATAGCTTAGCATAGCAATCCCAAATCCTCTCTGCACCTTTCTGGAAGTGAAAAATTGGTGTCAGGAAAAAAATCCTGAACACCTTATGTACAAACCATGCTTCTAAAAGCTTTTTTCTTTTTGAAGCAGAGGATTAACTTCCCCTCCTCCCCCCCTCTTCTTTCACATCTTGTCCTTCCATGTTTCACCAGTACTAGGGAACAGTCTATCAGAATTTGCGTTCCTTCTCCCTCTGCTACTACCCACTCCTGAGGAAACCCTCGATGTGACTTGCAGACTGAGCTCCCCGAGCTGTGGTCTCGCAGCCACATCAGCCCTGCCATGGCATCGCCACATGATCTTTCGGCTGCTGGCTTGGCCCTTGGGATCGTGCTGCTTGGGGCTGGGGCTCTGTTTGGCAGTAAAGCTCAATCAGTGCAACCAAGCGCAACTAAAGCAATGACAAGCGGGTTCCCCTTGCACAATGCTTCATCCGCTGGTGAATGAGTCGCGGCTCCGAACGGGCAGCCTCCTGGGTGGGAGCTGCCATCTGGTTTACCTCTGCATGGCAGGAGGCCAAGCCTAAAACCTCTGCAGTTTCTGAAGTGCCTGCCACGCAAAATAACCTCCCGGAGAAATGAGCCGGCTGAGCATGGGAATGTATACCTGCTCGCTCTGAAAGTCCTTGCTTGTCCTCAGCCACAGAATATCTTGCACCCGTTTGACACGGTTCATAACACACCGAGGGCGTCGATGTGCAGCCAGCCAGGCGCACCACGTCAGGGACACCGTGTCCTGCTTTGGGAACATGGCTGCTGGTGCTACACGGCGCAGCACCCGGCCAGGCTCGGGGAGGCAGCTCCCTCCACTAGACCTGTTCCTGGGGCTGTTTGCGGGGGGCTCTTGCATTCACCTCTGAGTGCCTACCACTACCAGACATGACGGCTGTCCTTCAGGCTGCCACAGACAGACAGTGTTGGGTCACACAGGAAGCAGCAACACTTCACCAGCAACAATAAACCTTTCCTTGTTGGTGACCTGCTCTCCTGTTTTTGAGTTTCTGTGCTACCACAGGCCTTGCAGAACAGGTTCCCCGTGGGCAAGGCCAAGGTACAGCCAGTTGTCAGGCTGGTGGCTGCCACCACAGCCCACGCCGTGGCTCGTGGGGAGGCACTGATGTGTGCTGCTGATGCTGCTCTCTGCCAGCATGTGCTACTGGGCTGGCCAGGACCTGGCAGCCGCGGCTTGCCTCCCTGGGACTGCCCTTCCATAACAAGGGCCCTTCTCCTCATCTGTTAGCAGCTGCCATATCACAACCGAGTTGCATGGACAGGCATGATGGCAAATGCTGTCACAGACACCAGAGCTCAGTTTGCAAAAGCTACGGAAGACTATTTTTATGGGAGCGCTGAGGTCTTTTGTGGTGGGATTCATCTCTCCTGACTTTCTGTTGTCAAAACCTGTCTAGCCTTCTTTCACGGACATATCGGGAGTTCATTTCATCTCATACCTAAAGTAAGTATCTAAAACAGACCAGACAACTCGCACCTTTGGAAATGCTTGTTTTTTCCTCCTCTGACTATAAAGATTAAACTGATTGAGTGGCTCATCTGGAAGTGTCTGCACTGAATCCATGCAGTGCTGCCTCGTAAGTGGATCTTACCACCCGTGTGTGACAATCTCAGGAAGTGTCATACCCTCTATAGATATTGTATTCTTTGTATTCAACTTTAAAATACACTTATCGAAGTGCTGATGGGTTTTTTCTGGGTGTCTCATTTTGAGAACTGTGCCTCCTCTCCTAATAGACAATGCAGTTACCTTTCCAACAGACTTCTGTTACGCCACCTGGTTGCAGGCTGACAGCCTGCAATGGTAAATAGGGGACCCATTGCTGATGTTCATGTATGTTTTTCCCCAAAATTTGCAATATCATCACAGTTAAAAGCAGTCCAAATCCAGGTTGTAGTATATGTAAATTTGAAATTATCAGATGAAGCAAATTCTGATTTATTCAGTGATATTCTGGTGAATGAATCTAAGAATTTTAAAGATTTAAAAAAAATTTAAGGCATTCAAAGATAACTAGAAATGAGCTGCGTTTTGATTTGCTCACTGAGTATCTGGTGACAGCATAGAGTCCCACTGGCAAAATAGAAAAATTGAAACTTTAAATAAAGACCATAATAAATCAATAAATATATAATCATCACAGTAAACTTTGTAAAATTCTATCAAGCAAAATCCAACAGCAAGTGTGAATATGGCGGATAAAATGAATGTCTGCAGTTAACTACCAAGCTTCAGGGGAAAGTGAGAACTTGCATATTTATGGACTTAGCAAGTTTACTATTTCTTTGAGCTTTCATGACTAAATAATACATTTCCCTGTATTTCACTGAGTTAATTTAATCTTTAGCAAATCTCTTAATGTATTTTTATACAGAAAACGTTAATCAAGGCTTTTCATAAAAACATTGTCAAAGTTTGTATTTCAGGAGTTTACCTTTCGCTGGAAAAAAAGGGGATGGTGGAACAATGCTTTTTCCTTCCAGAGTTCCTGAAGTAATTGGAGTAATAAAACTCTTTTTTTTGTATGTTTATAAATCACTAGAATACTCCTTTAATTAGATGTGAATCTGATTTTGTAATTCAAGTTTCTGCAAAAATGAGCATTGTGCTGTTACATGCAACCAGAAGACCAAAACCTGTGTCTTGAGACTGTTGAAAATGCCTGGAATGAATTCTGGGTCAGAATCTTTCCTTGTGCTGGCGAGTTCTGCTCTAGAGGAGACATGGATTAGGTGGGTTTGCACTCTATATGTGCCCTGTTGGACATGAGAGCTGATTTTCTACTTGTGGTTGGTTAGGATGTGAGAGCTGGGCTAGCTGTGGGTAATACGCTCGCTCTTTTTGTTTAGCCAGCCTGTAGTCAGATTGGAGGGGTAGCTGTGTCATCCCACATCTCCTATTGGCACCTGCAGGAACTGCTTGTGGTTGTGTTTAATAATCCTGATTTATAATAGGCAGGGAATTTGACGGGAGGCTGTGATTTCCTGAGAGCATCCACTTCTCTTTAGGTCTCCACAAGGGTAGTCCTCTTGCACCTCTGCATTAGGATTATGATACAGAGGGCCCATATCAAAAACTGGCAGATGTCAATATGCACTTCATGCCCTTTGAGGAGCTAAGTCATCCCTTAGAATGTCTGCTGACCCTCATCAAAGGCACCAAGAAGTGCAAATTACTTGAGGTTGCAGGTAAGACTCTTGGAAAAACTGAGCCTGCTCTCTCAGGGCTCTTGTACATAAGCCGAGCTACTCCATGGCTGTTGGGTGGATGGTAGGAAGTCCCCTCTGGAGAGGTGTTTAAAGCAGCTTTAGTAGACTTTAGGAAAGAAGAAAAAAAAAAAAGAGTGAAGAAAACAAGTTGTTCCTCCCAGGAGAGGCTGGCACCACTAGCATGCTGGCAGGTAGGCTGCCAAAGTAATGACAACACGAGAAACCTGCCTTCTTTTGCAAAGCTTTTGTATCAGTGATTGTGGGAAAGTTTTGCAATCACCGTAAGAAGGAAATCCAAGGTTTAAAAAAAATGCAGTGGAGTGCTCCACTTCTTGGAATAGGCAGCGCTTTTGCTGTGACGTTGTCCTGGCTTCAAGCCTGAAAGCCCTAGGACACGGGAAAGAAACAGCCTGATGCCGCAGTGACTCAAAGTAAGTTCTCTCTCTCTGCCGCTCGCTGTCTCCCCCCCACCCTCCCTTCCTGCTTCTTTCCATTTGTTTGTTTGTTTGTTTGTTTGTTTAATTGTTAGGTGCTAGTGCAGGACAGACTAGGCTTTTTGTACGTCTCAGTGGCACTAAACTTGAAAGAGATTATGTAAAGTGCAAAGGTACAATTCTGCAGATTAGATTTTTTTTTTTTTTAAAAGGATAACCACTGTGGACAGTGGGATGTTTTATCCCTCCATATAAAAACTATTCATGACCATTAATTAATTTTTAAAAATTGTCATAAATTAAATCTTGTATTATTTTTCTTGCTTAATTTAATTTTAAATTCCACCGGTGTCAATGATTCACTGGTTTGCCAACGTTCAGATTTTTATGGAGTGGTTATGGAAAACGTTATTGTTTCATTAGGCATAAGAGAAGTGTTTATACAAGTTAACATTTTCTATAAGTTTAAGGTAGATTATTAGGCTGGCAGCATAACATTAAACATTGTGAAAAGAAAACCATGTCACTGATTCAAATACTGTTTATTTAACTGAGTCAGATGTTTCATGAAGTTAATCATCAGCAAAATACAAACCAATAAAGAATTTGCTTTAGAGAACTCTGTCTTTCAGCTCCCATCCTGTAAAGATTGGGGTAAATCTGAATTCACCATACTTCAATTATCTATAACTTCTTTATTCAATGTTTTTTCATTTGTGAGCTGCTGAAGATGGTCTAAGGAAGGTTAGGTACCTTTAGAAATTTCATATGTAAATCACTGAAATATACATGTGTTTGCTTTTCGTAGTCACTTTTGGTTGGTCCTACTGGAGTAGGATTTGGAACTAAAAACTACAAAATTTAAGTCAGAGTGCTTATGAGGCTTTATATCTCTTTATTAGACATTAGTGCCTATTCACAATCATTAGGAATAACTTCCGGGGGGCTGTTGGGTTGCTAAGAGAGTGTTGCCCTTTCTGGGCATGAGTGGACATTTCTCAGAGAGTCCAGATTGCTCCTGGGCATCTTGCTTGGGAGAACTGAGCTCTCCAGACGAACAGAGCGACCTTGGCGGATTAGCCTGTGACCCTGCCACAGCCCCCGCTGCCAAAAATCCCTCACAACTCTTATATGGCCTCCACTCATGGCTCAGCTGGCCTCTGGGTCCTGCAATAGGGTAACTTTGAGAAGTTCCCAGAGGAATTAAACGAAGTGGGATTTCTAAGATCCTACTGTCTTGGGGGCCAATTTATTGACCTACGTTCCTCTATATTCCTCTAATACATGTGTCAATGTATATTGGAACTAACTGATTTCAGTACTACTGCACCAGTTTTCCAACAGAGGAACTTGGCAATAGCTCTTTTCGCCTTGTTATCATTCCAGATCTCTCTGTATTAGCTGGTTTCCCCTCATCAGCTTAATGTACATCAACCAACATAGCTAAGATGACTACTTGTATCAGAGACAATTTTTAAATGGAAAACTTTGGCAGTGTCATTAAAATAGCTACATTTATCATCTGTCTTGCAGGAACTTGTGGGGACTTGTGGACTTAAAGAATGTCATTATTAGTTTCTTTTAATTAGTGCCCTCTTTTTCCCTAATACATCTTTACCTACCATATCTTTTAGCCTATTTTCTCCTCAGTTGTCATTTGTGGTCTGATTCTACAAACATTTATCCAATAAATAACTCTACTCATAGGAATGTTGACAGAATGGTTCAGTATTTCTGCAAATTCATAGATTACACAGTTAGAGAAAATCCTCATGAATATAACATAATATCAGGACCATACTGGATCATACCAAAGGTCCATTTATCCAGGAACAGTGATCAAAACCAGATACTTAAAAGAGAATATAAGAATTGGTTCAAGCATGGTGAAGATTTTTCTCTGACATACTCTCCTAGCCTCCAGCTGCCTAGGGACTTCCCTTCTCTACAAAGATTTCTAAAAACTGTCATCAAGTTGTCTCTAAATTTTCTTTCTATCCAAGAAGGTCCTGAAGTCTTTTAGAAAGCAGATTTCACAAAGCAGGTGCACCAATCCTTAATTCATTACAATGACACTTTGAACACTCTTTAACCTCCTTCCTGAGAAAAGTTGTCCATGTGTAGACGTCTCAAGTAGTGTCTCACCATCTAGTACATCTGAAAAACATTGGAACCTTTATTCTTATGCAAATAATAGTTAATCATAGTGATATTTTCCAAACAGGAACACCTCCATATCAGATCTGGAGGAGGAAAACCATGGACAAACAAATCACTGCTGGCCAACTTAAAGACAAGTCACTCTTCCGGGACAGCGACAGCAGCGCAGTTCCTGCCAAAAGCATGTGCCATACTTGTTCAAAGCTAAAGGTATGAAGAGGAGCCCTCACCACATATTTTCTCTGGAATACTGAAAATGACAATTTGAAGTTCTATCAAAATTCAGTTAGTTCTGTATGACACTGTTTGACACTACAAGTGTTGGAAACAATGCTCTATGTTGTGATTTGAAGCACATAGAAGTCAATAAATGTGTTCAGCAGTTAAAAAAAAGAGGCCATATTTTACTAAGGAATCATTTAGTGGTATGCTGTAGTCATAGTGGTAGTTGCAGCTATTCCTTTTTATTCATGTTTTTTAGAACAGGAGAAGTAGGAGTAATAATACATGCCATAATAATAGTACCAATAATGAAAAACTTAATGCTGCAAGTTTTCCCTAAGGAAGGAAACAGCTAAAACAGTATGTGGTAGAAAGGTAGAAGGTGTACACGGTCAATGTCAACTTCTTTTTCTTTGCAGTAGAAGAGGCTTTAGAGGCCATCCTGAAAGAGAAAGAAAAAATCTTCTGGTTTAATGAAAACAATAGGAAGAATCTCTTCACAAAGAATTAGAAAGCAAAGCATTTGACTTTTGTGTTTCTTGAGTAGGTTGCTCAGGCATCCAGCCATGAAGAAAAAAATATTTCTTTGCAAACTCAATTATTTTCTCTCTTCAGATATTTCTTGGAGCTCTAGCTTTTTCCTTTTTTGCCAAAGGATTGTCTGGAAGCTACATGAAGAGCATGTCCAGTCAAATTGAAAGGAGATTTGAAATCTCATCATCAATTGTTGGCATTATTGATGGCAGCTTTGAGATAGGTGTGTGTACTTTCTTTGAAAGTGGATGAATACTGCTTCTTAATACATTTTTCTCCTAAGAAAAATCTCTTTTTGTAATCTTACTGGTTCTCTTTCCTGTTGATGCAGGTAACTTAATGGTAATGGTGTTGGTGAGCTACCTTGGACCAAGAGTTCATCGACCAAAAATAATTGCTGTTGGATGTCTCATCATGTCCTTAGGAGCATTTTTGTCAGTGATGCCTCAGTTCCTAATGGGACGGTAAATATGGAGAGTTTTCACATTGTGCACTAATTGAACTTGACCATATGAAGTGTTTTTTAATCATACACCTGAGTTAAAAGCTTGACAATAGTAGTTTAACTCTCCAGATAACAGGAAGGTTTTAATAGGTGGATTTTTTAGTATTGACTTTCTGATTTCCTCTCTGAAAGCTTACTTCTTTCTACAGGTAAGAGAGAAATCTCAGTTTTCTATAGAACTTATACATGATTAAAGATAAAGTGGGTTGAATCCTTCACCTGGGATGGATATATATAGATATGCATTTTTTTAGCTGTTCTTTTTTTTATACTTAAGTGAACTGTAATGAGATCTTGATGGAAGAGGTTTCTTTCTCCATGGCGGCTATTCGTACTAAGCTCTTTAAAATTATGAAGATTTGTATCCATCTCCACTGAACTCAAGGAGAGTTAAATATCTAAATACATCTTTGCATCTAAGCTTCAGTGCTTACATAGTTGTCAGAAGAAGTTCATACCTCACCAATCCTTCAGTGTCCTTACTGAATAGTAGTTGAAAATACACCCCCCCCCGTCCCTCAAAAATTAAAATCTATTTGTGCATCTTCTTTAGTTCCAAGACCAATACCTTTGCTAAGGAGGGTATGGAAAGAAAAAATTCTATCTGGGGATCATGGTACAGAAAGCAGCCACAGTCGCTATTCTGCCTGGGAACCTGCACTGCAGGGGACAACACAGGCCTGAAGCAGAGCTATGGAAATCTCTGATTTAACCCAAAGTCACAGCCAAGTTCTGAAGGTTACCCATTCTCCACAACACTGAGCAAAACTCAGTGGCTGCGGGGACCTCACTGTCATTCATCACAATATTAAAGATTACCACTTGATTGCACACACAGAGGGAATATCTGCTCTCCATTTATCCCAATGTAGCATAAACGTACCCAAGCTGGCTTCAGTTCACTTAGCAGCTTTGCTGTAGTAGCTGGCTGCCTAAATACAGACAAACTGGCACATGTGTTTTGCAGCCTGTGTTAATCTCTTTATAGACACAGACTATTATATATAGACACTACTACTAGATCCTTAGCTAGCACAGAAATCTGTTACACATCTGTCACATAGGTAAGAAACTGATGCCAGTATGGAAAAACATCAGCACTCTTGCATGTAGGCAGATGTGGCTGGGCTCTGCCTCTGTCCTTCAGTCTAAAGAATGATCTTTTAAGCCCTGGAAGCAGCTTTTTTTGCTCTTTAGCCTAAGAAAATATTGGAGTTAGAATGGTCAGAGCATTTTGGAAAAGGTATGAAGATGCCTCTTTTTTTTTTTAAGCAAAAGCATTGGAACTGGGTTGCCCCTCTGCTTTGCTTGCATGTTACAGGAATAAATATGTATGGACACAAGGCTCATACACACTTCCTGCAAAGCAGAGTCTTTCATGTGTCAGTTGTATTTTACATGGTTGTTTTGCAGTTATAATTATGAAAGAATCACTGTTACTGTGGACAACTCCTCTACAAGTGTATCAGCTTGCTCCCCAGCATTGTCTGAGGGCCAGCCAGTCACAGATGCTACAGAAACACCCAGCACAGTGAAAGATTTCGGTAAGCAAAAGCTCTGATGCTGGGTTCCCTTCTTCTGCTTATCCCCATTTTATACACCCTCTTTTACTGTAAAGCAGTAAACCCCCTGTTAGAAACTATGACATATAAAGCCCCACTCTATAATGGTTGTAAAAAAAATGCATTTTATGTTATTTTTCTGTTGCAGTAAAGTATTGTCAGAATTATGTTCACAGAAATGTAAATGTTTATGGCCTGCAGGATGTGAGAAAACGACAAATTCCTATCTGTGGCTCTTTGTGTTGATGGGGAACCTTTTACGTGGAATTGGGGAAGCACCAGTTATGCCACTGGGGGTTTCATATATTGATGATTTTTCTAAAGAAGAAAATTCAGCATTTTACATAGGTAATATGCAAATAAGTGAATTTTATGCTAAACTTTCTTTTCTTTAACATTTCCGTAGCCAAGCAAATACTCACCAAAAAAAATTCTATCTGCTCTATTCTGGATACTTTTTGAGTTGTACAGAGACAAAAAAGCAATGCAAAAGAGTTCTCATTTTTTAAGGATATTTACCACATGTTCCTTTTGCTTTCCCCAAGTGGCTTCTGCTACATGTGCCAGTTTTCTCTGTGATGAAGAGAAGCATAATCAAATACTAATTTCTCCAAAATATCTGTCTTATCTGGCATATCATCTGCAGTATCACAGCTTCAGAGGATAAAATTCTTCGTAATCACTGTTTCACAGAGGAGAGAATGATCCTTAATGTAAGGATCAGTAATGTAATCACAGTAATGCAAACATGTTTCAGAAGCTTTTACCTGACTTTTTGAATTTTACGTGCAGCACACTTCCTGATTAAAGCTTTTTAAAGTCACTAGTTACTGAAGGAAAAACCAAACCCTTGCCAGGGTGTTGTAACAAATCCCTTCTAACTGGGTTTTTGTTATTGTTGTTGTTTTGATGGAAGATAGTCTATTGCCCAAGACAGAAAGACTTACACCCAGGTGAATTAATTTATTGCCAAACTTACTTATTAGCATGGAGTGTTTGTGTGGCTGAGGGAGGTCAAAACTACTGCCTGAAGTTGAACTGGTCATAAAGACACAGTTCCAGGGAGAGCTCAGTGTGTAATGCCACAGGGTAAGGCCATTGCAAATGTCTTCATTTGGGGATGAGGAAATCTGCAGGTTGAAGAAAATGGAAGGATTTTGAAGGGAGCTGACAAAAACAAAAGTTCCACTCAGCAGTTATCCAAAATATTGGTAATTGCCTCTGAGCTTCTGATCAACGGTATTTTAAAAAGTTCAGCTGAAATTTTTTCTTGCCAGAATCTGATCTGGGAGAGATTGCAACAGGTTGGGGACTATTGAGGAAGTAAGACTGAAAATATAAAGTAAACACAGATAACAGTATGGATTCAACCAAAATGAAAATTTTTTTGGGACATGCAAGTGAAATAAAGTATTTAGTTTACAGGGTATTAAAATACTTCATTTTAACATTCTGAATAGCAATTTTCAGTCCCTTATTCAATTTTGATGGATTGACCCAATTTGCAAAAAAAATGAGTGTTCAAATAGTCTTTTCCATAGAGCTGAAATTCCTTTTCTTGACCAACTTTAATTCTTTTCTATATGTGATTTTTTTATCAGTTGACTGAATCAATTTATGATCAGTATTTTTGTAAAATACAAAAAAAAAATTGTCCTATAGTAAAAAAAAAGTAAGCCAAGCCTTGCTGATGAATTTTGGGCATTGATCTGGTTATTTGACCCTGAGCAAGAAGTTTCGCCTTCCTCTGTCTCCTTTTTCTCATGCCCTTAGATGTTTTGTTGAGTAAGAACATAAGTTATTTTGAGGCAGAGACAGCTTTTCATTAAGTATCAGTAGAATATGTCATTAAGTGTCAATAGCATGCATTAAAATCTTTTTAACAGAGTTGTAGTGCAAATGCTAATTGACAGCAATAAAACCAGAGTTGCCACAGGAAGGAACAGAAAAGGAAAAATTAGTGTTTTTGTTAATCTGTCTTACAGAATTTAGTAGAGGATGGTATCTTTCCTGTGGAATTCTGTGAGACAGGAAATTGATTTTTTTTTCCGGGAAATTCCATAGTTTTCAGACAGATTTTTACAGAACCTTTTTAATTGATGTAGTTCTACCAGGCCATCAACGTGTTCCTGAGGTGATACAATGCACTGTATACCACATACAGTCCTGAAAGCTCTTCTGTGTAGGGTCACTACTTAGTATGACTGTAAGGTATAATGACCTGACCCTCTGTGTCTACATGCAATTGGCATTTGTCAAGAGACAGGAATATCAGGATCTCAGTGGTTTGCTTTGTTCTGAGAGGGGCCTTTGGTGGGATGACCTTTGAGGCCAACTGCTCTGACTGAGAGGTTATTTCAAAAACACCCCTCCACACTAAGTGCCTAATTTATTCAGGTATTTTATGATCTTCAATGTTTCACTTCTGGTTTTGTGCCTATAGAAGAGTTGCCAACATACACATGAAGATTTCACCTATACTATAAGCTTTCAGTAAGCAATTTTTAAAATGAATTTCTGATTTTATTTGAAACTGGACGGTGACGTGGTTAATTAATGGCAGTAGCCATCAGACTTATCATGTAAGAGGAATAACATACAATTATTTAATGAGGAGTATTTCACTTCCATGGATTTCTCACCAAAGCAGAGGCTTTGAATGAATGAAATTTCATAACTGTGTTGAGCAGTAGCACATAATCTTGTATCTATTGAACCCATCGCTTTAACAGAAACATATCTGAGGCCAGTTTATGTTGTAAATTTTAATACCTGTTACATGCTAAATTACTTATTAATACAAGGGGTTGGCTGAACTATGTGAATATGCAGCAGCTGATCAACAGATAAGGCTTCATGACTTACTGTTTGTGGTTTAGTCTGTTTATGAATTACAAAGAATAAATATTACAAAGGAAAAATATGTTAAGAAAATATCACAGTGAACTTGGTTTTGTTTTATCACAATACAAGCATATTTTCTTAGTGATATTATTCTTGAATTTAAAGGGTATGCAAGTGTGAAATTTAATTTAAAAACTATGCATATGCAAAATTATTGCACATATGCATCTTAGCTTATCTGATAGCTTGTGTTATCTTAAAGAAATATACTGCATACAAGATACAAAGCCATTGGTATGGGTGTGCTGGTTTTTATCTGTTTATTTTAGAAATCTGCCACAGAGTATTTGAACTTTGGACATGAGCTTGCATAGTTCTGAGTAGTAAGTTCTGCTTTAGACTCACTGATAAATAGACATAAAGACCTAATTCGTGGCTTCTAGTGTCAAAATCCTGACTCTGCAGAAGTCAGTCATTTTAGAAGCATCAGGATTTAGTCTAAAAGGCCAGATCTTCCAGTGAAGTAAAATGAGAGAACTAAATGAAAGCAATATGTAATTGGAGCAATGAAGCAAAGATGAAAAATCGTATGGTTAAATTATGCTGTAAGAATTTGTTACAGAAGTCCTTGATCATGAGCTGAGCAATCAGTATATTCAGAAGAGAGTTTGCAAAACCAACAGAAGAAAAATCTCTGCAGTAGAACAACATAGTAGGATTTACAGAGCATAGTGCCAAATGTTCTTGCCATGGGGCAAGAACTGACAGGCACTTGGTGAAGAATTCCTTTTTTTCTAATAGAATTAAGCCTTCTGCAACTTCAAACAGCTCCCAGGTGGCAGTTCCATGCTAGAATTCAGAAATCCAAATCACTGAACTTTTTTTGAAGCTGTTACCCCCTCACAACTAAACATCAACAGATCAACACAAGTGGCAAGGGAATATGAGGACCTATTCTTGAATTATTTTGAAGATATTTTTATTTTATGTTGATTACCAGCAGTGGTCACCAAAATCCAATTGTGCTGTATTTACATACACAGTCAGTAAAATGCAGTCCTAGCTTTCTAGGTTTCTGCTAGCCTTCACAGCTTATTCATTTGCTCCTAGGGGCAGCCCACCTCCTTCCGATACCATGTTATCTCTTTTGTAAGCAGAGACAGACCAGGAAATGGAAGCCCCAGTGAGGCCAGTAGCAAAACTGAAAGCTTCTTTTAAAGAGGTCATTATTTGATCACCAGATTTCTTGATTTTTTCTTTTTAACAGTTGCATAAGTACGTATTAACACAACAGCTGATTTGCTCATTCTGATGCTGAATGAATCAACAAGGATTCTGTCTAATGAACTTTGATCACACACAGGGACACTTATACTCCCTGTAGCCTGCTGAAAATATTCTCAGGGTCCTGTACCTAATTCCATGTCCACACAGTTTTATTGTCCATGTCATCCTAATGTGACTCCAAACTGCAAAGATGTGCCTTCTTAAATGCGCATCATCAGATCAACTATTGCTACTTAAAATTAAACTAGGGACCTGAACACATAGTATAGGGAAATGTCCTGACTTCTACAATCACAGTACATCGTGGAAGCTGTAAATAGAGTTGCAAGTAGACTTACGATACCTCCAACAGGCCTGGAGTTGTATGTTCATTAGTTAACCACCACAAGCTGAACAATGTAACTACAAAAATCTGAGAATTAGGGAGGAGGAGGGGTAAAAATCATTGCAATGTTGTTCTCTTTCTTCCTATTCCTTCCATGACACCAATCTTGCCAATGAAATGCATGCAGGGGTCCACGTGAGACCGCGCTCATTTCAGCAAAGCCCTGTGCAGGTGAAGGAGCCCGCTTTCAACATCGCAGCTAGCACGTTGGCAGCCTATGGCTTATGTTCTTGCTGTGCAGAAGATTCCCAATAGACATCCCCTAATAGCGTAATGGCCTCTCCTGTCTCCTCCTTCCTCTCTCCTTTCCTTGCCCTCAGAGAAGAAGGGGTGCTTGTCAGAGCAGCATTTTGCTCACTCTCCTGTGCTGCCTCCCTTCTCTTACAGGCCTGGTGAGATCCTCGGGCATGTTTGGGCCAACCCTGGGCTTCCTGCTTGGATCTTTCTGTGCCAGCCTCTGGGTTGACATTGGCATTGTGGATATCGGTAAGAGACCGTGTGGTGGTGCATTAACTGAGAAGATGGCTGTATATAGGAACATGCATGTCAAGAAGCACCTTCCCAGCTTACTACTCCAAAAAGGGGGGCTCTCTATAGAGTTCTTCTTACTCGAAATCTGGTGTTATTTACATTTTAATATCCACAGTGTTGTAGTGTGACTGGAATAGCCCTTGATGCAAGACCCCTACCCCCACTGCTGAAAAATTTTGCACCCCTTTTTATGCTTGTGCATGCACTTATTACACCCTTGCTGCGCAGCTGAGAACAAATGAGCAAATGAAAAGCCATCCCCACGTTGAGGGAACAGTGAAAGGCCTTTGCTCATGGACACTTTCAACACTTGGCAAAACTTACGTTCTCTTAAAAAGCGTGCAGCAAAGATTCATATGAAAACTCATTTCATTGTACAAATTGCTTTCAAATCTAATCCCAGGGAAAGTCTGAGGAACTTCAAGGAAAAACTGTTGAGTTTGGGGATGGAAGAAGGAGGGGACAGTGGGAAATTGAGAAAGAGAAGTTCTTTTTGGGTGGTGAAGGACCCTCTTGCTGTCATTGCCGCAGGAAGTGTTGGAAGATTGTGGCAAGGAAATGCCACCATGGGTCTAGATGGAGACATCTATTTTTGACTGCATGGGGCTGATTTGATACAAGCTGCATTTGAATTCTTCATATGAAACATAAATAATCTCTGTTCTGGTCTTTAAATAATATATATAAGGATACCTATAGTAAGTTTAATTGCTCTTCATATTTAATTTATTTTCCTGTCTTTCTGTATTTTATAGAGGTCATCAGCATAAATCCTAAGGATACCCGTTGGGTTGGTGCCTGGTGGCTTGGATTGCTTATCTGTGGAGCAGTCAACTTCATTGCTTCATTGCCTTTCTGGTTTCTGCCTTACTCCTTACCAAAAGAAGGAGAGAATGAAAATATGAAGATTAGTCACTTGCCTGTTCAAGGAAATCACTGTAAAATAGACCCCCCAGCTCAGCCACAGTTAAAGTTCTCAGAGGCAGTAAAAGGTGAAAGATTATTGCCCAAATGTTTGCATATGAATTCTCTCTCATGGGTTCATTCTGAGCTGAGCATGGATTTGCACAATCCTCAGCAAAATGCACATTTCTGCAGTTTCTGCAAAAATGCTCTCTTCAATTTGTAGTGTTATAATTACATGGTAATGGTGTGTTTCAGTCCTCTCCTTATGTCAGACAGCTGGGAAAAGCTTGTGCTGTTGCTTTGAGCACCAGAGATTCTCCGTTCAACATGATAGTTATCATATGATGTATTACAGCTATAATACTGTGATTATGAAGGAAGAGGGGGGAAAACATCCCATCCCTTGTTAATGACCAATCCACAGCTGGCAAGTTACTGTTTCGCTGAGGCCAACATATGGGAGGGAAACATGGGGCTAAGTACTACATTAGCTGTTGGAGGGATTTCACTGGATTCATAGCTCCTGTGTATGAGTTCAGTGATGCTAAATTAACCTTGTATAGGCAATATCAGACCCAACTACCCATTGCTGGACTCCCCCAAGTGTTTTATTCATATGTACGTATGCACGTGCACCCCTTAGTGGCTATGGCAGATGTGTTTTGAACTCTCATCTTTTAGGCACGTGTGCCAACAGTCAGGCTACAGGCTAAATGCAGGGTTTTGTCCTCATTTTAATTTCAGGGACTTGGATGCTCTTAATCAAAGGTCTCGGGAAAGGTTCCAGCCTTTTGCTGGGTCAGGTGTTCCCTTTCTCTGAATATCAGCCTCATGTGGGGCTCTTGAGTGGTTTGTGAAGGCTCCTGCTTTAGGCACCAAACTTTTCACTTGGTATGAGTCTTAATGCTCCTCTAGGGACGCTCTCCTGTACAGGCATTGAGAATCAGCGTTGCAAGCCTTAGTGCCTTTGATGAATAGTCCTATGTCACACACAAGATAATCTAGGATTTCTGATCCCCAGTTCAGCACCCACTCTGCCATTCAGCCTTGCTGCGCCTGTAAGTCATGTGTTGGTAATGAGGAAAACTCTGTTTTCCTCAAGCATATGTTTTGATTGGCAAAGAATTATAACGTGCAATACAGCCTGTAATTAAATCAAAGTTAGTTTTATTATCTAAAGGATGTCAAAACAACTCTCCTCTGTGTTTAGCAGGGTGTACAGCATAAACCTCTCCATTGCAGATTTCTTCCCAGCTCTGAAGAAGCTGTTTGGAAATCCAGTTTTCCTGGTGTACATCTTCCTCACTATTCTGCAGTACAATTCTCTTGTTGGTTTGATAACCTATGAGACAAAGTTTATGGAGCAGCAATTTAATGTATCAGTGTCAAGAGCCATCTTTCTAATTGGTAGGTGCCTGTCCTTTTAAATTCCAGTTTCAAAAAGGAAGCTTTTCTTTGTTATTTTGTCTTCCTTTTTGGGAGGAACTCCTGTGAACTTTTTTGGTTAAAAACCAGTATGTAGTGGTTTATTAATGTTCCTACGGTATTTTGAAAATGGAAGTTAATTTTAGTGTTAATTTGCTTAGTGTTCCTAATTTAGTGAGGTAGACGATTATTAGAACTGGGTGATTTCTTTTTTGGCTGAAGTTTTTTTCAGAGTGAGATTTGGGTTATGAATGTGTCTGTTTTCATGAACAAAAACACACATAAACTGCAACTAAGTAACAACTGAAAGAAAAAAACATTTAATTTAGAAAACGTCTAATGAAATATGTGATTTTCCTTTTCAGAATAACATCTTGGTATAAATGTTCTTCCATTTTGATTACAAATACAAATTTTATAAGCAATAAGAAACCAAAATGTAAAATTGTGAATCATTTCATTCAGCTCAAAACTCTTTTTCTATTTGCCAGTTCTGTCAAAAATAAGTTCTTTATAGTGTTCTACAAAAAAAGAATGCTGAAATTATATTGATCTTACAGTGCATAATATTGTCTCATAACCTGGCCAGAAAACCGGGGTATTTGAGGTCATTGTAGAATTGATCTTCCATTACTTTAATCTGAAGGCACCCTGCTTTGCTGCAGGTCAGGTACAAATGTGGGAAGAACTTTCTTTTTCCTATCTTTTTTTTGGATGCAGGGACAGTTTTACAAAAACATCACCATAAAAAACAACCAACCAAAAAAAAAAAACCACAGAGAAAGGCAAATCCCTCACAATAAAACCTTGTAAAAGCTCTTTATTTAGCATGTAAATATTAGGGCTGGAGTTTGTGAAATACTGAACAGATTAAATCTAAATGCAAATCTTTCCATGATTCACTCTCAGAGTAAAATGGAATCCAATGCAAAACCAGACGCTGCTTCCTTTCATCTTCCGTTTTGGAGATTTTTTTTTTTTTGGTAACATTCAGAAAGTTTCATGTTTTATTTTAGATTAAGAAGTGCCCATGAGCTAAGACATTTATCTCACTCACTCCAGTTTCTAACAGGCACTTGTATAGCTTTTATTATATCAGTATACATACGTAAAAAGGTAAGGAATACTGAGGAACTAAGCTTTTTAAAGTCATAACATGATTTGAAAGAAAATGAGGAAGTAAACAAAATTACTTTAAGGTAATAAAAAGTCTTAGAACCTTGAAGGATCAGTCCAAAAATAGGTCAGCATCTGATATTTTGGAAACTACTAGAACCAGATATTTATTCTGAAAAGGTCAATGTAAGTGAGAGAAGTTAACATTTTTATTACCTTCTATTTGCAGGTGTGATACTTTTACCCGTCACAATCCTGGGGATGTTTCTAGGAGGCTTTTTGATCAAGAAATTCAAACTTCACATAACTGAAATGACAAAGTTCGCATGCATCACCTTTATAGTAGCATATCTGTTAAATCTCTTGTACTTTACGTGCAGTTGTGAGGTGCTCCAGGTGGCTGGTTTGACAGCGCCCTACTCTGGGTTTGTATCCCCTTGGGTTTGTGTTGATTGTGTCATTTGTCATGGTTGCTTCCTGACCTGTGCAGAACATGATGCACACATGTGTATTCTTCTACTCGCACAAACTAATCTGGGTTTGAAATCTCCTCTGGGCTACAAACCACCTACTCTAGAAAACATTTCTGAAAAACATTTCTAGAAAACGTTCTGAAACGTATCTTTGTTGATTTAGTGTAGCATATTGCTATATCTTTTTGCATTAAAAAAATGTGTCTGATTAAAGAGAACAAATTTTTGTTGAAGTTGACCTGTATTAGGTCATCTGCTAGTGTCAATCAGTGTGGTTTCAGCTAGAGTGGAGCCACTATGATTATATCATTTTACCTCTCTCTTGGTGGTGATACACATGAGAAAATCCTAGATTTTGAGATAGACTTGTCAGGCTGAAATGATACCTAGTGTTGAGGATGGGCAGAATATCCCGATTTTGGTTTTCAAACTTCATTTAAATGGGACATTTCTTTTTCTAAATTGTTTATTGCTGGATATTGACAATATACCTCTATAGTCTGGCAAATCCTAATTAAGATGAAATCTATCACAGGCAAATAAATATTTTATATTCTATTTCAATTTAAATTCAATTTTAATTTAAAGCCAGTCTTCTCCTACCATGTAGGGGGCAGGATGTAAAAAAAATGTTGGAAGTGGCTTCCCCATAGTGCCCCAATGGCTTTGCACTAGAAGGGACCATCCTCTAGATCAGTAGTTACCAACCTGCATGGGGAGTTACCAGCCTCCCTTGGTATTTGGAGCTGCTGACCTGCTTGCATCCATTTTCTCAGCTGGGAGGTAGAAAGTGGTCATGTCAGGAGTGTGTGCTGCCCAAACAGATGTTTTCCCCCTCCCTTACCAGGACCATGGTCATGCTTTCTTGAGAACATTTTGCTGACTCTAGCAGCCTGCCACAATTGCCTATTGTTTAAATTTAGCTCTGTCTGGTCCAACAAATTTCAAGGGATTTTAAAGGATTAAACTGAATCCAGCAGGGCTTGCTAGATTTTCAGTTGAGACAGAAACTCAGTCCTGTGTATTTGAAACTGAGTCTATGTTCAGGGAAATATTGAAGTGGTCTTGGCAAACCTGACACCCAGTTCATCTTTGAGGTTAGTTACATAAAAAATGTCAGACGTTCATGCAGTGGAGATAACTGGTTGAGTTCAACATCTGATACTGTAGAGTGAATTAAAAATAAGCAGAAACATCAAGACAGCAAATACAGAAAGAGCAATTACAGTTTCTCCAGGAGAACAGAGACACGCGCTAGGATTGTTCTGGTTAAGCAACTCACATACTGTTTTACCCACTTAATAATTTGTGGTATGAAGACAAGCAACAGCCTAACGAGGGCTAAACCCCCCAGTTACTTTCCCTCCTGAAAGACTTAGGAGAAATGTAGCCCCCTTGAGGTAAGGAGGAAGAAAAGGCAAATTTTGAACACTTTTTCCTTTATATTGTGAGTGACTTCAAAGCAGGGGTGATTTGTAGATGGTGGACTCCTAACACTTTCTGGAAATTGAGCCCTGCTACCATGTCCTCAGAGTCACTGGCCACTTTTTAAATTCTCAATTCTAGTTGTCATCCACTTAGTTTAACTCCTTGGAGCCTGATTTTGATGTTTCTTACAGAAATGTTGGTAAAAGTGGAAGCTATGAAAGTCCATGATAATATACAACAAGAAATGAGATCTGATAAGAAATGGGGCTCAAGCCTGTCCCAGGTGCAGGGCTGCTGCTGCTGAATATGATTAGAGCTGAGACAGAAGCAGCACTTCTCACTCAGACTCATGCAACTTTCATTGCCACTAACTGCCTCTGATCCAGTGATAAAAATGTCAAAGACATCTTGCTGCTGTGGTTTTACACAGTTTAATATCGCCACTTCTAGCACCCAGATACGGTGTGATATCTGCTGCTAAGGAGAAGCATGACCAATCTACAGGTGATAAGAGATTCTAGGTGTGATTTTCTTTTTCTTGGGTAGAGCCTTCAAATGAAAAAGTAATACCAAATATTCCCTCCCAGCCAAGAATACCTAGTTTTCGAGTTGCATGCCTTTTCAGCAACAATCCATAAAAATGTTAAAGCTTGATGAAATATCTCAAGAGAGCTTTGGTTTAGCTGAAATTAGCTTAGTCTCCATATGACAACTTCACAGTCCATTGGATGGTAGCAGATACCTGTCCATGTTGATTGTTTCACTTTCTCCACTTTTTTCCTGCCTAATCCCTGATATTTTGTTTGACTATATAATTTGACTAAATAATTCTTCTATTTCTTTGTTTTTCTCCAGATTAAAGCATCTTTCCTCCCCCAAAAACAGCTTCATGGCCAGTTGCAATGCTGACTGCAGCTGCAAGCTGGATCAGTGGGACCCTGTATGTGGGGATAATGGGATCACTTACATGACAGCCTGCTTTGCGGGATGTAAATCATCAACCGGCATGGGAAAGAATATGGTAAATATATAGGTGGATAGATGATTATTTAGTAAGGCCTGCTGCAATAAGACAAGGGGTAATGGTTTTAAACTAAAAGAGGGTAGATACAGACTGGATATAAGGAAGACTTTTTTATGATGAGGGTGGTGAAACACTGGAACAGGTTGCCCAGAGAGGTGGTAGATGCCCCATCCCTGGAAACATTCCAGGTCAGGTTGGACAGGGCTCTGAGCAACCTGATCTAGTTGAAGATGTCCCTGCTCCCTGCATGGGGGTTGGACTAGATGACCTTTAAAGGTCCCTTCCAACCCGAACCATTCTATGATTCTATGATTATAGATATAGCTAGATTTGTCCTTCTATTAATTTTTTGGCTTTGTTATTAAGAAATCCTGTACACATAAATGTCCATTCTGTACAGTTTAACCTTGTAGTAGAAACTGAGTTAGTGCAAGGTTGCAGGGAGGGTTTTTAAAGCAGTTGGGGTGAGGTAAGTAAGCTATTCAGGAAAGACATGAAAACCTCAAACTCTTGAGTTACATTTTTTGAATGCTTTTATTTCAATTTTTTTTTGTAATTTATTTTCTTCCCAGCAAAATGACCATAAATTTGGCTTTAAGTTTCTCAGTAGATCTCTTACTGCACAGGTACAATGCAGTTAAGAGGGGCTTGCTTTGAAAGACCTTTACTAGTTGGGTTGTTATACTAGCAAAATTCCATGGTATCAACTCATGTGCAGCAGACCTGTACAAAATTGTGAGTGCTGGTTTCACAAGCTGTTACAGATGATACTGGAATTGCCTGCTTTCCTAAGCTGCCATAGCTCAGGAAAGCAAGTCATAACTCTAAATTGTACACCCAAGACGTCCCATAAATATACAGCTGGCCATTTTGTCCAGTGTATCAGCAGCAAAGCCATTTCCAGGACTTCAAGCAATCCTACCTGGGCAAGACCATTAAAAACAGTAGGTTTGCAGAAGTGTGTGCAAATGGTCATGTCTTCTGGCAGAAGCAGAATTGTCTTCATGTAACAATACTGAAAGAGACAGGCATCATTTTCAGGCTTATATCGATATATCCCAGCAATATTCTCCTGCTTCACTTCAGGGGAATCAGCTTTCAAAGGCATGTTTTGTGCTAACTTCAAAGGCTATGAAACAGCCCTCTCTCAATCCAGCACCAAATGCTCTTTTAGATACATAACGATAGATATGCATGATTGCATTGTTGGGTCCACATCTATATTTTTATTCGTCTTTTATTTGTCTACTTGATAGGATTCCTGAGCAGAATTGCTGGAAAACAGTTCACGTCTGAATTTTATAGCTTTGACCCATTTTAAGCATACACAGAGCACCTTCTGTCCTAGCAATGGCATGGCTGAAACTAGAGTCACAGTTGCTTTGTGTCACTGGAGCAGCTCAGAGTGGGCATACCAATGAACTTGGCCATCAGTTTGCAAAGGTGATTAGGGAGGTTCTTTCAGCATAAACAACAGCCTGCCTGTTATGGGGAGTGAAAAATCTAGATACTGAAATAGTTTTTGTGCCACTGAATTCTGATTAAAGAAATTCTCCTTCTCATCTTCTCCTTTCAGGTGTTTCACAATTGCAGCTGTGTGGAAGGACAAGTGCATGGACTTGGCAATTCCTCTGCAGTTCTGGGACAATGCCAAAGAGAAAGCTGTACCAAAGCATTTCCCTATTTTTTAGCATTACAGACTGCATGTGCATTTATTTTAGCCTTAGGAGGCACTCCTACATACATGATTATGTTTAGGTGAAATACTTTACCTTACTTGACCATAAAGCTTGGGGAAAGAGAAACAGAATATAGTATCTACTATTTCATTCCTATTGTGAGGAATGGCATGCTGATGACATTGGGGCCCTGAGTCTTTGCCTGTACTCTGAAATCCAGAGTAAATCTGTTCAGAGACACAGAAAAATGCCTGTCCACCAATTTAATTCTAAATAGGATTCTAATTTAAGGCTGAGTAGATACTTTGGTGATGAAATGGGTGGGCCATATCCTGATCCTGAATATTTGGTTTTCACTTCCAATGACAGGGATGTTTTTAACAGAGCAATGAACTTGAAATAAGATGCAGTGCTAAGCCAGATCCAAGGTGACTATGCTGTTCACATTACTTAGGAGAAAAACATTCACCTTTGTTAAGCCTTGCCTCAGAATGTTTTCTGTGTCATGAGAAGTCTGATACTCCCATTTTTTGTCAAGCTGTTATAAACAGAACTGTGTCAAAAGCAATAGTTTTTTTATTTTTATTTCTTCAGCTGTAAAGCAGTACTGCTATTTTATACTCAGAAGAAAAGACAGTGTTCTGTGCCTTTTGCATGGAAGCTTCTTTCCACTTGTGCTCATGGGTGAATTGCAGTCCTCAGTAGTTAGCATGCATGACTAGATAACTCACTTTGTTAAGCTGCTGATTCTTCTGAAGCATTTCTTTTTCTGTTTTTCTATATTCTTACCACATGCCTGGATTATGGACAAGGGTAACTTTGCTGGGCAAAGTTTTCCAAATGCTATATAATGTGTATAATGAAGAGCCTTTCATGTTAATGCTGAAAAGACAATATACTGACGTATAAGCTCCAGTTCAGGGAACAGGCTGGCCATAGCAAGTCTCCCTCCTGCCCCTGTGCCAGCTCAGTACTCCCCTCTGGTTTTGTGAATTCTTCCAGTTCATCTGATGGACATGGGCTGTTTCTCCACTGGTAGGAATGAGGTACTTTTGTAGCCAGTTAACTCATGTTTGCTGTCTCTCTCTAAAATGCGAGAGGCAGAGGTGGGTTTTACCTGCACGTAGCTAGCAAGGACTGCACACCCTTGTTCCTTCTGTTCACCATTGCACAGTACAGTTCCTTCTAAAGCAAGGAAGCTTCCTGGAGATTAACTTATGGACACGGAGTGCCTACTTTTAGTTGGTTCACTTTAATTTTCCCATGCACGCTCTCCCAAAAGTCTTTACAATCTGTTCTCCTTGGGTTCAAGATCAATTTTGGTAGATTTTCCCATTGATTTCAACGAGAGTTCATCCACTTAAGTCAACAGAAGGAGGCTCTACATCTGAACTTTAACTTTGGTGAATGTTTTCAATTAGGGTTTGAGTGGACTATGCTCGGTAAACCACAGTACTCTTGCAGATGTTCACAGAATGGCTATAGGTACATAAATCTTTTGTGCCCCAATACAATGTACTATTTTTGTTTCCTTTTTAGATCTGTTTCACCAGACCTGAAATCCTTTGCTGTTGGGATTGAAACTTTAGGTGGTAGAGTACTAGGTAATACTTCATTTCTTTGTGGGATTCAAGTAGGTAGTCAAAGAGACAGACCAAAGGTAGCCAGTGCAATGTCCTTGCTCCAGATGAGAACAGAAGAAATTTTCCAAAATTTTAATTTGTAAGCAGACTATGCATTTCAAAAGTTTCGGAGGAGCTTGCTACATGTTTCCTGGTATGTAATTACATATTATGATTATCTCTTCAGAATTTTTCTATGCAGGAAAGGAATCAGGCAAAGGAGGGAAACTGCATTGTACTCTTTTTTTTTAATTATTTTTTATTTGTGGACACAACTACCTGAGATGGATATCCTTAACACCAGTGCTCCCTGTTGCTGACCATTTTTCACTTAGAGCTACCATGTACCCTGCCTATTATTTTCTTTCTTGTGTTTATCTGCAGGAAATGATCGTTACAGTCTTCAGGCATGTACTCTGCCATGCCTCTGACAAACCTTGCCTTATCTTCACTTTCTTGCTGATTTTTGAGATCTCCTCCATGCAGACAAGCCCAAGTAGTCATTTGGATCTCTCTCCTAATCTCCATATTTTAGCTGAATGTTGCAGAAAGTCAATCTTGTGCCTTTATGAAACAGTTTTCTTCACAAAACTGCACATTATCCCTGAAACAGCTTACTGATTATATTAAAGCATTACGACTGTCTAAAAGGAATTCTTTTAGTACTACATAAGTAATACACTTATTACCTGGTTGGTTTTGAGCAAATGCTTAATTTCAGCCTTTTACACTCAGCTAACCATTTTTAATGAAACTGTTGTGTGATACCTGAATAGATCCATTAGTATACATAAATATTAACATGTCATGGCACGTAATTCCACACCAGGGACTGAAAAAGAAATGTTAGTTGTACTATTTCTTTAAACAACAGAAGTTATAATTCTAATAAAAATGCCATTAAAGTAGAATTACTAACATTTCCCTTGCTGACTATAATAATGATGCTATAATCTTCCATCCTTTCAACCCCTTTAGGTACTTGCTTAAATATTTTCACAAATCTTGGAATCTCAAAGCTGGAGCTGGATATTTAGTCCCATTTTATGCAGCCATGATTCAGAAACCCTGACATTAATTTCCTCATTTATTTACCATGACATTAAACGGTGAGATCTTCATGTCTGAGAGATCATGTAATAAGAATTTTCTTTGCAGGAGGACTCCCAGCCCCTATTTATTTTGGTGCTTTGATAGATGAGACCTGCTTGAAATGGGGGACAAAAAACTGCGGGGGATCTGGATCTTGTCGGGTATACGACACCAAAGCATTCAGGTAAGCGGAAATCTTTGGGAAGGGGTTGGGAATTTGGCTTCCGAGGCAGCTTTGGGCACCAAAGACCAAGGTATGCTTTGCCCATGACAATTGTCAATAGACTGATTAGGGTACTAAAACCACCAAAACTCCTTAATTTGACTAGGCCTTAATAGATCAAATAGGCCAAATAATTTTGATTCAATCTGACATGTGACATTGCAGTACACTGTCTTACATCACCAGAAGTAGTTCCTTTATTGAAGCCTTAGTGCACTGAATAACTCTGCGATGCTTTGTCTTTGTGGGAGACTGAAAAACCATGGAGTAGGTGTAGTACTGAAGACACTCTTCCTCATCCCTCATTTCTCTGCTTCTTAATGTATAAGACAGCTCACAAAATCCACTTGGAGAGGGGACCCAAATAACTGCTGGTGCATGGAGAACTGTGGTGAGGAGCCAGTGAGGGGCTGAGGGAAGGCTGGGACAACAGGCAAAGCCCCAGCTGGTGCAGCTCCTCCTGTCCCATCCCTAAAATATCATCTGCTGAATGGGAGAACTCTTCAGACAGGAGGTATTTCTGCTACGAGTATAGGACCTGATTAGAACCTGCCTGGGACTAAAACCCATGAGATTGTTTGCTTTCTGTTTGTGATTTTGAGACGTGGAGCAATACCTGGCTGAGAATAGATGGTTTTGCCAAAGTGTGTTTGACATCTTACCTGCTTCTGCTCAGAAGTGACAAGCTTTATTAATATAAACATATTTTGTCACCTTTTTTTCTAGAAATGTCTATCTTGGCCTCATTGCAGGACTACGGGCAGGATGCTGTCTCTTATACATAGTGCTCTTTGTTTTAATAATGAAACGCTTTAAACCGGATGGCAAAGAGATGTCAAATATTAAAAATACAGAAAGATCAACCAGCAAAGAACCAGCTACTGCCAACAAAAAAGACATTCTTCCTGGTGCAAGAACCTCAGAGGAGAGTGAGGAAACTTGTATGTAAAAAAAAAAAAATGAAACAGCCTTTTCTTAACTCTGCCTATGCTTCAGTTTTTCTAAGCACAACAGGGGTCTAATTACTGACCAACAACTAGTTTACATTTTGAGGGTTCAAAAAAAAAATCTTTGAAGCATTGACTTTTAATTTTCTTTACCTTGTCCTCTTTCTCTCCTCATCTGAAACAATAGGGGGAAAAGGTTTTCAAAATTTAGGGGAACTCTCCCATCCTCTTTCTCTAAGTCCCTTTCTAGACTGACAGTAAGATTAGCCAAAATTTTTCAAGTGCCATACATTTGATTACGATTGAAAAATGAAAGAGAAGAAATCCACAATAAGCTGCTTTTCCATTTTTCACCTACTATATTTCAAGTCCTTTTGCTCTGTATTTAGTCCTATAGCTCTAAATGACTAATTGACTTACAATTGCCCAGTTGCTCTGACGGCCTTTGCTGTGTGGTTCATGACCAGAGCTCTTCGTTCCAGACTGGGTCCCACAGCTCATGCTCAGGTGAGAGCCCCAGGGCTGTCAGTGAGCACTCCCTGAACAAGAACTGCACAACGACTTTGGGGTTTGGCTTGAACACAATAAACAATCAAAAGGGTTTGCAAACAAAAGAAAGTGGTGTATTAATTTTACAGCACATCTCAGTATTGAGTTTGAGTGAAATTACTCTGAACTGATGCAATAAAGTGATAGGTATTGAAGTTTCTTCAGGTGTTTTTTTGTTGTTTGTTTGGTTGGGTTTTTTTGGTGTGTGAGTAGGCATTTTTATCCCAATGAGCACTGCATTTATACCACATGTATATAGATTTCCTTCCTTGTTTAAGGAACCTCTGGTAAGCCTTGAAATACAGTACTGAAAACTTGCAAATTTACAGCTTTTCACAGACAGCCTAGTTCAGAGAGAAACTTTTTATTAAAGGATGTTTCCAACAGTCATTACTGGGAAAAAAAGTCTCTAAAAATAGTTGAAGTGTGATATTTCATTGGCAGCTCTCATGATGTACCTTCACAATGGGAGCAAACATCCCTAGTAAGATCACTGTAGGTTTTGTCTCCATCATCACAGCCATTTTGCTTTCTTTTCTGAAGGGTATCTCTGCTCCCTGTGGTCCTGTGCACAAGCCTAAACCTAAGAAACAAGCTTTCTTTCCAAATCTTAAACTTCCTCAGGATATGGAAGACAGCACTGTACTAATATAAAGAAAATCTACAACCTTTTATCCGAGAACGCAGCAGAGCAGAGGGCTAAAAAGAGAGACTCTCCGTATTAAATGATCTTCTGACCTTTCTTCTACCATCTGCCCTGTGTAAGTGCAAGAACAGGAATGGGAAAAGGGTTGATGTGGTACTCACTGAAAGCAAGTTCTTCATATCCTGGCCTTGGGGATGGAGTTGTTTGCATTTCATTGCTTAAAGACAATGACCAGCACATTTAGACATTGTCTTTATTATAAACTCCCAGCAGATATGGGGAAGTGGTGTGTGTTATAAGGGAACAGGAATGAAAGCTTCTCTAGTACAGATGATATCAATATTGCATCTAGGTCTGGAAATAATTAAAGAAAAATCCAAGTTCCAGAAACCCCAGGAATTTTACACAGAGAAAATCATGGTGTGCCTTTCTCCTTTTGCAAACAACGTTTTAAGACCGAATAAATATATTGGCAGTTCTAGAAACACACCTGATTGGTGATAGTGATATAGACTCAGTCAGATGACTCATGCTAACATCATTTCCCTTTTACTTCAGTTGTTTGGGTATTTATTTCTGTACATTGTTTTATAAAAAAAAATATATTACAGATTTTTTGATGAGAGCATCTTTTGCACCTATTGCTTGATTTTTCACGGGAGGTAATGTATTATCAAAGGTGCATTGATAATTGATGTCAGACTAGAAATGAGATTCTGGTCAGATCTGATGATTCATGTCCAGATATTTACCCCAAATGCAACTTGGTAAAGCAAGCTTTTGGAACAGGTTGCCCAGCGAGGTAGTGGAGGCCCCATCCCTAGAAACACTGAAGGTCAGGTTGGATGGGGCTCTGAGCAACCTGATCTGGTTAAACTGTCCCTGCTCACTGCAGGGGGGTTGGGCTAGATGACCTCTAAAGGTCCCTTTCAACCCAAAACATTCTATGATTCTGTGATTCTATGAAGCTTTTGCAAAAAAATAAGACTTAACATCATTATTCATAATAGTCCCAAATCAATAATAGCATAATTGCTGCCACAGGTGGTATTAAATGAGCCTCTGGCTCAGTATACTCCCAACTCCAAGGCCTACGTTTTCAACATGTACCATTTCTTGTGCATAAGTCTAAGCACTCTCCTGTGAACAGCAGGTAGAAGTTTCTTCATGGGAATAATTTGTTCTTCAACATGCAACTAGCACAGAATATACAAAAAATTATGTAGGTGGTCAACTGAGTGACATCTTCTGTAAGTGTTTTAATCCCCTTGCCTCTCACAATAGAGAAGAAATAAGGACATTCTCCCTTTTAGTTCCTGCTACTTCAAAGGCAAGGTTTCACCAAACAGAGAGGCAGAGAGGACCCTGGGACTCTGGTTTGATTGCAAAGCCACATTACTAATTCTGGGATCAAAACTGGTATCTTTGTCCCGTGTGATAGCTGTGTCAGTATGCTTGGAGCTAGTTCTGACACCTCTGAGCTCCATCACTGGGAAGATCCTCCAGGAAGGAAGAGAAACCTGTTGTATTCTAAGGTGGTGAGAGAAATTGTTAACCAGGAAAGCTATTTTTGAGGCAAATTTGCAACTACACCAAGTCAGTCATGCTTTTGAAGAAAGATGACAAACCAGGTAGTTCAGGGATCATTACAGACAACTTGGTGGGCCATAAATCATGGTAATTTCACTGATACCAATGAATAGATAGCCAAACCAGTGAAGTTTTATCAGACTGTGGGTGTTCTAAGGGCATGAGCCTTGTGTTTACCCAACTTTTGTTTGAGGCTGTCAAAAAGCCCTTTAATGGCATTATCAAAGTCCTTCTGTCAGAATAACTATGGAAGATGGAGCCTTATCCCAGAAGACAGTGCACTTATTTGGCATTTCTTTACTTTTAGATATATAATCAAGCAGACATAATGACCTATGACTACCTGTTTTTATATTTTCTAGTTGTTTATCAAAGAGAAAAAAAAAACCAGCAGCCCTAAATCCACAGTTTTCTGTATGCATTAGGATCATGTACCCTACAAAGACCAAGCCCTCCTGTGGGTTTTGTGTCCCCATTAGCAACAAGTCCTGTCTATCCTGACAGAAAAATAAATTGGGAATAGAGTACTACTGTTGCAGAATAAACAGAAAATGCTTCAGGCTGTCAAATTAAATTTAAAGCATTTCAAATATTTTAACAATATAGCAGAAAGGTAACATTAGATTTAGTCTACCAATTTTTCACTGTGGAATATACTGCCATTTTGCCTACCTCTAGTTTGGAATATGGTCAAAGTTCTTTCTAGCTGAAACTGTTAATACAGGTCTGAATCACATGTTATTTTCTCCACTGTTACTTATATATCTTACTTTCTAATTAATTCATATTTTTATTCTAAGCTACTAAAGCATAACTTAATCACAGTTCAAGTCAGCCAAGAAGAAAAAACAAAAAAAATCCTGCTACTTGAATTTTGAGGTGCTGCAAAGTGATTACCACATTTAGTGGGGGAAAAAAAAAAAAAAGTAATAAGTCCTGAGTGATCAAGACTACCAGGAAGCAACAAGCCAGCAGATTTTGGTAGGTTAGTGAAATAAACTTACAAGAGAGGCTATACAGAAATTGGTATAAGGGAAATACAGGTGGAGACAAAGTATTCTTATGGAATCCTCGACATTTGGTCAGAATAAGACTTACATGATGCAGGGAAAAAAAAATCTGAGAAGTATTTCTAAAATTATTATAACAGATCTGCATCTTAAACGAGATATTCTGAGTCAGTGACTGTCATACCTAAATAATTAATCTCCTCAACCATGTTACACTATGAGGCATTTATATAAAAATGCAGCACTTTCTTCTCCTCTAAAATCACCAGGTAAGAAATCATCCGAAAAGTTTCATGTTTCTCAGTAAGACATATAGATGTATAAATGAATCAGTGCTCTTCCTGTTATCTGCAAAAATAATAAATGACTTAATCTCATTTGAACATATATTTAGTTTATTATCATCTCATTGATGGAACACTGATGCCATGTATTAGCTCATATCTCTAAAATTAGTATTATACTAGATCTCAGACTTGGATTTCTTATACATCTACTGAGTTCTGCCACTCACATAGCTCAGATGGCATTTTCACAGTAAAGGTATTAATGCAGTTTCAGACGAGGCCAGAAGGCATCCTCCAAGAATACCCTGCTTTTAGGTGGCTCAATATACCTTCAGCCGTGGCTGTTTAGCTTCCCTACAGAGGGTCCATATGCAGCCCTGTGGGAGAGAGCTGTGGCTTGTCCCCTGCAGCTGCTGGTGGCCCTACTAACTGCATCCCTCAGGATGTGTCTTCCTGATAACAAAAGTGGGTTGCTAGTCTGGCTCACTTACATGGGGTTATTGGAGCCTGATATCCCACTGTGAGGTGGCCCTACATGGGGTGCTGATTCATAATGAACAGTGGGAGAGCATAGCTCTGCCTGAACAAGCTGGTCGCCTTCTTTGCATCCCATGGGCTGCTCCTGCCAGCACAGCAGCCTCCTTGCCACAGCTGTGAGTCATGTCTTGAGTTGGTTGTATCTGCATGGCATTTCAGAGCATAGCTTCAGGGTGACCTGGCTCCATCTCTGCTGGAGTTTCCTTCCCCAGAAAGCCAGACACTCTTGGTCTTTTCTTAGACTAGAGCAAGGGCCAATATATGTTAGCAATATATATAACTGTAGAGTTTGTGCTTGAGTCCTGAATTAACCTGACAAGACCAAGGAAACCTGAAATATTACTCTAGTACTAAGAACAGGTTATAGTAATAACAATGATGATGTGACCTGAAATACCTAAAAGGACCTGCTGGGTTTTATGTATTGATTGCTGCAACCTTTTTTAAAGCTGCAGGTGCATGGGTGGGAAACTCATCTCCTAAACATAACAGATACATAGATTTCTATATAGAATTTTATTCTTCATAACCAGCAGAAGGTATGAATCATACAAGATTCTCATGGCCAATTATGATATTATATCAGTTGGAGAATGGCTCATTGCGATACCTGGTTTGGAAAGAGGAACACATCAGCACATGAATAAAATTGCAATTACAGAGAAGAATTGATTAAATATGGTTTTAGGAGACTGTGCAGAAGTGTCCTACCAATGCTTAAAAGTATCGATCTGTGTATTCAAAAAATGATAATGAATTTAGAAGAAGAGTTCCATTTTTGGGTGCCATATTTTAGGTAATTTAGGTAACGATTTTGAGTTTAAAAGCGTTAGTACTCAGCATTCTCCAAAAATCTAGTACTGGGCATGCTGAATAATGCATTTCTTAAAAAAATTAAATCAGGACATCTCCAAAACATTTCAACTTACAGTTTTTAGGAATATTTTAAATGTCATTTCAGAGGCAGCACACAAACAGGTTAAACCCCTCTGAAGATAATGGGTATTTACCAATCCCTGACTGTCTTTAGCCCACAAATACATGACCTTATTTTGATAAGTAAAATAGCTAGGTCATAAAGTTAAAAACAAGCAATATAGAAAAAAGAAGTAGATTTACACTACAGTCAAAGGTATGATCACAGCTGAATGAACTTAACCTGCTGAATCCAGCTGCCACCTGTTACAGTGGTGAAGAGGACAACTTTGCATGGGCTTTACAAATGCACTACGGTTTCTGGGAAAGTGTTTGGACTGAAAGCCAAAAACCTGTGCTGAAAGCTAGAAGGCTAAGATGTGTTCATAACTACTGTCATTCAAGCTTAAAATAATTAAAGTTAAACTTCCAGTGGCGGAGCTGTTATCTCCAGACAAAAATTACTCTTGGGTCAAGAAAGGAAAGGTTGGGGACTTCAGATAAAATCATGTTTACAAAACACTTATAAGCTACAATATATTTTCCAGACTTCAAAAACTCATGCAGAATGAGGAAGCAACTCAATAACTATTAACAAACCCCATAACATTCTAGTTTTTGGGGCTGTATCTTTTTAGAATAGGAAATATCTCCTGAAGCACTGCCTTTCTTTTATGTTTACTGTGATAAAAGTAATTCAAATGGAATTTTTCAAAGCACCTATACCGTCCTCAGTTTCACTACTGAATGTGAGTTAAGTGTTTTGGAGCTTGCATCCACTGGAATGCCATTATAAAGTAATCTGAAAGACAAAAGTTTGACTTGGAGATTTGGCTTCTAAGTGCTTTGGAAAATGTTATTTTATCTATGATTCCTAAGCTTGCATTTCTTGACCAAGGAAATAAGACTGTAACAGAGCAAAGAACCGAATGCAGACATCCCAAACCTCAAGATAGTCTGTTCAACTTCAATGTGTCAAAAAATGTCTACCTTGAGTTCATGTGTGAGGGTAACAGATGCTCTACTAAAGTTTTGGAAGATAAAGAACACTCCTTCTCATATCAGACCATTCAAATCTTTATGTGTAATATAATAGTTATTTCCAGCTCAGTTTTCCTCCATTCTTCTCTGACTACAAAGTGTTGATGGAGACTGATCTAAGATCTGAAAATACTGATGAAAACTGTAGCAGAAATACCATGATTTCCATTTGTTTCTGTAGATCCCAGAAGACATAATCTGAGAGAAAAACTGAAGAGCAGGAAAGGAACAAAAATAGCTAATACTGGTCATTGAGCTCTCACTGTAGAAGACATGTTACAGCAACTTGGAAAGAGATGATTTCAAGTAGAGGAGTAACTCCTTAACACATGATTTTCTCTTTCTTCAGCTTGAAATTGCACAGTGCAGGGATTCACTCCTGCATCAACACAAACAATCCTAGCCGTGCATGCAGTCCCAACCCAGAGGTTGCCTTTTTGGATCAACTGGGTTGGATTATTCACAGACTTTTTTTGTTAATGCCAGAAGTTGGACCACAAAATGTAGTCTGGTTACTGTAATAAATCCTGTTCCATTTATTCCCATGTCTTATTCCCATGTATGATAACTATTTCACCAAATCAGCTTATTTAGGAGATAAAATAATTTAAGTAGTACATTGATTTGATATATTTTTACTCTGAATGTTAATGGTTGCCCATCCATCCATCCATAAGTACCTGCTGCTAAGGCAGTTCTGTTCTGCAATTTTACATTTTTTGAAAACTTCAGTCCTCTTGAAGCTTTTTAGGAACAACAGGAAACTGTGTTTTCAGTGCATTGTCTGCTGTTGCTTTCCAATGAATGCCTATAAATGCCAAAGTTGGCATTTATTGCAAGTCAAAGTTGACTCCAGGCTAGCAAAGTGCATCCTGTGTTGAGTAGTGTCATCAATGTAGAGATAATGACAGCTCACCCAATGGCAGGTCTTCTAGATCTGCTAATGTTTGGATGACCTTAAGAACTAGCTATTGAATCTCTTATAGCTCAGAAGGATTTGTCTAACAGGGCTGGAATAAGGGCAGTTATGAGACCTGGATGGCAAAAGCATTTCTTACCCTCCATAATGCTTCTTTTCAACCAACTCAATGCATTCCTAAAGTCAATGAAAGCAACAAACAACTTTAAATCCCATGTATTAAAATGAGGATTAAAAAAAGACTAGTGGGCTGAAATTAATGATGATTCAGAAATGAGTCAGCTATTGAACTCTCAAAATCTGTTTTGAAGAAGAAAAAAAAGAATATTATGAATAATTGGAAACTAAGGAGCTTTTGCAAGTAAATACTTGCAGGTACTTAGTGTGTGTGTAAGTAAAGAATTCCAGAAGGCATGCACGAGAAGGTGCACTAAGAAAGCTAACTAGTTCTATTACTGACCACTGGCCAATATCTTTTAAAAATAATGAGTAACTGCTAAGATTCCAGATTAATTTTTTGAAAGACTGGAGAGATCTGACTATATGAAACATTTACCCTTGAAATGAGTAGAACACATCAGTGGTCCATCCCTGATCAGGTCTGTGACCATAATCCAACAGGGCACACACTGTGGGTTTGCACAGTCCTGTAGAGTGTCCCTTGTGTTTTGACATTACTCCAGAATATTTCACACTGGTACATTAAATTAATAGTATTTTCTAAATTCCAAGAATTTTATTAGAAAAGAAAATTCATATGTTTAAAACTAAAGGCACCACCTGATGTTATGCTACTATGGATAAAATGTATGACAGATAGCCATTTTGCCAAGAAATCAGTATTATAAATTCTAAAATAAAAGAAAAGAGCTAATCTTTAACACTGGTTCAGCTTGGCATTAATGAGCCCACTTGCTAGCTTGGGCAGGTAGGTGAAGTTATTCACAGTGGATGGATTTGCACCAGTAGATAACCTGTCACCAAAATAAAACTGACAGATTTGTTGTCTTTGTATTGTGCCATATGTCTGTGATGTATTTTATTGCATAGAGATGCTGCTTCAGAATAAAACTAGGGTAACATCCATGGGGTAGTATATACAACATAAAAGCTCAATGAGCCTTTCTCATGCTTTGCATTGATTCAGACATAAAGCTCACAGCACCACACATGGCCTTGGAAAACCACTTCTTTTATGTGTTTCAGCTTTGTCTTGAGATGTAAACATTCAGCTTGGGCCAAATCAGCAATACAAAGAGGGGTCAGGCTTAGGCATTTTAGGCGTGAAAGATAAAACCTTTTTTCTCACACTGTTTACCAAGAAACCCCAGCTACCCGGGGGAAAAAAAAAACAACCCACAAAGGAAACCAACTTCCCCCCCGCCGCCCCCAACTGCTGCAATAACTTCCAGCTTTGTCAGTTTAGAGGCATTACTCCTAATGTTCAAAACCTCAGTACTGAAAGGGAGGCACTGGAATAAAACTGGCCTGCCTTTCCAAAGACCTGAGCAAAGGGAGCTATGGGTATATTTACAGCAGTGGATAAAAGAGTAGATGTAGGTGTTGAATTTTACTTAACTCGCTGTGTAAAAATTGTGGCTGCAGTGAGAGATTATTGCTGAAACACATTGATGTACATCTTTCCACTGAGTAGTTTTCTCCCCTCAAAAAAAAAAAACAATTAAAAAAGTGTCTAGGCTTTCCTTCCAGAACTGTAAAGATGCTCAAATTTAGCTCTCTAGTTTTCTTCAAATCTCTCCTGACCATGCTTAGCAGCAGTCATCATTGTTTCTTGCTGATTTGCTGCTTGGCAATACACACCTTGCCCTACCTTAAATGCATACATCTTGCAGCAGAGATTGCCATTTTGTGCATGTGCATGCGCATGTGTGTGCACATATGTGTGCAGAGTGCTTCTTAGGCAGCAAGGGCTCTTGGGACACAACAGTAGCACAAACATTAATTGCAGAATTGCACTGCAAGATAAAATAATTTGTCCTGTTTGCTCTGCTTCCACCATAGATCCATGACCTACAGTTGCAGCTTTTTAATGATGGAGGGAAAGCCACAATTTTTTCAAGGCTGGCAACAAATCAAAATGTTGCGCTCGCCCCCCCGCCCTGGTGCTGAGCTGCTGTGGCACCCAAAGGCAGCTGGGCTTTGCCCCATGACTCTGGCTGGAACCATTTTTTCCACAAGAAAGCGGGAAAAAAAAACCCCTCAATAAGCAAGTTATGACCTTCTTGTGCCAGCCTTCCTTTCTGTATCCAAACAGGCCAGTTTAGACACCTCCTTGACCTCGTGAGGCCGGAGTAATAGCTTCCTAAATCTGCTGGAGGCTGTAACAATTTCTTTTGACATCATTGATTCCTCATGCATAACTCTCATAATCTGGCATCTGGAATTAGCTCTTGTTTTCAGTTAAAACTGGTATATTTGGTCACATAAAATATGTTTTCTAAAGGTTACAGATTTTTGATTAAAAATATCTCCCCCAAACCCCTGGCTTTAAAGACACCTTAGGAAATTATGGTTGCACTGAGACATGTTAGAAAAATATCATCTGGACAAAGCAGCTGAAAAACAAGCAGAACTAGAGAGTAGTAATTAGTTTTCCTGCCAAAACTCACTCCCAAGTTCAATAGTTAGGTAAGGTGGTTCATTTCTTTAGGTGCCACATGTTCCTATGGCTACATCTGGATATATCAAAACATTTGCAGATGCAGTTGTAAGACAAGACCAAGCAGAGTCATATCAGTTTTGCTAGATGGAGAAACTCTGCTTCCAGTAGATATCACTGGAATTTTTTTTTTTTGAAACAAAAAGTCCCATTCTTTTACTTCAGCTGCTGCAATAACTAAGTGACCGTCATGACAGACAACACTTATTTCAGAACAACTCAGCATTTTGTTCCATGTACTTTTTTTATCTAACATGTCTATTAACCACATCCCACTGAGCCTTGAGCATCTATTTGAAAGCACCAACGGGAGAATTCAATCACTCTTGTGAAATGGTATGCAAGTACACATATTTTTATTTAAAGTAACAACAGTTGTCAAGCTCTGAGTGACGCAAATATGATGAACACAAACCAACAAATACACAAAAGCAACTTTGCATATATGAGCTAAAGGCTTGAGCTGAGAAAATTTGAAGGTGCATGAAAACACAGGTGAGTGTTTTGCCTGCCTGATGATGAACTTCTCCCAGAACAATAAAGACTGAACATGATAAATGCTTGGAGTATTTGCAGTAGTCATAGGGGTAACGTTATTGTTTGAGTGTCCTCTGCTGGACAGCACATGGCATAGCAATAAAGCCACCAGCGTATGTTGGATGGATTTTGCTTAGAAAACAACATCGTGACAAAATTCAGGTTATTTCTTACATTTCATAGTCACTTACCTAAAAAAATTTATGTTTTAATAAATGCTACGAATCTGAGACTTTTAAAAACAATTACTTCCTTTATGGCAATGTATTTGTAGTTTCAAGTAGGCATAAAATTTTCAGCTGAGCTAAGATAAAATGCTTCTTGGAAAAAAGCTGCTTTTGTCAATTTTGCAATGGAAAATTTTTGCAATCATTTGTTTAGATAAAGTGGAAACGTTTTGCTTAAAGGCTTTGCTTTTACTGCGAATTCTGACTGAATTTGATGAAATCAGAATACTGCTGTTAGCCTTGAGCTTGTCATTCCTGTGGCAGTCTACCGCATGGATCTGCATACAGGATCAGTGTCACATTTTGTGAGCCTTTGGCATATGGCTGTTCTGTCAACAGTCGTCTTTGACCCCATTAAAAATTGCAGACTGGCTCTATCAGAAACGCCAGTGGAGGTTTTCCTTTATCTGTTGAGAATTTGATTCAGTTCCTGTAACTTGTTCTGTCTGTTATCGGTAACCAGGTACACGTAAGGCACTTTCATACTTGCATGTTAGTTTTTCTTGTTGTTGATCACAGGTTTGCTATTAGTTTTAATTTCTGAATGGTATTATTATTTATTATTTAGTTATTCATAACATTGTGAAGGTTGTTTCTAAAAGAAGCTGTCCTGATTCATGTGACACTGGTCTAAATGGCTTTCTAAATACTTGATTCATTCTCTGCATCAGAAGAACCTGGCAAATGCTCTTTGATCTTGCAATTATCTTCTGTATTCATAGGAGCATCTTCTTTTCCTACATTCTCTATAGGCCTGGAGTTCTTATTTTGAAAGTGTTTCTTTATTAATATAAAAAGAATGATTGCAATCAAGTAGGAAGGACCTCTTAACACCACTGATAAACCAAGGTAGACATACCTGTGGGATAGAGCATAGAAGATAGTGCCAGACATTGTTTTTTACAAAGACAATGAAGTAAGTCGCTGTAAAGGCTTTTAAGATCACATATATACCCAAACTGCATAGTACCTTAGGAGAAAACATTAAAACTCATTCTTTGTGAATGGTATCACAAACTAGATATTTTTTCTTGCAAAAACATCTGTTAAAGAATTGATAATATTCTTTTTACTTATGAAGATAGTTCCAAAGTGAAACTTCCATCATCTTCACTTTGTTTCTAAAGATTTTTGGATCACTTTAAGGCCTTAGACTTTTTAGGGCTAGAAATATATTGAGATCACCAGAGTAGGCTATTTTATGTGAAAATAAAAAAACACATCAGAAGTGCCCAAGGTTTGGCTGAAACAGAAAAATCTCTGGAATATTCCTCCTGGAAACTGATATTGTTTGTGTTTAACTAATAACTTACCAGCTGCTCAGTATGATTTTCTTTCATTTGTTTTTCTTTCAAATGTGGCTAATGCACAAAGTTAACAGTCTTGCCAGTATGAACAAACTACCCACCAATAAGGTAAATTTGGGTACCTTTCCTCTTGATGGTAAATCATACAATCCTAGGTCTTTTAAATTGACTCAAAGGATATTACAAATATGTATTTCATTCCAGAAAGTATCTGTCATTGATATTAAATGATTTTTGCACAACATAAAAACTGTCTTAAAAACTAAGATTTTAAGATACGATCTTAAGATTTCTCAATTTCAGGATTTCTGGACTGAAGTAAATCTGAGTCCAGAGTTAGTATCTGACAATAATTTTCAATCAGTGGCCTCACACACTACAGTATAACAGAACAAAGCATATCTATCTGTAGAGAGGAAGTACACGAGGCTTTTTGTGCCTTAATTTGCCTTACCTGTATGCATTGGAGTCATATAGCCTGCAAGCCCCTCGCTGCCCACAGCTTGTGCTTCCCCATTTCAAGCATGTCTTGTCGATCAGTGCACCAAAATAAACTGGTGCTGGAATCCCAGCTGCAAAGAAGCAAGCAAAAATGTCACAAGATATCACAAGAAAAGACATCTTGTTGGAAATCAGCTTTATCTTTTCTTAGTGGCAAGTTACATGGCTGCAATAGTGGCAATAGGTGGGTTGGACTGTGGGGAGTTTTTCCTTTCCTTTATCAGAGTAACTGTAAGCTGGGACACCCCTCTCTGTGCTGTGGGCATCATCAGTCCCCAGGAAATGTGGTCTGATGGGTTTGGCCAGGCTTGTAGTCATAAATGTTTGTTTCTCGAGCATGGCTCTGAAAGCCACTGCTGGCTTCCAGTGCATGCTAATATTCTGCAAGGGCGAGCTGGACTGGTTGTGTATTTGGAGCACTGAACTGATGCATAGTTCCTTCTTCTATGCATAGCCTAAATTCATATCTATATAGATAGCCTGACTTCATATCTATATGATAGCAACTGAGAGTCCCTTCTGCCTGAAGGCACAGCACCAAGTACACATGGTTAGAGAAACTGAATATGCTTTTCAAAAATGTCTATGAGAATAGAGCAACTTCAGTTGCATCCTTAGTGTGACTTATGAGCTTATGCTTTACTGCAAAACATGGCAGACGTGGGACAAGATCCTAGCCTTTCTGAAGTAAAGGCAAGTATTAACTTCAGAGGAATCCAGGTTTCAGCGTGTACAGGGCAATGTTTCACATTAGCTTTGTTCCTACAGGAGCATCTTGCATTCTTATATAGGAAATAATTTATTTTGTAAAACCAGGTATACTCTCAGCCTGTTCTACTCTAGGCCTCTTGTGAGAGTCTGGACTCAGTAATCTATCTATAAAGGCCTGTGTATTATGATCATCAGTGCTATAGTCAGGGTATGATGGGACATGCTCATTTTGGAGGTTACTTAGGAGGACAGGAGTACATCGGATTTGATCTCTGAGTCACTGAAGAGAAATGCCAGCTTTTGTGAATCAATGACAGTGGCTTTACCCTTTCTTGCAATGGAAGGAGCTCACAATGATGGCTCAATGTGCTGAAGCAGAAGCCTATAGAAAGGGGGCAGTTCTTCTTTCTTAATGCTTTTTTTTATTTCCCATGGCTGAAAGAACTCCAAGAATCCCATTGGCATTGCTTGTCCTGAGAGCTGGATAAGAAATTCTGCCCCTCCATTTGTGTGATGAGAAAAGTAGAAGAGGACAAAGTGTGGATACACCTTCCTATCTCAAAGTGTCCCATCAGAATCCTAAGTAGAGACGACAGCCCTAACCTAGCTCTGACTGTAGACATTTGTAAGCTAGTGTTGATTTTTTAGGCTACATAGCAAACCTGTGTGGCCTGACTCTTCACACACATTTCTCTACATTTCTGAAATGCAGGTATTCCTATTTCATTGACAAAGAGAACAAAAGGAAATAGACAGGTTTTCTTGCCTACCTAGGCGTCTTAATCAACCTTCTCATTAGCAACTCTCAAATAAAAAAGGAAAAAAAAAAAAGCATTGCAGCATGCTTAAAGGGAATTGAAATCTAAGCTGTCGTCTACCAGGAAAGTGAAGTTTCAACATGGAAAACAACACTCTGCTCACAGCAGAGTGTTTTCTCTATGAACAGAGTTGTGTTAGTGTTGAATGAAGTCCTACTAGAACACGTCTTTTCCATCTTACTTGCAGCATTGTGTCTCACTGAGACGTTGGCTGAATCACAAGTTTGAAACCTTATAGTGTTATTCGGAAATTCAAGATAACACTTTGATTTTGCTTAGAAACTCTTCCCATTTTGGAACACTAGGCTCCCAAACTGCAACACCATTTAATCAGCAGGTCAAAGATTTTCAAAATTGTGTTAGCTGGTTTCCCAGTGAACTCTTGACTGAATATTGGGTCTTCAGGAAAAAAATAGGATCTTCAGGAGCAGCCCAGGGTCTAAGAGCTATTTTAAGGATACATCTGGTTTACAAATGGTGGTTGCATTGGGGTCATTTAAAGCCATACGAACATACATGTTAGTTATTCAGAATGATTTCTCTTACCTAGCGTTCTCATAATGAGTGTGTATAGACCAACCGCGAGAGATTTCACCTCTGGCTGAACACATCTGAAAGAAAGAGGGATAAGTATGAAGTATTTGTCTATCTAGTGCTTAGACATGCCTATTACACTGCCATTAATTACCCTGCATTTAATGTTCTTAATGACAGAAAGCCAAGCTTTGGAAGGAGAGTGCTTCCTACGTCTGCTGAAAATATGTTAAGTGGTATGAAAAAGGTGAATTAATCTATTGTTTTCCATCACATAGCTCCTGGGAAGTCCATTCACTAAGCATAATTAAAGAAGTGAAATTTTAAAGCCATAATAACAGTCTATCCTAGTCTTATTGAAATGGGCTCTCCAACTGCTTTAACTCCCTGGCATACATTTTCCTCACTCGATGGGAAATACCTTACTCTCTTGATAGGAAATATCACAGTCCCCTAAGACAAAAATGTTGCAAGTAGCTGCATCAGTGTGGCATCTTTTTATTCTCGATGATATTTGTCTGTACAACTCCCCATCTTGAACTACACAAAGCCATCTGGCAATATGCCCATCTGTTTCACGGGGAACCACACTCTAAGCATCAGAAACAGGCTCTCATCTTGAATCTGTTATACATCCAGCCTCTGCCATCTCCTTAAAAATATTAACATGGTCTACACTCAGAGAAATGTGTCACAGAGACGATGAAGGGAGGGAAGTTTGCATTCTGTTTTCCGTGCTCATTTAGGATGACTTAATGCTCTTAGGACTACCATTAAATTTGTCACTAATGAGTTTTTCTACAGATTGAGCCTTCTCTTCAGGTTAATGAAAAGTATACGCTAGTTTGCATACATGGTTCCAAATCACATCCTGGAACACTTGCACCTGCATACCTCAACAGACTTGAGCATAGGAGGCCTCAAACTAAGCCCTCAGATGTCCTGAATTTCCAGATATCTGATAAGCACAATCTGTTAGGGCACCCCACATCCGGAAATCCTGAGAAATGCATGGCATTTTCAAAATCTATACAGCCAAAATATCCAAGCAGAGAAAGAGGTCATGTTCTGGAAAACCTGGGCATATAGCAGGCATAAGAGAAACCATTATGCAGTAGTTGGAAGCAACACACTAGAACCAACTTTCAGACAGCAACAAAGTAAGGTTTGATGCTGACAGCTACAAACAAACAGGAAATGACAAAACTCATTAAAGGAAGCATGTTATACTGCGTGGTGGTTTTGGCTGGGGTAGAGTTAATTTTCTTCATAGTAGCTAGTATGCGGCTATGTTTTGGATTTGTGCTGAAAGCAGTGTTGATAATACAAGGATGTTTTTGTTATTGCTGAGCAGTGCTTACACAGAGTCAAGGCCTTTTCTGCCTCTCACACCACCCCACCCCACCAGCAAGCAGGCTGGGGGTGCACAAGAAGTTGGGAGGGACACAGCCCAGGACAGCTGACCCCAGCTGACCAAAGGGATATCCCACACCATATGATGTCAGCCTCAACACATAAAGCTGGGGGAAGAAGAAAGTGGGGGATGTTTAGAGTGATGGCATTTGTCTTCCCAAGTAACATGTGATGGAGCCCTGCTTTCCTGGAGATGGCTGAACACCTGCCTGCCAATGGGAAGTGGTGAATCAATTCCTGATTTTGTTTTGCTTGCATGCTTTTGCTTTACATATTAAACTGTCTTTATCTCAACCCGCGAGTTTTCTCGCTTTTACTCTTCTGATTCTCTCACCCATCCCACTGGAGGGAGAGTGCGCAAGGAGCTGTGTGGTGCTTAGTTGCTGGTTGGGGTTAAACCATGACATACTGAAAGAGAGCCTGTCCTAAAGGAAACTGAGACACCTAAACACAACTTTGATCCCCTCATTGGAAAGCCTCAACCATTGGTACACGGTTAGTTTTACTTACCTGAACATGATCATGTATGACGGGGTGCCTCCCAATGCATAACAAAAGCCACCTATGACTTGTATTACTGTATAATAAATAAACTTCATTGAACAATCCTCACTTTTTGGACATTGTCCCAAAGTGGCAGAGTTATTTCCTGTCCATGAACTGCTGGTTTCAAGACAGCTGCAGTTATGGAAGACCTGGAAGACACAAAGCCATTTTAGAATTATAGAATCATAGAATAGTTTGGGTTGGAAGGGACCTTTAAAGGTCATCTAGCCCAACCCCCCTGCAGTGAGCAGGGACAGCTTTAACCACATCAGGTTGCTCAGAGCCCCATCCAACCTGATCTTCAATGTTTCTAGGGATGGGGCCTCCACTACCTCTCTGGGCAACCGGTTCCACTGCTTCACCAACCACATTGTAAAAAATTTCTTCCTTATATCCAGTCTAAATCTATCCTCCTTTAGTTTAAAACCATTACTCCTTGTCCTGTCACAACAGGCCTTATTAAAAAGATTCTCCCCATCCTTCCTATAGGCCCCCTTTAAGTACTGAAAGGCTGCAATAAGGTCTCCCCGCAGCCTTCTCTTCTCCAGGCTGAACAACCCCAACTCTCTCAGCCTGTCCTCATAGGAGAGGTGCTCCAGCCCTGGGATCATTTTGGTGGCCCTCTTCTGGACCCGCTCCAGCAGGTCCATGTCCTTCTTGTGCTGAGGGCCCCAGAGCTGGACGCAATACTCCAGGTGAGGTCTCACCAGAGCAGAGCAGAGGGGCAGAATCACCTCCCTCGACCTGCTGGCCATGCTTCTTTTGATGCAGCCCAGGATATGGTTGGCTTTCTGGGCTGCAAGCACACATTGCCGGCTCATGTCCAGCTTTTCATCCACCAGTACCCCCAAGTCCTTCTCTGCAGGGCTGCTCTCAATCCCTTCATCCCCCAGCCTGTACTGATACCGGGGGTTGCCCCGTCCCAGGTGCAGGACCTTGCACTTGGCCTTGTTTTTGGTGGCCCTCCTCTGGACCCACTCCAACAGGTCCATGTCTTTCTTGTACTGAGGACTCCAGAGCTGGACGCAGTACTCCAGGTGGGGTCTCACCAGAGCAGAGTAGAGGGGCAGAATCACCTCCCTTGACCTGTTGGCCATGCTTGCTAGGACATTGCTCATGCAATGGGGAATCCTGCCTTCAGACACCAGCAGAGCCTGAAGCCTTACTAAGCATCCTGTTCCTATCTTATTTGCCTTTCTTGAGGCAATGGGCAGCATCATCTTCTTTTCTTTCCTTTCCTAGAAACAGTGCTCAGAGTCGGAAGGGATATTCTATGCCAGCATGTTTTTATCAATGGACACAGTACACCTTTTTGGAAGATATTTGGAGTACCTGCAGGATCTCTGAGGCTGGCCTCAGCTTTGTGTCCCTGGAGGGCAGTGGAAGGGGAAAAGCGAGGCTCAAGGAGCTGTGCCTTTTGCTGCTAGGTGACACTACCTGTTAGCTGACTTGTCTCTGTGAAAAGCACCTGGACCACAGGTCCCTCTCTGCTAATGCTGATCCACCATATGTACCTCACAGCTGTAAACAGCAGCTACCTGTCAAGACAAAGCTCATGCAGAGCCCTGAGATCAGCAGTAGGTGTACTGATAGCTTAGGAGCAATAGCTTTTAACCAGGTCTTGAGGATGTACTGAGGTAAAGGGAACTGTGAGCCACAAACCCTAACCTCTACAGAGACAGACTTGTGTGGGTGGTAGTAGTCCCACTGTCAGGGGTGCTGTTGAGCCCTTCTCCCCTGCCTCCCACCTTAAGATTGTAGCAAAGAATGTGTTGTGAAGAAGATGACTGTAGACATCAGAGAGAAACCAGCCACAAAGAAAAATCTGTTGGAGAGAAAATTCTGAGTGCAAGAGACATCTCCAGATCATGTATCTTCTGGAGTGATCATCTGGCATCAGAAAACAGGGGAATGACACAGTCCAATGAAGGCTTATATCCATGGACTGGAGTTTCCGCTCTGGGACTTGGTGCATTATCCCCAGCACACTGTGCTGAGCAAAAATCAGTCAGCCAGGAAAACAAGCAGTGTCCTACCACCCCAGAGTCTCACACAGAGGAAACAAGCTACCTCCCCTCAAATCATTCTTCATACTTACACATTAATGATTAATATCAGGAAAGATACTACACTATCTTAGTGTATTTCAGCTGTTGGCTGAAAACCTCAGGGCAGATGGAATGAGGTTTATGGAAGCCAAGCCATGGACAACCTTCAGACAACATGTAACCACTTTGAACTGTTTGTTTCCCTCTCTTGTTCAATCTACAAAACATGAAATCTAGGATTTACAACAAGGAGCTAGGCCTTTCTGCTTAATGTGCAGAAATCTCTATGTGTTCTGTGCTGTTTGTAGCCAGAAATCATGAATACTTTATTGACTGGTCCCCAGTAACTTTGATTTCCCTAAATGCATTATACTACTAAATCCCTGATGTTACATGGAAAATAAGCTAGTAAAAAACCTTAGAAACTGAAGCAGGGTCTTACTGTGTTCTTTCCATGTCCCACCGAAGTTGTACACCCAGCTAGACATGCCGAAACATATGTGAGTCCGTTGTCTCCACACACAGGATCCCACACGTTGGAGGCACATTTGCAGTCAGAGTTGCACTCAGAAAATATGGCATTTTCGTGGTACGGAATGGGTTTGCTTGGAAGTTAAGTTCAGACAGGTGTAAGAACTTTTAATTCAGTGCTGATGGCAATGTAGTCCCTTCTGTGTGACAGTGTTGCTGTCCTGAAACCCACCTCATAAGCCCTGAACAAACATTTTCATAGCTGAGTCTCTACAGTATTGATCTCCTTGCTTGAGATTCCATCTTACTTGCACTGATATTAAAGTGATTACTAGATTATAAAGAATTTTAAAACAAATAAAAATGTTGCTACTGATTTTACCTGGCAGGTGTAGACGGAAAAGAAAAAGGAAAAGCTGAAGGAGGTCAGCTAGGCTATCCCCAAATTTTACATAGAGCTAGCATCAGTTAACACAGCCTTATCATGTACATCTTTACCTGTTGGTAAAAATGCACTAATTATGGAAACTGGATTTCCTGGTCTCCATAATTAAAAATACTCCTCTCTTAAAGCCTAGCCTAACTCTTCCTAGAGGATATGGAGAATGCAGTATTGCCTTTTACTTTCAGATATACCCTTGGGTATTGAGATCTGTAACAAAGAGGGATGTCTTCCCTCATGTTCTCCTTTCTGGGTTAATTAAGCTTACATGCTTGCCATCTCTTTCATCTCAGTGCTTACTAAGTGCATTCCCTGGTCCACCATTTGCATTGTTAGTGAAAACGTTGCAGGGTACAGGATAAGCAAAATACCATTAGTCCTCAGGTTCCAAACCTTGGCACCCTGCCTGTCCATTTCCACCTTTTCAGCTGTGAACCAGTATGGCTTGATAAATGGACTGTAGTGAAAAATTATGGAACTGCCTTCAGGGAGATGCAAACAGGTTCACACTAGCCATGAGGTACACTGAGCAGGCTGGACATGAGGCAGCGACAACCCATATGCCAGTGTCACTGGGCCCCTTGGACAGCTATATCCTAGCACAAATCCCCTGTACTGGTAGCTTTACTTACTCCAAGAAAAAATAATAGCCTGTAACTTTTAAACCCTGGTTCTCTCTTGAGAGGAGAGAGCATCTTCAGTACGCATAAAAGCTTCATTTTGGTTTACAGTAGTCTTGAGAGTCTAGCATGTTGCAGTCTTTCCATCTCTGTGCAGGATATGCTACCAGTGCTCCCTGTTACGTATGCTTCACCCTTTTACTGAATATACTTCACTAGAAAATTGCTTCTGGTGTAGAGATAGCATTGTGTGAAACAGCAATACCACCCCACACAGCCAAACAACCTACATCAGGTAATGATACAGTTTTGCTAATATATTTCTAATTAATCTTTAACTAGTGTTGTGCTTTGCCAGGCTGACACTCTGCTGACCAACAAAACTATCACAATGACAAGTGGTATGTAGTGTTCACTTTCTCTTAAGCATTGCAAAAGCATGTTTCTCTTTTAGACTTGATGTCATGGTACATTTTTTGAACTACTGCTGCAATGGAGAAAACCATACTCATCTTCATTTCATACTCACCCTTCATAGGACACTGTCATTCCTGCTACCACATGGTTCTCACAGCCAACAAAAAAGTGCAAGAGAGTGATGACATAGGCCAAAAATGACATGGTAAATGCAAACTTGGTTGCTCCAATGATGCTCATTTTGTACTTTTTCATTATGAGCCCTCCTAGGAAAATCCCAATACCTACAGGAGGTAAGGTTGTTAGTCCTGAAAGAGATTATAGAAGGAGAATGTTAAAATAAGAGTCACACTGGTTTAAGACTCAGTGTCCTCAGCTTAATATCCCTTGCAGCTTTATGTTGTATTATGATGACTTTAGGCGACTTTGTGCTCAGCCTAATCCCTGAGTTGCATATGCTATTTTTGAAGTGCCTGACCCTCAAAACCCACTTCCATTGCAAGGCATTAGTCAGATGTTGCAGCATTTAAAACTCCCACACCATATTCATTGCATATTTGGGGTGCCCTTGCTGTAATATAATTAACATAACATAACATAACATAACATAACATAACATAACATAACATAATTATTTATTCTGGTCTCATAGGCATCAAAACTCTAGTTTGTATGCTGCCTTTATATAATTCAAGTTCAGGAGAGATCACCATTTACTGTTCTGCAAGGAATTCAGTCCCAGAAAAAAGCATGCCAGAACTTCTCCCCATGCACAGCTTATAGCATAAGCAGTCATTGCACAGTGTAACTCACCTATTAGAAAGTTAGATTTAGATGCAGATTGTCCATACTGCTGTTCCATGTACTTTGGTTTGTAAGTCAAGAAACCAATAAAGCTACTGAACTGTAACAGTGAGCAACACAAAAATGTAAAGTACATTCGATTACTCAATACTTTTTTCAGGGAGGTATAGAAATCTGAAAGAAAGGGATATATGAGTTGGCTTTGAAAGATGCATGGCATAATTACTGGTGAGTAATCTACGAAACTTGGGGCAAAATCCTTCTTTCAGCTGTCCAAGTGCAAGTCGTACTGATCTTCATTTGCATGCGAGTATCTGAAAGCAAAATCAGGTTCTTGAAAAACACCAGAGGTTGAGATACAGGAAGAGAATCCTAAAAGAAGACAGAAGTATGGGTTAAGGCCTGGGTGCTCTAGTGAGATCTGCACATGGAGACTGAAGGGCTCCACACAGCAAAGTCTTCTTTCAGCTTACATGACTATCACCACAGGTTCAAGGCTAAGTGAGAGGTGCCTTTGTGGAGATGCCCAATGTCTTCTATTGGGATCTGAACAAAGACAGGAGAATGTGACTAATGATGCAAAGCCATCTCTTCCCAACCTTTCCACTCCTTTCTTAGCCTAACAACAGCACAACCAGAGCTGATATTCAGGCAGACAGCAATATGCTTCAGAGTCTCCATGAGCTCTGTGATCATCAGATAAATAATTTTGCTTTCCATATTGAGAATGGAACCTTCTAATATTTTCTTTAGGTCCTGATACAGAAACAGTTTTTCCACTGTTCAAATTTCTTCTAGCACAAAATTTTAGAGGTAGGTGCCACTCAGGCAATGATGCATTGCAGGTGATGCATGCAGAACCTCACAGTCTTGAAGAAGCTCTTTAACTTCTAATAATCTTTAGCAGACCCCTCCTTTCCTGGGGATAGGTAAATGGTTTAGACTGAAGTGCAGGGGAGGCAAGATATTCTGCAGAACTATTACATTCCCGCTGTACATTGTGCCTATTGCTTTTCACATTTACACAACTTGTGAAACACTTGCCTTTCAGCATTACTGACCACTTCCTTCGCTTAGGTTTTGCAGAAGGAACTGTCTTCCTTGGGGCGCCCATGTTTTCCAAGAGGCCATATGAAGCTTTGTCATTATTAGCTTCCTCCGGCTTTTTCAGACTCTTTGGCAGGAAGCAAAATGGAATAGCAGCTAGAAAACTGGTTACTCCACTTATTAAAAATCCAAGCCACCATGCACCCACCCAGCGGGAATCCTGTGGGGTGATAGTGATGCTTCCTAGAATTGAGGAAAACAGATAGAAGTTACCTAAATGAAGAAGTTGAACCTTCCCACCCTTACCTGCTAAACCAGCTACATTTTACAATGTCTGACTTTCTGCAGTAACGATAATCACCTAATGAGAGACTGTTCACACAGTGAGGGCATCAGTAATCATACCCTGAATGGTGTTATGGTTCATCTGCCTTTCTCCATGATATGCTGACTGCCATTTTGTGGCATACATGGCAACACAGAGGTCCTTATCCAACACATAGGAAACCAAAATGGGTGGTAGACAGGCCTCAGGCTTGGCGTCCTTTGAGACCTGATACTTTACCTAGACGATCCTCTGCAAAACTGAATCATGTTGGTTACTATTAAACATATGGGCATTCTCTGTGGCATCAGTGAGATTAGCTATGACTTTAAAATTTGTATTGCAAGGAGGACGGGAGTAGTTAGTTGTATTTTTATGATTGTTACATGCTGGCATGTTTGGTGGTGGACCAACACTATAAGACTTTTCACTGCAAGACCAGAATTGGCTCACTGCCCTTATGCTTAAGAAAAATCAAACATCGGCTTGACAAAGAGCAAAGACAAAATAGTTCATCTATCTAACTACAGGTTCCTGAAGGTCTGAAAACTTCTCTGACCTGCTAGTAAAACAGGATCACCCACTGCTGCTGCTGCACTGGGCCATTTCCTGAGAAAGCTGTCCCAGTCCGCACTGCCTGACTTCCCATCAGGCTGGTGCGGTGGGTGGGGAGGTGGGCTGGCCAGGAAAAAACACCTGAGAGATGGTGCCTGACTCTTCCAGTGAAAGGGAACAAGATGCAGGGCCATGGCCACCACTTACGGGGATTGCTCTGCTCCCTCTGGCATTTTGCAAATGTGATTATATACATGCGTTTTCATCTGAATAAGCAAGGGCTGGCAAAAGTGTATAATGTATTGCAAACATTACACAAATTGTAAATAACATAAAATGCTCAGCTGAAAAGGCAGATAATCCACCAAAACTGTAAAAGTGCTATGCTAGCAGAATCCTTTCATTAAGATCCCAGTTCAGTAAAACATCTGGGGTCTGTAAGGGTTCTTGGTACTAATTTTTAAAGCTAAACATGTATTTTAATCCTTTAATCCCAAAACACGATTCTAAAATATGTTCCCTGTCTACTTCTGCCTTTACCCTAAAAGCTTCCAGTAATTTAATAAAATTGTAATTAAGTATTTAATAAAATAAATGAAATAAATAAAAGTTATAGATAACTGTATAAATATAATTAATATAATAAAAACTTATGGAAATGTGTAGAGGAACCTGTTACCAACAGGTATTAGTTTACTTTCTCTTTACCTCCATTTTGCTTACCTAAATCCACAAATCCAATATCCACGTACAGTTTTGCACATAAAGATCCCAACAGGAAACCAAACATTGGGCCCAACATGGCTATTGTGTGCAAACATGCTGAAAATATAGTGAAGAAGATACTAGTAAATTTTAGTGGCTGAATGTTTTCTTCTGCAGAACATGGGCCTCTTACACTACAAATGTCTCAGTTTACTTCATGTTGAGATTACCTACATACACAGGAACATCCTCTTCTTTAGCAAAATCATCAAGATAAGAGATGCCCAATGGTGTTATTGGTGTCTCACCAATTCCACGTAACATGTTTCCCAGGAAGATGTATATCCACATATATGATGATGGTTCCTTCTCACATCCTGCAGATAATGAGAGTTTACATCTTTGTAATAGAACAGGCGAATGGAAACAGTGACAAATCACAGGAAATTCAGCACATGAAATGATTATAGTTTAGTATTTTAGGTATTAAGAGCATTATCCTTATGGAAGATTATGAAAGGCCATCAACCTCATTATACTTTTTAATAATCTTTTAAAACACTTTCCTCCACCTCCATTGTATTTGGTTTCTAGAAATACAGATAAGTATCACACATCAGAAAAAATGCCTGTGTAAAAAAATTTGCCAGATTGATATTGCTATAAATATATCATTAACTATCTGGCATACAACTTATATCGTTAACTTGAGAAGTTTGAGATGGTTTCTGCAGCACAGCTTGGCTCTTTCTCTACCTATGTCACATGTAAAGCAACATGTAAAAGCTGTATTTCATACAGTAAGCAAAATCATAGAAATCTCCATTTATTTCCACTTAACTCTGTGCAGTTTCATGTCCTTTCATGCTGTCTCTTGCACCTTCCCAATCCAGGACCTGGGTAATTGAATCCCTTCAGAAATGTCTTTGCACACTGTCTCAGCATCTCCTTCAGTGTTAGGGTGATTTTACTGTAATTTGGAAGTGCGAACATAGGAAACTGGGGATCTGGATCCTAATAATTTGTGTTTGCTGGATGTTTCTTCTCCAAATGAAATGCACAAAGTGCATTTAAGTGTTGGTAATATTCCCAGACAGGTAGAGACTGAAGTTCGAAATCTAACTGAGCATCTTGCATGGGGCAATGATTTACTCTACTTGCAACCAGGGATAAAACTAGCTCCTCTGTTTATACTTACACTTACGGTTCCTTACCTGATTGGGAGACTTCCAACAAGGTTTCGTTCACATCTTGATGCATAGAACAGGGATTTATGCTTGAAGTTAAGTTGACTGAAGAAGCTGTACGTGATGCTGTCTCATACTTATAACTGAAAACACACAATAGTAGGTTTAGAAGCAGTGTTCACTAGGGAAATACTAGCGTAGTAGGGCAGGAATCACTTTACTGCTGTTTCCCTAAAGAGAAAGGTATCTTTGTTTAAATATCAATCAAAAAATCAAATCCTACTAAAGGAGAAAAAAAGAAGATTATTTAAGCACATTTTGGAAAACAAGAACACTAAAATGAAGAACAAATAAAAGTTAGAATCGTCTGTTTAGAAGACATAACATTTTAGGCTGTAAAATTTAAAAGGGCATGTGAAAGTAATTCAGGTAGGATTGAACTGTTGGTATCAAAATTTAGGGTCAGGTTCAAGCGTGCTCCCTATGCTGACCCCACAGTCAAGGACAAAAAGAAGAATGTCTTGAGTGTGAGTCTCCCTTTTCATTGCAGATACATATTTTGGGGTTGGAGGGAGGAGGGGACTGAGGAAGGGAGAAGTCAGCCTCAGGAGGTACCTTTTGCCTGATAATTGGCATTGGCTTTAGAAAGAGCTGTTGTATAGCAGCGGGTGAATAAAGTTAGTGCCTAAAAGACACTCTTTAGCTGTATTTACAGGGAGCACAGCAATGCTGCATCTGCTTTAGCAGGATCCTTTTCCTAGATATGAGCCCTGCTGAGGTGCAAAGTACAATTAGCTTAAGCAGAACAACATGGTAAAGCACACATTCTGCTTCTAGGAACTGGGGTGGCTCTGTCAGACCAGGCAGGCTTATTTTTCAGGTTGAAACAAAGAACATTCATCAGAAGAGGCAGTGCAGAACAGTTTCACCATAAAAATTCAGGCACAGGTACATGAGAAACTGTATGAGTTTCCCAGCGTCGACGAGCAAGATACATATTTTGGCTTAAGCAGTGGAAAATACAAGTCTGATGCTAGTGCGAGATCCACTGTCATGATAAAAAAAGTATTCCTTAGTTTTCTTCTTGCAGTAGTATACCTAAAATTATTCTAATACATTTAAGAGAGCAACAGAAATATGTCTTAGTCTATGCTATCACTGCGTCAAAGCTATGGCTAGAAACATTATCGCATATAAGCAACATGCAGTAAATCTCTGAGCCTTGAGAAGATGAATAAAAATTAGCTTATCCAGCCATGGAAAAGCAGTTTAACCAGCCATGGGCATTTGAAACAGGAAAAACCCTGGTACCAGTTCTACCAGCACTGATCCATCTGCAGGGTCTGCAGATGATGTATTAGCAACAAATGATGCCACATTCTTAGGTTAACACTGATTTTTCCAATAAAGTGTTCTTACCGTTAGCTATTCAGGAGGAGTATATAAATAATTAAAGCAACAGCACCAGCATAGCATGGTTGAAGATTTTCAAAGAACAATATATTTTGTTTGAAACTTGAATTTTCATAAGATTTTCATGGGTGTTTCCTCCTAAAAAAAAAATCTAATGTTTTTGTAAAGTCATTTCCTTCTCTGCCTCTCTTCTGAACAAGTCTGACTGAAATCTAAAGAATTTTGCTTTTCCTATTTTTTTTGAGAAGTTAAACTTTTACTTCAGAAGAACCATATTTTTTTCAACCAGATAAAATGAACAATGATGTATGTGTGTCAAACATGATTCATTGCACATCAAGTTGAGGCTCTACAGGCCTTTGGAAATCTAAGACTTAAAATACATCAAGTTTCATTCAAAAACCAGAAAGCAGTATCCAATTCCAATGTTAGGTTACCCAGATTAATCTTGGTACTTACTAGCCCATGAAGAAATGAGGCATTGCTGTTAAAAGACTTCCCAAAGCCATAGTAAAGCATCCAGCAGCTATTACTTTGGGCCTGTGAAGTTTAGCTCCAAAGTAGCTTACAAATGCAATCACCAACAAGTTACCTGGAAGGTAATGAACCAAAATTAATGCCAGATGCTGTGCCTCACATTTCTCTGAAGAGTTTTCTGCATGTTATGGAATATCAATTACCCATCTCAAAGCTCCCATCGATGAAACCAACAGTAGAGGATGTCAGGTCAAACCTTCGTTCAATCTGAGTGATGGAGCTTTTCATAATCGTACCAGACAACGCTTTACTCAAGTAGCTGAATGATAAAGCAGCAAGAAATGCCTGAGGAAAGATTAAGACAGAAAATGGCAGGTAGAGGCAAGGAAACTGGTCACAGAGGGATCAAATATGTTTAAAACTGTGTGGAGCAATCATCATCACCGTATAAGTTTGCCACTCAAATTGCAGTCACAACGTTGTGTGTGAATTTTCACATACCCTAATGCTCTGGAGGGCCAGGGCAATCTCTCAGCAATGAGTGCTCCTGCTTGCTTTAGGGTTCAGGTTTGCAATAGCCATCTTAATGACCAGAAAGCCTGATCTTCCCTGCATTGCTGGCCAGAGGTTTTCCAAAGCAGAAATCCTATGGACTGTGGAACTTAAATTTGGCAAACAATTCACTGGGGATGACTTACCTTACTGATATCCTGAGGTTAAATTTATCAAAAACTGAGGCCTAGTGTTGGGCAGCCAAAATGGAGGGATTTCTAAATTTCTAGATTTTGCAGAAATGTAAAATTTGCCAGAGGTAAAATACCTCATCAAGATAGATTTACTGACACTAGTTCGACCTAAAATTAATCTTACACCCAATTATCTTCTGCTTGGGCCACATGTCACTTATTTTAGGCCAGTTCATAACTGGTTCTAACTCAGACATACAGATAGCCATGGCATCAAAATAAAGGCTTTATGCAAGTTTTTATGATATCCCAGTATGTGGAAGGTGGTACAGACTGACTGAGTTCATCTCTGTCTCAAATGATATATTTTGAAATGTGTGGATTATGGCTATGTCGCCTGTATACCATATACCTCATAAGGGAAGGCTTAATATTCTTTATAATTTCATAGTTGCTTCCACCAACACACATTGTGGCTTTTGCAAATAAAGATGTATTTGATAAAAAGTTAAACTAAGTTTGTTTAAATATTACCCAACTATTTCAACATAGTCTAAAAAACAAATAGACTTATTGCTCACTGGGTAAAAGTTCCAATACAACACAATATTGGGTAAGTAAACAAAAGTAAATATAGATTTAGACTTTGCAATACTATCTACTGTAAGAAATTAAGCCAATCCTGGACGTAAATCTTTACAATAGGTATGTTTACACTCTTTTTGTCAGGAATGAAGAGAAAAATCTCACAAGTGTGGGCTTTGTCCTGACGTTTTATTTTTCCTGAGCTCGACTGGAGAAAAGTCTGTGAGAAGCACCATTCTTGCCTTATGCCAACAGTGCTCTCAGGGGTTTTGGCTGAAATCACAAACTGCTGATAAGCATGAAAACATGAGTTAAAATGACTTGGGTATTTTGGGTTTGAAAATGCAATGCCCAGGTAAACCACAAAACGTTTGGTGGGAAGGTGAGGGAGAATAACAGTTTGTCTTTTATTACCTCCAAGGTATCATGCCTATTAAACTCTAATTACCATAAAGTTAGACATAGACCCACAGTTGTGCGGCATTGCCCACATACATGATAGCAAAGTTAGTCCTGTGAGTCTCCCAGAGATCAGATTCTATTTTTGCAGGTGTATATGGGTGGCAAATGTGAGTCAGATAAAATAAAAGATATAACAACCTCTGCCTGATACTTGAGCCAAACTATTTTGGATGGTTGAGAAGCTTGCAATTACCTATTTTTTTCCATTAATCTTTCATTTTGCAGATCTTTCCTTTTTATAGAGAGAAATGTGTCCCTGATTGCAATTCCACTGGGCCTATGGAATTTCACCTGAGATGAAGCTGGCTGAAGTAGTCAAAACATAAACCCAAACACATCACTGTCAAAAGAAATCTTGCCCTTGTAGTATTTGCAGCTCAGCCAGAAGCAATAAACACTAAGGCTTTAACATGAAAGCAAAATTCTCATTAGTTTACTTGCTTTATTCCGTCAATTCTTCTTGTGCATTCCTGAAAGCTTGGATGCTTGTGGGAATCAGTGGGCTGTTTGACCTGCAGCCCTGGATTAGACAAAAGTCCTGGAATACGATTTTCCTCACCCTATTTTGGACCTACAAGAATGGGCGGTGATAGCAACCTCCAGACAATGGTGTATTGTAGCCACCTATTTTAGGATGCTTCAAGTCTTACACTGGAGGTTGCTACCTCTCTCCAATGACCAAAAAGGGAATCTACCTATGAGTAACTTGAGAGTAAATATGTTAAATCAGGAATTTTTATTTTCTTTAGGACAAAGACAAGATCCAACCATTCCCTGTACCTCCAAGTGTGTATCCAGTTCCAGAAAAGATAGGGGCAACAGGAATGAAGTAACCTGTCATGTCATATCTTGAACAACTTTTCTTAACTTATGACAACAGTAACTTGTGGTGATATTGATAAGGCACCAAACCTTCAAGCCAGTGCAACAGGAAGTTTTCTTTTTGACTGCTAGATTTTTGTTTGCTTCATCATCCAAAAGCTGGGCAGGTTCTGCTTCCTGATTTGAGTCATCAACATTGCTGGATTCGGTTTCCACTGTCATGGTTGATTTCTTTACTGAGTGATCTGAACCCAAGAGAAAAACAATAATAAATACAAAAGCACATATGCCAAACTAGAGTTGCTTAAGGACCATTCTGATAAAACAGGAGTTACAGGAAAATGCTGAGATGTTGAAACAGAACCTTTTCATTGGAAAGGATTTGGCTCAATGACTTGGGTGTTTCAAAGTGTATATTTGTTTAAATGCTGAAGTATCTTGTTTTGACATCTTTCTTTTCAACTGAAATGGTCTTCACTCTCCCCACTGCCCCCTCCTTCCCCCCCTCCTTTTTTCGGTCTAGAATGACTTTTAATGCTAAAAAGACAGTTTCCACAAAAGAGTAAGAGACAAAGTCTCTGTCATAAAACAAACTACAAGGGTCAACAAAGCATCAGTGCTGAAGCACAAGGAATCCTAGTGAAGCTCTGAATTTGCAGGCCACACAGCTTAGGACTCAGTCATTATTTTGGTAAGATCTCTGTAGTAACACCAAGCCATCCGACTTACTCCTTCACACTGGCCTGTTGGAAACAATTCTTAATGACAAAAGAATTTATTATTTTAGCTACCTAACCTACTATAAGGAGATTATGTGTTTTTTCTTTGTGCGATGGTATACAGGGTATCCCTAATCCCCTTCTCTTTGCAGAGCGCTGTCTATATTCTCTGATGCATGAAATCATCTGCAACTCAGAAATTCAGCAAAATGACTCCAGTTCCCCTGGGAAGAGCATACCCTGTAGCCATAGATGACAAATCTTTCCCCTCCTTTGATATAACTTTTTTTTTAATTATTTTTGAAAGCCTTGTTTCATGATTAAACTAAATTTGGTTTTATTGCAATGAATAGTACAATACTTCACCTTTTTCTTTCCTCAGTTTTTTAAAACTCTATATCTGAGAGATGGGTAAGCAATTAAAAAGAATACTTCAGTGAAGAGCTGTAAGGGAAGTCTATGTATCTATCTGCAAAGCTTATTTAAAGAATGAAAACACTTGCCCGTTTGTGCAACTCCAACTACAAACAAAACAGATTTCTGAAGGAAGATCCAGATGCCACTGCAGAGCCCCTCGGAAAAAATGGGTCACTTGAAACAAACCCTCTTCAGATCTGCAGATCCTGACACACAGGGGAGAGAGGAGTATTGAAACTAATGACCCCAAGTCAGAACTCAGAAATCATAGTTCACAGGAACTGATTTATTTCACCTTTCACAGCAGTCTCCTCATTTGAGAAAAGGGTGAAGAAGAGAGAGAGGGGGAGGAAAAATCACACAAAGAGAGGTTTTCCATGCTTGAATGGAGCTGAAAAAAGTTGAATGAACTTTTCCAATGCTGGAAAAAGTCCATCTGCAATTGCAAATTGCTCTCCTACAGGCCATATGGCAGAGTAACACTTTTCAGAGCATTTAAAGTGTAGGCTTTGCTCTAATGCACAATGGTGAAGAACATCTTTCTTCACTCAGGTTTAAGAGGGTTATTACCTAAGGATGTTCAAGACAGATACACACATAGAGATTTAAACGATTTAGGAATCTCTTGGGCTTAAGTTCATGAGCATGTCCTTGGGTACTAATACTGGCAAGAACAACTTTCCTTTCCCACTGCTCCTATCTGCTCCTGACTCATGTGTGTACCACTGCTTCTGTGGCTGTGTTGTAAGTCTGGGTCAGAACACATATCTGGACAAAAAAATAGCTTTTCCTTCCTCTTAGCTCCTCAGACAGATAGGAACAAGAAGTAGAGGAAAGGATTTCCTCAAGTCTGCACAACTACCAACAGAAATGCTTGTGAAATGAGATTCTTAGTGCTCAGGGAAAGTTAGTACACAAATACTTTTGAGCACCTGGTCCTCTGAAATTTATTTGTCCCTGTGTAATCTGAAGATACTAGCTTCTCCCTGTTATCATGATACATTAAGGACTACAATAAGATGCTGGGGTAGCATGTCATTGCAGGCAACAGGACTAAAGAAGTGGCTTTTTTGAGAGTTTTAAGGTACAACTTGACTCAGAATCTCAATATAAGGAGAGAAAGAGTGAAAGCAGAGAAACTTAAAAGTAAAAATAAGATGCAAAGTAGAGAAAAGAGAAAGGCAGTCAGGCATCCATACATGTAACTGAAGAAGTTTAGATATTAACAGGCTACCCCAGTAAATGTTTCAGAGAAAGACTGTGAAGGCACAAGAAGGGAGGACAGTAAGATTGAAAGTGCGAGCAGTAAATATCAAAGAGCAGGTTAAGCAGTTAGAGGCGAATAGTGAAAAAGGCATCCAGAGGCAGAGGTTAGGGTACCTGGCAAAATAAAGGATAAAAAAGAGAATTAAAATAAAGTAAAATACATCTTTGTGGGGAAAAAAACCTGCTTGATGCACATAGAAAAGTGTGAAGCCAGCTAGAAGGTGGAAGTTAGTTGGCTCAGTACTGTCAGTGCTCAGCTCCTCCAGTGATCCAGGGGAAGGAGTCTCAGGCAAGAACAGGGGTGACCAGCTCCTATCAGTGGTGAATGACACATGCCTTATCTTTGCTTTGCAAAGACACTGCTGGAGATGGCTTTACTTTTGCTTGGGAAGACTAGGACGGGGTGGGAAGGAAGAAAAAAGATGATGCAGCTGTGCTGGAGAGATGTTAGAGCAAGCTATGTGCAAGGATCAACTCTTGGAGCTGCTGGCAGCATCTCCTCCCATCCTCAGCTGACACTGACCTACACGGAAATCTGCTGGAGATAGAAGAGATGAAGTCTGGGGAAATGCACAAGCCATTCAGCTGTAGTAATGACCTGAGATAGTTGCATGTGCAGAAAGACAAGATCAGTCAAATAGCATATTGGCATTGTTTAGGTAGTCAATCAACGTAAACAAAAATCACCCTGACTTCCTTCCCAAGGGAAGAAAACAATCTTCTCCTTAAAAGCAAGCATAAGGAAATAAAAAAAAAAAAACACCAGAAAACCTCAAACCATACTGTGAGAAAGAAAGTTAACACTCTTCCAGTTCCCTCCAGGGAACATTTGACAAACTCATTTGGGCTTCTGCTCAGTAAAGTCTCTTCTGAGCAACACTTTGGGTGGAGGAAGATCAAGGCCCTTAACTAATAATCAGTGTGGATCATTTGTATTGGTGGGAGCTGAGAGAGCTTCCCATCACAGCGCCATGGAAAGCATGTGGCACCTTGCGAGATCGTTCCAGAGTACAACAGCCAGCCTTGCAAAAGACAGTTGCAGACTCCTTCAGTGCTTCAGGGTATATGATGTTATACAGACCATCGCCTAACTAGGTGCTTGTTAGGTAGACCTATTCCTTAGTGAACATTAAAAAAAAAAATATCAAGCTTGGTTTTCTAGCCCCTAATTATATGCAAATTATAATGAATAAGAGCACCAATTTAAACACCTTAGTAGGAATAACAGGTAATTAGTTTACAAAGGTCAAGACAACAGTTTGCTACAGGTTTTGTAGATTCTTAAGAAAGAAAAATACAGTGATGTTTAAGGAATTTTCGGAATCCAGCAAAGACACTGGAAGTCCTTGGGCTGTTTCTCACTGCAGTTGCACTCTCAGGAGCTATACCTACCTACTAACAAATCACAAATCAAGAGCCACATTTCATCCAGTAGTTTATGGAACTGTATTGATTTACACTAACTGCAGTGCTAATCCAATCATCTTACTGATTTTTAAGTACAGTAAGGAATTATAATAAGACATTTTAAGTTAACCTAATATGAAAAATGAATAGCACAGTGCTGTGCAGGCCTCAGTGCTGCTTGCATTGTTCAAGACATATGATGCTTACTTTTCAGAGACACACATACAAATGTATGATCTCATCATGAGAGCACTGACATTTAGAACAGGAATGTTACTGGTGTTACTGGTCACAGGAAATTGAACTAGTACTATACAGGTAACGTTCATTAGCTGCAAACACTAAATGACAACATTTTAAGGTTAAGACAAACAAAAAGAGTATTAAAAAGGTTCCTACCTAGGTTCTGTATCCACAATAACAGCAGTTATACCACCACGCAAATGCTCAAAAGTCAGAGTATTTTCTCCTTAAGCAAGGTTGTGCTGGTACTTGGTAGAAGAATCATTAACTTCTAACACAAACTATGGTTTAGGCAGTTTTAGTCTTGTCTCCTCCCAGTTCTGCCCTCTGTTAAAGGTCCCAAAATACATGTTTATCTACAGTGGTCAAAAATTAATTAGGTAGAAAATGTGCAAGTGTATTCCTTTTGTACACTCTTGTGAAACACCTTTTCTCCTGAGCTTGTCAAGATTATAATAGTTCATACCTTTCTGGCATTTAAAAATAGGGTGTTCCAACTTTAGAAGTGTTCCTGGTTACTGATAGCTAAAATGTATTTTGGTAAGAAGTTTTATTTTCATAGTCTATGGTTAAAGTCCATTCAGCTAAGACCTGCTAGAGCCAGCCAAGGACTCGCAGGAAGAAAAAATATAATGCCTTGGATATATTGAACAAACTAGGTGTTCAATAAATACTCGTGCTTAAAAGATTTCAGATTTATAGTTCAGTGCTATTAACAGCACAGGCAAACCCAATGTGGAAGTATATTGGGGCTATGTGTACTTTGGAGCAGCCCTTTACCTACTTAGTTCAAGGAAACCCGAATTGGTTTCCTGAGAAGTATTTTATTTGATTGTGCCCTTGTTGTGCCTTATGTCTGATTCCTGACAGTGATTGTAGTTAAAAGAGAAGTCATTCTTAAAGCATGTGAACTATGACTACTGTCTGCCTGTACGTTACACCAAAATGTGCCATTCCTTGTAATTTGTGCGCCCTTCCCTGCCACCACTGCCACCATGTCCATTCTTTTACTTGCTATGAACAATTACAGCCTACTTAATAACACTGACCTTTGGATAATCTTAATTAAATTTTGCCTTCCATATGGTTACTGGTAAAACCTTGCACTACTCATGACTTTTCCGACTCTCAACCAGACAGTTCCCTTTAGCTTCCTAGAACAATAGATATCATCATCAAGAAAATGGTAGTCACTCCAAAGCTATATGTCAGGGCAATTCAACTGCAAGTATTAGTAAAATTATAACATAAGAATGCAGTAGGAATCCAGATCACAAATCCAGTCTGCAAACTTAAAAGCACCTTTTGTGAAAAGGCCAAGCCCTGCCTTGAGAACAATAAGAATTGCATTCCCCCCAACTTCGAAGGCTACTGCAAGGGATTGGCTTCTGATGCATAGGAACCTTCTTTTAGTTTCCAGTCATGATCAAATTATATTCTGATTTTGAACTGACAGGGTCATTTAGTTTTAAAAGCTCTTCCTCTCAATCTGATACTTAGGACTCAACCTTGATCATAAATGGAGAGATCACAGTTTTTCAACCTGTTTTACTAGGTAAACAAACTAATCGTGCTTAATCATTTCTTGAAAAACAGGTTCTTTTGATTCTGCAGCACATCCTTGGAGCCCTTGGCAACAGTACTTTCTATCTGGATCCATATTTCATCAATGCACATAGCTAAAAATGTATACAACATTCCAGGAGCAATCTCACCAGTGCCACATCTTGAAATATTAACTGTTCCTTATCTCTAGCCGTGTCTTATATGTTCTAAGATTACATACAGCGTTTTCAGAAAAGCACCTTTTTAAGGGTCATTCCTAGTTATCTACAATTAACAGGTACACTCTAGGTCTTCTCAAAAATTTTCAGCTAGGGACCTCCTACCGTGGAGCAGAAATTCCTGTTATTTGCCATCAGCTGTGCAACTTCCTATTTAACTTTGTATTCCACTCCTATTTGGCCATTCTCATGTTAATTCTTCTTTTTCCCCTCTATGATATCCAGACTCTCCTCTGTTTAACCATTCCATCCAACTTTGTGCCTTTACTGTTATTTCAAAAAGTGAAGCTGGAATGCCACGCATAATATATTTAGAGATCTAATAACCTTAATGAAAACTAAAGATACAGACTGGTGCCTAGCTGAGAAACCTAAAATAGATGGGTCTTAACTGTTGGCTTCATCAAAGTTTGGGATGCCTTCCAAAGGAAAATAATCTTAGAGAAAAACTTTGAGAAAGTCTTAGAATCACAGCATAATTTAGACTGGAAGGAAACTCAGGAGCTCATCTGGTCCAATCCTCTGCACTAAAAGCAGGACTAACTTCAAAGTTTGTTGCCATTGCTTAGGTCTCATCAAGTTGAGTTTTGGATGGAAATCTCCAAGGAAAGAAGTTCCACAGCCTCCCCTGCCACCTGGTCCAGTGTCTGACTGCTGTGACAGTAAATAACTTGTATACGTAGATGTATATGTATGCATAATTAGAATCTCCTTTGCTGCAACCTGTGCCTATTGCCCCTCACCTTTTTGCTGAGCATCACCTGTGCACAGGGGAGAGTCTGGTGCTGTCTTCTGTATAAGCACCCATTAGATAGCTGAAGAAAGCAGTAAGATCCATCATTTGCTCAACTTGATTCAGTTTACCAATGTCTGTCTTGTTGTGCAGAGCCTCATACCAGACACAACATTCCAAATGCAACCTGACAAGTACTGAACAGAGGGAAAGAACAACTTTTCCAGATCTTCTGGTCTTTAATAACTGTAGCCTAATATGCAGTTAACCTTGTAGGCTCAAACGTGCGCTACTGTCTCATGTTTAAGTCACCATCCACCAAGGACCCAAAGGTCCTTTTGTGCAAAGCTGTTTTCTGTCTAGCTGACTCCCTTGATATATTCTGTGGATAGATTCTTTCTATGACAGGTTCAGTTTGCATTTTCCTTTGCTGAACTTTATGAGTTCCTGTCAGCCTGTTTCTCCATCCTCATCAAACCTCCTCTGCCATTCTGCCCTCCAGCACGTGAACTGCTCCTTTCCTCAGTTTGGTGTCATACGTAAACTTGTTGAGAGCACTTCCAGTCCTATTCTCCAAACCATTAATGAAGTTGTTGACCATTATCAGCCCCAGTACTGACTGCTGAGGAACATCACTAGCAACTGGTCACCAGCTGCTGGGCTTTGAACTGCTGATCAAAATTTCAGATCTTCTAGTTTTCTACCCACCGTAGTGGGTAGACTATATCTGACCTGTTTGGCTACCAGCATAATAAGGGAGACTGGGCCAAAAATCTTGCTAAAGTCCCAGTAAACAACATGTACTGCTCTGCCCTTATCCACCAGACCAGTCGTCCCATCGTAGAAGGCCTTGATTTGCCCTTGATAAATCCATGCTGACTGTTCCCAGTCACCAGTCCATTTGTGTGCATAATAATGGCTTCAAGGACAACTTGTTCCATAATTTTCCATAAGCCTTTCTTGGCATTTTATTGATTCCTTTTATTTGTAACTTTTTGTGCAGAGCTACTTTCAGTTTTCCATGACTAAGTGGTAAATGACATGGTCAAGGGGGACTTCTTTCACTGTTGCAGAGAAAAAACATCGTGTTACATTATGACTGCATCCATCAGATTTAGGTCTGAATTAAAAAAGACACCCAACACTGTCGCCCCCCGCAATTTCTCTAAAAGAATGAAGCATATCCTCACAGTCAGACAATCATGTACTTAGCTTTAACTACATGCAAGAGGTTGAAATTTATGGTCCTACAACAGATGTGGGCCTCTTTCTCTCAGAGGTGGGGATTCTTCATTTCCTATTGTGGCATAAAGCACCAACCATCAACTTCCAGCAGGTTTCTTACACCATGATTGACATTTTCTAGTCACAAGATAGGCATCTTGGCCTTTGCCTATTGCTCTTTATTACAGGATGACATACTGTACTTCTGTTAATCTGCGTGGTTATTGATGTTCCACCAAGGGCACATACACACAAACACCTGTGTCCTCTTCTTTCTTCAAAGGCATGTCACAAGCTCCACTATTATGCCCTGACTATGTCAAGATAAGTATTCCCTCTTGTTTTACAATGTTTTTTGATGGAGTCTTGCATTCCCAAGGTTTCGTTTTCAGGTTGTCTTCAGGTGCATTAGCAGACATACCCAAGGGTTTTTTTGCCTTTTGATCCTAAAAATATGAAAAGGCATGGAGCTAAATGTACTCTGTAATTTGGAAGTAGTAGAACCTGTAGAAAAAGTGCCACTTCCTTTTTCATATAGTAAAAGGAGAAACAGTATTCCTTTTTTTCCTCATTCTAACATATGAATACACAGCAGTTTCTCCCCTTTTATTCTAGTCCTGTACACAGCATTAATTCATAACTTTTCAGGAATTAAAATAACTTTTATACTTTGCTTTCTGTATGGTTGAGAAGAATTTTTCTATATTCAGACTGCTGTTGTCCAAACTGTCTGTGGAAGCATTCACATCCAAAGTCAACTTCTTGAACCAAGAACTGTTGACCAAAAGTACCAGAATGGGAAATGGGAAACTACTGAATTCAAATCAAAGACTATGGTCTCACACCTGAAAAAAGACATATCTCATCCTTTTTTTCATCCAAGCCCTCCCATATGACTGTAACCTACGCTTATGGGAAAAAATTGGTTTATGGTAGTGAAAATCCCCTTAATAAGCATGCTGAGATATCAGTAATTGCTGATTACTCCTGAGAATAAAAACAATCCTTACAAAAGCCACACTAAGAATCACCTTTACCGCAGGAGCTGGTAGCAGACTCCTCCAGGCAGAGGGTGGCAGCAGACTCCCACCAGAAGAAGTGGCTGCCAAGGCACCAATTTGCTAGGGGTGAGCCAGCAGTAGCAGGGAGCAGACGGCCAGGCAGAGGCCAACTGCAGTAGGCAGCTTTGATTAGAGCCCTTTTTATTCTTGGGACACTAATCCCTAAATAAAGAAAATCAATGTATTTTAAAATTTAACTCTTAGTTAACTAAGTAAAAGGGATGGTGCACAACTAAGCAAATGTTAGGCTACTACAGGAATCCTGAGAATGTGATAAACCTTTACAACAGCAGAAAAGGTTCCTTGGTGCTCCTTGTTTCAGTGCATCTAGTTTCAGCTTGTTGCTGTAGAACTAACAAGAAAGAAGAGCATGCTGACAAACTGATTTGGTGTTGCCATCTTAGCTAGTGTCTGGGACTCAGTGGAGCTTTTATCTTTCATAAGAACTCATTGATAATTTTGATTTATTTCCATTGTGTGTCTATCTGGGGAACAGTAGACCAGGATGTGCTGTTTTAATGATATTTATTATCTATTTAAAATACAAAGTGTAGTCTTTAATGCTGATTGTACAACTTCTCTTTGCATTCAGTCTTAATCCGCAGCTTGGTTTGGAGTTGTAATTATAGATACAGAACTGAAGGTGTGCAAGTCATTGGCAGGTGCAAGTACTTAGACCTTTGTAGGAGCTAGTCAAAATGTGTGCTGCATCATAGATAACAGAGTGAAAAAAATGCATACTTCAGGTGAAATCCCCAGTGCAAAACCCCCATCATCTTTGCATGGTCTGGGGTATCACCTGACATATAAGGACTGAAAAAAATACTATGGTTCAAGTAATTGAATAGCTGGCATTATATACAACACAACTTCACTGAGCTGTTCATGTTACACTAAAGCAGATGTTTTACAAGAATGGTCAAGTCTTGATTTAAAGACTACATGTGACAGAAAAATCTATAAGATCCCCAAGACAGTTGTTCTAGTGAAAAGAATGTATCTTATTTTTAATGCAGTTTTGTCCTGTTTGATTTCCAGGCACTGGAACATAGTCTACCTTTGTCTGCAGAATTAAACAAACAGATTTTTGCTGACTGCGTCTCACTTTCACAGGGTTTTTTTTCTAAACCAGTCTCCATTTCTCAGCATCTTCTTTTAGAAGTGCCAACATCATAGGATCAAGCAGAGGGTTCTGGTTACCACTGTGTACAACAACCTTTCGAAGTTACCTTGCTCAACAGCCATGAGAGAAAATTTCCTGACCTGGTCACCATCAAGCTGTGAGAATGTGCTTTGCTTGCCCTCCACTAAAGCCTTTCCTTATTTTCTCTCTACAAAATTCAATGAACTGTATTAATCTGTGACGAGCTGTTGGTTAACCAGCCTCCTGATGATAATAACCACATGTTGCTTAAGTAAGGTCATTTTAACGAGCATTAAAGGGTCCCACCTTTAAATTGCTCTCATAATTTTTACGGTAACTATGGACTTTCTTTCTTCCAGAGATTGATTAGCACTGGATGAAGAACTGCCTCATGCAGCACTTGCTCAGTGATGCTCCAGGGTACAAGCAGAGACAACCAGCCTGAGTCAGACCTATGATCCTTCTAGCCCAAACGCTCTTGCTTACAGGGGCTGCTCTATGAGGGGGGACAAGGTGGTAGCTGAGGGCCAGCCCAGTGTAAGCTGGTGATCAGGGTCAGCAGAGCCAAAGCAGCAACAGCCACTGGTCCCAGCCTCAGGCCAGTGACCATCAGCCAAAGGCAAGTTAAGAAGTCAGGCCTTAGGACAATCCCAGAAACACAGACAATAATTCAGAAAGAGCGAGGGAGAGGGCTCAGCACATGCAAACCTCCAAAATAGCTCAGATCAGGGCTATTTGTGCAGGCTGGAGATGAAATGGGGCGTTGGGGCCCATGGGCAGAGGAGGAGGTGGGTCCCAGGGGATGCAGGTCAGGGCCATCGGCGCCCTCAAAGCCCTGGCAGGCAGTAGCCAAAGGAGGCTGCTTAGGGAAAGTGAGAGTCAGCAGTATGTATGATATGTCCACTACTCTCCCAGTAGCCAATTAGTTTCAAACCACAAGAGAAGTCTTGAGCAGAACTAGGAGGCAAAGGCAGGTACCTAATGACCCACATGGCATTTTCTTTTCTATAACTACCCTGTCTCCCTTTGAACCTATGTATACAAAATTTCTTTGTGAGGATTTCTCAAGTCTCACATCTGTTGTGTGAAAAGCCAACTCCTTTGCTTTGAATGTCTCCTATCTTGGTTTGGTGCTCCCCAGTACTTGTAATGGAAGAGACGGTGAGCAGCTGATCCCTAGCAACACTTCCCATGCCACTTAGAGTTCTCCTTTTTATCTTTTTCCACACTAACCAGCCCTAACCTCTCTTGCTTTCGGCCATTCTTGTAGTCTTATATATAACCATGCTTTCTCATATGCTTTTTCACGTTCCAGGGATTTTTTATTTCTTTTTTTTGGCCTGGGACTTTCTGAGGTGGTCTTTACAATTTAAAGAGCCTTCAAGACATTTTTCCTCTTCATCTAGTCACTATTTACATCTGTGTAAACTTCTATCCCCATAATTCTACTATTGTTGAGACGAAACATTACCTCTGTTCATTTATGCTGTACTTTCTAGTTTTCAATATTCTCCTGTGCTCTTCTTCTGTTAAACAAGTGCGCTCACTTTCTTCATATTTCTCACAATTATCAATAATGGCTCTCTATTTAAAAATACTTTTTAAATACCCTTGTGACTTAGCTACCTGTGAGTCTGTGTACTAGGCACTTCATACCTTCTAGAGAGGAGTAACTTTTTTTCTCTCAGTGTTATGCAGAATTAAGTTTCATGTTTTAAGCAGTTAAACTGTGTAGTGTCATCAACAGTCAAACCAGCCCAAGTGGTAATGCCAATGCTTTCTCTCAGATGATAATATTCATGCTGCTATTTAAAAATTTTACAATAGTTGTTTCATACATCACTTTTACTCATTATTTTGAGCACATCAAAGAGGCAACCTGTCATTATTCAGCCTATGTATTCTTTTTGATACATTCACACCATTTGCTCTCTGTCTTTTGGCAATTCCCTCAGAGTACAGGATCATATATAGCAATTTAATAGTGGCAATGGTGGGGTAGCTGTTATAGTATCTGTGACCTGAAGATACTTCATCCTATACTGATGCTTCTTTCTTCTCAAATGCTGGGAGGGCATGAGCTATAAATCAAGTACATTGCTCCCACAGTCTACTGACCTCATCTTTTTGCTTCCTTTATTTGTTAGAATTCCTCAGTGTTTCCCTCCTGACATGATTAGAAATGATGTGCCTATAAGTAAGACATATTACGTCATTCGAAAGTTGCATTTTTTGCTGGGAGGCAGAAGAGAAAATGTGTGCTGGCTCACATGCCCTAGGCCTGGTTGCACATCCATTGTGACATGGCCTGGTACCCTTGCCTTCTCCTGTATGTGCCAGTTAGGGTCCTTGCTATAAGATGAAAATGTATGAATACCGTTTTTACATGGCATACAGCCTGTGGGTTATTCTTAACAAGGTTGAGAGTCCCACTCTGGCCTCAAAGGTTGACATCAATGGTTGGGAAATATCCTCAGCCAATTCTTTTAACAGTCTCACCTTTGAAAATGAAAGGCATTTGTTTCTTTACAGTCTCTCAATTGTGGTTTAATATCTCTAATTCTAAAAAGAAAAGAAAAAAATCCAAATTTGTTGACCTTTGTGAGACATTATCAGTTGCAGATTTAGTTTGAGATGAAGAATTCTGGTAGAAAGAACCTGACAGGTCCAAATCCTTTAGTGCTGAGACCACTTGTTCATCTATTATAACAAATCCAGAATATGCATCTCTAGTCAGACACTCATCCGTGCATCCACGTTACTACTTGAAGTATTAAAATAAAGTAGAAGACTTGAAAATATTTCAAAGTGGGAATGGAATATATCTGCTTGGTAATTTACAGTATTATTGCTGAAGGGTGAGTGGAAAAGTGTGCTCATTTTTAAACCATAATGAAAATAAGACTTACTGAAACAAATAATTTCGTAGTATTTCCCTTCCTTCCATGTGTAAAGAAAATGGGGTATGCAAGGAAAGCCCATGCTTTAAAAGAATTATTCACTAAGTACAGATTTACATACATAAGCTTAGGTGATAACCCAGTAAGTTGATCTTTTTTTTTCCTGTTTCTTTCTGAGTTAGAGTAGGACATGTTTATTTCTCTTAATTTCTTTCTTTGTCCTGTAAGCCAGTGAATTTTCCTGGCCATCTTGCTGCCGGGCACATGGAGAACTGCCTCTGTGACAGCATCAGAATTGCTGGGCAGCAGCGTTCCTGCCATAAACCCTGCCGGGACTGATTCGCTAATTAGGAATCATCCCCATTTATTTGACACACATGCAACATCAAGCATGGAGTGAAATGCAGATATCCCTCCTTTTTTATTCCAGTGTGTACTTAAGTTGGGTTTTCCCTTTCTCTCACTGGATCTGACAGCTCATTGCTATGAAAAGTGCCATCCCAAGGAGGCTCCCAAGCATCTCTCTTGCTCCTGGATGCTGATGCGGTTTGGCATTTTTTGCTCTTTTTATGATGATGTAGTATGAATGAGACCTGAGACTGGAATGCAAATCTTTGTGATTCACCCTAGCCATAATGCTTCAGTTAGTCCCATATTCACAAACCTAATTATTTTAATTTTGTTTGTTTAGTTCAATATCCAGTTACACAAGGCAAAGTGAACAGCCACAGCTCTCTGGTAGCCCATTGCCTGGAGCCTCTGACACTCACCTGGGAGGACAAAGAGCTGGGACAGGGGACTGGGTGTCCCATATTCCAGGCCACTGTCTAAACACTCACCCACGTGGCAAATGGTGGGTGGCACTGGTCCTTCCTCTGACAACTGCTTTTTCTCAAGTGATGGCTTTAAGTCCTTACCTTCTGCAGATATGTGGTGCTTAAGCAACATCCTTCTTCTTGGTATTCCTATTGAATAGATTAGGTAGTTCCCTAATGGCACACTGTAAACATTTATCATTGATAAAGCTCAGTAAATCCCATTCTTATATGTCTGCCCCTCCTCATGCATCCCACAGGAGGTGCTCCACATCTGCCTCTGACCTGCAAGCTCAACTGGGCAGCAGGGTACCTACAGTCACTGCTGAGATGCAAGTGATATGATATGAGATTGTTTTGCCAATATTATGATGAAGGGTGAAGCCTACCTTTCATCATGCCCTCTAAAATTCTAGTTGCTTTAAAGGACATCATTTGTAGTGGTGCTGTCACTATCTTTTTCAGTGCAAGCATTCTTGAGATTTTGTTCCATATTAAACAGCTCTCCATTGTACTCCCCACCCCAAATTTATTTAATACCAAATATTGTCAAACTGCAGAATTCATATATATAGGGATACTATGATACATGCCTTAGTTTCAGCTAACAAATACAATAAATTAAAAGGAAAAGCCCCAAATCACCTGGTCTTTGAATTTATTTTATTGTTCCCAAGCTGTCTTGTCATAGCTTTTTAGAAAATAAATCATATGTATCTTGTATCACTGTGTTTTACATTGCATAAAATGCATGGAATTGTTCAGTACACTTGAGTACGAGCAAGTAGCAAGAAACTGATGGAAACCTAAAAAAGCTCTATTTTTATTCCAGTCTCCTTTGGAATATACTCTTGTTGTCTCTTTGACTGCAATGACAACTTTTATTGCTGTTATTGTTGTGCTATAACAGAGCTACTTGAAAAAGAATCCCTAACCACAACATTTGATAAGTGTTATGGGTTGAATTCACAAGATGCCCAGAGCCTGTAGATGATTTATCCTTCCAGCAAACCATTTTCCTCCTGCCCTGTGCCGCACTGCTTGCAAGGGCGAGCTATGTGCAGAATATCCCTGCACCTTCCAGGCTGCCAAGTTGGGTTTTGTGCACCCACTCCTCTTGGGCTGGTACCATGGTGGAGAGAGCTGCACTGCAGCCTCCCCACTACCCTTCACACACGGAAGGAAGCTGAGGGGCAGCAGTGGCTGTTGCAGCTTAACGAGGAGGGATGAAGCTGAGGGGCAGCCATAAAGCTGGCTTCTCTGCAAGGGAGCAAGCTGCACCTCCCCAGCCATAACAAATCCCCTCACTTGAGTGGCACTGACTCGGCAGGACAAATGGTGAGTAGTGTTTTCAGAGCTGTACATGTGCTAAAATGGTTGTCTTTGCTTTTTGTGTTTACAGTGCAAATTACATGAAGGTGAACATTTTCAGGCTGGATACTAAGATACCATTTCACTGATCATGAATTTTTGCCTGGAACACCACTCACTGGGTAAAGTCATGGTGGAGATCTCAGTCTTCCTAAAGTCTAGTCTCCTTTTCTGGCCAGTAAGTTGTCTGAATTAAACGGTCACTATTGACAAAATTCTCCTTCCTGCTCTTTGTCCCATAGGTGCCTCTCTCCCTGTTGGCTGAGAGGGTCTCATCTTGTGGAGAAGACCTTTTCCGGAGAACCCAAAGGACAGCAACACTGAAGAAAATGGACACCGTGCCCAACACCAAAGTCAGCCCCAGGTACACGTACCTGAGAGAGAAATGATTGATCAGAGCCTATTTCAAAGGCAACATACAACTAGAAGGCATCAAGGACACATCCATATTTTCATGCAGTAAGGCTGAGTAAGAAAGCCCTTCAAGCAAGATGATGACCCTGGAGATGAGAGTTTGCCAGCTCACCCAGGTCAGGTATTGTGTGGTCTGTGGCCAAGAAAATGTCTTGGGCATTGACTGACCTCCTCCACCCCAATGTGCTTCAGTGAGAATAGCAGTAATATTTATAGGGCAATTAATTTATTTTTTGGTTGCCTCATAAACAGTACCAGTGATACCAAGACCATTTAATGGTATTTTTGCTTTACAGGCATAACAGTAACATCAACAGCAGCAACAATAACATCATTATGCTTATTAGTAATGAGTCCCAACTGAGCTTTTGTTCTTTTCTTCAAATTTTCAAAACAAGATGTACCCTCCCCTCCTGTTTGTTTTTGGTTTTTGTTTTTTTTTTTTTTTTCCCCAGGGGTGGGGGGAAGGGCAACCTGTTCTCTCATTTTGCTTTTACCCTTGTTATTCCATTCTCCATTTCTGGTAATATCATGAATGCAGATAATTACTCTCCTCTAGCAATAAATTGATAAAGACAAGACTGTGCTTAAGCCTCTAGATAAGCCAAGCGTGCTTTGTGGCACCCTTCCCTTCCTTTTTTGTGGTCCACCTCCAACATGGACCAATGATGAGGTTTAACAGACCTTTTACTTATTTACTTACACACACTCTCACAGCAGAGTTGTTAAAAAATGGGGGGAGCTTTAGCATAAAATTGAGGTTTTAACTGAACATTTTTTTGGGTGAAAAATCAAGTGATTTAAATATTTCTGGCTGATATTGAAATAAGATGACCCTCCCCCCCAAAAGAGACTAAAAACCCAAAAGAGAATGCTAAAACCTGAGCATTATTGTTAATATTACTAGTCAGATTCTTTCATTTGGCATCAAATATTTCATTCAAATTTTCTGACAGACATTCTTCTACCAGTGCCAGGTATAGACGTACTTAAAGAATGCAATGGAGAATGAATGGAGAAGAGCTATTACCTGAGTGCACTGGAGTCATAGAGTCTGCATGCTCCTCTTCCTCCACATCTCTTGCTTCCCCATTTCAGGCAAGTGGTATCTATGGCCACTCCAAAATACACTGGGGCTGGAATTCCCGCTGGGTGTATTTAAGAAATAAATGGAGGCAAGAAGATTACTTTCCAGGGTGATCAGTTCTGATCTAGAGACCTGTTCATGTAGAACATTAAATAATACATTCGAACAGTGATGACACTTCCACACTGTTTGCTGGTTCGAGAAGTTGTGCCTTGTGCTGCCCAGGCACACACCGCCCTTTCCTCCCTGTGGAGAATCGGGGTGGGGAGGAAATGCAACTGAACATCAAAAAGCCTGTGGAAGTCAGCAGGAGGAGTGCTGGCCATGGGTTGGTTTCCTAACCCTGCAGGACCCCTCCAGGAAAAAAGAAATACTTGTCCTTTCTTGAAAATGATGGAGCCTTTCAGCTTGGGGGTGGGACGTGACCTGTGTGTTGGTTGTGGGGGTGGGGGGAGTTGAAGGGAGAGAGGCAGTGGGGCTGGAAGCCTACACTAGGGCTACCAGTATCCTACAAAGTATCCTGAGATCCTACTGTGGCAGGGGCAAACCTACTGCAGTGCTTTTGGGTGATGGAAAGGAAAAGCCTTTCTTCAGGTGCTAATGGGGACATCCTGGACTCTGTGTAACCTGTGGATCCACCCATGGTTTCTGGAGAAGAAAGTAAGCCTGGAAGGAAAATCTTGTCCTGCAAAGGTGTGAGAAAGCACCCAACAGCTTGTTTTGATGTCATTTCATCTGCCTCATCCAGCTCACCTAAGTCTGCTCTATTTGAATAAGTGACTTGCTTCTTGCTAATGATCACCTTTTCTATGAAGACCTAGAGGATTTTAGAGTATCCAGTTCATTGGCATCTCATGGTACCCTTGATTTTAGAGAAAACTTATAGGTGGCTCTACCACAAGGCTGCAGTGAACCCTGCCCTCAGGCACACCTGTACTTAGATTAATTCCCTTAGAAACTAATGGAAATATGCCTGAAAAATGATCACAAATTCTGAGCCATAGCTGTTCTATTATGCTTGTTGTTGAATAAGAAGAGGCAAGAGGTAATTTTGATGTTAGCTTCATAGTCCGAAGGATCACTTGTCACCGCTATGGAGGTTAGCAGTATATATTTTTATTATACCTAAGACACAGTTCTACAATTTATGAAATACAAAGCTGCTTCCTCTTTTCCAACCCTCTTGCTAGTTTTTTTTTTAAATCATGAAATATTTACTTGTCAGTTAGACATCATTCTTTCCAACAACCAAAGTTTAATTCTAGGATAAGTGATTAGTGAGGAGTATATTAAAATAGATCCAAGAGTACAACTGGACTTACCAAGTACTCTTATTGCCAGGGTATAGATACCAAGTGCAAATGATTTCAAGTGTGGTTTAATGCATCTAAAAATAGAAAAAAAAAGGTGTTAAATAAAAATAAAGAATTGACTGTGGATAACTTGAACACAAATAGAGAGCAAGAGGAAGGAAAGAAATGTTTTTCCTCCTCACTGACACTGACTTTAACAGAATTACAGAAATATGTAAATAATGTGATAAAACCAGAACAGTAGGAATTCTAGGAATTCTGAACATCTATATTCAATACCACATTTAAGAAGGTAAGAAGGTAGTGCATTTTCAGATAATACCAACACTTAGGAGTTACTAACACAGGACAAGAAAATTGGTTGTGAAATCATGCATCACTGGATAGTCTTACTCAGGTAAATAATCTCTGAAATTGTGGATCATGACCCAGGCTAGTGCAAGGTATTTAGGCACTCCATTTTCATTGCATTGTATCTAGGATCAGGATTACACCTCCTGTAAAGGTAAATCTTCCAAGCCGTTCTCTGACAGAACAGACCATTTGCATATGGACTTTTTGGAGATTGCAGTGGGGGTCCAACACAGACATCAGTCCTTCTGGCTCCAGATCAGCCCTGCTACAGCCTTGGGTCATCATCCTGGCTCTTCTAGGAGGGTGGAGGTGGTGAGCAGGAGAACAGCTGCCTTTCATACCCATGCTAGCAGCAGTGTGCATATGGAGCCGCACAAATTAGTAAGACTCATCTGCTGCTAACCTCACCAGCTGCTCAAGTGTGTGGTTTCACCCAGCATGTATCAGACTGCCTACTGTAATACCTAATCCAGCAAGAACCTGAGTACATGCTTTACTTTTAGCATGCGAGTAGCCCCAGTCACAGGATTAAGCTGGGACATGCTTGATATGTGGGGTGAGTAACACGTGCATCATTACGGTAATTGATAAAACTTCCTGTAGTCACTACCATTCTATTCAATATAAAAAGAAGAAAAATGGGCTGAAATTCAGTTTTCACTGGACTTTGGAGGTCCAGTCTATGTGCTCTGAACTAGGATGGACTCAGCTTCTGCAGAGTACCAAAGTACCACGGTCAAAAAATCGTTGTGTGCATCTCATTTTGTAATCGGAGTGCTTTATTCTCTAATGCCCTGATCAGGGATTATCATCATACAGTCTGTTATACTGTGGCTTATACAGGCACTGCCATCTATGCAGGCATCAATGTAATACGATTTTGAGCTGGAAGAACACTGTTTTGCCCTCCTATCAGATACATGCTATGCAAGCAAGCCTCAGCCTAGAAGTCCTTTTAACCAAACATGAGGATATAGAAAGCAAAAAGTGGAAAATAAAACCAATAACTGGATATTTACTATGGATTTATATTATGCAAAAAAAATCTTCTCTTTCAGATGGAAAAAAAATTGTCTGAGCATTTGTATTGTCTTTGCACGGAAACACGAGTTCTTGAGATCCTACGTGAGAGCCAAACCTCTCAGGGAGATCTGAGACTTCCTTTTCACTGCCTAATCACCTGCTATTAATAGCTTGTGCTTGAATAAGAGCTATCTGAATTGCAGGGGGTTTTCTCCAAATCCTCAGGGCTTTCCCAAGTTCCTTGGCAATTATAATTAGTCTAATACCACTAAAAAGACATTTCAGCAAATGACTTGGTCACTAGCTGTAAGCATATTTCAGTGATTTCAGTCATGTAAACCCTTGAAGTAAATGTCACTAAATCTTATAGGCTTTTAGGGATTTAGCTGTATTTGTGCTCCATGGCAGGTGCAACAATATCTGCTCATCTGAAAACATGAGCTTGCTTAAGTGCTGGAATCTTATCAGAGCTGACTGAATAGTGAAAAATTTTAAAACCAGGTAATTGGAAAAAATACTTAATGAAGTCTGCAATTCGACCTTGGGACTATTTGTTTTCAAAGAGCATTTATTTTCTTTCTGGGAACAGAAGCACACTTTCAGTTTAGACAGATTTCCAGGGAAAGCCAGTCAGTGATGGATTTCAGAAAAGTGAGTTTGAGCTTAAAGTGGAATTGTGCCCACAGGTCATTTGCAGAGGGAAAAACAAAAAAAAAGGATTAAACTTACTGAAACATGTTTTATTTAGCTGCACATCAGGTTTGGGTGCCTTCAATCCAGCAGAAAAACACATAACTTCTCAGTTTCAATTAAATGGCTCTCAAAGTAAAATGATTTTCAACAGAAATAAAACCTCTGAAGCAGAACCAATAAAGCTGTTTTGCCGATTTCATACAACAAAATGTTTTAGTATCATTATTGAAAACCTCTCTAAGCTTTTCTGAATAAATCCATTAAGCATTAAGTCCCATGAGAGCAAGTTCTGAGGGCTGAGAAGTGCAGGCAACTCTGTGTGATTTAAGCTCGTAGGTGTTCAACTATGAACATTTCCTCCCAGACACTTCTGCAGTGGAGACACGATGAAAAGCAGGAGGTTGAGCATGACAATGATAGTTTCAAGGCCCTGTGTGGTACCATATCTGTACATTTTCTATGATATGTTTTATGGATAGAAAGGGGATATCATGCAGAGGGAAAGGGGAAGGAGACTGCATCCCTGCATAGCCCTATGCCCGTATTTATACAACAAAAAATCCTCCTGTGTCAGAAGCAACCAGAGAGGAATATCTGGTGGAAATCCTGAAGGCCTTGCTACAAGCTCTCGACCTGTGAATCATCCTCCTCTTGGTTCATGGACAGTTTCAGTAGTGCATAAGCTTCAGTAAAAATTGTCTAAAATGGATTATAATATAATTGTTCTTCTTGGAGTGACTCCTGGGAGAGAGAGAGATAGAGAGATGCCATGTGTTTTTGCAGTACTCAATGGTAACCCTACAAGGTGGGTGGGGAAAGCTATGCAATTTATATGGTTTAAGGCATATACCTCACTGGCAGTGTTTGTGGAGAGCAGTGGAGAAGGATCCTCACCTCAACCATTTCTGAAAGTCTCTGTGTGAATAATGCTTCTGGTTCAAGGACTGTGCTGGAACCATAGCTGAAGTTACATTTCTTTATTTAGGTTTTTCCATATAGCCCATATTCAGCCAGTTCTAGCACTGGTTTTTTCCATGTGATATAATGACACTGGCAATGAGACAGGGCCTGTTCCAGAAAATTTCGTTCAAAACCAAAGAGAATTTTGGGGTAAGAAAACACAACAATAATAAAGGTTAGTTGAACTGTATTTACTGTTGTTTTGTTTGAGAAGTAGAATGTACCCATCTGGAAATAATTTGGAAAGAGAAACTGAGAAAGAAAACTTTCCAAAACAAAGTGGAGCAGCACTTAGAATCCAAAAATTGCAAGAAGCTGACAAAAATCCAGATTAATTGCAGGAAGTATTATATTCCTTTTTGCACTTTCTAAAATTAGCTTAAAAGCTTACACTCAGTGATGGACAAATAGTTCCAGCAGTTAATATGTATTGGAACAATCTCTTGGGACAAGCATTTAATAAACCCGTGATTATTACGACAGAAAAAAACCCCATCCCCTGCTAAATCTATCTTTGCTTTGAAGAGAGAAATCTGGGAGAGAACAATTATACGGAATAATAAAATGGACTAGAGGAGAAGAGTTGAGCGTATATGGAGGGTTTGGGTTAGATCACCTCTGTGTAGCTGTGCATCAGTATCCATAGCAAGTGAGGAAAACTGGCTACCTATAAGCATACACGTACACACGTTGGCACATGCAGAGCTAATTTCCATTTTCATGGAGGCCATTTAACACCATTCTGGTAATGTAAAAGACATTAAAGGAAGTGGGATTTGGTATAAATGATAACCAGGCCTCCTATATCATGTTTAAAACCAGAAAGGTATTGCTGGTAGAGATAATCGTAAGCACATTGTTGCTTCAATGGTAGAAAACTCATTGTTAGATTATGAGGATGCCTTTCAATAGTAAAAAAAAAATATTTTCAAAGTCACCTTGCATAGCTGAAAATATTTCACAATACTAGAGGGGGAGGAAGACCCAGTTACACGTGTCAAAACACCTTGAAAACATTTGGCAATGCTAGCAGAAATAATTCTTACCTTAGAAGCAGTATGTATCCGGGTGTGCCACCAACTGACAAAGTATATGAAGTGATAACTGATATTCCTAGAAAATACAGAAACATTTTTGGACATTCATTTCCTTTTTGACATGGTCCCACCACAGCTGAGGAACTTCGTGAAGGAGATTCCAAGGTTCCCACACAGCTGCAGTTAAAAAATACCTGGAAGAGAGCAGGCAAAATTGTATAACCTAAACAGTGGAGAAATGGATGTTCAGGAATTCCACATCATGCTTTTTAGGGTAGCTGACAGTTTAAATCCAAACTGGAAAATGTTTTTCAAAAGGAAAAGGCTTTTTCATTGAAGGAGAAATTTATAAAGAAAGTATCTACTGCTGATGAATGTATTTAGTGGCTTTTTTAAACAGTTTTGGTAGCCAACAGCTGAAAGACCCCACCCTCCTACATTCTCTGCTTGGGATTTCTGCTGGAAACAGCAACTGAGAAAGTTTTAAATGCGGGTGGCAGATTGCTAAAAAATCCTGAGGAGTTTAGGGCTGGAGAGGACATCTTACTCAATTTTAATCCACTTACTCTGACAGAACTGGTTGTATTAGGAAAACTACCGCATCACATATGGAAACAAAAGATTGTCTTACAGTGTTTTTCCCACTGCTGTTGGACGCCTGGCAACCAGCAAGACAAGCGGAAATGTAGGTAACTCCATTTTCCCCACAGATGGGGTCCCAGTCATTCTTGGAACATTTGCAGCCCGAGTTGCAGTCTGAAAACAGGGCTTGCTCATTATTAGTTGTTCTTTTAGTTCTGGGGAAAAAGAGAAATTGCAATGACATTTTCTAGCAGATGTGGAAGAAATCATTAGCAAATCATGGGTTACACTCTCTGCCAGGTGCACCTGGCTGACCTTCTGTCTGTAGTCCATTAAGGTGTTCTCTTCACATCCACGCAACAGTGCAAATTCTTACTCCTCTGTTATCAAAAAGTTTTCGCAATATCAACACCACCTACTGTGAGATAGTAGCTACTTCATTAAGGAGGACAACCAACAATTTCTTTTCCTGCATTTTCTCAGATTGTCCAAGATTTTAGTTATCTGAGGCCTGATGCAGTTTTAACAAAACTGGACAAAAAAGCTTGATTACTCCAGTGGCAAAGAGGGGACCGAGTTACTCATGGGACATGGTCACTGCAGATGTTAGTGAGGAAATGATCAGAATGGGATTCATCCAAACTGAGAGTCTGATGCCTTGCATGACAGCCAGCTGCCAACTTCAGCCAGCTGCTGCCAAAGTCACCAGCAGAGCAGCTCCTGGGGCTGCTGTGGAGTTGGTGCTGGAAACTCCTCCCAAAAAGTGAACTTTACAGAGTAATAGCATGGGCAAAAGTGACCAAAAAGTGCTAGCCTCAGGTATACCTCATGGCTAACATCATGGCTAACTCATGGTTAATCCATGAATCCTTAAGTTTTGGGTTCAGAGGCCATTAAATTGCATGGGTTGTTCGGCAGCACATGGAGGCAAGGAACAATTAATTGAATCTTACCCCTACTACCGAGCTTCTCACATTTCCAGAAATCTCTAGGCTGAAAGGATGGGTCCCATGGCAATAATAATTAAAAAGTAATCAGAAAAATAATCTGCACTTGTGGCATAAACCCCTCTGGGCTGAAAGCAACAATCACGAAAGGGTTCTGACACAATGCCCGCTGGAATAGCTGGAGCAGTTTCCACTGCTTTGAACCAAATTTCTGGGAAGCATATTTAGGTCAGTCATTCTCTTTTCAACAATATATACTTTGTGGAATAAAATGAGGAAGGAGTTCAGTTTGCAATAGCACTTTATGCTGAAGCGTGCCCTTCCCAGCATACCCGTGGTACGACACGGTCAGGCCAGCCACATCCGAGTTCTCACAGCCCATTGCAAATAATGAGAGGAGCAAAAGGTAACCAAAGAAAGATGATCCCAGGGAGAGTTTTGCGGCCCCTAAAACATTGATTCTGAATTTTTTCATGATCAGCCCACCAGAGAATATGCCAAAGGCCACAGCAGGAATGTTGATAAGACCTGAAATCAAACAGAAAAAAATGTATTAATGAAAACCCCAGCTCAATGAACCATCCTCTTCAGCCACAAAAACCAGCAGCAGTGATAAGATGAAGCAGCAAAATATGAAAAATCTTCAAGTGGGGCGTTTTATTTGTCCAGACTTTGATTGTCCCTAGAAAGGTGCTGGGACCACTTTTAAAAACTTGCTCCCAGGGAAATGTTTCATCGCTAGGTCTTTGAAAGAGAGAGATTATGTATAAGGTTTAGATAATGATCTTCCAATTTCTTAAGCTAGGTGGTTTTCTCCACTGTTAGTTTGTCAGTGGAGGGATCATTGTAGAGTTAATTCAAATACTTTTAGTGTCATTTCTCACAAGAGCTGCTCTGGGCACAGAGAATTTTTCTAGGGTGTCACGCTGCTTAGGGCAACCAAGACAGCCACAGTCCCACCTCACAGTTTGGGGCTTTCCTATAGACCCTCCCTGTGTCCTTCACCAATATAGCAACAGCAGGAGCAACAGGGGCCACTCTCTGGGGCTGCCCCACTCTGCTTTTCCAGGGCAGCTTCTCTCCTTCCCTTTGCCACTGACAGGAGGAGCTTGAACTGCTCATTCCTAGAGGGCAAATCCAGTTTTATCTACAGTGTTATGAAATCTGGACCAAGAGCTGCTTTTTCTGGTTTTATTCAGCCATGAAATGAATGATCCCTTAGAGAAGTCTCTGAGAGGGAGAGACACAGCGATATGTCATCATCTCTGTGCCCAGGAGAGTTAGGGAATTTATCCGGGTTTGGTTGTTGAAATGCTCCCCTAGGTGAGTGTTGCAACAACAAAAAGATAGGTATACTCCATGGGCTCTCTTTTTTTGCACCAGGCTTCAGGCAATCAAGTGGAAGAGCATTGAAGGAAACATGTAAAATTGGGTGACGGTAACTCCTTACCTGGACAGGTTTGCTCTAATAAGTGTCCATACTGATAGACATGGACGACAAGCCCCCAAAAAAAATCCCATTCAGTACATGCAAAAAAGATGTAAATAGAGACCACCACCAGAGTTACTGCATAAGCAAGCAAGGTGTCCTTTGTGGGATTTCACTGTTACTGAAAATTATTTTCCCAGTTTTACCAGCCAGTTCCAGAACATTAAATCCCGCCTTGCCCAGGGCTGTGTATGTGGTTTGCAGCTTTTAATTCATGCTGACACCTAGCGGGGCTGAGCTGAGCGAGCGTACAACACACAAGCAAGTAGCAAAGCACACATGCGTTCAAATGGCAGATGAAGTTTCAGCAGTTTATTCAGGGGACTGGAAGTATTAGAACTTGATTTCAAACGACTTGATATAAAAGCCTAGTTTATGACATCGGAGTCTAATCTCCGTACTAGGAAATGGGCTAGGACCCCTTGAATTTCTGGCTTGAGTCAGTGTTTGATCCACCTGTACGCATGGAAAAAAAAAAATCAGTACTTAGAAGAGATGCTGGTAGGGGAGTTTGATGTTAGAAAAAGCCTTATTCCATCTAGCAAAACCAGAAGTCAGTGTCTTGGCTGAGTACATGAGCCTAGCTCAGTTACCGGTGAGCTTCAGAAAGCTTCACTGGGGTAGCATTTTTCACTCTGTACATGCATGAAAATAGTACTTCAGGCGATTTAGAAGCAGCATTCAAATTGCAGCATGTGTAATTAAGAGGGACTATATAATCTATATGGGTGCCCCATCCAAACATGTTGAAGCTGCAGGTTTCCCTGTTCTCTTTTGCTTGTAAGAGGAGACTGGGATTGAAACTGGGAGCTGTGTGATGCACCGGAGTACCCACACGCTGCCTGCCCATTCCTACATACCCCTTTTGTTCATGCCTTTGTCTCATAGCCTTACAGGTTACAGCAACTCTATTGCTTGACACTGGCATTGGGGGGTGGGGAAGAAGTGTGTATATTTAAGGAAAACCATATAAACACAGCAGGTGCCATTTTATTTTCTTGCACATTCCTTGGATTGTGACTACTGAAAAATACCCTCTTATGACCTCCAGCTGATTTTTTTTGTTACAGTGTTTCAAATTGCTCTAACAATTCTTACATCTATCGGAGAAATTGTGACAGTAATTGTTTCTTTTAAAAAAAAAAAAGAGAAAAAAAAAAGAAGAAAGAAGAAAGAAGAAAAGAGGTAGGGAAAGGCAAATAGCGACTGTTAGTTTCTTAGCAAGGGTGGATTGGGAGAGAGCGGTAAAAGAGGAAGGTGAAACACCTTATTGCAGGGATGGCCACTCAGCCAGGATCCTTTCCTAGCCAAGCCATCGCACATTCTCTGTTGGATATAGTCCCTACACTTTGTGAAATCAGATGGATCTTAATCCTCACTCAGTTTGCACATACCTGAAAGCTTAGCTCCAGAAAATCTTTAAATACAATGAGAAGTACTGTACTGAATGTAGGGATTGTTTTCTGGACTTTCTCTGGCCATCAACTATGCTTGAAGATTTCTCCTTGCTTTTAGGAGTTTCGTGCCAGGAAATTCCAGCCTCTATCTTCAAAGAATTAACATAGCACAATGGATCAATACAGCTTTTCTGCATATATATACCTCTGTTGCTGCGCAACTAATGCTGCTCTGAAACGAGGCAGTTCCCTCTGTATTGGATGGATGTAAACCTCTTTGCTGTCTAATGCTATTGAATCCCTGGACCTCAGGAACTGAACCCAAGCTGGCAGGTTCAGCAACTGGGCAGTGAAGTTCACCATCCTGAAGACATCTCCAAAAATGGCCACCTCGATACCCAAAGGCTGAACTGGCATCTCTCTCTCCTGTGCTGTACATGAGGGCTTGGGAGGCTAACTTCATGACAGAGAAAGGCTCTTAGGTAAAATTAGGGCATAAATATCTATTTTTCCTTCACCAGCATTGTACTGAGATAATGTTAAGTTTTTAATGTGATCACTGATACGACTTTGACTTCCTTTTATTTAACACCAACCTCTTCAGAAAGTAAGAAATCACTGGCAATGTCACAGTTACTTTATGGTCACTCCTTCAGCACTCACTGAATTGATCTTTGTTTCATTGAAATAAAAGGGAAGCCAGCAAGGGAACAGATCTGTCTGATGACAGATTTATGTAAAGTATTTTAAAATTAATCACTTTTCAATTATTCTCTTGTGATGTACATACAATATTTTTCAGATTTCCAGTAGAATGGGAAATAAAGTATCAAACAGTGAAATCTTTTGCAGTAACACTTACATAGAAAAAGTCAGAGCTAACTAGTGCTAAAGTAGAAATGAAATAACTTACCTTCTATGAGCTACTACTTAAAGCCAGACAAGGAAGGAGAAGAAATAAACATATCCTAAAAAAATCCAATTTTCCCTATATGTATATATATACCACTCCTAAAATGTCCATTTTTAAGGCATCAAGAAGCAGATATAGCATTACCTATAACAAAATTAGTTTTTGAAGATGTTTGCCCATATTGTTGTTCAATATACTTTGGCTTATATGTCACCATGCCAATTAAAGAATTGAACTGAATGATACTTGCACACAAATACAGAATGTAAACTGGGTTCCCAAAGAGGTTCTTCAGTGATGGCAAGAAGTCTGCAAAACAAAATGGCAGAAATTACAACCACGTCAGAAAGAGAATAACTGCTGTGAACAATGCTTTGCAACGTGTTTTCACCTTCCAAGAAGGACTGCAGGACATTTCAGAAGGAATCCATGAAGTCCCATGATGTTCCCTCATTTCTGGATGGGGGAACAGTGGAGCAAAATACTAAGCGTCAATATTCCAGAAGAGAGACATATTATTTTAGATATCTTCTTTCGATCATAAAACAAGACAGATTTGGTTTCTATGTGTCCTCAACAGCCACAGTATCTTTTAGCTTAATCTGGGGGCAGAGGGAGCTCAGCACAGCTGATAGTAAGCACAGACATATTGAGTTACAGATTCAAGTACTGAGGGAAAATGCTTTTGGCAAAGCAGAGCCAAGGAAAATTAATTGCGCAAAACAGCTCACGTCTAAATCCGGATAGCCCCTAAAATGCTGCATCTAGTCTGTGCCCATCCTTATTCTGATCAGGTATTGTCTGTGTTTTTCTAATGACTGACTTTAAAGAAAAAGGTTTGGCAGAAACCAAGACTGTTGTATTTATGACCCCCACTTCTGTAACAGTCAAGATCTGTGAATGAGAATTTTTTGCAGAGTTTCATGACATTTACTGGGCCACTAGCATAATTTTACCAATCTCAGCTGGAGAAATTCTGCATGCAAGAGCAGCTCCAGGCAACAGTGACAAGACCATTTTTGTGCACCCTAGTTAGGTGGAGAGTGACATCTGAGGGAAAAATTATTTATAAGGCCATTAAAACTTGGCCTCAGAAAGTGTAAAGTATAAAAGCTAGTGAGAGTGAGACTCAATGGTCAGGAAAGAAACTCTAGTGACTTGCCTTTTGCCATCTCAGCAATCTTCACTTGTTGCTGGTAAGATTTGTGTTGGTCCTTGTTATCCTCAGTGATGAACTTTGACTGCTCAGAAGAGGTACTGGAGTCCTTTCTACTCTCTGGTTTCGGGAGGTGCTTTGGCAGGAACCAGAAGGGGATGCCGGCCAGAACGCTAATCACACCTGCTATTAAGTAACCCAGCCACCAGGCTCCCACCCACTGCACGTCCTTGTGAGTTATTGTTACGCTGTCTGGAGAAAGTAAAAAAAAAAAAAGAGCAGAAACAAATAAATGCTTTTCGAGAATGTTTGCTGATAACAAGGAAAACGATTTTGCAGGGACTTTCTGCAGAGGAGTCCACCCCCACCTCGCCAGGTTTAGGTGTGCTATGTGTCTCTATCGGTGTTGCAGGAGCAATTGGGGGGAGGCAATAAGGACTTGCTGATTCCTGTGGCACGGCAGCAGCCTTCCTCTGACACCACAGGGTCCCCAGCTGTGCCACTCGCATGTCCCCAGAGAGGCTGCAAGGCCCAGGACATGGGGTAGTCCAGGTGGCCACACACTTTCTCCCAGTCTGGCTGTTCTGCACAAAAGTGCCAGAGAAAAATGAGGTGGAAGGTGTTTTCTTAGGAGGAAGGCAATTGGGAGCCCTGGTACCCATTGCAAGACTGTTTTTCTAGGCAATGACAGTGTACTACAAAATGCACGCACACAGGTCTTGGCAGAATCCTGAGCCTCAGTCCTGCCTCCTCCTGGTGCCTGCCGTCCCCCCAGAGCCTTCTCACCAGGGCATATTCTTTGGGGGCACCAGCCACAGACCTGCTGCGGCTGAGGAAGAGTCAGGCCTCCTACTTCCTCCATACCCATCCTTCTTGCTGTCCTTTTCTGCACGGGGCATTGCATTGCTGTCATCCTTTTTATTTCATAAAGTGCCTGCTCTACCCCTGCTAGCCTCTTGTGCCTAGAAGATAAATAGATAGTTCTTGGCCTAAACCAGACATTTTGGAGCCTGGCTGAAATTGTAAAACCTGAGTTTTCTGACTTACCCAGATCTACAAAGCCAATGTCAACGTAAAGTTTGGCACACAGGGATCCTAGAAGAAAGCCAAATATTGGCCCTATAATTGCAACTGTTTGTACGCAGCCTGCAATAGAAAACAGGGGACTGTTACGCTTCTGAGTTAAAAGAGCCCTGGTTCTTGCTGCATCTAACAGCAAAGTATGACATGTGATGACTAACAAGTCTTAAAATACTGAGCCAACCTTTGCTCTTTGGCACATGGATTACACAAGTTAGAACATTTTCAAGAAGAAAAAAGCCAACAATAAAATTTCCCCCACTGCATTGACACTTTGACTTTTTTTATCATCCAATTAAAGACTGAAATTCAGCCCAAAAGAAAAAAAGTCAGGGAACTTAATGGCCTAACTCAATAGCAGCACCAATCTGTAATTGCTAGAAACTCTTTAGCTGACTAGATTAAAGTAACTCAAAAGCAAATGCCAATTATTTAACTGATCACTTTAAATTGTGAAAAATTTGAAGGGGTTTAGGCTGAAAAATCACTTTGCTTTGGTACCCCATATTAACATGTTTCAATACACCCTCAGCTAAACTTTCTGAATTTTTTGAATTTTCAAAATTGATCTGGAAATCTGGAAGACTGAATCTTTTACAGAGAGAACCTGAGTGTTTGCCTTTTGCCAGGCTGGAAACTTGTCAATACAAGAAGCTGATGGGGAAGGATTTTTTGGTAATATTTCAGGTGAATGTGCAGAAAGTCTTCAGGCAATGAACACAATAAGAAAACAGTGATACCAACTTTTTAAAGCCTCAACATTATTGTTTATAATTCTAGCTAAATCTGGAGGGAATGTTTTGAGTGCCTGCTGAAATTCTATTTAAGTGCTTAAAAAAGTACATGTTTTTTATCACTTTCCAGAGAACTCAATGTGCACAGAGGCTCAACAGTCCACATCCAGAAGAATTAGGAAGATTAGGGTAACAGCAGGAACCTAAGGTCAAATTCTTTCCTCAAATTAAGATAATGGAACTGTGCTGGTATAATTAAAGGAGAACTTGGTCCCTTGAGTGTACATGACTGTTAAATAAACTTTATTATTGGAAATTCTGCAAAAAAAAAAACCCAGTCAGGGGAAGCAAATTCAATAACACGCATTCCATTATTCAGAATGACTCAGTTTCCTCTGGGGGAAATTCCATTAGGATAAAAAAAATATTTTATTTTACCAATGTATAAGGCAGCATTCTCTTCAATGGCGTAATCATCAATGTATGTAATTCCCAGGGGCTGGATAGGAGTTTCACCTATTCCACGCAAAAGATTTCCCAGTAAAACATAGATCCACATGGATGAGCCTGCTTCTTTTTCACATCCTGAGTACATCACAAGAGAGACAACAATGATGTGTTTTTTGTAACAGTTTGACACTGAATGCACAGGACTTCTAAAATACTTCTCATGGGAAAACCAGTATTAAAACTGTGAAAAATGTTTTGTGCGGTGTGGGGATGGCAATTTTAACCCCATCAGCTTGAGATGGACATATGTTTAGCATGAACTGCTTCAGTCAAAGATATTAGAAGTTGGTCAGTTTTATAAATTTGTTGCCACATCCCATTTGGAAACCTTTTTCACTTCCTTCTAACCAAAACAGGGATCTCCTAATGGAAAGATTTGGGAAACATTGATGATAGTGAGCACTACCAGTCACATGTAATCCACAGGTATGAAGATGCAAACATACACATATTTTGTGACATACAGAGGGTTTGATTTGGACTTCCACAGCTTATTCATGGCTGGGCATCAGGGAGGAAGGCCCCTTGCCCATGAGGAGCTCAATGCACCCAGAGGGGAGACAGCTTTGTCGTGTGCAAAATGGGGTCAGCGGGCAGGGAGAGAAACAAGAAGGGGGTCTGCAGGCTGGGAGAGGTAAGCTGCTATTTCCAGTGGGCTGAGGATCTAAAGGCACATTTCCCGGCAGAGGGAAGACCATGACTTTCCAAGGTCCCCATGGGAGATTGGCACTTCTGCAAGCCACAAAGCAACAGAAAGTTGTTGGAGGAGACAGCAAGGTTGGAGGAAAGGCTGCAGGCTGAAAAAACTCTTGTCAGTGGGCAGTGGCAGCTATGTATTTGTTTTTAATAAATTTGTCCCAGCCAGTAGATCTGACTTTTCTGTGGAAAAGATCTGTCTGATTCCCATTTATTATTTTTTGCATTCTAATAAACTATTGCATGAGTGTTTGGGAGCCTTTTGATGTATTTCAGTGTGCTTATCACAATATTTAACAGAGATCATTCTCACCTGCATTTATTTTTGCTTGAGATTTTTCCAAGGCTGAGAGTGGACTTTGGCTTTTATCCTGCAGACATGGGGAGATGCTAACAGTCGAATTGATGGTGGAAGGGAATCTTTCATACCGATATCTGTTTATAAACCAAAGTTATTTTTTACTGTCCCAACTTATAAGAAAAAGCAAACAGATCTGTTACTACCATGGAAGATAGGCCCATAGCACTTAAATGCAAGCTTCACCTGCATCCAGTGTTGCCAATGATGCTTTACAGGGGATAAATGGAACTGGGTTTATACTGTGGTAGTACATGAAAATTGCCCCTTCAGTTCTCTTTGTGTCACAGTGATGCATTTCAGTTTAACAGGCACTTTGCTCTGCTATGACGCATGAATCTGTACTAAGAGACAGTGGGTGTATCCTCTAGCCTGTGTTTGATACTCAGATTGTCTTCCTGAGTTTAGTCATCACTTCACCACTGAAGCTTCAACAGTTCTTAAACTGTGTCAAAATGTGGCTGATCAAGATCACAGACTAATAAAACGATAAGTTGATTACAGCTGAGAATAGCATATATGCTAAATTATTTGCTCTACAGTAATAAGTCTTTTCACAAAAAAATATTAAATTGAGTAACCACATTCACATATGCCTATTTCTATGGGCATCTTCACCATCAATCCCTAAATATTTTAGCAAGCTAACATTCAGTGCGCATAGCCCAGCTGGAAAATACCAATCACTTTGCACTTACCGTCCCATGAAGAACTGGGGCATCGCAATTAGGAATGTTCCAGCTGACATAATTAAGCAGCCTGCTCCAATTATTCTTGGCCTGTGAAGCTTCGCTCCGAAGTAGCTTACAAGAATTATGATTAGGAGGTTCCCTTTGAGAGTACAAAAGGAAAACTGGGTTTTATGGCTTGTTGATAAGAGATCCCCTAAGATAACAATCCCTAGTGTGTGGTATAGGCAGAAATTTCAGAGGGAGAGGGCTGATTGCATGGGGTTGGTGTTTCTCCCACTTTCCAGGCATTCTTACAGGAGCCCAATGCCTTCCGTGATAAAAAAAACCATAAACTTTTGGGTAAGCAGCTGGAAAAGAGGAGAAGGATTGTGCCAGCTGAAAAGAACAAATAACGAGGAAAGCAGGAAAAGAGGGAATCAAACAGAGCTTTATACACTCAGGCTAAGATTTCATTCCCATGAATACCACAGTCCACTGAACACCCATGAGATAAATTCAGTAATCTGAAACCGTAAGAGACAATGTCACACTGGAAAGCTTAGTGCAAGAGGGAAGGGAATGGACTGGACAATGAAGGTAGATTACAGTCAGAGGTTTGTACTCTTGGTGCTAAATAAATCATGAAGGATAAACACTTGTAGAGGAGGTGGACTGCTGACAAAAGGAGAGAGAAAGTGGAAGTCTGTACAGGTAAATTCTCATTCAGCAATCAAAATTTGTATTAGTATTAATTAGCCAGAAACTAAGGTTATCAAATCACAAAATATTTAGGACAATGTTGAATTGCTTGTATTAGCAGCCCTATCCCAGCTAATGTAATCATACTGACAGTCATGCTGATTTTTACTAGGTGAATCTTGCTCAGTTTCAGTGGTTCAAGGAGATTCATACAATCATTTTTCATAACAAATTGCATCACTGTTTTTTCTGAAAACAAAAATGGGTTTCTACAGCACATACCAATTTCAAAACTGCCATCAATAACACCAACCAAAGAGGAAGGGATATCAAATCTTCTTTCAATTTGTGTGATAGTACTTTTTAGATAACTTCCTGATAGTGCTTTAGCAAAATAAACAAAAGACAATGCACCAAGAAATATCTGTGAAAGAAATTGACAGTGATTAAAATCAGGTAGTACAGAAGGCTTTGCTTCATGAGTTATTTTTAAACAATTTTTACATTCCACCTCTTCTTTTCCCAAATAACCATGTCAATATTTCTCCTACTTCTTATGAAATGCTAGATTGCTGATTTGTCCATTTCTTATGAGACATAATGATATAAACTGAACTTGCTATCAGCCACTGCTAATTTCAGGTAGATGCCAAAGCTACTGATGCTTTGAAGGACAGAGATATGTATCACCCTCCTGATCTCTCTAAGGACGGGGCATCTTACACAATAACAGTAAGGGTAAATGTTAAGCGTGGCTTGGTGGGGAGGCAATTTATTTGGGCATTTGTTAACATAGGCTTTTGCAATTGGCTGTATTTAAGAGTCCTGTTCTGGTAAGCTGTTCCCACTGAAGCCCAGGGTGGCCAGGAGGGAGAAGTCTCTGCCTCCTGGTACGTGGCTCCATGAGTAGAACAAGTGACCTGCCAGGCAATTATCTTCCAGGCTCATCCTTTCCCCACGAGAACTCTTGCAAGCTCTAATACATACATTTTCTTTTGAGTGCTCACTGCCTTTTGCTGAGGGACAACATTCTCTCATCCTTTTGTTTTACAGAGGCAGTTATTTTCTCTTAGTTAGCACTATATCTGTTTTAGCGTGTTAGTCTGAATCAGGCTTTGGAAATGAAACTCCTACTGCCTTCACTGTGCTTTGGTACATACTGCAAATGTGCAGACTGAATCCCTTTTACACAGAATTAAACAGGAAGATGTGCTCCAGAAGGGCATTACCTTCACTTCACCAGCCAATGGCTCTTCAGTCCCTTGGACAAGACTAGAGCTGGTCTGAAGTAACTCCCCACCCTGAAATGCATACAGTGGGAGTGCAAGGTCCTTAGCACCAAATGTTTCACTCCTGCAGAGCTATTGCCTAAATTTGCCTTCACTGAATGCAGCCTTACTGAGCTTACGAGCTCCAGGGGTACTCATACACCTCGCAATTGGTCATGGAAACCACCACATTGCTTTCTACCTTCAGATACAGGTTGTGTTGACTGAATATATAGGGATGCTTTTTTTAAAAGGTGTTTTAAAAAAATCCCAAACCCTAAAGCAGAAGTTAAAAGACACAGTAATGTTTCATATAAAGAGAGGTCTAGACCCTCGTCCTACTCCTTAGGCCTGCTCTCTGAGCAATCACACTTCCAGTAAGCAGGTGCTCTGAAGCAATGTACTCACCTCCAGTGCAATACTCCTTACAACATCTCATTTGACAAGGCACACTGGTAATAAAACTGGCATCGCTGTTGAACGCAAATTCTTGTGTTAAGCTTTAAATATATCTCTGTGTTACATTCAACACACTTTATCCAGTGCTGGTTATCCCTCCTTCAGAAACACTTGTGGGTAAATAAACAGTATCTGGTTCTTATTTCCCACAGCTCTCAAAGAGCTCTCTAGTAAAAATATTGCCATAATATTTTACATTTTCTGTGTGTTTATGCCCTTGGATTTTTAAATAGCAATGTGAAAACAAATACAGTTTTTCACAGGAAAATCATATCGGTCAGACTAGAAATTCAAATGTCTCTGTCTCTGGCATAAGTTTTTCTACTGGGTTTGCAACCATTCCAGGAGGGAGATGAAGACCATGTGCAGTGGTGGAAAAATGCTCCCGATTTAGAGCTGGGACAGAAAGGTGCACGTGTTTTCACATTCTTCTGTGGTTTGTCAGTGACTGTAAGTAAATATTTCACCACATGTTTCTGGTTAATAAAGGCAATTCTAACATATGGGAAGGCTGATAATTGGTAAAAACAACCTGTTGAATCTGCTTATTGTTTTGGTAACGTTAGGCAAATACAGATCTGAAGCAGACATTTTTGTGACTTAGAAATATCTTTAATAATTTCATACTGACTCAGAAAGACATAATCAGAACTGAAAAAGGGTTAGTTCACCAAAGAAAGAGGTTTCTACGTCCCTACTGGAATAGGTTAATCATATCAGTTTGGGTTCCCAGAAGGCACAAATTTTTTGAACAGAAAGAAACGGAGTTGAAATCATATTATTGCTTTTCTATTTTTGGAGTTAATATAGCTGATTCCTGACTGGCTAATCTGTGACTGAAGGTTTATTCAATGAGGGAATCGGATTATTGTTACAGCAAATGGAGGAACAATGATAGAATTACTATTATGCTACAAATGTAATTAATACAACTCATCTTCTATTTCAAAACAGAACCCCATTTCTGGGCCTTTACAGGATCAGACGAAATCAAGAATCAAAGTATTTTTATAGCAGTCATCAGACTCAACTAAACCCGCAATATCCTAACTGCTTTGCATAATTTATAGACTTCAGGTCAACTATTGCTGAAGTCATTGACTGTATTGGAAGCTGGATTAGTAGCTGAAAGTAGATGTGTGCGTGCGTGCGTGTGTGTGTGTGATAACAACAGAAATAAAGACTGTGCAAGATGAAAAGAACTGGGCAAGGCCAAAGACTCACTTTCCACATAACTCAAACCATCTCATCTCACCATTGTATGGTGATTTATTGAGACCTCACCTAAGACAGTGTCAGAATTTCACAGCCTGGCTTTGGAAAGTAGGTAGAGACAGTAGGCAAAGCATCAGGTACAGGTACTCCAGTGTTCCATACAGCGAGGAACGCTCCTCCAAGGTGCAGCGGTCCTACCATCAGGTAGGTACAGCTACATTATGAGGCTTACATTATGAAGCAGGGAGCTTCCATTGCCTTGAGGAAATACTTCTTGTGGGTGCAATAAATGCAGATACAGTGGTGATACTTCTCCAGTTTTGTTTCAAAGTCACCTCATGTGGAGTTGTCTCAAATCAGGAATATATAATATTTTTATATATAGATAAAACCATAATTATATATTATTTTAATATATACTACTTTAATAACATAGCACTCAAAACACATGGACCATAATACAAATATGATTTTTTTTAGAGCCCAGCAGACTACCATGGCTACAATCTTAAAAAAGCAACCTGTACTAACAGCTGCCTGTGGTACCTGTCTGCTGATACTCTGTTCTTAATTTCAGGAAAATAGGGTGGTGCAATAGGGAGGATATAGTGACCTTTCAGGATGTCCCTTGAAGATCTCATAATACACAAGCCTCAACCAACGTGTTATATTTGAACATTGCCAAACGTTAGGCAAATACAGATGTGACTTAGAAATATCTTTAATAATTTCATACTGACTCAGAAAGACATAATCAGAACTGAAAAAGGGATAGTTCACCAAAAAAGAGGTTTTCTAAGTCCCTACTGGAATATTCAAAACCTCTTACTCTACCTTTATACCTCCACAACACGACTGTTTTTCCTTGGATGCGGAAGATTCCGATTTGAATGAAGATCGGTCAACAGGCAGGATTGTGTTGTTTGAAAAAAACTGAGTATTTTCTTTTGATGAAACCTCCATGCTGATATCCCCTGCCCCTAAACCAGAAAACACGGAGAACATTTTAAAAGGGCATCCTATTAGCTCAGCCTCAAAAGCTCATCATGTGACAGCAACACCCCGCTGCACTCTTTTCCCTACAACAGCAATTATCAACCTTTACAACAGAATCTCACCAGTGGACTGGATGTTTAATTATGGAAATTTGCAATCTACTTGCCTATAATAATTATGATTAAATCATACTCAGCAAACAGTCATCATCTTCATTCTCTAGCTTTACTGGCAGTCTAAATGAGGCTTGTTAACATTTTAAATAACATTTCTGGAGCCTATATGTAAGTTCACGTTTCTAGATGTGACCATGTCTGCAGAGATTTCTCAGAGCTGATCTCTGAATTTCCCATAGATCTGGGACATTAACTAATTAGATCAAAGGAAATCTAGCCCCATTAATGAGGGTCTTGAATTGTTTTAGATTGAAACATTAGCTCTAATTGTCTGATGTTAGCTAATGAGTTACACAAGAATAAAGAGGTTTAGTTCCCTTTACCATTTTAGATAGAGCCTTAGGGCTCAGTGGTCAATTGTTATAGGAAAAATGTGAATTTGCTTCTTTGCAGGTAAATACAAAGAAGTAAAGAAAACCTAAATACTGCGCTTTGAGAACAAAAGGTATCAGTAATTCTTAAATCTCTACTTACATACTGCAGTACTTTGTTCTTATTTTCAATCTCTAAATCAGAGCTGAAAATATTTATGAAATCAGCTTCTGTGTTCACTTTTAAGCAGCACTATGTTTTATAGAACTGCTGGCTGAAAACACAAATAGGAGAAGTTCCTATTCTTTTATATTTGTCTAAAGACACAGGTCTTAAAGAAGTAAAAAATGTATACGGTTTTATGTATATATACATACACATGTTTTCATGGCTTGCCAAGGTTCTGTGCAGTAGGTACTTGTGTTTCCAGATATGTATGTGAAAATAACAAAAGTACATCTAGATGCTAAGATTTGCTCATGCAAATACTTGCCTAGGCTCTGTTCATATATGGACAACGCAAAAAGGCTGTGGCTGTAGTACCTACATTTTCACTGAGATGTCGCCATCACATCGGATGAACTAAGAGCTACTGACTACATGTAAGAGAAATATTTGCATTTGACACTGCCCTGACAGGGACTCCAATGTATTTCCTTGTCAGCACTAATGAGTATACAGATTTTTAAAAAACAACAATAACAAAATAAGAATGGTTTGTGCTCGCTGCAGAAAACTTATAACCTATTCCTGCTCTGCTTCTGACTTTCTTGCAATCTTGGGAAATGTCACATCGTCTCTCTATGCCCCACTTCTGAACTTGTACAATGGGGAATGACAGCACGCACCTTGCAGCACTCACGTGAGGATAAATTCATTCAAACTCGTGAGCATGGGCATGACACTCACATAAGGCATGCTACCATCTAAGCATATCAAATAGCCTTTAGCTTAAGGTTTGAAATGCTCTGCATATTACTACTACAGCAATCTTGGACTGAAAAAAAAAAAAAACAAACTGAAAAAGGAAAACATTTGAAACACAACTAAATGAATTATCCTTATCTCTGAGCAAAACAACATCCAACTAGAGAAGGTGCAGCAGGGGAGCAGGGGGCCTGCACAGTCTCCCCCACTGCACCTCATATGCAGGTTTGACCAAAAAAGGAAAAAAATGCCTTGGAAGCGTGAGGGTGGAATATGGCACACCAATGCTTGACAGCAGCATGTAAGTTCATGCCACACTGAGTTGGTACAATTCTCAAATGGACAGTGGTACTTAAACAGAACTTATACTCAGCAGTATAAAAAATTATTGCAGTATAAAAAGTTATTACAGTATAAAAATTATTACCATTTATTATCTGACTCTGGAGGTCAAATGGAAGTGTGCTAGGAAGGACTGACAGCCATACAAGCTTTACAGGCTTTAGTGTATCCCCAATTGTTCCTATGGCACGGCTTTAAGGAGGTCGGTAGTTTTCTGGCCCAGAGCAACATGCATCCCTATATCTCAGAGCATCAGTTCAGTTGCCCTGACAATGCTTCTGAGGGAAACTCTTGCCACAAGACAGAGAGCAGAGCAGCGTGCCCAGTGATACCACAGCCCACTGCAATATTAACTTTAATCTTTCCTCTTTCATGCAACCAGCGTAAATATGTGTTTCACTCTAATCACAAACTTGTCCTATGCCACTCAAATACTTTTTGGTGCTGTTGGTAATATACCGGAATATTTGTAATACACTGCCAACTGCACCGGCATGTCAGAGAGAGCTGTGTTTTTATCAAAGCAGATCCCTGGCTGGTAAGGATGGTCTGTTACTGACTTGGGTACAGTGACAGCCTTGGGTTTTTGCCGTATCTTGGATACCATATTTCTCCAGTGCCATGAAACATGAGGACGGATAGCCTGTGTCAGCTCTTCCTTCCCAGGTGTGACAGGAATGCCAGCAAGACGTAATCCTAAGTAGTGGCACATTTCACTGAGGTCAGGTTACTGGACCAGTTTGGCTGACAACAACAAAGAATCAGTCTGTGGCACTCTGCTTGTGCAAGAAAGGTCGGTGTTCTCTATTTTCTATCTTGTGCTTTAAAAAGACAGCATAAATACAGTCACCTCATCACCACTGAAACACTCTGGGCCAAATTCAACCCTTTCAAGGTCACAGTGCTAAATTCAAGCCTTCTGTATCTAGCAGCCTCCATGCATCTCTCCCTGTATATATGTGTGTGTGTGCGTGCACGTAATTGAGATGTATATAATCACGCGTTCTTTATGTGATCTAACACATGTAAGACTGCAGAAGTGTCTGTGCTTGGATGCATATGCGCACATACACACGCGCAAATTACTTAAAGCTAGATGTGTTGGAAGATAAACTCCTAACTGAAAGGCTATTATTGTATGGGTAAAGTGCATTCTCTCTACTCATTAACAGTTTAAGAATAAGACCTGAGCAACAATTACCTTGGCATAAGATTTAGATTTAGATTTGCTTCTCGATTTAAGTATGTATCTTTACCACATAGTACTTGCAATGGTAAAAACATGGTCATTGGTTTTATCAGTCGTTATTATTAAACCTGCACACAATCTTCCATAATGCAGGTTTTCTGGCAGTAAAGATACTCAGCTCTTATATAAGCAAATAACCATATGGGGAGAACAAAACCAAATGTACCAAAGCATGAACAGTCAAATGTGTATACATAGACAATGCATTTTCTCTTCCTTCAACCAAATACCATCTAAGCAGTATTTCCTAATTACAGGTAGCATCTTCTGAAGGTTGCAGAGCACTCTGAAATCTTGAAGGATCTCTGAAGACATTTAATCAATAGAGTTTCCATGGATTAGTTCTTCTAAATCCATTTTGTAACTTTTACCAGAAATTAAGAAAGCAAGCCATTGAAAAAAGCACTGTGTAAAGGAGTTTTCTGTCCTAAAAAAGCTGCTCTACTCCATGATAGTCAAGGAAGACTAGATATGTAAGTGGAAACAGAGTCTAATTCTGTTAATGTGTTCTGCACCATCATCCCCAAAATAGATGTACAGAACAGAGGTTCTTTTGGACAGGACTGAACACGAGCCATCAAAACCAAAGACATTTTAGTCTCTGCGAAGCTAAAAGAGGGAAGAACATGGTGTTTTACCACCACACTTAGGAAGAATCAAATCAAACCAAGTGGGTTCCACCTTAAAATTGCCTTTTGTGGGGGTACTGAAATAAATAGTGGGCAGAATTTGATCATCAGTCATTCTAGCAGGAAGGAAAGACACTGAAGTGGGTGCCCTGAAGCAGAGGGATCGTCACAAACTTCATCACACCTACAACAACTGAGTAAGTCCAGGCAGGTGACACTCTGCCCGAAGGACAGCTGCTGGCCACGCTCACACCTTCTCCCTGCCTGTCACCAGGGCTCACAGCTGGGGCTCCGACCCCTCCTTGCGTTCCTGGCTCCAGCTGGCCAGGGTGCGGGGGCCCTCTCTGGTGGCTCTGCTTTCCGTCCCGCCAAAAGCATGCCTGATAACTCACCTGTGACACAGCTCGGGCGGCAGCGGTGCTCACCCTCCCAAGGGCTGACATGTGGGGCTGTGCCCGATGGTCAGGTCCAAGGACGAGCCCATCGCTGAGCATGCATGCAGTGGGCTGAGACGCTGCCAGGCAGTCCCCAAAGCACCCCTCCACTCATTTAAACTCCAGGCAACAAAAAAAAAAAGTCCTTCCCCCCCACTGGAAACTCCTCCGCTTTGCAGTAAGCCTCCTTAGACATGCCTTTATTGTGTGTCAGACCGCAGGCATAGGAGCTGCACTTGCTAGAATAGGTGGACACAGGAGACCGGTACAGAGAGTTTACCCATGAACCCAGCTGAAGGACATCCTTTCTGAAAGGTGACTTAACAAAGAGAAGAAGAAAAGCCACATCTTACCTGGCAGCAGAAGTCCCCAGAGATGGTGCCTAGCAGTTTTTGTAGGTAAGCTTCCTCTGTCGCTTATACATACCCACACATGCATGCACAGGCACTTGTCCCAGCTTAGAAGAGGGAAAAATTGGAGGGGAAAACCACCTCTTAGAAACTACCCTGTCTAGGGATGGTGCATCTTATACTGGAGGTAGAGAAAGGAAAAAGCATAAGGGTGGGGGAACTTGTTTTGTCTCTTGCTTTGCCTGAGCACTTGGTATTGGTCTTCCCCCCCATCCTCACCCCCCACCCCCACCTCACTTTTTTTTCCTTTATCCCCTCCTATCAACTCCAGGACACTGGCTACACAGGCAAAGCAAAGACACCAGGTGCCCTAGCTGGAAATCCTGAAGAGCATCTAAACCCCCCTGGGGGTATTTTCATTTGTAAGTTGCTGTAAGTTTGATGGGGCACGTGACAAAGCTTTGTGGAGAGGGAAAAAAAAAAAAAAAAAAAATCCTGATCTTCTTAATTGCTCATTCCTAGGAAGCAAAAGACTGGACCAGAAAAAAAAAGGGGGGGGGTCCATGGAAAAAGAGAGGATGTAGGGTGAACAGGTGATTCACAAAGCTTTCCCATCCAGACCCTGGTCCTTCCCAGTGTGCCCACTACACCCTGCTCCCCAAAAGCCTCAGGGCAAAGTCCCCATCAACATGATGTAAAACCAGAATGAAAAGACCCATTAAAGGAGAGGCCAGAATTGCACGGCAAAGTGAGTGACGTCCTTTGCCACAATGAGAGGAAAATTTTGCAAACTTCATTCCCACCCTGTGTTTTTCCTGTCACAAGGTTGTGGCTACTGAAACAGAATTTATTTGCAAGTTTGTTTAAAGGTGAAGAACATGACTAGTTCCCAGTGTAGTTGCTTGAGCTGAGAGGGGCTATAAATCCTGTGTCTTCTGCTAACCCGTGAGCTTTAATTACACCAACAGAGAAGGTATTAAAACTACAAATTCTTCTTCCTTTCCCCTTGCTCTCTCCCACCCTCTGCAGTAGGGTTTGTTCCCATGGCAGCTAAAACCTCACTGACACTCAAAATGGTGCCGTGCCAAACACAGCGCCTTGGAGTAGGTTTCTACTTTCCTAGATTTAGTACAAATTATTATCCGTTCCTTCATTATATCTCCATTTTGCATTCTTAATGTGACTGGAATTTTATTACACTGCACGTAATTCACATTTTGTACTTTAATTTGTCTTATATCCTCACTTGGCGGGTTTGGAAATTTGGAAAACTCTTTTCCCCCTTTCTAAGAGATATCAGGGTGCCTAATAGTCCACAGGAATTAGTGATTAGGAGAATTAGTGATTACGAGTTCTTTCAGCCTCTTTCAGAGAACAGCTTCCAGCCTGTTTCCTTCAATTATTAGGAAAACGGAGTTTACACAATACGGGTTCTGTACTAGTTTTGCCTGACCTTTGTCTCCTTCAACGATTTCTGACACAGACTCTAGTTATTCTACCACTGGTAACCTTCACCACGGTGTCCCTTAAAATAGATGAAGCTCATGTTCAGAACTGTAAATTCTTTATATAAATCCCTTTCACATAATTGTCCAAGACTCCATTATGCTACAAATCATATCGATGAACAGCATCCTCTCCCTTACAAGGCCATGGTCCTCTACCCGTACAGAAAAATACTAAAGAATGGTTTTATGCAGTTTAAGATGAAGCAATGCTTTGAAGAACGAGGCCCACAAGATTTAGTGCAATCTTCTCACCTCTCCTGGATTTTTGGTTTGTTGTAAAACCTCAGCATCAGCTTTCTGTCAATCACAGTTGGGCTTTTACTGGAATTTCTCTGACTTCTTTATAGGTGTAGATAATATCTTAACTGGAACTTTAGCAAAACCACCCTGGGGGAGGTATTTTCCATTACGGAAAGTTTTCTTACACCTTCCAGAAGAGCATCACCATTCCTTTATGAGCTAATTATAGCAGTTCCTGAGAAACAGTTGTATTTATGTCCTCTACAATACTTTTTCCAGATGCTGACAGTAAATGAATACAAGATCCTCACTAAAACTCAGTGAGTTCATCTGGCAGAGAAGAAAGTCTCATCCAGGTAGGAATTTATTAGTCTCCCAGGCCATGGATATCGCATGGAAAGGCGATGCAGTACATCACCTACTACAATTTACTAACAAGAACTGAGACAGGGGAAACATATCACTACCAATTCCAATACAGGACATGACACTTTCCAGTGCCTCCCACAGCAGAGCACTTCCCAAGCACAATGACACAAAACTCATCGGAAGCTTGCTAGACAATCAATCAGACAAGAAAAGTTTTGCTTTCCCATAGTCCTAAAAGAAATTGCTTACTTATATATACTTATTCTGTAATCGAAACAAAGCCTTTAAAGTAGCTACAGAACAAAGAACCAGACTAAGACTTTTTCCTTGAGGTCTGTTTCTATTTTCTTTGCATTCCTACCTTGTATTAGTTACAGGAAATTAGAAGCCAGACCACCTTAATTTCTAAAGCACAGGGTTAAATTAATTACATTTCCAAAGCCTAGTCTAGCCATGCTGAATAGCTGTGACAAGAGTAATCTTGATTCATAGAAGTACCAATACACTAACAACACAGCAGGTTTGTGGGTCAGTCTTTAAACCATCCAACAACAACAGATCTCTGAAGCGTAGCTCCAGGGAACCAGCTGCTTCTTCCAGCACATTTCATGAGCAAATGCTAACCTTGTAAAGTCTCAAAAACGTCCCCCAGTGTTCAGAAGCATGAAACTTTTTCCTTTGTAAAAGACTTATTTTAAAAACATATTCCAACAGACTTACTTAAATCATAAGGGCTGGCTTGTAAAGATAAACTTCACGCTGAAATCTGAGTACATACATAACAGCTGCAAAGAAACTTTTGGTTCTATTGGATAGAAGGAAAATATTGACTTTTTTAGAAAAGAAAACAAAAAATGGATAAATGGGATTTTGATATACCATACCATCTTAAAATTTGAATTTACATAATTCCTAAGGTCTGACAGCGAACACATTCTCAAGCCTTAATACTGCATTACAAAGCAAAGCCACATAGAAACTCACAGTAGAATGAGTCCTCAAGTACTCAGTCTGACGCTTGGCCAAATGCTCCTTTATTATTTTATTTATGCTAGCATCTAAATACTCCAACCCTGAGCCGCTCTGCTGTTCCTGGAACGACTCAGAGAGGAGACCCAGTCAAGGCAGCAGCTACTTGTGGCCCAGAATTCTCCTACGGCAATGGTCTTCTAAACCGCTGGAGGCCTCAGCACGGGAGCTAAGGTGCAGCAGGCAAGACCAAGACAGCTGGCTAAATAGCAAGTAATATTCATATTTGAAGGAGACGCATTGAAACCGTTCATGTTTGCTGATGGTCATGCAGGAAGTCTGTGCAGAGCTCAGGAAAAACTCCAACAGATCCAGATCTTTTGAATCCTTGTCCAGAGAGCAGGAAGCTCAAGGCATCATGCCACTGTCGAGTCTGGAAATGCAGCTGCCAGAATAAAGGCAACTTAGAAAGTATGACGGCTTGGAAGCAGCTTTTTCTTTCAAAGAAACTTCTCCAAGTATTTAAATTTTAGTGCAATTTAACTTTTATAATTTATAAAAAAAATGTATTTCTGCTTGCTGTGATTCCTAGGCAGATATGTAGTTTGGAGTCAATAACAAGCAGACACAGTGAAGCCATTTACAGTTAACTAATAAAGTAATTCAGTTTCACCACCTATATAATTTTAATTGCTTTAGCTGTAGTCCTCTATTGCTATAGAGACATTATTTCTTGACATTACTGTTCCTCTTCTTTTGTTGCCAGCCCTAAGAACACGCTTGTTAAGAACATAAATGAGCAGGAACAAACCTTGTATATCCATTCCACATCAAAGAGCCAGAGACAAACAGTACGCTTTGGCTATTGGAAGCACTGGGAGATTGCAGTGAATATTTCAGGCCTGAAGGTATCTTCTTTGCCCAACTAAGGATTTCCAGGTCTAGCGTCAAAGAACAATTTTCTTTTCAAAGAACAGCAAAAACAATAGAAAAGTTGTCTAATTATTTTTTGGGCCCCGCTAACTTGTTATTAGGATATCCACAGGTCCTTCTGAGAAGTCTCGTTACCCTGAGTGCTCACCAAATTATTCATGACATTCAGATTTTCAGCCCCTTTCATGAGACCACAGGAAGAATAATTTTCAAAAATAGCAGCTGCAGTAAATTTAGCGTTTACTGCACCTGACCATAGAACAATGCCACATTTTCTACGTATGCTCCCCATGCTGGGTGCCTGAGGTAATGTACAGGAGCATGCATAACAGCTGTAGGTCACCTTGAAAGCACCTGCAGAAGGTAACCAATCAGGTAAAAGAGCTAGGAGGTTTTCCCTCCTGAATGATAAGTAAAAAAAAAAAAAAAAAATCAAAATTACAGATCCAGACAGATTTTAACTAGAATTTTCAAGAGAAGTAATGTGTATACCTAGATAGCACCACACTTTGCAAAGATCACAGTGGGCCCTGTGAAACCCAGCTCCAAGGGGGTATAACAAGGAGGATGAATGAGTGATCCAGTGACACGACACATCTCTTCAGGGCAGGAAGCATTTGTACCCACTGGAGATTTGGGGAGAATTTTAATTTAGAAGAACGTAATAAAAGAAACTGGAATTTGTCCAGCCACTAGGGATTAATACCATTAATCTTAATAAAATCCCATAGCACTTTCTCTAATGCAGGTAACTTCTTTGAACTAGGTTTAAACTCAAAGATTTTGGCTAGAAATGTGGAAAGAGAAGGTGTAAAGAATTTAACAGTAGAGTTTATTACACAGAAGGCGTTGAATTTGTAGAATATGATGCCTTTGGCAAGCACAGCAGTACACAATTGACATGTGCAAAGGATTGTGAGGGGAAGTAATTTATCAGCAACAACAACAAAAGTCACTGTAAATGAAGCCATCATGCAGATCAAACAGGAACCTTCTGCTTTGTATTTCCAGGCTGCAGACAAGCAGATGTTGCAGCAACCTTTTATCTGTATCAGACTTCCAAACCATGACAACTGCGTCTATCCCAGGTTATTTGATGATTATAACTAGCAGTCTGGATTGGGTGTGACACAAGCCATCAAAACCTTAGGTAAAACTTTAAACTTGCACATTTTCTCCCATGGCTCATGAATGAAGGCAACGTTACTCTCACCCTTTGGCTGTGAACCTGTTTAACAAAGTAGCTGGCTTTGACAGTTTCCTTCTCAGCATGCCAGGTTTTGGGGATCCCAGTGTGGAGCGGTTAAAACTCTCCCTCGGATTGTGTGAGGTGGCTGTCCCAGAGCTACAGACCCCATCAGTCAGGGTAGCACCTGGAAGTTACACATCTGACTGTCAAAGTCGTTTGCTGTTCTACCCCTACGTGAATCACCACTGATATCCAGGGAGTCCATGGTGGCATGAGGGATGATGTCGATTCCCACAGGATTTTGGTGAGATAACTGAAGAAACATTAAAGAAAGCATTTCTAAACAGAGTGCCGAGAGTTCTCTGAGATTTCTATTTTTAGTGAAACATTTTAAGTGGTTTTAGGCAAGTGGATTTGCCTGGGCAATTGAGAGTAATTTGAACACCTGGAAAATGCAACATTTAATTGAGCTGCTACTGACTGTGCATCATGGCCTCCTTTATGTTTTATCAGAAGCCCAGGAGAGGCATGCTCATGTGTGGTCTCATTAGCAGATTGACTGCTTCTGGGCCGTGTTTTATTGCTCATTTCTTCCCACGGGAACCTCTTGCTGTTTGAAGAGCTCCAGAGAGAGTTTGGTGATTTTCAAATGCAAGTGCATTCTTCACCTTGGTAGCCCCTACTCTTTGTGATGAGGAGTACTGAAGGAAAAGAGTTTTTCTTCATTACTTCAGTTGTATGCTTTTCTGTGGGCAGCTGTGAATCTCTGGATTAAATAATTCCATGCTAGGAAGTTAAGTGCTTGGGACAGACCAGCTGCAGAATTATGAGGAACTCCCCTAGAATAGGTATAACCATATTTTACTTTTGTACTGGCAACGATCCCAACTAATACCTTCCTAATCACTGCCCGGTGCAAATTTCCTTACATTTTCGCCATTCAGAATTTGAGCCAGAGGACAAATAAACTGGTGGGACTTCAAAACTGACAGCTAGATACGTGGCTGATGCTTTTCCATATTTTGACATCTGTTAATTTTTAAGCCATAGGAAAAGAGGCTTTGGGCACACAGTTGATGCACATAATTTGTGTGCAGCCAATTCAAATGAGTTGGCTGAAGAACTCTCCAGATCTTTGATGAAAGTAGGTAATAACTTCAAAAAATGGGGAAAATATTAGACAGCTGAAAGACACTTTTTTTCTAAATTATAAAAAGTGAGCAAAGAAAGTAGCTAGATGTCAATCCTAGCCCACATAATGGACTAACGAAATCTTTCACTGAAGAATGACAGTATACTTACCAATATAATTGCTAGAAAATTGATTTCACTTGCTGATGTCCCACTTTAACAGATTACTTCTGTGATTAATAAGGAAAGCACTGTTAAGGTAACACATTTCATTTTCTCTGGAAGCATTAGTCACTCTGCATTACTATGGCTGAATAGTGCCATGCCATATAGACCACATTCAAACAGTATGGTCCATATTAATTGGATTGAAATGTACACAGATGACAGATGTTGAAATATTGGTCATCATTAAAGAAGGATGTTTATAATAAGGCCCTCTGCAGATTGGTTGAGTCACACAGCATTTAACATGGGATTTATTAGTGATCTGAAATAAAGTGCAGAATTCTGCTGGTAAAAGTTGCAAATAGGATACCAATAAACGTGAGCTTGGGTCACTAACACATACCAAGCAGAGCCGGCAGATAAAATGGTAATTCAATATATACCAGCTTTACTGGATTTGACTCAGAGTTTGAAGAAGCTACAGGTCATTTGCAGTCTGGCGCTTAAACTGAAAGCTGGGCACTCAAAGCAAATTTGTTCAATAAAGGAAAAAGAAACACAGCAAACAGGATACCACAGAATTATATTTATGTTGTACATTTGTCTTCACATTGCAACATCCACATTGTTCAATTTGTGACAAGTATTTCTAATAATTTTGAATACATATTTACTGTATAATACATTTTACCAAGAGGCACTTCCAGTAATTCTGGCAAAAAGGAGCTTCATATAGTGTCTAACTTACAAAACAGTAAAAATAAATAATGTTTATCTAAAAGATTTTTTTTTCCCTGTACAGAATCTATTTTGTACAAAACATTTATCAGCCATTAACTAAATCACTTAACAAATACTTGTGAAGAGAATATATTAAGTATTGCTACATGTATCAAGTGCAAGATACTAGTGAAAGGAAAAGAATTATTCTGTTTATGAAAATCACCTAAAAATACAAGGCCTTGTTCCTGAAGTGTTTAAAAAGGAGAAGCTTGGTTACAACACTATTGACAATATATAAATATAAATTAACGTATGTAGTACTTAGTGAAAACACTGTGTTAAAAACTGGCGTGTACAAATCCTGAACAAGATGGCACTTTTCTGCATTGCCACTTTGGCTGGCAGTTATTTTTTTAAAATATTGCTTCAAAAGAATTATAAAGGTACACAAAACCCTTTTCAGAGAGCTGTATAAAATTACATTTCCCCCCTTTTCCTCACCTTTTGAAGTGAAAAAAATCCAGGAGGGATTAATTTTGAAGTACATGGGTGAATTGCAGAAACTTGCTACTAGAGCTGAATCTGAATGAGCATCATAAAATAATTCTGTCTGAGGTGCAGTGTCCCGAGGTCGCAGGCCAGGAGTCAAACCTCATAGGATAGGATATAAGGTGACCAAATTCCTCAGTGTTTTCTGAAGTAAAAAAAACGTCAGTTGGCCTTTTGTGAATCTGAAAATACAAAATTTGCATGATTTGGCCCCAAAATCTGGTGGGGGATCAAGCGCTTCAATTATATCAACACACCCAAAATTTTCACTCAGAAAGGGTTTTGACCTTGCCTGATTAATTTCTTGATTACTTTCAGCAAAATGGGAGGTGTTTGGGTTTGTTTTTTTTTTTAAATCATATCTTGTACATGAAATACATACTTGCATATTGTTACCCAGATGGCCAAACTGTATTGGAAAACAATGATTTTTTGAAAGGTACTACTTCCACAACTGGAGGCAAAGATTACAAAATGTGTTTCTGTAGGAAAATGTCCTAGGTGTTCTTCTATCAAAAGCACTAAAAAGAAAAAAAACTGCCACCCGTCAGTGAAAATGTTAATCTGTTAAACAAACACAACCTACAGTATGAATCACATCTTTTTAAAAAGTGAACTTAAATTACTTTCCATCATGCAAACATCTTATATCGATTACTCAAGAAAAGAAGACTTAACTTTAGAAAAGTAATGACCAAATGTAAGCTGACATGGTTGAAATATTAAAAATATCAACACCACATAGCAGTTAACACTGTCTTTGATCTCTTAGGATACCATCTGCAGTACTGTATTAAGGTTTACAAACATCTAAAAATGAAAATTTTGCATTCAAATACAGATTTTCATCGTGTATCAGAATCAGGCAGGAATTTTGAAAAGGAGACATATCTTTAACAGACGATGGGCTTTCTACCTAAAGTAGTATGTACACACATGGCAAACTCCTAACTATTTTCTCTCTGATCACATTATGGACTTTTTTTTTTTTTTTTCCCTTTTTATGAAAGCACGGGGGCAAAACGACTAGGGTCAGGGGAGAAAAAAAAAACCCAACAGCAAAACACTAAAACCTCAGTCTCCTTTAAATAAACATTTAGAAGCAAAAAGCAATTCCTAATTCACATTAATTGTAAGTGTTCACTGTGGTAAAGGAAGGCGGCGTTGAAAACCAGAGCATCTAAGCCCACTGCCTCGGGGCTATCGCTGTGAGCAAACCACGGCGAGGTGGGTATAGAGTTGGATTACATTACTCTAAGGCAGTTCTCCAGCTACTTTGACAACAGCCCTCTGAAATTTGGCATTTGTTCTCTACCTCCCACCAGGTCCTCCCCCTGAGCCGTGCTGCCCAAGACCCCACGCCATTTGCAGGCCAACGGTGCAAGCGCAGCTCCCTCTGCGAGCCCAAGGCAATGCAAGCTAATGCACGCCTGCCTCGCCGGGGCCACAGCACGCACTGTGTTTTGCTTATTTCATCTGATTTCTACAGTTTTTGAATCAGGACAAGAGAATTCAATCGTAAAAGGATACGTGGTCCCCAGCTGTGGCAGTCCTTTTTTACCTACTCTTTTGCTTCCACACAGACAGAAAACAGAAATATTTGGGTTTCCTCATGTAATTCACTGCTGGGATACACCCCTTTCCACGCCTGCAGATTTCAGAGGAGCTCCTTGGTGCACACAGATCCCATATGCCATCAATAGGAGAACAAGTGTCATCTGTTGTCCCACTTCCACACCTCAGACTTACTGCAAGCACGGCTTTGGAAGTAAGAAACAACTGGCATGGACTAGCCACCTGAAAAGCTCAACTGAAATAAATATTATCCTTTTTTTTTCCTCCTCTAGCACTAAAAAAAGTTTTCTTTAATGAGGGAGAATTAAACTACTTCAGTCAAAAAGTCCTTCTTGGTTTACTATATCCTTCAGCTTGACAGACCACGGCCAAAGCCAGTTGGCTATACCTGAACTCATCACCTTTCAGAAGGAACAGTTTTACAAATAGTTTTAATTTTTGCATACTCCTCAAGTGACGTTGGCAAGCTTTCAAACGGCACAACACTTAACACTTACTGTTGTTTCAGTTTTATCAAAGTAGTATTGTTAACTAGCTTGAGCTTTTGCCCCCTTTTGTCATTGTGAAAATGGACTCTCCAGAAATGCGCCCGCACTCTCCTGCCTGCAGGCTCCTGAGGAGCTTGTATCGTCCTAAGAATTCAGGTGGATGCTCACGCGGGCAACAGCTGCATCCTGCCAAGGAGGCGTGATATATTTTTCATCAAGAGAACACCTGCCTACCAGGAAAATCCTACTAATGGCCTCTGCATAAACCATAATTAGGATGGAAATAGAGGAGAACTCTGGCACTGCTCCCTCCAACAGTGGGATTCAATAACTACCACAGCAGGGGCTAAAACTCTGCTTTGATTTACCTCCAGAGGAATGTTGTTTTGCTAAATGAAAGTGATGAAATTCAAAGAAAGATTTATCATACTAAGTTGCTCTCGAAAGTACTGGTGCTTTTTTGCTCTAATTCAAATTTTGCCTCCAATAAACAATATTTTTTGCTAGATCTCCCAATGATTGCTTAAGACAACCGTCACCTAATTTCAATTATTGCCCTATCTGTTCAAAAACACTTGAACATGCATTTTCTTCAGGAGGCCTGGACACTTTTACTTGTTGGGTCACCTAAAAATATGGTGTGTGTGTGTGGGGAGATTCCCCCACCCTAGTTAATGGGAACAATTATCTTCTCTTTAATGCTGCCACCATTTTGAGTAACGCTGCAACATCAAACAGTAATTAAAATCCCAGGAACTCCATGGTTACTTCATTCCAGTGGGATTACATTTGATTTTGAAATAAAAGGAAAATTGTGTTGCATAAAGTCTGTTTCATACTGGACTACAAGTTCCTTTTCTCTTTCCTACGAATTGCCAGTTTGACTTGCTCCCTGTATGTCTACAGCCCCATCAACTTGAGGACTAATTACAGCAGGGCTGTGCTGCCAGCTGAGGAACACCCAGGTTCTCAGGCCAACATCCAGGCCTGAGACTGGAAAGAGCAAGCAACCTGCCTCCCAGCTGCGGTGCCTGCAGCGGACCTGGGAGAGGTACGTTCTCCGCTCCAGGCATGTGCCTCGATCTAACCTTCTGCCCATGAGGCCGTGGGACGCTCAAGAAATTCTCCTACTCATCTCTAAACTGAAACCTTTCTTCCTTAAACACGTAATGCTGGAACATCTCAACCATAACAGTACTTGCAAAAGTAATAGTAAATATACGTTTTTATGAATTACAGGTTTTCCAACACTCAAAAGCCTCTTCTTTCAGAGAAAGAAAAGCCACAGACTGTCATTGCTGTCCTCCCAACCTATTGAACACTATGTGTCTCAGATGGCTCAGCTCTAGAATGAACCACAGCACATCTGTGTTGCCTCTCCCACACTTGAATCAGCTGATGCATCTCCCTGGGGTATTTGCTGGTCAAGTGCCTTGTGCCCCCTCTCGTAGCCCCAGGCACAGCTGGATTTGCTGGGCTGCCCAGCTCACACTGACTCACATCTGGCTGTGCCTATGGAAAGTCACTGAGAGGGCGGACTCAAACCTGCAACCATCACCAGCAAAGCCCTCACCATCACCAGCACAGGATCTCACCACACAGACCAAGCAGGATGTGCCGGATAATTGAGACTTTGCACAAGTACTTCATTAACACCTGGGACTAACCACAAACCGTTTGTTGCATTATACTTACGGCAAATTTTTCAAAAGTGTCTAAGGTTCATTTTGGAAACTGACAAAACTCTCTCAGATCCCAAGTCCCACTAAAAGCTGGTGGGGCTCAGGCTGCTGAGTACCCAACCTGAGAGCTACTCCACACCTACCCAGCTCAGAGCTCAGCAGCACGGGCACGGCACTGGGTGTGAACGCGCCCAGCCTGGGGCACAGGTTGGGCAGTCCTCGTGGGCTGTACCACTGACTGATGCTCAGTTTGGCAAGGACCTTGGCTTCTCCACACTGCATTCTACTTTCTGCGGTATTTCTGAGGGAAGAAAGAAAGATGGGGCCAGAATTTCAGAAAAAATTTTGTATCTAAAAAGCAGACAGAAATTTAGGAGAACTTTCTAAAGAAAACAAATGAACTCAATGTCCAGCATGGAAAGCATAAAAAGGGAGTTGGGTACAGAATTTGCTTAGATGCCAAATGGTACTTTTAGAAGCATCTATCTGAACCTTTACAGACTTAACTTCCTTCCAAATTCAGACCATCAGGATCTTAAGAACTTCTAAGAGTAGTACACTAAAGGTAAAAGTCTCAAATGCATCCACTCAAAAGGTCCTGAGCAATTGAAATCTTGGATTTTAATTTGATGATGATGCAGAGACACGTTCACACATGATGTCAGGGCAAAAAGTGATGAACAACTATCCTTGCATTGTTAGCAAATGCATTCTCAAATTACATCTGCCCTGGGAACCATTTACTGCCAGAATGTGACCGCCATTTGCTATGAGAGCCAGCACCCTGCACAAGGTCACAGGGGAGGCCGTTGGTGACACACAGCCATTCCGAAGGTTTTCTGTAAAGCATTGCGCTCACAGAGGAAGGGAGTTCAAAATGCTGCCAAGAGCACAGTAGAATCCCTTTTTCCTAGTAGATTCCTGCAACTCACTTCTGATGCATGGCTTGCAGCATTGCATCAAACACCATCTTTCTACTGGAGGAGGCAGCTGAATTTCTCTGAAAAGAAGAAATTGCAGGTTCCCTCCGGAATTAGAGCATAAATAGTAAACTATGTCCCTCTGAACATGGTGGAAATTATTACTTCTAGACACAGGTATTTTTGGGTTCTTGGAAACCAAAGTCTCAGAATCCTCCTAAAAGAAAAGGTAATAAAATAAATAGTTTGGGGCTTTCACACTCTCTACTTCCATGTGTTCCTTCTGCAACACAAGCATAATGAAAGAAGTTATATTCCATGGTAAACAGCATGTGACTGTCAAGCAAACTGGGAATATGGGGACAAAAGGGTTTATATGTGATTGCTACGTGACGGGCAGAGTGCTCTTCTCGCTACACTCGGAGCTGCAAGCACTGCAAAAAGCCTCCTGTTTAAGGGAACAGCAAACTTCTCCTAGACTAGAAGGGAACAGCCGCCAAGTGACATTACAGTGGAGAAAACAAAATATCAATCTAAAAAAATAGTTCAATCCTTCTCTCCCTGTTTTTAAAGAACTGAAAACAAGAACATGTGTGGGATTTTTACTGCAAAACACTGTTTAAATGGGGCTTGCTTTTTCTAGTATTTAACAAACCTCTTTGCATACTGTACATACCAGAAACCCATATCAACATTGTAAACACCCCATGTGAAAGCAGAGCACTTTGCTGATAGAATACAATTCTTTTACTTATTTTCTTTCCAAAAACATTGCACAGGCTGTGGTTTATTTGGGGTTTGCAACACCAAAGGACTGCACAAAGTGGAAAACCATCAAGGTCTAGCTTCCAAAAGGTTGCTGCAGCTGCAGGTCAAAAAGTTTTGCCTCCTTTGGACTAGAAACTACTACAACCCCCCCTAAAAAATTACCTGCTTCATTATCTACTAAAAAACCCCAAAGCAAAACAAAAAATGGTATTCACATGTTTGATATAAAATCTCTCTGGTATTTTCTTTTGTGTTACACTTAAGCCAACCTGGAAAATTTCCTGATCGTTGCCTGCCAGAAATGCACTGCAAAGACTGAAAATCAGATTCATAAGGAGTGGACACCTGCAGAAACTGGAGTCTGTTAGTAACTATTTGGAGGGCAAAAAGAAGTCACCTCTTACCAAGTTAACGACTCCCAGCTACTTTAGCTTCTTCACTGGTATTCCTTCCAGGTTGGATAAAATCAATGATCATTCTGATTTTAAGCCTGCCAGCAATTCTTTCACTGTAAAAGACCTGAGTTAATCAAACTGTATGCACAAGCAGGCTTGTGTAGCAACGCAGTAACAAATTGTGACAGCTCCATTGGTAATATAGAAAGAAATCTTAACAAATTAGAAGCTGACCCTGATTTTATCTAATGGCAACCAAAAAATGATGACTAGGAAAAATATAGTAATTCCATTTCAGCACATTTTTAGGGTAATTTTTCTTAGTTCAACCCTGTGTATACCTGCTTAGAGGAGTACGTGGAAGTCCACTTGCAGGATTTCGCCTCATTCTTGAATGCCTCTTCGTAATTTTACCAACTGGGTACCCACTAACACTTTCTGCAATAACTTCTTTTTTTCTTCTTCTAGCAAAGGCAATAAAAAAATCAATATAAAAAAACCCAGTCTCAGTGATCATGCACTGAGAATGGAGAAAAAAGTGCTTGGAGATGTGACATTTTAAAGCATCTCTGTAAGTTTAATTTTTAAAGGACAGAATGAGGCATATTAAATTCTTCTCATACTACGCATATCACATGTACAAAACCCCCCCAAATAAAATGATTAATCCCAGTGACTGAAGAGGTGTGAAAACAGTGCAAGCTGGAATTGGTCGAGACTTGCTGAGATCCTGGAGACATCTTTTTTTCTTTTGAATGAACTCTGCTATATCCTTTTCCCTTTAAAATAATACCGCAATTTGGATCTTTGCTTTTCTGATTTCATTGAAAAACACTTACTAAATATTTCTGCTGCTAAGAGCATTCAGAGCCATGCTCTAGAGTCACTCTGTCAAAAGGCAAACCCCTTCTTTACTGGCAAGAGTAGGGTGGGACAATTTCATGCAAATGCAACCTGTAAGAAACCAAATCCTGTTTTCCAGCAAAAGCTCACTCGAATGGAAATGCAAAGCAAAAACAAACTCTGAAGTGGTAACACACATGCTGATTTGCTTTGATAGAGAATGTTTTTCCAACATTGTGGGGAAGGTGTCAACAGCATCATGAAATATGGTGAATGTGTAACAACAGCAAAAAGTGATGGATGCAATGTCAGAGATTTAATATAGAAAGGACTTCTCCTACAAACTCTTCCTTTCACAAGCATTCTTACTCACACAAGCAATCCTCTTCTTGGCAAGGGGCTGCAGGATCAAAATATAAAAAGCATACATAGTCGAATGATTTTTGAGAGATACTGAACTTTATATATATAATTCTTTTTGTGGGAACAAAACTCTAAATTGTGTGGTACTGGTTGGTGCTGCCAGTCCCGAAGAGCACTGATATTTTAAAGCCTTGATCCTGTAGACCACTGGCTTCCCAGAATGGTCTATACAAATCCCTCAAGACTTTATTTGTTGGGTTTGGAAATGGCTACACTGTATAAAAATGTTTTTGTATTTATTTTTTAAAAAATTAGCTTTACAAAAAAACTTTTCCCTTTTTTTCTTTTTCTTTTTTTTTCTTAAAGATATCATTATCTACAGGAACCCATAAAAATTTTTCCATATTTACATCTAGATAGCTAATCATTGACAAATATAATATCGTGAAATAAAATATTGAAAGTGAATATCCAACCTTTTAAATAGACATTTGGCTCACAGCATAAACAACAGAGAAAACAAATAAACAGAACAAAAAAAAAAAAAGATCTGCTCTTCTTACAGGCCCGATCTTTTCCTTTCTCTTAAAAAAAAAGAAAAAAGAAAAAAGAAAAAAAGTATATTGGTGGGATCAAACACGCTGCTTCTAAGCAGAATGCCAGCAACAAACTGCTCCCATCCAGCACCTCACACTGAAAAACCAAGTTCTCTGAAGCTCATGTGAGTGGTTGCTGAGACATACAAGTGTCCTGCTGACGCAGGACTGGCACCTGTCCCCCACGCTGCTCCTAATGCATCGTTTGCCTTTTATTCTGAGGAAGGGCACGGCCCCGCACTCCCCTTCTTTTGCTCTCAAGAGGCATAGTTTAGCTTCGTTCCTAAATGATATATTTGGCCACTGATGCATGGAGGCATAACGTTGACAGCGTGCCTCTAGTTTCCGAGTATGTACACACATTTGCTCTCTGTCCTCTCCTGCCCAAACACACACACCGCCCCATGCAGCCACTCACGCACTCAAAAGTATACAGAGGGCCAGGTCCTCTCAAGGGGAACAGACCAGCGTGCCACACAGTCCCTCGTAACCCCCTTTGGAAAATAAATTTCCTGGCACATCCCTTTCGCCAGCAGTCTGGGAAGTGCTGAGGAGGAGGAGGAGGAGGAGGAGGAGGATGAAGAGGAGGAGGCGGAGGAGCCCGCACAGCCGGATGGGGCCAGGCCAGCAGCCCGGGCCACCGCGGCCCCTGCTGAAAGGCTGCTGCCTGCAGCTGGAGTGCAAAATTGGGACTTGGAGGGCTACGGGGAATGCAAAGCTCCTCAAAATGGTCTCCGCTTCCCTTGTGGGCACAAATTCTCTAAAATTCAGGCCTTCTGTTTGTTGCTGTGTACTGGGATATGTGCTACAGCTAGTGTAATAAGAACTATGCTATATTACATGACATCCACTCACACTTGCAAACACCCCCTCACGCACATATACATGTTGGCAGGATATATCAGCATTCATATAGAGCTTTGGAACTTTTATCCCTCAGCATTAAGAGCAAAAGCTACTTAACTGGTACCTTACTGTTAACTGCAAATGTGCTTTAGAAGCAGCATTTCCTTAGATAACTTTCTTCTGTAAATATCACAGTGACCATAATATATCATTAAATGTATTTTGCTGAAGTGCGCAGCCAATAACCCTGGCTATATATATATATATATTTATATAATTCCACCCACCCCCAAATCTCTTTAAAGAAAGTCTGTAAAAGCCGGTGTCGCAGTGTGAAAGCTTCCTTGAGCATAGGAGTTTAAACAATGTACCTCACCATAAAAAGGAAAGATAAACAAATTAAACAGCTGTAGGCGCATTATCCCATACTTCTACAGTGTTGTGTCTAAATGCTGTGCTGGCTTGAGAAAGAGTCTGTGCACGAGTCAATCTGTCTTAAAATACTGCTGTAAATATTGTCATTGGTTCGGTTCTACAGTTGTGTTCTCCTCTTCATCCCTCTTGGGTTTCCCTTTCTCCTCTTCCTCTTCCCTGATGGCCTGGATTTGTTCTGAAGATTGGTGCAGTGTGGATTGCTCCGCGCCTTGCTTCTCTGTCCCGGCTAACCTCTCCTCGTCCTCAATTACTTTCTTCCACATTTTATGGTTCTGAAGCAGGTGCTGAGTGATCTGACAGTAGATTTTCCTCCTCTTAAACTTCTTCTTTTCTGTAAAATACCACATGACATTAATGTACTATGTTCTGTGAGAGAAGAAGGAAAAGGGACTGAAGGTGTAGGAAGCAGGGTGTACTACAACATATAGGAACTGTACCAGCAGATTTTTAAAACCACATACTTAAACAGTCTTAAAATTCAGAAAGCTATGCCTCTCCAGAACTCTGGGAAAGCTAACTGGTTTCCTGCGAAGTTGGAGCCCCAGCTTCATCCTATCATAGGCTGCATGCTGTCCCTGACCACGCAGCTCACAGAGACATCTAGTGTTTGAATGATTACGCATAAAACATGTTGCTGAGCCATTTCTGCTCATCTTTTTCTATCAAGTACTTAAAGACTCTGATCAACCTACTCCATAACACACACATTAAATTTGGTGCCCCCCCCACAATGGATGCCTGCTGATTGCCCTAGAAAAAAAATCCTGATTTTGTTTTCTCCACATTTTACCTCTGATCTAAGCTGTGGAAAGATAACATATGAGCAAGCATTAGTAATCAAAGGAGGAAACCCATTCCTATCTTCCTTTTTCAAAGTCAGAGATTTACCACACCACCGTCACAGTGGAGATGACCTTAAAGCCTTTGCACAACATTGCTCCGGCAACAGAGTCTGACCACTGAAGGAACAGTCATATAGCCAAATACTATCAGGGAGCTCACTTGTCTTTGGTTTTGAAGCATCAGTCCCCTGCTGTTAACCTACAAAATGTTTTTGCCACTGGTAGTTCTCATGGCTCCTGCCACAGCTGCACTACAAGTGTTTTGCTGTCAGAAGTGTGGTTTTTTTCTGTGTCAGTATAGCCTGTCTGACACAGATTGTTAACTCCTTAACAGTACAAAGCTTCAAAATTTTCCCTGGTCATTAACAGTGGCAATGGTAGTCACAGAACTCAAGTAACGACCCCTCCAAAGACAACTGCCGATTTCTTTTTTAAAGAAGGTGACGCAGAGGAATGTTTTGTACCAAATAAATTTGTGTGGATTAGTATTTGCAGGTTGCCTGAAGTATGTCTGTGTCAGGATCCAAAACGTTTAGCCCTTGAAGCTTTTGAACTGGAAACAAAGAGCTTTTCACTGAGAACAGACCAAATCCAACTCAATCCTTCATTAGAAAGCCCTTGGTTCCCTGCAGGAAACCTTCAGGTTTAGCACTAATAAGAAGCCCCTACCCTGCCAATGCCGCAGCACGACATTCTCTCCTGGGTTTCCCGGGTGACCTCGCATCTTGCTGCTCTCTGCAGACACCAGCGAACACTTGCTGTGGTGTTAAAATTTGTCTGAATCGCTACAGACTGAGCCTGTTTAATTCCTATACTTCAACAGAACTTTGGGGGAATTACATGCTCCTGTATAATAACAAAAATTATTTTAAGGTACCTTAGGGTTTTATAACTCTTAAATTTATCTCAACTGCTTTAGTGAATTATCAGGACCTAGGTGAAGTGTTTTCTGCCACTATTATATTTCCACCTGCCCTAAAAGGCATTTCCATCAAGAAAAAGATCTTCACCAACATCTACATGACTCTTATTATCTATGCATCTGACATCTTAACCTTTTATTTGGTTTCACTGAGAAAATTTAGAACATCCAAAATTGTGTTGACCATAGGTACAAATTTCTAACTTCCTGTAAGATCCCTATATCGACACAACATTGATTCCTGATTCAGATCCACACAGTTGCAGAGAATTTAGGGAACCGGAAGAAAACAGTTTGTAACATGTTGGTATGATCGAGAAGATGACCACTCCATATTTGATAAGAAGGAAATAGTAAGAATTTGGATATTTCAAAACTTCTGGTATATTCATTTTTAAGGTTTTTAAAAAGATAAAGAGCCTAAAAGCACCAGGTTGAATACTAAAGTACTGTCGTGGAGTAGAATGTGAAAAAGAAAACAGAAACCAACTAAAAAATGGTCTGTTTTCAATGTGACAAGGGTTAATAATGGTTTGTCCTTTCAACCTGAAAGCAGCATTGTTGGACTTGACTAGCAGTGATACAGAAGGTAAGTGAATACAGAAATGAGGTGAAAGGAAACTAAGGATTTCGAAGAAGGTTAGACGCTCCAATGGATAAATGAGAACATCTTTCATCTTTCTTTTTAATACAGCAATATCAGTTTCAGGCTTAGAGGTTTTATGTTGGTTACCAATCACATATGCTTTCCCCCTGCTGGGCAATTCCCTAAATGCCAATCTGCCACAGAAACATGTGGCTCTGCCTGCTATTACAGAGCTGATGGATCATAAGGTGCTAAAATAAACCTCTGTGTGCTATATTACTTAATGTTTGCTGTTCTCAGCAACGTTTTTTGTGCATATGAACCTGCTAAACTTAAAATATGTGCAAGTGTGTGTGTGAACAACAGCAATGATTTCTTAAATACAAACCGTGTACCTCTGGATCTTACTAGAGATAAAAGGTCAATTCTGCACATCAGGAGACGTAGATTTTAGTTCCACGTCCCTATGTGACTTATTGCAATCATCAAATCTTTCCACTTCTCAGCTTCCCCAACGGAAAACAGGGATGATACTCAGTAGGGCATGAAAGCGTGTGGAAAAGAACAGAAAAAGTGAGGCTGTTAAGAGAAAAAGCTACATATCAATATTTCACTTGTGCACTTAGGGCTGGTGCTTTCTAGAACAATTAGATATAGGGGAGGGAGAGAAAGATGACCTGGAAGAAGGAAATAACAGTAGTAGGAAACTCAGAGGGAGGAGGAACACAAAAGAGAGGAAAAGGTAATGCATGCAGGATTAAACTGGTCAAAGAAACAGGTCTACAGTTGCAGCCTTTTCTCTTAAAAATCACTTCCAATGAGTTCCTGAGATCTCCTTTGAAGGTACAAAGTTTTCCTCTCAGCATGACAAATGTTGGCACTGTTGCCCTTCTGGAGGAGAGGCAGACTAGCAGCTTTAGTTACTGATTAGCCAGAAGGGACAAGTGACGCAGCTCCCAGCACACAACACAGCGATGCTCAGTGCCAATTCTCTCCCCACTCTTCTCCACACATTACCTTGACGGGATTTGCATTAAAATACTTTAATTGCCAAAAACTCTTTTACTGCATCAGCATTTCAGAACCTCATTCTATTATTCCTGTACATCATGCTAATTCATGGAAATGTTGAGTGCTTTCCTCAAAAAATCTTCTCCCACCCATCTTTTCTTCAGCTGAAATTATTGCAATCTACTAACATCAGTGCTGAAATAGTCTAAAAAACCCTCATGCACAGATGGGTGATCCACCACCAGAAACCTCACCTGAAGATAGAAATGCGTAGTAGATATGAACAGCAATGTGTGTCAGTCCTGAAACCATGGTGCATCTCCATTACCAACGTAACTGGCTACATGCCAGCTTCACCAAGGACAGCACTGAATCACTATAACTCTGGAGAGGCCCATGTTGAACCTGACCAGTTTGCAGTCTCTACGCTTTTACAATATGGCTGCTTAGTTTTTGGTCACAATATGGAACTTGTTCTGTTGAAAAAAGTGTGAACAACTTACTGGATTCAGCATTTTCACAAGTTTCCATTTCTGCTGCTTCTTCCTCTTCGTGCTCATCAGTGTCTCCTGATTCATCACTATCTTCTATCCATTTTCCTGGCATCAGCCCCGCTGAGTCATAGGAGTTACATAGTGGTCCCACAATGTGAGTGATGAAAGATTCCTGGAGGTGTGCCAGCTGAGGAGCAGAGCGATCCATGAAAGGACTGATTGGCAAGCCAAGGCTAGCCTCTTCATCACCCTGGAGATGAAAAATAGCGGTAATTTCTTTGAAGTAAATGAAACAAAGCCATGTCACGAAAAGGAGTAATGCACATCAAACCAATTTAAAATGATGAAAGAAAAATAATTCAACTCTAATGCCACTTCCATAGCATGCCAGCATGACATTACTACAGTGCCATCACATCACATGGTTAATCAAAATTACAGGGCTTTGCACGAGTGTGCAAAATGATGCCCACCGCCCTTGTCCTGCCCTTTGTTATACTGTGAGTGTGAAAATCTGAAAATTATTATTTTCTTTCTTTCTTCACATTATTTTCAAAAAATCCCTTCTAATTTTGTGATTGTTACCTCACAACAACCTTGTAGTCAGACACCTGTTAGCAGGGAACAAGACTGAACTTGTACAAGCAAGGGCTATCTCATTGAACTAGTTTTCTTATTAATTTTGTACTTACTATACATAACATGGAGAGGTCCTCTTGCCTTTGGGTCATAAGTATTTGTTTCCTGTGACTATTAAAATGGTCCCTAAGAAAGCAGGGGTTACTCAGAAATAGTAAATCTTTCCCATAAAGCTTTTTGCTAGCTTTTCTTGGGGAGAGAGGGTAAAGGGGAGGTATAGGAAGACTTTTTTCTCCCTCCTCTCATGATGTAAAAGAAGGTAAAACTTTCTTGCAGTACCAAGTCTGATATACTCACTCATCCATATCACAGCAAAGCTTCTGGTGATATCAATGAGTTTTCAGCTGAGTAGACACGTCAAGACCGGATGCCACCTCCCCAGGAAAAAATCCAATCCCCCTAATCAAGCCTGATATGCAAATTAATGTTTAATGCAGTACAGAGATCTATATTTGAGAATATAGATTAGAATTTGCAGAGACATTTTCAGTTTCTATTACATTACAGATTGCTCAAATTTATCTCCTTGTAACCTAAATTTTCCAAAAGTCATCGAAAATGTTATCTGGTCAACACCCTGTTGATACCTGGGAAGGCCAATGAATGAGAGGTAAATTTTGATGCGTGTACGATAAATGTCTTGTTCCCTTGTGTTTTGTTTTGTTTTCTTACTTTCATGTTCCTGAAATGTTATGTTCAATCATTAAATGCAAAATATTAGTGTTAACGAAACACTGAAACATGCCATGCATTCTCGAAATAGCAAGCAAATTAAGAAGAGGTGGCAGCTCGCTCTTCTTTACAGTAACACATCTGAGACTTCCTGGTTACGAGCTGTCAATAGTGGAAAGCAAGCTGACTATCAAAATGCTTACAAGTTCTTTTTTCATGTTCTGTGAAAACATGATTTATTACATGAAACACCTTGCAGTGCATTTTTAAATTCTTTTTAATATGTCTAGCCTGTCTTCAAATAAGTATGCTGAGCATGTGGAGGGAAGAAAAGGAAACACACTCTAACAATACTGCACCAGATTTTGAATGATTCTATGCAACATGTTTTTAATAAGGAGTTTTTATTTATATGGGAGTTAAATTCTTCAAAGGAACTGGTGTTTATTAAAGAAAATTCAAGAAAGATATTTCATTATTTTCACAGCATAGGTTGAATGTACATATGTATGCTTTCTGATAACAATTCTAGGGAAATTCAAATTTCCCATAAAATTCTCCTTTTTAGCAATGAGAAAGCGAAGACTTTTCCCTTCTCAAAAAAAATCTGATAATCAAAAAGATGGTGAAGATGGTTTGATACACCTCTCATAGCATATTACATGAAAGAAAATCAGATTTTAACCTAGGTTAAATAAATTGAGAATCTAGCTTATTGTCCTGAATGCTAAAAGTAAGTCCTAGAAAGAACATCGTCTCTGTTTTCAGTCCCATCTGTATTGTGTCAGCATGGCAATATCGTGTCATGCAAAAAAACCAAAACAGGAAACCCACTGGGACATACTGATTTCTCAAGATAGTGAATACACATCTTCTATTAAAAAAAAAACAAAACCAAAAAACTCTAATATCTTACTGACTACCTGACCTCTTGGAATTTGCAGACTAACAGTTCAAATACATTTGCCCGCAATCCCCATGCCAAAAGGAATGCCATTAACAAAGATAATTTGTTATTCTGAATCAAATTTTGCAGAGAGGATAAATGTATTTTTTTTTTAATTACAGGACTGTAAGAAAGAGTATTGATCTGCTGGAGGGTAGGCTGGCCCTGCAGAGGGACCTGGACAGGCTGGGTTGATTGGCCGAGGCCAACTGTATGAGGTTCAACAAGGCCAAGTGCCGGGTCCTGCACTTGGGTCACAACAACCCCATGCAATGCTATAGGCTTGGGGAGGAGTGGCTGGAAAGCTGCCTGGCCGAAAAGGACCTGGGGGTGTTGGTAGACAACCGGCTGAACATGAGCCAGCAGTGTGCCCAGGTGGCCAAGAAGGCCAACAGCATCCTGGCTTGCATCAGGAATAGTGTGGCCAGCAGCAGCAGGGAGGTGATTGTCCCCCTGTACTCGGCGCTGGTGAGGCCGCACCTGGAATACTGTGTCCAGTTTTGGGCCCCTCAATACAAGAAAGACATTGAGGTGCTGGAGCGTGTTCAGAGACGGGCAACAAGGCTGGTGAAGGGTCTGGAGCACAGGCCTTATGAGGAGCGGCTGAGGGAGCTGGGGTTGTTTAGCCTAGAGAAGAGGAGGCTGAGGGGAGACCTTATCGCTCTCTACAACTACCTGAAAGGAGGTTGTAGTGAGGTGGGTGTTGATCTCTTCTCCCATGTAGTTAGCGATAGGACGAGAGGAAGTGGGCTCAAGCTGCGCCAGGAGAGGTTTAGGTTGGAAATTAGGAAAAATTTCTTTACGGAAAGGGTGGCCAAGAATTGGAACAGGCTGCCCAGAGAGGTGGTGGAGTCCCCATCCCTGGAAGTGTTCAAAAAACGGGTAGATGTGGCACTTCGGGACATGGTTTAGTCTAGTCTATCCTTGATTGGCTTAGTGTGGACTTGGTAGTGTAGGTTAGTGGTTGGACTGGATGATCTTAAAGGTCTTTTCCAACCTAAATGATTCTATGATTCTATAATCTCCAACAGTCCTTTGGAGCAGCCTCCAAGAGCACAGAAACATTAGTAGCACACTTTTCTGACTCAGGGAAAATAACCCAGATTCCTACTGTGGAACAGATAACAGTATCTTCCCACACGTGTTCCTCCCAAGCTCGATTCAGAGCTCACTATCCAACACTTTCACAATATTAATGTACTGGAGGACTTACTACCCTCTGACATTAGTTATGTTGGATCAAAGGAGAGTTATATCATATATCTGATTAAGAGGTTTTGTCTGCATGCAGTAGTCACCCACATAAGCTACAATCATCACTAGAATTGAGTGAAGTACAATTTGTTGGGAGAGTTGTAATGAAAACAGACAAATATGAAGAAAAGCATTTCCTGAAAGAAAATTTGGGAGATGAAGGTTGACCACTGTTGTTATGGGACTCACTCTCTGTCTTTAAGAAAAAGTGAAAAGAAAAATGAAACCAACTATATATGTAATACACATAAGGGTCATTGTTCTTTCTTTTTCTGAGCAGATCTGAAATAAATGAAGGAGCTTCAGGTCAATGTCTGAATTTTGTCCCTCTTCCCATTTCTTCACCTACTCCAGAAGGCAGCAGCAGCAGAAAATCCTGGTTTTTTCCAAACTGTAAGTACAGTAAATTTAAGGGAAGATGAAAAGGATTTAAAAGGGATTAATCTATGACTTCAAGCTACTGCACAGCCTCCCCAAGAAGTCTGTGGCGTGTCTGGTTCAGTGATTTAGCCTGCTTGCTTCCTCTTGAAAGGACAGGATGTAGAGTTTAGTCTAACTAGCGCATTCAAAATATGTTCCCTCTTGGGAAACAGAGGAATAGTGTGGGAACAGTCCTGTCCCTTGCACTCGGCAGGGCTAAATAGGTTATAATGAGAAAAGGTTCAATTAAGGGCTCCCTTACACCTGGCAGGAGAGGACCAGTGCTTGGCTGTATTCCCAGGTCTTTGTAAATCAATCTGTGGCTGTCCTCCTTGCTGATGCTGCCATCAGCTGAGCCTTGCATAATTAGAGCAGTTGTACTGACAAACCTTCTGAAAGCTGCAACTGTTGTCTTAAAAAATAAAGTATGAGTTAAGATCCACGTGTAGGGAGCAGATACGGTTAGTCTGTGATAAACTGAAAGTCAATTTTACAGTCATGCTCAGTACATAAAGGTTCTGCATGTGTGAACAGAGACGTGGCTCACAGGGAAGCTAAAATAATTTCTCTGCTCTGTTTAGATCATCTCAACAAGGATGTTGTGTCCAGTTTTGGAGACCACAGGTCAATAAAAGTGTGAGCCACCTGGAGTGACTGCAGAGGAGAGCAATGAGAACCAGCTGATGTCTTGAAAAGACATAGAAGGAAGGATGAAAAGACAGTTTGCACTAAAGAAGACTGAAAGGGAGACACGATGACTGCCAACAGAAAAAAAGAGGAAAGGAACACTTGTTCGCCATGTCCACTGTAAGGATAGTGCCAGACTGGAACAGTTAAACCTGTAGAAACCCCATCATCAGAGGTCTCTGAGGACACATCAGAAGTTTTAGTGACAAATGGACTTTCACTGATCCAGCAAAAGGATGGACTAGTGTAACTCTAGCCATCCCCTTCACCCCTGTTCTCTGTGATTTTCACTCATCACCACCACTAGCATGCTGCAGGACTGTTTAACACAAGACATGCAACCAGCAGATACCACTTTGGACATGCATTTACTTACCTGTTCATAAAACTCATTGACAATGCCTTCTGTCCACTGCAGATGTAAATCTTTGCATTTTGCAGGCCCATTTATGTCAGCCAGTTTGATGCACATCTGGCAAACCAGCAAGCGGTCATTCTCATTAGTCCAGTCAATTCCAACATCATCATTCACCTAGTAGACAGAAAAAGGAAAACCATGACAGTAATCCTGGCTAAAAGGATGCATCCACAGAGGAAGTTCTGCCCTGGGATATCTTACAGTATATTTAGCTATTTAACAAAATCACAAGTGCAAGCAGGTGAGCTAACCCAAGGTTGGAATTTACAATCAGCTGTAGAGCAATATGTAAAAAGAAAAATAAGTGAAAAACAATGAACATTGAGATAAATTATGAGAAATTAACATTTAGCAAATGATGTGCCTGTTTGAAAGCATTTGCTAGGAAAACAAACAATTGTTATCTTTCCATGGCATTTTCCAAGAAGTTACTACCTAATTGGTGTACAAAGATAAATCACCAACAAATGCCAGGCTGATTTAATTGCAGTGTGAAGATGCATGTAACGAGCTTATTTCCCTATTTGATCTGTCTGAAAGTATTCCCTATCTTTTTCCTTTTCTCTATTTTTCCCATACCTCCTCCCACAATAAAAAGTGATATATGCCATCAACTGCTCTAAAATAAAAGTGTCACCTTAAAGAATCGCAGAAAGGTTGAGGCTGGAAGGCACCTTTGGAGATCATCTAGTTCAACCCTCCTGCTCAAGGCAGGGCCAGCTAGAGCAGGCTGCTCAGGATTGTGTCCAGTTCGGTGCTGAATATGTCCAAGGAGGGAAACTCCACAACCTCTCCAGGCAACCTCTTCCAATGTACAACTCCCATCACAGAAAACGTGTCCTTCCTTATTTTTAAATGGGGATTCCTGTATTTCAGCTTGTGCCCGTTGTCTCTTGTCCTGTCACTGATACCACTGAGAAGAGTCTGGCTCCATCTGCTTTACTCTCCCTATCAGGTATTTATACACGTGGCTGCATCCCATCAGGTCCCATGGACTTGTGTACGTTCAGCTTGTTTAAGTGCTCCCTAACCTGATGCCATTCATTGAGGATAAGTCTTCACTACCTCAGACTTTCTCTCACACCTCAGGGGCCTGTGATTCCTGAAGCCAGGTCTTAGCCACAAAGATGGAGTCTGAAAAAGCATTGAGGACTTCGGCCTTTTATATCTCCAAATGGTGAGCGATGCCAATCTTTACTGCTGTTAGCCACATTTTCCCATCTCAGCCTTTTCTCCTAGAATACCTCCTGGTGTGGGAGGGGCTGTCTTCTACCATCCACTTAATTTTTGAAATTCAAATCCCTCCTTGAAACACAACTTTAATTGTCAAGCTTGCAATAGTTGAAAATGGACAGACAGTTGTTGTACTATGACTAGGTGAAACATCCACATCCTCTGTCAGCAGGTTCCCTGCCCCATACAGCAGTGGGCCCACATAGTGAGGGCTTTGCTTTTGGCGTACATGATCCAACATAACTAATGTCGGAGAACAGTAAGTGCTTCAATGCACTGATATCATCAGTGTCAGACAGTGAGCTTCCTTCATTATTTCTTGTTGGTACTTTCCAGACTGCAAGTTTTCTGGTGGGAGGATGCTTACACTACATGTGTTTACACTGACTTCTGTACAGAAGGGTCTCTCTGACTGTAGCTTCAATATACTAAACTACTGTTCAGCAACCCAATCAATAATGTGATCATTTAGAACTAATTTTATCAGTTACAGCAGCTCTACCCATATACAAACATGTCAGGTCTGCTCTCTGAGACCACTCTGGTACAAAAGAGTTTTTGCCAACCAAACATAAATAATCTGTTTTTTTGATTCCTCTGGGAAAGCCAGGCTCAGCGACAAGCACTGGTTAACATGTTCACCTTCTCCTCCACCTTTTGTTCTATGCATGACCATTTTACTATTCAAGTAATAAGGAGAGAGAAGGAGGTTAACAGATGTCCTTACAAATCTATAGTGAGCTGGCAGGACGTGATAAATCAGACTGTTCTATTTATCTGCAGTGTCTCAGGTACCACCTTGCTTGGTTACAACAGTGGTTACACCTACCGTTGTCTAGCCTGATACATATAAGACAAATTTCGTTTTCAATATCCACAATTTACGCCTAGTACTGTGGTCAAGCTTGTCCTCTTCCACAGTTAAGACAGTTAATCTCTGTGACAAAGCCACAGTAATCACTGGCTTAGCCTGTCTTTTTTCATTCCTTACTTATGTTCACAGAAGTCAAGGTTTTGGTTCAAACTGTCAAATTCAAAGGATGTATTCAGACAGCTTAAATTCCTTGTGCTTTATTGTCATTGTAGCCCTGACAGATGAGAATCTGCCAATACTGTTCAGTACTTTATGAGGAAATTAAGCTGGTGAAAATGATCCCAGAATTTAAAATTAAGACCTAAAGAAACCCCCCTGATATTACTGGAGGTTTTGGGACATGACTAGCATGGGTGCAGAAGGAGTTCAGACTTTTACAGATCTACAGATCAGATCTCTGTCTACCCTGGACCATAATTTAAGGCCTTTCTTTACAGCTTCTTAAAGCCTAAGAAGGAGAGGGATGTTACAGTGAAATGGAAAACAAAAGCAGTCATACACCTGGAGGCTTCAACATTTCAGGATACAGGTCCATCACAAGCAATACCACAAGAAAACATTTTATCTATGTCACCAAAACAGCTAGGAGGTCATAGTCCTGGATGAGAAACACACTGGGCTTGCTGTGTTTCTCACAAGGATCAAGAAGGCAGTACCAGCTCCAAAGGCAGGTATCACGAGGTAACATGCCAACAGCTCTGATAGATGATGGAGTTTAATAAAGTAACTTGATAGGTGGTGATTTCCAATAATTTAGGTTGAAACTGCACAATAATTTTTAAGAATCGTTTCCCAGGGTTGCAATTTTATACTCACTGAATGGAGCATGCAGGAAAGATCTTTTAGTGACCTTTCTCTGGGGTTTACCCATTTGAAACAAAGTAGGGAAGAAAGATCATGCTTTTATTGCATTTGAAATTAGAATTTCAAAATTGTTATGATTTCTGTGCTTTGATAATATAACAGTTCAATTATACCAATAAAAATTCACATTAAGTATTTAGCCATTATGGAAACTTGGTAACAGCTTTGATTTTTTTCGTGAGTGCTTTGCTAATACATCTGAAGTGCCAGTGAACAAGAGAACAATCTTGAAAAGTAGGATGTAAGTGGGATTTATATTCAAATAGTCCATAATATCCTTCGTCTTAAACCACTTACTGAAAAAACTAAACATATGTAAGAAAAGAAGCTGTGCCACTGAATTTAAATAAGTAAAAAATAACAGAAGTGCCAGATTACTATTCAACAGAATGTTTTGCAGCAGCCAAAAGGACATTCAGAAGAAAGAGCAACACAGCAGCCTTTTCACTGTGGTGCTACCAAGCCCCACAATCTTTTCTGACCATCCACCAGAGACCTGAATCAATCTTCTTACCTTGGCATTGAATTTGGCAACAAAGTCAAAGTGTTTCTTCAGGTCAGTAGCCAAAATTGCCTCAATGACGAGGAAGCGGAAATGCTTGAACTCCACGTGGTCGAGGTTGACCAGGAAGTTGTACTCTGGCCTTGACATGAAAAGGTTCCAGGCAGCAGCAGCGTGGTGGTTCTCCAGGACGGAGCGGTCATTGTACAGCACCGCCTGTGAAAGTAATGCGGGCAGCTGAAAGCTGAGAAACCGCTTAGCAAAAGAAACACTGCAATGCAGAAATGAGAATGGCGTGGGGATGATGCATGAGGGAGGTTCAGGTTTGCTTGATTTCTTTGGCTCTTTTTTTTTAAAGAACTTCTCGAGGTTTGAACATGTGATTTCGGCAGGACTAATAGCAGACACCTGAATTGTGATGGGGAAGATTTATTGGACGATTGATTTGAAAAATCTGGGTCTTTCATGCTCAAAGGTCTTTGGTTCCTGACTGAACTGCGTCATATGACTAGATTATTCTGTTTCAGGCCACAAATTAATAACTAATATAATATAGGTGTGTGCTTCCCTGTTTCTCAGAACTAACCTCATTTAACAGGGATTATTATCTTTGGCGTTTGTACCTGGCAATTCTGTCCATATTGGATTGATTCCAAACACAGAAACAAGTGAAATTCCAGTTTGCAACCTGACAACACACACTCAGCCTGACAGATTTCTCAATGCTAAAATCCAATCTGGCTCAATCTTTACCAAAACAAGATGCATAACTCTCATAGTGATGGCAATTCCATTCAGAAACTAAAGAAAGATCTCGAAAATTGAGTTTAGGGGACAACAACCATCCAGGAAATCTCTCCACTTCAGCAGCATTCAGACTTTTAACAATTTGGTTTATGGAAAGAAAAGCTTTTGGAAATTTCCTTCTATGTAAAACAGATACAAGTTTTGCAACTTTTTACGCAAATATATACACATACGTTCCAGTGGCTTTTCACTTCAATTATATTTTTCTGTCATCTAAAGATGAAAAAATTCAATCCTGTCCTAAAGTACAGAATCTATTCTTTACCCCAGACAACAGGTTGCTGAAGCAACTCAGCTTTACAGCCCATCTTGCCTAACTGCACAGTAAGCATTTGAGATAGATATATTGTGCTATCCAGGCCCAACTCCCGAGGTCAGATTTTTAATACAGCAGCACTGTATCATTACTGGAAGCTGATACTGCTTGTCATGAAAAAGAAGAAAAAAATCTAGATGCCAAATACAAGTTCTGCAAATTTCAGGTGATATTAAAAAAAAACAAAATAAAAACCCCAAACAACTAATGAAAACCAAAACTCCCAAAAATAACAAGAAGAATTTGAATTTTCCCCATTCATTTATCTTCAAACTAGGGACAATACATTAAGGCTAATCATCTAACTTCCCTTGTTGATTTTTACAACCACAAAGCTATAGCACTCATTTCTTAAAATTAGATTTAAGGATAGGATATGTTTTCTATCAATCTATTTACCTGGCCAGAGTATCAAAGTTCTCCATCACATAAAGATGTGGCAAGGATGAGAAGTATTACTACCAGTTTATAGACAGACACTGATACAGAGCAAGTTCAGGTGACTTGCTTTTAGTAAGAGAGGAAGTCTGGATCCAAGTTGGGGAGTAAATCTAGAATTTCTGCATCCCTACCCAACTCGTCACCATTAAGCTATCTTTTATTCTTTCCTTGTCCATAGAAATATTTTTCAGCACAGTATGCTGAAGCCAGGCAGGTCAGCTATGTAAAGTAAGGAAAGATGATCTCATAATTAAGCCAATAAACAGTGACTCAGAATTGCTGAATTCAACTGCCAGCCTTGGCAGCAACTTCTGTGCAATCTTAGGTAAGTCTCAATTCTTCATTTATAAAACTGAGATTATTTTCCACACACACACCCTGCCCTGATAAATGCATAGTGTAAAAATACATTCATAAAAGACTGCAGCTGCTCATATTTGATAGGAACAACAGAAAATATGTTATGATCATGCACAAACTAACCTGCATGGTGGACTGGCAACTATACAGGTGTTTTTTTATTTTATTTTAATCTTTCTGTGCCTTACTGAGTAGAATAATTCATCCCTTATTTCAGTTACAGCTTCTCTATCAGTCAGCAGAGAATTAGCTTCTCCTTCACTGAGACATTTTATCAGTACCTTTCTTAACAGCTCTACTAACTGAGGATGGTGAGGGTGTGTAAGAAGACTCTTACTGGTAATCCCCAAGTGAAGTGATTATTTCTGTCACTTCAATAAGCTGTTTCAAAATATTTGGTAGACTTGTGCTTAATGGAGGCCACAGGCACCACTGGCAAGGAGAAGCTGTTACCAAAGACCTTCCAAAACTTAACAGCAACGCTGCTTGAGATTTATTTACCTGAGGAGCACTCGTTGCTACCAAAAAGGCATTGGTCCTTCCTGGATGATCATAATCATGCATGGCTGCAGCTACATAAAGAGCCATCAATTCAAGGGCAGGGATGTTGCCAGCTAGGCATCCATAGCTGTCATCTGTAGGTGTATATGTCTTCGAAAACACATAACCCATATGGCCGTGAGTGATTCCACTGTCAGAATCTGAGCAGAAATAAATAAATGACAAAAAAAAAAAAAAAAATCCTTACTACTTTTTCAGGGACTTACTGAAACAGATAGAAGCAACAAAGCAGGAAGAAAAGGAGCAAATTTACAATACATAATAGAAGAGTAAACACATCCTGACCTCAATGCTTTCTGATACCGTGCACATGATCCAGTGCAATAAGGCACAAAATTGGAAAGGGACAAATTCCGATCCCACCTGGGGATCTTCCAGCCATACATCAGAGCCTGTTTTCAAACTATGTAAGTTACTAGCAATAAGCCATGGATTCATGGCCACGCTGGAGCTTTGTGGGTAACTCGATCTTCCCACTCCTTCCTCTAATTGCTTCAACATATAGATTAGTCTATGAGACACTAACAGTCTTTAAAGCAAAGGACTAGCATTTATTAATTCAATTAAGGTACATGTTTTCCAATCCAAAGGTCTAGACTTTGGATCTTTGCTGACAATCATCTTAACAGCATCTTTTTGAAGCAGCTTGAACATGCCTGTCAGAGGCAAATACTGAGTGAGATGTTTTGCTATTTTATTCTGCTTGAATGGGTCTTACATGCAGCTGAACAATGTCTTTCAAATAACAAACACCAAAAAGCCCCCAAACTCAACCCCTTTCATTCCACCCCTTTCACCTCACCTACAAAGCCTCCAACAGCCCTTGCTAATAAAATTTTCCAGGAATAAAAACTTTTCCTGCCCCACCAAAACATCCTGAAGTGTTTCACAAATGATATGTATGTGCCACACAGACACCACCAAAACAAGCAGAAGAAGAAGTGGTTTCTGCGGAACAAAGTCCTGCTTTTCCAGGAACTCCCTCAGAACTCCCACAAAATACAGACAGCTCCTCTAGTTGCTACAGCTGAATCTGGAGAAGTTAATATAAAGATGCAGTAAGAACATCTTCCTGTAAGGTGCAATCATAAACCACCAGATGAGTGGTCTGGCAAACTAGCTGCAAAATGGTAGTAAGTCTCTTTCTTTGGAGACAGTGAGGAAAAGCAAAGGAACACTTCACAACAGCCAAGCAGCAGCAAGTGCACGGCACTACCTGCATGCCCCAGTGGTTTTGTAATAGCAAAACAATGCAGGGTTTGAGGATTGAAAAGTATACACTGCTTCTGGAGCAGCAATGAAAAGCACTACTATTACAGTTTTCCTAGTAAAAGCTTTGTAAAAATCAAATGGTTACAAACATTCGTTGTTATGGGTGACAACAAAGGCCTGCATTCATACATCGTTGTGTGTGTATATAAGTATTAGGTTTTGGAGGACCAATTCTATTCTCTTCAGTTACACAAACATACCTTAACATCTCCAACATCCAATGTGCTACTGAACTTAGAAGTCTATATAAATAACAAATACTGCACACATTCCTCAATTGTTTGATTTCTTACAGCAAATTTCATGACAAAAACCTTAAAAATACAACCTATATACTTGCACATTTAAATATACCTGAATCGCTTGCTGACCCGTGATCATTAATCACAGTTGGGAGTCCTGGGATGGGCTGAGTAGTAAGGTACCAAACGGCATGTAGAACATCAGTTGCGTGGATTCGGTTGTGATCTGTGATACAAAGCAAATGACACTGCTATTAAACATGAAGGATATTTCCAACAGAGGGAAATCAGCACCATCTAGTGGGTACTGCATGGCAGTCAATCGAGCAGAGACAAATCGAACATTATCACAAGCATGAAAAACAGCTGTATTCTGTAAATGCTCAGTTTTTCTTTTACTAAAGTTGAAGCACTTTCAATAGTATATCTCACACCAGTCAAGAAAGAGAAAACAGCAGAGAAGCAGTAGGATCTGCAATGTAGGAAACTTTGCAAAGAAAGCGTTAAACAAGGAGCCTGACCTGTGCTACCAGCTCCGATCCTTTGCTCCAGTGGTTGCCTTTAGCTAGCTAAATGACATCGGGTACATATGCACTGTTAACCTCCGATCCAAATGAAATCAGTGGGAAAATCTCATCCACTTCAGTAGCCAGATTCCACCTAGCTTCTAAATACAAGGCAGGTAACACGTACCTGACTCTACTTGAACAAACTTAGGTGCTGTGCTAGCAGCTGCACTGCAAAAAAAGCAAACTCAGGATATGTGTACACTGCACAGTTAAACCAGGTTCTTTCTGCCATTTTCTGGCCAGAGATAAGAGTTCAGGCCCCAGATCCTGTAATCTGGCTTACTACAAGCTCTCTTCACAGAAATGAGAGATAAAAGTCACCCCAAGGCTCACACCACCAAATCCTTCAAGGCCAGATAAACTATCCCACAATCAACACAACTGGTCGAAAAAGAATCACATGGTAGTTCAGCACAAAGCATCATCTAAACGTATGCTAGCAAAGAGAAACCATGACGCTGAAAGAGGCACAATGCTTTGCTGCACCAGGGCCAAAGCTTACATCTGGACAAGCATTTCTGCTTGTGATTCAGGCTAATTTTGGGCAGAGCACAGGTATCTTCTACAGTGACAGAAACACAAAGAAATCTGCTAATCTAAATTATAACCTGGGGCTACATTACTGCTGCTGCAGTTCTGGAAAGATGCATTTCAGAGGACAAAGCACAAAAATGTGGGACTCCACTGCTGGGTCACCCCCATCTGTAAAACTCACGGTAACTGGCTACACCTCTAGATAATTGGTCATCTTACTTGGAGACACCTTGGAAATGCCAATCAGTAATGTGCCTCCCATTGGCAAACCAGCTACTGGAATAGGCTTGATGGGAACAGGTGAACAACTAGGTTATATTAAGAAGATAATGGTCAAGAATCAAGGTAACACTGGAGATGATATGTATCCTTCATTAGGAAAAATTACCAACACACAAGTCCAGAAGCCCTCTCTAAGAATAAGTAAAGTTGACCAGATTCATCAGGGGTGAAAAAACGTCTGTACTCTGAGGGAGTAGAAGGGACTGGCAGCAAGATGTGTAAGCAACCTGGTTTTATACCTGCTGCATCCTAAAGATATGCAGTGTGCACCTGACAGAGGGTTTCTCAGCACTGAAGTTGAACTTCAACCTAGAGGCCCCTCCTTCTGTGGGAGAGGAGGAAGGAAGGAGTCCTGGGATGGATAAAGCACCCTGGAGAGCCATATTTGCTCTCTTGCCACTACTGCTAGGGGATGGATAATGCCTGCTCCCGCTGGGGACAGCCACCTGCCCCCTCCAGAGCAGCACTGCTGAGCCCACATTTCTAACCCCTGCCATCAGCAAGGGCAGCAGCTGCCAGTCTGCATCTCCCTGGCTCTGCCAGAGGATGGCTCACCACCTTGCAGACCCTACACTCCAGTGCTCAAGGCAACTGTCTACTTTGGCTACGCCTAAAATCAGCAGTATCCTGCCTGCCAAGGGCAGGCAGCTGTAGCACAGAAAGATTTATTATATTCACAATTTGCAATCACTTTGCTTACTCACTAAACGTGAGCATGATGTCATGCCACTTGGCCCTTTTGTTTACCCCTTGCTTTCCTCGCTTGCTCTCCTTTGTCTTCCCTGTGAGCTTCTCTTTAAATACTTGTTAGTGACTGCTAGCTGAAATTTTTAACAGCAAAACAATAAGCAGCACAGGAATGGTTATTTTTGGAAGGAAGGAAGTAAAATAAGGAAGGAGTCTCTTCTCCCCTGCCTTCCTCAAAGTACTAAGAACATCTCTCCTGAGACACTAATCTCCTCACGCAAAACCTAGAGGACAGCCCTGCGTAGGGTTCTAATGCTTTTCTCAGGAGTAAAGGCTGAATTAGCCTCTTGTGAAACTTGTACTGATTTAATCTAGCTGGGATAGCCACCATTAGTTTTGTGTGAATAACCCATTTTTCAGTTCAGCAACCAGAAGAAAGAAGTGGTTAAGTCTAAACAAGTTGTTTTGCTTTCTACCCCTCCACAGAAATAAAACACTGGAAAGTAAATTAATTTTGTATCAGACAAAATATCCTGCTTTACTAAAAAGAAACACACTTAAGAAAAAACAAGGAAATGAAGGGCTACATTCACAAAACTTCCTAAGACTCTATGAATAGTTAAATGTTTTAAACAAAGAGGAATGGCTCCAGTAGGACAGACAGACTGTGGGACATCCACCTATAACTCCCTCAGGCTACAATCTGCTGCTTCTAACCCCTGATCTGGTTCAAACACAAGGAAAGATTTGAAATTTGGTCTCTCACTTTCCCAGAAGAGAGTCCAAACCACCTGGCTGGGAGGCATTTTGAGGTAGCTTTCCTTCAAACCCTCCCACTGTAGCTGTTCCAATTGGTATTTAATATTTTGAGAGAGAGACTATATGACTTATTAAACCAAAGTTTCAGACATTTTTCTGGGAGGTGGGAGAAAACAGGGTGTCCTATATTCCTCAACACTGCTGTTATCTGCCAGCTAAAGGGGGTAATAACACCCTCTCTCCTCCTGGAAAAAAAGTGTCTTTTGCAGTTGAAGCAGTTTGGTAAATTTAATTTGAATTAGTGAATACTTTGGGGATGACTGAAAGCAGGTTTTTCAGTGAATAAATGATTTACAGTGAAAAATAGGATGCACTCATATACTTGGCATATTTTTTCTGCTTTACAAAGCTCATCTCCTTTGGTAGCATAGCACTGCTACTGTGTAAAAATCCAAATTGCTTATGGGGGGTGGGGGGAAATGTTTCAAAAAACTTCAACTGGGGCACTGGGGTTCATTTGCATCATGAGGAAAATTCTTTGTACCTATAGTAGCTTTGTATGGTATCAGGCTTGCACAGAATTTGCCATAAATTATTATGAAACAACGAAACATTAAATGCAATGAAAGAAAGACTAGAGGCTGTGGTTCAGCACCAGCCTCTGACTAGAGAGCCATGCATTTGGTCGAGATGTAGCAGAAGAAAACAAGTAGCTGTTATAATAAGAGAAGAAAGGCTTCAATAACAAAACGTGTGGAAAATGCCCAAAACTTTAAGAAAGCATCATTATCTGCTGGGAATTTTTACTTACAAGGTATCTCTCGGTATCCACATTCCAAGGCATGAAAGTAGTTCATAAATTCCCTCACTGGTATTTTAAAGGTTTCAAACAGCCCCATGTCTTCAAAAAGCCTGTATGATACCTGAAAAAACCAAAAGAACCATGCTGCTAAATAGACCAGAAAAAGTCTAAAAATTAGATATAAAAATCATTCTGTTGAAATACCCCATGAAAACTTGCTTTCCTGTTAGTATCTTCTCAAGTACATCTGATCCAGCTATAGCTGCAGCTATATGCATTTCCATAGGGATGTGGCTAGACAGCCAAACAGACAAGCTATTAGTACCAAACAGTCCTCATTCCTTCATGACACCCTTCCAGGTGTTCTTCTCTTCCTTTCAGACATATGGATGCCCCAAATTTTGCAAGCACCTCAGAAACATACACACATAAAGAAGATATCCAGAGGTCCTTAGAGTCTTGGGAAAAATTTCCCCACAAACTTCTCCAAGGAGCATCCATGAGTCAAATCTATTCCCAGAAAAAGTGGGAACAAGTGACGGAATGACAAAAGCAGAGAACCATTCAGATCCTATGCATTATCTCCTTTCCCTCACCCCCATTTTGGAAGGGAAATGGCAAAAGTCACTTCTCCGATAGGATTTCAGAGGCAGCAAGTGGCTTAGGAAGCAGAGCTGCTTCAAGTGTTCCTGCACAGAAAGGTAACTGCAGACATCCAGGAGAGGATATATTGGAAGGGAGAATGTGATGGATGAGTGAGGGGGCGTTCAGGAGAGACGAGTGCTCAGAAATGTAGACAGCAGCTGCTGCAAAATGGACGCTTTTGAAAACAAGTTTGGACTTGACATACAGAACAATGGGACATAGTAAAATTACTGCCTGCCCTTTTCACTTCTTCACAAATTGGACCCTGAAGCCTTTCAACTTCTTTCTTTATTTACTGCTGTTAGCTAAACTCTGTCCTTTTGATGCCATCTGTCTGGTAATGATCTGCCTAGAGCCAAGTAATTTAAAGCACACTTGGTATGATGAGTGCTATACCAATAAGAAATTGTTACAAATTATGTTTCATGTTTCACACCTGAATGTAAATCAAACACCTATCCACAGCCACTTCTTTCTGCGTATTGTGTACATAGATTGGAACCTGCGAGCTGCACTTGAAGTTTCATGAACAGAAACTTCAAATGTCCTGCCACTATGGATTTTTACAGTAAGAATAATAAAAAAGGATATGAATTTGCAGCATTAATGATCTCCCCCACTGCCTGCCCTCCTAGTCATTCCCTACGAGGAAAAACCTGCATGTGAACTAACTCTGGCACAGCATTGCAACAAAGGCAGTGATGATGAGGAGACAGGTTGAGTGTGGTGTCTGACACCATCCAGGATGCCCCTCTAATGATACATATCTGACGGTTAGGGTTCTGCTTGTGGCCCCAGCTCTTACTTCTGTTCTTACTGTAATTGTTAAGTGCCACTAGCAATGCAGTCAGAAAAATCACTGCTGGTGGCAATTTCTCTTTGTGGCCATGGCTGTTGGCCACACAGAAAAAGCTCTTTATGGCAAAGGAGTGAAAGAACAACTGAATTACAGTGCTCTGGCAGACACGAGCCTAGAATAAAAGGTAGGGCCTGTAGAAGGCAAAACTTTACTCTCTGAAAACCCCTGGGATCCTCCTGTACTGAGGCAAAGTGAAGAGACTGACTTTATGCATAATTTGCATTAGAAACGGCATAGAATTCTGTTTATCTATCTGGAATCATGGCTGAAGTAAATCAGCTGGGATCCAAAGTTTCAGCTACAGAGAGTTGAGGCGGTTTACACTCTAGTCTTAGATCATTGAATGGTGAGCTTCATATGTCCAGCAAAATATCCCTGCATAAGAAGAGGAAGCATAAAGAAATATTATTCTACAGAACAAACCTTACTGGTCTACACTACCAATACTAGATATGTTGAAGCATGTCATAAAAGCATATTTTCCCCCCCCTTGGATTTTGGGGGGCAGGAAATTCCACAGCAGTTGAAGTGAAGCTGACTGTGTTGGATATGAATGATAGCTCTTCCCCATGACTTGGAGTAAAATGGTATTATTCTCTGTGGTCATTAGAAAGCATAAACAGCCCAGCAAGTCATTTAGACATTTTTGTAATGCTTTCTTTCTTTCTCTCTTTCTCAGCAAATAGGGAGGAGGAAGGGGTAAGGGCAGGTCTGAAAGAGCAAAAAAGGGCATTGATGTCTTCCAGAAAGTCAACTAACTAAATTGTTTCATTAAAAAAAAAAAAAAAAAGCCAGAAAAACTGTGCAGTTTTGTTTATTCTTTGCTCTGTATTAACCCCTTTTAAAGACTTCCGTCCTTTAAAATCCTTCCTTCCCAAACTGCATGCTGCTTCATGAGCTCCCTGGGAGTTACCAAACCACAGGCTGAGCACGGTGCCCTTGCAGCCGCAGCGTGGTCCCCACTGCCAGCGACAAGCCCAGGGAAACTCTGACGGCTGCCAGGTGCTTGGCAGTGGGTGCTCCACACTGCCTCTTCCCTCCTGCCTCCATTTTCTACTTGTCTCTGCAATGATTGCTAACACTTGAATGAATCATTTATCCCTCAGATACTTCTGGTGGTGCTGCATGAAGAAGGACAAGTGCTTCTCCCAAATGATTCCTAATAAAAGCTTTTTTTGGAAATGGGGATCGTTATTCACACGTAGCTCCTCTCCTGGGTGTTGCAGGCACACACAGACAGCTCTTGTTAGAGGACATGTGCAAAGTTTAGATTAGCAGTTCCCCACTCATTTTTTGCAGGCAACCCTCTTGCACTCCTTTTTTGTCTCTTGTATTTTCTTTCTGCAAACATATGTTTCTTTTAAGTTGTGGCCCCTGGTCGCTGGCTTTGACAAACACAATTCCTCACAAGGGCCATTGTGACAATCCTGGGAACATCTCATCCTCCGAGGATTGATCTCCCCTCGGTCCTTCATATAATGGCTGCAGTTTCTCTCTGCAGAAGTCATGCATGATGATGCGATGACCAAACGTTCCTCTTGGCACTACCCAGGGACAACTCACATGCATTGCAACGATGCCACCCCGCCTCGACGCTGCTCATGTACCGAGAGCACAGGAGCATCACCAGCACTTCACATCTCTATGGGCCCAGTAATAAAAGCTAGAGAGAGACCTTGACTTTAGCCTATTCTTTTTCACTTTATTTGCTTTCCAAAGAAAATGAGTTTTTCTTCCACAGGTTTTAGTTTTATAGGAGCTGTAAGAAGAGTGTTAAGTGTGACTGAAGACATTATCTAACTTTATGGCCTGTTGTGAAGCACCAACTCAGTTGGAGAGTTTTGCTGTTCCTTTCTGAAATGAGACTGGTATGTAAATTCCTCTCTAACCCCTGTCATGCATATTTGTTAGTGCCACATTTAGAGTGCTTTCCACTGTACTTTGCACAGATGCTTTTATGGCCGCTGACTGGTTTGGGGTCTTTTTATATGTCTAAATCAATTTAACATTCCAAAAAGAAGAAAAAGACATCTCAAGCAGCTTTAAAGATGCTAAGCCAGCATTTGCTTTCTAAACTGAATGCTTCCCTAGAGGCACGTGTCAACTCTGCTTTGTTCCATCTCATAAATTTAACCTAGCAAGGCAAACATAGTTAATTCAGCTTGTTAATTTACTTCTTTTTAATGGATGAGTCCATTTAATGGCAAAGTACAGAGAATAAATCATTAGAGCTTTTGTTTTTCTTTGTTTATAATATCCCCGGATTTAAAAACTATACAAGAAAAAGACAATACTTTTAGCTGGAGAAAAAGATTTATTTGTTTTAGTTCTCTTATTTCTGAAAATAATTTTGTAAGGAACATATGAATAGATGGAGGAAAGAACTAAAGGAACTATATTTTATGAACAAGGTTGAACTTGCTACATTCTGCTCTTAGGGAGTGGGAGTTATTACAAACAGCTGTTATAGAAAATGTTGAATTTTGATCACAAATATTACTTATCAAAGCTTCATTATTTCATTTCACAGGCCTCATTTTGTAGCATTGCAAAATGGATAATGTGCTCAGAACCTGTGCAAAAGCAGATGTTGGGAAACAGAGTGTGGAGCTTTAGTGCAAATTGAGGGCGGCACAGGGGAATTGTCCTGAGAGGTACAAAACTCCATGCATCTTGGTAAAGTGCTTAAAACCTACAGAGGTACCCATGTAAAACCAGAACAAATTTTGCCCCATCCAAACCGTGGGTTATGCCATTAAAAAAAAAAGTTCTGTTTTTCCTTATGTTTCATTTTTCATTCTATAATGTGCTTTGCTCTTAGAAAACACCATGACCAATATAATCTAGAAGTGCATTTTAATCACATGCTCACTGTCTAGTGTAAAAGTGTCTCAATGATAATCACCGAATTTATTATCAACATCCACATCCAGCCACAGTTTGCCTATTTCTCTAAAATTAACCTAGAGAGCTTGCAGGCTGGTTAAACACAGATGTTACTTGCCAAACTACAGAACGATAAAAGGCAGACCACAGAATAAATTTGAATTCATGCTGTGGTTTTCCTGGTTGATCACTGGATAATTGAATGTAGCTGAATAACAGTTAACCACCAAGGGACCAAGATTTGATACAGCATTCTCTGGAGCTTGTTGCACTGAGATCTGCCTGACACACTAACCTCTGTGTTTGGGGGGGGTGTTAATGGTCCCACATTATACCAATTAACATAATCTCTTCTTTCCAGCACTCATCACTACATAAAGCCTTGTAAAGTGATACTAGATCAGGTTCTCTTGGGTTTTTTTACCTTCCATTCCTAAATGTAATTACTTGCCTTTCCTGTTTAATAAACTTCAATACTTCCGTAAGAAAAAATGGCTAATTTGTCAGTGTGACAGGAAAAAGAGGCATAACAGAGCAGAAAGTTCAGCCAATAAGGTGATTATTGAAGTGACATTAATCGTGCTGGGCTGTGTCAGCATCTGCATTCAACATAAAGGAGAGAATGAAAAACTGGTAGTTGAAACACAGACTAGCAAGCTCTCACATCTTGATTCATAGTAAATTAGTCTTCCTTATGTAATAATGATATGAATTTCTTATCAAAGTGCTGACTCTTTAAAGGTGAGGGAATATAGCAAGGACTGTTTTTTTCCTCCACTTCCTGAGACCTTGCTTTCTTGCACAGCCTGACTGAAATCATAAAAGAGGATCAAAGTTCTGTATTTCCTGCATCAACTGAATATATTTACTGGTTAGCCATCCCATGCTGAACCCCATGAGAAATCCTTTCACAAAGAACTCAGTAAGGGGTGGCAGCACCTCCTGCAGATAGAAGAGAATATTCAGAAAGGTTTATGTAACTCATTGGCAGAAAGCAGCAGGCAAAATAGGTGTGTGTTTTTTTCTTTCACATTTTTAAATGTAAAAATATGGAAATGTAAAAGTAGGGAATGTAATGAGATGGAGTTCATATTGTTAGCTTCAAATTAGGTGGCAGGGATCATAATTCATTGGATGATCAGCTTGTAAGGACAATGGGTCTTAACACTACTTTGTCTAAATCTGTCAATAATCTAGCCAGTCATTGCAGACAAGATATCCTTCTTACCTGACTGAGAATCCGACCACATTTCTTTCCAATTTTTTCCACCAGATCAAAGATTGGGAAGTTCCAACTATTTAGCTGCTCCATCAGCGGATCCAGGTTGTCCATAACCAGAGGCTCAGGTGCAAGTACAGGCTTGTCCTATGCCAGAAATCAGAATAAAGAGAAATCATAGCTCTGTGAAGCAACTCATGCAAAAATTTATGCTCTTAAAAACTAAGGTCACATTAGCATCATCTGTAAGCCAATGGTACTCGACTCAGCTCAGCGGAGATGTCCCCATTTCTACGAGCCCTGCAGCTAGTCACTCTCCTTTATAATTTGTTTCACTTGAATGAATGGGAAATTCTGTATATGAAACATCAGTCTCTGAACTTATCCATGAGACGCATTCATTCATTCATTCATGGGAATCATTCATTCATTTCCAAGGGAGCCTGCCTTCATTGTAAAATTTGCTGCAGTACAGAGGGAAAAGTGTTCAGTTTCTGCTTCCGCATCAGGACCCATTCGTTATAATCTAACATGGCTAACGGAGCTTGGTCCAAGTGAAGACTTGTAGTTCTTAAACTGAAACCTACCTGTTTTTCAAGGTCCACAAATAAAAGATGGGGTGTGTCCCTCCTTTAACATTTCTCCCTATATGCTTCCTTGAATTTCATTATTACTAAGAAACTGTACATAAGTAAATGCCAAAATATCCCAAGAAAAATGCCTTCTCTCAGTACATCCAATTCAACAGATTACAATAAATTTTTCAAGAGCTCATGCCAACTTAAATTTGTTAATTCAGTTGTACAACAGGCTGTGGAAAATTTAACTAAACAAAGCTTTCCCTCTACATCTCAACCAAGCTTACAGCTGAATACAGTAGTCGTGAGATCAGCACTTGTTCACCATACTGCAATGTTCTTATGTTCAAGACATACACCAACAATAATATCATGCAGCACCCTCACACAAGTGTTAATTTATTTTTAAATAAGGACCACTGTATATATTAGCCAAGACTGCAAGGCCATTGAGAAACTGAAGTGGCTGAACAGGAAGACTATATATCATGCCGGTAATCTGAGAAGATAATTTCTCTTCCTTCCAATCTATTTCCTTTAAAGGCAACGTTAACACAGAAGCCAAACATTTCAGAAATGCCTAACGCCAGATCCATAAACTTGTATTTATTCATCAAAATAGATGGTTAGTGTTTCACAAGTGGCCAGTGCTTAGCAGCATATTTCAATGGTTCCTTTCAATTCTTGAAAGTCAATCCTCCTACTGCAAGGTAGGAGCCTGCTGCAATTGTTGCTTAAAACCACAGTCACAACCTTTAGACAGACCCAGGGTTTTTTTTGTGGGGGTTTGGGTTTTTTGGTTGGTTTGTTTTTTTGTTGTTTTTCCTTTTCCCAGTGTCAGTATACACTCAGTCTATTGTGCGAGTGGAACTTAAACAAATCACCTCAGGTGGTATTAAGGGATGCAGAATGATGGTCTCAGGCGTGTACGTCCTACAGACGGATCCCTTCCGGGTCTGCTCTTTGGAGCAATCTGTCTCATCATCATTTTGTACGATATCGCTGCTGTCACTGTTGTTGGTCTCATAGTCAGAAGTGGCTTGCGCAGGATCATCTACAACACAAATCACAAAGATTGTTGTGTGAATAGCAAGGATTGCATCAAAGTCATCCTGTGACCTTCTGAATAATAGCAACAGGATCTCTGACTCATAATACATATGTGCTGCTTGGCTGGGTCCAAAGTCGGACAATCTGTCCAAAGGCATTAAAGCATATACCCTGCAGAGTGTAAAAAATGGGATCAGGGATTGAAGAGTGAGAAAAATTTTGAGGACTGTTATTTGAGCTGATTAGGTTAGATGAGGGAAACCATATTTCCTTTATATTTTAACTCCATTCTTCGTTAGTATTTTGCACGTTGTACATACAAAAAGGAAAGGAGCCTCAAACACAGTTTGTATGGTCTCACCTACATATGTTCTCCTTTTATGACAGACAGTGAATGACTATTGAATCTTAAGGGATGAGGAGTTTTTGATGGACAAAGAATTACCTGTTCTGTTCAGGGTGTGTGTGGAACCATTATTTCTATCTAGTGTCCCATCACCAGCTTCTATTTGGTTATAGGGTCTGCCACAGCTGAAATACATCAAGAAACATGCACAATATAAAGAACCATGCGCATTAGACAGTCTTATGTAAAATGATTTCCTGCTGACAGTGTAAGATTATGTCATACAGTATAAGCTATGGTACAGGGTGCATTCTCCAGACAAAATCACAAGAGTGAGCTGAAGTTTTATTGGAAGTCAGGAATGTAAAAAGACAAAAGTACCAAAAGACCTTAGATTAACTGGCCACCACCATTAAATTTGTGTTGCCAACAGTAAACCTATACCATGTGATTTTTTTTTTTTTTAAATGACTTTTTTATTCTCTAAGTTTATCAGTACAAAAAAAATCCCCTGGTTTTGTACTACAGCTGCCCTATAAACATGATTTAAAATGATGAAAATGTGCCAGAGTGCCATACAATCTTATATAATTCAATTTGAACACACTCATGATGTGGCTTTACTCTACTTTCCTTGCTTAAAACTTCAATATGTTCCTCTTAAGGCGGAAAAAGGTATTTTGGCATTACTTCAGCGACAACATACCAAGTACACCAGAACCAAGGGGGCGTTTTGGGCGAACATGAGGTGAGTGATCTGGCATCCAAACATTTAGCAATGAAACAAGAAGACAGAGTTTGCTTCATCATTCCCAGAACAGACAGACATTGTGGGAGAGATCACAATATCATGGCCTTTCAAAATGAGTGGCTCTTCCCTTCCATTAAAATGCTTTATTCCTTGTGTGTGATTCCCTTTAAGCCCTAATAAATTCAATACCAGCTGGAACACTTCAAATTACACTCTCCCAATATGATTGAATCTAGGACCTGAAGGAACAATGATACACCATGAAAACATGAGAGAACTTAAGAAATCTGAAGCCTCATTTAGCAGCATTGTATCAAATCTGTCCATAAAAAACTGACATTTTAACATTTCCTTCTCTGGTTTGGGTCAGTATTTTGTGGCATATCTTATATATAACAGCCTTTGAAAAGCAACTATTACAAAATTATTTTGTTTGGTCAAACTTTGTATTAGAAACTTTGCACCAATGAAAGTCCACCAAATGAAAATGGCTGAAACCCCATGCCTGATGGCTTTTGACTGGGTCATTCAAAACATATTCTGGAGCTTGGTATGCCCTGAAAACATAATGAATTCCTGAAAGAATTTTAAATAAAAATACAAATCTGTATACAATGATAATTGTAGTGCATAGCCAAGCAAATAAATCTTGTATCACTCAGGCTGATAAACAAGATGAAAACAATGTATTAATTTCTCTCTCCCACATTCCTTGTGGTTTCCATAAGGTCAATGCTAACAAGCCAAAATGTAAGAGTAAAAGAGAAAGAGAGCCTTTGATTGGTTGTAATGCTACAAGGCTTTTGTGTCATTATGAGTGTACCTCCTTATTTCCAGATCATACACAAACTCACACTGATTTAATATATATGTGGTCCACATAAAACACTATACTAAAAAAAAATTACTGAGCTACCCAGTAGCACACTTGAAATCTGCTCTATGTCAGAAGTAAACGTGCCCATGCAACTTTAACTTAATCCCCTTCATGCATGGGCATTATAATATATTTCTTAATCACAGGATTGTTTAACATTTTTTCCACAGGATTCCTGCCTCTTCCACTAAGCAGAATTAAAAATGATTACTTACAAGTTATTTTAACAGCATTGCCTGGTGTATGTTCCTGTTTAATGCAGTTTTCAAACTCTGCTGTCCTACCACGTTTCACAAGTAAAAAAAAAGTACAGTAAAACCGCTTTCTTGATGCCACTGCCTGGGTGGATCTGATCTAAAGCACTGAACCCATCAAGAGTTCATTTCCTCTTTTGTTGTTGTTGTTGGGGGAGGGATTGGTTTGGTGGTGGCAGAGGTTTGCTGACTTGGTATTATTTCCTAGCAAGGCAGTTTTTTTGGCAGTAAATGCAGGGGATTGCATACCATGAAGACTAACAATCTATAATGTGAAAGCTCAAACATTAAAAGATTTATTTCTGGTGTTTGTTAATTTAACTCTCTCAGCTTGTCTTAGCCATTTAATTTCTTTGGGATTTTTTTGGGGGAGGGTTGTTTTTTTGTTGTGGGGTTTTTTTTTTTCAATTGTGCCTACATTACTAAGGGGTGCATTATTTATGTGCTGTTGGTTCAGCTTGTATCTGTGGTTACGACATTTCATGGCTAGAAATGTGACACTGCTTATGTTTTTTCAACAGACATTAAAGGCACAGTGACTATCAGTAATAGTGGATGCCAATTCTATTAGCAGTCATTACACCGTAATACTTTAAATAATAAGTTTGTTTCAAATAATCAACAACAAAGTCTATGCCAGCAATGTAAATATTTGAAATGCTTACACAGTCTAAGCATTTGAAAACAAGGAAATTAAGAACCTAAATATGCTATGCAACCTACGCAGATCACATAAGACAGTAGCCACATAAAAGCTAATGAACATTTTACCAATGATTATGCTGAAATCAAAGTCTACACATATGAAGAAAATATATTTCATTACTATCTACAACAACCTTACATTTATGATTTTTTTTGACATTTTTTATGCAACTGTTAACTTCTCTTTAATAGAAGGCCTCTAGCGATAACTGTTACTAGATAAAGTAATAATACCTTGTTGAAGTAGTAATAAAGGCACAGGTTAATAACACAGTAGCATGTCTATGGTATATTTCTTATGTGTAATATAGTTTTCATTTCAAATGAATCAGTGCAAGTCCCAGTTTTGCAATACCTTTGGAAAACTTTTAAAACTTCTTAGTTTCTATTCAGTCACCTAAATAGGTTTTAAAAGCCTGTCAGGATCCTAGTCTGAACTCCAGTGAGGATGACTCCCTTGAGCAAACTCGCAATCTCAATTTTGACTTGCTCACACCCACTTCCGAGCCCTGCACATAGCATACTGAGACACATCCAAAGTCACGTGACTGAAGCCAGAAACAAAAGACTATTTCCAAAGATAGTCAAACTTGACAACATTTAACCTAGCTTCAGATGACGTGCTGTCTGCTGGCTAGCCAATAATCACAAATCACTCACTACTATGACCAAAAGTAACATCTAATGAGTAAGGTAACCTTGAAACTGCACTGGAGCAGGCTTCTAAATACCAGCGTTTCCCACTGTTCCATACTGGACACATATTGCAAACTCCACTAATCTAACTTAGCCACTGAATCCTTTTCGAGAAGATAATGAGAATAACTTTCTTTCCAAACTGTTGATTTTGCAGAGCATGTCTGCATAATCTAATAATGGGTACTTTAAAGTGTGAAATTAAACTGTGTTACTCTAACTCTTAGCAGCAGAAAGAACTTGGCTGCAGTTGATTTCTGAAAAAAATCCCAACGCTACATAATCTGACTCTGCCTAGGGAGGACAGGATCCGCTTCTGAGAGAGTGCGCAAAATTACATAGTCTTCAGGCACTGTTGGCACACCTTTATCAGAAGGCTACAGGCCAGCAGCTTTTAAACCCTAGCAGTCAGATTTTTCTATCAAACATCAGGTGCCTCCTGTGAAAGACTTGGCCTGTGACCTGAAAGTGACTGTTCATGTTAAGGGCATAGCCTGAGAAACGCAAGTTGTTAACATGAAATCCAACCTTGGGATCTGGAAGTTACTGATGAAGAACTTATTTATGAATCAGACTGTGCATCTGACATGAGTAAAAGCTATAAATGTATCTTAACGTCTTGTGCTTCAAAAGCACTTTGTAGCATCAATCTACACAATTACTCATATACTAAGAACTGCTTAGATAGAGTGAAATATCAATACACAACACCGCAGCAAATCACAAAACCTTGTACGTGAGCCAAAAGAGCTTGTTCACAAGAACAACATGAAATGATTCCAAGGCATGTCAAATTACTATCTTACCTGCTGCAGATGACAGAGGGGCTGATAATAGGGTCTGAGAGGCTAGGTGCACTCTGAGTAGAAGTTAAGACTTTGTGTGGCTTTAAGCCTTGCTTGGTATCTGTAGAGTCTGGAAATGACACAGAAGATGTTTTTCCGGTAGGACTTGTGGCAGGCGTCCCCTGAATCGGTGAATGGCATGGGGAGGTGAGAGGTGAAATATTTGGTGGGATACCTGGCAAGAGAAAAGAGTTGTCTTGTCAGTTAACAGAAGTGGCAGATGGTTGTATGAGTTCACTGTGCAGAAATACTTCTCTTGATATGCGCAGGTACCAGCATAGCTTCCAAATGGAAAAATAAGAGAAAACCCTTCTCCAGTCTGAGCCAAGCCCACGGCTGTCACAGAGAAATGAAGCTCCATTAATATCAGCCACTTCTACCTGCTGAATATCTGGCTCAAAACATGAAGCACATTCTCCCTGTTGAGCAGGATGCACTAACTGGCAGGCATGAAATGAAAGGCATGCACTGGTGACATGACTATCGGTATCAACATGTTCTAGTGACAGAGGCACCAAACTCCAAATAGGCAGTTCCCAGACCCATCTGCAGTTTCTCTTTGCTTCACTGTCTCCATCTGTAAAGCAGGGACAAGAAAGGCTTACACACATTCCCAGCAAATTTGAATATCTACATGTGTGAAGAGTAGCAATAAACCAAAAAAGCAATTTTTAGTAGTCTTACATTATATGAAAATAAAATATTGCACTTATGGTGCCATTTCTGCATTCCTCACAGATTTCTGCCTTGATCTTGTGCAGCTTGAGTTTATTTTTCAAAATCTGCTGCTTACTGTGGTAGACTTGTGACCACTACCTGTACCACACGGTATTGTACTCCTGAGCTAGTGTATCAGAAAGTGCCAATATCGTGTGCAAACACCAGCAAGATGTAGTTCTCTCCATCCCTTATTCTATCTAAGCACCACTGCCAAGATGAAATGCATCAGCCAGTCCAGTGTTTGAGACAGTGCCGTCTTCTTTTTGAATACACTTCACATTTTCTAGTCTCAGACAAAAATGTCCCATTCACAATAAAGCACAGAGGAGCAAACATAATCTATCTTATGAGGAAATGCATGTAAATTGACTTCCTATTCGAAAGTTTGTAGGAACTAAGTCCCAGTTCATTTACCATGTTCTTCTTCAAAGCCAAATGATATAAAGAGCTTAGGAACTAGTTTTATGTTTGAATTGTGTCCACTATCTAAATGCATTCCAGACACAAAAATTATCTTAGAATAAGGCAATATGTTGATCTAAGTTTATGAAATACTAACCTTGCAGGATATATGTGTACACTTCCAGTGTTTTTTCCTGATAAAAACTTACTGTGATATGAGGTTAACATATGATTTAGTGTTGACAATCCAAGAGTTAAAAATAATCTCTGACGGTTACTACACTGTAATTTTGAGATATCCAACATCTCCTAAGTTTTGATTAGGGTATTTATTCAGCAAACATGTGGTATATATTACTGTCTTAATTCAATTATTGCAACTAGGATATTACGCTAGTCTTGAGATCAGAAACCTGAGCAATTAAAAAGTTATCAGATGGCCATGACATATGGAAATTGCTTTAAAATACAGAAAGCCTCTGTTTCACATTTACTAATCCTTTGAGATACCTGCCTTCCATCCAACAGAAATATGCCTTTAAAAACATTTCGCAGTCTGTTAGTTGCACAGGGGATTGAGTTGGATTATCATCTATCTTTGAGCTATATGTTACCAGATAATCTTCATGACTGTTAGAGAATACAATATATATGGTCATCTTTCAACAATTTAAAACACGTCCTGGGAATTTAAACAGAAATTTTCACAATAATATTTCTAATCACAGCTGGTTTTCTACTGCTAGTCTGGGCTCCTCTCTCTTGAAATATGTTTGGTTGTTTTTTTTTTTTAAAAGAGTAATTTGCCAGGGTACGTAAACAAAAATAAATAAATTTACCAGAAAAATGCAAAGCTATTTTAAATAATCCAACATTCAACCATTTACTGGCAAAAGTGAGAGAACACGTGTCTTGCTACAGCAAGGAATTTTGAACAATCAAGATAACAGAATAATAACAATACAGGGAGAATTTTCTTAAGTACATCCATCTGCTTAGGTCCTCCAGTACTTTTACACATGTGCACTGTTGAAGAAATAAAACAGTCACTTCAACGTGATGTGAAATTACATATGAAAACACTTGAGTTTACCTCATAATTTTGCCAAAATAGGTATAGCTAGCAGTATTTTAAAATGTTAATGTTTTCATGCATAATTAAAGACACATTTTGTAAATTAACAGATTTACAGATTTAGCGAGATTAACTTCTACCAAGAATTATTATATACTGCCAATGGAGCTAATATATGAAAGTCTAATTTGTATTAACTAGTGCAAACTAAAGCATTTCCTTAGTTGGAATGCAAAAACAAATCATAATTAAAAATGCAGAATTGTAAACAGTCTAAAACATCAAAATATCAATCTTCTGCATAAAATGCTGAACCAAAATTTTTACTCCTGTCATTCAGTGCCCTTAGGAATTGCTTGTGATGGAATGGAGCTCTCCCTTGATCACAGGGGAGCTCATGCATTTGGGCAACAGAGATGACTATTAATGCTTTCTGGAACCAGAAGAGACTAAATGTAAAACTGACTGATGGGGTTGATAAATCTTGTTTTCCAAGTATAAAATATTATACACACACACACACACACACAACCCTTTCAAGTTAATGGGTTAATCTCTGCAAATCACCAGTCTAAGCTGGATTTGTTTTGTTCTAAAACAAATTCCTGGATTCTTGGTACTTTATCTTCATTATTTTCCAGGTTCAATTTTATTAATTTGCCTTTGTGCCTATTACTTTTTAAGATAATACTGTGTTACTTAATCTTCACTGTGGTATAACAAAGCAGCTTCTGTACAAGAGGAGATTAAATAAACTCTTCAGTTGAAAAGGAGATGTGATGTGACAGTGCTAGATATGCAGAACAGTTGTGCAGCCGTATCTTCAAACCCATCTCTAAGTTAGGATTCTCTGACTTTTCTGGTGTCAGGCCTCAGGCATCTACCAATTTCCATCTGATGTCTGGGTGGCCAGTATCTATGAGTAACATTATCTCAACATTATTCCATGTTTGGAAAAAAAAAAGGGCTGATTTGAAAAAGGAAGGCCTTGTGATCATTTTGAATTGCAAGTTAAAGCATGGGTAAACATTACTTTATCCTGCATTTGTACAGGGAAGAGAACCACGTTACTGTGGATTAAGACTGCTTCATGGCTGTCATATTAGACATTTCATTATCAATTAGTAAGTCACCTTCTCGATTTCTTTCCCTCAGTTAAAACAGGAGTCATTTTTTTAAAGGTCCAAAAACCTGAGTAAAAAGCCCGTTATTTCTCATCTCTAAAAATCAGTAAGAACTACCTCAACTTTCTCAGTAATGAATATACAGAGATAGACCTCTGAGTTTTAATGGCTTTGTCTTGGATATGTTTGCACAAGACGGATCAGTTGCTGCCTACAGCTCTGAATGGCATTATGTATGTCGTGCTTCAGGAAATCTCAGTCAGGCAATATACACAGACAGTTACTCTAACAAATGTTATAGAAAACACTCTGTTCTCAGCCCCGTTGTAGTCAAGAGAATTACATGGATATAAATCACAACACAATTTAGTATTGCACTTGCCACATCATGTCATGACTAACCCCTGTAAATCATAAAAGTCAAAACATTTACAATGGCATCACTATGAGCTATGGTATTTTAAGCCACTGTTTTTTTTTTTTTTAAATAAAGGAAATAACTATATTTATATTGATGGAAAAATAAGAAAAGACACAGATTGGACAGAGATCAAAAGCAGCTGCATGTGCTAGTCACGTGCAAAAGCAGCTAAGCAAGCCTGACAGAGCCACAGATGCCCACTCACCTTGCCGGCTCTGCCTTTTGGCATTCAGGTGGTTGGTAGAAGACATGGCGTAGGAGGTGGAGAAGGACCTGCTCTTCGTGATTGTCATCAGAATTGAGCTGTTCCAGGAGTCAGTGCTGCAAAACCAGAGCGCAAACAAGCATCGTTCGACACAGTACAAAGCCTCAACGGCAGATCCTTAGGAAGTTAGGAGCCGCAGCAAGAAGTATGCGATACTGAGATAGAACAAAATCTGATGAGGAAAACAGCATCTATCTGCTAGCTGAACTGCTACTTGTGAGGTGCTCAGTATTGTATTCAGCAAAAATATTTACAATGCAGACACTCCAAAGCTGGGCTTCCTTCAGCGCTGAGGCCTATTCACTTTATACAAAGATGTCTTCATTACATTGTTCTGACAGTACAGAGGCTTAAAAGTTGACTTGAAATAAGTTAAATTTATATTCTCTTTTAACGCCTCCTTACAAGAGCCAGAAGTGCCAGAAGTTCTCAGTGTAAATGAAAGATCAGTCTCCTTGACTCCTCTGCTGCATTCGCCAAGGCAGATACCCAGTAACCCTTTGGGCACTGACGGAGCTCCTCGGGAGGCTGGGAGAGGCTCGGAAGAGCCCTGCCTTGCTGTTGCTAGTGGTGTGTCTCTTCTCTGGGTGAAGCACTTCATGCTCTAGCCAACTGAAATGCATGCTGCATCTCAAAAAAAATCCTACTGACAGACCCTGAAGACATTGGTCACTGATCCAAGAGAAACTCACTGAAGGAAAATAGGGTGCATGTGTCTGTGTGTGCGTGGAACAAATGCTGGTCCCCTACAACAGGATGGGCGCATGCTTTCAGCCTTCAGGCTATAACTGTGTACCAGAAGAGGCCAAATACTTCTGTACAGCAAGAGAATTGTATTTATCATTGTTTTCCTGAATGACACTCATCAAATGTCAGCTGCTTGCAGGGATGTAGCACTGGCTCTTATCACGAGGCATATGACTTCTCTGGACAGATCTGCTAGGCCTCTCCGGCTCCACATTTCTCCTCACAGCCTCACATCCAAGGGAAGAGATGACATGCATGGCAGAGACAGCCTTTTAAAGCAGCCTAGTCCCACCTGAACTTGAAAAAAACCTTGGAAAAAAAAGAAGCGTTCTGAAAGAAAAAAGCATGTAAGATTGTCTTAACTCTACAAACACCTTACTGTTTTGGAAGAGCAAGCACTACCTACAAAAATATTTGCTGGTTGCCTTCATTGGCCCAAATTCCTATAATCCATGATGAGTAAGATGAAGAAAAAATTCAGCTGGTTTTTTAATTACTTTTTTGTTTGTTTTGCGGTTTGGTTTTTAATTGACAGGAAGAATATAACACACTGGCCCACTGTAAAGAAAAAACAAACCAAAACAAACCAAAAACTCCCAAACCACATTCTTTGACTTCTTAAGGGGAACCACTGGATATAGAAGTGACTGAGGGAAGGAATGTGGAAGCTCTATTATTTTTCACAAATCATCTGAAGCTATACGAGGACGACGTCTTACCAGTTTAGTGATACGGGGTTGGAAGAATACAGGTTTACTAATCTTAAACACAGATTTAAGGGGGATTTTTGCAAGTATGTGACTATAGAAATCTAGAGGTGATGTCCCAGACTGTGAGGAACAAGTTGCAGATTTTGTAACCCCAGAATTTGCCACAGGGCAATTCCAGTGTCATCTCCCCTCTCCTACCCTTCAAGCCATGAAATGTTTCTTTCTCTGACCTGCGCTGTACTTGAATTTGGTACAGGGGAAGTGGCAGATAATCAAGATTTTTTTTTTCCCCTTCAGTTCAAAACTCTTTTCCTTGAAGTCAAATTTGTATTGGTCTGCCAAAATTTTTAAAGCCTGACTTATAGGATTAATTTTTCCCCTTTCTGGAATACACATTGTTTCTCCTACTGTAAAAGAACTGCAAACAGTAGGCTGGGAGGCTTGACAGAGCTATAATTATACAATTGGCGACATTAAACGTAGGAAGAATTGATAGCCTGCTTAGTTGGCTCATCATGCAGAGTTATATAACAACCGTAGAAAAGGACCAACAATAATATTTAATTGCTTTCCTTCTCCCTCTGATTCCTATCTTAGGATGCTTACATACTACGTGAGAGTCTGGGATCAACAGTATAAATCAAATGCACCCTGGGAACCACAGGCCGGTGACTGAAGAACATTTCCATTTGGTTATAGCTTCTTTATATTTACTTTTACTGAGATACATGGGACTCCTCACACAGGGAACTTTGGCTAACCATGTAATTTTCTTGCACCAGGCATTCAGTGTACTCCGCAGGCTGCCTTGAGCACCTAGGCGCCCTGCCTGACAGCCTCCTCTGTGGGAAAGGTTTATGTATCTGGAAGAAAGGCTGACCAAAGCAGCTCTCTTGGGCTGCATTCACGCAAGCTATCCAACGGCAAATACTGGTGATGTCGGGCCTTCTCAGGTCCTATCTTTTTCTCCACTACCGGCACCGAATTTTGAATTGCAAACACGTGAGTCTTCTGATACCATGGCTCTGAATTCTCTTCTTGAATTTGGTGCTTTTGCTCTGCTCTTCCTTTCCCCATAGCAAAGCATGTCTCCACAGTCTTTCCTCATCTACCAGCTCCAAGATGATAACCCTTGCTGAGGTGGGGAGTGGACCTGAACTTTACTCTTACAGGTTGGAACCTTAACTACCAGGCTGCATGACTCACTGCCCTCTGCCCTTCCTTTGAAGGCTCTGCTCCTTTCTGACTAGAATAGAAAAATATTCACAGAGCCAGAAAGGAGGAAATCCTGTTGAAATAGCTACACAACATATCATAGTTAACAGTGCTTGGGATCCAAGCCTCTTCTCACAGATGAGCACCCTTCCCACAAGACTAACATCCATTCAACTCCTTCCTTCACTCGCTGCTACTGGATTATCTGCGACAGCCCTTGTGGAGGGTTAAATGTAGCTCACCTCAGGCTATCTGGTAGCATGGAAGTCCCAAAATGTGAGGTACCTAGGTCTGAATGCCCTCAGGCAGAGAAGCAATTTTATTAGGGTAGTGCTCTGCAAACGCCCTAAACCAGTCAGCTGCTGGCTGTGAGCAGTTGAGCAGACACAACTTCTCTCTCTCCATTTCATGGGAGGACTATGTATTTTATGATACTCGTTCAGGGATCAGGCCCTGAGAAAAAGAGAATGGGTAAGAGTGAGCAGGGAATACCTAACTGATATAGTCAGTCATGAGGGACTACAGCCATAAGATAAAAACCCATCTCTTCAGAATAGTGAGAACTAGTGTGCTGCTGGGTAACACTGAAAGACTTTCAGGGACACGCTTTAGGAAACAGGAACAAAATTTTGGCTTGGGCACAAAATGGAGTAGGTAGGTACCTCAGCCTATGCAAACCTCTTTGCAGATCTACTGCTCTGTTTCTATGATGCACTATATGAACATAACCTTAAAGTGTATGTGTCATGATTGAATCTAGAACTCTTTTTCCAGGCAAGACAAACAAATAATGTACAATTCCTCCAGTGGTTTTGCCGAAATTCATTCCAAGGCTTCATTAATTATTGTTTTGTAGTTGTGACTCTTCCAGTATGAGCGCCTACTTACAGACCCCTTGAAAATATGAGGCATCTTAAATGAATAAGTAAATACATCATAAATAGAAGAGGGCACTCAGTCTGCACCCCAAAAAACCAGCTATGTTTTTCTAATTTGCTGCTTGTGGCAAATTAGGAAAAGCCTTTTAACTAGATGAGACAGTTGGGAATAAGGATGGGAGAGCTGGGATTCTGAGTCCCAGAAACTAAACTCTGTAGTCAATGGGAAAGAAGTGTTCTACTGCAGTGCTTAAAGTCAGGGAAAGTACAGCAACCATTCTGCAAGAAAACTTTACACTGCCCATTTCATTTTCAGCTTTGCTTTCAACCTCTGCTAGCAAATATTCCTTTGTAATTTTACTCCTAGATTATACCTTTCTTTTTCCCCCAGTGGTAACAAATCTACTTTCTTCTCTCCACTAGATCACTTTTTAACTTATCTAACTCACTGGTTTTTATTTACCATCTATTGCTGGTATTGCATTTGCATGAGTTCATTCAGGGAGCCCTAAGCACTTCTTATATTCTGGAATTAAGTGTGTACATGGGATGCAGGGCATGTACAGTGCTGTATGGGCTGATGATACTCCATTTCTATGGACAGAAAACCACAAAATTGTGTATTTTAGGAGGGACCACTTAAAATCAGGGTTTATGTTCTGGAAGTTAGTATCTAGAGGATGGAGAGGTGCTTTATAAACTGGTTTAATGACAGGACCACATCACTAGCTGTGTTCTTAGAAGCGATATTCAGCAGCTGGGTTACTTGTTAGAATTTTTTCTTGGCTGGGCAAATCCCATGGAGGAAACTGCTGCATATCAAGAAGACTTTAACCAGATACCCTGCCTTCTTTCCAATTTTATTGTGCAATTCTGCACTTTGCTAGCATAAATAGATTTTTTTTTTTATTGCTTCCCAATAATAAGAATAGTTTTGGCATAATCTGACTAAAATTGGGAATGCCACTCCTTTGGCAACCCAATTTAGAGAAACATGAAGAAGTAGTCCTAACACACTTTGGAATTAGCATTTTTAAATGAGGGACATCATCACACAGAACCAAAGCAATTTGCCCAAAGAGAGACATAAGAGAGAGAGGAGGTAATCTGTAACCTGGATGAAGATGATTCATGAGGTTTGATGCTGGCACTGCGATCCCTTCTCACTGGAGCTGGCTCCAGTGTAGGTAATCCTGTGGCTGATGTTGTTGTGGTCCAAGTTGAGGACACTCGTCTCAGCAGTCCCGGAGGCAAACTTCTCCGTAAGCGCTAGAGAGAAATCAGTTACTTAGAGTTTACATAGGCTTACAAAAACTTTAAACATGCAGAAGAAAACCATTTCCATTTGATTAATTCTGCCTGACAACATCTAGCGAGGTACCTTAAATCTGGATTCTCCCAGGTATTATGGTGCCTACCTTCTATTGACATCAACACAGCTGGTGCTTCAAATGCTTGCAGGGTCTGAACCATCCTCCCTATTTCAAGTTTAAAAAAAGGTATACATCCACAGCCCCATAACCACAGAGGTTCAACACCTGGAGCTCTCACTGGAGTCAGCCAATGTCAGTTGTGCTCTTTAAAAATTTTGGTCTTATAAGATGTGGCCAAAGGCACTTAAACAAATCATCAGGGCCACAAAGATAACTGAGGGATTGTGACATCTGTCATAAAAGGAAAGGCTGAAGGAGCTGGGATTGCACAGCCTGAAGAAGAGGAGGCTCAGGGGAGATCTTACCAACATATACAAATACCTGAAGGGAGAGTGTAAAGAAGATGGAGCCAGGCTCTTTCCAGTGGTGCCCAGTGACAGGACAAGAGGCAACAGGGCACAAATTGAAATACAAGAAATTCCATTTAAATGTAAGGAAATATTTTTTACTGTGAGGATGACTCAACACTGAAAGAGGTTGCCCAGAGAGGTTGTGGAATCTACATCCATGGAGACACTCAAAGCCCAACTGGACATCCTCCTGAGCAGCCTGCTCTAGACTGAGCCTAGAGAAACCTGCTCCAGGCTCAAATTGCTTGAGCTGAGGGACTGGACTAGACGATCTCCAGAGGTACTTTCAGCGTCAACTATTCTGTGGTTTAAACTGTCATGAACGCTCAGAATCAGAGATTCAAGGCAAGAAAGACTGTAAGAAAAATAAGGGAGGGGAGCTCCAACTTCTTTTCCTGCTATATCTACCCAACCCAAAGATCACCCACTGAAATAAAACTTTCATGCTCTGGGATATGATATCTCCTGAAAAACTTAGAGAAAGCTTCACTGTTTACAGCAGATTTTTCTTGACCACCCTGCATTTTTCTTTCACCTGACTCTTCCTTTTCTCCACTAACAGGACTCACATTGTTTTTCTGTACTTTTGAAGGCAGAGATAATAAAGGATGATGATAGAGAGTCTTTGTGGATCCAGATTTGCTGTTGCAGATGCTATAATTTTGTAAGATGTTTCTCTTGTAGTTCTTGTGAACTGTTTATAGTTAAGAACTAAAATAAATATGTCTCTGTGATGAAGAGCTTTGACTTTGCCAGAGGGTTAAGAGATACGAGATGGAAGACACTTGTGGCTCTGAAGCTCAAACTTACAGATAAATATGTTAACATACTATGTCCTTACCCAAAATGCTCAGTGTCAGATGCTTAAGGTAAAGACCCTAAATCTATATTTAGACCCTTAAATAAAGGACTGAAAACTATTAGTTTTATGAACTGTAATACATTTAGGTCAGTGAATTCTTCAGTCAAATTAGTCCTCTGTAGCATTAACTCATTCTTCATCCTTCATTTCTGTTCTCCTCACTAGGTATTATGCAACAGCAAACTGGTATTTGTTCACTGTATTTGCTCATGTGATGGCAGTGTTCTTCCATTTAACTCTTCTCCTCAGAGCCTAGAGTACAGCCATTATAGACATGTACATAAAATAAACTGGAAAATGGAAAATGCAGTTAAAAACGTGTGAACATCCACTCCATATATACAGCTGCTACTTAGGCAAAGAGGGTAATAATGACCATCACACTAAATATATTGAAACAAGAATCACACGTGTTGCAATTCAGATGCCAGGAAATGCTGGAATGAATGCTGGCTGTGCCCTTTGAACTGTTAAAAGCATTCGCCTGTGTAACGTACTCTGCCTATATTCAATTTTACAAGGGAGATTGCAGTACAGAAGTATTTTGGTTTAGTTTCAAAAGTGAAATGTAAGCCTTGCAGGTCAGCTAATTAGCAACGAACCTACAATTCAAACTACTTCAAAGCTGATGTGTTCTTTCTAGTTCTTCACTTACTGAATGTGGGTGGTTAACACTGTTTATTTCTTGTTGGATTCCTGAGCATTCATAAAGCCATCTGTCAAGGCAGTAATATATATATTTTGTTGGTTCAGTCTACTTTTGCTTCTTAAGACTGCTTCACATGAGCTCGCAATATTTGTCATATTAAGTATTGTGGTTATCTTTTTTGTTTGTTTGTTTGGTATACAGCTTTTTAAATTTGATCTAAAGCACCTGGAGGCCATCAGTAGAGACTTTTTCATTGACTTGTATAGGTTTCACACCTCTAGCTAAGGGAAGGAAGAAGAGACTGAAATTCATACAGAATTTCAAATTCCAATCTTCAAAGTGGGCAAAAAGGTCCTTCATATTATTACATAATTCCCCACTGCCCATCAATTAGGATAGTCACCCACATGCAGTGGGTCAAATCTTTTGAGTGGGAAGGGCATTTCTGCGTGAGAAGTAATGGGACAGACTTGTGTGCCTGGATGCTGAAAGGCTTTTGCTTGCTCTGTTCCCTATCATTTCTTCTCTCTTAAGCTCTAACCAACACCTGTGAGGAAATATGCACACCATCTACATGAGCTATCCTGTGTCGAACGTCATCTTCTAAAGATGCCTGATTCAAAGTTAGCCTGGCCATGAGTTGAAGGATACACAGGAATTGTCTTACTATGAAAGCAACAGTCCACTTAGCTGTCCTTTTATAGTAGAATATGATTAGTGCATAAGATGTTAATCTGAAGCAAACAAGCGAAAAGCCGGGCACCATCTCCCACTAGTCCAGTGCTGTCCCTTTAGGGAGAGCCAAGTTACAAGATGACAGACAGAGTCCAGTACTCACCTTGGGAATAGCTAGTTTCTCTCCTTTCTCTGGACATTCTTCTGAGTCAGAGCAGGTGTAGTTCTCACTGAAGGACACCAAAGGGTTCACCCTTGGCTTGTGGATGGCCTGGAAGGTTAACTGCGTATTAAGCAGGTTGCTCACTGTTCTCAGCGAAGTACACACGTTGGGGGGCAGTGAAGGATCTGCCAGAAGGTCTGTAATGAGCCCATGTGCTTCTCCCATGACAGCGATATCCACTGTGATACTGGTACCAGAAGACTAAAGAAGACAAAAATAATACATGTTAGATAATAGAAGTGAACAACCTGCCGAACAGTATCTAAAGCTGTGGTGAACTCTCTCCACAACTTTTGTTAAAGCAGTTACCCACAGAGTGCAAAAATAATAACACAAAATTCTTTAAATAAGGAGAATCATGCTGAATAGATTGATCATCAGGCATAATGCTTACAGTCCGCAAAGAGTTTGGAATTTCATCATATCTGATTTCACAGCTTTCACCATCTGCAGCTGACTTAACCCATCTGAATGAATTGTTTAGGCTCCCTACAGAGACATAGTCAATGGCCAGGGGCTATTTGCACAAATAATTTTGGAGACATAGCTCAGGATGGGAGGAGTCTCTCTTGAGAGATGCCTTTCTACTAACTACAGAGGCATCTAGAACAACTAATGTTCAATGCTTATACTTTGAAATGAATCCAAGCATATACTTTATATACTTTTTTGCATACATATATTTTTAAAATAACTCCACGCTTTTAAAAATATAGCATTCTGGTACAGTGGCAACAATATTCTTCTCCAAGCAATTGCATATTGGGCAGCTATACCAAAATTGAAATGGAGTAAAAAGTGCATTTTCCAATCCTTGTTTTATTCAGACAGAAGCGATGAGGATAGTTACTCTACAGACTTGTACGACCGGTTCGGATGGTCCTTACTTTCTCCTGGGTTTGAAATATGCACCTACTTTACAGGTATCATTTAGGAAGAATTATTAACTAAAGTGATGCATAAGCAGAAATAATACCAAGGAGCAGCTCATATCACTGGCAAATCTTACACACCCTACCCAGTACATGTAGGTAATTGATCTGTAAATGACGCACTGCAAACCAACTGCGGCCCCAGCAAACTGTCTTCATACATGTAGTCCATCCATCATGCACACAGGTAATCTAACACAGCTGTAGCACTAGGCTTCCAGTGCATGCACAAAAGGGTTGATCCACAAATGCATCTTTCAGTTCCTCCAGAACTTCCTGACATTCAGCAGCTCCAACTACCATCTGTCCCGAAACGCAGCAGGGCAATATATTGGCACTAAAAGAAACAGTCTATTGCCAAAAGCAGGAAAGTTGTCGAGTTTGTGAATTGACAGCTATATGACACAACTGCAAAAGACTGAGGATCTTTAAAATCTACTAGAAGGAACAGTGAGACTGGATGCGCATGGAAGTGGAACAACTAGAAAGGCAGGAGGCATATGAACTTTCAAGGCAGTAGTGACATTTCAGCCTCACTAGTTGGTGGACTATAAATCACCATAAATTCTGTGTGGAATCGCTAATTCGAGACACTCCAAGACCAACCATTTTTCCTTTGCTGTGTTTCTGACACACAAGCTCAATTCTGCTGCCACTGTTTGGGACTTTTGAGCAGAAAGACTATTGCAGGAGATTTGGTACTGATTTGTTTGCATGTATTTCTTAGAAAAATCGAAGATACACAGTTTTCCAAATGGGAAAGTTAGCCTGTGAAAAGAGCATAAGGGTTTCTTGGAGTGGCAAGTGCATAGCATGGAGAATCGGGCAGACTGCTTAGCAGGAGAGTGATCAGAGCCTCGGCCAGGAGTGACTCACCAGTGACAGCATTTATGGACCTCACAACACATCAAAGAATAGGGCAACAGAGCTTGACACTGCTTCATTCTCACAAAAGGCTTTACAGGCAACAGCAAAGTATTTCTGAGGGAAGTGATATATTAGCTAAGTTTAGCTAAACCTCTCCCCGCTACCTTCCCAGTTGCGTAGTGTGGACATCAGGCCCTTGGCAATAGTTGTCTTCACTCTACCAATCCACTCCTTGCATCCTACTTCTTGCTAACACAGAGGTAAGCCCCAGGACCAGAAGACAGGCATCTTCACTCACCATCCTCTCTCGCAAACAGAAAACAAGCGTCGTCTTCCCGCATGTCATGATACCAAAAAAAATAAACCAGAAACTGTTTGATATAATGAAGTGCTATTTCACCCTACTGAAAAAAATTAATGGCTGAAGTTAATTTAACGGCTCTTTCATTGCTTAACCTCTCAGGAGTACATGCAGAAGATTCAGGCAGATGCTAAAGTAAATTGTTAAATTAAAAGACAAGGCTTGGGATGGGAGGAATTAATTATCTATCTTAACCTCAGCCCTGAAAAACAGACCAAAGGGGAGTGAGGGAGAACACATCATTCAAAGTGCGATAGAAGCCTCATATTTTCAGCAAAACTGCACAATCTACAGTTTGAAATTCTATTAAGCCTGGAGCCTGGAGTTGTTGACTGCCAATCAGAGACAGAGATTAATACTTCAATGAAGTAAACAAGTCTGACTCAGCGGGCCATAAGCAGAGGCCCAGATTTTGTACAGCAGTACTAATATTTTGCAAAGCAGCCAGCATTGTTCTCCATGATTAGTACCAACTGGGGAGAGGGAGAGCCCTTTTCTTCTCAACGGTGAATTTCTGCCACATGGCCTCCGACATGTGGGGAGGCCTTGTCACGCCTTGGTGACCCCTGCCTTGACTCTGGGACCCAGCAGATTTGTCCAACTCAAAGACCAGGCTGTGCCGAGTTACGTGAGGAGCTGGTGCTGAGGCCGTATGGCCCAGGAAGAGAGACGCCACACACCGGGTCTGCATCCTCCCTCCCGAGCTGTGCCTGCACCTCACCGTGAAGGACAGCCTGCAATCAAATCTGGTTCGGTACTTACACATGTAACACACAGCAACACTGCTGCAGCCCATGCCCCACCAGAAAAAAAATCGGTGGAAATGAAGCGATTCTCTCTTCGGAAGTGTGCTTTGCACCTGGGAAAGGCTTCAGAGCTTGGCAATGGCACATACGATACCACCTCACCCTCTGCACAATGTGCTCTTCCTACAGCAAGGTGGCAGGACCTTTTGCATTTTTGACCAAAAGCTTTGCATTTTTGACCTGTAAATCTGACGCTTTCAAGTGACACCTCACACGAAACCCATGCAGCCATCTACCCTGCCCATGTGCAGTATTCCCAGAGAGGTCAGCTCCATGCCTGTAAGGAGGTGCATGCTAAGTGCCCCTCACCGGTGCTGAAATGAGACATATATTCTGCCAGCACAGCACAGCCCAGCCAGGGTCACCATAAAACATCAACAGTTATCAATTTGTGCAACATGACATACTGTATTGCACAATACTTCAAAGTGAAAACACTGTACACAGTATTTCAATGACACCACTGTTTTGCAGTGAGCTGCTTTAAACGGCACTTATATATCACAGTTACAGTGTTGTTTGAGCTACTCATAACGTTTAGAATCCTTAGAATGACAGCATATGTAAAAGGAGAACAGAGCAAGCTTAAATTCTTCTCAAAGAAGGAAGCTGAAGAGGATAAACACTGCTCTAATCCACTGATTTCAGCACATTAACATCATATCCTAAATGGGTACAGTTTATATGTTGTAATTTCATTGCACAAAACTTGTATACAGGAAAATAGTTTCTTTTTCCAGCAGTCTGAATATTTCATCTATCTCAGGATGAATTTAGAGTACTATTAGACTAGTCTGACTAGATAAAAATACAAGTGTTTATTATTTCCTAAAAACAGTTGCAAACTCAATGCATGAAACATTTTGAAATATTTTATTGTTTTAGATTCTCTAGTACAAAACAGCAGAGAACTGTGTATGCTTTGCAAACCATTACTCAGAATGTAAACTGTTTCCCTAAAGGACAAGAAAATCTGGATTTTTTTATAAAATACATATGATGATGCGAAACAATATAAAGATTTATGCAAGACAGTACATTGCTGAAAATTTTAGAGTGATGTAATTGTACATATGCATATACACACACGTGCACACATATATACACACAGAGTCTTTTTTTACATTAAAATGCACTCTCAGACTTTGTAAGTAGTTTTCTACTAACGTGCATAGCCTCTGCATGAACTGATCTGGATTCTTTCCAAACCACTTTACTCATCGAAACTCAAAGGCCGGATACTTGGGAATAGAGGCATGAATAACATGTTTGCAATCAACACTAACAAACAACTAACTTGATAAAATAAAACAAAACAACAACAACAAAAAAGAAGAGCTAAGCTAATGTGAATTTAATTTCACACCGGTCAGTATTCATTTACCAATCTATGCTAAAAATTTTCAATGCAGTTTCCTCCCATGAATTCTGGAGAAGACTGGCTTACTGTTCACTTTGTGACTTCATTCCAACTCTGATTTAAGCAGTGTCATGCAGTGACTAAAACTGAAATGCTCTAGGGCACGAGAATGAGAAAGCAAACAGGCTGGAAACAAAAGCAAAACCAGATCAACTAAACATGCTCATTGATAACTAAGGTAAAGAGTAAAACAAATTCCTTACAATGCTGAAAAACAGCTGGTTTTGTGCTTTCTCCCTGCCATTCTTTTTTTAAGCTGGCATCCAGGTGCGTGTTTTAGGCTGTGGTACCACCTGGAACTCCTAACTGGTCCCAAATGCACTTGCTGTATGTTTTGGGGCTTCATTTTATGTACCAAAATAAAAGAAAGGATTTTCCCCTAAAGAACTCATCTGAAAAAAAAGATGGCCAGATCACAGTAGGATGCATTAGAGACCGGGGACAGACATGCACAGTTCACAGCACCAACTGTGCAATCACCTGATTTTGCATGGGTGGGGGCTTACTGGGCATTTGCACGAGAACTTCCACGTACCAAGAAGCACACATACTGCTGCAACTGCAGGACCAAATCACAAGCAGCATGTCCCACTGTCACACATACAATTTTTGTCAAGGCAGGAAACTTTTCTTCAAGGAACATTCTTAAATGCAATATGAAAACAATATTCTGGTAAATTTTAATGATCACTTCGAATTTTTAATTTTGAATAGTTTGGTTTGGATTCTGTAACATGGCTAGAAAAAAAAGCTTTCAAAATTTGCATAACCTTCTGTAGGCTTTTATATTACATGTCACAAAATCCCATTCATTTTTTTCTATTAAATTATATTACGTATAAAAATACGAGAATAGCTTTTTACTCACTAGGGGAAAAAGCAGATAAAACTGTGTAGGAAAAACAAATTTAGGAAAATAGGAATAACAAATTCTTTTATCCATAAGACCTGATAGATAAATTTAGTTTACAAATTGTTCCTAGTTAAGAAACAGTTGACCCACCTGTGAAGCAGATTTGACATCCTCATACTTAACAGATGCCTTACTGCAAATAAAAGTCTTCCCCCCCCACTGGTGTTTTGCGTATGATTCTCATAAGACTGAACTCATCCAGCTTAACTAAAAAATACGTCTCTCTCTCCACCCTACAAGAAAGGACGACCAACATGACAACATAAAACCAGTCAAAACTTAAGCATAATAAAACAAAAAAACCAGAAGGAAAAAAAAAACCCAGTTATCAAACACAAACCGCAATTCATTTCACACAGCCTCATGTTAGGGAAAGAATAAAAACTTCATTTGCTGTGACTTGTACAAGGAAAAGCACTGAAGGTAGAGATGCTGGCCTTTCACCACATTACACTCAAGAACACTCTGTAAGCGAAAGAATAGGGGAGGCGAAGAGGAAAAAAGGAAAAAAGCAGTATCCAGCATATCTTCAATCTTCACACAATTACGAGCAACAATAAATCACAATTTGATATAGTTTCCAAGTCACATCATGAATGCTCAGGCCAAGCTGTCTGGAAACAAAATTAAAAGCAAATATAATTCTCCATTATTTTAATGTCCACAGAGCGATTTGAAGGATAAACATGAATTGGCTTCTATGGAAATAATGAATCATTTTAAAGGCGCCACAGGCTTAACTACTCCACCTTTCACTGAATGACTAAGGAGAAAAGAAAAGTATGCGTACTAGTCTTTGACATTTCACTTTTCTGTATTTAAAGCTGCAGAACTGGAGTCGTACCCAGACTTCTTATTTTTATTTTATTCTTACTTTGTACTAACATGAGATGTTGGGTTTTCTCTTCTCCAGCAAGCAAACAGGACATTTATGAGAATCTTTTCTCCGCCTTAATGAAGCATAGCTCCCTGGTGGTGGACCAGCCACAAACTCTGTAAGGCATATTCTTTGGTAGGACTCAATATAGCACCTTCCCTTTGACTCATCAAATCAATCAAAGAAAACCTTTCCAAATCAGCAATGTAATCACTGATTTTGCTGCTGATTCTTTGAAGTACCCAGAGTCACATAACCATAAACCAGACACTGAAGCACAGAAGATGAGCCTGAGTACTGCGTCCAGCTCTGGGGCCCTCAGCACAAGAAGGACATGGACCTGTTGGAGAGGGTCCAGAGGAGGGCCACAAAAATCATCAGAGGGATGGAACACCTCTCCTATGAGGAAAGGCTGAGAGAGTTGGGGTTATTCAGCCTGGAGAAGAGAAGCCTCCAGGGAGACCTTATTGTGGCCTTTCAATACTTAAGAAAGATGGGGACAGACTATTTAATAGGACCTGTTGCAATAGGACAAGGGGTAATGGTTTTAAACTAAAAGAGGGTAGATTTGGACTGGATATAAGGAAGACATTTTTTACAATGAGGGTGGTGAAACAGGTTGCTCAGAGAGGTGATAGACGCCCCATCCCTGGAAACACTGAAGGCCAGGTTGGATGGGGCTCTGAGCAACCTGATCTAGCTGAAGATGTCCCTGCTCCCTGCATGGGGGCTGAACTAGATGACCTTTAAAGGTCCCTTCCAACCTAAACTATTTTATGATTCTATGATAATGAGGGAAGACTCTGGATCTTGCGTGACCCATTATGATTACAGGTTTGACCCTGGTTATGTGGCGTTTGGGATGGCACCACTGTAATAAAGCAGACCTTCCTGGTAACAATTACAACTGAACTCTGATCTGCAGAGCAGAAAATGTCGTGACTGCCACACACAGTGTGTCTGTAGCTAGAGCACTTGCCAGCACAATGCCAGAGTCCAAGGATCACAGCGCAGCCAGAGGAAATTTTTGAAAGTAGTTCTGCAAACGGAGGATCTAATGAAATGGGACTCACTGAAGAGTTATATTTTTTGTCCCCTCAGCACTCCCTGTATTGCAGTGGCCCCTTTCCTCAGCAACAGCCCTGTGGCCACACAGTCAGCAGGAGGCAGCTGTGCTTGGGGCTATGTGCATGCTGATGGGCAGGCTTATATGTCTCTCTCTTCATAATCTCTCATTGTGTTAAATGGCCAGTCATCTACTACCAAGCAAGGCCACTAATTTGGACCTTCCTCTGGTATCCCATAGGTTGCCATAAAATTTCTAGGAAGACAGTAACCCCTGATGCTTCCTCCCACCTGCCAAATTTGCTTGAGACTGTCAGACGGTGTGATCACATAAGCCTACTTTCTTCAGAAAACCAGGATGAATGCAACACCATTCTTAAATGGCTCTAACATTTAATCTATTCAGAGTAATCCCAAACTTTGCAAATAATTAATTTGGAGCCTTTCAGAAAGAGGCACTGGTTTGAGGAAATGCTGCTTTTTTTTTCCTTTCTTGTAAGATTGGGGGAATGTATCATCATTTATAGCAAACTTTGTCTGGGGCTGCAGTTGCCATCGCCACATCCTGCACCTCTATCTTAGGTGACACCATTCACAAAGCTCACAGCTACAGCTGACTAAACTTCTTCCATTACAGGACCTTCCAGTTTGTGGTAGCTTTGTCAGCCAAAGAGCTCAGACTGAAAGAGCCTGTGCCAGGTATTTGTCTGGGGTGAATTATTTCAGCGTTTGAGAAAAATTGTTCAGACATTTACAAGAACGCTGTTGGAGTGTTTTATCCATACTAAAAATTTTTAGTAAACTGATACGATTCAATCTGCAGCAGGCACTGAAGGTGCAGTAAGGCTTTTTGCTTTCCCTGTCCTGGTATGTCCAGATTTAGTTATATAGCCACTGGGAAAAACAAAGCCAAAGCTAGCCTTGCATGACCTCTGCGGGTTGTCAGAAACCAGCCACCAAACTGCCTGAGGATGCTGCCTGCCCTAAGCACGCACACCTCCACGTGCTGCCCACGTGGCCTTGTGCTCTGTGCTCAACACCCGAAGGAGCAAAGGATCACGCTTAATCCAAGCTGCACTGTCAGTCTGCATCTCAGACTTACACCTCAATTATTCTTCCCTCTTGTTGAGTGACAATGTCAGGGTAATCATTAGCACTGATAACACCAGAATGATCGCTCTTCTCTTCAATGGCCAGGCTGGGGTGAGCATCTCCCTGGATGGGCCATGGCTGCTCAGAGAGAAGTCTGTCTCACAGCTTTAGCAAAGACATCTACATTTAAAAAAAAAATATGTAGGAGATTTTTTTGCATATAGACAAACTGACATGCCCTCAGAAAAGCAGACAAACTGATATGCCCTCAGGAAAGCACAGATTCAAGGTTTTCACAGATAAGCATTATGAACTTTGGGCGGGGGGAGAGAGAGAGAGAGGCAGAGAATACATTTTAGTCCTAAGCAGTTTTGATGCCATTTGTAACTTCCAAGGGAAACTATCAGTTCTTGCTTCCCGGTCACCTAGCAAGCTTTCCCAGATTTGGAACACGCACCAAGAGAAAATCTCTTTGTGGTTGTTGGCAACCAAGCAACAACAAAAAAAAGACAGATGCAGAAATCATCTCAAGGAGTGGGATGATTAGATTCGGTAAGATTCAAGACCTACAGACTAGGAAAGTCTGCACCCATGTGGATGCAAATGCTGGATGTAACCCAAAGCAACAGAATTCCCCGCCATTTATATCCGACAGAAAGGACCTCAAATTAACTAACTCCACTGGTACTGACATAAAGTACTACCTAATTTCCACATTACCTCCTGCCACAGTAGAGCACAAGTATCTCGGTTGCTGCTGGAAAACCCCAGAAAGTGTAGGGGATGGGGGCAGAGGGTTGTCGCCCAGCCTGTGTGGCGTGGTTAGCACCACCTCCACTCCATGGCACACAAGAACGGCGAGGGGCAAGCTGGAACCAGCGGTACACACGCTCTGCCTTTGGCTCCTGGAGAAATCCCAGTTCAAGTGAAGATACTCAGAGAGTTTTGGTGACCTTCTGCATAAGGCATCCTGCAAGGAGGATCCAGGGAAAGCAGCTCCTGGAAGGAGGCGAGAGCACGGGGTGCGCTTTCTGGCTAAGAGCCACTGCTTGCAGCTTGGAAACCTTGTGGAAACTCTGACACTGATGTTTGATGTTCTCAGCAGAGCCTCAGGGACTCAGTCACCCAATTCCAAGGGACTTCCCGTGAGATTTGGCTGCCTAAAAACCTGAAACTATCATGACTATCCCAGCTTGAAGAACTACTTGACGATGTAGAGCAGATCACAGAGTCAGTCACAAACAGGCAGGGTTTATTATTTAAAAAAGTAGACACTGCTCCAACTAAACTCAGGACTTGAAAAATTATTACTTCTCTTTAAAACACAGCAGATGGGAAAAATTAAATTCTAAATAGGGCTCAAATCTGCTTTGAATAACACAGACTGAGGAAAACAATTCTGTACTTCAGAGACTGTCCTCAATTGTCTTACATTATTGTTCTTCAATTTGTACATCAGATGGTCACAAATTGGTAGCTTGAAGCTGATAGTTTGCGTTCGTGCGAAGAAAACAGTGACAACTGTCTTCAGTCTCAACTTGAAATGCGGTAACACCAGCTGAGACCCAGCAGGAGTGGGACACTGGGTGCACACACAGGAGAGGATATGCCATCTATTAATACCTGGTGATCTTACCCATTTGAGTTTACAGCTCCGATATCCCAACTGTCCGCTTAGGATGGGAAGCTATTTTAATTCTACGGTGAACTAAAACAGAGCAGCCAAATGCACAGCATGAGTTAAAAAAAGATCCATTGAAAGCAATAATCACCATTCTGTCTCCTGTGTACTAACTAATCCTCTCACATTTTCAACTTGACAGTCTCTGTTACACTAGAACAAAGCCAAAGGAGCCATATACTGCCATATTTTCTCCCTTTCAAAATATTTCAGATTCTTCTGGGATGCAACTTGAGAGGCAACGTCACAATTAGCAGCAAACTGCAGAAATACATATGAAAATGATCCCATCTAAAGATTCACATTCACCTCAGTCCTTCACTAAGAACTTTTTAACAGTATTAAGCAGAATAGCATTACTAAATATCATTAAAAACATAATGCAAATAAACGCAGCCTCTAAATTAAGACAAAAGATGGCGGGGGGGCAGGGGGATAAAGAATTATTACAGTGTCCAACGTGTTTTTAAATACTAAAAAGGAGTTGCCATGAGGGGAATAAACTGAAAAAAAACCAAACTTGGTGAGGTTTTAAGAACTGTTCACTGAGTGTTGAAAACCAGAATAGAAAGAAAATTAGAAACTAGGATATAATCAGCAGTGAAGCTGCAGATACAGCATCTTTAAAGTTCAGTCTGTTCTTACTGAAATTACGACAGGGATTTGTAAATGACAGCCTGAGCCAGATGTATATCTTGGGCCATGTTTTGCATATGCCGTAGCAACAGGAGCAGGAAGATCTCATGGAACTCTCCAGGCGACCAAGAACACTAGTGGTATTCAGTGGCCCATTATTTAGAACATGCTTTCACTGAAGCCAAAGGCAAGCAAAGATATTCTGCACCTTTTGAAAAGGATAGAATAGAATAGAATCATAGAATGCTTTGGGTTGGAAGGGACCTTTAAAGGTCACCTAGCCCAACCCCCCTGCAGTGAGCAGGGACAGCTTTAACTAGATCAGGTTGCTCAGAGCCCCATCCAACCTGACCTTCAGTATTTCTAGGGATGGGGCATCTATCACCTCTCTGGGCAACCTGTTCCAGTGCCTCACCACCCTCATTGTAAAAAATGTCTTCCTTATATCCAGTCTAAATCTATCCTCCTTTAGTTTAAAACCATTACCCCTTGTCCTGTTGCAACCAGCCTTGCTAAAAAGATTGTCCCCATCCTTCCTATAGGCTCCCTTTAAGTACTGAAAGGCTGCAATAAGGTCTCCTTGCAGCCTTCTCTTCTCCAGGCTGAACAACCCCAACTCTCTCAGCCTTTCCTTGTAGGAGAGGTGCTCCATCCCTCTGATGATTTTTGTGGCCCTCCTCTGGACCCTCTCCAACAGGTCCATGTCCTTCTTGTGCTGAGGGCCCCAGAGCTGGATGCAGTCCTCCATGTGGGGTCTCACCAGAGTAGAGTAGAGGGGCAGAATCACCTCCCTCGACCTGCTGGCCACACTTCTTTTGATGCAGCCCAGGATACGGTTGGCTTTCTGGGCTGCAAGCGCACATTGCCGGCTCATGTCCTGCTTTTCATCCACCAGTACCCCCAAGTCCTTCTCCGCAGGGCTGCTCTCAATCCCTTCATCCCCCAGCCTGTATTGATATCGGGGATTACCCAGACCCAGGTGCAGGACCTTGCACTTGGCCTTGTTGAACCTCATGAAATTCACACAGGCCCATTTATCTCCTAGATAAAACCTGTGCTCAGGAAAGTCAAGCGATTGCCTCACTGCAATCAAATTTGTCAAATTTTAACACTTTTTTCTCCTCTGTCAGACCTTGTGGTTTGCATTATTTTAGTTATCCTGATTTAAAGCGCTCACACTAATACCAGTTAGTAACCATCTAGTGTTACAGATGCCTCCTCCTCTTTCTCACGTCTTTATGTCACTAATGAACTCCTCTGTGAAAAGAATTCATCATTTTTCTTTAAGACTTGGCTTTGGATTCTTATATTATGACTCATTCAAGAAAAGCAACTGTAGCCTTAGGGACTTGCAGCCCCCAAATTCTTCATCATCAGTGCTGCAGAGCTGTAATTTCTGTAAAGTACAAGCTACTTCAACATCTAAAGCCAGGACTTGCAAAAGACACTCTAAGCATGCACTATATGTGAAAATCCCTTACCTCTCCTAGATTGCTTGTAGGCAGACACTTCAATGAAGATCAGAACAGAGAGAAACAGTAATTCATATACAAGAAAAATAAAACTCTATCCTTTACATGTCTCGTATGATGTTAAACTGATTTTTTTCACTTAGCACAGATATAAGCTGACAGACCGGCAAGCCCTGAGGACTGCTTCCAACCTACTTCATCCTTGACCTGCAAAGATCAACTTAAAGACACACTAGGTTAGTTTATACCATAGGCTTATTTTGCCTTTGTTGTCACAAATGAGAAAAAATATTTGCCTGCTGAGATATAAGGTATACAGCTGATCACAACAACAGGTCAATGCCTGAATAAGATGGCCATTTGCAGCCACTACTGTTCTGCCCTATAATCTAGGAACTGGATGCTAAAGCCTCTAGGACTTTCTAAGCAACCTCAGCAATCACTGATTTCTTTCATGAAGCTGGTGACTGATTTGTCCTGGGCACAGTTGTAATCTAAGAAAAGTCCTACTTTCAACTTGTAGCTTTTAGGTTGTGAGCAGTTCTTGGATTGTATTTTAGAAAAAGAAAAAAAGAAAATGCATACAATATCCCTAGTTATGATATGCTGGCTGCTTCTCAATTCTAATTAGAGATTGATCCAATCTGTACTTCTGCATCACAAGTATCTCACCATACTGAACTTTGACCATCTGGCCCAGGGTCTGCACTTTTTGACAAGGGCCAAACACTTCTGTGTTTTTGGAAAGCTTGGATTCAAATTCACATCTAAATTTAACACCATCGGCTTCTCATTTACAAAAGGCAACAGAACCATAGAGACCAAAAAACAGACACAGATCGTGAAGCATTGGTGCTTATGCTGGCAACGCAGCTACACAATGATTTCTATTTCTATGGTGACTTATGTTTTCTGCTTGGATGTAGGTATTAAGAAAAGAAAAAAAATGAACTGTGGGTTACACATGTTTTTTTAAAATGTTAAATCCCCTTATGAAACTGAACTTCAGTGGTTCATCTGAATCTACTCCAGTAAGAAATGAGTGATGATGTACCAGTGAGTGCAATAGAAGTCCTTACTACTGAGTGGAGTAAACAGGCTAAATTTGGAGGCACAAGATGACCCACTGAAACTCTTATCACTAGGATTGTTACTGAACTTCACAAGAGAAACACTGAAATCACATTTAAAAGAGAACAAGTAAATGCAGCCCGCTTAAATAATCACTTCTTTCTTAGCACAAAAACCATCTGACACAGCAGACACAGCATCGGTACTGACACTCTGGCCTTTTAAAACTAAAGGCCCAAGGTGCTACCACCTCTGCTGACAATTAAGAAACGTGCTGTGACAGTGCTGCTATTAAATAACTATGAAGTCCTACATGACCACAGGATCAACGCAAAATAAGCAGCACTGTACAATGGGTAAGTCACCTACAGCACTGACAGTTACTACTTTTCGGACAAGTGATATGGTACCTCTGCCTGGACGCACGCACATGCAGGTATGTAAATAACTAAACATTTCATTTCTTCAACAACAAAATGATCCATTACAGACTGGACAAGCTCTGCCAAGAGGGTCAACAACCACAGAGTGCCCTGCGCTGCCTGGCCAGCTGGCACACCATGTACAACCCTGGCACCAGCTCCAAGGGGTGAAGCCCGCCAGCGTTGGAAGAGAGGTCCAGTGCACAACCCAGCCACCAGCCACCACCAGGCACAGGGTTTGAGCTGTCCTTGAAGGCAGGAATAGCACAGAGAAGTATGTAGATGTATGGAAATGTATGGAAGCATGGAGGAGTATGGGAACATATGGAGAATGTTGAAAAGCAGGACTAGAGTTTGGAGAAGACGACGTACTAACAAGTTGAAATCAAGGAGGAGGACACAGTGAAGGCCACTTTCAAAACAGCTGGAAACGGTGTATTAAAACCATACAGAAGTTCACATTTCCTGGCAGATGGGTTAAAGGGCTGCTCTGAATTTTTGAAAGGAGGTATAGAAAAGCAGTATCAACATACAAATCTCTCTCTTAACACTGAAAATCAACCATGTCGAAAGATATATCAGTACAAAGCCTTGGTATTTTAACTCAGGAGGAATCCTATTAATCAGTGGGCATAGTATTGAGCTATTTGCTGATGACACTTCACTTCTAATCACACAAATTTGCCACAGAGCTCTCTTATGCAGAGAACAGCGGTGTCCTCACAAACAAGAAACAGCGGTTCAAACTAGGCAGCTCAAGGATTCTCACTGTATTGACAACTTTAGACAAACACCAAAAATATTTTGTACCCTGACAGAAAAATTACTGGGTTTGGAATTTCTGGCAACTGAAAGGGCTTGTTTTGGCTTTGCTTCAGCAATTTTAAAGCATTTTTATTAAAAGATAGGAAGAAGTCACGTCAACTTTGCAAAACTTAAATCTACACTTTGAAAATGCTGAAACAAAGTTACTCAGTTTTTTCAAAAGTTATGACTCCTTGTCCTGCAGAACAGCCTGGTGCCCACATTTGTGTCTTTTGCTGCATCAGGCTTCTGCAGAGACTTAGCATGTCTCTCGCAGTCAGAGGCTCATTGTTGACTTAAATGGGTCTGATCCAAAATGGGTTAGACCCTGGAGATGACTTCAATATTCACGTCTGCTAACACTGGTGACCTAAGGCAGGAGGGTATTGAAGTGAGACGTCTCCCCCCCATAGTCAGTTTAGCTTTGGCAGGTTAAGCTCAGAACAACAAATATAAAAGATGGCTTTAATCACAAGAAAACACTTGACTTCGTACCACTGAAAAGTCACGCACATCTCTCATTGCAATGTTTTATGTAAACATATTTGTTAACAAATTGAAACAGACCACAAGCAAAATTGTTTGCCATACGGTGCTCTGACAAATCAGCTGATGAAGCATATACATTCAGTCTTCCTACTTCTGTATTATCTCCCTGACTGCCTCAAGCTGAGTGTTACAAGTGGCCCCAGATACCCCCCTTACCCTATTAAGGTAAAAAAGAAAAAATAAATTAAAAAAAATTACTGATCAATTTTCTCTGTACACCCCTCTTCTGCTCTTAATGCATTTGGTAAGGTTTTTGGCAATAACATTAGGAGATATTTTTGGCAATAACATCAGGAAGCAACCTTCTCTAGAAAGAAGAATTACTTCAGTTAAATTATTTGTTCTTTTAATTACTGTCATTCCTAGCAAAGTGCTAACACAGAGCAGAGAAATTTGTATCGGTAATGCTCACTCCCTGCAACATGCTGGCATTTTGCCAGTAACGTGAAGACTGCCCTTAATCTGAGTACAAATTTATTTGTATCCATTTCCTCTTTTAATGCAAGCTACAATTGCTGGAGAGAGTAAAGCTGAAATGTTCTACATGATATCACAGAAAAATGAAATAGCCAACCAGATTAAACATGCACAACACTTTATCCACTTGCCCTTTTTATCTTCACTCACAGATCAAGGAAATGCATTCGATTTCCTGTCAATAAAATCAAGGTGGCACAAGAAGGCAACGTGATAAGGTCCCACTTTGTTCTGCTTTTTAGGAAAGATGCCTTCAATTAGGATGGGATTTCTCCAACAGGATAAAAATATGCCTTTAAGCCATAACTAACTATATAATGATCCAATTCTATACAGAGCCATAGTAATATACTTCGCACTTAAACATGTTAATAGCTCAGTTGAAATGGGGGGAGGGGAATTAATTGGAAAGACAGGAATTAACATTTAGTTGGCCTTTTTTTAAACAGAGAAGAAAATGCAAATCAAAAGCTGTCTCTAAAGACTAGCTAATCCTTTGTGTATAAAGAGAACCATACGAGCCCGTGCCAGCTAAAAACCAACAGACAAGTTACAAACAGGACTTCATATTTAACTCTGAAGCCTGATTTGTGTGGATTTGGGTGTACTTAGTAACCAGTCAAAAAAGATAAAATCATGTTCTGACTCTACATATAATTTAGGGGTTTCTACTCTGCTTTAAGAGCTTGCTTATGTGATCAGCCTAAATGAGAACCAGTTAAAGGACGTTTCACCAAGTGCACAGAATAAATTATTTTAAATAAAACCTGTCCTTCGGCAGACTTCTAACCACACACAGGAACTATTTTCGCTTGTAAAATCATGTTTGTTTAGCTCTGTATAAACAATTTATGAATCCACCTTTAACATAACACAACCTTTTCTCCCTGCACTAAGCTGACAGCCATGCAAAACCCCACACGGCTCCAGAGCAGCAGGCTGAGCTCTCCTTCCCCTCGGGCAGCGGCGGCATCGGTGATTATCTGGACACCAGCCCTTCATTACCGATGAGAACGTAAGGAGAAAGGAGATCAGAGCGCAGGTCTTCTGCTGGAATGGAGCCACTGCCTTGCTTACAAACCAAGCGATGCAGACCGGGAGTTCCCAGCGGGATGGAGCAAGGAAGCCCAAAATTTCACTCGTCTTTCTAAGGGTTACTGCCTCCCGGATGGTCCGCTAGTATCTCACGGGGTCAACGGCACAGGGAAAGGGGAGAGGGCAGGAGAAGGGGGTACGCAGCACAGCTATGAGGACATCCAGCTGCGGAAGTGAAAATCACAACAGGAAAAAGGGATGAGAGCTTCATAGCGGGGAAGCCAGTGAGAAAATTACAGAACAGCTGGTTTGAATACATATTCAGGGCTAGAGCACAAATACTTCCATAAATGAGCACACTACCTAGGATACCTAATGCTAGGTAACCGCTTAAAGTGAGTCAGTGCTTCAGGAAAGGGTATAACGTAACAGCAATGGTACAACTGAGCAGAACTTTTAATACAGTGTGTTACAATCCTGCAGCTTTAGGTGCGGAAAAGCCTTTCCCAGGGATCACCAGATGGCACTATTCTTCCTTCAAATCGGGACTGTAACTCTGCTGTGCACATGAAATGCTACCATCAGTTTGGGAGGAAAAAGATCTTCATCCATGTTTTTTTTATATATTAGCCCAGTAGTCTCTCGCTGTTCGCATTCTTTCCGATGATCTTGAAAATCTTGTACAAACAACAAAGAAATTACTGTATCTGGGGGAAGTGGAGGGAATCTCATAACATTTTGAACTGACCCTCATACTAAAATATTCCATAGCAGAAGGATTACAGACATTTCTGTAGGAACACAGACCTCCCCAGCAATACATGCAGTGCTTGACAACTGTATTAAGAAAGCAGAATTTCTTTCACAGAAGTCAGTCAAACATACAAGAATAACATATACACGCCCCTCTTCTCCCTGTTTTTTTATTTCTGTCTGCTACCAGAGCTGTTGAAGATGCTAAACTCCATCTACAACTGTGCAGTGTTTAGTATGAAAGTATTCCCTAAATTTGCTTGAAGATTATTGTACTTTTTTTTTTTAATATAGCCGCTGAGAGTATCCACATACAAATAATAATGGAAGAGAGAAAATGAAAGAATATTGCAAAAAATGCTAATAATGAAAAATCAGCGCACACACACACACGAAAGGACAGCGTTTACATGTGCATGTTGGTGTAAGCATGCCTTCTTTCAGTTTGTTGATGTGATTTGCAAAAGGATGCAAAGTATTCAGCAACACGTTTGCAATTAGGTACAAGCTACAGAGGCTGTGGAAGCAAATCCAGAATACAGCTAATTTGGGATGGAAGTACAGAAGGGGCACATTCAAACTGAAGCCTCAAAAACCTCTCATCCGAGATAAGAAAAAGTGTTACTTATTTTTTTGTTTGTTTGTTTAATCCACCGAAGGTCTCACCTGCACTTAAGACTACAAATTGATAAACTGAGGGGCAAATTAATCTGCAGAGTGACTCCTCTAACTTCAGCAGGAGTCACAGCAGAACTGAAGTCTGCCTGCTGTGCTCATGAGCTGAATTCCCTCACAGAACAGATTTTTGTTTTTCTCTAGGCAACTCTCCCCCCTTTCAGCTCCCTAGAAGTTGACAGGCTGCTTCCTGTTCCATGATCTGTGAATCACGATGCGAACGCCAATCGCTACTCCCCTGTGAAATTAAATTAGGTATCGGAGCACAGCGTGAGCAATAAGTTTCCCTAAGATGCCAGCCCTAAAGAAACTGTACTTTTTCTTCCCCCAGCTGAAGAATGGAGTTATGAAAGCAGGGTCACGCTGGTTATTACTCTTTGTACTCCGCAACATCAACCAATCTGCTCTGAGCCAGCTTAAAGTAATTTCTCCACTTCCTAGTCATGAATATAATGGTACCAAATTTAAAGAGTCAAATAATGCATTATATTTATTTGTGTGTTCTTCTGTAACCACTTAACACCATGTGAATTGCAGCAATGCTTAACATACACAGAATACCATGATAAATCACCAGAACTTAGTGCATATCATACAGCTGGAAAATTGGTAAGACAAGAGTAAGCAATATTAACATATGGCTTATCAAGCAGGAAGGGGGAGTATGTGATGCTGCTTGTTTCATGCCTTTCAATAGCACTTTGTTAAGCCATAAAATATTCACACTTGGAAAGATCATAGGGTTATGTTGCCCATATTTTTTTTTTAAGACAGATGGCTCTTGGTAACTTCTGCACATCTTTGTCACTGCAGTGTACTCTGAGCAAGGAGGCACCACAGGGGCACATTTGAAAGCCGGAATTGGTAGAAAATAAAATAGTAATGTATTAAAAGCTGGTTTGTGTACAAAGATTATTGCTCATTCTGGAGCCTGTGGTAATCTCATATAGGTTTAGGGGAGTTTTAAATTATGATGTAGGAGTCAAAACCAGACTGCTTGGCCTCCGTTCTGCAACGCCACATGTGCTCCAGCCAAGGTACCTTGCATTTGCCTCAAAGAAAAATAAAAAGTGTTCCCGCCTTTTATTCTCAGAAAGAAATGCATTTCTCCTCCCTTTGACCTGAGAAACTAGCCCACGGACCAGCTTCATAATCTGCAAGAAGCAGAAGGCTTCCACTGCCTCATGCACCCCAAAATTAAGCCTGGCTTTTCCTTCTCCAGCATCCATGTGTTCCCCCACAGGCTTTGCAGGTTCATCCAGCATCACTTCTCCATGGTCTCAGTCCACTGAAAATCTAATCACAAGCTCTTTTTCTTCTAGGTTAGCTGCCAGACAAGGGCTACTGCCGGAGTTACCACGTCAGTAAGAGATTGTTCTGGCCTTCAAGTATTGCCATGTCCCCTGCCCAGCTGCTGCTGGGATGGCTCAAGCACGGCAAAGTAAATTGGTTTAATCTTGTGCATCTGGTACTGAGTTCCCAGTCGTCTGTTCAGGGGTATAAAGGGACTACGTTCCATTTCAATGCATCGATCATGTCACAGTCCAGCTCTAATCTCAGAGCCTGAAAGCTTCAAAATCTAAACCCAGACAGCTCCTCTCTGCCAATACTTATCACAATGTCAGACTCGCGTGTTTGTTCCGTAAGCTGCTGAGTCACCTGGATCTGGGAAACTGTAAGTAACCTTCTCAGAGCGAAGGCGTAGGTCTGTTTATTACCCTAAGTTCGCAAAAGTATTCCTTTGTCATTTTAACAAGAAACCCACAAAACCTCTGCAAAGCACAACCATCTGGAGGCTTTCAATATTTGGTAGCCAAATGAATGTGAAGCAAAACCTTCATCTATGCATGCCTCTTACAGGATTCACTTAAGGTAACAATATCCCACAGAAGGCCCTCTGGGTCTCTGGAAGGTGCAGAGCACTCTGCCTATACAGTGAGCAAAAGCTTTAGACCACTTCTGGGAATGCAAATGAATGGATCCACGTGACCCTGGTAATAAAAGGCTCCTGTCTCTTTGCAAAGCATTGAAATGCCATCTGGCAATTTTGTTGACGTCAGCAGGCGCAGAAAAACAACCACCACCTCCCCCAAAAAAGCAAAAGCCTTGGGCGGGAGGGGGAGGAATGCAGCCTTCCACGGTGCATGTGCACTTCAGGCTGGTGTTACTAAAAACCTGCAGCAGCGCTGCCAGCCCAGAGACCCGTAATTCTGTGGGAAGCAGCGCAGGCAAACGCACCGTCTGCTCCCGCTCTCGCCTACGCAGACCTCCTTGAAAAAAGGGGTCTCTCTTGCTCTCCTTAAGCTACTGAAGGTTTCCAAAATAACCGCTTAAGTCTTCTTCAGAGAGGTTTTCAGTTCTCTTAGGGAAGGGGAACAGAGCCCACGGCATAAGGAAGAACACTGTGCATCTAATCCCCGATCTGGCAGAAAGCAGGAGTTGTCTTCTCCACCGACAAGTCCCAAAGCACATAGAGAAGGCAACAGTAATATCTTGCCTCTTGAGCAGCCATGGGTTCCCTCGCACCCCAGTTTCAGAGGCTGCTACCAAGCACCAAGCAACACGCACTATGTCCTCTCCATTATTTTGCCTTGTCACTCTGTCAGGCTGCTGAATTTGTACGCGAGGGTCAAATCTCAGTGTAGACTACAGGGAGAGATAGAAAACTTCCAGCAACGCACAGTAACTTTGCACGGTACGGACGATGCACCACGCATTTGGGCTACTTTGACTAGATTTCTTGCCCGTTGATCTGGAACACAATGAAAGAAGCTCTGTACTATTTTAAGTAAAATAACACAGAAATATTTCATGATGACAAGAGATAAATGACCTGTACAAATAATGTTCAAATCCTGCAGGGATAATATAAGCTGCAGCTACTAATTTTATATTATATTTAATAGAAGGCACAATATTGCTGCTATGTGTTACCTGCTCCTGAACACAGAAAAAAACCCCAAATATTCATGTAAAATGCCGACATTTCAATTCCATAATGTAAGTTACCTCTTTTATGATGAGCTAAAATAGAACTATCAACACGTGCATACAGACTAAGCAGGCATCTTTTTGTACTAAAGTACATTTTGCTGTTATCAAAGACTTCCTCAGTTATTTCTGATCTCTGTTAACAATTCACATCAAAATGTAGAACAGGGCAACAGCGCACCACCCCAAAACAAACATTAAAGTGATGGATGTATCCTCCATGTGCCACATTTAAACCCTGAAGTGAGGAGCTTCTGAGTTACTTTTAATAGGGGATGAGAAATTTTATAGTAGCTTTGAGAAAGAAACTCAATCCCCTCAAAACTATTTCTGAATAGATTAGGACCCAGAACCATGCAAGATGAACCATGAAGGGAGGAGGCTGACCTGCCATCTAGGGCCACAGACATTACATGCTTTAAGTTGTCTCGCTGAAGCAGTGTAACATAAAAAATATTCCTAAGGCTCTACAGGATCAAGGTCTCACTGACTGACATATACAAACCTGCCTGAAGTAAGAATCCTTTTTCTTTCCCCTGCTCTCTCCCCCCTTTCTCCCTCCTTCACCACATCCCCTCTTACTGAATGAAACCGAGGCATTTTTGCTTACAAAACTGCTCTTTGAATTCCTAATCTCTGCCTCGGTGTAATTTTTTAACAGCAAGTCAAAGCAGCACTGTGTAAATAACTGCAATGAGACAGCTGTGCCTGGAAACTGGAAAGTTTTCCTTGCTCACATCTTAAGCTTGAAAGCTTATGCTCAATTCAATTAAGAAAATTTATGGGTAATTCCACAGTTTCTCCCCAAATCCTTATGTTCTCAGGCAGCCAACCCAGAAATGAACAAAACCCCAACAACTGACTACTTTCTGCTAGCACATGGGCAATTACGAGGAAAGTGTGTGTTTAATTGAGTTAGTTGTAAATCCTGACATAGGAATGAATCAGAGGATGGAGAAGAGGTACAGCTATTTCCCTGCTGCCATTTCAGGTATAATCACTTCTGCTTCACATTTCTTTATTGACTTCATAAAACACAAACAACAAAACCATCCTTCCATAATTTTATGGGTATTAAGTGTCCACTTGAAGCTGCAGGAGAATAAACTTAAAGCTCCAGGGTGACACACAAGACAGAGATTTTCCGAATTCTCCTCCTATCTCTCAGGGAGACCCTCAGAAGCTCCACTCTAATGAACTTTCAGCTCCTAATTAACACAAAGTCCAGATGGAGAGCCAAAATTCTTGATGCTGAAATGAATCTCATTTTCAAGGGTTTTCAAGGTTTGTGAGGATTATTCAGACACTGACATTCGCTATAATATGCACACGTTAAACGTAACTTATTCAAAGGGAGCCTGTCACTTTGACAACAGTAAGTAGCGTGGGAGGAAACCAGTGCCACCTGCAGATTCTCCTCTACAAATATTTGTTTATTCTTGTAGGGATAGCATTTCTTATTGCTATTTCCTGTTTTGCAATTGCACTGCTCTGCTTTTCAAGCAAGTCTTCTCTCTCTCCCCCTAATCAATGTTTTACCTTCCCCTGCCAGGAACACCTGAAACTTTATTTAGGCCAGTTCATCTACTGTTCCAACTACTGCAATACGCAAAACTAGTGGCCTCCCCACATGAAGTAAATATTCAGGCCTTGAGGATGTCACTTGCCCCTTTGCTCCCCTCCCAGAGAGGCTGCTCTCTCTTGGAGATCCTTCCGTATTTCAGGTTAGAGACTAGCGCTGAGCTAAGCTAAAACCCACGGAGGCCCAACCCGGACCGGGAAGTTTCAGTCTGGCCATCGCTGGAATAAATCCCGCACAGCAGGTTGACAGGTGACCTGCTACCCTGAAGGACCTCCGTAAGCTAGGAGGCCTCCCGGGTAGTAATTCAGTCGATCTTCTGATAACAGCATACAAACACAGACCCAGTTTTACGTTAATTGCTCTCATTTCTCACCTAGCCTCTGTGCACGTGAGGTGGTGGGGAGTCAGGCCCTGTTTCAGCTGCGTTACTCTGATCCTTGCAAACTCTGAATCATACCTTAACTGAAGTTAAGGTAAACTGAAAGGCTTACAAAAAAGTTTATAGACTCCTGAATTTAATACCAAAGTGTTCATCAAAATATTAATATAAACCCAAGGACATCCATACTGTCACGCCATTTGAGATGATTTCTCTCTCTGGGTTTGTGTGCCAACCCCTTGCTGAGAGCTCTGTGTTTCCCAATTCACAGCTGATAGCGCCGTAAACACCTCTGGCAGTGGAAAGAATGTGGCCTTGACACAATCTGGGCAGCCACTGCAGACCCAGCGAGGGAAGGTAAAATATGGAAATCCTGGCCTCACATGCTGAGGGCTGAAATGTTTGCAAGGTCCTCTTTTATCACGCTCGTGAAGCAGAGAGCACCGTGCTTATGAAGTGCGTGCAAGGGCCCGGCGGAGCCCTCGCCGGCTTCCTCTGAAGGCTGGGCATCCTCATCCGAGGAGAGTTTCAGAGTTTTATGCCACCGCTATAAAGCACAGTCAGAAACTCAACCAAAGGTTTACGATGCAGGTGCTATGCTCACATTTTTAAAGGCCATCAGCAAACAAGCTAAGTAAACCTTCCCACTGGACTAAAAGTGCAAAAATGTTAATATCCTGGGAAGAATAAAAATGACAAAGGCTCTGGATAAAATCTCTGTACTAGGATGAACAACAGTAAGAAATTACAGGTCATTCGATTACATTATTGACATTAATAGCCATGCAAATTTGTGGATCACTGAGGGACCATCCCCTTACCCTCTCCAAAGAGATGCCAAGAGGAAAAAAATGAGTAACACAGGTTCCAATACAGCAAGTTTTTTAAAGCAGGTGTTTACTTCATTAGTAAGTTAATTCATAATGGCATTACCAAATTTGGTTCTCATGCTAAGGTCCTTTAACACCTTTATAGCAGCCTTCAGACATGTGTGTACAATTATAATTATTCAACAGAACATACTTTTGACTGCCAGCAGTGTATCTCAGTAAGATAAGTAACTAAAACCTTGCTTTAGCCACATTTTCACTATCACCACAGCAAGAGAGAAGGGATTTCAAGGTAAATGGGAAACCATTGAGAAGCCACGTGCAGTCTTCAAACTGTAACTGTGCTTATGGTCAAGTATCTCACCAAATCGGGGCCACCACAAGTAAGGGCTCTGTCAGCGCATCCAGCGTTACCTTATGTAGAAATACTCTGTACTTGTAGCTGAGCTCTTCCACTACTGCTTTAACTTTCCAGTTTTATCAAGACAAAATAATTTCTGACAAAGAGTAGCTAATTCACATTTGTGAACTTGCCTTTTTGCTAAACCCTGTATTCTCTGCTGTGCTAGTCAATCTAGCACATACATCATTGTGAAGAGTTTTAAATTTAACTTACCACTGTGTTGAAGTCTTTAGCGTGGAGCAACGTGACAAATTTTACCAAAGCTTATTAAAAATAAAAAAAGAAGGGAGCAAGCCATAAATAAAATAAAGCGCTGGCAAAGCCTGGAATGCAATGAATACATCTGCACTTACAGCAGCGGCCAAACCATAGTGCTTTATCATAGAAAAGTAGCTTGAAATAACTTTTCAGTGTATTTGATATATGATATTGCTTTTTTAAAACCAAGACTAGAGCAAGTTTGGGAACTTCAAGGAGAAGCTGTTTCCGGTGGGAGGTTTATTTTGTTACGAGCTTGACATACTGTAGCTGTGACACTGAGCAGAGTTGCAGTGTCAGGGTTCGGGAAGTTCACCCACACTCTAATGACAGATGATCACATAAGCCTGACTGCAAAAAATGTCACGGGTGTGGGGGTGTTCTTCCAAAGTTTAATTTCCCAAGCAGTTTATCTTGCACAGATTGCACCCCCCCAAACTCAAATCTCAACATGGAACGAGGGCTGAAGCAAATGTTTGAATTTCTTTCTGTCTGGTGTATAATAAATCTAATTCATGTAAGGCAGTTTTGGCACTACGCTATGTATTTGCACATTTCTGTTGGCTTAAGTCACACTTTCTGTTAGGAAAGCTGTTCAGAAAAGGTTTATTTCCTCCACTCTTATAAATTGTTGGCATAAACAACCATTCAAAAATTTAACCTCAGTTATTTGGCATTCTAATGATTTACATCGAAGCCCACAAACTCGGGTTTCCTGTTAAAATCAGTGTGTGAATTTAAGTGTATTAACCTTCAAAATATTTGAATTATATTAAATAACCTTCAAATATTCTCAAGCTAAGAGAATAAGAAGGGGGTGGAAGACATCTGATAGCTACACCGCTCACTTTCACTGCTGTCTCACTGGAAGGTGGCACAGGATAACCCACACAGATGAATCCCAAACTGGCAGGAAGATGATGTGGAGAGATACTGTCGTTCTTTTTCCTCTTCCATTTCTATCTAGGCTCCTCTGCAAAACAGTGTTTCCTGTCTCAGCATTACACCCCTTCTTGGTCTTGATTGCTTTCTACTTCAGCCATTAATTAAAAAAAAAAAAAAAAAAAAATTGGGATGGGGGGGAGCTCCACAAATAATGTAAGCATTTTAAAAAACAAGCTACACAGTGACTTCAGACAGGAGTGCAGTCAGATAGGGCAAAGGGTTCGGTATGAAACACCAGAGTACTTCGACAGTGGCACAGATTCACCTGAGTCATGCCTGCTGGGTGCTGCAATATCTCCAGTCTGAAAATGAGGAGATGAATAAAACATGCATTCAGTCACTGACTCATACACATGCAAGCACACAAACTCTGGTATTTCTCCTCCTCTGGAATAATGCGGGGAAAAAAAAAAAATCCAAACAAACAACATAAGGAAAATTATTTTGTGCTTCGCAAATTCTGTTATGGTAAAGATTTATATACAAGAAAAATATTTGTGCGTGCAGCTGGAACTGAGCTTTCTGAGAAAAGTACTGAAGCACTGACTAAGTCTTTTGTGTCTTCATTTACCTAAAACTTGATTAGCACATTGACATGCAAAACACAGACACTTTCCAAAAAGGGTTACAACACATCTACCACGGGGAAAAGGAGCAGTGCCAAGACGACATCATACCATTCCTAGTTTGCTACAAACTCAATAACTCTGGTCAGTTAAGAGGTCCTTAAATGTTTTTCCTGACATCTATGCTACGTCATCTGAGACTGGTAAATCAAAGGCAGCTTTCTTTCTGCTCCCACAGCTTCATCGGTGATAAACACTCTGCAGCTGGCTAACGTTGGTAATAGTTTACAGGCAGGATTAAATCTGGTCACTCATCCAGAGGACTTTTTTGTGTCCATGCAAGAGAAAGCAGAAGAAGAAAGCAGGCCAGTTGGGTCAGGAGCACTTTGCAAGGAGCTGTCAGTCCTCTGACATGAGCTGTGCATTTAGCTAGTGCTGAGGCGGTAGCTGACATCGCAGGAGAGCGGAAAAGCAATCCGCCCAGTGCATCTTTCTGCACAGGGTGTTCAGAGACGTGGAGTTTCCACATCGTACAGTATCGAACTCTTTCCTTACAGTGCAAAGACAAGACCCTTTGATCTCAAGCAAGAGGGAAACTCTTTATGTCAATCAGCACGAGGATGGAGTTTCCACCATTCTCTGACCCTGGGCTCGAGGCGGTGGAGCAGGTTTAGTCTCCTGAGCGGCCTTGCTGCCGCCTCCCCTCATCTCCCTGCTACCCCAGCTGCTCAGGAGCTCACACAAGCGCTTTGTTCTCGATGTGGCATGACAGAAACAGCCTCGTCTCTCTGTAACTTGAGGCCTCTGCACTCACCCTGCCAAACCGTGCTGCTTTTTTGATTTTAGCTGTGTTGGTTTTTTTTTTTTTTGTTCGTTTGTTTTTGAGATGGAATTTGTTCTATCTTCTCTGAACTATATCCACTGCACCTGGCGTCTCTCTCCCATGAAAATAGTTGAATTTTAGTAACCTTTTTCCAACTGTCTCAGAGATGAGGGAAAAAAAGCCCAAAACACAAAAGGCAAGTAAATAGTTGAGCAATTATAGATAGTCAAGGCCACTGACACTTGCCGTAAAACACAGATGCTGGGTGGTTTAATTGCAATGCTTATGGAGTGATGTAGCATGGTACAGGGATACCAGAGCTAACCAGGAGAAGCAGACAAGCCAGGTGAGCTGAAAAATGGGATATGCTATTGAAGATATCTGCCTGCTTCAGTATAGGCTGAACTGTTCCCAATACCAAAGCTAATTTGCTTGTATCTACACATCAGTGTACTGCCAAAATCAAGTTTTCCCAAAACAGGTTGACTTTGGTAAGTTAGGAAAGAAACAAAGATGCCACACTACAAGAACCCTTTAATCTTACAATTACTGGTGTGCTAGCTCGATTCAAAGACATTTGTTTTGCACCTTCTTCCCTATATTCCTTAGTTACAGTCATCATGAAATTTTACACTGTTTAGAAGTCTTTAACAACAACAACAACAAAAAAAAAAACCAAAAATACCCCCCCAAACCCCACAACCCCACACCCAAAACTCAAGTAGTGACTAGGCACATCATTGGATGGTTGTGGTCAACCAGAGGGTAGTGGTCAATGGCTCAATGTCCAGATGGAGGATCAGTGACAAGTGGTGTCCCTCAGGGGTCTGTACTGGGACCAGTACTGTTTAATATCTTCATCCAGGACACAGACAGTAGGATTGAGTGCACCCTTGGCAAGTTTGCAGACGACACCAAGCTGAGTGATGCAGCTGATACGCATGAGGGACAGGATGCCATCCAGAGGGACCTGGACAAACTTGACAAGTGGGCCCATGTGAACCTCATATGAGGTTCAACAAGGGCAAGTGCAAGGTCCTGCTCCTGGGTTGGGGCAACCCCCAGCATTAACACAGGCTGAGGGATGAAGGGATTGAGAGCAGTCCTGCAGAGAAGGACTTGGGGGTACTGGTAGATGAAAAGCTGGACATGAGCCAACAATGCCCACTCGCAGCCCAGAAGGCCAACCGTATCCTGGGCTGCATCAAAAGAAGCGTGGCTACCAGGCCAAGGGAGGTGATTCTGCCCCTCTACTCTACTCTGGTGAGACCCCACATGGAGGACTGCATCCAGCGCTGGAGTCCTCAGCACAAGAAGGACATGGACCTGTTGGAGAGGGTCCAGAGGAGGGCCACAAAAATCATCAGAGGGATGGAACACCTCTCCTATGAGGAAAGGCTGAGAGAGTTGGGGTTGTTCAGCCTGGAGAAGAGAAGGCTGCAAGGAGACCTTATTGTGGCCTTTCAATACTTAAAGGGGGCTTGTGAGAAAGATGGGGACAGACTTTTTAATAGGGCCTGTTGCAATAAGAAAAGGGGTAATGGTTTTAAACTAAAAGAGGGTAGATTTGGACTGGATATAAGGAAGACATTTTTTACAATGAGGGTGGTGAAACACTGGAACAGGTTGCCCAGAGAGGTGGTAGAGGCCCCATCCCTGGAAACATTCAAGGTCAGGTTGGATGGGGGTCTGAGCAACCTGATCTAGTTAAAGCTGTCCCTGCTCACTGCAGGGGGGTTGGGCTAGGTGACCTTTAAAGGTCCGTTCCAACCCAAACTATTCTATGATTCCATTCTATGATTTGTAGGTAGGCTAACCAAATCAGAAGTGGGGGAGATCAAAATTGTGGCAGAAGAACAGATTCTTCTGTATTGCATCTATTCTATGCAGGAAACCTTTCCAACGCCCTCCGCCACCTCCCCGAAAAACCCCCACACCCCACAATGACAGTGGATGTCTAAGCATTCAGAACCTCTGTCAGATCACAAACTCTCTTTGAAAACACTTAAAAAAAAAATTCACTCTAACTTTTAAGAAAACAATTTAGATATGTAGACTTACACTTCATCTTATGATTCAATACCCAATTCTGGGCTCCCATGGAATCCAGCAGCATTTAAGCAGCACAAAAAATGGTATCTGCTTTGAAATCTGGTTTTGCCTCTTGCTGTGGTCACATGGTCTTTTTGTTCTTTCTAATGTTAATGTAATTGTATTAATTTTGTCAGAAAACAGAGGGAGGGACAGTGATCTAATTTCAGTGGGAATGTCAAAGGAAATTTGTATCTGCTGTGGCAGCAACTAATGATGTGTCTGCACCAAAGAAAAGAAATGTATTCTTTCAGTTGTCCTCCTGCTGGGAAGTGCAAAACTTCTGAAAGACCTATGATCCTGTCCTTTAATTTCTGTATTTTACGTGAATACTACCAAGTATATTATTCATTTTACACTCAATCAGGGAAGTAATCAGGCCAATAATTACAGATACATGCTAATCCACAATTAATGAACACTCTTGGAAGTACTGTATGCTCCTACATATGTCAACAAACTCCAACACACAGCAACAAAAAAAAAATTACCTGAACAGGCTAAGAAATGCTCTAGTCTCAACAAAGTATCCTTGGCTAGAAATGTGATCAGTTATTTATAACAGCCTAATAAATACAAAATGTCTGGCATATCACCTACTCTTTTTATGCATTGGCAGCATTTTACCGAAATAAAGCTAATAATGTGGTACCTCTCCTCCTGTCCATCCATCAGAAGCCTCATACTGAAACAGCTGAAAGCTCTTGGCCACTCTCAGTTGAGTCTAACAGCAAAATAAAAGCCAAATGTATTTCAATTATGGCAAGACTCCTTTACACGACCATCAGTTTTCATGAGAGGTAATGCTTGGTATGACTTCCCAAGTGGAGAGGGAAAGGCTTGAAGATGAGGTCAGTAGTTACCTGGCCTGGCCAGCCTGCCCCTACCCTCTGTTGTCCAGCTGATTCTTAGTGGATTTACAGTAGTAATAGGGATTAGGGAATTGGGGTGCATATGGGATGTGAAATGTAAATTACTGACTAATTAGGTTTAATTAGATTTTCTGCCTGCAGAGCAACCCATTTAGGTTAAGCTGTAATTGCAAGCCATCTAAAACTAAATGATTAGATTTACACTAGAAGTGCTGCCTAGCTGCTCTCCTTCATCAGTACTCACTCCATGCTCCAAAAGGAAACAGTTGTTCTTTCCTAGGATTAGTACTTTCTGCCTTGCCTTCTAAAAGACAATAAAATGTTTCAATCAACAGAAAATTAATCACTTTAAAAAAAAATTAAGAAATCATTACTCCTCAGAAAACTCCTCAAACACAGAAAGGAGTCATGCAACTAGCTGGAGAGCCAGACGACCTGGAGCTGCAGACCTATCTGCACTTCTCCACAGGACTGATTATCAGGGAGCAAACAACAAGTAAGAATTTGTTTTAGAATCCTGCAGTGCAGGCATGTTTCATGGTCAGGAAGTAATTTCCAGAATTGAAAATACAGGGTCTGCACAGATGCTGCATCTGCTTTCTCCATGGCTAGTCCTGGAACCAAACAACCCAGCAAAACACGCACCAAAGCTGTAATTGGTTCTCCAGAGCAGATCTGTCTGATATATCAGATCCAAATAATAAACAACAGAAATAAGACTTTTGTAACAAAGACATGACACATTTTCTCATGTTTTAGATTTTTTTTTTTTTTGCATTATATAAGATGGCTTTTTAAATGCAGCATACACCCACATCCCTCCCACATGCCTACATATATGGTCTACCCATATACCTATGGAAAATACATTATTTAAACATTATTCACAAAAACTACAAAACTGAAGAAACTCCAGCTTGACAGCAGAGCAGAAGAAAAGCTGCACCAAACTGCTAGATTTGTCCCATGATATCTGACAACCCACGCATCTGAGAAAGGGATGGGATCTAACACCCTTTCTTAGACACATAAAGTATATGTTACGGGCTGTTACAATGAGGTCATCTGACATCACAGGCAGAAAGTGCTTTCACTCTCTTGCTGAACCTCTGCCAGAAATGCCTTGGAGAATGTCTGCCTAAAGGAGGACTTTGCATCTGACATCACCAGCTCCCAAATCAGCACACGCAGCCTGGTGGGAAACACTTCCTAACACAGGTTCCCAACTTGCTTTGGGTCACAAGGCACTATAGTTATTTGACTGCAGTCATCATTTGTGCCATGCACCAGCTGAGACTTGAAAGTGTCACCTGCCTTCCCTTTAAACACTAGATAGAGAAAAGAAAGCGCATCTTAGCAAAGCATCAGGGCAAGTTCCCGATTACAAGACTGACACCAAAGTTGTAATAAGAAAAATAAACCAATGAAATGCAATTCTTGATTTCATTTAAGCAGTAGATTCCTCTTTAACTGCTCCAATGCATAAGGTGATCTAGGGGAGAGAGACAGACGACTGGCAATTTACTCCATCTCCTATGGCTATTTGCCCTGGAGAAGGCTTCTGGTTTTCTGTCCCTTTGTGCAAGATGGAATATTCCTTCTGCCTTTTTCTTCAACTATTTTTTCATATAATTAAATGAAATACAACTTCAGGGGGGGAAAAAGGCCACGAAAACTCAGTTCTTGCTCTCTAGGACTGGGATTCTTCCTGCTCCCTTTTTCCCTGGAATCAAATTACAAAATGTGAACATGGCAAGCACAATACTACCTTCTTTTGCAGTTTTGCCAACTTTATATCCGTTTTCTATCTCTAATTATCATACAGATATATCTGTCATAATTTAAGAGTTCTTGTTCTTCAAATGTCCAAGAACACTACCAGTCTTCACTAAATACATTTTGGGCAACCTCTACCTTGCTCTTTGCTTATCATACACACCACAAACAGCGGGTTAACCTGCCAGTTTGGACCATGTATTTCTATTATTTGTCCCTGAAGAACTTAACCTGTATGCAGTTGCATGAAATTTGCTTCTATCACTACAGTCCTCCAGACAGCAGAGACAGACTCAGCGTTAAAGTCCCCTCATCCCCTTCCCCCCTGACATCATACACGCTGTTTTTTCACAGCTGTGGTACATCTGATGTAGGTAACAGAAGTGAAACTGTTAGTCTGGCTGCTGCTGCTGAGGAAATTAGTGACAAAAATCCTGAGGAATCACCTATGAGGATGTGTCAGTGTGGACTGCAGAGAGATAATTTTTTAAATTTCTCAAAGGCCAGGTCAGTCTTAGGAAAGATCATAATTAATATTCTTATCAGTGCGACTTCACAGGGAGTACAGTCAGCAAATGCCGTGTGCCGACAACAGCATTCAAAGACACTGCCCACACAACAGAGAACTGTGACATCATAACAAAAAGCCTGGGTGAGGGATGGAGTGATGGAAATGGACACAATTCAGTAGTGCAGCTAAAGGCTTTATTCCTGGAGAGTAGCAATAAGAGCATTCCATGAGCCCAAATTCAAGGATTCGCCATTTTAGATGGTCAAGATCATGCTCATTCAATTCAAGAAGAAATACAAGGCGATGATGCAATGCAGTCGCCACAAGAAAACATAATACTTAGATAAAGCAGAAAAAGCCTTTTTGCTAGGTGCAGGGAAATTTTATGACATTGAACAAGGCACAGATTAGACGTCTCTTGGAATACCACATAGAGGAAAAACATTATGCTCTGAAGTTGAACTAAATGGCTTGTGCTTTACAAGAGGATTAAAAAATGAGATTTATACTTGATGTATATTCTTTCCTTTAATCAGATAACTAGGTGGACTCTATAATTTCTATCCAATTTATGCAGAAAGTTGAATTCTACTTAACTGCAACAAATGCAGAAAAGAGCCTTTAGAGGAACGAAACAAATAACCTATGGGCAGACTAGAAAAAGCAAACCCTATCTAATGTAGCAGGCTGACGGCTGACAGGGGGTACGATTGCTTTTTAAAATACCCTAGAGAGGGGGCTGGTTTATGCTACAGGACAATGTTGGACTGTAACAAATGGGATGGACATAAATATAAGTAGATAATCAGAAGACTGTTCCTTACCACTAGAGGAGAATTTGGGAAGGGGGGGGGGGGGGGGGGCGAGAAAAGTGAAGTAACGGTAAGATAGAGCTTGGATTAGGTTTATGAAAGGATTACATAGTGGTGCTAGCAGGAGGCAGCATCGGAAGAATTGTCCTTGCTCATTAACGCAAATGTAAATACTGCAAATTCTCTCCTATTTCTCCCTTCTACAGTGCATCAAACATGGAGCACGGAAAAAATCTTGTCTCTTGCAGCAGGAAAACTAGTAGAGGAGGAAACCAGCAAGAGTTTTGCATGTGGCCTCAAAACTTAAACCACAGTCATGAAGTGGACAACATGAGGGAAATGGTGACGTCAAGGTCTTGCAACACGCTGATCCATGTTAAATAACTGAGAAGTCTTCTGATAGTTACTGAGCACAGAAGGCAAACCTGTGTGCAGCAACAGCAGCTGAAGAGATGAATTCATTGACACAGGACAGGGCAGTTTTCTGCCAAGTTTCATTTTGAAAACTGAGTACCTAGCAAGTGCTCCAGCGTCCTGGCAGCAGCAGAAACCCACAAACTGGGCCACTATGCCCCCAGTTCCCTTCCCACCCCCACAGCATACTCACTGCACAAAAGAAATCTGGATACATTGGTACCGATCATATTCTAGATGCTGGCAAAAAGCAGAAGGCAGTGAGTCATTTTCTTGCACTTATGCAAAAATCTCGCTTGATGTTAATATAATATCCTCACACAGACATAACAAATTAAGGCATCACCTGGATGGCAATTCTCACTGAGCAATATTTCCGGCTGCCAGGAATTTAGAAATCAGGTTACACCCAACTAAGGCATCCAGAGCACATCGTATACAGGGCAGCCTATTCCATCCCCCTCAACAGTACAAATCCTACCTCAGATTTTCACACTTTTCACCACTTACTCCTATTTATAACTGCATCTCCCCAGTACTTTTAAATCGTTCATCCTTGTTGATGAATCATGATATAAAAAAATAAAATAAATATTCACTGATTAGTGACTTTTTAACAGAAAGAAGGCAAATAAAGTCAAATTACATGAAATAGACAAAGAATTTATTTTTATAAATTGAAATAGCAATGCCAAATTCACTTTGTTCTCTGGGCAGCAAGCCAAAAAAATGCAGAAAACAGTAAAAACATGGTCACATCATCTGTTATGATGTTTCCGTGAAAGTACTGTTGCAGAGATGGGCATTTTCTGTCACATGAGTAAAAAAAAAGTTATAGTACTATGACAGCCAATTTTTGGTTTGTAAATTATCAATATTCTCATGTAAGACAACAGGTTTTGTAGGCCATAGGATTTGGTTTATAAAATGTAATAGCAACAAAAATGAAAAAATGTTCTGAATAGAAAAAAAAACCACAACAAATATTAAAGATTAGCAGAAACGAAATGAAGTTATAAAGAAGTTTGAGAGAGTCATCTTTTGTTTGCCTGGTTTAGAGAGTCACTAGGTTATGATACCGTCAAATGGCACAGTGAAAGAGTTAAGTTTAGATATAGGATAAAAACTGAAAGGCATAGAGAGGCTCTGATGAGAACAGATCAAATCATTAGAAGCAGTAACAGATGGACAAGAACAATGAGAACAATTTCAAGATTTCATCCTTAACTGAAAAGGGCATTTTTTAAAGATCAAAGCAATGGGCATTACAGGGATTAAGGTTTAAATATTGAGAACCCAGACTGCATTTGGTGGGTGGGAAAAGTTCCATATTAGAAATGTTGCAAAAGAAAAAAAAAGGTTGGCAAGGCTAAGGCAACTTTGCTTGGATTCAAGGGCCTACACAGAGCCAAAGATGATACAAAAAAGGCCTGAGAGGAATCTAGAAGGGAATTAGGAGGAAGCATAGGTCTGTTGTCTCCATACTAGGCTTCTCATGAGTTAAAAAGTAAAGTAAAGAGGCATTTGAACTTTTTTGAAGGAAAACAAAAAGGGATACAGGCCCTAATACAGTAAGTTAAGCATACAGAAGAATATAATCAAATGTGGAGGTGAAGAAAAGTTAGTAAGTGCTGACATGCACTCTGGTCAGCTGAAAATGTGTCTGGGATGCCAGTAGTACAAAGCAATTTTCACAAAGGACTGGGCAGGCTTTACAGTTGAATGGGAGTAGCCTGGGATCCCCTGAAGTAGTATCTGGAAAAATAACAATCATATATTACTAAGCTAAAAAATTGCATTTAAGACAGGCTCAGGATCAATATGCATAACAGATTTTATGGCAGTATGAGAAACTTACAGACAAGACCAAGTTAAATTCCAATTTCATGGTAACAGCCAAAAAGGTCCTCTGATGTCATCAGTGTTACTCCAACACGGCAGGGGATATAAGTGGGACAGGTTCTGACTAGTTAGCTTCATACTGGGAGGGATGATCAGGCAAGTGAGAGGAAAACAGAGGAAAGTACTCCAAATGAGATCAAATGCCATGATGGGAAGAACCACACCAGTTAAAATAGTGCTGCTTATTTATCTCCCTAGCAAAGGCAGCTGAGATCAAGAGACACCAATTTCTAATTAAAGAGAAATAGGGGGTGCACTTCCAAGTATCACCAGAAGAAAAGTCTGACCCAGAAATTGTGCTGCTCCTTTATGTGACTGGCACCTCAAATGGTCCTCTCTAGAGCACACAAAAGAAATGTTGACAAAGGAAGGTTCATCTACCCTACTACAAGGACTCCAAAAAGCCCAACTTGAACGAACAAGCAGAGTACAGCTTACCTATCCATTACACAATAAACGCCTCACAAGCATTGAAAGACTGAGGTAGAGTTTTCAGTGAAAGACAGCTGACCATTAGAAACTGGACTGGGATCAACAGATCATTTCTCTCAAGTCAGCTGTTGCTAACATTGTCTTGACATTTAAGTAGAGCACTTCCCTTTGGCAACAACAGAACTATGTGTGCCATATTAAAATATCTTGGATTTGTTTCTTTCTGCTCCCATGGTGAGGACTTGCTAAAAATTCCTGGACTTCAGAACTCCAGCAATAATTCCAAAACAAAATGTTGGAAGTACATTTTTTTAAATGCCTGCAGCAACAAAAATAGCACATCCCTAGGACCTCGAGCATCTCAGGAATCCACCGCCCAGTTGCATAACTTTTCCAGTTTCTTCTTCCCAACTCTAAGACTTAGTGTTGAGGGGGGGTGGGGTGGAGAAGGAGCATCATGATCTTGAAAGATGCTGTCTATGCAGCCCCAAAGCCAATAGGATACCCCATGTCAAGAGATCATGAAATTTACTCCAGAAAATGTGTCTGGTGCAGGACCAGATAGTGTACCTTACCAATTCACACCCCTCTTAAGGCACTTCCATTTCAGTTTCTACTTTTCCTCCTCTTCCATGCTCTACTTGCTCTTCAGCAAAAAACATACATTGCACAGCGTGCCCTCTTTTGCTATAGCCTAAGCACACTGGAGGTGTTTTATCACAACTGAGATGCTGATGTACCACTGTCCATCTGCACTGTCTCCTTTGATGAAGGAGACGCTGTGCCTTGTGTTGCTCCTCTACCAACATCAAGCTGTACCCATCATTGATGCTAATAGTAGTAATAGCTTCAAAAAGAAAGCTAGTCTCTGTTCATGAGACAGAAGGTGGCAGCTACACGCAGAAACCACATGTACAATCCTACTTTTTCATAACTCCTATATGGACAGAAATGAGTCAAAATCTACAATGTGATTTTGTCCAGGGGCTGTTTCTGCGATGAGAATGCAACCACATCAAAATCCCAGCAACAGTTGCCATTCTGAGACTGCACTGTCTCAAAGGCAAAGTTGGTCCTTTAAGATCCTAATCATGGACTTCAGCTATTCATCACTTTCACATCCCACAGAGTCCTAAGGAATAGAAAGTACTACTGCAGCTTCTCTTGTCAGCTCCCCCCTTTCCTTTTCTGCATCTTAATGAAGAAGTTAATAGAAAATAATTATTTGCAGATTGTTCACTCAACTCCGACTGCTAATTTAAAAGCAGCAAGCACATAAAACCCTCCAGGAGTCCTAAAACACAATCTTTATATGCAAAGAGTTATTATTTTCAGACACCTATAAAAATCGGTCTGTGATAATATGACACACAAAAAGTTTATTGCCATTCCACATTTCTGTCATATCCGTTGCCTAACTTTGAAGATTCAGGTTCCCCTGTCCTGGATGTGAAAAATGAAAATGCCATATGTGTGAGGTTTACTCTGAAGCTGAGGGCATGTATGTGAGAACAGCATATGAACTTTCAAATATGTACACCACAGAAAATTTCAAATTGTTTGTCTGTCAAATACAAGAATAATAGACAATATATACAAAATAACAAATGCCATTTTCTCATTTGTAGAGCTCATTTGTAGAGCAGTGAGCTCTTGTGCTTCAGAAGCAAAGTTACTGGAAACAGAAAGAAAGGTTATCTGGGTTTCTACCAAAATACTATCCATGTAGTCTGAAGAAGGATTACACGTTTTAAATCACTACATTGGTAGCCAGTTTTTAATAAAGCTCCAGCTCTGTTTGGAAAGATTTTTTTTCTGGCTCCCCTTCTCCATCTATAGCTTTTTTTCCTTCCTCCCAATTTTTGTGTGCTTGTGGGGGGAGGTGTAGGGAAAAGGAAAAGGCAAACATCTGCTACTGCCACGTGTCTTCCAGCTACTGGGTGAGGCTCACATGTAGAGAGGATGAGTCTTTACTGCTCTACAAGCTCACCTTCTGCTTCCACACCTCAATAAGCAGGATAGGATCACTAACACTGTATCCCTCACTCTCTCTGTGAGCTGCAAAGAGTTAGTAGAAAAAGACACCATTCCCCTTCTCTCTGGACTTTTTCCATCCCTTTTACCAATATCATCCAGAAACCCAAAGGGCACCAGTTAATGCACTACGATCTACAGGTGCCACAGAATGGTACACTGTGGCACCACACTCTCAGCAGGAGCTTCTTGGCAATTCTGCTTACCAGCAACTGTATGAATATCAGTAGAAACAACTATCTGGTAGCACTAATGGACCTCATCACAGCTTTGAGCTGCTAAATTTAGTGAAAAAAAACCCTGCCTGTAGTTTAGGGCAAATAACAGTGCCCCATGGAAGCCTATCATTCATGATGACACGGGACACAGAACCACAGAAGGGCTGAGGGTAGGAAGGGACCTCTGGAGATCATCCAGTCCACCTCCCCTGTCAACTAAAGTGGGTTGCTCAGGACTGTATCCAGTTGGGTATTGAGTATATCCGAGGATGAAGGTTCCACAACCTCTCTTGGGTAACCTGTTCCACTGCTCGGTCACCCTCACAGTAAACAAGTTCGTTCTTATTTTTAAATGGGAATTCCTGTATTTCAGTTTGTACCCATTGCCTCTTGTCCAGTCCCTGGGCACCACTGAGAAGAGTCTCACTCCATCTCCTTTACTCTCTCCCATGAGCTATTTGTACACATTGATAAGATCCCCGTGAGCCTTTTCTTTTCCAGGCTGAACAGTCCCAGCTCTCTCACCCTCTCCTCATATGACAGATGCTCCAGTCCCTTAAACACTTTTGTGGTCCTTTGTAGGACAGTATTTCTGTGTCTCTCTTGTACTGGGGATCACAGACCTGTACCCAGCACTCCAGATGTGTCTCACCAGTGCTGAGCTGAGGAGAAGGATCACCTCCCTCAACCTGTCGGCAATGCTCTGCCCAATGCAGTCCAGGATGCTGTTGGCTTTCTTTGCCATAAGGACACATTGTTGGCTCATGTTCAACTTGGGACCCATGAGGACCCCTAAAATCCTTCTCTGCCAATCTGCTCCCCAGCTAGTCAGTCCCTAGTCTGTACTGGTACCTGCAGTTATTTCTCCCCAGGTGTGGGAGGACTTTGTATTTCCCTCTGCTGAAGTTTGTAAGATTCCTCTTGGCCCATTTCTCCAGCCTGTTGAGGTCCCTCTGAATGGCAGCACAACCATCTGCTGCAGCAGCCACTCTTCCCAGTTCTGCATCATCTGCAAATTTGCTGAGGGTGCACTCTGTCCATCGTCCAGCTCATTAATAAAGATACCTTTTTCGTGCTAATTTTTTTTTTTCCCCAGTTCAATAACTGATGCCTCTACCTCTCCTCTAGGGGCTTGTCTATTCACTGTAACAAGTAGCTTTTTTAGTTCTGCATAAAGCCCAGTAACTCAATAATTATGAACTCTAGATTCAGGTCTGATAATCTCCAGACTTCCTTTATGGACTGCAAGAATTCATACTGCTCTTGTAACATTCAAGGTTATTCAGGAATTGAAAATTGAGCAATGCAGACCCATTACACAATGAACCTTTGATCTGTAAAATCCAACCCAACATGAAATTTTCTTTTTTATGACTTGACTTTAAGATTTACTCCAGCTGTGGCTTATTCAAAAATCTCAGGAGGCTGCTCCAATAATTCATTTTGAAATTTTGAACACTGATCCATCAGACACAGAACAAAATTATGGCTCACTACTAAAGTCAAGCAGAAAAAGAACATCTGCTGTTGAGAACAGAGCTGATCAGCTGTGAGCTTTTCCACTGGGAAACTCATAAAATATGCTACTAGAGAGTTCAGCATGTGTTCTTGTAAGGAAGGAACAATAGGAAATACTTTCACTTATTTATTCTATAAAACTATCCCAGAGAGCAGCAATTACAGCATACATGTCTTCCCCAGTATGGACACAAAGCACAGGGGGGAAAAAAATATTAAAACAGTATTAATAAAAATGCTTTTAAACTGAAGTTTCCATTATAGAGTGAAATCAGTCAGTTCATTTTGTCCTCGTTACCGAAGACATGTTCTGACACTAACGGCATTGTAGAAACTCTGTAAGGAAGGTTAGAGTAGCCCACATCCTCTAGCAATGCTACTATTAACATACCAGTGGAAGCATCCTGGCTGAACAGTAGGCATAATCACTGCTCAGTAAAAAATTAAGTACATTAATCATGTTCATTCCATAATTGGGTTCATCTCAGAAAACAGGAAGCCAAAAATTTATAATGATTGTGTTCAACAATTTCCTTGGGAAGGCGACAAATACCTGCAACACACATACGCAATAAGTGAAATTTAAGATGTTACTGGAAATGAAAAGAACACCTTGTGGCACAACTCTCAGCTTTTAATAGCTGTGAGGTAGTGAAAGTTAGTCTTTTATCATCTCAAAAGCCACAGTGTTACATAATTTTAATGTGAGGGGTTTTTTTTTTTTTTTTTTCATTACGAGGAAGCTAGCTGTATCGCCTGTTATTATGTTGGTCATTGCTTCCTTTCATAAGACCCTGTTTTCAGTTGCCTATACCTTTGTGGAACTTTAAAGATTTGCACTGATGTTTCCCCTTGCAACTGTTAGCCTGTATTCGGAAAAGTTTATCCAGCATAGCCATTTCCAGAAGACTAAGGGACACTTTTACTTATCATTAACTACTAACCTCTTTGGGGTGCACCATTCTGGACTCAGAACATTCTCAGTGTAGTTTTTGTGTCAGAGATTGGCATATGGATGCCCAAATTTTGGCAATTTGAGGAATTTGAAATCTGGAAACCTGCAGATAGCTCTAGCTTGTGCTAAAGTAGAGGACTTGAATTTCAGCAGATTAAACTCTCTTAACGTTTGCAAGTTTCTCTATGGGTACTTAAAGGTAACCAGCAACTTTAACTGTCAGATGCCAATACACTTCAAATCCCTCTAAATCTAAGCATTTTTTGTAACAGTTTGCAATTGGAAAACTAAAAAAAGTGCACACGAACAAAACCTCCTAATTGATACTTTTTAACCTGAAGATCATAAGCCTCTGAACTATTTCAAAGGAATTTATGAAGAAGCAATTGAGAAATACAAGCAGTAGCCAGTAAACTTACATTGTATAAAAAACAGGGATCTGAAAATAAACAAGCAAACGAACAAAATAATGAAAACTGCTGGACCAGAAAGATACACTGCGGTGATGAGAGAAATGCAGGGAGATTAACGACTATTTCAGGAGTCTGATCACCCCAGACAGAAAAAGATCCACTTCCTCTGCTCCAAATGATGACAGTTCACAATCTTGCCCTCTCAGTTCAATTGCTGTAATCAATCTATATCTGCACCACAGAAGTGGATACGCACTTTCCAGTCTAAGGCAATGCTTGGGAAAAAAAAAAAAAGACAGCATATAAGCTTCTTCCAATACCTCTGCTTTTCAAAATACTAAGTCAAATGCTTATTCTCTTAACATGCCGCTTCAAGGAATCATTTCACCAGGATATGTTTTCAGACTACCGTTTCCATTTCAATGCTGATTCCTTTTCCAAACTGCACTGAACTGCAGCATGGCTACGATCCTACAAACTGCAATCTTCCTGAACTGGAACTTGCTCACTGAATAAAGTAAAATACAGTTTGAAGTATCATCACCAAGCTTCTGTTCTATTTCACACAACTGGACTGCCTGACTAGCAGCAAGACTTGCATTAGAAACCTGGGAGGATTAATGGTAGAGAAAGGTTTTCAAGAAGAAAGGCAGTATTTCTGGAAATCTGTGTTAAGCTCCTGCTTAGCTATGAAGAATATTGACATGAGAGAGTGACTGAGTCTTAAGAAGAGGGCTGTCATTATCAAGCTTCCAGTCCACTCCTGTCCCGCTGCCAATCATTTTGGGACAGAGAAGTTGAGAGAACATTATTCACAGAGTGACTGACACCATTTAAAAGGTTATTCTCCATCCTGCAAGTGATGGATATGGGAGGTTGCAGGAGGTTTGCCGGCATCATCTGTGTCACAACTGCCAGTATGACATATCCTGTCTTTTGTCCTGCCAGCTTCTGCCTCTTACAGCTCTACATCAACACTAATTGCAATTTCTGCATCACACTTCAGGCTCTTGTGAATCACTATGGACATTTTATTGCCATTTGCCAGCATGGAAGCATGTACAGTGCTGAGATTGCCTGCCCCAGCTCTTGCCTGGCCAAAGCCATGCGAGATGACAAGTATATTTCTGGTGCTGATCCTTCTGAAATGAACTGGTCTCTGTTATACTTTGGAAACATTCGCTCCCTGGCCTAAATGCACATCCTGACAATCCTGACTACCTGCAGAACCTCTCCAGTCATCTCCTGAGCAGTGGTGATGGCACATCGGCAAGCAAGAGCGGTCTCTCTCAGGTGCCAAGCTCACTACCACCCTGTTCCCCTCCCACACATTTGTTAGAGCAGCAGGGTAGAAAGCCTGGGAGACAAACAGAAACGGTCCCACAGTTGCAGCTAGTGCCTGTCTGAATTTAATGGACATCTGAGAGAAAAATAAAGCACAGGAGCTCCAGCCTTCTCATAAAGATATCAGATACGATGTATCCATCCTCATGGATGTGTAGGGTTTATCAGTGAGGACCATTCAGAGCAGAAAGGCAAGATGCAACTAGCAAAAGGGTCTGTGGCTGGGTGAGCCATTAATAAAAAAAAAAGAAAAAAAAAGAAAAAAAAAGAAAAAAAAAAGAAAAAAAAAAGAAAAAAAAAAGAAAAAAAAAAGAAAAAAAAAGAAAAAAAAAAGAAAAAAAAGAAAAAAAAAGAAAAAAAAAGAAAAAAAAAAGAAAAAAAAAGAAAAAAAAAGAAAAAAAAGAAAAAAAAAGAAAAAAAAAGAAAAAAAAAGAAAAAAAAAGAAAAAAAAAGTGAGAACACAGTTCCCAATCCTGACAAAGTGAACGTCTTCCATTTCTTTACAGCAGCTTTAATCCATCAGAATTACTTTATACATGAACACACTGAAAACATGCTGGCTGCATGACCTAATGTTATACCAAGCTCACTCTCGGAAAATCCGTGGATTTATTTCACAGTTATGACTCATGTCATCTTGGGATCAGTTTATTTGCTGTTTAGCACCCTGCATAGGTTGTAGGCTATGGAAGTTTCTCCTGTCTACTGGATCAGTGGTAAGGAACACGATTATTGTACCGTACAGGCAAACTGCCTTAGGCATAGCTGTGCTGTAAATCACTGGCAGGTAAAGAGAGGCATCACTTCATGGGATTTACACAAAGCCATCAAAATCTAAACTGGTGACTTAATGGTACAGAAAGCATTGCCATTGTTTATACTGCTATAAGCATGCATTTCTAGCTAAAGAAATATTATTGATGCCTTTGCATGCACAGCACATTCCTTTGAACAATCTATAGGTATAAAAATCTGTGTATCAATTAGTGGGTTATTTGGCTTTTATATTGTTGTATAAATCTAGTTTCTGTTTTCAAATCCACAGTCATCAATGAAACACTTAAATGTTTACATCACGGGCTAATGTGTGAAAATTTTTCTTGTCTTAGGACTGGTAACAAATGCAACTTATGCTCAAAGACTATAGCTCATGAAACCTACAGGGAATTTCAGGCAGAGGGAAATACTCAATATCCTAACAGCAAATATTTAACACCTCATCACCTTTGGCTCAATTGGTTACCACAGCATTTTAAATGCACATCCATTCAGCAAAATCATTCTCAGTTGTAGCTATCAGGCAGAAAAAATTATGATCAGTCCAAGAAACAAGATCATCAGGCACATACACCAAATAAAACCAACAGCGAATTTCCCCCGAAACCTGTACTGAAACTTGAAGACAGACATTCAGGCAATCTGAGCTGCTGCATGGACAAGAAAGAAAAGCACTGATAAATTCTTTCCTTAGGTCTATAGAGGCAGTGCCTTCTGAAATTATTGTGAGGTTACTAAAGACATTCAAGATTCAAGCACTAAGAGATACTACAGTTTGTTGAATAGAGCTAACATATAATATATAATTCATCACCATTTTTCTTAAATTTACCCATGCAAAACACCCACAGTATCAGGCTCTCCCACATATAAAAATGTATAGCTAGGTGAGAAGTTTCTCATCAACTGAAACCAAAAAGATCTAATTCAGGGTTCACACTCAAACCCACTTTCCTCAGCCTTTCACACACACAAAAAGCCAACAACCAACCAAAAAATTCGCGTGTCATACCAGACCCCAGAAACCATGGAGACTTCTGTGCTGTAGTGTCTGTGAGTGTAAACGATGCTCAAAGATCAAAAATAAGTTGACAGAGAAGGTGATTCACAGAGTGACTGACATAATTTAAAAGGTTTTCCTCCATCCTACAAGTGATGGATATGGGAGGTTGCAGGAGGTTTGCGGGCATCATCTGTGTCACAACTGCCAGTGCGACATATCCTGTCTTTTGTCCTGCCAGCTTCTGCCTCTTACAGCTCTACATCAACACTAATTGCAATTTCTGCATCACATTTCAGGCTCTTGTGAATCACTATGGACATTTTATTGCCATTTGCCAGCATGGAAGGATGTACAGCACTGAGATTCCCTGCCCCAGGGAATTTTTGCTTAAATTTACCCACACAAAACACCAACAGGATCAGGTTCTCCCACATATAAAAATGTATAGCTAGGTGAGAAGTTTCTCATCAACCAAAACCAGAAAGATCTAATTCAGGGTTCACACTCAACACCTCACTTTCACACACACAAAAAGCCAACAACCAACCAAAAAATTCGTGTGTCATACCAGACCCCAGAAACCATGGAGGCTTCTGTGCTGTAGTGTCTGTGAGCGTAAATGATGCTCAAAAGATCAAAAAAAAAGTTATACATCCCCTCCAAAAAGAAATAAACCACCCCCCCAACAATATTGTCTATAGCCATTGTAACCACTCTTGTTTTTTCTCTACCCCTACTTCTCAGCCTGCTCACGATTCTGGGTTTCATTTGATTTACTGTAAAGTATGTAAGATGAGGAATAAAAATCACTTAATGACTTCTAAAAGATACAAAGTATGTTCAAATAGAGTATCAGACTTCACTGTGGACTTACAGCTCCCATGTCCTTAAAAGTCAGATCTGCTATGTTATTTTAAACTAGAAACAAGATCAAGCCAAAAATCCCATTTTCAGAATTCATTCAGAATTCCATTTTATTTCCTTCCTTTAGTCTTTAAAAAAAAAAAAAAAAAAGTGGTAATACAGTAAACCAGTATATACAGTAGAGCATAGTAAGCTAGTGCATCCCTTTAAGGACTAAATAATGAATTTGCACCAAAAGGCAGAGCTATTATTTTTATACAATCCTATGAACAGGATCAGCCTAAAATGCTCAAGAAGTTGTCTCTTTGTGGCTGTCATCTTGCACAGTAACTGCATTTTCCTATGAGGCACTGTTGAGCAAGATGGAGAACAAGCAGAGCAGCCCCACTCCACCTGTGCCACCCAGCGTGAGGAGCAGTACGAACAGCCAGAGAAATATCTGCGTTTGAAGCTGAATGTCATTTTCCCTCCCATAGTTTACCTTCAAGCAATCCTTACAGATTCACGCTATGCTCAAGTCAACTCCATCTAGATGCATCACTTACTGAGTCTCACTTCTCCCAAAGTGGTAGATGGGTCCAGGGAAATTTCCTTTTCTCTTTTAAAACCCTCCGTAGGTGTTGAGGGGCTGATGATAGAAGAGATACACAGCTCAGTGCAGTAAAGCACACCTCACACCTAGGTAAGGAATATTTATTTTTCCCAGATACATCATGCTGTAGCACAGTATGATGCAATGCAACATCAGGGTTAAGAGTGATTAAAAGGAAAAGGCAGCACAGGAAAAGTGAACTGGTGAGCAATCTAAATGCAACAGCAGGGATGCCTTACTGCTCAAATGTCTGTTCAAAATAAGCCAAGGACCTGCATTTATGTCAGAGGAAGAAGGAAGCCAAGAGCCTGAAATACAGCTTTCCTTTGAAACGACTCTAGTCTCCCTACACCTTCTTAACAGAAGCAAGATGACAAATGACTCACTTCATAACAGAGCATTTCTTTACCCCTCTTTTACCAGGAGATTTAAGAATGCCTGATTGAACTGGATCAATGCAATTCAATTTCAATACAATGTAATTGTATTCATCAACAATGCCTTATTATTGTTATTGTGAATTTTTTATTGCGAATTACCAGAGAATCTGATTCCTTTGAAGTTTAGTATTTCAGGTCATTTAAATGATAGCAAACCAAAGGAGAATAATAATCTAGGTATCTGTTCAGGAAAAAAAGTATTTCTGAAAGAGGGCTTTTTAAATTTGGCATTCAAAGGTGTAGCAAATTGATATGGTGGGAGACTTAAAATAGAAAAAGTCAAACGAGAAGGCATTATGTTAAAAAAGACAACATTTTAAAAAAGAGAAAAAATTTATCAGAGAATATGGTGGATTGGTATTCACTTGAAGCCTTTAAATTAAGACTGGATATATTTAAAAGGCATATTCTTATTTAACCAGAAAACAATGGCCTGATGTGACAGGATGTGACAGCACTTTTTGACTAGTAATATGTCTGAGATCTCTAGATGTTCACAGTGGTCCAATTTGGCTTTAAAAATCTACAACTCTATAAAACTTGGCATGTAATCTGCCCTTCCCTTCCCCCTCTCAATTAAAAGGATACAGGAGGATCATTCTCAAAAACTGGGAAGTATTTCTGTAGTCCAGCCTTCTTTCTGTTGAAGAATTTTCTCCCAAATTGCCTCTTTCCCAATGATAAAGGCATCCCTTCATAGTGAACTGCTTTATAAACAGAAAACTGAGTTGGAGCACGTAATAAGCTACTACCTCCAGTTTCCTTTCAATATTGTTTCTAGAATTATTTCTTTTAGTGTCTTTACATCCCAAGTAAGATACTGAAAAAATTTCACAGAACCCTGGAGTGCCTGGAGCAAGAAGCAGGAAATGTACTAATTGCACTCCCATTCATCACATCTTAGTCCTACTTATGGTGACGATCCTTGCTCCAAACAGCATCCCACAATTTTTATGTTACGTCTGGTCTATATCATTTACATCTGCTTTACTCTCACCCTTGTTAACGTACTCGAAATGATGCATCAACCAAGATGATGCTGAAAAAGCTGAGGTTCTGCCAATGCATTACATCTACTTGTAATCAGTGATTTCATACATACATACATGTAAGATATGAAATGCAACAAAGACTTGCACTGAGGAACCCATCAGCAGTAGGCTACACTTTTCCTTAGCCACTCAGTTTAAAATACTCGTAAAACCTTTAGAAAAGTCTCATTTTTGAGACAGGGACATTCTTTCAGTTACTTAAGTCTGCATTAGTGGACTGTCATGGCACCTCCACATTCACAAGCACATGCTCCTGCAAAATCGGTTTTACCAACATTTTGCACTATTCATCATGGAAACAACAAGTAATGATCAGCTGGTTCTCACTGTATGCAGAGGACCCCAACCACCACTGCTAAATCACCGTAAATCTCTTTACAGTGGCATTGCAAGGGAAGACAGTGACACAACAGATGCACCAGAGCACAGTACCTGGTTAGTAGCGGGAATCGACTCCCATCTACGCTTCAGCAAGTACAGAGATTTCCGGCTCATGATTTTGAATCTGCTCTAGAGGTTTTTCCACACTCGAGAAAAAGGCTTCTCCCAAACCAGTGTCAAGAACCTTATTTCTGACTCCTGTGCTTCATTGCTGTAGACGGCAGAGCTCCCCGATGTACACAAGTTTTTGCAAGCTGCAAGGTTGAGACCGGTTACACCCAAGCTTCTCCTGTTTCTCTAAAGCATCCGTCTCCTTACAGTGCCACGACAAAGGGAATCGGGCGAGAGAGTGAAAAGCCTAGCTTTCACTGACGAATTACCTCGCAAAAGCATGAAGTAGGTAGACAACACCAGACGCACTCAATCTGAAAATAGCTGTTGCTTAGGAACTGGCCGGGTAAAATGCAGCACCTCAGATATATAATTGAGAGCTTTTATATTTAAAGAGAATTAAAAACACTGGACCTCTGTGTTTCTCTCCCAATTATCATCCTTTTATAATGTTGGAGGAACGATCACTCGATTCCACTGACTCCTAGGGCTACGCCTACATCTTCAGCAAGCCAAACAAGTCTTGATGACAGAGCAACAAATAACTCCCACACATTCAAGGTCCCTCATAAAAACGTGTGCACAAAGTGTGCCATGGGTCCCACCTGAAATATCTTAGAAGTATCAAGTATTATGTTTTAGTAGAATAATTAAAATACAGTTTGCATATTTTTTCTGCAGAGGGATAATATGCCAAGGATGAATTCTGCTACTCACATTTTCTTGTACCTTATACTGATATTAGAAATGGGTATGAATATTTTCCCCTCATATGAGTGAGATGATGTGGTTTTACAGACTGCATATGTATACTTGAGAGAGATGTTTCTTTAGGTGGGTTAAACATTCCTAAATATTTAGGAATTTCTTTAACTTGGAACTCAATTTCAAAGTTTCGTGCCTAAATCCTAACCTGTATTAATTTCAAAAATTAAGCATGGAACATAATGAAATTAACTTTGCACTTTCTGCATGATTTCAAATCTACAGAGTAAGTTCTCTGCATGAAGCATTTACAGCAGGAAGTTATCTTCAGAGATTAAAAAGAAAGAAGGAAAAAAAAAAGCAGGTAGCCAGGAACTCATTGCTCTTTGTAAGGCAACCTATAATTCACTCTAATTACAGCAGCTTTAATAGTATAATTATTCTAAAAGAAAAGGAATCCTACAATATACACACATACATGTACATATATACGTGTGTAATCTACAAAAAAGTGAGTGCGGTGTTGGTGTGGAAGTCGGGAGCAAGTTAAATATTGTAAAGACAGCTTTTTACTTGTCCCATTTACATTCTATTGAATTGCAGGTGCTTATCAGGAGACAAATTCCTGCAAACAGAAATTCCCATAAGCCTCGGTGTATTTAATTTGACAGCCATCACTGCCTGTAACTACATCACTTTGCATTTAACTCCCACATGCAGAAAAGGAATATATTTTCCAAGTGGGTCATTAAGAAGTACGATATGCACCGTAGTAGTTTCCTCTCATGTTTCAAGACATACCATAGAAAACCTACTAGTTCTTAAAAAAATCTTAACAGAATTAAAGTTTTGTTTAATGAGCCTTGGTAGAATAATTTTATGAGGTTATATGTGGATTTTAGTTTTACATTATGGTAAACCAGTGGTTCCACTTCCTTTTCTCACAAGTGACATTGCTAACGTTCACACACAGAGGTGGCTTCCTAAGATCTATCTTCCCACTTTCTTCACTTTACTCCGTAAGAATTAAAAGATCATAGAAGACTAATCAATTCTCTCCCAATAACATAAGCCTAAACCCCTTCCTTCCTTCCTTCTCGCTGCTTGCCCAAGCAGCGCAGGCTACCACTGGCCAGGAGAGACCTCTCCTCCCAAGACCCATTTCTCTGCTGGAGGAAAGCCCCACAGATGTGGCAAAACACCATAAGCAACGCCGTGGCAGATCCTGCAGACAACTGCCCGTCCATGTTTAAACACCTGATGCGTTAGATTTGAAGAAGTATACCTTAACAGATTACTCAACGTTTAAGCAAGAGCTTGTTTAACAAAAGGTACATTTATTAAGGGCACAAATTGGCCACAATGCAACTGAATCACAAAAGGGTAAAAGAGGTCTTTTGACATGAAAAAATCGGAACCTTCTAAATTTCCCCTAACCTTTCAAGGAACTAGTTAAATTAGATTTAACACTATTCCTATCAAAGACAGTTTTCAGAGCCATGTAAAAGAGAGAGAGTCTGAGGCCACAGTGGAATAACTGAGGCTTATTTTCTTCCCCCAATGAAACTTTTCTTCCTTGCTTCTTGTGACTGGGCACTAGGATACCACGCTGTAATCACAGAACTTGGGTCATTTTCTTTTCCCACCCTATTCAAGGTCTTTTAACATTTCTGTGGTATGTATTGATTGTTAGTTTTACACAGTTCTTCCAAGATTTGTAAGTAGCTTTCTAGAAGCTTTGCAGAACACCTATACACAGCACAAATGAAATAGAAGAGTGCTTACAGGATGAAATTGATTAAAACTATGCACTTCTTTTTAGATGGACTGAGAAGAAAACACCTCATTGCTCTGTCAAGGAAACCCTACATATGCAGATTTTATCCTGTTTTGAAGGAACGCACTCTCAGGGATGAGGTATTTTTGCTTATTTTGTTAAGAAAATAAAATTAAAAGATATTCTGCCTAAGAAAAAAAATAATCAGCAGGAGTCTTCTACATGAATATCTGATACAGAGTTTTCTAGAATAATGCTTTTAATAATTCAACAATATCCTTCAGGAAAGGTTCAAACGACTGCAGGCTGACCTGCAGAGAATTTCACTGAACTTCTCATCACCTCCCCCCGCCTTTTTTTTTTAAATATAAAATGGTGGTGGGGTATCTAAAACATCACACAAGGAACAAAACCGTTCTCAGAAAGATAGAGAAAACTTCTGAATTTATACAGTTATCTTCTCACAGTTACCTTCTTCTCAGCCTCTACTGAAACCCAGAGAACTTCATCTATATGTTTAGTAACCAGTTATCTCATTTTACCCAAGTACAGCCTTCCCTAACAGTACACAACGAATGATTTTACTTGCGCTCCATACAGATGGGCATTTGCAGCAACTGAGTTAATGCCCACGAGACCTCTTCCTTTGAAATTAGGCCATGCCATGCAAGCCTTCCTTATTCTCACGAAGGGGTGAAAGAGACAAACCAGGCAATGTATTAATTTCTCTGGAACCCTCCTTGGAAGAAACCATAGCCTCATGAGAACAAATAATTAAAAAATTCTTTGGCAACTATTTCATCCTGTGAGTTCACTTTTTCAGAAAACTCAAAAGGGATCTATTAAACAGCCCGAGTTCAATTTCCTGCAGCAAGATATATTTTTGATAGTCAACTTGATCCATCTTACCTTTTAATTTAAAATCTATTTGGACCAGATTGATACCACTTAGCTTCCACCTAAATCCCTTTCTCTAACGTTTCTTATTGGCTAGCTGTAAACCTTCAAAAATGTCTAGCCAACAACAAAAAATCCTTCAAGCATGGAGGCACATAGCCAACAGGATGTATCAGGCATGAGGACTTAGACAGGACTTAGGCCTGTCTCTGATGCAACACCAGCGCAGACTTCATATGCACTCCAGTCAGCAGTGTCTAAATATTTTGCTGCCATAAGCAAAGCATAAGGAATGTAGGGCATGGTTCAGAGCATACGAAAGACTACCCATATTTTCATATGCATAAAAAAATTAGATGAAGATTTGCAATAACGCTAGACAAGTTTAAGAAGTCTGTCACCTTAAGAGTCCTTCAACTAACTGCTTTCCTCTTAACAGTAGTTTAGAGGAATCCAATTTACCTTCTACTCTTTGGACCAGAAGAACACAACGCGATCAACTAGAACACCAGATGAGGCAGGAGAGATTACTTACTGAACAGGTGTCACCTTTCTGGATAGGATTTCCCTGATTTCTGAAATTCCTCAGTTTCCATGGAAAACTAGCTTGCTTTCTGTTTTGGGGTTTTTTTTTTTTTTTTAATCCTTTTGAAATGACAGATTGTCACCTGAAAAAATCAGATCTGCAACCCATCTTAAAATGTTTAATGAAATACTGAATTTCCTGCAAATTTCAAGATGGTTTTGCAATGAGATGCAAGACAGAAGCTTACAAAACTTCAGAAAAAAAAAAATGCAAAATTCTGCAACAAGAAGGGCAAAAAAGCAAAACTTAGCAAATTAATTTTACATTAAAAATAGTCAATGTTGTCTATAAAATAAGTAGCAGCATCCTGATTAACATATGATATTTTCTCATTAAAAAGTCATGTACTCCAGTGATTTTTGCAAGGGGCATAATGAAGGTTAGGCTAGGAACTACCCTACTGAGATTAAGGTTGCAAACATGTAGCTCCACAGCAGCAGAGCCTGTTTATTAAAGATTTAGACATAGATGTTCATATTTGTATAAAAATCCTTCACCTGAAGGAAAAGCAATTCCAAAATACCAAAGTCCTAGTAATGCAGTTATATAATTTCAACACCAGACAGGAAAGACTGCTTTATCCAAGCAGGAAAATCCCTGAACATCAGTACTGGTCTCCTTTGCAATGTCTCCTTTGCAGCAACTTTAATTCTATAGATAATTTAAAAATGTATCAGCATGATGCCATTAACACTACCAGCACAGCTTCCTTTCAATGATGTGTCAAGAGCAAACCAGTAGCTACACATGGCTTTCCTGCACTCCCCATACAGTTCTAACACCACTAATCCCTTAATTATTGAACATGGTGAGAGGGCCATCCACGTTTTACAAGTCTGTCAGGTTTTAAAAAAAAACAAAAACAAAACACAAAACATACACAAATTATTTGAAATTGCATTCCTTTGATACCCCGACGGAGACAGCTGCATAAGAACTGCTTTCTCAATACATCTAATCCATCTTTCTGCTACTGAAAGAAACTTTCTGCTGCATGACTCAGCTCTGTCTGGATCAACTGTTTGGATTACAGCTCAAAAATTATACTAATGAAACCTGTCACGGTTTTATGCTTTTTTCCATTGATTCAATCCTGCAAATATTAACAAAATGAGCAATTTTGCCAATCTTAGATGGAAAACTTGCTTGAATAACTCAAACTTACAAAACGCCAAAACCAAACACAAAATACTGAGCAACTGACCTGTGAGCCTCTGGGTCCTCGTTTGTGATCCCATTCAGAATGCCCCATGAGCTGAAAAACAAAGAAAAGCACAGGTAAGTGAGAAATTGCGCTCATTAGCTTTAATTGAAACGTTCATGCTTTTATATCCATTGCTCATTTTCTTTTAAAAAAGCCAGGTTTGCTTTTACAGTTTATTTCACGCAGCTTTTAGCTTCATAATGAGGGTGAGAAGGCTTGGGAGTTGTTACTATAACTTTGTACCTTTAAATTCAGAGCCAAAACACATCTAGCCTCACAACACTGCTCATGCCAATAAAATTCCCACTGCCACAGATTCAGCTTTAGCCAAATGTTTAATACTGATCTGGCAAAAGGAGAGCTGATATATCAGCAAGGACATTACTAAAACCAGGGGACATTTGATTAAACAGCAATGCATGTTTTATACCAGGCATGAAAGTTAGAGACAGCTTTAATTCTGTCTCACCACTAAATTATTCTCAATTTAATAAAAAAGTAGGCATACACCCTCTAAAGGAAAACAGGTTGGGGTCAATACATTGCAAAGGGGAAACCGAGAGAGTTTAGAGATGATGCGTTCTTGTGGAAATTAAGATTTGTGATGGTATACAGCGCCTCAAGTTAAAGAGAAGGCAAACATTAATTACAGCCCAAATTCAGCTCTCAAATCCTCCGTGCAACCCTACAGGAGACTGTGTTGTGAGACAAGTGGTCAGACATTGGACAGTACAGATGGACTCCAGAAAAAAATAATTTTTCTTCTCTCATCTTTTTTCTACTGTACTTCATAACTGTATGCTAACACAGGCACTCACTCTCTTTCTTTAAGCAACATACAATTTGCACACAGCAGCTCTTTCCGTATATGTCATGGTGGGGGACAAAGAAAGAGGAGAGAGAATACCTAGTAGGCTTTATTACTGCTTTCTGTATCCGAAGATTATGGGTAAATGTGAACTGCTGACAATAAAGCTATCCTCACGCCTGCCTAAAAAACCCTGGAAAGCACCCGGGAGTGCCAAGGCCCAGCTCCGGTGGAGCCCGAGCTGTGCAGCACACAAGGTGGCTGCCGCTGCTAATCCTGCCTCTGAGCGCTCGGCCGGCACGTGTTCCAGCCTGGGAGCTGGCTTTTTTTCACGGCTGTTCAGGGATCTCTTCTGGGTAATGCTTTTTCTTACTCATACAAGCATAGCTTAATGCAAATATAAAAATATGTGAATGAAAGATAGGAGGGTCAATGTGACATGTAATGACTTAACAGTCACAAACATTTTCTTGCTCTCTTTTCCCGAACATTCTTTCCCAAAGGAAACGCCTTCTCCCAGGTCAGAGGTAGGCAATGAGATTCACAACCTACGCTTATTGCAGAATATGCTTTTGAAAGACTCACCCCAGGACAAGAAATTAAAATTACTTCAAAAAATGAGGAAAGCCACATACATCTCATAAGAAATCTTTATCTTCTCCATCAATGTTCCTACTTATCCTTTCCTTCTCCAAGGGCCCCTTCATTTCTTTAAGTTATTACTTACAATTACCTACCCCCATAACTGGAGACAAACTGCACACGCAGACAGGCATCAAAGATCAGAAATGTCGCACCATTTTTTTACCTGATACAGCCTCACAACCGACCCCCTCGTTTTACTGTAATTATTTCCTTTTTCCATATACTGTTGGTGGAAACACTGGCTATGCCAGCTTTCCCTGTTTGTTTCTCCATACTCTTACATTTGCTTATTACTGCATGAAACCGAGCTTTGATGTTTATGAAAGCTGGCCTCTCAGTAAATAACTGGCATGCAAAAGCTACCAAGAGATGCATCTACCAAAGGTTATGTGCTTCACAGAACCTCTGCCAAAACCCTCATACCTGTGCTTCCTCCCTGGCTCCTGCCACTCTGGACCAAGAAAACCTCTTCAGTTTTAACTCCTCAGCCTCTATGTCTGGTGGGGAAGTGGTGCCCGCTTTCTTAATTTACTTGGCTAAAGAAAAATTAATTTAGCATGAGTCTGACCACCTGTGATTCCCAGCATGATAAGGGCTATCTTTATCTACAACTTCCTACCAGCAAAATTAGCACAAAAAGTATGCCTGTTATTTCACAGTTAAGAAAAAAGGATTAATGTTGCAGGCCTGGCTATGGTTACTGTGGTTCTCCAGGCTCTACAGACATTTGGCAGTGTGTACCACACCCTCAAAACCAAGTGTACCATGAGATCGCACTGCCAGGTTTTTGATGCTCCTACCCTCACTGAATCCATAGTTTACTGAAAAGCGAAGGGTTCCTTTACTAGTACTGCCAAAAATAAGCAACACAGTTAAGAGTCAAGCTTGGAGTTATTGCTCCCATTAGAGGAGGTGCACCGAATATAGGGATGGTCCCAGTCCAGCCAGTCCCAGGAAACCAGACTGACATGTGCCAGGCGTGGTTACTTGTGATCACCACCAATCCTCAAGCCCAAATCAAGTCCTCTTAAACACTCAATTCTTCTTCAGGCACAGTTTGCCCACCCTGTTCCCTGTTCCCCAGTTACTGCCTGGTGCTTCACGTCTCCACAGAGTTTTTCAGCCCCCGGAGTGCTCTCCTGCGCTTCCCCAGCCCCTGCTCTGCTCCGCTGCTCCTCCTTTTCCACACCTTGCAGGTGCCTTTTGGCCCAGGTCCCCCATCTCCAGCCCTGCTCCTCTACAAGGTGTGGGCAATCCTGGGGTGCTCCACAAACTGGATGTCGCAGCAGCAGCTAATGTTACAGTGAAAAATTAGTCCAAAGGCTGTAACAACTCATCCTTGCTCCATTTCTCAGCATCTAACAACCAAAATCACTTACGGAAGAGAGGCCAAAGTCACCAATGAAGCAACCAGTCATAAATGTATTGGAACCAACGGAGTGACGCCTTGCTTATTCTGGCACTGTTATATTAGCAAACTGCTAACTCCTCATAGCAAATTACACAACCCGCATTTCATTTCATTTCTCTACAAATGTGCCTTTGTGGAATCAGCCATGTTTGTATTTTTGCTGATAGATCCATTGCCCCTAGTGTAAAAGAATTTCAACACCACTGTTCTCTCTTTGTATGTCATATACGATGCCAGGATGCTCTACTGAGTTAACCCTGTGGTTATCACCTGGTAAAATGGTGAGCACGAGGAAGCAAAGGAAGAGTTCTAGAATGGTAAGAGACCTTGCCAATTCTAGGCAGTTTTCAAGCATGGTAGTAAAATGCATGACCCTATGAAGCCAACCTTTTCCTCACATTTTTATAACCTACCAAATCTTACTTGACTTTAAAATGTATTTCATCTGATGCTAGAATGTTCTTGGCATATCTGCAATGGTCCATAGTAACAAAGGAGTGAAGGAGTTAAAAATGAAATAAAAAGTATATCACACTTACAAAAATGCCTCAAGCTTTAAGACATAAGACAGAAAACAAATTAAATAAACAGGTAGAGCCTTTGTAAAAAAAAAAAATCTCTGCCAGGCCAACATCCTACAGAGGGATGATTGGCCTCCATATGACACCCTTTAGCTCAACAAGCCACACTGTGCTAGATTACTTCTGAACCTGGGAAAGATCTTCTTTGACTGGACAAACAGCAAGTGCTGGAGTATGATATGTAGAAAAGGAGGAAAGCAAGTATGCCTGACCTATCAGGCAATATCCACAAACTTTATAGAAATCAAAAGATGAAGAAAACAGTATTAAAAGAACCAAACCAAAACCAAAACAAACCAACCACAAACACTCAGAAACATAGAGTGTGAATAAATCCACTTGAGTCTGAGTCAACCTTCTGAAATCAGAAAAAAAAGAAAAAAATATGTTGTTTAATTGGTGCATGCATGAAAACAGAGATACAGACACAAAAATGCATTTGGAAGTAGAAGGATTTATGTTTATCACTAACAGAAGGGTTTGTTCCAGACCCTACCACCTCTAAAAACTACTGTTTATCGATTTGGTCCAGAGTGATGCTAAACAGCCTCACACCATCCAATTACTTTTCTTTATCCTTCTTACTGACCAGGCTGCTGAGGCTGAGTGTACCAGCAGCAGCAAAGGGAGGATAAAACCAAAATCAAACTCCCACACTGCTTATATGCATGCAGTCTCTCTCAGAAGGAAAGTATCTACTTTACATTTCATCTAAAACTGTCCTGGAAACCCAGCTCTGACAGTTTTAACACTTGAAGATGAAGCCAGCTTTCATCAACATGAACAACTCTTGCATGTACAAGAATGCAGAAAACCATGGGTTTTGCTAAAGTCAACTGGCTCCCTCTACCCTACTAATTGACTAACAGGTCTCAAGGGAAAACAGCCTCCTCCCAGCCCAGCTGAGTGCAAGGACTGCGGATGGAAGAGGAGGCAGGAATGGAGAAGACTCTAATACCAAAATCACAGTTACAGAGAGAAAAAGAGAAGTGAAAAGGGGCTAGCTCGCTCTGAACGTGTAGGGTGGTAGCCTGTGCTCTAAAACTCAGGCTTTCACTATAAACACTATGAAGTCTCTAGGCCTTAAGGGTTGTAAACCCAAATTTTAAATGTAAACCAGATGTTCACTAATGCAATGATACCTGCAAAGGAGTAAGGAATGGTATAAGGGATTGCCTGCATTAGATATCTGAGATATCCATGCCAAAGTAGAACAAAGACATTTAAAAATTAGCATCTTCAGCTCTCACCTCTCTAAATGCAGTACTTCTCCTATTTGGTGGTTTAATTAAAGCCCCAGCATATGATTACATAATAATCTCAACCTTCATTAAAATTCATAAACCATAATTCTAAGCCTCCTTAGTATTAGAGAACTGCAGGAAAATGTGACCCACACATACTGTGAAACATCTAAATAAATAAAAAGACAGAAAGCAAAGAATGACAATTCAAACCTTTTTAGCTGTTTCTAGGTCTTCTTTTTCCCTTAAATGATCTTTTCTGGCCTAGGTTTTTGATTTTGGCACCCTCGAACCAGCAATACTGCTAGGTATGACACGGCTGGAAAAAAAAAACCCCAACCCAAAAAACAACTCACAGAAATAGAAAAGGCATAATCTTATCATAAGGACCTCCACAACGGGGCATAAGTGGGAAAACCCCCCAACATTTAGAATATGAGCAGTCCTATGTATATTCTTAGGAAGGGAAGGGAGTCCTCAGTAGCAGAATGCAACAGCATTTTGAAACCACAGGGGGTTTCTATTTAAGCAAATATAACATTCAGCACAGTTTCATTAGAGGGAATGAGCAGATCTTTTCATGGTAAGTATTTAAGAAGACCAATGAACCAGTTATACTTAGTGCTTAATAAAAGAGTTTAAATCAATCCAGACCCTATTCTAATTCTATTCAGATTATACTCTGCTACTCTGGAATTTTATTTAGATATATATTTACACATACACAACACTTTTACAATTATAAAAATAATTAGATAGGGATGACAACGGTGAGCTAAATCAGCCATAACTCACCAAAGCTAGCAAATAGGATTCAAATAGACTGAAGAAGGATCACACAGTCCAAATGCATGTGTCAGAACCTTGCCCCAACTCACTAGCTTCTTCACTTGGTCTTTAAAGATTTCAGACCATGGCTGGACACTGCGTTTACATTACAGTGAGCATAAGAGAGCCCTGCTCTCCTCTAGTGAATAAACAAAAGGTGAACACAAAGCAAAGCACAGGAATGCTAGAGAAATTGCTCATCGGCCCCATCTGTGATTGGGAGCCAAACACTTAGCATCCAATATTCTCTGCTGAACTGACTGCGATACATGAATAGGATACCCCGAGCTCCCCCAAACAGCCGAGTACCTGTAAAAATGCCTTTTTGCCATTTATGCAATGATTTAGAGCATTTAGTAGCAGCAAAAATGAATTACCAATGAGATTCTGAGAAGTTTTGGCTGGGCGGTAGCCAGCAGTTTTAAGAGTTGCTTATATTTGGGAATCAGTGTCCAGCAGAGCTAGATAGGAGCATCCAATCTGGCTGGCACCTGGCTTCATCCTTCGTCAAAATAGCAGAGCCTGTATTTAAACATGAGCATAGCATCTTCCCTCTTTGGAAGAGATTTTGTTGAATGGGCATGTTGAGGATATGAAACAGTGTCTCACTGTTGAGTTCTTTGACACTGTCTCCTTACAGCTTGCGCTGAATGGGGCACAGTATGATATATATTCTCTGACTGAATGGGTATTAACTATGCTTCAGTCAGGATCATATTTCCACTGGTAAAAAGAAACTGTTTGTTACCAGCATGTAGGCACAAAATGTTCCCGATAAATTTCTTTCTCAGTGACAAAAAAGCACAAATTATTTCCTTGATTACACATTAGAAGAAACATTTATTTTTTCAAATATGCAGGAGTCGGGTCATACCAAAACTAACAGGGCTTTCTTGCACATTGAGTAGGATTCTTTCTATTCGACAGACTGTTCCCTGCACTTTCATGATAATCAAGATAAACGAGGTGATTTACTGACTCGACTGACTTAGGGAGTGCAGTTTTGGTGTGGACCATGAGCAGGAGAAGCTAAGCTGTAGCTGCTGAGATTCTGCACTGCCAGAACCTGATAACGTAACTGGGGAACAACTGCATGGCTGTAGTGACCACCTTCTCCATCAAATGGCACAGCTGTAGCTTACCCTGCAGGCATCCAAAGTGTCACAGATGTCTTCCTTGCTGTGTGGTAAGCGTGATCATACACAGGCATGTGTAGACTATGACACACAGATAGCAAAGTGCTCCAATATTTGGAAAAACAATCCCTTTTCCACAACCACTCGCCAATTCCCAGGGTCAGCTTAAAGCACAAGATGTCAGAGCTGCACTGTTCAGCCAGATATGTGAGCTGCACGCTTGCCCCATCGCGGCCTCTGGCTGTGCAATTAGTGGGGAGGAAACTCTCCACCCAAATGCTCCCAATGCGTTGGAGCCCTGCAAATCATCAAGGTCAGTCCCCGTTCTGAGACTGGTTAAAAAACAAAACAAAAAAACTCCACCACAATAAACTAACTAAATTAATAAAAGGGGGGGCAGGCGGGCAGTGTAAGAGCCTTTAAGCTGCCTCCTGATCAATTAAGTTGTTTCAAAGGTTTGTGGGCTGCTGGACAACAGCTGGAAGCAGAGAGAAGATTTTTAAACCGAGGCACAGGCAGAAATGCTTTGAAACTTGGCATTGCTTTGAACTGGAGGCAGGGGCAGCGAGGTAGAATGATGGGTCTGGAGAGGAGCTGCAGCGAACGGCTTCCCTGCAGGACGAGCCCTGTGCAGGGGATGGAGTTAAGCCCTCTGAAGCTGGTACCCTGGTGAAGCTGGAAGCCCCGGAGGGAGCTGCCTCCTTGACCCCTACAGCCCTCTCACAGTCTGGCTGGCAGGTCAAGCAATGAGCCACAGCACTGCCAGAGGCTACACAAAACAGGGGAAAAACATATGTAGTGAACGTCATACTGAGACGCTGTGGTGGAAGGGAATGGAGGAAATAGGGCACTTGGCAAGGTGAGGCTGAGGGGAGGTGAATGGGCACTGCAGCACAGGAGGACAACCTGAAAGGCACCAGCAGTGGCTGTCCCGCAGGCATGGTGAAGAAACTGTCCCGAGCACTTAACCAGGGACTCAGCTCCAAAGGAATAAAAGGAATGAGATCATATCTGGCGCTGGGCGAGACGGCAAGAGAGAGACTACATTTTTGAGGACTTTTCTCATGGCAGCATGTGACCTTTTAGAATATTTCCAGACAATAAACTGCATCTGACTTCTTCAGGGATCTGGGCTCCCTTGCATGGGGGCAGCAGGCATGAAGACGCACACCACGGCAAATTGGCAGTGGTGGGTTTGTGGACAACTGTCGTGTCCCTTGCTCCACTCCACTTCTTGAAATGAGCAGGTTTAACTTTAGGTAGTGTGAAGGTACTGTGAAATAAAAAAAAAGGCAGGTGGGAAAAAGAAAAGGCGGGGTAATAGCCACCCCCATACCCTGTATCTGGATTTATATACATTTTTGTCACAACTACTTAAACAGATGACAGTAATAAAACAAAATGCTACACGTTTCTATTCTTTTCAGTCCTACCATCGAATTTCTCAGGGCCCTATTAATCTTTCACACATCAAACAGGATTTTAAACAATGGGGTTTTGAGGTAGAGCTGTAGTAAAATACAGAAAAGGACTGAATTTTCTTTTCTTTTCTTTTTTTTTTTTTTTTTTTTTAAAGAAAAGCAACTGTTATTCTTCGGTGATCCCCAAGGATGGATGCCACACAAAGAGCTACTTGCAGATGTGGAACAGATTTCTTTTAGCAAAGACTTCCTAAGTTAATAGTCTTATCTTAATCTGGGTATTTAAAAGATTTCCAGAATAAATGAATAAAACAATTAAACTGATCATAAATAGATTTCTTAGCCCCTTAAACAGATCTGGTGGATTAATAATAGGCATGTTGATCTGGTAGACCAGTACTCAACAAGGAAAAGGGTTCACCAAATTTTCCATGTACTCACTTTCCCATTCTGAGCATAATCATGAAAATCAAAGCCCTGGAAAAAAAATATCCATACTGGTGAGATAAAATATATGGGCACAGATACTCTGATATCCTCTCACCTTAGCCATGGCCCTAATTTTACAGACAGTAACCTACAGAAGAAGATTCCTTGGTATGGGGATGCCAGGGCAACGTAGCAATATCAAGACTCCTAAATGTAACAGCAAGCTGACAAAAGAACAAAAATAAATCATTAAAAAGAAGAAAATTACTATTTAAACCTTGCTTGCTATTCAAAGTAGACACATTAAGTTCCTGGATTTCAAAGCTACACAATCAAGTCCATTCTGGTGTAATTAAGTTCCTAGAAAAAGTCAGAAAGCTTATTTACTTTTTTTCCATTGGGAATCATTAACTATGCATTAAGAACCCCAGTCACAATACCAACCCTGGCACAGGCTTGATAAACAAGCTAGCTATGGCAGCAAAGTCAGCATAGTCTGAAAGCACGTTTAGGTATCTAAAGCCTATTATTTATTTTTAAAAGGAGTCTAAAGACTTCTACAAAAAAGTCTGCTCTGCAATGTGTGTTACCAATACTGTTCTCTCTTTAGTGCATGATTTGTCTCTCACTTTCCATCTTTTCAGAGACACTAGTTTCATATGCAGTATTTGCACTTGCTGTTATTAGTCAACACAAGCCTCAAAGATGACTCTTTTCGGCTGGTTATCAGCGCACAGGAAGGTCTCTGCTTCCAAAGAAATTAGTTCCTTGAAGATACGGGGGATGTCTTTTTGCATAGCAATTAAAAACCCCACTGAAAGAGTAGGAAAACTTTTAAGAGATTTTTCAGTCAAGCTCTGATTTTAGTTGAATGACCCACAATAATAACACAAAACATGAAAGGTCATATGGAAGGCAACTTAGTCCCATTAGTTTATTAAGTGCATTAACCTAACAGCTGACCACTCTCTGGTAGTCTGCATAAAAACAGGAATTTCCCAATTCAATTCCCAGTGGGTAAGTGTCTACCTCACAGGAAAAAACCCAACCCAAACCAAAAAACAAAACCTTGTCAAACTGACATCATTACTGGCAGTCTCAGCAGCAAAAAACCCCTTAGGACTGAGTAAGCATGGAGGTTTCACCAGACATTTAACCTTCAGAAGTGGTTCCTCTGCAAGGGAACTGAGCCACACCGGCGGGGGTAGGGACAAGCATGACTTGCTTGTGTCCCCGTTGTACTTCCCTCGTGCGGGCAGGATGGCATTCCGTCATAGCTGTCAACTCAAAACCTCTCAGAAGAGCAAAGAACCACTTAAAAAAAGGAAGGGGGCAGAGGGCGAACCCCCAGGCCCCAACCGCTTGGTCAGAGAAGTCAAATAAAAGTTGCAGTGCCATTGCCCCCCAAAATTGGAAATTCTGTAAGCAACAGAATCCAGTAATTTGAACAAATCAGATCTCTTCTGTTACCATATGCACTTACTGAAAAGGAAAAAGCAAACGTTACTTTTTTTAATACGGCAACTTAATGTCCACCTGGCGTGAAACACAAAACACAGTGATTATAGGAATCGGCCCCTGGTGAGGCTAAAATACAGTGAGACGCAAAGCCAGAAACATAATTTCTTACAGTTTCAGCAGCTCATTTTCCTGAAACGCATTAACTTTAATGGTAGCACACTGAGAGATAGCTGAGATTCAGTAATGAAAATTTTAAGATACTGAGAATTTGGCCTCCCTCAAGCTAGTGCACAGAGCAGATTGACCCACAGTGCCTTCTCCCACCGTGAGAGCAGCACTGTGTCTGGTCAGGTGAAGCCTCAGCTTCCAGGGTTGGCCTAGAAAAGAAAAGAGCATCGCTCTGCCAAAGCTCATTCCAGCCTGACACCCACACAAACAAGCTACTTCTTTCATTAACACCCCATTTTCCCAGTTTTGAGGTTTCACAATGCAGAAGAATAGCACTGACATTCCGACAGCTAGATCCCAGCTAGCAAATGTCCTAAAATTGCACTGTAGAGCCTGGTAGCTTACTAAAAAACCTCAATGTCAAAACTCAAAGTACATTCAGTTTAAAGACACCCTTGGGGGGATTTTATACTAACTACTTTCTCTTTCAGACTATTCACTTTAAGCTCAACCAACTCGCTTTATCACTCATCCAGGAAAACTCCCCTCTCTGCCACCCAATCTCAATCAACCTGCCAAATTAATTATCACCCTGCGTTTGCCTATTGCTAAGAGGGGGGAACAAAGCAAATAGATGAACGTAGCAGTGACCTGAGCAAAAATGAATCCTCTGAAACAGAACTAATTAAATCAGTTCAATGATCTTCTTCCAGCACCACACGTTTCACCCACCCCTTCCCCAGGCAGCCCACTTTCCGCATCTCCTCCAACTGTCCTCGGCAGTGCGCTCATACGGGGTTCAGATGTCTATCCAGCAGCAAACTAGGGATCTTTCCTACTCATCCTTGTAACTGCATGGTTTAAAATAAAGAAAAAACCAACTGCGACAGAAAATTCACCACGATAACTTCACACTGACATTTACATGCAAATTCCTGGCCACAGAATATGTGTTTCAGCCAGATAGCAGTAGGATTTGATTACCTACCTCAAATTTATGGGACCACAGGCACCAAACTTTGGTGCTTCGCTGACTCTATGAAACAAGCAGAGTTCAGAGTGCTGGCAGAGCAAGGCTTCCCCTTTGGTACCCCAGTCAGGCCTTACAGCAAAGCTGGCAGGACTAACACATAGAGAAATTACAGAATTTGTGGATTTCAAATCACTGCCATGAGTCAGACACCAAACCTTGTGCTATCTGCATTCCTAACCTAGCAAGTACATGTGCATGCACGACCGCAGCATTGGTGACCCTGCTGACTTGAAAGGGACCAGTTCAAGGAAGCAAGTTACACATGCATTTTAGACTTCCCTGTCCTACAATTTTAAGTGACAGTCCAGCCGAAATACATGTGAAAATACATTTTGGCTATAAATTTCCCTGCCACTGGAAATGGCATCATTTTCATTGCAGTCATGCTGTTGGACAGTGCGTGAAATTCTGTACGAGCTGTTAACGGCGTGCCCGTGCAGCACTAATGTTGAAAGCTATAGATGTAGGACTGCAACAGAAACACCGACCTCTCCTCTCTCAGCGCACTTCACTTTCCATCACTTCTCTCTTTATGCAGAACACATTCAGAGCAAGAGCAGAAAAGGGGAAGGCAGCTCAAATAAGGCAAGAAATGCGGGGCGACAGGCCCACCTGGGGAACAAAAAGACACCAAAGCAGGATCTCTCTTTACTAGGGAGTTCAAATATAAAGTCAATCCCAGCTTGGTTTTCTCCCTGTACGATTTTTAACATGGTCAGTGCTTCCTTAGATGGAAGGCACATCACGAATGGACATGAGTACTGAAAGGTACTGAAATCTGGATGCCTGCACAGGATCCCTGTCAAGTTCGGTAAAGCTTCAGACGCGGGAGCCCTGACAGTGCCCTCTTCGATAACGGTGCATAGGAACAGAACAACAACACACAGAGGCAGGACTCTGAGTAATCTCTAGGTAGGTGCCTACACAGGCAACAGTTTGTCATTCGCACCCATCTGCTGCTCCAAATCACACACACACACTGTCACATGTGCTTTTCCCCATCTGGATTGCAGAGATCCTGGATATAAACAGGCGAAAGCCAGGAAGATGAATACTGGGCTTGTGCTGTACAGGGGGGAATCGGCAGTCAGCTTCATCCCCTCTAAAGGGAGTAATTTCTGTGGAGATTTCTAGAAGTCAAAGTAAAAACAGATTTTTCACAATGGCTGCAGGTTTTTCCATGATTTGAACCGGTATGACTCTTTAAAAGCTCTGCTTCTGAGATTTTATTTTTAAAGTAATAAAACCATGCACGTTGTCTTCAGAGGGATATCATAACATACATTCCCCTGCAATGTTGTCTGCCAACATTTAATTCCACGTGGTCACCCAAGACATATTTCCATAGCGTCACAGTACTGCTAACAGCAAAACCAGAGCCCGCAAGAGGTGCAGTCTCTATCATGGTGTAAGGGATGCACAGCATATACGCTATTCAGGGGTGTCACAGTGCAGATGGATATACCAGGCGGCGTTTTAGAGTCAGAAGGAGAAAGGCAGAGCAGGGCAGAGGGGAGAGGAGCCTGTTCTGGAAGGGCTGACCTTGAAGCCGCGTGCTTGAGAGACGTGCGGCTGCCCTGTCCCCTCTGGTTTAGGATCCCAGTTTGGTTCAGTTAAACTGAGCCACATGAAAGCTGCTGAAATATTGAGGGAAGAATCTTCCATCGAAAATATGTCATTTTGACTAATCTGCCTTTCAGAAACAGGCTTCAACAAAATTAAGTAGCATTTCTGTGGTGAAAAAAAGAAGTTGCATGTCAAAAAGGTCCATCTATTCAAAACACAAAGTTCTGAAATTTGCTTTCTTTTATATGAGCAACTACTTCCCCCTCCACTATCAGTCCTTTTTTCCCCAGAATTTTATTCCTTGCATAGCCTAACTTTGCATGTTGATGAAATATACTTCTAAACCAAACTTGATCAAAAAAGCAGTATTTCCTCTTCTTATGACAAGCTGTTCAGCATTCCCTCAGAAATAAGAGCTTTCCTTTCTATTAATCTCATTACGATGTGTTCAGCCCCCTCCTTTTTTGCTGAAAAAGTCATTTAAGTTCCTTTTTCCTGTGTCCCAAATATTCTTCTTTTATCTTCTTATGGTCAGCTTGTGTAAAAATGCTATTTTGATTCAGAGGAAGTGTTATTTTAGTTAGACGCTTGTATACATCACTTTACCTTAACTAGGAGAGTCCAGATGGAAAGGTATTCATATTTCTAGCTACAAAACTAAAAAAAAAAAAAAAAAAAAAAAAAAAGGCACTGCTAAGTGCTAAACAGCTGTGTGGATCTGGTCCTATGACTATGAAAAAGAGATCTCCAGATCTGTATTGATGACAGATACAATCCTGATCCCCTAAGGCTAACAACAACATTTTCATCAATTCAGTGTGGCCTGGACATTGTCCTTTGTTTTTCCTCTTACGCCTGGGAGCCAGCCTGGTCTTCCGGGAGACACAGTTAAAACACAATTAGTCTGAGTCTTTGTAAGATGACTTTGAATCTCTCCCTGCTATTATATATCAACTGCAAATCAGAGAAATCTTAGTAGCAACCACTTCTAAAGCACTTATTTCCAGACCACCATACAAACTCATTAACTCAGACAGGACCTTTGTGAGAAAAAAATTGATTTATCTCCATTTCACAGATGGAGAACTGAGGCATTTACCCAGCACAGTACTGCAAAACTGGGAATAGAAACTAAATATCTTCAGTTCATGGGATCAGACCATAGGCTTCATTTTGATGAACTATTTATGTCCAGTTCTTTTTTGGGGGAGTCGAGGGCATACACCAGGGAACAGAATTATTCTCGTTTTCAGCTGCCAGGAGATCTTATCGCTCTTTCTGAAAACAAACTGTTCAGCCCTCTAAATATCAGAAAGAGGACAGGCTTCACGTATCAACAACCTTCCTTTTTAAGAAAGCACTAAAGTGAAACAGGAAAGATAGGAAACCATAAGGGATCAAAAATAGTGAAAGTTTTTCCCCTGTGTCTGTGGCCAGGCATCCTGCAATCCTACTTACTCAGTTAGAAGAACTTTAGCTAGAGAAGTTGACTTGAACAATGTAAAAAACCAACAGCTGTGCCCCAGACCTGAACTGAACCCTCCCTGAGCTTTAAAGACATTGAGTCCACTTGAGCTCCGCACGTGGATGTGGAGATGAACAGTGAGAGGAAGGGATGAAGAGCTGAAATGCCAGGAGGAAAAAAGTGTTCTCATGAAGCTTTCTTATTTATTCATCAAGATCAATTGATTGAGATGCATGAGGCATCTCTGGCATGAAAGTGTTCACCACAAGAGCTCCATGAATTGAAGAGTATTTTCTCTCTTCCACTTTCCATTTTTCTGTGCAATTCCTTTTTCAGAAAGAGGAATCATAGATAATTGCAGTTTACCTAGTTTATTAGTATCAAGATCCGTATTTCCACAAATACGTTTTCAGGAGATAAGCAGTTGCATGTTGAATGTCGGGTGTCTGTGCCTGCATGCCTTTGGCCCTCTCAATGGGTCCCTTTATCAAGGACAAAGCCTCCTTGAAGGGGAACTAGGGCCACCAACAACCTCAGTTCAGGCAAGAGCGACAGAGGCTGAGAAACAGATGCTTTACGAGCTTGAGAGAACTACAGAAGAAAAAAAAAAAAAAACAACTTCGCTTCTCATACCTAAATATAGAACATAAATAAAAATGTATATATCCTAAATATTTTTCCTAACTTAATACTTTTCTTCCCACACATCCGCCCTGCTCCCCCCAACACATGCAGTGTGGTCCTGGAACGGGCGTTTTCATTTGTTTTCAGGGAAAGACAGTTCATGTTAAAACACCCATGCTGGTTATTGAGAAAATCAGAAAGCTCAAGGTGGACTGAGGAGCTGCCTACGTGCAGCCAGTCTGATGAGAGGAAATTCAGTTCTTACCACGGAGCCACACAAGAGCGAGTATTCGCAGTGGAGAGAAAATGCCCTTCTCAGTGGCAGGCTGGAGAGGAGAACAGGAGCTCCCAGGCAACACCCCACTAAAAGCTTGTAATGCCACACTTCGTTGGCCCTATGACTAAAAAGTGGGGTTCAGCCTCCATATGTGTAATACTACCGACATCTTCCATAATATTAAATACACAGGGTCAAGAAATAAGGGGATGGAAATACAGGTAGTGCCCACTTACAGAACTAACGATAAGCTGAAAACATTTGGAACCTCTTAAGACAACAGTACTAAATACTCTTATTGTAACTTACAGAAGACACACATGCTGATTTTCTGCAGTTGTACAGATTATATCTGAAGTCACAAGATTTCTCACAGCATTTCAAGTTTCCTTAGAAATTTCAGTTCCTGGAATCTGATTTGTAGGAAAGGAAAAGAAAAACATTTTTAAAAAAAAAAATTCCTCTAAGAGAGAAAGGAGGCTTCTAACTACCAGGACTGCAAAGGGAGGGAAAAATTAAACACAAGAATTGAAAACTGAGGATTCGTCACTGATCTGTGATCTCCAGAACACAGAGCGCTGCCCCTGAGTTGGTGGGAAAGCTGCCAAAGGGCAAACCTCAGCTCTGCCTGGTATCAAAAGCCAGCACAGTAGATACGGTAAAACATAATAAACAAGCTGCATCCTTCCACTCCGTGAGGAGGATGGGTAGGACAGAACAAAATGCCAGAACTAAAGCAAGCTATTGCTAAAAATAACTTTATCTCTCCTTCTTTATCTCAAGGGCCAAATTATCTCAGTTGCTACTTGAGAAGACTAGGCAATGCCAGCATCAGAAAGGTCAGAAAGCATGTGAAAATTTACCCAGTAGCTTATCCACTGCCTAAATATCTGCTATTGCAACAGTACAGATTAGCATGAAAATTCCTACTGTCTTGCTGCACAAATATATGCTAAGTCTTTATTTGAAGAGTATGAGAGTTAAAAATGCACTAGGTGGATACCATAGCTCTAATGTTCTCACATACTAATACACGAGGTTTTTTGTTTACTTTTTAAAATTTATTTTATCCAATGAAATAGACTTGTGATTACTTATAGAAAAGTGCTTTCAGACTGATATGAAGCATCTTGTAGAGGTACAGACTAATTCCTCATCCCCAGAATGCAGAGTACCTGCATATAAAGAAGCAACACAACCCATTGACCTGACTGCAAGCATTAAAACCAGGTTTTTTTAAAACCTAAATGCTTCACAAACTGAATTCACTAAAGATTTTGTTTTGGGTGCAAGCACTGGAACGGAGAAAGAGGACATTTATGAGACACCAGAACCTCCTGTTTTAATATCTAGGGACAACAGCATTTCAGTTTTGTTATACTACAGTGTTGAAATTAAAATCTGGAAAGGAAAAAAAACCCCAAACCCAGGGGAAAAAATCCCACTATTGCTTCAAGCTCTAAAGGGTTTACTGACCCAAATCAGCTTTTCTGCTGTTGTGGTAAAGAAACTTCATTCACAGAGTTTCTCAAAATATTCAGGCTGCTTCTGCTTGGAAAAAAAAAAGCTGCATTTGGAAATCTTTCGTGAAATGCCGCCACAGTCCTCCTTGCAAATCCAGTCATTTGGTGGCTCTCGATTTAGAAAGAGTGGCCAAATTTTCTGACCTTAAAGGCCAGTCACTCTTTCTAAGGTCAAGAGGCACAAGATGCATGCATGAGAGAACGCAGGGGAGAGGGAGCCGGGGAGGTTCACAAGCAGGAGCCGACAGCAGCTCACCAGGCAGCCTGATGTCCCGCTGGGGGACACCCCACAAGGCTGCAAGTGCTCAGGCTCTAGGAAAACTCATGATGCTGAAAGCCTGGTTTCCTTCCTCCCCCTGCTTTCAGGTCTGGATCACCCCAGAGTAGCCCAGACGTCCTGGGGACCTGGTACAGAGGAGCAAGTCAAGCTCCTTGTGAGCTGCTCAAAAGCCGTGCTTATGCCACTACCTGTGCCCAGCAAAAGGCCTTCCTGGGTGCAGAACGGTAAAGAAACACTTACAAAGAGCAAAGCCGTAAGGATGAAGGACCCAGCAGATATCACAGGATGTAGACGTCAGAGAGCAAAGACAGAATGAGGTCAGAGTCTGATCTACAACCCGGGGAGCACAGCAAGCTATATCTAGGCCAACAATTTGCTGTAATCTTGTTACTTAATGGGAGGCAGAGGGAGAAGAGGGAATATCCTTGGAGCTCATACAACCGCCAAATAATGTGTGCTTAAAAGCAGGCTAGACCAGGGGTACAAACTTAAACCACTCTAAACTGCAACACAAGCACTTCAGCTCGCTAGCTGGCACTGCCTGTCACATAGCAACGATGTGGTGCAAAACGACTTTGGAATTACAGCTGCGTGTTCTCCTATTTGTGATTCCCACCTTGCCTGCCATCTTCTGCCAGGACAGCATCGGCTGCGCATCCTCCCGTGTGCAGACTCACCTCTGCTTGGGGACCCAGGTCTAAAATAGATTCCTTCCCTTTCGTCTTCACAACTGGGACAGGGCAGAATATAGCTGCGTTTATTCCTGGAAGAGCCTTTAATTTTCATTGCCATCTAAGTTAATTTCCTAGTAGGAGGAGGTTGGAAGCAGGATATCAACTTTCTTGGAAGAAAGAAGGAAAAAATCCCAACCAAACAACAAACCCAAACCAGAAATGTGCTAAGAACATGGCAAGCAGAAGGCTGTTTTTGTTTTGCTGCGTGTGGGGGAGTCATAGGTCCAGGATTTCATACCAGGGAGGAATTTCACTTATACAGATATCAGCAGAAAGCATTTCTAATGCTGCTTGTATACCGACTTGGAGCCAAACACATCATGTGTACATCACACGCTTTTGACACCCTGGCTGCTCTGCTCAGTGCCAGCCCACCCTGTGCAGCTGTGCATGCTTCGCCCGGCTGGACACAGCAATGCCTCTAATACAAACATGCAGATGAGTGCTGTGTTGTAAAGAAGACTTGTCCACCATAAAAGCATGGAATCCTTCTCTGATTAAGGTGGGGCAGGGGGATGAATCCTTTGGGCAGGGAGGTAGACTCACCAGGGAGGAAACACATGTCCTCTCCAGCTCTTAGTAAGAGAGTGGAGAGTCTTCTGACTCCCAAGCTATTAATTAATATTTATCTTATAGATACCAATCTTCATTTAACCACAATGGAGAGCACCTCTGCAGAAAGAGCCCTTTAATGAATAATACTTATGGAAAACCTCAGGCTCACCCAAATCTCCACAATCCAACAGGGACAACACTGGGCATGCCAGGCCATGGTGAGCCTTTTGCTTTTGCTCCAAAGAAGTCAAGAAAAGATGAGGAACAGGGCATACAGCTCACCCTTTTGTCCAGCTGATATACTTACCTGCTCATTGAACAGAAAAATATTCACTGTGGGTTTTTCTGGTTTTTAAAAGGCCACAGTGCCACAAAGGGATGCAAAATCCATCCCTAAATGAGGCAGGCAAGCAAGAGACAGTGATTAATTGGCCAGTTTAGTTGCTCCATTCTTCTTCACCAGTCTCCTCTAATTGTCCCCAAGACCCCGTAGGAACAACAGTAAGCAGTAGCTTCACTTCAGAAGAGACCCACAGGACTAGTCGTATCAGAGTGGAGTTAATTCATGATTTTTGTCAGATCCTGGCTGAGACCAGAAGAAAAAGCCTGTCCCACTGACAGCACAGAAACTAGCTTGAAGACAGCGATGGCTCCTTAACTCAACTAGATAAAAATTACTGTTACGAAAAATTCCAAGAAACAATTGCACAGTGACTCAGTTGTACAGAGTCGTCTGCTTGGTTGGTCGCCCACGCTCCACACACCCAGCTGTTCTGCCTTTCACTCTGGGTTCCCTATTGCTTGCACAGGGTATCCCACCCGTTTCAAGAGAACAAAGATAAAAAGCACCCTGCATGTCCCTTGTGATGCACCAGGATTTGAAATAATATCCGTGATAACTCAGCAATTTCATTAGCAAGCACAGAGGAACAAAGCAGTTTTAATGCAACTTGAAAACTATTAAGTCCTTTATCACTATGCAGGCTGTTTCTACCATGGGTCAGATAAAGCTAAGGAAACTAAAATATGGTAATTAACAAACCAGTTATTTTACTGCCAGGGATTTTTCTGAACACAGATATTTTGTGTGTGCATTTCAGACAGCTGTAGATTTAACTACAGGAACCTGAGACATGGAGGAGGTGTGAGACAAGAGGTTAATTTGTATCTTGAGGGGTCAGGGAAAAAAGTGAAGAGCCCAGACTTCTTTTTAGCTCTTGCTCGGGTTTTTTTCTTTTATTAGTATCTATCCTAAGCTATAACTATTTATTTTCAGTTTTTTTCCTCACACAGTGCATTGCCCAACAAACTCTTGACTAAACTAAATTAAAAAGTTGCACCAAGGTGAATATTTACTGCTGGAGATTTTTTATAGCCTTAAGAGGATGCAGTCAGTCCAGCACCAACAGCTCAAGCCTTCAGCAGCCAGAGTCGCTTTGTCACTGAATGCAGTTGCAAAAAAACCAGAAAAACAACTCACTGCATTTCAGAATATGAATTTCTCAATGGGAGGGCTATGCTCCTATACTCTGCATATCATATGGGGGCTGGGTGGTATTGAAACAGTTCAAGGTGAAACTTTCCTCAAGCCAAAACTCAGCTTGACTGCAAGTTCTCTGGGGCAGAAGAAAGTGTCTTTCTGTCCTGGTTTTATGCAGCTTCTAGAACAATGGGGCCAGATCCCCAGTTTCAAATCCTAAGGGCTACTGTCCTGTAAATAACAAAACCCCAAACCAGCAGTTACACTCGACCAAAAATCTCTCTCACTACCACTGCAAATACGGATTTAACTAATCAATCAACCTGCAAAACTAATAAAGGTCACGGATGATCATTTAAAGTACCAGTTATTGCAGTAACTGATAGAGGAACAGCACGATCGTGCAGCTCTTAAACCAGGACTAGATGCCTAGATCTATGAAAAGCTTATTATTGCGATTGTTAGGCTGCAAGGGAAAGAGGTTTTAAAAACACACTCAAATAGCAATCCTCCTTGAAAACAACCATGCTTATACCATCCTGTAATAATAAACTAAACCAGGGAAAGGCAAGCAAGCAAACAAGCTTGAATATCTATATTAAAAAAAAAAAAACAACAAAAAACCCCCCAAACAGGCAGTATTTAGTCTATTCTGAGAATGTGCTCAAAAATAAAACTTCCTTCTCATAACAGAAAAAATTGGTCCTGACAAACTTACTTCATTTTTACTTCACTTCATATATGAAACAGATTTGAGTCTAGGCAGTTACAACAGGATAACTCCAGTCGGAGAAATCTAAGGAAAAAATAATAATCAATATCAAGTTACTGCTTCTCAGACTCCTCTAACTAAGAGCTGATTAGGTTTAAAAAAAGTTAAACAACAATATGATGAAAAAAGAGGCCATGCCCCTGGCATATGGTATTATAAACACAGGAAAGTGCCAGTATAAACCTTTATCGGGAGACTGGGTTCTTTGTCAAGCCGTGCCTTTCTTCCAAAACATCCTTGCTGCCATATGTCTGCATCTCGCCAGCTGCAGACCTAATAAGAGACTTCTTATTCATGCCGTATAATGTTTTACAGGTTTGCCACGGGGGTCACTCGCTGTGAGTCATTTACGTCACAACCCCAACAGCCTCGGAGCTGACGGGAGCCAAGAAATGTAGGTTGGCGGAGGGGAGAGGAGGGGGGCGAGAGGAAACGGCGCATCAGGCTCGGAGCTCTACGATTTTGTCTCCTCACTGGCACACTGAAAGCTGGGCTTTCTAACTTAGTCTTCTGCTCCAAGGGGCTCTGGGGCCTTCCTGCTGTTTTTACACTTAGGAGAAGAGGGGAAATTGAATGCACGTATTTAGATGAAGACCGCTGAAAGATTTTATTCCCCCTACTCTTGTTCTGCGCCACGTGATTTGTGATAACTCTGCAGTTCTAACAAGCCAACCATCAGCTTTTGCAAATACCTATTTCAAATACTCTGTGCATTAATAAAATGCAAGCGGAAGACGTGCCACGCATGCAATGCAGCGGGTGCAGGCATTTGTCTGAGCAGAAATGGAGCTAGCTGCCTGATGATGTCAGTTTTTTTGAAAGAAAAACTGCTGCCCTACCCTCATAATTTATCACCCTAATCTGGCTCTCCATAGTTTTTGTTTTGTTTTTTGATCGGTATCCACCAATTGTAGGAAAAACAGCTTTTCAAATCTCCATGTTATTACGGTGCTAGAATCATGAGGAAGAGAGAAACGCTCATGACAGTGAAATCTAAAAAGGCAAAGGACCAAACTGGAGCTGTGACTGGAGTGACCAGTGCGTGTCTTCCATCTGCCTGCAATACTGGAGGCAAGGAAATATTTGCCTTTCCTCCTCACTCCCTTTCCCATAAACAGAATGACAGAGATGGGTGGAAAAATGAGGGCAAGGTAGAAATTTGCTCTTTTTGCTGCTGGAATAATTTGCTCATTTAATGGCCAATGAACTGAGCGTTGAACAATCCAGTCCTGCACACCCGATTCAGAGCCATGCCAACAAATTCACGCAGTGTAGGCAGCAAAGCTGCCATGTAATCGCCCAGTAAGTGATGAACAGTGAAGGCTGGATGTTTTAATTGTTCATTTCCAGTTGAGTCAGTATTTCAAGGATTTTTGGTTTTAAGTGCAGGTATTCTGTAGGTGTAAAGCTGAAAGGGGAGGGGGCACTCTTTAAAAACTTTCAATTCTTGCTCTACTTCATTGAGTCAGGGCTTTTGCTTTCCTTTCTTTCTGTCTCGGGGGATAGGAAGCTTTTTACTTCAGTATTACCCCTTCCTTTTAAAGGTTTCAAACTCTGTACAAGTGTGAAGTCCGCAGGAAGGCGAGCCTTGCTCAGATGCTCACCTTTTGGTTTTCTGCGTTTTTTTTTTTTTTTTTTTTTTAATGCTAGCAAGTCACTAACAAAGCAGGACATTTTATTTAGTGAGGAAACAGCTGCAATGGAAAGTGACTTGGAAAATACGAGGCAGGTATTTCCATGGAAAGTTTAATAGCTGCAACAGTTAGCTTGCTAAAATTTTCAACATTTAAATGGTTTTGGTTTGGGTTGGGGTTTTTTTTTTTTTTTCAGACAAAAGACAGCATGTCTTTTTTTGTCTATGTCCCTGTCCCTCCCCTGACCCCTATACAGCCACGATTTGAAAAGGCACATCGGAATGTAGTGTGCTTTAAGAGCTCCAAGTCTTGGAGTCACATAGCCATACGAGAACTGCAATTTACACTTTCGAAATACTGGCCTTCTGGACTGAGCCCATCACACCAAACAGAATTTGGAAAATCAGCAAGGACAGCAGAAGGTGAAAGCAATAACCAAAGAAGTGAAGGATTCTGAAAGACTCTTCTAAATAATTTTCTTTGTTCAAAATTATGCACATCTGAAAGATGCAGTACTGGTACTTTCAGGCTATAAATGCACCTTCTGTGTAAGCGCAGCAAAACCCTGTGCACCCCCCTCCATCCGCAGCTTCTGTAGGAGGGGAGAGAGGTGGAGGAGCAAAGCACTCCGGCCAAATCCAGAGAGACATTTCTGAATTCAAGAAAGCCTCTCAGTGGAGAAATACAGATCTTTCAGGTCAGTAATCCCTAATCAAGGCTGCAAATAGCACTTCAGAGCCATGACGCATTTTATAGCAGCATCTTAAAATTAGTAGTATGAGCACTGAAACTACAGTAGCTCTGCTGGGAGTCCTGTTAATGAATGTACAGGAAGTGTAATACTAAAGTCCTGTGGCACATACACATGCACACGCTCCTGTCAACTAACCTATAAACATTATGTGCACTAAATCCGAAGTCACGGTCCTAGTTTATTTTTTGCCATTCTTCCCATAAGAGAAACTAAAAATAGGCCCATGAGAACCATGCATGGGACTCGACTCTTCAAATGTTTAACTCTTGCAGCAAAAACTGCCTAGCACTGTTTTTGAAGAGATTCTTCAAGGAGTTTGCATTATATAGATGAAGGATGGGGTTTTTTTAATATATATATACACATACACACACACATGTGTACACACACACACACAGAGCTAATGATAACCCTAAGAAATTGTGGGTGCACACCATTGCCTACTTACATATACCTCCCAAGTTTATTTAGACATTATTTATCAAGATAAAAATAAAGACCTGGAGAAAACAGGGGCATGACCTCATGAAACTCTGAAGTCCTACTCAGATACACAGGGGAGGAAAAACAAAAAGCAAACAAAAAAAAAAATCCAACTCTTCTGAAGAATCGCTGCTATGTAAACAAGCAAAGTTACATTGCTGGGTGTCAAAGAATCTTGCTGATACACTGGAAAAAGGAAGAGCTGTTAAATTTAAAATAAAAGATATGCCAGTAAGAAAAAAAAAAAACAAACCACCTTGCATATGCAGCACCTGCTGTCTCTGCTACAAGGCCTTTTCCACGCAGTATGCAAGGCAGCCAAATTGCAGGAAGACTACCCTCAAACGCTGCAAGTGCCAGAGCCATAGAAGTATGCTAAAACCAGCAAACCTCCACCTTCTCCCCGCTCCTCCAGAGAAAGCTACCCTGGTACTAGGATAGATAATCTTTCTGTTCCTACGCCTCAGCCATCGGAAAAGGGCACGTACAGTCTCCGGCTGCAGCAAGCTCAGGGGAGCAGATGGCAGCAGAGGCAGATGGCAGCACGCACAGGTTCCGCGGGGCTGGGAACGCACAGTACTGCATCTTCCAGTGAGGAAAACAAATGTTGGGAGACACCAAACCGAGGCTGAACTGACTTCCTCAAAGCCTACAATGTTTATTTTCAGTGGCCAACACTTCAAAGAAAAGACCTGCTAGATTTCTGCAGTTGTCCTCAGCGCTAAAATGGCTTGAAAGACTCCCAGCACCTTGGTGGAACATTGCCTGAGCGTTTGCCTCACAAACTCCAGTTTTATCTCATTTCATTCCACAGTGGTGCTTTGTGCTTACAGACTGCTGAACTGCTTCTTCACAGATTTTTAAATACTTTTGAGAAGGAGACTAAACAGCCTTATCTCCTTGGTAAAATAAGGAAACAGAGGGGTAAAAATTCCTGTTGTCTTCTGCTGTGAATGCTGAGAGTCACTGCCAGGAAAAAAGCCTGAGTGTCTCAGCAGCTCCAGAGCCATGCTACGTCTACCGCAAGTAACTGCAAAGTGATAAGGCCATGAGGAATTAGAGGGGAGGAGGAACGATCTTGGGAGAAAATCTGCAGTATCAATGAATAGGGGCATGGGGGAGTTAGAGATTCACGGTGGGACTTAGCAAGGAGCTGGGATTAGCCAGGTCACGGTGGAAATCCATGGAGTGAAGAGCCAGAGTGGTACAGAGGGAGACAACAGGGCAGAGCAAGGATGTGTAGACTGGGATCCTCAATAGAACATGCCACCAGTGAACTCCCTAACGGTGAGAAAAGACTGGAGACCATGAACAAAGGTTAGAAATCTGAGCCAGGGAAAAGACTTGTAAGATGCATCAAGAGCAGTGAGACTTGGGAGAAATGTGCCAAAGCATCCACCCAACAGAGCACAAGCACATTTGAAAATTGGGTTAGGACACAGAACTCTCTTATGGCCAGAAGGCAGTCAGAAAGCCAATCCCTCTGAGTTACTGATTCACCTGAATAATGAAAACCTTAGGAATGAAAAAAAAAAAACCCCCACCGACTCCAAACAAACAAAAATCCACAGGGAGATCTTTAACTCAAAGTCCAATTTTACTTCACTCTTTCTTCTATTGCACGGCATAGAGCTTAATGAAGTGGCCACAAAGCATTTCACTGCAGGGTCCTGTCTCATTTGGCACACAGAATGGGTACTGCCTACAAATGCTTTTGAATGAGCAGCTGCATTTTCTTCAGTATATCTATCACTAAAATTTCTTAACTCCAAGCTATGGAAATTCTCCTATCTGTTCTTTTTTTCTGTGAGCTTTTAACATTCCTCACCACAGTATCTGAAAGCTTCGGAAATACTTATTTGAGTAAGACTTCCTTAAGGAAGAGAGAGCTAAGACAAAAGAGTGTCAGGTCAAATAAATCTACTAATTTGAAAGGTACAGTATGAGGAAACCGAGGCCTATTTCTGAGAATTTGTCACATTATATAATAATTTCCATATTCAAAACAGTTGCCATTGATCTCTGGAAGCATTCAGTAAATAAGATAAGGAGTCAAACAGTCATAAAAACAGGAACTCACTTAAAGAAACTGGATTTTAAACAAATTGCCTAGTACTGCACAAAATGTCAGCACTCTAGGGCATCATTCACCTATCTTAACCCTGAAATTTTTCCTTCTGCAATCTCCTGACTCATTCCCTAAACACATTCTGGCATCCTCAAAAATGTGATCTAAGAAATACTGCTTCCCTCACTAGAGAGCACAGATTTACACCCAGCACAGGTTTGTTCTGTGAAATGACTGGATCAAGGAACCTATAGGAAAGGAGACACGCAGAGATGCATAGGAGATGTGTATTATTTTAAAGGCTTAGGACATGACATGAACATGAAGGGGATAATGGGACATAGACTAGTTAAGCTCATGCAGGCTACCATAATTTTAGCCTTCTCCTTATTTCTGAAAGCTCAATAAATCCTTTTACAATGTTTTTCTCTGGAATTTTATGAGGTATACAGTCAGAAAAGTGAGACCTGTCTTCATTTCTGCTTCAAGTTTCATGAATATTTAAAAGATGCAGCAAGTGAAATCATCCAGTGTGAACGGGCTTAGAAATTGTGTCTCGTTAAAGTGTAATCAAAAATAATTTTAGGCTCAGATTTATTTATTTTTTTTTCAGTTATGTGAGACAGCTTCCCTTTACCTGATTCAGTAGAAACATTAGTCACTATCTGAGAGAAGAAACCAACCCTTCAATCATAAGCTTGGGTAACCACATGCTGTCTTTAAGAAGGGGAAAAAAAAAAAATGTTAAACACCTCTCCTAGCTTCTAAATGTATTCTTCATTTAAGACCAGTATTGCTTTGCTAACAATCTATTTTCCTAGGACCTTGTAAACTTGAGCTTTCAATAGCGTTCTTCCAGATGTTTTTTTTTTTGACATGCACTGTTATTTAGTTATTGGTGCTTCTATGTAATTTGCTTCGTTTTGGAGCAAAGTAAAAAAAAAAAAAAAAAAAGTGAGAAACAATGTTACAATGAAGCCTGGCTAAGGATTAAGGGGCACTTGCATTTTAGGCTGCTGCTTTATCAGCTGTCTAATCTAATGGAGGATGATGAAGCTTGTGCTCAGGTCAGGGGAAAGACAGAGGGAATGAACATTTGAAGTCCAATTGGTACAGCAGCAATTAGCTGAACTCCTAGAGACTGTAAAACCAAGAGAGGTCTCAAAGTCAATTTGCTTTTTAAGCCCTCAGACAAGTGAATCCCCCCCCCCCCCCCCATTCACAGAGTTAATTTTTTTTCCCCTCTAGCAAACAAGTCTGTAAGGCTGAATATTTACATATTCCAAGTTCCAAGAAGGAAAGCTGCAAAATATCAAAATAACTAATTACAAAGAGGATCTTTATATTGCAACATAAAACCTTCCTACAACAGCCCTACTGCTTACAGTAGCTCTAGTGACCTGGTCAACGTGAAGAAATCCACTTTGTTAAAATATTAACATTTTTATATCCCATATAAGACTTTTTAGGTTTGTTTTGGGTTTGGGTTTTTTTTTTTTTTTTCACCTTACCATAAAAAGCTCCTGGACTTGAGTTTGAAGCAGCTTTTACTTTGTACCATGTTTCAAAGACTAACTGTACATACCTATGCATACATTTAGCACAAAATATATGCTTAGTATAAACATGTTTCAAAAAACCCTAGGCTTCTTCAGAAACATACAGATCTTTGGCTACATATGGTCTAGTGCCTGGAATTACCTATGCTTACAAATTTAAATTCTATAAAAAACTAAGCTTTAAAAAAAAAAAAAAACCCAAAACAAAAAACAAAACCCCACACAAAAGCAAAGAAACCTCTCTCTCTCAAAAACAAAATAGTTCAATTACACTCCATAGAATTTTGCTGGCTCAGTCAAGACTGTAAATACAGAAACATCAGTGCTCCATACTGAATCAATCTCTTCCTCAGCAAAAGGGTCTCAGGTAACCCATGGGTGCTGGCTCTAGCCTACCACTCCTTCTGGTCCCATGCCAGCACCCTTCCTGAGCTGCTCAGCACACAGCTCCCCCTTGACATCGTAGGCATGACAACTCCACTGCGCAGTCACAGTTCCTCTGATGCAGAGGGTGCTAGAGCCACTGTGTTCAGGTCTACTGAAGTTGGCAGGTCTCAAAATCTCAGGGGTGGACAAAACTTCAAGTAGTACCAATAAATAAAAAGGTTGGACTTTAAAATCAGAAAACACATACAATAAAGACAAGTGTCACAATGAGAGTAATAATTGCTTTTTGGACCAGAAGGGGACATATCAAACATGGTTACTGCAGTAACAACCACACCTTGTAATCAGATAACCTTGTAATCAGAAACATCTGACTAAGGAAGACTTATAAAGTCCAAAACATGATTGCTTTCTCCTTGTCTATGCATAAGGGGGACCCATGTTTAAATTCCAGTTGTCCCCCCACCTCTTTCTCCCAAAGGAATAAGGAATGAAGAGAAACACTAGAGCTGGACAAAGGACAGAGAGCTCCGTGTGAGGAGCTTGGGGAACAGGCAGCACCTTTTCCTGATTTCAGGAGGTAGTTTGGTCGCTCTTTGACACATCCCCCGATGAGCCAACAACCGTGAGGAAGAAGGCCACTCGCCTCATCTGAGCTGCGGCTCCTCACGGGGGACAAAGAAAAATGACCATGAGGAGAGGGAGGAAGGTCTGCTTTTGAGCCCAAGGAACTGAGGAATGGCTGGCCAAGCCAACCGCTTGCTCCTCACTGCTCAGTCCTCCAATTCCCTTATCGCGGCTGAAGCCAGGGCAGAAGCCCCCGTGCCTCTTCTTGAAAGCTGAGGAAAGGCAGTGAAGAGACCAGGCAGAAATCTGTCCTGCCTGTCCCTCCTCCGTCCCCACCTGGGCCAAATTCTAGCACGAAGCATAGAATGGGAACGGAAAATGACTATCTCACCTTTTGCTACAAAGTTATATTTAAAGCTCCTGCTTTCTTTCCTCTCTGCCTTGGACAGCTTGAAGTAGTAAAAATAAGTTAAGCAGTATCTTTTGACTACTGCCATGGGCAGGATGATGCCACAGAAGTCGCATCTGGGTTGCCATGGTCAACTTGCACATTTTAACATAAGTTGCAGTAAATTCTACAATGTGAAAAACCTCCGAACTTGCTCAGAAGAGGCCACCCAGAATTATTTCCTTACGTGACAAGACTGTGTAAAAGATACAAAAGGTCTTGACTCCTGATAATTATGAATTTGCTGGAGAAACATGGAAATTCTTAACAGTAGGAAAATCTCTCCATGCTGAAGACACACAGCATTTTATTTTCCTTCATCAGACCCACAGGAGAGGCTGCAGTAGGTAGGTGAGTACTGCAGGGCTGCCACTGCAGTAATCTTCTAAGACTGTTTTAAGGTTTTCCCAATGAATTGCCTTGTGCTGGTGGGGGGGGGGAAAAAAACCCAAACCCCAAACCCAGAAAAGAATCCAAAGCAGCCAACCGCACATCAGTACCTCTCCTGTGAGGAGAGGTCATACTTTCCAAAGTCAACATTTTTCTTCCCTCTCTGGTTTGGGGGGGCAAAAGAGAATTTATCAAGAGTTTACAAACCAAACCAAGATAAAGCTGAATGTTTTTTACTTTCATCTACACAGTGACAAATGCGGGCTATAAAAAGTCCTTAATTTCTTTTGTCCAGGCCTGAAGCTGGTTGAGAGCAAGATTTGAAAGACACCACTTCCACATTTTTTTTTCATTACATCACTAAATATGACTCTACAAGCAAAGGAGCCTACATGATGCAAGCTAAACCTCTTTGGAGAGGAAGACTGTTTCTTTTGGACTTCCTTACAAGTTTCTGAGGCCAACGGCACAGTTGAAATTCAAGTATTTGAAAATCCAAACATGGCATTTTCTTCCTCAAATGCTCTATCTAGCACCAGCCCCCCAAGGAGCAGGAAAAAGGCAGATTCTTCCAATCCCTCTCTCATTTTCCATTTTTCATTCCCTTCTTTCTCCACCCCCCCTCCACAAAAGAACAGGAGAAACCTCCTCCCTTCCCTCCTTTTTGTGGGCAGGGATTGGGAAATAGGAACCTGAAGCAGCTTCCCAACCCGTTCTAAACATGTGGGCAGCCTGTTCACTTCTCCAGTTCTCTCACTGGCTCCTTTCCATAATGAGCTCAGAAAACACAGAGCCATCCCCAAATATTACAGGGACCAGACTGTTCTGCTTCTGCAGACTCCATCAGTGAAAATGATGAAGCAAGACAGGAAAATATCCCTCCTTCCCCTACCTTTCATTTATAATTGACCTCTTTGATCCTCTCCCTGGAAGGGTCTGAACTTTTCCTTGAGGTAGGCCAGCCTAATGACAGGAAAAACAAAAACTCAATATTCACTTCAAGAAATGTCAGGGGTAAAAGAATGAAGTCCCTGAGAGAAAAGTAAAGGGGAAACTTGGGAGTGGCAAGACTACCAACCTCCTAAAAGAGGACAAACCCATGACAACGTTGTCTTTCTTGCAAGCAGGCAAATATGTCTGCGAATTTCTAGATTACTCAAGCAGTGCTTTTAAATACTACTTGCTAGGGAAACAAGTAACAAAAAAGAACCCCAAAAGTAGTACACCTTTTTTTTTTAATTGTTATTAAATGTAGCTTGCCATTTTTGTCAGAAGGAACAACATCAGGGATCCATGATAAAAAAGCCTGGGAGTACATAATGGCACTTGAGATACAAGGAACTAGGAAAAAATAAAGAGTTATTCTTCCTAGTTTCACAAGCCTGAGAAACTCGATACATTTGTCTAATACATTCTATCATCTGTGTTGTTGCAATAACAAACATCGTGGAGAGACACAGAGCTATTCCCTTGCCATGCTGGCCTTTCAGTTGGCCTCTCCACCGCTGCAAAAAAACATGCAGCCACAAAGGCCCACAGGGCTAGCTACAAATTTGGGGTTACCATGCACGATGACAAAGGCTGGAAGAGAAGCTGGTACATCGCTGCCACAGATCAACGCTGAGGACGCGCACTCCCAAAGGATCAAACATCGCAGCATTTGGTCACAGCCTGAAGCCAAAGCCCAGACCTGCACCATTCACACTTCTACCAACTCACTTCCTGCAAATTTAATTTTTATTTTCCATGAATGCAAAGAAAAATCTTGATCTCCAAATCTAGAGAAGAAGCCATCAAGCTTAGAACGCCCTGAGTTCTTTAAGAAACCAGTACAATTAAAACATTACGGGTAAATCTCAGTTTGGATTAATTATGAGGTTACTAAACTCTGACTAAGAACCCACTTAAACTTACACTTTTTTGAATCATTAATAATTTATGTTGAAAAAGACCTCTCAAGGTCATCTAGTCCAAGTGCCTGCTCAAAGCAGGGCTCATATCCATGTTAGATTAACTCAGGGTGTTGGTTCAGGTGAGCTTTCCATCCCCAGGGTAGATATGCCACAGCCTCTCTGGGCACTGCTCTGGTATTTAACTACCCATGCTGTGAAAAATTCTTCTATTTAACCTGACTTTCTCTTGATCTACTGATTGCCTCTGGACTTTACAATATGCATCTTTGAGAGAAACCTGGCTCCACCTTCCCTATAATCCCCTCTTTGGTAGCCTGAAGAGAGCAAAGAGATCACAGCCAGCTCCTCAGCCTCTCCTCCCAGCCTTGGTGGCCCCTCCACTCGACTTACTCCTGGTTGGCACAGGAGTAAAGCACACACAGCACATCACAGGATGCCTTAGAATCCCTGGAGGAAAGAGAAGGATCACTTCCATCAGCTGGCCAGCTACACTCTTGCAAGGGCAGTGGGCTTGTCGTGAGCCCCCATGGCTGGGTGGGTGCAGTGCTGACTCAGGGTCTGGCCTGACTTGTTGCTGACTCATTTCCCTATGGTTGCCTTTTGAGCTAATCAGTCAAGAGTGCTAATGGAGTGCTGAAAAGGGTAAGTTACTACTTTTGTCCTTGCTAATGTATCGTGATTCACAGTATTCTGCCTACTGCTACCACAGTGCTTTGACTGAGTGGACCAGACACTGACTGATAACGTATTTATGAGAACTGTCAAAGAACTAATTTTCTTGAAAAGACAAAAAAAAGTGCCAGTATCTGACTTAACAATGTCACCTATACAACAAAAAAGACGTTGCAGGGAAGAACAGGTAGCCATAAGGCTGACAGCTGTTTAACGGATATTGGACTAAGGCCATAGCCCTACGAAAATCTATCCTTTTAAATTAAGGAGTTTCTTACTGTTACAAAGCAAAAGACAACCAGCACCCCAAAATAAATCTCTTTCCCTCCTACTCCCTGCAACAAAACAAGAAAACCACAGCAACTATTCATCAAACAAAACACCTGTTTTCCAGCATACAGCCCTCAACTCTGCACTCAATCACAGTCTTGGACTCGTCATACCATGAATCAGGAGGAAATACTTTAATTTGAAAAGCAAATGCAATTATAGTAAAGAAAGAAGGCAAGTGTTCAATCTGCTGGCATCATAGCTCCATCTACCTTCCTACCTTCCAGAGCACACCCAGCTTGCAGAACAAACTGTAATGCATTTATGCTCCCAGGTGTTTCTTCTGAGAATAGAGCCACGCTGCTTTAGTAGCATCCAAGCAAGTATCTATTTGTGCTATGTAGACAACATGCATCCAATACTTCTGCATACCCCCAAAGAATGCCCCTCTCACACCAGGTACATTATAATAGTACCTTAATTGTTTAAGTCCTTCTCTCCAGCAAGCCAAAAATCTTTTGAGGTTCTGCCAAGAATATTTAATTAAGTACTCCCTTAGAAAGGTGGTAAAGGAAAAAAGAAATCTACTGAGGTCAAAGAGAAGGTCTTTCCTTTTTTCACTTCTGATAATTATACAGAAAACATCTCAGTCTGACACAGGAAAAAAGGTCACCATATAGGAAGAGAAGTGCTGGGATTTTTTTCATGGCAAAGACTTGAGCTACAGCCTGTTGCTGCTGTCTTTTTCCATACTGTGCTACATGCAGAGAGACTTGTGGGATGAAAATGCCCCATTTCCATATTGATACAATACAGGTGAAGTTTTCTTCGTGTGTGTCAAGTTATTATTCTAGGCATTTTCCACTGATGAAGTTCACTCCAGCTCCATTTCATCCTGTTTTTTACTCCCACATTACCTGAGATCAACTATGAGCAATACATGTTTCAAATCCTACCTACCAAGAGGAAAAAAAACTGTATCTGTCTGGATCTCTCCCTTGCAAAGTCCAAGCCAAGTGACTATTCCTGGGTTTTTTGGTATGGACTACTTCTCAAGCCTCATTGAGATATAGACCATTTAACAGCCAATAAAATCATTGGCCAGTCATCAAACAGAAGACTATAGAAGCTAATATGATATTTTGCAGACAGATACAAGTCACTTTGCTCATGCCTCAAGGCAAAGGAAAGACAAATGCAGTTCCTTTTAATGTAATGTCAAACCCAGGTAAAAAGGTGGCTTAAATTAATCTGTTTTTCTTCATACTAAAATGAAATGGGAGCTGTCTTGACACTGTGTCTCAGTTGAGGGAGAAATGAGGAACAGCTCAGTGGTGGTAACTTTTTAAACTGATATTACTGAACAGTGAGCAAACCACACTATGTCCCAATCTCAGAAACTCCTGAACACCTTTAGTACCCGATTAGTATTTGGGCTTCTGGACTGGCTAGTAAAGAGAAGCGCATGGTGGGTACTACTGAGCTGCGTGACTGTCATGTAAAGCAACTCCTCAGAATGGTAGAATCCACATGCGGAAGGTCAACTCATTTAACTTCCAGTCAGGCACAGTCTGTGGTTGGCTGGATTCTTTCTGCAGAAGACAGAGGAAGGTGGGCACCTGCAAACTTGTCAACATTCTTCATCTTATACAGCAAAACACCTGGCAATCTTAAAAGAAAGAACTGATGATCTACTTAAAGTAAGCAATGGCAACATGGCTAACTCCCAAGCCTACCATGCCCTTGGACCATGTCGCATGAATGTTTATTTCCTTTACGCTTTATCCCTAAAGTCAAATTCCACTTACCAGCTATTTCCCCCCACCCCACTCTCTGAGTCTTCTGCATAAAACAGTGTTTTCTTATACATGATGTAGCAGTATGACCTGATAAATAATTTATTTCTCCATACCAAACAAAATAAACAGAGTGTCCTGGTTTTGGCTGGGATAGAGTTAGTTTTCTTCCTAGGAGCTGGCATAGTGCTGTGTTTTGGATTTAGTATGAGAATAACGCTGATAACACACTGATGTTTTAGTTGTTGCTAAGTACCGCTTATGCTAGTCAAGGACTTTTTCAGCTTCCCATGCTCTGCCAGGTGCACAAGAAACTGGGAGGGGGCACGGCCAGAATAGTTGAACCAAACTGACCAAAGGGCTGTTCCACACCATATGACGTCATGCTCAGTATATAAGCTGCAGGGAGTTGGCCGGGGGCCAGCAACTGCTGCTTGGGAACTGGCTGGGTATCGGTTGGTGGGTGGTGAGCTGTTGCATTGTACATCACTTGCTTTGTATATTATTATTACTGTTTTTATTATGTTGTTATTATTACTACTACTACATTTTATTTTATTTCAATTATTAAACTGTTCTTATCTCAACCCAGGAGTTTTCTCACTCTTACTCTTCCGATTCTCTTCCTCATCCCAGCAGGGCAGGGGGAGTAAGCGAGTGGCTGCGTGGTGCTTAGTTGCTGGCTGGGGTTAAACCATGACACAGAGCTTCTGAAATAATTCACTGAAACCTATAGGTCAAGAACATCAAATAATTCTTAAAGCTTTTTTTGTGATGTCACTGTAGTTTTTAAATACAGTGCATGACACCACAGGGAAGGGTTGTCCCATAAGTGATGGAGCTGTTGCAGACACTTAATATTCAGTGACAGACAGATGTATCTGACAGGCAGCAATAAGGACTCAGCATCCCTGATTTCCAGTACTGACAGGCCTGCAAGTACAGCAGTTTTTCTAAATGAAATAAGACCAAGAGAAACCAACTTTTCTAAAAGTCTAGCCTATAAGGGGAAAAGAAAAGCTAGAAAATGAGTAATTTTTTAATCTGACTGGGTGCCATTTTAATACTGACCTGTGGTGCCAACAAACTGGAGTATCAAAGATTTGTTGGATGAACAAGTTGTATTACATCACAAGGAAAATAAAGAAGTGCTTTAATAGAAGAGTCCATCAGGATTTTACTGATCTTACTGCACACAGCTAGAAGATCAGAGGGCTCAGACTGTGTGTGCACATTCATGGACAAGTGCATACGGACTAGCAGAGGCTTAGGAACAGAAAAGCACTCATACCTATATATGGCTCCGTTATATGGCACTGCAAATAAGTGCAAAAACAAATACAGTAAAATATATGGGAGGACTCATATGGTGAGCAAAATAAAAGCACAGACAGATTGGAACATTTCCCACTAAAACAGAATTCATTCCTGAGGCATTCATTTCAATGGAAATATGCTTTTTCTCTTATTGAATTTAATAAGGAGATCTGCCAGTTATTACAAATGCAGAAGAAACAGCTACCCTGAAAGACGGAGCCAGTCAAGAACATTAAATCCTGCAAGTCTCAAAAGGTTTGTCACTTTTAATAAAAGGTTCAGACACTGTATTAATAATCAAATCAATTCATAATAACTATTACACAGCACATCAAAGAATGAAAACCTCTGGAAATGGGATATGGAACTTGCCAGCTCACACATATCAGGCCAAATCTGCCCCAGGTCAAGAGCAGCCAAAATCATTACCTGTCTGATAACTGTTTGGTGGCTTCTGCAAAACAAGTTAGGTAAGTCTACACCACAGAATTACAACACAGCACTGTGCAAGGCTACAGGAGCCAGCTCAGGTACAGGAAGCTGCCTCACCGGTGTGATGCAGTGTGAGTCAGTGTGGTGCAGTGTCCAGGCTAATTAGTGGCTACCTGGGGCACAGATACACCGCTTCCAAGACCACAGCTGTACTTCTGTACAGCACTTTGCTGTCTAGACACACCAGCTCATTCAAAGCCAGCGCTCCCTGCCAGCCCTGCGCAGCTCGGAACAGGAAGGTCTCCAGATCAGTAAAAGCCATCACTGCACTCACGCTGGCTCTAACTGGGAGCCCTGATCCGAGCAGAGGTGCTGAGGATGAAGCAGACAGGAATCCAAACCGTGATACTTCCCAAAAATGCCCCCTGCGCAACAGGCATAGGACAAAGTGATGAAAACGCAGCTGTACAGACTTGCTCCAGCTTCCCCGGTCCCACTGCAAGCAGGTCTGTGCCACTATCCATCCAGCTCCCTTGTGAGAGCTGGACCCCCTAAGTAACACTTACAAAGAGGCCTGCTAACTTTCATGCTGAAAATTTTAAAGAACCTTACTGTTCCATTCTACATTGTAAAAGACACAAAATAGTTGCTGATGCTGTGGGTATACAGGAGTGCCTCAGGCACTTTCAATTAACCTATGTATTGTGATACACAGATGAGAAAAATAACAACTCTGTCAACCGCTAAATTGGTAAGAAAGAGAACAATGTGGTACGTAACTGGTAGCAGAGCCCTGGTCATCCTTTGCTCTGGCCAATTTATTATATGCTGGATTTCAAAGCAAAGAGCAATATTCCTTCTCCTGGTAAAGCAAACACGGTAATGAATACAGTGCTGACCATTTCAACTAACACGCCCTAAAAACTGCAGAAGTGCAGAACATTTGCTCACTCTACTGAGCTGTGGAGTAAAGCAACAGATGACAACATTATGCCTCAGTGTCTTGTGGCGCTTTTCTTAATAACAAGGATCAAGAAGACACTCAAAGCAAAAGCACGTACTTATGCCATTAAAAAATTTCACATCTGATGCTCTCTAGAAACAGTAAAAAACCCAACATCATTCCAAATTATGAGTACAGCAAGTCAGACAGTAATGATGTCTCCTGCCCTAATAACAGAAAGGCATTTCTAAATTAAAGCCTAAAAATCAATACATATTGTAGCCATATTTTAATGATTGCTTTCTATAAGAAATTTAAAATCCTAGCACACCTTTAAATTTTTGTAAGGTATTGAGCCATCATTCTAAACACACATTTATGGCTCCTAGTTTCAACGAAATTACTCACCTTTGCATTCACAGTGTCAGAACTCTAGCTAAATGAAAATGCATATGTAGCCCATGGTCAATGTGATAGAAATAAAGCAGCAAATAAGGTGCAGGACGAGAGAGGGGGGGGGGAGAGGGGGAGAGAGAAGTAAGGATCCAATGGAAGTTTGGGAGGGACTAGTGTTTCAGAAGTTTTAATCAGAAATTCTAGTTATATTCTCATCTCCCAGTACTCCTCCAGTATTTTTCTCCCTTTGTTTCTTGAACAGCTGCTTTTAAAACTTCACCTGGTTGTTTTGGGTATCTTTTTTTAACGGCTTGCATCCCTCTTCCCAATTTTTATCTCCACTGCAGAGAGTGGATGCTACTTCCTCCATCAAGTTCTAATTAAAACATAAACATTAATCTCTGCACTTCTTAATGCAACTCTTATGGCAAACTTCAAAAGGGTCAAACTACAAATCATTTGACTAACCTAGTGGCTTTCTATGAAGGAGTGACTGCATCAGTGGACAAGGGAAAAGCAACGGATGTCATCTATTTGGACTTCTGTAAAGCCTTTGACACAGTCCCCCACAACATCCTTCTCTCTAAATTGGGGAGATAGGATTTGATGGGTGGACTGTTTGGTGGATAAGGATGGTCACATCCAGACCATAGTGGTCAACGGCTCGATGTCCAAATGCAGACCAGTGACAAGTGGATTCCCTCGGGGGTCCGTACTGGGACCAGTACTGTTTAATATCTTCATCAACGATACAGACAGTGGGATCAAGTGCACCCTCAGCAAGTTTGCAGACGACACCAAGCTGAGTGGTGTGGTTGACACACCAGAAAGACGAGATGTCATCCAAAGGGACCTGGACAAGCTGGAGAGGTGGGCCTCTGTGAACCTCATGAGGTTCAACAAGGCCAAGTGCAAGGTCCTGCACCTGGGACGGGGCAACTGCCAATATCAATACATTTGGGGGATGAAGGGATTGAGAGCAGCCCTGCAGAGAAGGACTTGGGGGTACTGGTGGATGAAAAGCTGGACATGAGCCGGCAATGTGCGCTTGCAGCCCAGAAAGCCAACCATATCCTGGGCTGCATCAAAAGAAGCGTGGCCAGCAGGTCGAGGGAGGTGATTCTGCCCCTCTGCTCTGCTCTGGTGAGACCTCACCTGGAGTGCTGCGTCCAGCTCTGGAGCCCTCAGCACAAGAAGGACATGGACCTGCTGGAGCGGGTCCAGAGGAGGGCCACAAAAATGATCCAAGGGCTGGAACACCTCTCCTACAAGGACAGGCTGAGAGAGTTGGGGTTGTTCAGCCTGGCTGCGGGGAGACCTTATTGCGGCCTTTCAGTACTTAAAGGGGGCCTATAGGAAGGACGGGGACAATCTTTTTAGCAAGGCCTGTTGCAACAGGACAAGGAGTAATGGTTTTAAACTAAGGGAGGATAGATTTAGACTGGATATAAGGAAGAAATTTTTTACAATGAGGGTGGTGAAGCACTGGAACAGGTTGCCCAGGGAGGTAGTGAAGGCCCCATCCCTGGCAACATTCAAGGTCAGGTTGGACGGGGCTCTGAGCAACCTGATCTGGTTAAAGCTGTCCCTGCTCGCTGCAGGGGGGTTGGGCTAGATGACCTCTAAAGGTCCCTTCCAACCCAAAACATTCTATGATTCTATGATTCTTCAGAGGTCATGTTTTCTTTATCTTCAGTCATTTTAAGTACTCTCCTCTGGACTTGGGTTCATACATTTCCTGGAGCATGGGGCCCAAAATTAGAAATAGCCCAATCTGAAGCCAAAGAATTTCAGAGCAAAGTAGAAAGGTTATGTGATTCGCCTTGCTGACACAATAGTTTAGTTTAGGTATCCATTACGGCACTAACCTTTTTCACAGCCACGTAACTTTATTTTTCCAAGTGTGGGCCATGATCCACAACAAACCCAGATCTTTTTCTAAATAGCTGCTCCAAGCAAGTTGTTCCCCATCCTCCTTTGGATTGTCTAGCTACAGTAATCTGCATTTATCAAATTGAGCTGCAGTTCATTACGCACTCTACAACCACAACTTGCCCAAATAAATTTTGAAATTTAAACCTGTCCTGCAAGGTAGTGACAGTCTCTTTTAGCTCCATGGGGTCTTCATATTTAATGAACGTTCCCCAAAGTCCATCATTCAGCTTGCTAGTGAAAATACAACACACCAACATCAGCTGTTATTTTCTTCCTTTTTTTATTCTAGGTGCTTAAACATAATTTGACTACTTTGCTTCAGTGTTTGAGAACTGAACGTCTAAAATTTCCTACCTCATCTACTTTCCCCCTCTTCAAAACCAGATTCTAACACTAATCTACAGGTCTGTCTCACGTCTGCTCTCAAATATGGCTACTAACAGTTCCAAGATGTTAGCCACCAACTCTTTACATGTCTTAGCATGAAATTAATCAGGTCAAGATTACCCCAAAACAACTGAATGTTCTCTAACCTTCTTCATATAACACTATCATCTGTGACCTCATCACATTAATCCCGTCAGCCGTCTTTCACACAACTTATGCTTTCCATAAAGACAGCTGCTAGACAGTTAGGAGTAAATTTCAAAAATATCAGTGTCTATCAAATGCTCTCCCATTCCATAAAGAAGTGGATTGTCTTCCTCTGGACACTTATATATGATGACTGCTTGTTATTTTGGATGTATCTTGCTAGTTTCCTCTTTTTGGCTTAGCTTTTCTGCTTTTATCCATGGGTACTTCTAGTACATTTCCCTATTTGTCCTTAGCTCCTTGACTCAGTTTCCATGTCCTGTACATATGTATATAGACATACATACACACACACACACACACAAAATCCAACATTTTTACTTTGCTATCGTTCCTTTTCATTCATGTTGCTTTCGCACCTGGAAATACTCAACCCATTTCTTCCTATTGGTTGGAGACAAATTTGAGAAGTTTCTCTTCTAGTTGTGTTCTCCACCTCCTCAAATAAAAGCCACTTTAACTGCTTGTGTGTCCCCTCGTGCACCTAGGCAAAACAGAGGTGGCATTCATCATAATATTCTACATTCTTCTTTAGCTGTTGCATAAAGACTCTGGGTAAAGACCCTCCTCCTATACACAGGATCTCAGAAGTAGTACATAGCAGGTATAAAAGGATCTAGCCCTACCCTCTGTTTGCTCTTCTTGAGCCAAATAACCACTTCAATATTAATCTTCTGTTAAAATTACTTACTAGGTCAGATGCGTGTCCCATGCAATATTGCTTACACTCATCCATGGTTTCTTTCACAGTACCCGCTCTCATTATATTAATACGCTCATGCACTTTTCCTGTTTTTCTCCTGCCCCCCTTTCTTTCCCCCACTATTTTATCTTTTTTGTCCTTAATATCAAAATACGCACTTAATTTTAGTCCAACAGGCCAGATCTTGTATGGCAATTTTAGTTAAACTGATTCCCTTTCCTTATCTTCATGAGAAAAATGATGCTTTATCAAGATCAGTGCACACCACGTATACAGTTATCATAACAATTATTTCAAAGTTAGAAATAAATTGATAAGTAACTGCTACAGACAGTATGCAGTGGAGAAATGAAATCAAGAGCCTACAGAGAAGGAAGACAACAAGAGAAGAGAAGAATGTGCCAGGAGAGAAGACATACAGACTAATGCTCATCATAACACTGATGCTCTTGTTCTACTCTCTATAGCATTGATGAGCACTGCCTATATCATCAATAGGATTACGATCCAAATGTGTAATTTGTTAGCTGCAGCAGTTTGGAATAGGCTGATATAATGCCTTTGAGATTTCACTGTAACATTCTGCTTTTGATAAAGCAAAGTTAAGTTGGGAAAGATTGAAGCTTCTGAATTATCCAGGTTCCCTTTGCTCTCGATATATCATTAATGGCAGTTCTTCCCATAGTATCTAGTTTATATTACATTGTACTACCATCATAGCTTTCAAGAAACAGCAGGTAAAATGGCATGCAATTTTAAATTACCACATAGGTATGAGTGCAGTGTCTATGACCTGAAAAACAATTAGCCAGTAATTCTAGACCAGGAAGGCATCATCATTTGCTGTTAAATCCACAACATGGATGCAATACACAGCTCAGCTCCTGCATCATGAGTCAGTCAGCAGTCCCACACCATAAGAATAATTAGCCACAGCTTTTTATTCTTTGATGAAGATGTACAGGCTAACAGTTTGATTTTAATTCCCCACTGGAACAAGTAACTAATTACAACCTGCATTAAAAGTTAGCTGCAGTAATTTAATAGGGTAATTTTAGAGATCTGACAGACCTCTAAATTATGTGTAAACAGATTGCTATGAATGTTTGAGAAATTAGATTATAAATTTAAAAGCCTCCTACAGAGCAAGATGAAGACCAACTATGCACACGAGTCCCTTATCACAGCAATTTCAGAGATCCCCATCACTGAGATTAATAATGCTAACGGTTCCCTATAGCTTTTGGCCCAAATAAATCATTAGCTATCCAGACACAAATCCACCATTCCTGAATGGAAAAGGGTCAGTCACAAAAAAAAAAAAAGCAAAAGAAAAAAAAAGCTTTAAAGCAAGCTCTTAAAAGTCTCAGACAATAAAATAGTAATTCCACATCAGTGTCTTTTAAAAATACAGGCCTTTATCACCATGGGAGGGATGAGGTAAAGAATCTTTAGGTTTTGTCCCCAGAAGCTGATGGCCAGCTAACATAATAAATATCCAACAAGCTGGACTGATTGCATTTGAAGTTCATTAATATTATTGCTTACAAGAAATAAAGGTGCCAACACTGCCTGTTCTTTGGTGACCAGTGCATGCCCCCTCTGTTAAAGCCTGTTTCCCAGACGTATTGGGTTTGTGTGGCAAGGTTTTGGGAGCAGGGGGGCTACAGGGGTGGCTTCTGTGAGAAGCTGCTAGAAAATTCCCCTATGTCCGACAGAGCCAATGCCAGCTGGCTCCAAGATGGACCTGCCACTGGCCAAGGCTGAGACAATCAGTGATGGTGGTAGTGCCTCTGGGATAACATATTTAAGAAGGGCTGGGGGGGGACGATGACCTGTGGAATTGCAGCTGGAGAGAAAAGTGAGGATATGTGAGAGGAACAACTCTGCAGACACCAAGGTCAGTGAAGAAGGAGGGGGAGGAGGGAGGTGATCCAGGTGCTGGAGCAGAGGTTCCCCTGCATCCCGTGGTGAAGACCATGGTGAGGCAGGCTGTCCCCCTTCCCCCTGCAGCCCATGGAGGTCCACAGTGGAGCAGATATCCACCTGCAGCCCATGGAGCACCCCATGCCAGAGCAGGTGGATGCACCCAGAGGAGGCTGTGACCCTGTGGGAAGCCCACACTGGAGCAGGCTCCTGGCAGGACCTGTGGAGAGAGAGGAGCCCATGCTGGAGGAGGTTTGCTGCCAGGGCTTGTGACATGGTGGGGGACCCATGGTGGAGCCCAGTCTGCTCCTGAAGGACTGCACCCCGTGGAAGGGACCCACGCTGGAGCAGTTTGTGAAGAACTGTAGCCCGTGGGAAGGACTCACGTTGGAGAAGTTCATGGAGGACTGTCTCCCGTGGGAAGGATCCCACGCTGGAGCAGGGGAAGAGTGTGAGGAGTCCTCCCCTGAGGAGGAAGGAGCATCAGAGAGGACGTGATGAACTGACCGCAACCCCCATTCCCATCCCCCTGCATCACCTGGGGGGAGGAGGTAGAGAAATCAGGAGTGAAGTTGAGCACGAGAAGAAGGGAGGGGTGAGGGGAAGGCGTTTTAAGATTTAGTTTTTATTTCTCATTACCCTACTCTGATTTGATCGGCAATAAATTAAACTAATTTCCCCAAGTCGAGTCTGTTTTGCCTGTGATGGTAATTGGTGAATGATCTCTCCCAGTCCTTATCTCAACCCATGAGCTTTTTGTTATATTTTCTCTCCCCTGTCCAGCTGAGGAGGGGGAATGATACACTGGCTTTGGTGGGCAATCTGGCATCCAGCCAGGGTCAACCCACCACACCAGAACAATGAGACTGGTGGGAGCAAAGGAGAGGCAGATTCTCTTACTTAGTATTATTTTAAGAAGTGAAAATGGGAGGACAGTATATGGAGAATCATTGAGTAAATACATCACCTGCAAATTTCCTGGTTCAGCAGAAACTCTGCCTTTTTTTTCAGTTAACAATTACACTACCACACATTGTGACCTTAACAAATTTAACGGAAAGATTAAAATCAGTCTAGAATTCAACCTGACCATGTAACAAGTCTTTGTACTTATGCAGTCAATGTCCACAAGATGCAAAAAGTGAGTTTCAGATCAATTTTGAATTCCTAAGAGCCTTAAACACCTCTCCTTTCACTTATGTGGCTATGTGACAAAAGCATGGCCAAGGCAATATTGCTGTATTTCACCTCTAAATTCAATGGAAAACTTGTTATCTTCTCAACAGAAATGCACAGCATGTCACGTTTCCTAAGTTTTATCACAGAAGTATTTCTTTTTCTTCTCCATCTTCTTTTTCACACTTCTGTCTTGCACCTGTTCAGACCTAGTTTCTCCTTCCTCAGTGTTTCAAAGACAATTGTGCATGCCATGGGAAACACATTTAAGAACTCTTGGGTCTGAAAGGCACAACCACTACAAGCCATCCTTTTACAGAGCTAAGCAAGGAGCATCCCCTGAGCTCTGGGGATGTCCCCAGCTGCCCTGCTTGTACCACTGATGATTCTAACATCAATGAATACCAGAACAGGATTCCCCCATTGTCAGCAAAAGGCAAAGGCAAATTAACAAGGTTAAACAACTTAATCCAAGAACAGAAAAATTAACTGCATGGTACCAAAAATTAAGTATTATAAAGGGCACTGACATAGCTACTTTATCAATGAATAAGACCGCTAACATTTTAGATACTTTTTATATAGCACTTTGACATCATTAGCTATTTAGACATTCAGTACTTCCCCTTCAAAACAGAGCATACTCTGAAATACCAGACTACTACATTTGCTTTCACAACATGATGAGGTGAAGCTTTTTTCCTGTACAGTTGTGGACTTAGGCATTTTCTAATATGAACCTTGCTAATGCTTGCCAAAAGTATATGCCGTAACTAGAACATATTTTCATTTTTAGAACAATCCTACCCCCTTAAGCCCCCAGCTTTCAATTTGAAACTTGAATCTATATGTTCTAATGGAGCTGGATAACATATATGCTAAACAACATAACTGCTGATGCAAACAAAATTAAAAACAGAAGAAAAATGACTACCAGTTCTACACAGGTTTTTTTATTAAACATCAGCAGTTCAGGAATGAACCATTTCCTTAAAACTTTCCCCGTACTGTAATCCTTTCATGTTCACATGCACTGGGGTAAGGATATCTAAAGATTCTTTCGTGAAGAGCTACATGGATTTGGTGGATATGGTTTAAAAAGGCAAAACAAACACTTGGTCAAGCAACCTTACAGAGGCTTTTTTGGTCTATGTAACACTTGAAAAATAAGACAGAAAAGCGTTTGAAAAATATTTAACTTCATGGAACATAATTCTCTTGCAAGGTTTGATTAAGGTAACTCATGCCTAAATCAAACCGAATTGACATCAAAGGGGACCGTACCATCCATTCACTGACACTTAAGAATACAGTCAAGTTTCAGCCATCCTTTGGAGGCTTTGTCCGGGCCGCAGGTCAGTAGTCCTTCAGATGGAGGGACACTAGAGATGGCTCTTCACAAAGCTGCTCCCTGAATAATACAACAGAATATTTGCCAGGCAGGCCCAGAGCTGCTTTTCAGGGTCCACATTTGAGCAACAGGTGGCACAGCCCTCTGTACGGTGAAGCCTGAGTTAGTAAAAACAATGGATTTAAGCTGAGTCCACCTGGAGCGGCTCCTGCACCCAGCACAGGGCACCAGCACCTCTGGAGCCATCAAGGTGTGGGAACTCAGCTGATGGGTGAGCAGGAGCGGGCTGCAGGCACTGTTTTGCTCACACCTCCTGCGCTGCGTCTGCCTGGCCCGCACCACCTCCCTGGGCAACCCAACAGGCGCATCAGGGTCAGGCTCTTGCTACCAGCCCCATTTCCCCAGCCTCCCACTCCTCAGGCTACAGCATCCCACATCATGCTCAGCAATGGAGAATTGGTCATCCCCTTCAACCCACATCGGATACTGGGATGTCTACTGCATGAACTGCATCAGACAATTGAAAAAAATAAAATAAAACCAAAGAAGATGGAACAAAGACTCTAGATAAGACATCCCTGTTGTCTCCTGCCCTGTCTAGGAGCTGTCATGAGGCACTGAGGCAGCAGTGTACTCCTGGAAAGTGCTTAAAAAAACCTCCCGGTATGTGTAAAATAGCTTTAGACAGCACAAGTCAGGGGAACTGCAACTTAAAAGGATTCCCAACCAAGTACAAAGCTAAAAAATCCAGAGGGAAAAGGAAGTTGCTGCTGATAAGCTCTCTTTTATCTCCTGCACACATGAACTCTCGTTTCTACTGGGGAAAGTTCTTGCATAAGTCCACATAAGGAGAATAAGCTTCAAGTAGGTTATATAGCTAAATAAGATCTTCTGCTTTCAGACTTTTTTTCCCAGATGTTAAACTTATTTAAGTTTGCTAAGACACTTTGCTACTAGAAGTCAGTCTAGTTGCTGTATTTATCACTGGTCACAGACTTCCTAGAAGGCTACACCTAGACATACCAAACTCCATTGGACCTACTGGCTACTCTTACACACACCAGTACATGGTACTGCTACCCATAGTTCTCCGGATACTGCTGCAGAAAAGGAAGAACACAGCACCTGATACGTGGCAAATATGCTCATGATACCATGGAAGTCTCAGAAATGGAGTTTCTTTTGTAACTGTTAAAAAGTTGCATTCCTGAATCTCGGTATAAGCAATTACTCATCAAAGTTATAGTCCCTAGAAATTGTTCAACTTATTATGTGTAGCTCAAGGCCGATTACTATGCATACAATTGAAAATCAGACTTAGGTGTCCTTCAGCCTCTTGAAAGGATTTTTAAAAAAGTCCCTAGCTTATTTAGATAAAATGGATTTCCAAAAAATTCACCCCAGAGCACCACTGAGAAATCACAATTTTATCAAAAACTGTATGATTAGATTGGCTACTTTCTTGAAAAAAAAAAAATCCATATTTAATTAAGTGTATAAATCATACCGATGAAAAAGAAAATTTCTTCCCTGAAGATACAACCTACGCTATCAACTTTCGGCTGATAGTTAGCCATACACTATTTCATTTAACTTCATTCAGCTTTCTCAGTCTATGGTTGTTGCTGATTTATCAAAACATATACCCTAGACATCACGACTTCCTGTAACTCTCTAAGTCAACTCCTTCGCTCTTTCTGGGACACATGCAGATTGAGATTCCCATATGCATAAAAATCATCCAGACTGTTCCTGTCTTCACTTTTTACACATCAGAGCATCTTTCTGTGTCATGGTCTTGTGTGTTCTGGTTTTAGGATCAGTCCCAGACTCTCCAGGAAACTCCCTTTCTGGATGGTTTCACCTCATACACACAACAGCTAGAGATGGCAGAGGTTACTCCCTCTAGGGTTTGTAACTCAAGTAATCCCAGCAGAACGTGGGACAGGCATGTATCTACCACCACAGCATTCTCAGTAGGGCTGGGAAATCAGCACTGGCCATGTCAGCCATTTCCTCTCAACAAAAGAGCCCAAGGAAAATCATACAGCTCATGAATTTGTCACTAGTTTTGCTTTTCCATGCCGAAAAGCCATCTTTGTTCTGTTTTGCTGGAATGCAGTTATTCCAGGCTACTTTGCCTCACCTGTATGTGGGCCAATTTATTCACTTTCATACCGGACTCAGGTAACAAGCCCCAAACAAATTCCATCTAATCACCTTCCTAAGCTTAAGTTACTTTTTGTGTTCTCTTTAATTATTTGATTTAACTTGTAAAAATACCCCACGGAATGTTTTTAATACTGGTCTCTAGAGACACAGCTTCCCCTTTGCTGCCTCCTTCTATTTGCACGAAGCAAACCTCAACACTCAGACTCTGCTCCTCCCACGTGCTGACCTTGGCATGCTCAAATAACCCAAGTCAAAGGAGAAAGCTTTCCCTTCAGACATGCGAGAAGCCTCTGCATAAAGGATGAAAAAAGGTACCTGCCCTGCAACCGGTAGCACTTTAGAGATAAGGGCATGGTCAGACAGAACCCATAACAGTGCAACCGATAAACCTTCTATCTACTATAGTTACCAGATAATACATGAATCCAGTCTTTCAGCCTCAGAAAAATATGCAGGTTCTGCTTGTTGAATTTAGCACACTCCAGAAATCATTCAGGCTTCTGTTTCTTTACAGATGCTTGAATACTCACCAAGCTTTGGACAATGATTTGCTACCATTAGGTTATCAGCAAGCACTCCACCCCTGGCCTTCTCTCAAGATGACTGTAACATCTCTGCAGGCCAGTAATATTGAATAAGTCATACGAGGAATGGAGATTCTCTTCAAGGACCAAAACCACCAAATTAGTATTTCTACAACAGTATCCCTTGACTGAGATCATCATACAATTCAGCAGATGGAAAAACTCCCTGGAGTATAATCTTTTATTTTACCAAACTGGAAATTGTCCCATGCAACATCTAATGAAAATACTGTTCACAAGAAAGACTTGGGGTGTAATCCTATGATGGGAAATTTTCTTCACTGAATAGATACCGTATCAAGCTTTTGAGGTACTTCAGGAAAATAAATTTTATTTCATCATTGTCTGGATGGCCATTAATATTGATATGTGAGGAAATTGTTTTTAAAGAAGTTTCATTTTGCCTTCTAGAATATCCCTACAAGGAATATTCTTGAAAAAGTAACCAAAATAGACAGGCGCCTTAAACTGATCCTCTATCCCCTCAAACTGACCCTCTAACTCCCTCAAAAATCCACTCCTCTCACACCCCCCAAAAAAAAATCCAGTCAACTGCAAAAATCATAAAGAAAAAACCCTCAACCCATAGAAAAATAATGATTAAGCCCATTTGGTCAGGGCTAAATTATGACTTAAAGCACAACCCTATCAACTTGGTAAGGCAAAAAGCTTAGTGCAGAGAGACACTGCACAAGTGTCTCAATAGCAAGACTAACAGACATCTCCAGCTCGAGTGCATTTCTCTTTCTTTCTCAAGACTACAGGAAATTGCTTTATTTTACACGGAAGAAGAAGCCCTCACAATCTACACAGGAGCTTCAGTAATGGATGTGATGGCCACCCCCATACACGCCCATTCCCAATTCCCTGCTCACTTGCTTGAAGGCAAACCAAAGGGGAAGATGATCAGTTCAGCAATTTGTTAAGCATGAGCCCTATGACTTAGAAGATTTCCTACAGTACATTAAGGGAAAATTTCCATATTCCCAAGCAAGTCTGTGGTCAGTTCACAGCTAAGCCTTTATAGTGAGGGCCACATGTTAATGGGCAAGCAGGAAGCAAAAAACATACCACTGAAATAGGCTAAGACCTACAAGTATTTCACCAGTAAAGGTGATGGCATTTTCCTGCATTTCCTGAACTCGTTCCAGGTATCTTACAACGTTACCTACCTTAAAATTACACTCAGGCTTCCGTGTCTTCAGATGCTGCATCTTCAGCCTCTGCTGCAGGCCAATGGCACTGTTAATATCATGGCTTCTAACTTGTCTCAGAAATAAGTTGCGGGGAAAAACAAATGGAAAAAGGACTGTCTAGCTCACAAAGCTCCCACTCCTGCTATCAATAAGCTGAGCCACAGCAATGACAAGTAGCAGGAGGTCTGGTGAAAGACAGCTGTGTGTAGAAAGCTGAAGAACAGAAATAGTATCATGGGAATCCAAGCTCAGGTTGTTTCAAAGGACAGTGAAAGAAAGTGATTCATAGAGTGAGGTTTCAAGCATTTGCACATTTCAAGCCAAGCACGTAACTACTTATTGGTGCAAGTCTCTTCATTAACATAAACAAAACCATACATCATACACACACACGGAATAGCTTGTGTGTTTAAGATAATTTTTGGTTTCTCTTTAAGGGAATTCAATCACAGTTGACACTTCAGAGCTGCCAGTAGGTGACCTGACATAGCATCTGTGTTGCAATGCCTAGATGTGTTGCTAGGGTGAGCTAAGGATAGGAATTAAGCCTTGGCTCTAAATTTCCTGGGTTTTTTCAGCTCATGTCAGCCCTTATTGTTATTTCCACATAGAGAGAGGAAGGTGCGATTAAGAGAAAGAATACTGTTGCTCTGCTTGACTGTTTCTTGGCAGTTGGTGGATTTCGCTAAAAACCTTATCAGAATAAACCTCTCTCTTGCTTCTGTGGCATGCAGTGGAAGCATTTTCATCTACAGAAAAAGATATGCTGTAACAGAACTGTTCCCCACCCCAACATTACAGGCAACCTCCCTGTCAGCACAGGTTTGATCCCTCTAACCTGCACACAGGAAAGGAAAGGAAGACCGAAGTTGAATCTCTCTGAAGTAGCCCTTTACCTCAAATTCACATACTTACTGGGAAACAAAACAAACTAGCACGCTCAGGCTGACAGATGATTCACTCCCAGCTCTACTGCTACCTCGTTTTACCTTTCCTGGAAACACAACCCACCCAATATGTTTTCTTCTTTCCCTCCTCCCAGAAACCCTGTTAATACTTATTCAGTTGCAGATGCCTGTATCCCCCAACAACAACAAGTGCAAGATGTATTATGAAAAATTTCAAAGTCTACAGACGATGCTTGTTATTCCTAGTAGACAATAAAGAATGTTAGCTATTAATCACTGTCTGCTATCTGCACTTAAAAAGTGGCAATTATTGATAAATGTGTTCTCACTTAAAGCGCATTACTGAGAACTGTGGCTGGTGAGAAGTCTGCACTACTACAAAACCTGAAAACATTGACTGGTCAAATAGCTTTTGAGGCCAGAGCACAAATACCAACTTCACTAATTGAAAAGATGACATCATTGGACTGATTTATGAAAGGCACTGCTGATGTTTAGATTAGGAAAATTTACTTGAGATGGCCAAAGTAAACTTCATGGCCTTTGTTTTGGATACTTCAGTTTATGAAGCTGTCATTTAAAAGAGCCATTAGAAATAAACAGATATGTGGTGATATAACCTATAGAAGAGGCTGGGGTTGGGGTGGGGGAGGGTGAGGGGTGGTGGTGGTGCTGGGATTGTTTTGTTTTTAAACCCACATACAACTGGCACAGCAGTGTTTCCTTCAGGCTCCCACTCTTGTCTCCTCTCTAAAGTGAGAAGTTTCCAATACAGCTTTCTGCCTAAAATACCATTAATGATAGCAGCATATGTTGTTTATGATATGGGTCCACTTGGTGATCCAACAACTAAAAAGTACGGAATATTCTATATTCCCAAGAAAAACAGGCAAAAATGTTCTCCCCAAGTCACACAAATATTCCCTAGGCCACAATTCAGGTAGTTTCCACAAACTTCAAGCTATGGCTGAAATAATTTATAGTCAGACTGGTTAATTAAAACATTTGTGATGCTTGGAATTATTATTGGTTTATGGAATTTAATTACAAGTTGTTTTCCTCTCTTAGCAATTTCAATTTTTGACTATTTAATGTATTTGACATTTACTACTTTATCTCAGCTGGAGGCTAGACAGCAAACATGTTTTAAGGCACCCTACCCCAAAATCTTGGAGCCTTCCTTGTTTCCTTGTGCAACAACAAAACACATGCCCTCCCATACACTGCAAAACAGACTGCATTGAAACAGGGCCAGGAACAGAAGCAACTAAGTGGCATCCCTCCCCACAAGAAAGAACAGAAACTAATCCAACATCTGAATGCCAGACACTGGTGTGCATATATGAAGAGAGAGAATAATACAGTGAACCCAATTTTTTTCTGTGTTTACACAGGTTTACCTGTTTAACACAAACACGTGACATTACTGTGCAAAAGCTGCTGTCCAGCTGAATGGGGGTTGCTATAATCCACTAGTGATGTCAGTGGATCCAAAGAATTTATTGTAAAGGATAGACAAGGTACCAGGCTCTGCTGCTCAAAAACAAGAACAAAAAACATTTTAAAAAATGCCTGATTGCTCACACAGAACGTGGGCTTCAGAGAGTCACCTCTAAAGAGCATCTATAGGGACTTGAAATAATTATACAAAGTTTTGGGTAAGACTGCAGCAGAAGGATAAATATTCAGAAGAATACAGGTCTAAACAGAAAAGTAGTAAATACCATAGCTGCTTCGTAATACGGGAAAGAAAAAAAAAAGGCATAAGGGAATAGGGAAAGCAGCTGAAGGAGGACATCTGTTTCAATCATTTCATAGGACAGCAGAAAGAGAAATTATCTAAATGCCGGTTTGGGAGCCAGAAGCTCTTGCATATGGTGGGACCCAAGACCCTGTTAGTCAGTGCCAGAGTAAAACTGAGATGAACTAGATGCCTGATAAGCATCATATGATTAGATTTAACCTGGAATAATCTATTAATACGGCAATGAGAAAACCAAAGCAGTGCTCTGAAAATGGACGGTTTTAATTATGTTACATACCACTCCACTAGCTTCAGGAAAAGTTTCAGGTCTACCAAACTCCCTTCCCTGCCTAAAATAATTAGATACATATTGATTTTAAATGGTCCCTAATAGCCAGACAACTAGAAAATAACAAATATGGTACAGCTTTGTCTTTTCTACAATGAGCCTCCAACAGCAGCATGCACAATGTCCCTTTACACTACTGAAATATCTGGGTCCCCAGTCTATAGGCTTACCTATGGATCTCAACACTGCAGTAGCTTATGGAGGAAGTATACGTTGTATTAACTCATATTTACCAACTTCACTGTGTATTGCTTACATTTTCAGTATGCACTCAATATACTGTATCCAAAGGTAGATATCACCCTAGTTTACATAATGTTAGAAAAAAGGAACCAATGAAACAACCCAAGTCATACTGGGATGCTCATGAACACACTAAAACAGTACATTCTCTTGATAGGCATAGCAAATTAACTTAAAGCCTCTGCCTTCCAGGTGTTGCACTCTTTAAAGTATGAGGTACCCTAAAATAGTGTTGCTTGTAAGCCATGCTCATGAATACGCTGTTGGTCACAAAAACTTCAAATGTTTTTTGAAATTATTAAAGAAATGTTGCTATTTTGAATTTCCAAAGACATTCACCTGTCCTTGGTGAGGGTTCTCTTCAGGCAAAAGGTAGAAGGGATATTTGCATAAGGGAAAGTTTCCACCTTATAAATGCAATCAAAAAGAAAGCAGACCTCAAAATTTCCAGCTTTTACAATCCTTAGTAGAATTTAAATCACCACACAAGTAATTCCTGGGAATTTTAGCTAAGTTAAGCATTAACTGCTGAGGGAAAAACAGACTGGCTCAGAGAGGATTGCTGTGTTTTCTACCCATCAAACAGTAGTGCAAACACTGCCCTGTAACAAGTAAAAGTAACTCCAGTTGGCTTCAGTGGTTTACACTGAATTTTTAATCAACATATCTAGCCGGGTTAGCTCAGTTGGTTAGAGCATGATGCTAATAACGCCAAGTTCACAGGTTCAATCCCTGCTTACTGCAGGGAGGTTGGGCTCGATGATCTCTCAAGGTCCCTTCCAACCCAAAGCATTCTATGATTCTATGATCTGTATTCATCAATCAATAAGCAGCTTTCCAAGTCCTAGTACAGTACAAGAAATTTCATACATGTTATTCCAAATAGGAATTAAATAAAAACGAGAAAATTTAAACAAAATCAGACAAAACCAACCAAAAACCCCCCACAACTTCCCAAAAGTGAGGTCGAATAGAGTACAAAAAGCAACCTCAATATTAAAAAACCCAAAACACCCCCCCCTCCCCCCAACAAAACAAAAAAAAAAATCCAGGAAGAGACCTCAGCCGGAAAGAGACAATGCACCCCAAGTATCTGATTAGTACTAAAATCCGTGTGGCTGTGACAGTAAACATTACTGGACACAAGATGACTTCTCAGCTACTGAAAACACTGGCAATGTTACGCTGCTGGCAGTTGCTATGCAGTGACATCTCAAAAGCCTCTCTCAGGGCCACAATAAACTGAAAGGTTTGTCATTCCAGCGCCCATGAGTAAGCGACAGCCCAGACAACAAATCAGGGTGTAGTTAAATTTTCTCCTTTAAAAATTCATCTATCAGTCAAAACCCCTGTGAGAATGGACAAGGTAAAGAAGCCTAGTCTTTTGTTCACGCTTTCATTTAACACGACTCTTTAAAGCAGAGTCAAAAACCCAAATCTAATCTAATTTAAACTTTAGTTGGACACAAGTGTGATAAAAAGGGAAAAAAAAAAAAAAAAATCCCACAAAAAACCCCACACCACACAAAAAAAAACCCAAACCAAAACCAACCAAAAAAAAAAAAAAATGCATCACAAAACCACCGAGCAGCTGGAGCATTTCCTGAGCTCAAATGAATAAAGCAGCATCTCAAAGCACCTGAGCAAGCCAGCAAGTTGCTTCCGTTAGAAAAATATGACCTTAAACATTTTTTAAAGAAGTGCTGGAGCTAGAAAGCCTGATGTATCACAAAGTGCAATCACAAATCAAACCTGGCAGGGTCCCACTGAACAAGGAAGACGGGTTCCCCTCGTGTTTGGCTCACAAGAGCCTGTTGCCTTTGCTGCCGAGGGCGCTTACTGAAGTTTGCACCACGGGGCCATTTAGAACACCACTCGCCTGTGGATTCTCTGCTGTCTGATAAGTAGTGCGCTCCCAATGCTGCTGCTTCTCCACTGTCTCCAAACTCCAAACATAACGTGTACTTCCCTCCTCTACCTGGCCACCTGGATTTAAGAAACTGACAGAAATTTAAGACCTCTATCATTCTCTCCAAAGCAATTAAAACTGCCTAACAGATTAAAAGACAGGCTTTTGTTTGCTTTTTGGATGAGCAAAGGGAAAATAATTGGGCATCCTCATTCAAGGAAAACAGTGCGATGGTATGGCTTTATTTGGAGTAACATTATCTGTATTATTTACACAGAAAATTAGATATTTAAAAACAGTACACAAAATAATTGACATGCGTAATTACGGGAGTTACTTATCTTCTAGAAATTGTAGCCATTTATATAAAAAAAGCAACCTCCCTCAACAAACTCCACCTCCTGATATTTTACCTCAGTTTTGACAGAAGTCGAGTAGCAGCAACATCTTCCTGATTTTTACTTTTGCAAAAAGTCCTTAAGATGAGGACTTAAAGGTTATGCTGAAATACCTTAGCATATATCTATAAAACTTTTTTGTAGACATTTAATAATTTATCCCCGCAACAGGAAGACAGAAGGCCTTTTCCAAGCCTACTCAGCAAATCACCAGCAGAGCCAGTATTAAAACTTTCACTCTCCTAATGCTGCGAATTTAGGAAATTCACTGTTAGAATGGGATGGTTAAAAAAAAAAAAAAAGTCTCCTTCAAAACAGACATGCACACTCACTCAAATGCCAAACAGCATTCCATTAAACTTTCCAAAAAAACCTCCTGGAGTGAGAATAAGGAAAAATTTCAGCTCTGAATTGCCTGCAAGTTCACAGCTCCTGTTTTCACATACTTCTAACAAAAAAAACTTCATTACATAACTGCAGTGTTGTTCCTGCCATAGGAAATCTTTCAAATGACTTCCACGTTGCATGTGGCAGGTCATGCCCTCGCTGGAACAAACAGCCAGCTCTGACAAAGCTGTGCTTCAGCTAACAGCAAACAATAATCGACTTCAATATCCCTCAAAAGCTTTCGCAGTAACGTCACAGATACGCTGCAGTTGTGCCTGCTCCAGTCTAACAAACTTCAGCTATTTCACAAGATTTGCCTCACCTCCCAGTAAAAAAAAAAAAAACCAACAAAACCAAACCCTCTCTACTTGATTGACGACACTTACGCACTACAACCAATACACTAAATCACAAAGCAATTGGTGTCAATGGACACTGTGGTACAGCTGCACGCATTTAAAAGCACAGCTGCTCAAGAAATAAAAGCACATTCTTTTCATCCAGCCACAAAACTTTCAGAAACATGAGTGACAAATCTGCCTAAGTGGATATTTATTAGCAACACTAAGGGCTCCTCCTTAGATCCCCCGTGTTTTGTTCCAGGCCCAAATCTTCTCTCAGCATAAATTACTCATTTTTGTGACTGTCCCGGCTCCTATGAGCAGCTGCTTTTGCCAAACATTAATAATAATTATTTGTATTCAAATTCGTCATATACTAAGTGTTGACCATACTCGTGAGCGTGCTGTGTAAGGACCCCCAATGCCAGCTGCTCTTTAGAGCTGTTCGTATGCCTACATGGAGCCCACCTCACCAAGGCCTACGATGCTACAGTCTGAAAGCCTGGCTTTAGCGTGAGCATCTGGGTTTGTGGCAAAGGAGGAGATTTTTTTTCCCATGGCCTCTGTGTCATATCCTGTTTCTCAGAGTCCTCCCATTCCCCTAAACATGACTTATCTCTCCAGCACTCCTCTTTCTCAGACTCCAGGCTGAGTATCCTGCTGACGGTGGAGCAGCATGAATGCCAGCTTTGCATATAATTAGATAAAGATTTCAAACCATGCTCCACCATTTCCTGGCTCTTGAGTACGGTAATTCTAAGAAATTAAAAACTTGAGAATTTGAGGTTTGTAAAGTGTTTTGCTATCGTAAGATAAAAAATATTATGCAGAAGTACTGCTTGTATTTATTTGTTGTAATAGAATTTAGTTCAAATAAACGTTGTAAGTGATGGAAGTAAGAAAGTATTTGTTTGCAAGACAACACTCTAAAATGACTAAAATATGTTTCCAGATTAAAAGTTACAGATGCACAAGCACAAGCCAAGACCAAATTCTGCTGTCCTTAATCAAGCAAGCTGACCCTAAAGCTACTGCAAGTCTAAGATGGTGTACAAGAGGAAGAAACTGGAACTTGGACATGTCGGTGTATGGAAACTGTATGGCAACTGCCCCATATAAAGGTACTTATGAGTCTGAGAACAGATGCTGCAACAGTACCAAAGCTGGGGTGAGATTGGGTGGTTTTGGTTTGGTTGGAGTTTTTTTGGTGGTTTCTTTTCTTCCCTGGAAATAATCCAGGGACATCATATGGAAAATAGAACAGAGATTACAAAAAGGAAGGACTGTTCCTGAGAAAGACAGTATTCTCAACAGAGCTATGCATGGCTGAGGAACGGACAACTGACCCCTGCTCAGGAAAGATTTTATCGATGAATAGCTTTTTGGTTTTAAAATCAACATTATTGCAGAAGGGTGGAGGAAGGTGATGCAGATTATGATATCTGCTGTATTATTTTTCAATTTTACACGAGAGATTTAAAATACCGCTACCTAAATGCTGGCCATTAGTATGCAAAAACCTTTCAAGGAGGAACACAGAGTAGGGGTGAGTATCTGTTAAGCAGTTCCATCTGCTGAAGCCAGTGGTCCAAGTAGCCTCTGTGTAATCTGAAGCCTTTTCCAAACACACACTTTGCCCTTCTAGCCAAAAAATAAATACAAGATGTGCTCACATTTGGCCCCAAATTAAAGCCTAGAAATTATTACGGTTTATAGTGAATATCAGTACAAACAATCCTTTTTTTTTTTTTTTTTTTTTTTTTTTAAAACAATCCTCCCCCAAACACCTCCCAGGAACAAATGCTAGAGCAAAAATGGTTTACTAAGTGTTTACTCAGAGCCATACAAAAAAATTGTGTATAAGCCTGCCAAAACCAGGTGATCAACTAGTCCCAGAACAGGGGAACCCAAAAGCACCACTGGGTGAGTCCTGGAAGAGAGAAGATAAAGGCAAGGGGGGGGCCACAAGTGACTAAAAGCAGATCTCAATGCCAAGTCTGAGCTCATTTCTGTTCTCTAGCATGTAGGCACACATCATTACTTCGTAAATGGCCTCCCGTGTTTACACACCACAGCAGCAGTAGCTAGCTTCAGAAGATTCACTAATAAATACACTAGAAGATGCATGCAAATTCGATGTTGTACAGAGCCCTTCCTGGACTCAAGGGTGAAGTGCACAACTTGCTTTCCACTAAAACAGCTATATCAGAACTGCACAGACAGCACCCAGAATAATGGTTCCCTATTTTCCTATTCTGAACTGACGGAAGAAGGTGTTGGCTATAAACTTAAGGTTCACATTATTGGGCTCAGTTCAAGGATTCCCCAAGTCCAGCCTACAAACCTCAGAAATAGGTCTCATTTTTCTTTTCCTCTTTTTTGAAAACACAAGGCAGTAAGTCAGATGTGCAAAGGTAAGAACTAGTTAATTTTTTAAAGTATTCTTCATACCACAAGAGGTTTCAAAACTACTTTTCCAACTCACATCATTATCAACTTTCAGAAGCGTACCGTTTCCACAGTGCGCCAGATACAGGCAATGGAGAAAGGGGATGATACACACCTTTTTAATTGGATGATCTGATGCAGTGCAGGTGTTGAATGAAGAAACAAGCAAGCCTACAAACTGGGCTCTCTCTAGGACACACAAGTCCTTTTACCTCCTTAGATCACCACAGCTACTTCTCCAACTACTTTGGGATCTCTTTCAAACACACAGATCCACTCTAAATGCATTTGCTACCTCTGCAAATTAAATGAACTCCATTTGCCAAATAAAAACCCAACAACTTACAGCTGAAATGCTAAGAACGGAGACTGGATAGACAGATAGCACATATACTCAGAAACAACTGCTTATTTAATCAATAACTTTATTCTTCTAAAGGGAATGTGGTTTTCCTAGGACAAAAATCATCGTGTCAATTCAATAGCAATTTTACACATACTGCAAGATACATGTATTTCAATGGGACTGTGAGGAACAAGCCAGGGTCTAGAGTTCTTGAACAAAGATGAAATTCTTTTTTTATGAAGACAAGTACTAAGAAATGCTCTTTGACTTGAAGAGGGATCTAGGAGGAATCTAAAAACAGGCAGAACAAGGCAGTTAAGACGTAAACAGTAAAACGTCTTCAACTTCACCTAACTCTTTGAGTCAGTGAACAAACACAAACCATTATTGTCACTGGCACATTACATATGAAATTTTTTGCCATCTTTGTCAACTCTAGGATAAAATTCTCTCTTAAGGACATTCCACATTTAAAAATAAATTTTTCTATACCACAGCTCCACATAGGTAGAGCTGGGTTCAGTCATCCCTAGCAGCGTGAAAAGGCTGTGGACCTTTATCATCAGCCCACTTTATCCAACATGCATGCTTTACAAGCATTGGTAGCAATCCCCTGAAGCTTTAAAATTCCCAGTTCCGATAAAATTGCATCAACAGTACATTTGGACCAGTATGCGAGCCATTTGAAAACTCTTAGGGAAGATTTTTAAGTTCTCTTTATTACATTTACTTGGGTTGTTGTTTAAATTCAGTCTTCAAGGCTTTGGCACTCTGGGGACTCGGTGGAGTCTAGCACAGGGTCACTCCTGTTGCAAGCGGCTGCCAGAGGCTCGGCTGGAGAGCCGGCAGGGAGAGCACTCTCGCCGTCCGGAGAGAGGCAAACAGTCGAAACCCACAGCAGCCCATTCATGCATTTCAAGGACAACCCGGTCAGCTGCCATTTTTTGGTGTCGTTTTAGAACAGGACTGACTTTTTAATGGTCTAACCAAAATAAAAGCAAAAAGCCGTTAGTCACGTTTGAGACCACCAGTGTCACAATCTGAGACTGTGTACTCCATTATTTCTGCTATTTGACGTTTTCCCTTTGCCCTGAGACATTCTTTCCATTGAATTTGCAACAGAATGAACATAAAACAGACCTTAAAAAAAAAAAGCAATTACCCTGAAATAATAACAAACAGACAAAGCCATAGTAATTTCTGTTGGCATAAGACAAATTAGTGGAATTTAACACACAGCTTGATGAGTACCTCCCACCAAAGAACTAACCATACACAGATGAAAAGATAAGGACTAAACATTGCCAGATAAAAATTCTTATTGAAGCTAAAAGAAATCAAGTTTCAAGGAAAGTTTCAAGCAAACGCTAAAAGCATTGCAATGTTTGCAGAGTTCCATGCTTTTTCAGTAAGTCAGGAATTAGAAACTTGTTTGGTTTATAAAGAGGAATGCATAACATGCTTGACCATGATAGGGAAGAATTGGAACAGATCACACCCTATGTCCTTTCCAGACCCAAGATTTTAAGATGACTGGATACTGAAAGCAAGATGATCCAGATGGTTATTTCTCAGCCTGCTATCCTGCCCTTGTGATTCCTCCTTTCCTTCCCTATTTAGTGTATTTACTTCCAGCTTCTATTGTTCTTTCAATCTCAAATGAAATGTGGTCTCAGGAAACAGTATATTATTTCAGAGCTCTAAGTTTGATGTAATTTGTTGGTGAAACAGGATAATATTTTTAGTGATCAATTAATCTGCTTAGCATTCTGAAATGCCCAATTATATGGTTAACATAAGCATGTTAAGAGCTTGAAAGCAGAGCTTAATGAGTAAAGAAACTCTCTGGTTTGGTGTCTCAGTTAAAATAAAGAAGGGAAGGGGGGGGAGCAGAAATCACTTTAGGCCAAGAAACAGCAACATTTCAAATTAACCCCAAGATTAGGTTCATCTCAAAATAAAGTTCTTTATGTCATTTTTGGTTAGCTTTTTTTTTAATTAATCTTTAAAAAGTGAAACATAATTTAACATCTAAGCACAAATGACAAATTCTGTTCTAAAATAAGGTTTGACAAGTTCTTTAACTAGCTTAGTTTGTTATTTCTAGAATTCCTCCTTATTGGTATCTTTAATTCTTTGGCTGAAACTGAATCACATCAGTCCTCTTACTTTTCTTGAATCACTGTGCCCCATATTAAGGGGGCGCTTTCATAATGCATGTGCCACTTGGTGGTAACAAGCACTTCTGTATCACAGAATGTAATATGAAATACTGAACTTAGAAGTACAGAAGAAGAATTTGCGAAGCTTCTGAGAATTTGCTACTTCGAGCTACAGATCCATTTTACAGAACAAAGAAATCGGTTTATTTGACAGGGTGACAGTGCTACCCCACTGACCATACTTTTCTTTGCACAAGTCAGCAAACGCTACTAAGATGACACAGGAATCTTAAAGACTTCACTCCCAGAACTATGCACTCACAGCTGATGATGCCAATGTACAAAAAAAAAACCAGGGGAACATGAAAAGACAGCTCCTTTTGTGTTCCAAAATGGCTTCACGCAAAAGTGCTGCACGGGGAAACTACAGAGAGGGAAGCTCAAAAGAAAACATGAATCTTTAATTAAAATATTTTATAATCATAGAATAACTTAGGTTGGAGGGGATCTTTGAGCGTCATCTGGTCCAACTCCACCCAAAGCACAGCCAACTTAGTAACTTCATGTTTCTCCTCATACTTTTCTTTCAAAGAGAAAACAAGAATAAGCATGACCATAATCATTTACAAAGGGATATCAAAAGTCTTTGGGACCTACATAAAAACACAGCACGCAAGTCAAGCAAATCAAATAAAAAAAAGGAATAAAACACAAATCCTCTGAAGTGCCTTCTGGGCTACCTGCTGCTGATTTAACACTCTCCCTTTGCAAAACACCTTGGAAGTCCAAGAGGAGGCACGATATAGAATCTAGACAAGAATGTAAGATGGTGGCAGATGAATGAAGGTGCCTCAAAATTACTATTTTCTCTTAAAGTATGTTTTTCACTCTACTGAGGTCCAAAATGCAGACATTTTACACCATTCTTTGGCAACTGATAAGATAAACCAAAAAAGGGAATATCTTTAAATGCTAAGCTCCTCCATGTTGGGAGCCTCCGGAAGCCACACTTCTGGTATGGGCAAGACACTGAACAATTCATTAGTGTTTCAGTTCAGTGTCCCTCACCCAGCTGGTATTAGACATCTAAGAGGATGGTGCAAGAGTTCCCTGACAGGCAGATATGGTACTCCCTAGCCTCTGGGAAGGTCTTTTCCTAAGCCCTGGGATTTTGGATGTAGTTCTCAAGAGTGCTGTTTTGTACTCTTTTCCAAGATTCTTCTGCTTCCCCCACCGCTTTTTTTTTTTTTTTTTAAGCTAAACATTTTTTTTTTCTTGTTAAACTCAGACCACCGTAGTTGAGAGAGACTAAGAAGCTCACACATAACAGGATAAATTTATCTGTACATCATAAGGTCAACAAAGGTACAAATAGGCTGAAGTCTGAGATGCACGCACCTGGGCTTTTGTCAGTGCACTGTGCCTGCGAGTGACCCACAGGAAAATCACAGTCCTCCTGTGTGACCTTTAACAGGAATCTCAAGTGGGATCCTTTCGTACAAGTTGAGCTGACTAAGCATCAGGATTAGATTAAGTCAGACAGCCAAGACTCTTCTATAATCAGTAGAGAGAGACAGGAAACTCCGGAAAGTAATTCACTTTAGTGTAAAACAAGGGGAGAATTGAGAGGAAAAGAAAGTGGAGGAGACTAATAGAAGTTTTCCAAATAAGATTTAGGAAAATATCACATCTACTTTTCCCTGCAGCCTTCCAAACTCTTTAAAAGCAACATGATTACAACACACACATATAGAAGGAACCCTGAGAACAAAGATAATACAGCCCTAAGGAAATGGTAAGGCTAGATCTCAAGAACTGTTTCTGAAAAATTCTCTCTGACATATGAGAGATGTGTATGTATTTTATTGAAAACAAACAAACAGTATTCACTGTGTAATTTCATATTCTGTACAACCTGGGACTGTATTGTTAAATACTTATTTCCAGCGCAATTAATTTTAGATACCGGAGAACAAAAAACTGTCTTGAAACATGAACGGCAGCAGGGTGCACTTTACACTATTTCTCCTTTTCAAACATATCTTTACACTTCACTTAAAAATGCAGAATGGGAGCATAATACCTCATTCATTGCTAACAGCACTATGAATGAAAGGCTCTCCGAACATCTGTTCAATGATATTTAATGCATGGTCTAATAAGCATTGGCATTTCCCGCTCACAGATTTGTAGGAATTACATATGGGCTACAATTCTGTTGACAGATCCTTGCTCTTCTGGAAAAACTCTCTGCCCAGTCCGCAAGGCTTTAGTCTAATTCCTTATGGACATTACCATATGCTTGCAACTCTGGCTAGTTACGCTAAGCCAGGTTTCATCATGGCACTGGATACACATTGTCTAAATACCATACAGCATCAAAAGCCACTTCCCAAATTAACTGTTGCTAGGAGAGAAAGGAATGACAGAGAAATGCAGGAATGGAACATGAACCAAAATGAACCAGAATAAGTTTTTCAAAGGAAACAGAAACCTTGGGGTTTCTTCACAGAGCTCGCATTTATGAGGCATTATCATAGAGTTTATGTAGTCGTGTCCACAGCCTCTTCCCAGCCACAGTCCCTTTAACTCACAGCAAACTTAGAGCAGCTATCACAGACAAACAGCAAGGAAGCTCAGAAATCACTTTCCTTATTCTTATCATACAGTGGAGCATAAAAAACACCTTGATTTTTTACAGTTCTGTACTTGGAACTGCAAAGCACCTAAGTTAGTTGTGACTTGGAAATGAAAGTATACTCACTCCCTATTTACTCCTTTAAAATCCAGTAGGGGAAGTTATTTTAAAGTTTTACTTCAGGGTAGTGGAAGGACAAGCAATAGAGAAAGTTTTTCAAGGTTTATTCCTTACAATTTGAACATGCATGGAGATGAAAAGAAGATCTGAAATTTGTGCAATATTAGTCACACTGAAGAGGTCCAAGATAATGACAATGCAAGAGCTAACACAACATCTGCGTGGAAAGAAACCTGACCCAGTATAAGTAATATCTTTCTGTGTTTGTAAAGCTCCCTATGGACTTCATCCAACATACTTCATAGATCTGCTCTCTTTCTATTCCCCTGCTACAAACTTGCACTCATCTCAAGCTGGCTGCCTTCTCTGCTCTCCACATAACCTCAGCACTTCTGCTACGCAAGCCAACTCCTCTGCTGTTCTTGCTATCTGGAGTAATCTTCCTGTATATCTACACCTGTACAGCTCTTCTCCTCCCCCATCCTCCCCTCTCCGATTACCCAACTTCATGAATGGTATTACACAGCCTTGCAGTTTTGAAACACAATTCAAAGCAAGAAAAAAGAAAACCTCCAGCAAAAACAAAGCCATTGGAAACAATGTGGTATTATCCAGCATACACAGCTGTATGTAGAAATGACTGAACAGGAAAAACACAAGGATGAAAGGATGCGTGCATGCAACTTCCAGAATGAGGAAAAGCTGAGAAATGAGTCAGCTGAAAGTCCTTACCAGACGCAGAGGCTGCTGCATTAATCCACAGTGCTCCATGCTTGTTGTCCTGCTGGGCCCTGCATATCATTTCCAGAAAAGACCCTTAGAAACTTTCACTAGATAAACACACCATTTAAATATCAGCAAACTATTCTGTATACTTAATACAGGAGATTTTTTTGATGGTGACTGTCTGACAGCCTGGTACAAGGCCATCCTGCTTCTTGCTCAGATTTTCAAATGACATGGCTGTCACCCTACATGTGTGCCACCCATATTTACTGCTCAGTGACCAGATCTGGTTGGCCACTCAAATGCAGGTAAACTGTTGAGGACTACATGGGCAATGGAGAGCACCCTACCTTCTGAGCAACAGTCACACTATGCTTAGTTCAAGCTTGAAGCACAGGAGAAAGCTTTGCACTTCCCCTCATCCATACACGAGATTACCACCCTCTCTTAATATCTCTCCCTGCTAACAATTTCTTGTGAGGTAGGACAACGTATTTTAGCACTGCCTAGAAAAGCCACTGCCAGGCTGTACTTGCTAAAGAGCAATGATAATTCTTTCTACTTTCAGGAAGATAATGATAACCTCTTTTTTTTTTTTTTTTTTGGGGGGGGGGGGGGTGTAATTAAAACAGTGGCAGTTACTTTTTAGTTAAATATATAAGGAGAATACTAAAGTCGCATAATTAAGCAAATCAGAAAGTGACCGCCTGAGTTATACTCCTCACAATCAGGTTTGTGTAAATATCACATACCATTCCTCAAATAACACAGTACTGTTCATTTTTCCTACAGCATGTTGTAGCCCTGTGCATTTGTTAAATGAAGAGGTCCCACAGAAATTATCCATACAAAAGCACATGACTACTTATACTTAGTCTTCCATGTACACTACAAAGCAACAGTGAAATTTTGGGGAGATAATTCTCTTACACAGATACTTAATGAGCCACTTCAAACCTCTCACCTCTGTTCATCAAAACACTAAGTGGGAATGCCCCCACCCCCCAGTTCTTCTTAAGTCCTTCTTAAGTCCTTCCTAAGGGAGCAAGTATTACTGGAGAACATGAAATAATGTACCAAATAACGGTGATTTGACAGTGGGGAACAAGCTGCAAAAGTGAGGGGCACTCATCCAGCTCAGCAAAGACCTGAGGAACCCAGCTGAGGTACCAGACTGCGTACACACACTGATCTTGAACATGGCAAAGACAAAAGTCAGGGAAAATGTTGAAAAACGTCTCCTCAGTTCTGCCCACTTGGAAAAAAATCTGTATTTCCCTGCTGTTGAGATGCTTTTCACTAGACAGCAATACAGATTAATAAAAATGTGCCTTCCAGAAAACATCTAGATTATGAAACTCTTTGGACAACCAACCTTGTTAAGAATAGTGGATTTTTACAAATTAGCTCTGAATTCATGAAACTCACATCAGTGAATTATATTGTAGTCTCTGGCTTGGAATAAGCCACCAGGTATTAAAAGAATGGTAGAAACCGTAAATATTTGGTCACCAGGCCCTGCATATTTTGCAAGTAGCAGGCTTTTCCATAAGCCTATTAACCTCTTGACACAAAGGATCACTTACGGCATGTAGGAAGCCTTTCCAATCCATGTTTTTTCTTTCAAATTAAATTAAAAAATAACAACTAACAAAATGAAAGAAAGTGATACAGCAGCCTTTTCCCTTTACACTTGATATTCATGTGGTGATCAGGATACATTAAACAATGTTTTGCTTCACAGAGGTTGAGCAACTGGATGCCTTACAAGGACAGGTAAAACATCAAGCCATTCATATCTAAAAGACCAAAATAAATTCCACAGTTGCAATAGTAAAATCTGAGAAATAGAAAAATACAAACACTTGCTGAATATTTCAAACAAAGGGCTTGTCTTGCTCATGTCAAGATCCAAAGTTTCTAACAAAAGAGAGAAGTCATAATCTTCCTAAAGCCAAAGTCTTGATGCTGTTAAAAAGGCAAAAGCAATTCAGAAGGCAAGGCAAAAATACCAGTTCAGTGGGGAATGAGAATATGAATGGGACTAAATATGCATCAGTCACATTTAAACACTATTTAAATCATTAGAAAATTATAGAAAGGAGTGACATAGAAGGAGGTTGTGTTCTCAAATAAAGAAGACTGAAAATCTGTCTCAGTGTTCATATTAGAGACATGAATGTTAACCCCAAAACATGTAGCACCTCACAGGAGCAGAATGGCTCCTGACAAACAGGATGACTAAACCAGCCCATGACACTGCTACTGTGTGCCTGGAATTTGCTAAGGCACCTCTACATGATCACCATCAGCTCTTGCTACAAATACTGTCACAAGGGAAAGAGGAAAAGCAGGCAGCAGGACAAATAGTCATGGCTACTATTAAAAATGTGAACAGAATGAAAACTGTATGTAAAATGGAACAAAAAAGTAAGACCAACAGTATTTTTAATTAGAAAGCTTTTTATTAAAAAAAAAGAAAAACCCACCCACCCCCACACCAAAACCTTCAACAAGAACAGCAAAGAGTTTCAGCGTTCATTTAAAGGTTTTATCTTCAACCATCTGTGACTTAACTGTTATTATTTTATAGTCATATATCACTTATTGCTACATACTGTGAGGAGTAGGGGAGGAGGGCTGGGGGAAAGACATTTAATGACAGTAAGCAGAGTACTTACTAATTTAAGTAACTCCCAGAAATGTTATCTACTGAACAAACATTCCAGTGTTTTAATTAAGTCAAGCAGACAGAGATCAAATGAACATGTACATAGCAATTTAGGAGTAATTCACAGCAGTGTAAGATGCACTTTTGTTCCTGAGGCCAAGCTGAGCCTTTGAGTCTTTTTCCCCCCTTTAAGTTAGAGTACATGGGGAAAAACATTCTAGAAAATATGTTGCATGGAGGCTCTTTAAGGTACTTTGTTACATACTCTAAAATTAAATGTTTTCAGCATTTAGCTGACTAGATAAATCGCTAGTACCACTATTATTTAAAAATAAATCTGCTGTTAGGGAGGTAGACCATTCAGTAGTACACATTTCAAAGATTTAGCCAGAATTACCAACAACTGATCAAAAGGAAGGGTTAACATCACAGGAACCAGCGTCTATGTACATTGCTTCTGTCCATCAGTGCAAGAAGCTGGAGACCAGACTGAGCTGCCGTGGCCTCCTTGACATGGATCTGCACAACCACAAATTTCACAATGCCTTTGAACATGTATCATCAGGCTTTTGTAGGAAGGAGTCGTGCTGATTTGTTTGCTCAGCATCTGTCACTGCTACACACCCAACACTAGAATTACGCACGGGTGCAAAATGCAAGGCTCAGATGGGCCATCAAATGGCTCTACCAGTCTGCCTATACAGGAGGTGGGGAAGCAAGGAGACCATGCCAAAGTTCAAACCTTCTCCCTTACTGTGCTTTTGTGCTTAACTAAAGACAAAGCAGTTTGGATATGAGGATAACGTGGGCTTCAGAACAAGTAAAGCTGACAGGCATGCCCATGCGGTTGCTGGACAGTGGGTCACTTGATTAGAATAGGGCAGAGAGGGGAGGAGTATCTGTTTCTGAGGTGGAAGGAACAAGAACATGATTTGGGCCTCTTGGACTTCATGCCCAACTATACTTCTGCCTTATGTGCAAGACACTTAAACTTTACTAAAGGTAATCCACAAGTAAATGCAGCAGCCCTCGATTGCTTGAGCATTCCTAAACACTTTTGATCTTCTACATGAATTTGCTGTCTTTGAAAATACTATTTCTATTGATTGTTTTAAGATAAAAGGTTTATCTTCAGAAAGCACAAGTGGAGTAACACATCATTGGTCACAACCTCTCACAACACCTTGAGTCTCAAGTCAAACTGAGACAACAAGCAATGCATTACAGAAGATGAATGTGGGTGGATCTCACAGCACCTATTTCTCCATGTTATGGAAAACCAAAATTAACAGGCATTCTGAAACATGAGCAAAGAGCTGAAGGTGCAAAGAGGTTGCAGTAAGATCATAGTCACTTAAGAATGGAACCATTAAATGACAGAATAAGGAAACAACAGAACAAGTCTAGGTATAGAAATATTTTTTTAAAGTAGCTTTCCAAGTGATCTGTTCCTCATAATGTAGAGGAATGGAAGAATTTTCCGTCCTGAAAGAATATACTTCAGAAATTTACTTCAGCAAGAAACCATGATAGCATAAAGAATAGTATATTTCTTCCATTATTTGACAGCACACTTCTTTCCCCTTCAGAACAGCAAAGACAGTTTTGCAAAACTGCTCCATTACATCACAAAACTGTTATGGAATATGCCACTTCTCAGATATACGTCTGCTCTCCCACATCAGCATAATAATTTCAGTTGAAACCAATGCAGACAACCCATAACAAGCAAATTTATGTCTTACAGCTGTCTTTACCTTATCACCAATCATATAAATATCTGGGGCCTTTATTTCAAAACAGATTTTAAATACTTCAACTAGCCAATCAAAAATTTATAGGAAAATTCTCACTATATATAGACCAATTTAAAACCCACAGCTCTAGACAAATTTCACTGTAATTATTTAAAAAGCATCAAAATGCTGAGGAATCGGCTGGCTATATACATCCAAAGAATAGGACAAAAACAAGCCTGACAATATGCATCTGGAAAATGGAGACTGGTGACTCATGAAGATATTTCATGATTATGTTTAAGATTCAGAGTCAAGAATAAGGATCCAAACTCTTTGCATTTAAGTCTAGGCTTAGGTAAATGATTTGGAAGAGGGGGACAGGACCCCAGCACCAAAGAAAACACACATTGATGCCACAGTTTTCCCTGAGTCTGTGAACCTGGTTAACATCAGCAAGAGCTGCTAAATGCTCACTCCCTTAGGTGTTGACTCTCATTTTGTACTGGCCCTTCATTTAAGTTCACCTACCCTTTTTTTAAGCTCCTAAATTCATGTGTTCACACTTCCCCATTCTCAAGAACTCAGGAGAAAAGTATGAATATAATTATTAAAATCCCCCAAAGTTACACATAAAACTTCTTTTCAAGCATGAGACCCAAGCAATGATCTTTTAAAGTTTACAACCAAAAAGACTGTATCGCTCCCATTCCTAATAAGTATTTAGAAGTCCAAAATTAGCATTACTTTTAAAATAATGTTTAACTAAAAAGATGTTAGGCAAATTAAATGGGAGAAAATATTTTAAATCTTCACTTGTAGAAACTTTACATACATCATCTTCATGACGGCTTTTGCCTTTTGACTAGATAACTTGTCTCATTTCTCTGCATTTCTAACCCTTCATCTCTCAGTCATCATCATTACAAGACAGGTTGCTACTGGGAAAAGAGGCTAATAGATTATGTACCTCAATAGCAAACCCTGCAGTGGAAAGGACAAATCAGCAACCATGCAAGATAAGCATGTAAGTAAGCATGGAGATAACCTTGTGCAGGAAAATTTTGAGATAGTCAGCAAGAGGCGGCAGGAAAAGGGTAGAATCATCTCTTGGTAGAAAAAGAGAAAGGAAGCAGAGCTTTTATTGGGTAAGGAAAAGGGAAGAGATGGAAAATGAGGATTTCAAAGATCAAGGGTTAAAATAGGCAGCTTAAAAGAAGCATCCAGAAAGTCAGGACATAGCTACATGAGAAAACAGTAGTAGGTAATGACACAACTCCTTCTATCTAACCACCCAAAAGGGCAAGCTATGTGCTAAAGCATAAGTCATAAAATGACTTCAGGGAGTCAGCAGGTTCTAGTCTCTCACATGCAAAGCAGGCATTTATGATGGGGAACAAATTTAACTGTGGGGACTAAAGAGAAAGCCACAAAAATTATGATGGTGCTCAATATCTCAATGCTGAAGATACGAAGATCACTAAACAGGGAGCTAGAAAGCTCCTGGGAAGCCACTTGGAGCACAGCAAGAAGAAATCACTTTAAGGGTAACAAGTCCTTCAGACAAAAGTATAACACCACCTTCAGACAACAGAAAAACCCACGGCACGCTAAGATTCGTGGAGAGCCCAGTAATGACTGTAGAGCTATCTACAAAGCACTTAGCACCCTTGCGAATCTTATCCTGAATGTCTTGCCCACTGTCACACCAAGTCTTGCCAGGGCTGAAAACAAACCAGATTTCCCCAGTCTCAGTTGTGTCCTCCAGATACTAGAAGTCAAGACACATGCATGTTCGCCTTAAAAACCTCCAAGGCAAAAAACCAGGTCATTAGTTTCTGGAGTTGTATTCATGCCTCTCCCTCCTCCTCTTGCTCCCTCTGCATTCTGTGCCTAGCAGGTTTTTTTTTTTTATATTTTTCCCCATGAAAATAAAAGAACTACCACTTGTATAATACAGACGTGTGAGGAAAAAGGGAAGTAAAGGCTTTGGTGTTTTTGTAAAGGTAATGCATGAAAACAAATACAAATGTTAAATTGCACTGCAAGCTTGCAATCCTGCCATAACATTCCCCAGTTACCTCAGCCTTGATATGGAGGAAGCACAATCTCTCCAGGGGACAGAATGATTCCATCCCAGCCAAATCAAACCAGAGCCAGAAGCTCCCAATTCATGTGCTAAATTAGATGTAAAGATTTTGTAATGTGAACTCCCAGGGTCAGAGCTGAAACAGAAACACTTCATTTTCGAGTCCCAGAGAAGAGATAACAGTGTATTTCCCCCACCACCTCCAACACACACCTACTTCTGATTGCTTCTATACATTTTCTTTTCCAAACACACCACCCAGAACAATCCTAAGCAGAAGTGTCTCCTGCTGCTACAGGTATTGCTCACAGTATCTAAAGGCCATCATTGATTCAAATTCCACTAGCTGGTAATTCCCTTTATCATTTGTTAAATCAGTCCTAAATCTACAGATTATTGAAATAAGTGCACTGCAGCAGCACAGAGCTATGGTCCACCAATCCTACTCAGACCCCCTATCCTCACAATTTTTTTTCCAGTGAGTCAGAAATTCAATATATCTAGCTACCCCAGCATCAACTCAATTATGATACCTGCAACATTCAACCTAAAGGATGAAAACAATAACACTCATGAATAAGAATTAATGACTGGGAAGGGTTGTTGGTTTTATGTTTTAGTAACATTAATTTCAAACTCATTTATTTCTAGAGACTTGCTCTACAATCTCAGTTTCACTGTTCTTATCATGCTTTTCCATACACCTATAGCGAATCCAGGACAGAACCCAAAAGCAAACAAGTCTTCATACACAATCTTTCCCATGCTATCCTGGTTTTTAGGATGTACGTATTCATTGCTAATCTTACTATGCATGTGTAGGGAAGTAACTAGTGTATTAGGGAATACAAAAATAGGACAATTTACTAATTTGAAAGGCGTACTTCCAGTCCACTCTGCCTCTTTCTCTATTGTGCTCATGAAAGCTTGGGGTTCAGTTTCTTCCAGACTCCCTAGAGGCAGGGCTAACTCTCTTGTAATTAGGGAAAACTGGCAGGACTGATACCTCTTCACCCATCACCTGAAGGAAATTTTGGAAGGCACTATCATGTTTGCAGAGGACACCGATTTGGGGGCAGCGGGGAAAGATGGTTCAGTACACTTAAGGGTGGGGGCTGCCATCCAGAGGGACCCAGACAGCCCAAGGGAAGGGGCCACCCGGAGCCCAGTGACATTCAGCAGGGCCGAAGGCAGAGCCCTGCCCTGGGGAGGACGAGCCCTGGCAGCCACACGGGCTGGGGCTGCCTGCCTGGGGAGCAGCTCTGCCGAAAGGGGCCTGTGGGCAGCGAGCTGGGCACGAGCCCGCAGTGCCCTGGCAGCAGAGATGGCCAGTAGCTCATGGGAAGGGAGGGATCATTCCCTCTGCTCAGCACTTGTTAGGCCGTATCTGAAAGACTGCGTCCAGTTCTGTTGCCCCCCAACAGAAGAAAGAGATTGATAAACTGTCACAAGTTCAGCAGAGGGCCACCAAGATGGTCAGGGGCTGGAACCCCTGTGAGGAGAGGCTGAGGGAGCTGGGCTGGTTCAGCCTGGGGAAGAGATGGCTTTGGGGGTCCTAACAGCAGCATGCCCGTACCTACAAGGAGGGTTATCAAGAGAATGAAGCCAAGCTCTTCACATTGAAGCGTGGCCAGAGGTTGAGAGACAACAGAAATGAGTGGAAACCAGAGAGGTTCAGATTGGACATCTCTTCCATTTCTGCTGAAATTTGGCTTGTCAAATATGGGAAGTGCCACAAAGGAGAGGAAACAGCATCCTTTCTGTGAGGAGCGGGTCACTAACCAACTCAACTCTCTAGAGAAGAGAGGTGTACAGGACCTAAATAAACTGCCAGATCACTACAAAGAGCTTTGAAAAGAGCCAGAAAATGGAATATAACTTTTGTGAGAACTTTTAAGATCACCACCTCAGCTTTGGACCTGACTTTGGACTTCCTCCTAAAGTTCCAGTCAACTAAATTAATTCCTGATTGCCAGGAGGAGAGAGCACTGAAGGTTATTTGTTTTTATGGAGTAGGAGTGTTTTTGTCTTTGTTTTTACTAAGCTAACTATGTACGTCAGTAGCTAGTAACTAAGCTTTCCAAATTTAATTCCTCTGTTAGCATGTGTTAACACCAATGTGATGTGAGATGGATCCGTCAATGTATATATCACTTCATTCATTTTTCCTCTGATGAACAAGTCAGTTGACATCAGCCTATTTAACAAAGGCATCCCTTATTGAGACCAACACATTACAATTATCAGTTCTCATGAAATCCTGAATCAAAAAGGAGAGCTTACTGATTGGTTCTGATTAGAGGGAAGAAAAAAAAGAAGAAAAAGCAAGATAGCAACAACAACAACAAAGAATCCTTCCTATCAATCCCCCATAGAACAGGCAATTTTCAGAGGGATTTGTTCACAACAGCTACAAGGACAGGGAAAAAAGCAACACCGCCCTGGCCCTCTGACATCCAGGTTGATGTCTGCTAGGAACAGCATGCAGGCAGTTTTCACAAGCCGCATTGCATAACTGCGTAGGGCTCAGCACCGGACAAAAGGGTGGGACTGGGAGCTCACAGGGAGTATTTGGACATAATTTGAGAAAACAGATTTTCAAACAGGCACTATTAAAGAGGCCTCCAAACTTTATCAGCCCCAGGAGCAGCCATTGTTTTATCCAGTCTAAACCAGAACAACATACTGATTGCATTTTTTTTTTTTCCTGGGAAGCAAAGAAGAATCAGTCTGGCACACTGATTCGTGGTGTTACTACACTGGCTTTCCTCAGCTGGAACATTCTTTCAGCATCCCATGAAGGGCTATTAAAAATAAGTAAATCACAAGAACCATCTGTCCTCTGCAGAGAGGAGGAAAAGGGGAACTACAGTGGGTTTCCTTCTTGCTGCACAGTGTTGTCCCCTTCCTGTTTGTGAGACCAGCAGACGTTATCCTGAGAACTGAACACCTACATCCAATATACAACATTTTATCTGTTTAGCTAAACTTTAAGTTGTATAGGAATAAGGCATAAATCTGATGCCACATGGGACAAAAGACAGCATAATGCTATGGTGGAAGAAAGGACATCATCTGTCTCTTCCCTTTCCAACAAAACCTTCATCAGTTGTTTGGGTTTTTTTTTTTAATGTTACACTATCTTCTTCCACTTTAGTTGACATCCATCCTTTAGGCTAAAAGCAACTATATGCTAATGAATATATTAAAAAAAAAATCTTTGTAACTATTCTTATAAGAGAAAAATTGGGTTTTCCATGAAAATTCGCTCTCTACAACAGTGTCTGCTTTTGACTGCTTTCGATTTTTCAATAAAACAACATTGTACTGAACTTTCATTCACACCAGCAGAATATTTTTCTGCCCTCTGAGCAAAGCTCTTTACTCCTCTGCTACCACCAAAGCAGAGGAAGAGTAGGATGCAATGAAGCAAAGAGAAAGGTGATGTGATACACACCTGCAAATGAAGGTGAATAAAAAAGGAAAAAAAAATAGGCACTTTCAAAAATATCTTTTAAGAACAGTATGTTTCTGCTTTTAGATAGGCATCTAATCCTCTGTGCCTCATCACAAGGAAACACTACTTGTCAAAGGAAGTTATTGTTCCCAGTTAATTAATGACTGTAACATGCCTTGGGATTTTGGAATGTAACATATCATTGCTATTACACAATGCTGAGGTCTTTTCAATCAGTTAAGTATTTCTATTAATGTGTATAACCCAAGTGTGTTGCACTGTTTACTTTGAGTGTATCCTTTGTGGTCTTCCCCCAATTCTGCAAAATATGGTTTGCAAAATCCACAAATAGCTGTAAAAGTATCAACCCTTATTGATCTTCAAATAAGATCTACATCCTACAAATCTTTTAAAAATGCCACTGCTTACTCCAGCCATTCCTGCTAAAGGTGGGATTATCCAACAGGACAAAAGTACACAGCGTTACACTATTTTGCAGACAGCAAATGCTTTTCCAATTCCCTGTCCTGAACACTGCTCTGGTGAACTTGCAGAGATGCATACGGCAATTTCCTTTCCAAGTGCTGCTCCTGCAGCAACCACTGCACACGCACACCTCTCCTTACTGCAAACAACTCCTCCTGACTTAATGGAGCAACGTGCTGCATGCAAGTGTAGTAGTCTTTACAGATTGCGGACTTAAAGACGACCCAGTCATTAAGCCAGAAAACATTACTTCCTTTCTACATCAAAAGACATGCAGTGAAGATCCACATTTTTTACTTAAGATCAAAGGATGTCATGGAAGTTAACCATCTTTTCTGATTTAGAGGGTGGACCTCACAGGAAAAGAGTAAGTATTATATGCTGCAATACTTTCTTAATACATATATAGCCTTTACCTCACCAACCTCTTTACAATTTCACATTTTCTTTGATAATCATCCTTCTCTACCTCAGGGTTTGAAAGTTGGTTTTATACGTTCTCCTTCAAGAACAAAGGGAGCTTAAACCAAAACAAAACCATGTTTGTCATTGCTAAGTGGTGCTAGACACAAAGAAATATTATTTATGGCAACCGAAAAGATAAAATGAATCACCACATACAGAGTTTTTGAACCATTTGAACCATTCAAGTTTGGAGATACGGAAACTTATCCCAAGGGTTTAAGAAATAAAGGAAAATAACATATTTCTGTTCACAGATATAGTAAGTTTCTGTTGTGCCTTAAGCATTTGCCAACAGAATAAATTGAAATTTGATTGCTAGAACCACACAGCAATAAAGAGCACCCCAGTCAGAACCAGCATAAAACCACAAATAAAAAGCAGTCCAGTGTGCCAAAGGCTGCCTGAAACCAGGAGGAGGCTAAAGCTTTATATTTAGAAAGATGAAAAAGGAAAAGTTCTGATGTGGTTGTCAGAGGGGAGCACGTTTCACAGCCACTGAGCTGTGGAAGCACAGAACTGCCCTCCCAGAGCTTCCGAGCCTCAGGCAAACAGCCTTGGCTCCTCACCGCAGCCGTGCACAGCGGTACTGGCTTCTGGCTTTAGGGTCAGAACAAAAACTCTGATGCCAAAGAAACATCACAAGCAAAAGCCCTGGCAGGAAGAACATAAAGGAGTGGAGCTCAGAAGTTGCACTCCCCTCTGCATGTCATGGTTGCAGAATACAAAATAGTTCACAAGTTGGATGCACACTAAAACTTTAGAAATGAATTTAACTGTTGGCAGTGGCAAGATGATGCATCTCTTCTGGCCCTACAGACGCAGCCAAGAAGAGCCCAGCACTAGTGGGCTTTTCCAATCGTACATCTTAACTCTGCTAGATCAAGAAAACCAATGGGTAAACTGGTGCTGCTGAGCACCAAGACTGACCTTTCGGATCACGTACAAAGAAACTTGTGTCTGGTCAACTTGCCTCTTAGCTTAACTTGCAAAGCACAGACCTCATAAAAAAACTGCCTTGCCTACACATGTTGTTGGGGATCTGTCGGGGTCTCTTCGTGCAAGCTAGGAAAGCATTCACCAAACTGCACTTGCACATCTTATCAGCGCCTATGGGCTGAGAAGGCAAATTGCCAGAGAAGAGCAGCATTTAATACTGTAAGATGATACATTGCTTCTTCAACTATTTTCTTCTAGGAAAAAGGAGTGTACAAACAGCAGTATTAGGACAACGAAAGGGTCTCTGCAGCCCTGCTGCGATCCCACCAGGAAAGAGCACAAGATGGTGAGAGGCATCACCAAGTACCACCTACGCTGCCTGATTCAGCAAGTCACTCCCTTGGAGGTCACCAAGGTTTATGTATTGTTCTGAACAACCACATATAACAAAAGCACATTTACACAAACTAATTAAAAACTCAGTAACAAGGTAACCAGAATGACAATGTCAAAAAGCAGTGTAAGAGACATGTAAAATGGTGCTGTTACCAAACTCTTATTGTCACTACATAAGAAAGCACATTTTAAATAGATAATCTAAACATGTTTAACCTTCTTGCAATTCAACATTTAGCTTTGTCTTTATCTATACAATTCAGTTGCTTATGTTTCTTAAGGGGCTTTAACTTCCAGAAACACAATACGCTGACAGTTACATATGCCTGTATTTTACAGATGTGGTGTCAATATTCTGTCTGTATTGTAATATATATACGTACTAATAGAGAACTCAAGAACCAGCATTGAAAGAGCCATCTTATTCCCCTTAATGAGGAAAACTGCGGTAAAGCTTACATGAACCAACTCATCTACTGCTTACTGGCATGAAAATTGATTTCTTTTAAATACCTGCCCTAAGACAAAAATTACTGCCAAAATACAAGAAAGCAGGAACAACTTGAAAATATACTTCAAAAAAATCGAGTTGAATTAACCTCTCCTTCTAGCTATACAACAGAAAATTCTTATGTACAGGTTTTCCCCAAGGTGAAATATTACTCACAAGCTTGCTTAGTTATCAGGTATTGGTTTAGAAGGACTCTCATTGTTTAGAATAAAGACATGACTACAGCACTTTTGACCATTAGGAAGTTGTATTTTAACCACGCTAGTAAGTCAGAAGATAAAACAATGGTGTGTTGATGTCTAGTTCCATAAAAAATGCTTTTTTGGTATCTGTTTTAATACAGAATTCTTAAAAATATCCTCACATGCCCAGAAGAATATAAGAGTGTAATACAGTATTATTTTCTCATATAACGCTGGTGGTAGGACACATGACCTAAGAACATGAGGGTATCACTTAATAGCTACAGATCTGGATCTTCCCGAAAAACAGACCCGAATGATCCTGAAAAACAGACCCACTCACTTACCCAAATGTTTTCTTAATCCAATTTCCACACAATAATGTTTAAGAGCATAAACTATATTTTTATATATATTTTTGATGCACTGGGATTATTTTCCATTCCTCAGGACAGGAAAAAAAATAGAAGAAAACACAAAGTAGGCATAGAATATTGAAATCTAGTAACTCTCGGCCTACCAAAAAAATAGAGCAGGTTCTAGCAGAAAGCTGCATTTCTTGGCCTTTTTTTGTTATAACAATCACAAAGAACAACATTCTAGTTGATTTAGGATACACTACGTAGCAGAATTTTGAGTATTTCTTTTAAACAAACACATACATCAAGTCACAGCTTAAAACAATTACAGACCCTTGTTCACTGGTAAACTTAAAGCTGGCAGAGTCAGATAAAAAATTCAGCTGCAGTAAATGTCTAGTCAACCTCAAGCCAAAATAAGCGCAGTTTTGTTTTACTGTGTGCTTTTGTTGGTTTTATTGTTGCTACTACACCAAATATCCTGAATAAAATACAAACACAGGCACTGAGTCAGATTATGGTAGCTTCCCGTTATCAAGGTTCTTCCAGGCAAGCCTGAACTCGCCTCAAACTTTCAAGCTTGTTTCTCTTGACCAAATAAAATCCTACTTTTATTTCTGTTTATAAAGAAAGATAGCAGAATTAGCATAATTTTAGAAATCCATAAACTAACAGACAGTGTCTATTTAACAGCTGTTAATGCAGTTGACAGTGTCTCCCAACAGCCTAACGTAAATACCTATAGTAGTTTCTAACCACACTAGTTGGGTCTCCCGGATCTCTTCACCTGTAACACTCAAGCCATCATGCAAGTAGTAGCTATAAAAAAGGAGACTACATTCACACTCAGAATATTTGCTATTCAGCTACCATAAAAAAGGAATTTTTTTTTTCTTTAAGATGTATCTTCCAGAGCAGAGTAGAAAGTAAATCTGCTCATGACTAAGAAAATTTAGTAATGAATCTGATATATTGACCTAGTTTTAAAAAATAAAAATATTGAAATTAAGAAACAGGAAGTTCCTCCATATTTGGCCATATTTACTGAAGACAAACTATCAAGTTTCATTGTTTTGAGCAACATATTCCATAAATGACATCCATTAATGCTGTAAAGATTTATTGATACTTTTTTATTGTTTTTCCTTAATACCATATTCTAGCATCAAATTTCTGTTACAACAACAAGCAGTTAAAGATTACACATTTGCAACTGCTTTATCTGGAGAAGGCATGAAATACTGAGAGGCTATGAACACGCTATTAATGGACCTCTTCTGTACTTTGATGGAATCCATGTTAACCCTTGGAGCAAGATATGGAAAAGAATCGGGGGTAATATGGGTAAAAGTAACAGAAGGCCTTTTTCTTCCTTCATCTTCAACAAAAACATCTTGTTTCATTGTTATTAAGTTAGCCAAAGCAACCAGAGTCAAAGTGAGGTGGGACATGGCAGTTGTGGCTTTTTCTGAATGCAGAAAACAAAGCTGCTCTATTCAAAAGTGGAAAGGGGGAGACTCAAATCTACAACCTGTTTCATATGCTCCTTTTTCTTCAGGATTCAACCACATCTGGGTTACATTTCAGTATCCCAGAGGTTGGAAAGATTTTAGGCGTAAAGCGTGATCGTTTGTGGGTCCTACCTGGAAAGGCAGACAAAATCTTCTGCTCCACCAAAAAGGGATGAGCATGCAGCACAAGTTGAGGGACAGCCATTCAAGCCCTGCCCTTTGTTTAGTTATGAAGCCTCTCTTTATGTTTTCAGGGAGAAATAAAAAACATTTTGTTCCCGTAAGATAGCTGGTTCAGGGGAAGAGATGCCTGGAGAAACAAAACCAGGCTTGTCTTCCTGGAGAAAAAGAAACGAGTTTGTTTTCCTTGTCCCATATGGTTCTCCGTATGCAGACGCTGTGGTGGGAGCCCTGTAAGAGCTGAGTGAGTGGCAGAAGTGGCTGACAGGACAGGGCTTCACAGCTGCTTCCACTTACTCTTTTGGCTTGGCAGAGGCCTCTCTCTCACCAGACTGCTGCCTGGGAGCGCACAGCTCTCCCCGGGAGCCCAGCCGAAGCCGACACTGCCTGGGAAGGGTCACACTGGCTGCAGCACGAGTATGGGTTCCCACCTTTTGCACCCGATTATAAATACTCTGTGCTATTAGTGAACTGGACCCACAAAAGTTCATCTTCCACTGGCCACCCACTTCTAAATACAGTAGTGACATCTAGACGACTCGCTGGGTCTTGCTAAAATAGAAACAAACAGAACAGTTTCCTGCAAATACCGAGCCAAGTTCCAGTGCACTAACCGAGTCATGACATGGCAAATCAGCCTTGAATACATCAATGCTCAAGTGCTCTCTTTAGGACAATAAAAAGGGAGACAAAAACCCATCTCATCTCACATTGCTTAATTCACACTTTCTCATGCACTTTCTTAGGATATCTCTTGACTGTCTAGATTTCTTTGGGAGTTTCCAAGACTAAGTCTTTGCAAATCCCTATAAAATACCATGATTACAAGGGGTATATACAACAGCCAAATGGAAAAAAAGAGTATCAGGCTTGATTCAGCAACAAGTTAGACCAGTGATTCTAACCATGCTTTTCTACACTGCTCATGGAACTGTCCTCATGTTGCTACTTTGATTTCAAACACTCCACAGAGCAGCATTTTTACCCTTAATAGCCTGAAATTCCAGGTTCATGAAAGATTAAAAAGTATCACACCAAGTACGATGGTGAGGAAGCAGTAGGCATGAAAATCTAAACATAAGCCTTTATGTGACGCTGCTTCAACAGGAAAGCGGTACCAGCAGGATACAGGATTTTACATTTGTTGTTTTTTCCATCTCAGTCATAAACAAGGGACTTCAGCCAAAGGAAAAAAAACTAAAAATAATGGGCAGAAATAAAAATGGGACCCCCTGAGGTCCAAACACGAAAGCTACAGGCGCTAAACCCACTATTTATACAGGTTTTCTGAATGCCCATGGTCTTTGGTTAGAGAAGCAGAGTGCGCCTCACCACATCCAAAATTTGACCTGCAGCATATTAAATTTAAGTATCATTAGAGTATTAGCAAGACAGTTCTCGTGAATGCTGAGCATCATTAAGTACCCATTAGCCTCCCTGAAAGCCAGTGGGTGGCAGACTGGGGAGGGTGAAGACACAAAAATGAACACAGCCACTGGTTCCCCATTAGCACCATGTGCACCAGCAGTGTGGCATGTATTTTCTTCAATGAAAAAAAATCTCATTTAGAGGACTCTTAACCCTCAGTCCAGTCCTCTCACTGCAGTCTACCAGCTCTCCTTTCCACCCTGCCAACATACAACTCTTCGTAGAGCCATGACGAAAAGTGAACTGTTAAGATGATCTAGATGAAAAATACCTCCTTGAAAGAATGTCAAACCCATCTCAAGTTCAAGGAATTATGTAAAAACCAAGGCAGAAGAAAGCCTTAAATATAAGGGCCATGGGGGAAAGTCAGTGGTCTATCACTGAACACCTCAATGTTGCCTGTGTATCAACAGGCAGAGCCTGCTGACATACTGTAATGATAAAATGTGCCCAAATGAATACATATGCTATCTTGTATGTAAAAAAAATTCTATTTCATGCAGGTGACAAAGATTAAATCAATCAATGAGAAAAAAAATTTAAAAAAACCCTGTATTTTCAGCAGGATCAGTTCTTGGCAACCTACTGTGCAACTGATTTAATAGCAGTGCTGATATAAAATGGAGAAAAATGGTGAGGAAGTAGTATTCCTCCATCAACAGCCACCTGAATTTAACAAGATTAACAAAGTACCTATGAAACCACAGCCAGTTAGGCACTTTGAAAATCACGGTTTCAGAAACTCAGTTTCTACATATTTTGTCCAAGAGTTGTACTGTCATTGGCAGGGGCGGGGGGAACCCAAAACAAAAAAACCACCAAACACCACCACAAACTAGTAAGGGAATGAGGCAGCAAGTTATCTTCATTTGGGAAAGATATTTGTCTCTATTTTGTTACAAACAAAGCCTCACATTTCTGTATAAAGGCAGTATCAGTTGCAAAGTCAATACCACTTCTCTTCACTGCAGCATTTTATCCAATAACCCATGCAGATTTCAAAATTATTTTCACCCTCCAAAACAAAAGGAAGTCATGCGGCTTCTCCATTGGCTGAAAACATTAGAACTTGATTAAGTAACAAATAAATTCCTTTTTTTTTTTTTAAAAAAAAAAAGCTTGCTTGCATTACAATGCAGACATAGTAATTTATAAATGAGTTACAGTGAATCTCTTTAGAACATGCTCTCCAAAATGCACCGCTTTTTTGTTAATGCACTTGAAGCATTAGGAAAGAGTATATTCCAACATCTGGAAGATGGATTCTGTGATTGCAAAATCCAGTTTGTAAGCAGAAAAATACCTCTTCTGGGAGAGAAAAGAAAATGGACAGACAAAGCACTTCCAAAGGAGAAAGACGATGGGATTTTTGCCTGCCTTCAAACTCAGCATAAGTGAATAAAAACAGTTAAATAACCCATCCTTACAGTGTACTTCACAAGAAAAACAGTAAAACCCCAGAACCAGGACTGCCACTCAGTGAAAGCCAAGCCACTTGTGTATTCCTGACAACAAGGGTTTTTCTAGATGGAGAGAGGTGCATGGGAAGATAGAGAATTAAAATAAGTCCCCACATTGAACATGCTACCCTTAGTGTTGGTACTCAAGAGGAAGAACAAAATATCAGCATTCATTTCCACAAATCAAGAGCTGCTTTTTTTAGTTTCACAGGGGTGGCTGAATCCCCCAAGTGTTCCAACTCCAGCTGGCACGGAGCAGCTCCATCAACAAAATGCGTAGCTCATCTTTTACCACAGCTAGAGTTGCCTGCACACACAAACTCTCCAAAATGCGGTTCAAAGCATCCCTTAATGTGCAAATTGGCCAGCCCATCAAAGTCATCTGGAAAACATCTCATATTAGGCAATAAGGTCCAGCCATCTACACTGGTCATATATTTGGATGTTTGTATTAAACAAGACAGTATCATACCACTGTAATACAAAGCCTAAGAAGCTTTGTATTAAATAGCTTAAGTATTGCTAAAAGAAATAATATTAAAAACTGCAGAGATAAGATTAAAAAAAAAAATAATGGAAGCTGTATCTTCAGAATCTCTGGAAATGCCACCAGTCTTCAAGTCTATGCAAATACAGTAAAAAAAAGGAACAAATTTGACCTGCAGATTTACCGAGGATGATGGAAAGCCAAGGATCAGATAGCTTTCCAGTACACCAAAAAGTATCTGCATAAACGGACTTCTCGCATAAGCCAACATGAATGCTTGGTTTGCAGGCACGAAGCTGTCCAAATGAAGTAGCTGTGGCATCACAGGAAGAGGGAAAAAAAGGCATCAGCTGTTGGTATGAGAAAAATCACAGGAACTACCCAAGACAGACTGGCTTGTGGTTTCCTTTGGGTTAGCAGAAATCATAAGAGTACTTTGCCGATTGCCTTGGAGTATTTGCCAGCAAATTACCACAATGGTTTTCTCTTAAGAATAAAGCATGCGCTCCGATTATGATCCTACATCACTAAAAATGAGAAGTTCTGTTATTGATTTTGATGGTTGCTAGAAAAAATACAATCCAAATCCTTCGTATCTGATCTCTTTTGGAGCAAACCCTTAACAGAAGTTAAACAGTAGAGAGGGCTTTGCAGCATCAAGCTAAAGGAAGTGCAGTGTGGTAGCCTTTGGCAAATGCTATCATTATAAACAGTGACCATGGTAACAAGCAGGATTTTTTTTCCTCTGGACCCTGGGGGAAAAAGAAAAATACATGGACATTTCTCTGCGTGTACATATATTACTCTTCGTACGTCATTACAATGTTTGTGTGTCAAGACCTTGCTTTAGAACAGCTGCTCGTTTACTTAGGCTAATGTATATTCACATTCATTTCCTGCTAAAAATGGAAAAGACACGCACAACTTTTCTTTCTTTTCTCCGCTGGTTGCCCAAAATGGCACATCTCTAAAAGAAAACCTGAAGTTTTCAGTTGACAGATGAAGGGCAGGAAAGGGAAGATGATGCTACCTAATAAACACATAACAAAACGGCAACTGCCTTCTGATCTGTTATTTCTGGCCAAATTTTTTTTCCAAGTATATCTGTTTAGAAACCTCAATTAAATTACTTTCCTCTGCAGCTAGCATTGGAGGGGATTTAAAAAAAAAAAAAAAATCAACTACTAAAAATGCTGATAGCTAATGGCTTCTTTGGGAAAGCGAGAGTCAATTAAAAAAAAAAAAATACAAGGCTACAAGTACTTACCAAGTTATAAATCACTTTTCGAGTATACTGTGGCACAGGAAAATATTCTGTGCTGAAAAGTAGTGTCTAGATCATGTACCAAAGTGGTATGACACTATTCAAAGCAACACTTGCATGTAAACCTGATGCCTTTGAAATCCCACCTCTCCTTCAATCTTCTTTCAGCAGATGCAGCAAGACAGCCTGGCCCCCAGCTGACCCTAACCCACTGGTTAAAACCAACTCCTCTTCACCTTCCTTAAAGATGTGGACTACATGACTGAATAAGACTTTCAGCTTTTAGTCTTGGAGCATAGACTTCTGCATCACTGTGCTTTCTACATAAGTGCTTAAGGTACACATAGTGCTCCTACCCTATTTGGGCATCACTAGTTTGCCTATACAAAAGCATCACAGAATAGTTTTGATTGGAAGGCACCTCCAGCAGTTATCCAGTCCAACCCCCTGCTCTAAGAAGAATCAGATGTCAACATGAAATACAGGAGAAAGCATTCATACTGGAACAACTTTATTACAAGGTACTCACAAAAAGCAGTCTCGGAGTGATTTAATCTCTCACTCAGAGAAATGCCAACAGACTACTAGAATCTGACTATTTCTGCTGGATATGGAGCAGCCAATGCACAGGAAGGGCCAGGAAACCACAGACCTGTTTCTTTGGTCAATGGGGAGACCCATGAGGATACAACTGGTAGATACCTATCGGCAAACCCAGTTCTCAGCTACCAAAATCCCATCAACTGCACTGGAATCACATGAGTATATTTGTGCTCTGATTGTATGAAATGAAAGTTAATATCATGATTTCCTCATGAAAATTCACTTTGAAGACAACTCTACCATATACTCATCGCTCTTTTGTAATATCTACCACACCCTTCAGTAAAACTTCCCAAGAATAACCACAGGAAAAATAAAATTAAATAGCCCCCTCAAACTCACCATCATCTACCTATGAGTCACTCCTAAGAGTAAGCATATTTTTACTGAAATTAAGGTATCTTACAATTCTGAATCAGATTTATATTTTAATTATTTTGTACCCCGCTGCCATCCTGCAATGAGGCACTGCTTTCAGCTGAAAAAATTTCTGTGTTCTTGAGCACTGTCACAGTGTTTAACAAAAAAGCATGGTGGGAGGAAGCTTTGTGACCTAGAAAGGAGATGTACTGTATGAATGATGCACAGAGCCCAGAGAATAAGATGTCGTTATTCTATTTATATCTATAGGCAGAGGAAAAATGAGTCCAGTATAAAGATCATATACTTTGTGTAAATGCAAGAATTTTTACTTATATGAAAAAAAAAAAATCATGAAGACAAGCATCCTTGCAGTACAAAGAATAAATTATCAAATGTTGATCAAATCGCATAGTCTTGGCCAATTTGTTCTCTTGGGCATTTAGTTTGCCAGATCTCCAGTTGTCCAACATGAAGCAACAATACTGCAAATCCGTGGTAATCCGTGGTTTACAATTATGCTATCAAGCCCATTTAAAAATTGTGTTCAACTGTTTCTAGTCATCTCACCAGATACACCGAAATACAGCTTTTTTTCAGCTTTTTTTCACAGAACATACATTTTCTTTCCTCTCTTGTGGCTGCATACTGAAATAGGCACATGAGCTAGAGACACCAGTATGGCCAAGAGGTGTCAGACCAAAACACCACCTGGACAGTTTATGGAATGGCTTTCAGAGTTTACAGAAAACAATGTAGATTTCACACCTCTGATTTTATTTCAATTCAGTTTAGGTAAAGCACAGGGAGGACAGACAGAAGAACCCATTACTCCCAGGAAATCATGATGTAGGACATCTTTAGTGTTCACAGATCCTATTGTAATCTGCTAGGTGCTTCTCCTGTTATGTTCCCCTTATGTTGTCTACTCGTCAAACAGCATCAACACTGAGTAGAGGAAAAGACCCCAGAATTTATTACTTTACATCACTGGAGTCCATTTGTAAGAAGTAACTGTCATGATAACAAGAATCTCTCTCTTATCCCTAGTCTTCATTTAAGCCTTAATTCACACAACTGCCTCTCCCATTTTTATAACGTTCTGCAAAATCACTGGCAAGCACAAAAGAGCTCAGGGACCCACTTAAACACATTTAACCTGCGTACAAATTGCTAAGGGAGCTATTTCAGCCCTGCCTTCCAAAAAAAACCCACCCAAAACCCCAAAAAACCCCACATGCAAAATCAATTATCAGTTCTGCCTTTTTGAGCCTCTGGATCTAACAGATGTAGCTTACAGACTCCCTCATATCACATGTTTATACGACAGCCCTAAAAGTACGTATTTTAGTCATGGAAAAAACAAAACCACTGATTGCTGTTTCAGTTGTCATCAGAACAACTAGAACTAGAACCTTGTCTACTTTCAATCTACATTTCCTTCTTTGTATTCTCCACTGACTTGCAGCATGCTCTAGAAGATACACCCTTAAACTACCATTTCTAGAGACTTTTTGATTTGCAATAAAATGAGATAGCTGCAGCGGTTTTCACAAGGAAGTTTTCTGACATAGATGCCTGCAACACATTCCCCCTGCAATATTCTTCTAAGCAAGAGGAGCACATTCTTTTGGCAGGCTAGAGCTGACACTAACTAGCGAGTAGGTCTAAGTTCTGAAGAGATCCACCAGTGGCCTACTGAAACATAACTAACCAGTCACAAAGTAGTAACACTTGCAGTATAGAAGTACTAACAGAGAAGGCACACAACTTTCAGTGTTTCACTATAATGAAAAAGCCAGTAAATAGTCCTATTTACCCTTTTTAGCAACCATCAGAAGACCTTCTTAATGCTTGCAAAGGTTCTGTAGCTTCAAATACAAGCAGTTAATAGCTCATAGGATCACAGAATAATTCAGGTTGGAAGGGACCTCAGGAAGACATCTTGTCCACCCTCCTAATATGTAGTTACTATAAACACCAGACCGATTCTATAGCAGCTGACTAATCTGAAATCAATTCATATAATCAACTCCCTACAATCAAACGAAGGAGCACAAGCCTGACCAAAGGAGTTAAACACCAAATTTCACAAGCTTCCAACAGCAACAAAATCTGTTCTTCATCTATTTTTCTCACCTTTGGTTTGCCCACATTTTTCAGTGGAAACTCCTGTTTGCCTCGCATGTCGGCAGAATCCCAGCTAGAGGCAGCCAGCTCTGCACCCAGCCATGTGTTGTGTTCAGCATGTTGAAAAATGTTTGGTACAGGCAGACCTAAGAGTGCCAACTCATGGCTATGGAAGAATATCAAATGGTTACTGAGGAGAAAACTTAGCTAAATTACCAGTTGTTCACTAGTCTTCTCTTTTTCACCGAGTGCCTCTGGCTTTTCTTGGAAAACTGTAGCTTTAGAGTTAGGACAGCTTGTACTTCCCCCCCATATTTCTAGTCACAGTCACTAAGCCATGAAGAACTACCCCAAACTAAGTAATTTTTCTTTTCTTTAAGTCATCAAATTATTTGGTTGGCTGAAGTACTTAATTGAAAAAGAGGTAACTAAGTTATAATTGCTTCTTATATGTGGTTTACATACATACAAAAATAAACCAGACAACATGCTGTTCATGATAGGTTTACTTTGTTCAAGCAATGAAGTTAGCAAGTCAAACTTTATTTCTTTTTTTCAATTCATCAGGTTTTAAAGCCAAATAACATCTTTTACTGAGAAGAAACTCAAGACTACATGTAAACAGCAGCATGCAAATAGGTCAGATTTTGACAAGTCTATGAGTTACCTCACAGAAAGTCTATGAGGAAATTGGAGATTTTCTGGGAAACTTACCCACATTGTCTTTCCATTACTGAACAAATAATAAAATTATGAAAACAGGAAGGAGGTTTTTCACTGTAGCCTACTGTATTTGTTTCTTTGTCTCCCATTAAATTTCCAATTGTCTGGATATTTCTGAGTCCATTTATTCCTAGAATAAGAAACCCCTTATTTAATTTTTATTTATTTATGTGCACAGCGATACAAATCATATGCAATTATAACAAACTAACAGACAAGTCCACCATAGAAATCTAAGTTATTTCTTTTCAATAAGCCAACTAGTACACATTATGGAAAAATAATTTATTTTCCAAGGAAGAATAAGTGGCAAAATCTAAATGTTCAACCTCTCGTGTTTTTAAACTGAGAAAGCAAATAAAGGTATGAGGTCACAAATGACAGGAATGCTATTAAGAAAGCATCTGAGAACAAGTAATTTAGGTACCGACTGAGCACACAGGAAGATCCCCTGACCTACCAGAAGGACATGTTAGAAAACATCTGGCGCAACTTCACCCTTTGTGGAACTCTACTGAAGCACAACCAGGAATAAGTCCCCCATCTGCAAAAACCAAACTGTTTCACCACCTCCAGGACTGATTCATTCAAGTTAGGACATGGGGACAAAGCAGGAAGTCTGTTTAGGATATGCAAAACGGGACAGCCAAATGTCAGAAAGGCAAACAGAGCGAAGAGCTGAGGAGGGCCTTGCAATTTCCCATCCTACACCTCCACGGGCTCTACCCAAGAGGGGCCACATTCCACAAAGCCATGCAAGCAGGTGCTCAAATATCAGCGTGGAAACAAACCTCACTGAAATCACTGCAGGTCTTCACTTTTTACTTTTGGGCTCGACACTCACAGTTAAGAGCTCTTCTGGTTCAAGGCCAAAGTATTCAGTGTTTTACTCAATCACGCCCATAAAAAGGATTATCAATGACCTACTTAAAACATTCTTTTGCAGTGTTTCCATCCTTCTGACTGCTCACCTATCTGCGTTGAAGATAACCTTTTTTACAATGTTTGCAAGTTAATGATTCTCACTAGTGTACAAGGTGTACACCATGTGCTTTGCAGAGATAAAGACTTGGTGTGCTCCATAAAGCTTACCATCAAAGCAGTCAAAAAAAAAGGAAATTTGGAAGTAAAACTAGCAAATTTTTGAGCTCTGCCTTAACACAAGACTTTAAGACCTCAGCAGAAATATAAGGAGAAGTGAAAGAAGATGTTATAATTCTTCTGTATTGCTAATATTAACAAAATCCAGAATAAAAGCAAGCAAGACCAGAACCACAGTATTCTAAGCAAACCTCATTAGAGCAGATTGGGAAGGGAACTCTGCCAGCTGAACACACCATTATCTCCAGAAGCACAGCACATGCGCACTTTTGTATGACTTTCACGGAGACTGCCATAGGCTCTACACCTTCAAAAATTCAATCAGTGCCTAAAGACAGAGATGCCAGTGTTCACACTTCTTCTGTGGTTGTTTCATAATGGAAGACCTTTAATTTATTTCAGATTTTTTAGGCTTCCCTCATATTTATGAGTCTTGTTCAGTTTGAATGAAGCAGGACACAATTTATTTTAAAACCCTTGATTTCCTGATGTGCTACCATTTGAAATGAGACACCTTCCATTTTGTATGGAAGTAGATCGGCTCTATTCTTCAAACAACCACCACTTCAATGAAACTCAGGTCTGAAACTCCTTGGTCCCAAAATGCAATCTGAGATCAAGGTGAAAATCTCTTATTTCATTCAACTTTCAGTACTTGCAAGTCTACAACAAGTCTTACAATAGCTGAGGTTCTCTCCCAAAAATACTTATCAGCAGCAACCTCAGAACTACATCAAGACCTTCTCCTTCACTTGGAGGAGAAAAAAACCAAACCAATCCAAAACAAAAACACTAACCCCTAGCCCTGTGAGGGAAATCGGTGAAGAGAACTTGAAACACACAAACCCTGAAGATTTTTTTTTTCTTTTTAAATAGGCGTATTTACTTAAGTGAAATAAATAACCTCAGAACATTTATTATCACATGATTTTCAAATTCCTTTCCCAAGCTTTAAGATGTGACATTGGCTTAGAGTTTTTTGGCTTTTAACACTGTAGTTTTGTAGCAGTAGATTTGAGGTCTGGTACATGCAGGTTATATATGACTATTCATGCAACAAAAGTGAAATTAAGCTAAGCTGCTCCAGTTAGAAGCTGTCATACCAGTAGAGGGAGCAGTCATTAAGTCCCAGATTCAAGGTCATCCCTTTGAGGTACTTCCATAAACTAACTGTAGCGGCAATAAACACAGAGTGCCAGCTCACATTAACTAGGAATAATAAAACAGTGGGGTGATTTCTCCATAATGCTTATCAAAATTTCATCACAAGTAAATTATTTATAGTACCAGAGTCTGTCATGGCTGCTCCTCTTTCTGCCCCACATAGTCAGACTATCCTTCTCTTAAGGAGAGATGCCTTTCAAAAAGAGGAAGAGACAATCTTCCCTCAATTTGTCAATTGATATTCTTCAATAGGATATGGTAAGATAATGTTGCAAACAGACATCGACTTTTAAAAGGGTCTGTTTTCCCTCCTGAATCTAGACACAAAATAAATGAAGTGCCTGCTGATAACTTCACTATCTGTGCTGATTCACACGACGGTGTAAATATGCCTTTTCAGTGCTGTGCAGGTGCCAGGGCTTATTGGGTAACGGATCCCCTTCATTTGCACTTGAAAAAGAAATGAGCCTTTGGAGTGTAATCATCTCCATGTTTACTTGTCACTGCCCCCTCTCTTTTCTATTTTGAGGGTTATAAAGGATGCAATGTGCTTCTCTTTTTCTCCATGGGCTAACAGACTTCTCACTGCTCTGCAGAAGAGGAGTGACAAAGACAGAGGATAAGAGAGAAAACTAAAAGTTCTCTCATTGCCCATGGGATTTGGTTTCCTGCCAGAAGAGACCAAACTAAACTTCAGCTCCCCTCCACCACTACCTTTCTGCTTCCAACAGGATACAGCAGCAGCTCCACCTACATGCGCTACTGATCTGGAAACATGTAAACCATGCAAGAGGCTAATTCTGCATTTATGAGCAAGTAGCAGAGGTACCATTCTCTCTCTCAGGGATTCAGTGCATGTGCACATCTACATGAAAAGTGCATGTCTGGTTTTTCACCTTCTCCAATGGTCTGGCCACAGCCTGCTCATCCTGTCCTGCACGCCTCCAGCACTGCTACAGGCTCTTCAAGAATTGTTTCATTCAACCCAGTGGTGGTGGCTTTTCAGGCAGAGAAGGGGAAAGTAAGCACAAGCAGTCTGTAAAATGCTTTGCAAATTTAATCCCTGATTCTGAAAAACGCTAAGGTATTTGTCTTGCCATTCAAATGAACTGGGCCGCTGACTTCAACCGTAACACTGAACCAGAGATCACAGAGCACAGGACTGGATTTCCTCAATTTGTGCAACGCTCAAAACTCCAGATTATTTTGATAGGAATGAGGGGTGACCCAGGAACGCTCACCCCCAGTAGCAGTTACGTAAATTCACCAAGCGTTACTCTTTTCTAGGATGAAGCCTGTCATATGATATGCCAGCAAAGTTACTTCTCCAAACTAAACTGTGTAATTTGCCCAAGCTGTCTAACAGCTTAGCCTGTTTATTTACATTTTTCTTTAATGACTTCTGCATCTAAGATTCTACAGGCAAAGGAATAAAAAAAACTGAACAACAACAACAAAAATACCCTGAATTGCACATTGTACTTTCCTATCCTCTCCTCCTCTACCCACTCCACTTTACCCTGAAAAAGGAAAGCTCTATTTCAAAGCAGGAGAAAGAGGAAGAGAGAGGTTAGCAGATATACCCATGGTCATGCAGACAGTCACTGCAGAAAGGAGCGTGAGAACCTGGATCTGAATACTGCCGCCCCCACTAATTAAAACATTCAAATGCCCACACTTTTTTCCCCTCTAATGGTCTTCATTATTGACACTATATGTGAAGCTGCATTTAATAGTCCTTGTGGGTGGGCATAGGTCATTTTCTGCTTCTGCATATTGTATTTTCCCCAAGAGAAGCTTATGCAATATCCTGACGTTCAAACAATAATGGAGTCACGGAAAATGTGCTCTTGCATGAAAACTTAAGGAGGGGGATGGAAGGAGATGGAGAGTTGTCCCATTATCCTCAAAAGTTTCAATTTAAACCAGCTGTACAATAAATAACTTCCTGCACTTTGCCACAAACACACTGAAAGGATACTCTCTGAAAACAAATATTTTGGGGTCAAGTCTGTATATCCACTATAATGATAACACCGCGAGCACTTCCTGCTAACTCAGCAACAGCCACATGGGATTCCGCACAACTTCACTGTTTCCGAATGTTATTCTGCTTCAGAACCAGGACCTGGTTTTCTGCCTCTCATTATACCATTTCAGCCTGGGCAAGTAGTTTCCCCCAACGCTAAGAGTCCATGCTTCCCTAGGGAAACCTGTCTGCAACCTCTAATATCTGTTCTGTGCCAGCGGTAAAGCCCAAGCTTTACTCCATGACCACGGTACACATACATCCCTGCCCCACATGGATGTCCTCATGTGAAATTCAAGCTGAGGTCATCTTAGGTTTTTTCCTTCAGTTGTGAAAGGGAGGGAACTGAATTGAGTCCCTTTCTGTCTCCTTCACCCAGCCACCTTTTTCACATAACCTGTAGGAAATAAGTTCCTTTCACCTCTATATCCTCTGAGAAATTTGGCTGCAAAATAACCAATGGGCTCAAAAGCTCTTAGGGGACATGGCAAAACACACATTGATACAAACAGCAAGAAAATGGGAATCGTGTGACTGTAAGAAACTCAGCTAAAAAGAAATACTTCACGATCCTTGATCTTAAAATCAATGCATTTTGCCATACAAAGAAGGCCACCACCAAAATTCACTAGCAAGATACCACAATGCACACAAATAATGCAGAATTTGTATCTATTTTCAGATCATTTAAATAGTTAAGAATAAACACTACATGTTTCCATTTTATTAGATAATGCAAAGCATGGTTTGGGTTCCGTATTTCTGCATGGAACCATTCAAAGTATAGCCAGCTGTCCCAGTCCCACCCCAAATCTCTTGATATTTCCTATTTTCCCCTAGAAGTGTTGACGTCTACTGTAAGGTAACAATGGGGAAATACCTGCTTTCATTTTAAAGGACAGTTTCCAGTAACAATAGGCTAGGAAAAGCTTGAGAAATGCACCAGAAAAAACAAAAACAAAACTCCCCCAAAAGTCAAATAAAAACAAATTAAAAAAAAATATATACACACTGTTTAATATTAAACAGGTATATACACCCTAACATAAAGGTTTGTTTCTGTGTTTTTATAACTTGAGGATGACATGGCTCATTCAGGTGACTATCACAATAATTCATAACACATTTGTTTGGAAAAGTGGAGATGTATTTCTTTTCTATCAAAACTTGTTGTGTTTGTTTTGAGATTTGCTGTCCAATTTTTCCAGCTGAGACAGCTGGAAAACATGCCTGATCAAACAACCATACAAAATATACGTTGCATATCTAACCTGAATCTATCTGTCAAGTCTTTGGGGCTTCAACAGCTTTACCTATGAGAGACTGACTTATTCTCCTCAAAATCCTTTGTTACTGTTGAAGGCTTTTATAATTCCCTTACATAGAGCATCAGCGCAAAAGACCAGTCATGTTGGGGCAGATCAAACATCTTCTAGCTCCTGCGGACAGCAGGATGACGCTCTGCTAGAAGACACCAGGCACGTTATGACCTCTAATGACCCAAAATAGCTGTGCAAGCCCTGCACCTCAGAGGCCACATTCCTTTTCAACTTACCTTGATCCACAAAGCATGGCGATTCGTTGCTGATCCAAGCAACTCAGCTGTTCAAGACATCACAGTGAAGAAATGTACCATTAAATTACTTTTCCATGCACGGATTATAGGTGCAGGTAGTCCATGCTGGGCTGGAAAAAATGAGGGGGGGTTGTTCCTTATAAGCTTTGTGCAGACAGCTTGTGTGAGTGTCAGGGAAACACCATACGAGCTAAGGTAAGAGAGCAAGGATGTTGAAATAAAAGCATCGCTCCTTACGTGCTGTCACCCACTCTGTGGCCATGGAACTTTATCACATAGTAAGTCTCTATCTAAACTGAGAGGTTTTTAAACCCATTCCTCACCATTTTCATCGTATGGAATTATTACAGTAGGGAGAAAAAAAAAAAAGATATCTAGATTCTCTTCCCCTTTATACCAAATGTTTGTACTGATTACCACGTTACCCTCCTTTGAAATCCAGCATTTAGACTACCTTCTTAAAGGAGCAGGTCACTAACCACCCTGCTACGATCCTGCTATACAAGTCAGATGCGGTTTTATGTTCTTTTTTAAAGAGCCTCCATAAGTAGAAAGTACAACCGATGGCAGCTACAGAACTTGTCAGCATGAAGACTAAAACTATCTCAGGGGTGCAGGGCTTTCAGTAACCTCACAAATGTCAACCTCTGCCGTCTTTCTCAGCTCCTGTTCTCCAAAGCCACCACTGACATCCTGTGTAACCTGTCACTCCATTAATTTTTCAACATTCAACCTCTCTCAACACTATCATAATGAGAATAGCTATTTGAGACTTTCCTGCTAATTCATTAATAATCATAACCCCTCAGTTGTTAACGTGATTTGAAACAGCAAATTAAAAAAACTCCTTCATTTGTTTTTAGCAATTATCTCAGCATCACAGTTTGGCGTTTTTCTCCTCTACACAGACTATTTATCTTTTCTGTTCAGTCAGGGGCAAAAAGTGGAAACAGAATAAGGCTCACGTCAGCATTGCCAAAGACGCAGGGAACAAAGCCACAGAAGTCCTGGGGTCTGACTGCTTCAGTGCAATGAGATCCAGGCTCCCGAAGCCCTACAAATTGATTCCTCTCAGATGAGACTGAGTGTGCTGGCACTTACAGTCCCCTGCCAGGGGTTTAGCGTGATTACTGGGAATAAACCAGAGCCATCTCCGGGCAATTGCCAAGGCTTGCCCCTGCCATAGCCCTAGCTGCCCAGCCCCTCCTGGCCTCTCACAGCACCTGAGCCTCTCTGGCCATGAGTCCCTGCACATCTGTACTGTCTGCACACGTACCACTCTGCTGGCTTCCCCCTCCAGTCTGCTTTTCCCATCTGACGGGAATTTCCTACCAGTGGGGCCATTAAAACATTAACATTGACTTAGCCTGATGAAATCCTGATGGCAAAACGGACCAAGTTTGCTGGAAAAACATGAGAAGATAAACAGGCGTAAAATAATCAGTGTAAAAATGGCGCTTTTCATTCCCATTTGATAAAGTCTGCAAAATCAGCGTATCAAAAGCTCGGCACAGCAGACATCTGCACACAACTAGGAGGAGGAACACACGCATTGTTTTGCAGAATTTACCTTAAAGCTTTGCAACAGAACTCACAAATATGACAGAACTCACTTCAAGAATGGATATAAAAGATGAAACATCCAACATGCTGGAAATAAAACCACAATAAAAAGTTAATTTGACTAGTTTAGTATTCCCTTTACCTTTTTTCTTCTCCATAGAATCTCCCCACATTTTTCCTCATTCATGCTTATAAACATCACCTTTAAAAACACTATGGTCTGAATGTATTTTTTATCCCCTCCCTTGCTGAAACTGAAGGCTGAGGTAAAGCGGAAAGAAATGGTGACTATTAATTTACTGCCCCCATATAGTAGGATCAATCATCATTTTCACATAAGACAAACAGAGAGAGAGAGAGAGCGTGTGCGCATGTGTGTATATATATACGCATGCGCACAAATATATATGGTAACAACTGATTTTTTCACTGTTAAAACTATTTGCTTTGAGACTGGAACATTCTGATCCTGGCAAAATGACGCAACTTGTTAGTGGCAAGAAGTGACTCAGTGCCTTGCACTATTTTAGAAAGCCAGATGAGACGATCATTAACTCTGCTACTTCAAATTCGCACACACTTCCAAATTCAAACTTTATTATGGGAAAAAGGGGAAAAAAAATAGAAGTACAATGGAAAAAACCTTCAAAATAAACCCGTAAGAAAGTTCAAAGAACACTACAGAGCTTTCAACTTGTTCTTCATAAAGTGATCAGGAATGAGAGAATACGAGTACCTGATCAACTATATATTCTAATTAGCTCTCCTTGAAAATATAGATTGCTGGATGGCAGAAAGAAAAAGCAGAGTTTACCAAAAATCTCAAAGTTTTCTCCATCCATAGCTCTTCTAATATGCAAGAAAAAGATCAAGTTAACCTAACACTATCAGTATTCATACATACAATTATTTCCCTCTGCCAGACACCCCATCTCAGCACTAACTCTGGTGCACCAGTAGGAGTAAAGAGGTATCCTCAGAGGCCTCTCCTCCAGGATGCAGCTGTGTCTGAAATCCACACTGCGTCACTGGCAGAGCATACACTGTATCAGGCCAAAAAGAACATCCCAATGGCTACTGTAAACTTGCGAAAGCAAAGATGGGAAGCTTTGCCCAGTCTTCAATTCGCTTTATTGTCAATCTTCCGTACCCATAAATAGCAATAGTTTTGTCTGGTTAAGCAAATCTTCAGAGGAAGCATTTTACATATTTTATGTATATATGTAAAATACAGATAAATTTATATATGAAGGCTGTGTGATATAGTGGTCACAGCACTAGACAGAGCTAGAAGACCCTGCTTCCATTTTGAGCAACATCATTTACATATACTGAAATGTGAATAAGTTATCTCCTCTCTCAGTTCGTGCATCCCCGAAGTGGAACTCCCCATCCCTACCCATTTTGAAAATAAGGCTTTGCAAGCTAGAAAGACCAGGTGGGATCTGATGCTCCAACCATACCAGCCACGCCTTCTAGTGCAGCTCCCAGGCACCAGAAGGTGGTTTTGTTCATGCAATTTATGACTGGTTTGTGCAGTGAAACAGCCTATGTTAAGTAAAAGCAGTTTTAGCTGTAACAGCTATACCTATACAGAGGCTTGTAAGCATTAGTAAAGGAGAAAATAAAGTTCCATCCCTAAATTCTGAAAGTTTGTAGCACAGATTTAGCCTAAGAGCTATTAAAGCATGTTGTGTCTTGTTTATTTAAGAAAAAAAAAAGGGGGGGGGGGGCTTAACATTTGACATCTATTAGAGAATACAATAATGTCACACTGAGTCTTTCTTCCCTTATGCATACATTCGACAGAGAGGCAGGCATAATACCCAGAGAGATAGGACACTCCTTTCCACATGAACCTTTCCAGCAATAATTCAAAAATTCAGCTAAGCGTTTCTTTGACAGCTATTTCCAAAATTGCCATTTCTATGTGGATTTTAGAATCCAGTATAGATGGTGCATGTTTTGAAGCCAGAGTAGACTACATAATCCTTTAATTACATGTAGTGAAGCTTTTGAGTTCATAATTGTGTAAACGTTATGTGCAAACTGCACTACACCAAAGTTGCTAGGAATCATGTTTGATAACTGTTTATGAAGAGATAGAAACCAAAGTGTACCTAGAGAGCAGGAAAAATTAGAGTAGGGGGATGAAGAGAGTGATGAGAAAAAAAACAAACCCAAAGTTGGTGGGGGGCGGAACAGAGAGGATTATTGGCTTGCTTAAGTCATCACAGAATCATAGAATCGTTGAGGTTGGAAGAGGCCTTTAAGATCATCCAGTCCAACCATTAACCTAACATTACCAAGTCCACCACTCATCTTCTGTATTGAAAGGAGATTGCAATCAGAAATCTGCCACTTACCCAACAAATTAGCCTGACTTTCAAAGGCATCCTTTAGCAGATGTGTGCCATGGAGTAATCAGTGCATCCATTACATGAAAAGCCATTTATCACAGGAAGCAGGATTAGACTGAATCAAGGAAACAAAACTGACTCTCCCTCAAAAAAAAAAATTAATTAAAATCAGGCAATGTATTATTTCAGACAATAACATTTTCAACCTGAAGCATCATCGGGTATGAAATGTTGAGATTAATTGGAAGACCAGAATTCAGGGATCTTTACATCAATTTTTTTCCCAGTTTAAGCCAGTAAATTGACACACTCCCTAGAAGAGACAAGGAGTGTGCTTTATGCCATTTTCAGTGTCAGCCTCCCACTTCAGGGCTCCTGCGTAAACACACAAATTCATTACACACTGTAAAAACTTGGTTTCTCAGCAACCAGGGAGGATGAGGGGCTTACTCTCCAGATCTGCAATCAGCTTTGGCACATAACACCCCCTTCTGCTCCTCACACCTCCCCAGGGAAGGTCACGAGCTGAAGGCTGCCTGGGCCCTTCAAATGTGCTCGGTGAGCCACACATTCACATACACAGCCCAGAGCAAAATCGAACAGCAGCAGGGAAAAGGACTGAAATGTGGCCACAGGCTCTGTAAGTTGTGGACCATATCCTGCCCATTGATCACAAACTCTTCACTCCAGCTTTGCTGGACTGCAACCACCAACAAAGCTTCCCAGCACATACCACTTACCCCCACAAGATTACTAGCTCAAATACAAGATCACATATACGAGGGAAAACATCACTATCCCCTAGTATTAAAACAGGAAAGCTTTTTGCCTCATAGTCTAAAGCCCCCACTTTGGACCCACACTGTAGTGAAGACGGTTAGCCTTCTGCCACCTTATTCCCTTTCATCTTCCACCTCTGCTGTCCAATCCGGCAGCACAGCTTGTCTTTAGCTCCCTAAAACTGATCAGAGGACTATAAGAAGCCACAGACAAGGAATGCAAAAGCACCCATCATTACAGGCAGAGAGGAAAAACAAAACCAAAACAAAAATACCAGGGGCATAGCGTCTCGTTCCACAGCTCATCATCATCAACCTAATGGTTAAAACAAATTTATGGGAAATGCCCCTCTCTCCCATTCCCAATTGCAGCACTGATTCACTGCATAAACCCGACCAGGTCATTTAACCTCTCCCTTTGTTTTAATCGGCTGTAATGGGAGGACGAAGATCTACATCACTTGAGGTGTGAAGAAACCTCTTTGAAGCTAGAAGATGCTTTGAAGAATAAGAAAGCAACAGCAACAATACAAAGCATAAATGCATGGTAGTGAATCAGCTGCTATATAACAAAATATTTCTCTTTAAGAACAAAAAAAAAGATAAGATTTGAATGTCAGCTTTCTAAAAGGCAGCAAAAGAACTGGACTCAGATTCTACCACATCATATTACATTGCTGGGATGCTCTGGAAATTAAGTTCACTCCACAGTGAGTTTACATCCCAAGGAAGACACTGTTCCAAAAATGCAAAGTTTTATAACAAATGTACCTTTATAAGTGTTCAAATCTTCCAGATTCATTAAAGTTTCAGTTCTAGCTTCTCTAATATATGTGCATTTTTAGCCATTCCTACTAATTCTTTGTGATTATTTGCTCAAGCATTCAGCAAATGCAGGTACTGAACATGGGAACGCCTCTCCTGCATGACAAATATGCCCTAAAAATCCTAAATGGTTTAGCACAGACAAGCAAATACGTAAAACTGTGTAATATGATCTTTTGTACATTTGACCTGGTTTGGAAACGAACACCTCTTTTTCCAGCTGGTTTCTGTTCTTTCCATTTACAAGGACAATGCCCTGCCCTCCCAGCTTTTAGCTTCTCTGGTTAAAGAACAAATACCAGTCATTCCCTGCTCCAGAAACCTACACACACCCCCTTTTATTTAGCAATACATTTGAACAGAAGGATGAGCATCAATGGATGAACATCTCATCTATGCCACAGTGTCATTTTGGCACTTTAAAAACGTTAAAGAACAGAGCTGTGGTCTTAGCAGTCACTGTATGGACGGCCTTTTCATGAGTCTCACAAAGAGATCGGTTAAATGAATCTGTAATCAGTATGTTTTATTCTTTGCATTGCTGCCATTTTCTTGTGATTTACAATGCTGCTCATTCAACTGCTGGCCACAGGCATTCCCAGAACATCCAGCACCTGAAATAAAGTATGGAACAGCTCTGTTTACCCTAAACTCCATTAAATCTATTACACTAAACCAGACTGGAAGCAAGGGAAAGCCTGTAGAAATGCAGGTTACAGCACTTAACTTTATTGTCAATTCAGAGATTAATTCATTCCAAAACTAAATCTGGAATGTATCCCTGTAATCTACTCCACCCTGCATGTGCAACAACACAGTGCTCTCCCGAAAGCCTCAACTGAAACATTTTTCTTACTTATACACATATTGCACCAGGACCCCTCGTCTTTAAAGCATACACATTGCAACCTGACCTTCTTGCCAAGAGTGGATTTTGCGCACTATACTAACTGATTATACAGTTTTAACAATTCAGTTTCTCAGTCCCAGTTGAAAGGGAAATTTCATTGTCTCAAGTGTTTTCTTTCACTGGCCTCTGCAAACAAGTGTCTAAAGCATCATCTAGTACTCTTAATTACGACACTCCAACCCCTGTCCCTAACCTATACCTCCCTCCTAACAGCAAAGCAGCAATTGTTCTGGACAAGAGCCCATCTAATTTGCTAGCACCAAGCCCTGTGTCAGGAAAAAAATTGATTTTATTTCATTTTTTTACTGTTCGCTCCCTTAATGGCTCTCGTTAATTGCCAGGGTCCACCTTTCAAGTAAGCAGCTCTGGTGTTTAACAACATACACAATTAGCTGGCCCTGTTACTGTTTATCTCGGAGGCAGGCACGGAAATTTTCAAGCGCGTGGTGTCTGCCGTGCCCATTAGAAGGAAGAGCGAGGACATTAGTCTTTGTGACATATGGTATTCAGATGCACCCCACTGACACAGAACATAAATGGCCCCGGGGCACTGACAGTGAACACGTAACTCCTGAAGCCATCATGGTCCAACTGTCCACCAATTTATCACTGTATTACAAAAGCCATGTGTATTCACTCACTTCTGTTAACTATCAATTCAAAGGGGGCCGGCACGTCACTACGAAAGGACAGTCAATAAAACTGTCAGTGCACTCCAAAGCTTTTTGCATGCTGAGCACTTTGTTGCACGCCGAGTTTTCTCATTAGGTGGAAATCACCAGAAGAAATTCTGTGTGCCTGCCTCTCCCCACTTGCAAACATACATCTGGGAGCAAGCCTTGAAAGAACTTTATTGGAGGCAATGAAAAATGAAAGCCAAACAAAATTCTCACCTCTCATTTTTCTTTCATACTTTGCGAGTCCTCTCAAATTTCTTGTAATACTGCAAATGAAAATAGATGCAAATGCAAGCAGAGGAACTAGTAAATAATCGACTCTTTGATTACCGTTGCCTGTTCCTATGCAGTGCTCATTTGATAATTATGAGGAACTGCAAATAAGCTATGCAGCTCTATGAATTAATTTAAAATCAACACATTGGGGGGGGGGGAATAATACACTGGATCACATTTTCTACACCATTGTCCCTTTTGACTGCCTGTCTCATTTTGAGCTTAATAGATCTACCGCTTCACTTACTTTGAGCTTAACAGACACACCCAAGTCAGGGTGTCCCAGAGAGGTGGTGGAGTCCCCACCCGTGGCAGTGTTCAAAAAACGGGTAGATGTGGCACTTTGGGACATGGTTTAGTCTAGTCTGCCCTTGATTGGCTTAGAGTAGACTTGGTAGTGTAGGTTAATGGTTGGACTGGATGATCTTAAAGGTCTTTTCCAACCTAAACGATTCTATGATTCTATGAAATGTTTTGGCTGCTGCATTTAAGAAACACAAAAATCTTGCAGTAATATCCTAGCATGGCTCATAAAATACAGGTCTTGTAGTTCTTGTTCATCTTAATCTACACCTTTACAAGACCGATTTCCTTTCAGCTACATACAAGTAGTGTGGTTGACATGGGAAAATAACGTAGGTCCAGCTGCAAAATTACTTAAAAGATGCATTTAACATTGCCCCCAAACAAAAACAATCTCCCTTGTTACTGACAACAACAGACAGTGGAAAAGAGAAATCAAACTATGGAGGAGGAAAAGATTAGAAGGTGAAAGCTGAAGATGTTATCCTCACTGAAACATACAGATATTCTTTCCCTCTGTAGACATCCGGAGCCCTATTGGAAGGCCCTCTGCATCTGGTCTCCCAAGTATCTTTCATTGAAGTCAACAGAAATTAAACATGGGGGCTAACTGAGGCCCCTCATGCAGGTGACTGATTGCAACACCGAGACAAGGTGTGCCTGTATCTCTAGATCCGTTGGCCTGGGTCTTCTAAAGTCACCAAACCTGTGCAAAGCAACTGAAGAATGGTTCCCAAGAGCTGCTTTCTGAATGCAGTTGGGTATTTTTAATACTAGTTTGTAAGGACAAAAGAGAACTACATTAATACAAATATAGAATAGAATAACAGTACTTTTAAAATCCCCTTAGGCCAATAAAGGGCTGTCACTAGGAGGGAAAAAACCTTTCAGTTGAAACATCTTCCCTCCCATGCTCAGTGTTTATGCAAGATGTAATGCATTAATAATTAAAAAAAAATAGAGTAGTTATGATTCCTGCCTGTTTCTATCTTTCCTTTCCAGCCACCCCAAATATCAGTCTCACATAGGCAGGTAAGAATTCACAAATGATTCCATAACCAGTCCACCAAGCCATTTTGTTAGAGAGGCTGAAGGGCCAAGAATCCTAAGTTTTAAGTGGTCAAACAGCAAGTACGGTAAAAAAAAATGCTGGTTACTTCTATGACAGTATTTTAACATTTTACATTAGGTAAAAAGAATGGAGTGGAACCCTAAGTTCTTGCCCATGAGTTTATCCAAGAGGAAAAAGCAAACAAACAACAAAAAAATCAGAAAGTTAAATACCAAACATTGATAGTAATGGAAAAAACAAGTTTAACTGCAATTCACAAAAACAGAGAAAAAGCAGTCATTTTGAAAACATACACAAACAGGTTTAGATTTAGAAAATTGGGCATTTTAGCATTCAATCCTCCCTGCTTCTACTAGACCAAACCTGAAGAGATGCCGAGTATTTAAAGGCCTGAATTTAGAAAAATACTATGCAAATGCCCAAGATACAAGCACACAAGTAATCATTTGTGCTGGCTAATGCAACTCTTGAATTTCGAAGTAGAGGGTATCACAGCCAGGACTAAGACCAATTGCTTTTGCTGCAAGGTGCAAAGACTGTCCCAAATCCCCATTACAATGTGCATGCACAACCAGACCTTTGGTGATGAAAACATATCAACACAACAGAGGTAACATTACTTATAGTATGTAAGATGTACATTGTGCTCAGTTATCACATATAAACCTGAACAAAAAAGTATCCAACGCCTAATAATAAAATACCTTTGCAGACTGATTTGGTTATTTCCAGTACTTCACTGCTAACTCTCCTACACTCAGCACCCCAGCCTACAACTGGACTGAACAGAAACGCTAACATTTCACAACCATTAAGAACAGAACTTAACTACTCTCTTCTTTCCTATATTTCTTTTTGAGGAGGTAGATCTGTGAGGCAGTCTACTTCCCTCTCCCACACCCTCTTCTTTGGTACCAAATCTATAAACCTGAAAGTGATTCTCATGGCATCCCATAAAAATCAAATCTGGGTATCAGTGCTATTTTCCAAATGTGCGATTACAGGGGCACAAACACAGAGAACTGGGACACCTTAAGCCAGGTCTCCTCATAGGCTAACAGCAAAGCTGAAATAAGACTATAAGAAAATACCTGCCAAGCAACTGGGAGGCTGCAATGACATCTTCTATAGCATTTTCTTTTCAACTGTTGTTACCTCTACTGGAGGATGGCATCTAACAAGCAGCTTATGTTGTTTAGCAGTGTTCACCACAGTTGTCTAATTGCCATGTCATAAAGCTATATGTGACTATGACTCTACTGCCAGAAAGTAACATTGATGACAATCATCCCTACATTCGACAGTCTAATGAATACAAATTTCAGTGATGTTGAAAGCCAGAAGAGGACTCTTCCATTTCTTTGGAAGTTACACGAACAACTTTACTGTAGTTCCTATTTACAGGCATCATTCAGACAGAGTGGGGAACCCACCAGACGAGGAGGAAGCAAGCGGGGTGGAGGGAAAGGTAAGAAACTTCCCTTCAGTAGGGCACTGGAATTTATTTAAAACCCCATAAAATTAACAGAGATTTTGTTATACATTTAAAACTCATAACGACTCAGAAAATAAAATCAAAATGTCTTTTTACAATTGTTTAGAGCAACTCTGAGCTGCAAGGATGGGGACATTTCTTCTACAAATCTAAGACCTCACCTTCTCCAATATACTTCTGGTCCCCAGGGGACCAGATTACAGTATTATAGTCTGGACGTAGATCAAACATTTTCACAACCAGTGGACAAATCCTGATTTGTTCAAGGCTTTACTCATGCATCGGAAAAGGCTTTGGAGCAGTATTTCAAAGTTTTATATAAAGCTGAATACAAAGTGGAAGGACTACAAATGCCTTTGGCTAGACAACTTATGAAACCACTTACATTTCCTGAGCTTCAGTATACCTGATTTTTTCCCTTAAACATTTCTCAAGGTCTTGAATGAATTTAATCCATTCATTTTACAGAGCTGAACTGAGTACTTTTACCAAGTTCTGTGAAGCTGCTCTATGGAAAATTAGCAGAGGACAAACGTGCCACAGCCCAGCTCCGGCAGCCCAGCCAGGTGCTGATACACATGGTGCCTGCACAGCTAGCAACCATGGCTCTGCATTTCAGCGGCACTCCAGACACACTGGAAATAGTTTAAAAATAACAATAATAATAAATATGGAGTTCTCCCACAAGACAAAGTGCAGCTCCTGATAGCAGTCTATTATTTGTGCAGCCCTAGAGTATCAGAGAGATGAAGCTGAAAGCTGCACATGGACAGCACTACCAGAGAAAACTGGGATTGTGACTGACACAGCAACAACCTAGTCTTCATGAAGAAATGGAAAGCACATGTGTCCTTTCAGAACTCCACATTCAGTTGCATTTAACAATGCCAACTGCAAAAAATATAACCGCAAACAGTTTGCCCGCTGACGAATCAGTACCAAAGCCCTGGAAAATCCTACAAATTGTGGCAAGGTCTTTTTGTGCTAATATGTCTGCGGCAGAGACAAATCCAGTTCAAGGGTGATTAGAAGCAGGAAGTAATAAAAAAGGAGAGTCAGCATCAGACTCAGTAGAAAGCCTTTAACACCCAATTATCATAACTATAAACAGCAGGAAAAAGTTTTTAAATTTATTGAAATCAGGCTAGTAGTGCATGCATCCCATCTAGGTATTTTTTTCTATGAAACTTCCTAGCATATCAATCAACTTTAAGGAATGACTAATAAATTTTAATACTGGTTTTTAAGTTCATATTAAAGCATTTTACAGCAGGAACTATGAAGCTTGCTATTGATTTGCCATAGTAAGGTTAATGAGTATTCATTACTTTATTAATTTGAAGACAGCAGAACTGATAGGAAACAAATATTAGAAAATATCATTAATAAATGCTCAATATACACCAGATTTTGAAGCTCCACCTTCTTCTCGCAAAGGGAGGGAGTCCTAAAAATGTCTGAATTACAATCCTAACTTTCACTTCCATTATGGTTACAACTGGATCAAGTAGAAAGGAATGTTCCCTTATCACCCTAAACTACACGAGTATAAAAATTACAAGACAAGACTTGCGAAAATATGCTCATATTGCAACACATTAAGCCAAGCCACCGCCTATCAAAACGAGAAACTGCAGAATTCAGAAAGCCCTTTTGCATCAGCCTGAGGAAATCCCATTTACACAGAAGGGATCCCACAGGTAAAAACTCATGATGGTTTAGGAGTGAAGAATAACTACAAGTGTGGGCAGGTCATTTGTGGGCTATCCAATAGCATTCAGATGACTGAAAAGCTCCTGAGTACTTTTGTGGATCTTGCCCAAAAGATACCATTATAAAGCACTCATACTCCCCTAGCCTCCAGCCATGAAAACCAAGACGTAAATCCAGTTTCCAGCAATGGAGTCAACAAGCCTCTTTATTACCAATAAAATTGTTAGTAGCAGACAGAAACATATTTCTAAACAATTTCCTTATTTTAAGTCAAGCTCAGTAAACTAGTTAGATTGATGGTAATTATTCAATCCTAAAAATCTATTTTTTGCCTTGGCTGAAAAAAAATAAAGCTGGAGCTAAAAAAAAAAAAAAAATCTTAAATCCAGCCTTGCAATAAATGTGGATTTGTTTTCTATTATAGTGTGTGGGTTTTGCTGATGCAACTACCACCAGAAGAAAAAGCCTTGACTCAATTCTGTACTTGACTCACAGGCAAATGTGGTACAGGCAGGGCTAGTAGCATCAGCTTTAAAGTGGCCCAACGCTTTCCATGATACAGCTCATTTTAAGTTGCGTCTGCAACACTTGATTCTTCATTATTTGGCCTCAGATTATGTATATGCCTGGCTCACTGTGCAGGATGACAGAGAAACACATTATTTTATCCATGTGAAAAACAGAATCTACTTTCTCGTAAGTCTTGTTTCAGATTATGAATTTGAGAGTTTGGAGGGGGCTACAGTATCAGACACATGTCATTTGCGGTCCCTCTCACAAGCTCCCCCAAATTGGCCAAGTTATAAGACAATGAAAGTATAGTGCTTCAAAATTACTATTGCACTGCGTTACATTCAACACTGCTGCTAAGATCTCACCCATGCCTGACTTGCTCCAGAGCATGGAATTAAACTACATGAGGTGCCCCAAAAGATTAAAGCTTTGATGGGCACAGTAAATCTTGGACTATGCATTAAAACAGAGTTTGCTTCCCTCTCCATCCTGAGCACTTACCACAGTCAGTTATGGAAAGCATATAAAGCGACAACAGTTTGCTTTATCTGGGAGAAAATGGCTGGGAAGGCTTAAAGAGAAGGACACAAAAACAAAGACAGGAGAATCACTGCCAAGGCAAAAGAGGGATGGATACTGGCATTACGAGATACGATAGGGACGGAGGAACAGGACTGAGAACACAGGACATAAGAAACAAAAGAAAGGAGGAGGGAACACAGATGTGGTGGGGAGCTATGACGTCATTCCGGAGGAGCACAATGGCCAGGGACAGAAAACCAGACTTCTGTCCCCACTTGATCAGGGTGAGGGAGCGAAAATGAGAGGCAGTGGAGGCTAGCGATGAAATAGGGATAGACAAAGTTCACGTGAGACATGAGAGCAGAGGAGATCCTGAGCAGAGCCTTGGATGCCTTAGTCCTGCAACCCCTCCCCTCCCACGAAGCTGCCTGCTGCCAGGGCTGGGGCGCAGAGAAAGCAAGAACCAGCTGAAAGGACTTCACTAGCTCACCTGGCAGAAGTCTGCATTCACTGCTTAGGCACCTTTGATGCCTGAACGAAGCTCTAGCCTCATTTTAGTTCCATATCAAATCTGCAAAATTTATCTGTAATAGAAGACCTATGAAGTTCAGTTTAGACAACACAAGCAAACAAATCCACAAACTTGGGATAGCCACACAAATCAATTTAGAAGTTAGTGGAGAAAGCAAGAAATAGGTTGCTATTCAAGACATCAGGACATCTGAACACTCTCCTCTGCTTGCTGCATGGCCTCAGACAAGGAACGCCACTCGTGCTCTCAGTACTGTTTCCTTACGATTTCCTCCCACAGAGGACATTTGGAGACCTATACGTGAAAGAGGAGCACAAGGATACTGAATAGGATCTCATCATTCAGGCTGATACTGAAACACATGTGAAAAAGGGATTCATATAAGAAGGTGAGATAATCAAGGTTCTTAAGGTTGAAGTCACTAGGTAAAACTTAATCATGTTTAAAATGGGGCTGACTGTAATCTATTTGATAGTGTACAGACTCCAACTACTGTACATGTCAGAATTCCTTTGAGTGACAGAAAATTTACAGCCCTACATATTTTCCTTTGGGTAGCTGATTATTTCTTCTGACGTTCACACAGTTTTATTTCCCTTTTGCACTGAAGAAGAGGCACCTGCGTTTCTTCAGTCATTTATAATATTCAGATTCTGCTTTTGAACTTTCCTTTGCCCCAGTTTCTTGTCATCACTGCTTAGTTATCAGCATGGGGAAGCAAGCAAGTAGCTTTCTCTCTTCCCTCAGGCAATACCACTGCTGCACTTTGATTTGCGTCAGAGACAAAAAAAGTAGAACAGCTGCAGCCCTTAATTGCAGAAACCACGTATGCGAAGCTGCAGCTCAGTTTCACTGTTGCTCTTCCAGCTAGAAAAATTATTAAAGGCCCAGTCCTGCTTGCCCAAAACCATGCTTACCAGCCATACACTGGAACAGTATACAACTTTCAGAGACAGTGAAATACAGTAAAAAATTAAAAATATCAACAGTTTTAAGTAGAATAAAGGCAAGTTTAAGAAACACAGACTCCTATACCAGGTTCATCACCTGAGTACTTCCCACAAGTGTGTTAAGGCAGCAAAACCATCATTGTTTGTTCCTGTTCTCCAGCCCTCTCCTCGGAGAGGAAGAATGGGCACAGGCAATTTATTCTGTTTGCTAAAGTGGGTTACTGTAGTGGGAAAGGTCAAGTGCCTTGGTTGTTGACTAGGTGTAGGTAGCACATTTATGTTAATAAATACAAGATCAAAGTCACACCTGGCATTTGCCATACATCCCAAGTTCCTGGGGACATCTTTCCCAGATTTGAGCCATAACTCTCTTTTCACACATACATACCCTTCTTTACACATCCATAGGTGCACTCCCACAACAAAATCAAGACTGGTTTTCATTACACAGGCATGGGACTGAGGATCTTGTCTTGTTGGGAATTCCCAAACACTGAAAGCTGTCACTGTGATCCAGCCCTGGCCAGGAAAACAATGACTATGGCCAGACCAATACTGATTTGGACTGGAAAATATACACACAAGTTTATGACCTTAAGCTTCAGCATATAATACTTTTTTTCTAATGAAACGTTTTCTTTCAGATATATAGCCCCACTGGTTTTGAATGGCTGTTTTTGAGGTTTTCATGAAGATGTTGATCTGTTTACATACTGTCCAAGTTATCAGATGGTCCCACAGAATATTTTAAGATGTAGTTTTATTATGTAGCACGTTATAGAGACAATTTTATATTGAGAAGTGTCATCATGTAACGATGATGACATTTTGCTTCTAAAGAAAAGAAAAAAAGCAATTCTGAAATGGACAATGCACTAATTCATTAATATCTGAGAAAAAGGAGTGAGGGAAGGCGGGGGGGGGGGGCTTTTTCTCTAAGCAATACCAGATGCTCTTTTGGTCAAACCTAAAAGCATGTTTAAAAATATTTTTCCATAAAGAAGCAAAAATGAAGTATAGAAAGCACACAAAACACTAAGAAAGAGAGGACCATCAATTAGAATCATAAACAACATATTGATTTATTACATTAGGAAGAAAGCTTGCAGTACCTCAAGCCCTCAGCAAATCACTAAAATTCAGATGCAAAACGCGTTCAGACTGTATACTGAAGAGTAAGTTACACCTGCACTAGCCACGTGCTGGTGATGCAACAGCTGGATAAATCCACTCCCCCATCCAACCTCCACCAGCTGACTCAAGAATAGCAAGGAGCATGAGAAAAATTTCATTATACTGTAATAATAAGCATGTTACTGATGCTTACACAGTCCTGCTTTCATGATGCAAAAAGCCTAAAATAAATATGTCCTGACTTAAAAGAGTACCCTGTTCTAGTTGTATTTACAGTGCTGCAGAAGCGTAAGGCTTGGATTACTAACGTGGATTATTCACCACCAAATTCCCAGGAAAATGCAAACTGTAAAAGCTTTTGCTTGCTTCATCTTCTTGAGCAAAAGGTAAATCTGTTCTAGACAACTTTGCAGTCTTGTTTAAAAATGTTTTGATGCTGCTGAAATTTGCATTTTACAAAAACCCACTTACTACCTTTAAAAAAGAAGTCACCCTTGAAGCACTGTTTCATTGGTTCAAAGAACAAACATCCAGTAATACAAAAATAAGTCACTAAGATATGTTGTTGCTGGAATTTCCATAATTATTTTCTCTACATTACTTGTTTGTACTGGGTGAATATGCTGCAGGTTCTCGTCTTCACTGTCTCGTTTTCAGCAAGTCCAGCCCTCTTTTGGGGACAGCTCAATTCTGCCATTAGTGCACGACAGTCAGTCAGAAATACAGTTTTTCCATATTCGAGGGCATTGTTCAAACATACCTAACAGCCAAATAGCTTTGGCTAAAAGCATAGATCTGTCCATTTTTATGAGTACTCATTCTTGTGCCTCACGATCAAGCTATTTGCTCTAAGGGGTTACTGTGACTTCTGCCCATGAACATGCTTTGTTCCTGAATCTCCTTCCAGAAAGTAGGAAGCAACAGCCCAATAGAAGAAAAGGAAAGACAGAAACCTCTGTATCAGAGCTATTCTCACACACTTGCTGCCAGGTCTAGAATGTACTTTTGGGCTCACAGTTGCTGACTTATTCTAATCAAGTTTGTCATGGGAAATTTTGACAGACATGGAGGATAACAATGTTTTCCACCTACAGTGAAATGTTCCGAAAGGCAAGATGTCCGGTGGTTAATTTTCTCCTTTTGGTAAATATGCATATAGCCTGTCTTTTGTTTTTGACTCAGATGATATTTAAAGTATTTTAGAGGCAACCACCGGCTAGACCAAACATTCTCCCTTTCCTGAAATAGTAGCTCTATTTTATGGGCTCTGAAGCATCCTTACTTTCCCTGTATACCTTCCAAATACAACTCAGTTCTGTTGATCTGCTTGATCAGAGCTCTTCCCCACACCTTCAGGGATGCTTGCAATTCTACACAGCCCATCTCAGCCTTTGACTACCAAAGCAATATTTCAGTGAGTAGTACCACCTAGACACTCCACCTTCTCGTCTTATCTGGACAGAAGAGAAAACAATATGATGGTATCTCTACTCATCACAGATTTATGGACAAGAGAGATGGTCCTGGACCAATGGGCCCACATGCAGAAAATTGGGCCTGTTCTCAAATACAACTAGCAAGAGGTGATATGTAACAGGACTAGTTAATGCCTCCATGGGCAGTGAAAATCTTACACCAAGGATGAATCTGACTACGACTATGAAGAGTGCTGGCTGAATTCCATGTCTATCTTTCAGATGAGTACGTAATGTACCTTGATTTCATTCAAGTTTAGCAAAAGCATCACAGAAGAACAAGGCATGCATGCTGGAAAGGCACCAAATGGTGGCATGTTTGTACTGCTGTTTGGCTAGAACAATACAGCATTTATCAAAAGTTAAACATTTACTCAAAACAGGGCTTCTGAACACTTTCTGTCACAGTGTAAATTGCTGTAATACAGCATGAAGTTCCATAGAGAGGAGCACACACAATGGAAGAGGTAAAACAATCCTGCTAACTTGACCCAACCCTTTTCTTTCTGTTTTTTTTTTTTCTTTTTTTGTGAGCATGGGGAGAGTGGGATAGGACTATTCCATGTTTCTCTACAAGAAGATAATAAATTACAACAGCACCTTTTCCTCTTTGATTTCACCTTGATCTAACTTAGTTAAGGGAAAAAAAAAAAAACAAACCCAAACCACAACAAAGATGGTGGTACAACAAAGAAAGAAATTGACTTGGGCTTTGTTAACCCTGTGGCCTTGTTCCAGTTTCAGCTTTTGTGTCTAGCTGCCTAAACAGAAAGGAAGAACCAGAAAAAAAATTACATGGTGAAAACAATTGTTTGTACAGCACATATCAGTATTGCGTCAACCAAATTATCCTGCTTCTGGATGACAAGGAATTTGCCCTAGGGCAGCATACTGTGACATGGGCACCAACAGCTTAAGGTCCTGGGATAAAAATCCCTCTACTCCCACTTCTCAGTTTAGAAGGGCAACGGTCTGTCCCAAGGGGGGGTCATCAGGCAGCTCTGCCACACAAAATCTTACCGGCTTTTTTCTAGCATGCAAACGTTTTAAGACTGGTATTGCTTTAATGCTGTATTGTCAGTTCAGTGATGCTGATTTCTGTGAGTGCTATAGCAAGCTCTCAAGGAATTTAGTCTTAGCTTTACTTGAGCTAATTCTTGACACACATATGCTCCCAGCCTCCAGAAGCAAGGGGTTGGCCTGGAGTCTCCTTGCATACTCCTTCTTATCACCACTGCTCCAATGTTTATGTATTTATATACAAAAGCAATTTATATGGACAAGTCATCTTAGACTTCTCCAGGGAGAAAAATCACATGAAAGCCTCTCCCACCCCCCAAATGGTACAACTTGGCAGAGGGACAACCGTAACCGAGATGAGCGTAGAGCTGAAGAGTTTTTCCAAATGTACATTTTTCCAAATGTAGGGCTGTCCTGCCCTACTGCCAATGGTGTGTTTCTCCCTTTGAATTGTCATCTGATGAAGACTAGAATGAGTCAGTCCATCTACAGAACTCAAACAGCACCGAAATGCATTTAAACAGGCGCCACAGGGGCATTTACATAATTACCTAACGTGCAAGGTCACAACGTGCTGTACTAAATCTTCCATGTATTGTAAACAGGCAATTTCTGCAGGACAAAAGCACGGGCAACATTGTTTTGCTCACCTATTATAGTGGCCTCATCAAGAGCATCATTACAAGAACAGGATATGTGATTAGCGAGGAAAATAATATAAATTTTGTCCTCCCCTGGCGTAACTGGAGGCGTGGTGGTGGCCCTGCTTTTCGTTACATTCAACAGAGCTGGGATGGTTTTGGTCAAAGTTTCTGTCACAATTAGCTGCTTTCAGAAACAGTTAAAAATTTTTACCCTCCCATCCTTTGCGGGACACTTCAGGATGCCAGGCTTTCTCTGCCCTTCAGCGAGTCATTCCTCCTCACAGGCCATCGGCTCTCTATCCCTCAACCCTTCTTACAGCAAGCACCGTGGTTTGATTTACACAGGGCTTGTGTTTCTGCCATCTGCCCACCATATTGGTAGTAAGGTTTGAAAAAGCACAGAACAAAGCAGAGCTTGTCTCTCTCCACCAGCCAATACGAAGCCCGTACTGGCACCCAGCAGGCAGTCTCTACATCAACAACTAGTCAGTAGTCTGTGAAGGCTAAAAACAGCAAAAGATCTTCTCGTTTCTAAGAAAGAATTTAAACTGAGCTGAGACTATATCAAGAGCTGGAAAAGGACCTATGGAAAAAGAAGGGGGAAAAAAAAAAGACCCCATCAACTAACATGTGCGATAAAACTAAGGCAGCACAAAAATCCAGCTGACACGCAGGAACCAAAGATTTATTCATCTCCCTTCTGCAAAGCTCCTTGACTTACAGCTACTCTAGAAGCCTCTCCTAATTCCAGGTATTGACCGACTGTGCTGGCACCATCCCTCAAAGCAGATGATAAATTTACTGGTGCCCAAGTTTCTGGGTTGGTTGCTGCACATATTGCTACAGCCAGCCCCAATGCTCAGATAGCAACTCCCAGGTCCCAATCGTGCTGCTGTGGCTGCTGGAGCAGCAGGGCTGTTCAGCCTGCCCTTGGGAGGGCATGGACCCATGTGTTCTCTGTGTCCAGGTTTTGCAGTGCTTTAATAAACATACTGTCTGATCAACTGTTTGTTCTTGACTGGTGCAGTTGCATCATAGACCTGGTAATGGCATCACAGTGGAAGTTTTGTCACAGACATACTTTCCTGTTACAGCGGTCAGGAAGAAAAGACAGCTACTGGGAAGAAACCATAATTAAAAAGCAAATATGTTTGTGTGAAATGAGTTAACACAGGCAAAAACTATGTTAAGAGAAGGATGCATGACTTCAATATGGTCAAAAGCTTTTCCAGAAATGGAAATTCTTTATTGGGAGCTCAGGGGAGGCACTCAGACAATTACTATCTCTCATTCAGTTTGAGACTCTGCAAGCAGCTAGGGCTGAAGACACCAGTTTCAGTCAGTAAAGTCAGTTGCTTCATGCTAGAAGTAGATACTGCAGTGATAATAGCTGATGTTTATGGCACTAGTGTAAAATAAAAATCTTTGAACAGACTAAAAGGAAGTTTCCAAAACTAGGCTTTATGTCAATGAAAAACAAAAATACCACAGGGTGCTCCGTCACTCCCTCAGCTTGGAGTCTACCTTCTTTTTCCAGTGAGGAGAGCCACAAAACAGTAAAAACCCCAAAATCAGATCCCACAGAACGGAGCGTTTCTGAATAGGTGCTAACAATCTGGAGATAAGCCCCAGTTGGATGTTTAGGAAAGAGCTGCTGGAATAAAAATCATGTGTGACACAAACCAACCAGAATACACACATTGATGTTGTCATCTCAAGGGGCTTCACAACCTACTGCTTTACACAGCTCCTTTATCAGTTATCAAAGACAGAAAAAAGGAGGTGTGACTGGAGACTGGAGTTAATTGCTCAAAAAAAGCAAATAAGAAATATTAAAAGAAGCAATAAATTGGAGAACTGAAATGAATCTTGTAATTTTCAGATTAAATTAACATGGTCTGAAAATTAAAAACATCCCAGATTAAAACTCAGTCAGCCACACCATTAGTACATTCCTCCCAGACCAAGTGGTCTGAGGAATTTATACATTTGGCATCGTATAAAATGTGCTATTCCTGGCAGGACTTCGAAACAGGGGAAGTGAAAGGGCCAGCAAGACAGGCAGAGCAACAGGGCCAGCCTCAAAGGAGGTGGGGGAAGGAGCCATAGGGCTGCCCTGCCAGATTTTGATCACAGGCTGGCCATTGTCTTTCACCACTAAGACTAAGTAAAAGCATGTTACACTTAAACGCAGTATTCACCTCTCCAAGACAGCCCCCTTGCTGCTCCCTCCTCTTTCCTCCTACATTAATAGCTAATCATCTTTCAGTTATTTTTAACATGTTCGTTAAGGACCCCACGACCCGATCCTCAGGAGTACAGGTGCTAATAAACTACCTGTACCACGCAGCCCTCTACTACATGTCCTGGCTGTAATTGCCATTTCAGCCATCTGCTATTGGGCTAACTGGGTCGACAGTTGGTTAAGATTTCTGAGCACCGCTATGGGCTATTTGCTGGCGTTAAGTATTTTATGTCCCGCACCCAGAGCATCAAAGAGGGTTAACAAGATGTGCTAATCAGCCTGCCCTTTGATTCACCCACAGGTCTGATATATGTTGCAATTTGCAGGAAATCCACAGCAAGTTTAGTCATGTAATGTTTCTGGGTGACAACATTCAGACTTCTTTTTGTTCATTTAATTAAAAAGTACAAAAGCCATGCGTAGGCAGAGATACCCCTTTTATGACATTTAACACGGAACAATTCTGAACTACAAAATACTAAAACTTTTCCTTTTTTCATGCTAAGGCAACACTTTGGGGGAGTGGGGGGAGAGAACACAAAAAACCACACCCCAAAACCCAAGGAAACCAATAGCAAATTATTTTCCCACAAGGAAAAGCAGCTTTATGCACAAGATTATCTTCCACCAACTAAGCAGCTGGTCCTCCGCAGGGGGATGGAAAGACTTGGGAGGTGTCTGTCACACACACCAGCAAAAAGGTAGAAGGCAAAGAGAAACTGAAAAAACACACAAAAAAGAGTAGAAACTCCCAAACTACCAGGAGGGATTGGACAGAAGGACTCTTGCAAATGACCATGTTTTCCCACAGCAACAGCATCTACATAGGAAACACAAAGCATTTCTTAGTTGGGCTTGATTTTTTTGATGTTCTGAGCATTCATTGCAAGCATACTGCTCCTTCCAATTTTTAGGAAGAACTCCCACATCTTAGAGAACAAGGCAACTCATGTCAAATATACAAAAGAAGTCCTTTACTGAATTCCTGGGTGAAAGGAAAAGAAAGACTACAAAGTTACTGGCATCTGTTCAAACAAGCTACATGGCAGGGGATATTAAATATACCAACTCCATCACACAACTCCAATAATTCAGTTCATTGCCGTAGATCAATCTCCATCAAACCCAAGTCCTTAAGTCAGCCTTCATGAGTTACTGTTAGACGTTGATCTGTGCCTCTACAACAGAAGGTCATTATACCTGTCACTCATTAAGGACTGGAGAAGTGAGAGTTTGACTGCATAGCAATCATTCACTCCAGCAAAAGATGGAAAAATGCTATACTGTGCTTGGGAACAGGTTTGTTCTGCTTCTCTACTGTTAACCAAAATGTTGCCCAAGATTAACATGGGCCTAAAGACTATTTCTTACTGAAAAGTGTGTTATGCCTAAGGTGCTTGCATCTATTCCAGAACGTGTTCAAGATAGTTGAGCCACTCATTGGCAGTGGCTTGTGGCGCTCCTGGGCGCCAGAAGGGAGGGAGAAGAGCTGTGGGTTATGAACAGAATGGAAATTCAGCTGCAGAAGTGTGCTCATCAGAAGGTATTTTGGAACGAGTTCTCCAGCTGACACAAACCAAAAAAAAACAAATAGAAACAAAGAAAACAAAATACCTGCCTCAGAATACAAACAAGGGAACCCACACCACAGCAGCAAGAAACTTGCAGAAGATACAACAGATGTAGAAAGAAAAGATCATTTAGGTTTAGAGACTAGGGAATCTACGCACTTTTCTATTCCTAAAAGCAAGGAAAGGCAAATGCAACATGATGAAACAGAGGTGCAATGCTGATGTAAAAGCAAAGACACTTAGAAGAAAGGAAGGGAATGGTAACAACCAAAGAAAGAATTTCTCCAAACTTCACACATCCTAATTTTGCCCACTTCCTTTGCGCTCCCTTAATTGAATTTTTGTCTGTCTGAATAAGCATGTGTAATGGGAACTCAGCTCATGACCATGCTCCCATTACTGTATCTTGCATTTAATTGAAATGTGTAATCCCATGGAAGTCCAGACGTTAACCCATTTGGGTGGGGTGACTATTATTACAAGATTCATATTTTTCCTAAAGCTCCAGCTGCTGGAACTGTAAGACTGTGAGAATCCAAGGGTCTCGTTTGCATGATTTTTGTTTTGTTTATTTTAAAAGATATCTCAAGTTCTCATGCTTGTGGAAAAAAAAAAGAAATTTAAAAAAATGTAAAAAGCTTGAAAACATGACTTGCAAGCTCCTTAAAGGCTAAGAAACCAGAAGAGGAGGGAAAAAAAAAAAAGAAAAACTGTCCATTTTAGAAATGGCTCATGATTCCTTTAAGCTAGCTGCCTAACAGCTAACTCCTTGGTCGTTTTTATTCTGCAATATTTTCTCTCCAACAGCAATTTTTTTGCAGAATCGAATTATTCCTGATGAAAGTGGTAGATTATAGGGCCCATTCTTTCTGTAGCTTTACTGAAGGTGATCATCCATTTGATTAGTCCAAAGTAATTTCTCTTCCACGCATATAAGGAGATGTAAAACTATTTCACGGTTAGTTTAGACCACGGTGCAGGAGATGAGGGGGAGAGACATGGATCTGCTATCCCAAGACTTTTTAGATAAAATATGAAAAAGGTAACAAAACATTTACGTAGCCTCCGAACAAAGGAACCAGGCCACAGTTCATCTTCAGGTTTGTATTATCATCTAATGAATGCCAACAATAAACAAATGCCTGGGCGGGCACAGAATTAAGCTGCTTCACTCTCCATGGGCACCTCTGTAGGAATTCACTAGAATGCCTTATCTGCAATACCAACACCATTAATTTAAAGAAAAAAAAACCCAACATATTGCCTTAAAAATTGCTTCATTACTTTTTAATGGTGACTTCAAATTATTTTCTGACTATGCTTTAAGTCTCATCACCTGGTTCATGGGCTTTATTTGGTTTTGAAAATGCCCTTTAGAACTAGAATAGTAGCTTAATGATGCAATGTGTTTTACATGGTAGCACTAGATGACAATACAAGCACCACACCGTGCAGCATGCTAGCAAGACAGCCAGCTGTATCCCCTCCAGCAGAAGAGTAAAATTAGTTGTCAGAACTCATTTTCTTCCTTGTTGTTATGACAGAATTTGAGATATACTTTGTCCATAAAGTCTAATGTGTTTATGTTTTCATTGAGAAAAAGACGACATTTTTTTCTAAACAGTTTCCAGCTTCAGGAGTCTCATGTTACAGAATTGAAGCCCAATAAGCAACACAGGATCATCAGTAATAAAGAGTGAGAGAGAGAGACAGAATGAAGTGCAAGCGAGTGTGTGTATGTATTAAGCTATGCATAAGCACAGCTTGGTGAAATTAATTTTTCAGTTAAACTCTCATTACTGAAACACAAATTATGTGCAGTTAATTAAAAAATACCTTCTAATGATGCTCACTGAGTAAAGCATACTAGACCTATATAGTGATAATGGAAACATTTACCAAAATTCACTCAGACCACTGTGCTAGCTAAATAGGTTAACTATTAGAGAAGAGAGCAGTGGGGTGCACTGCTATCTCACCATTATGCTGCAATCCCAGGAAGCCTGGCTGGCTGAAGTGCATCTACTCAGTTCAGAGAGCTGCTTCAAAAATAGAGCCAGCCATTTTCAAGCGTGCTGCTAGGTTTCTTCTCCCTTCTCTGTGGCATCAAATGCTACTGACCACAGCTGGAAAAGCAATACAGAACGGGATGAAGCCCTGGTGTCTAACAGGACAAACCCTCTTATAAGAAGTTATTAAAAAAAAAATCTTCTCCATTTCACCTGCAAGAACACTTAATGACTCCCCCAAAAAATTTATTGTCAACGTAGATCTTAGCCTGAATGCTAAAGCCAGTGATTAAGCCCAGCCTTTTCTACATGGATTGCAATACCACAGCATAATGCAAGAACCACTATAGAAAAAAAACAAGCACCTACTCTTGAAGTATCTTCAGTTTTTTAGTATTTTTTTTAACGTCTCTAAGGAATTAACGATCAGTTGCTTTCATCTTCAGGGCAGTGACTTCTCAGAGCAAAGGAAGGAAGGAAGGAAGGAAAGAATTGTTTCATTTGGTATTCTCTTTTATCAGAACATTTACCAAACAGCTCTTACGTAGAGCTTGTAATCGTGATTCATTTTATTGCATCCATGACCCTCATACCGACCCAGTAGGTATTCCAGCTACAAATGAGTCATGAAACCCCTGAATGTGGTGTTGCATAGGGAAGGCTGAGTTCTCCACCAAAGGAGTTTCAGGAAAAAAAGAAAAAGGAAAAATAAAAAAGTATGCCACCATTATCTTGGGGGGCTGGAAAAAGAAAAAGAATACATGAATAAATAACGTGGAAGTAAACAAAGTCCTTGCTGTGTTGAGCACAGCTGTTACACAGCATTTATAAAGTCTCTAGTTATATAGTTAGGGCCACTTGCCCAAGGAAGGAAAAGCACTGTATTGCACAATATGGGAATATGCACATACAGCGAACATGCATTGACTTATTAGCAGTGAGAAAAAAAAAAAAAAAAAATCAGCTATCTACAACAATTCTAAGCAAACAACCAACCTGACACTATCAGAGGGTTTGCACAGAGATGATTACACTGGAGTCAGGATTCTTACAATGTCAACATTCAATTTACTGTGTCAGGCATCTACCTATGCACAACAAATTTTACCTCTTTGAAGCAGTTACGCGGATTAGAGAACAGACTATTACAAACTGCAGACACTGAGTAAATCATTGCCCTTGCTCAATTCTAAAATAGAGAACAAGCTGTTCCGCTTTGCTGTGGACTTCTCATCCATGTTCAGCCTGTGCATTGACTTTGTCTATGTGTAATCTGTCGACCTATCCATTCCTGCACAGAGATGTGAAGACAAGAAGTTAAATAACCATTATGCTGGCATTAAAAGTTGTCCAACAGGGCAAATATGTAGCAAATAGATGAGGTACAGCATACTGATGGAGCAGAGCCATAACATGGCCACAGGGTTGTTCAGTTTAAACTACATTCAGTCAGAAAGCACAATTTTCCATTTAACTCAGAGCAATGCATAGGCAGTGCAGCACTCTCTTTTCTCAAGGCAACAATAAACAACTGAAACAGCAGCAAACTAAGTGGGAAGTCATCTTTTCCAGCAAGCATGACAGCATGACATATTGGCATCCATTTTCCACCTCTGAAGATGGGAAGATGGGCATATACAAACATGTAGCAAAACTCTAAAGCCCAATCTTTTAAGACCAAAGACTATGTCTTCTCAACTTGACGCAGTGCAGTACATAGCTAGTTCAAATACCTAAAACAACGTAGCTAAAGAGTGAGCCAGGGTTCACTTGCTCAGTCAGAGAAAAGTCATATTGCTTCTGGTAAGGAAACCAGCTTAGATTTACCCATGTCTCAGCGTGTACATATATTACTTTGGCACTATATAAGTAACATAAACAACTATCTTACTCCTGTGTTTAGTTCCTTCAGATTTATTCACACAAGTCATCCCATCTGTTGCAAGACCAGGTTTTCTGCCTAACATTTACAGCTGATCCCAGTGTGACAACTTCATTCTGAAAATGAAAAATCCTTGCTTTCCAGTTCAAGAAAACAAACCATTAGTCAGAGCAATCTCCTGATGGTAAGAAACCACTGATTGAGTTTTTACTCCACCCAATTCAAAGGTCAGAGAGTAGTTTTCCATCCTACATTACTCTGTACCACGCAGACCAGCAAGCTGAACCAAGTCTTCCACATCTCAAGCCAGCCCCTTAAAAGCCTACCACACATCTGCACACTCACGTGCACACACGTTCTCTCTAAATTTCTTCAGAACTCTCTTCCAAATATATTCCACCCCCCCCAAAAAAAAAAAAAAATTATCAAAACTGATGAGTCTTGCAAAAGGCTCTGGCTCCAAAAAAGAAAAAAAACATTTCATCAAAATTTCAAATCCAAGTTTTCTGAGTAACACTAGTCTTGTCAACAATTGCCAAGATAACAAAACCAAAGTGCACTGGCAGAATAAAACTAGTAATACAAGACCATGAGCTAATTAGGATGGGAAACAGACTTCTGTGGTACTAAGTTTGTATTGCTCAATGCTTGTGAGGTTTCAGGTGGTGTTAGACAGATCTGTAGCCTTTACTGTTACACTGGCACGCATCTAGAGCAAATGCTATGCACGCAGTAAAGTTGCTCTAATATTTTCAGGAGCGCAAAGACGAGTTAATCAAAATTAGACATAAAATAAATTTTAACATAGCCTATTTTTTAAACTGTCAGGACAAAAAGCATTCTGCTTAGAAAGCCATTTTACTCCCATTGACTGTGGGGAGGGAAAAAGGACAGAGAAAGAAAAGAAAAAAAAAAAGAAAGAATCAGAAGCCACATTCCTACTCCTTTGCCTTCTTGAATGAATCCATTATGAGGCTGAAAAGGAGATTTAATTAAATCAGTTCCACTTACCAACCAAACCCTACCTGTTTCTTTGCCAGAGACACCATTCCTTCTCGTTCCCAAAGGGGTGTTGGGAGGAGGGAGAGAAGAAGAGCAAAACTGGATTTTAAGAGTAGGAAAGCAGAGGGTGCTTTTACTTTCTGTTACCCAATTAAAAAAAAAACAGTGGAAAAAAAACCCCAGTGATATGAAGGCATTCATTAGTGCCAAGGCACTACTGCTAAAACTCTTCTCATGAGGATGCAGGATACCACATGCAGAACTCTTGGATACTAAAAATAAATAAATATTCTAAAAGGGCTTCTGCTGAATTGTACTTTCACAGTAAAAGCTGGACCAGGTCCAAGAAGAACCATGGAACTGAGGCTTTCTGTATATTGCAGCCATTAAAATATGCAGTAAGTTAAATGACTGCAAGGAAACCCTGTACTGTGGTAGCCCCTGCTAAACCTCATAACCATCTCTTTCTCCTCAACTGTTGTATGAGGGGAGAAAAATTATGACCCACTGAAAATTAAGAATCAACTTCTTTAAACAGATGAGTCAGCAGATGTACACTTCAGCAAAGCTAATTCCCCAAGCTGCTGACATCACCACACACATGCAGAGACCACCTAGGAATTACTGCAAGCATGCTACCATCCCGAATAACAGCGAATAAAGCAGAACGATCTCCGTGATGGTAGGTGGCGTTTTACTGTGATTACCCAGCATAACAGAGCCTCTGGTTACCTCAGATATTCCAAGTACTATGGATCTTGCTCCTCAAAAGTTTTCACGCAGCATCAGCTCACGCCTAGTTGCTTTTGACAACGCGTTTGGCCTTGCTGACGTACCCTGAACGGACCAAATGGGCCCTAGCACTGTCTGGGGAGAGCAAAAGGGAATCCACTTCTGCAGAGGCACAAGTCCCCGCGGCCCAGCAGGCCACCGCCGCTCAGAGGCGCGCAGTCGGCAACAGCCTCCACCGACTGCTTTGAAGTGGCTCGTGTACTGCCGGTGATCGGCAGCTCGGAAACCTTAACTGTCAGATTATATCTCCCTCAATTCAGGTTTTTGCACTGAACTAACACAGCACTGTAGTCCGCTGGTTGGATGAGGAAAAGAAGAAAAACACAATGCTCTCAATATGCTCGCTGCAGATAAAATAAAAACCACGCAACTGCGTCATTCCCCACACCGCATAAGAAAAATGCCGCTATTAAAATAATTCGCTGATAAAACACCTACGGTGTAAGTTGGGCTTGACCGGAGACACCCGCGTAGGCCCACTGCCAGTCCCGGACGGAGCCGCGAGGCCACGCGTGTGCCATGCCGTGCCAGACCCCCAGGGTGGCCCAGAGCAGCACCAGGCCGTGACGCAGCCCCCCCCCCCCCCCCCCCCCAACCTGGCTCAGCCCCAAGTTTCACTTCTGCAGGAGGAGAGGGAAACCCAAGGTCACCCACCCCTGAACCTCTGTGGGCTGCCTGAGCTTCACAAAGCTCAACAGTTGCCCAGTCCGATAATAAATCACGCTGCCGTCTCTGCCCTGACATTACAATGTAGGTTCACATTCGCTACTGGACGCATACCGTGCCACAGCAGGATGCCAATTCTCACAAACAAAAGATCCAGCTAGTTAAACAGAAAAATAAATCTCAGCTGCTAATAGGAGAGAAGTGAATTTTCGGTCTCAATAGCTGAAACATTTCTTAGGATTTTTTTTTTTTTTCTCTAAGGTTGGAATAATTCAGACCTAGAAGAGTCCTGTTATGCCAAGCCCCGTAAGTTAAATCCACAGCCACATTCAAAACAGGCATGTGGCTTACTAATAAAAGACTCTGCATTTTGCACTCAACCTAAATGTCAGTATAGAGGAAAATCTCACCATGGCAATGCCTACAGCCTTAACAAATTCCTTTGATCGTAAAAACTTAATACCACCTTATAGACACAGAAAACAACTTTTGTAATACGAACAACATGGATAAACTCAGAAAAGATCTCAGCAAACTGTTCTTTACTTTTTCTTCTATTTCTTTAAACAAAGAGGAGAAAAAGTAGATGAAGGAGCTGCTCGCTATGTGTTTTGTAGATTAAGGTGACACTGACAAATGAACAGTCAATTTGCCAAAAATTCAAAGAATTAACTTTGTAAAAGGAAACAGAGATACTGAACGTATTACAGCTTGCCTCTGACTTTATAATGCAAAGCACTGTGCTTAACCATGAAAATCAGAAAGTCAATCTGACTTGAAAACAGATCAGTCTGCATTTTACTGTAAGCGGTAAACAGAAGAAAGGTTTGGGGTTTTTTTCTGGAAGTATAATATAATGGATAAAAAGCAATTTTTCTCACCTGCCATCAAACTGTCTGCCTTTTGATATTTGCGCCTTTTACAGCAAATACAGTATTAATCACTTTCCTAACAAGCATTCATTGCCTCCCCAGTTTATATTTCAAGTGCCTGTGCAACACATGCATTACCTGCCTGAGACAAAAGCTCATCCCTAGTCAAACAGAGGACAAATTAGTTTGACTATGTAACTACATAGGCAAAAGAAATCATCAGAAGATTCAGCAGAGATGATTATACATTCTTAACAAAAGTTCAAAACAATTTTAAGCCCCATGGCGTTTTAGGTTAGGATACGGATCTTCACGGTTATATGGGAATCTGCAAACAGAATAAAAACGAACATCAAGACAGTACTTGGCTACTCCAGCAGGGCTGTGTGGAAAGACCTATGCTGTATTTACCACCAGGTCACATTAACAGATGCTGTTGGTCCTTTCAACTTTTCATATAAATATGTATGAGCTTTCACAAGATCTCCAGTAATGGCCACTGATGTGGTCAAAATCAAGAACATTATTTTCAATTTTTACTAATATATAAAACCCTAGTCCCCTCTCCCTGATGCACTTTTGCATACTGTCCTGCCAGGGCATGAAAAAGGGTGAGGAAACAAAGTTACCTAACGTGACTTTGAACAGAGAGCCTCTGTTCTGATGTAAAAAACAGGGAGTGTTTTTAAAATGTTGCAGGCTACCAGGACAGCTGATGGGAGGAACAGCGAGATTCACACTGAATGTCGGTGTCACTTCTGAGCTGTCACACGGCGTACCACGGAGATAAACATTGCACATGTGAAATAATTGTCAGTTACTTCAGGCTGTCAAACATTTCAATGGAACATTGTCATCTCAGCGGCAAAATAACTGTGTTTATGCAAGTCTACGTTCATCCAAAATATACCTCATGAAATCCCAGGCTCTCAAGAGGGGGTGGAGGGAAGACAGATAGAAAGCACCCTTCATTTGCCCTTACCACGTGCTGAAAGTTCATGACAAAGCCCTTAATGCCACCTTTTGTGCCCATTTGCGCAGTGTACCTGCCTGACACTGCTAAAGTAATACAAATCCCTAAACCACAGTAGCGCAACACGGCTGTGTCTTAAAAGCCTTGTTATTTGAGCTGGCAAAGACAAAATGAAACCAAAAAAAAGAAATACACTGGTGCATACAAAGCCTCAGCTCCACAGGCAGGCTAGGCTGGCCCCGCGTTTTGGTTATGGGATGGACAAGATTCAGAGCCTACCATGGCAACAGAGCTGGTGCCAGCGTGTCACTACTCCGTTAGTTTGTAACGTGGGCATCCTGGGCACTTAAGTGGGTCTACATGCACTCTGGGGGGGGGCCAGCCACTTTTATCCCACAGGGCAGATGTATCTGCGTGCTTGAAGCTGACACAGGGCCCCCTGCTATCCCTGCTGAGGACCAGGACTGGCCCCTTCGGGAACACCTCCCTCGCTCTCCTCACCACAGAGAGGGGCGGTGTGTGCAGAGGCTTCGTTAGCTCTAGTCAAGGCTGTAGGGAAGCAAGCTCTGGGGATCCATCAGGTTCATCAGGAACAGGTGTCCTGTGACTGTGCGATGCTCCCCACAAGAAGAGATATCAGTGAGCCCTTCCCCTGATACTTAAACAGCTCAAATTTCACCACGCTACACCAGCCACTGCAACCCAGCACATGATGTTCATTCACCACCCCCATCCATTTTAGTAGCTGCTTTATCTGTAGGATCAAGACTATGTATCCTTAGAGAGAAAAATACATATGGGCCTTACACGTTTCTTCCAGAGGTGCAATTCTTCTCTTCAAATAGTTAAATCATGACAAACCTCATACAAATGCAGTTACCCTGGTGTAAAAGATGCTTAACACAAATACACTTACCTTGCACAAGAGCAGCTTAATCACCACTGATATTATTACATCTACATTAGGCAAATGCATTGGCAAGAGGGTAGTTAGTTATCTATAAAGGGAGAACTAAAGTAGTAAGACATGTGTGCGAAATCACTAGCTAAGCCCCTTCTGTTCTTCTAAGCTTCCTCCTTGTTCATTTTCTTTCAACCTTTTCCATTCACCTTTACCTCTCCCCCCAAAATACCCATTTTTCTTTAAAATGTTTAAGAGAAAAGACAGAAATACATTCACGCTTTACATGATGTGCCCAGACCTGGTCATTGCTCTGCTTCCATCCACATACAGTGTTCAACACAAAAACTGAGGTAACTGAAGCCTTGGCCATCAGGAGATTCAATTTTTCAAAGAGCAGGTGCCCAGGTAAGTACCACCTGTCTGGATCATTTCACACACAGGAATGTTAAGTATTGGCCAGTCTAAATTGCCAGAGGCTAAATTGCCTAAACAAAGTACTGTGATTTTAACTAGCTGTTCTCCTACAGAAAATTTGTAACTTGGTAAGATGGTATAACTAATTTTCTTTGGGCAGCAACTGAACTGTGAAGCTAATAAACTACGACTTGGGTATTTCTGGAGTAATTTCAATCCCTTAAGCCTAAACCAAACCCTCCAGGCCTTTCATTAGGCTCTAACTTTGAATAGGATTCACCACCCTGTCAGAGACCATATAAATAATGAGAAAGCTGTTTCCCCCCACACACCTTAAGCGCAGTTCAAAAATCTGATGGTGCACACTAGTCACAGAACTGCAGCCCAGAAACCCTTCTTGCTTACCATCTTCTGTTGCTGTGAAGTGCAGTCAAGGCCATGCCAGTATCTAAGGCTGTGCCAAAAAGCAATAAAATGGCCTACACTTATGTAGTACTACCCTGCAAGCAACTTTCCCAAGACTTTGCAAACTCTAAGAACTGATTGCGTTAAGTCTAGAAAAGTGTGAAAGCTGGAAGAACCTATTAAGGAAAGATGAGAACAAGGAGAGACATGGCAACAGCCTTCATATACATTAAAAAGATGGAACAAACAGCCCTACATGCCCACTGGAAGCTTGCAGGCTGGGAGACTTTGGCTGCCCATGCAGAGAGCCTTGGGGAAGAGGAGTGCTGAGGTACTAGAACAGGTTCCCCAAATGATGCCCACTGCTGGAGCTTCCCCAGTGTAACCGAAACAACCATTGGTTAGGAACATGCTGAGTAGAGTCAGTCCTACCACTGGGATGAGAAAAGACTGAACAAGCTTTCAGAATTCCCTTCCAGGACGATTTTCTATGACGAGGAAAATAGTCTGTTTTAGTAAAGCCTGCAAGAGAAGGTTTTACCATGTCATGTCCCATAGAAGCGCTAATTAATGCTAACAGGAGAGGCAAAATGCTCTGCAACTCCCTTAGTAAGTCTGTGTCTGGATTTCCTGATTTAAGTACGGGCAAGTCACTTACCTAGTCTACACCAGAATTTATCCACGTTTAAAAGGACAGCAATGTTATTTCCTCTCTCCATCATCTGCTTGCCATACACTGCACAGTCCTCAAGGCAGGGACTACTAACCCCTACAAGTAGTACAAACCCTGACAGATGTTGTCTTGACCTGAGCTGGTACCTCCAGAGTTTTTCTGGTCGTATCAGTACTTTGTGAGCACTATGACTGAGTAGGTTAAGAAAGAGCTGATAAATACGGTGTGCCACAGAAACTGAGGGGGAAATATGAGGTTGAGAGCAATGAAATCAGTCAAATAAAGACTTTTGCAAGGGCTCTCCAGCTCTGGAAAAGCTAAGAGATTTGCAACATGACCGCAAATGGCCAAGAGCTGTCTCCTCCTAATACTTAACATTTAAACCACCAGCACTATTAAAAAGGAAATATTTTTGTGAACTAGAACATGGAAAACAAAATTATTTATTTTTAAAAAAATAAGCTAGTGTCTGTTTCTGGAGGCCTGATTTTCATTAATGTAATATTTCTGTTAACAGCCTTGTCTACGTAAGGCATCTGTAGAAAGTTTTTATTGTTAACTTAATAGTGAAAATCTAATACAGGTTCTATTTGAATTTTCCTATTAAACTGACGTCAATGGCAGTCTGAGAATCAGATTGTTACAACCCAGACTATGAAACAAACATTCAAGTCAGATGCTATAAATGTAGCCATTGCACACTGGTAAGTGTGTTTTAACATTTTTAATCAGGTCTCTGGGTAGAGCCAAGATACACTTGGCATAGAGATGAGGGGAAAAATTATAAAAATGTAGACATTTTTACTTGGAAAGTCAATTATAATTTATTTCCAGGAAGACTGAAAAAAATTTGGAATACACACACAGACCTGCACTTGTGCAAGTGTATGTACAAATACTGAAGCATGGTCAAGTCACTAGGGCTTGACGTCTTAATCAGCACTTGCCACACAACAGACTAAAGGTAAGACGTTATCTTCCCTGTAAGGTTACGTCCCCAGGAATGTATGTGTGGCACAGGGAACCCAAAAAGGAAGGGGGAATGAGGGAATCCTACGGCAGTGTTGGAGCAGCAGAAGAGACTGCATAGCAGTACAGAAGTAAGAAAAGGAAGGAGTGTGTGTAGGGAGAGGAGGTTTTGGTTAGAGATCAGAAGAGTTTTCCAAGAACAAGATTACAGGAAATTTGAAAATTCCACCTGGGATTTCCATCAAATGGACAATGGGGTCCTACACCTCATCAAAACCCTTATGTGCTTTGGAAGAAATACGCCCTCCTCAAAGTTTCAGATTTTTACAAAGAGACTAGCAAAAAACCACATAAAATAAACAAATAATCAAGTGGTAAGAGCGAGCTGTGCTGGAAGAGAGATGGCTGGGATGGCCTTCTCGGCCTCTCCCACATCGGTATCCGGAAATCTGCCAGTATCGGTATGGCATTCCTGCAGCTGACCCTGCACCAAGCACGCTGCCGAGCCTCCTGCCAAAGCTGGCATGCCAGGGTAGACCAAAAGGCACAGCACTCTCGTACGTGCTGATCGCTTCTCTTGCCAGAAGCCATGATAAGATCAAAGAGAGCTTAGAAGAGTAAACAAAAAGTCAACACATGTACACATGGCTGTATTATTTGCAATTGTTTACTGCTACCAAAGAGGGCCTGAACTTTTATCAGATTTCAAAACCTTTTAGGCATGTGTGAAAGAAGGATGAATCGGAGTAGAAAACCCACAGTTTTATGTCATTTTTCCTGTAGAGGTGGATTATAGGTTTGCATTCTCAACTCAAACAGAAAGGAAAAGCACTGAAGCTTTGTATCCATTATGAAATTACTTTGAATATTATCTGAATCACAGATTCTCTTATTAACTAGAAAACCAGCTGGGCAAAAGTTTTCGCTTCTTCCTGCCCTCAAGATATTTCTAGGGCCTGCAATAATGAGGTCTGAAATCAAACCTCAAAGTATTTAAATTAAAAACAAACAGAACTAAACTGCTTTTATAAAAGAAGATAAATTATAGTTCACAGAACTTCAAACTGTTTCTTATTTGATGCTAAAGAGGCTGTAACTTACACACGGATGTTAGAAAACTGAATTCCATTCTCAGAAATATTTTTCAAGACTCTTGGCAATACTAACCAGCTTGGCCTTGGACGTTACATCGAGGAGAGATGCAGCACTGAAGGGAAAGGAGCCCTGTGACCCATATTGTATGCCTGAGTAAGATCAAGGAATGGCAATGCCAGCGCAAGCACAGGCTACTTGCTGCAGACCTGATCTCTGTCTGGAAATTAGGGACACACTGTAACACCACACTGGAAAATGGAGCGATGCCAACACTGCAGTAGAGGATGAAGGTGCTGAAGTCCCCTACCCATCCCTCTCCCTTGTAAATCCACATCTGTAAAATGCAAAGTCCTAACATTCAGAAAGAAGTTATTTACTTAATGCAAAAATAAAAATATTCAGCTTCCTTCCAAGCAATAGCCTGCTGAGATGCTGTAGGTGCTGATCTTGTTACCCATCACAGCACACGGGAACACAGCGTTGTTGCGATTACGCCTATGGACATTTGCTTTGCGCAGAGCACCAGGCTTCCTGTGCAAGGCTGGAAAGATCCCAAGCATGATTTATGGTATATTGTTACACCACCGTCTAGACGTGACTAGCTAGCGCAGGAACCGATAACAGCAAGCCCATGACAATACAAGCTCAACAGAGGCTAACAAATCCTGCCAACATTGCGGAGTCGGCATACCTCTCCGAGACAAAACCTCTTGCGTACAACCTCCTCAGCAGACTGGTCTCCTATTTCCAACCTGCTCAGGGTGAGGGAAATGCAAACTGAACTTTCGGAAGCTGTGACACAGCTTCTACAATCTTCCCTAGATCAGCTATGGGGATTTTACAGCCCCTTCATGACGCTTTGCCCAGCTGCAGTGGGGAAGGGCTGTTCAAGTTATGGCTCCAGCTAACAAACTCAATCCAGGCTAGAGCTCACTCTGCAGTCATCTCATCCACACACCGGGAAGTGCTGGGTGCCTGCTTCAGGGTCTTGGAAAGCATTTGAAGGCTTACTTTTGCCATACCAGTAAACGCCATTGCCTAGCCAAGACGCAGCTTACTTTGGCAGAAGACTCTGCAGGAGGATTAGCAACAGCACCAAGAGGACTTTCATGCTTGGAATAAGTGCAGCTACACCTGGGCTTCTGTTGACAGAATTATGCTGGTAAGAGTGGCAGGAGGGAAATGGCTTCCTGACCAACCCAAATATGCCAGCAAAATCAGTAAGCATAGGGTCAGGCTTCAGAAGAAACCACACTGCAATTCCTGGCACCTGTTGTTATAGTGGAAATTTCAATCACAATAACCTGCAGTAATTAAATGGACCACGGAAGGACTTTTGCCCTCAGGGAAGGGATAAAAAGAATAATATTTCCTTCAACGAGCTGGAGTACATCCAGCACCAGCACAACAGTGCAGGACTGGGTGTAGCGGTATCAACATCTCACGCGACAGCCATTGGCAAGGAAACCAGATACAGAAGTGTGGGAAATATGAGTGCTTTATTTTCTTTTCAGTCACGTAGCTTTTCCTTGATATCTGAAGCTCCTAGTCCAAGGCAAAGAAAACAAGTCAGCACGTGTGCATTGCTGCATGAGGAGCTAGGTGTGAAGCCCAGCGGCAAGTCTGGAGTGTTCCTGGAGGAGCACTCGTCCATTCTTCCTTCCTTCATGCAGCAAGCTCGTTTAAAACTTCACTTCTTCAACCTGGAGCAAGTCTGGCCAGCCAGGACAGCCCTCAGAGGAAATAAAGGACGGAAAATGGAAGGCCTAAATAACAAGAACAAGCTAGGCAGGCTCCCCAGAAGGTTCCCATCAGCTGTTGCAATCCACACTTTGCATGCAGCAAGCATACAATGGCTAAGAAGAAAAAATCTCCCACTTTAAGGTACTAACGCTTAAGGCTTTCTTCTCTGCCATTATTATTTCTTCATTTTGCAGACAGCAAGATGCTGACAGCTAGATCTCCAGAGCATACCAAAGATGCTCCAATGGGACCAAACGAGTCCCCTCAAAGCCCAGCTGAGAGCGGGAGCTGCTGGCTTGCAGCACTGGAGCCCGAGCCCGGCTCAACAGTAGGATGTGTGGGGAGGAGAGCACAGGAACGCTGGGGCAAGCAACGAGGTGTCTTCCATTTCATACACTCGCTTTCTCAAGTACAGATGGAGAATAGAGCAATTTCAGGAACAAAGCACAGACATGTAAAAGCTCAGTATTTTAAAAACCATCTTCATTTTGGGAAGCTGAAAAGGGCTTCATCATTCAGTCTAGCATAGCATTTGTTTTTCAGCCAGACCCACTTGTTATTCAACATGCAAGCTCCTAAAGCTGACAGGATGCATCATTTTCCTAGTCTACCATTATACCAGCTTTTATGGAAACTACGTATCTAAAAAGACAAACAGTTACCAATTCTCCTTACAATAACTTCCAATGCTTTCTGTCATTCACCTGCAGCCTTGTTTAAAGACGTGTGATTACAAATTTGATTTGCTTCTTTCTGGTTAACTTAGCAAATCTTCCCCAAATCAAATGTTAGCCACACATACGTTCTCTAAAACTTAATGCTTAGTAACATCCAAAATAATAAACTCTACAGTACTTTTATGAGTCAATTTGTCTACACTCTTGCCTACTAAATATCATCAAACTCATTCCTTCGATCAGTTGGCACTAACATTACTATGGCTAACTCTGGCCACACTCATGTATTAAGCAGATCTACTTCTACTGGAATTTCTTATCTAATGCATTTGCAAGCTTTTTTTTTTTTTTGGGGGGGGGGGGGGGGGGGGAGGAATCCCTACATTTGTAAACTTTTTTTTTGGTCAGCAATGGTTCTTCCTTCTGGACCAAAAAAACCTGTAATTACTTAAAGTCTTGAGCCATGTTAGACAGACTCTTAAAAAAAAGTAATTCACATTTCACAGATAGAAACCAAAACAGAGGATTACAAATGAAGTCACATCAGGATTCGGAGTTATACACAGACCTCCTGATTGGACAAGACATGCATGAACACATTATAGCCTTCTACTCAAAACAAACAAACAAACAAAACCAAGAAAACCACCCCATCAGCCCAAAAAACCAAAACCATGGGCCTGCTACAGAGCCAGCACTTCCAGCATTGCCACCGTGGGTTCACAAAGACACTCTACAATTCCCTACCCAGAAATTCCTTAATATAGGTTATTGAGCATTAGGGAATCCTGGACAGATTAATGAACCACCCTGACTGTGTAGTCAGCAAAAGAGGAATGCCCTACAGCCCAGCAAGCAACAAAATGCATCTGCTCAATTTCATTTAAGACATAAAACAGAGCAGATCTGCATAGGGGAACATGCTTTAGGAACAGGCGAACATTTTGCCCAGCATTATTCTTGCATGTGAGCTCACAGGCACAGAGACCATTAGCCACCCTGAACTAACATCCATGTCCTCTCTTTCTGTTAGTAACAGGTGAGAACAGAATTTTTTTTTAACTAGTAAGAACTACGAGAGCTAATGAAATCTTCCACTACATTGCAGTGCACATAAAAATGGTCTTGTCATCAAATACGCAGGAAACTGAAAAATAAAGCAAGTCTGTATTAACAGGAGCATAGCTAGAAACCTGCATGTGTTCTTTGCTATTATACTTTTTCTACCACTATGATTTCAATACCTCAATGGCGTCTTGTTTCTCAAGTACACAACAAGTCCTAATTTACAGGTCAGACAATAAAGGAAGAACAGTAAAAACAAAGACATTTATTTACAACTTTGCATTTTACAAACCCTATTTATTCCTAACACAGTTATTCACATTTGGTCAGCTACTGTACGTATGTGAGAAACTCTTCTGAAAACAGTAATTTGGCAAAAGCAGTAAAAATGCACAGCCAGGACGCTTGCTGAACAGAAATATGCGTAAGCTCCACAAGGGGGGTTAACACAAAGCCAGGAGGGGCAATGTTCTAAACAGTTGTAGTAGCAGCAGCATAAAACTGAAGCAAGCAATCTAGGCAATCAATAACATTCTCTCTCCTCTCTAGGAGCTTGCAACATACCTTTCCTCTACAGAGGACAGATGAAAGTTATGGCAGATCTCTAAGGAGCAAAAAGCTATTCTGTTGCTATTCTCTTATTCTTCCCATCTGTCAAAAGCATCTAAGTACGTTCAACAGCCAGAGAGTGCAGGACCTTTCATAGCGCTAAGCTCATAGATCTATGTGAACAACAGGATTTAATCTATCTGAAGCATGCTAAGCGACAGCTGAAATTCAGAATGGAGGTAAGGACCTGCAACATCATTGACATCAAGGCAACAGGACCACTACAGCAGACTTTACTCTGACCAAGAGCTTTTCTTCATGTGGGACAACCTGCAGCAGCACGGGGGTGGGGGGTGGAGGGTGTGCAGAGCAAGAAAAAAAGAGGGAGAGAGAGAAACACCCCCAAATCAACCTAGTAGTGCAGGTTGGCTCCAAAGGGCTTTTGCCACTCTTTCCTTGGGAAAAGCTGCCCGGGAGCTTAGTCTGAGAGCTCACAGATGTCACAGCCACCAGTGATGTGTGTATACGCGAGCTGGGATCTTCAAAAACCTCCTCCAGTGCTAGTGCATATTTTCTTCCTCCTTCTGGGACAGCCCTGAAACCAACCAACTATTTTTTCCAAGTTCACTTCCAAATATCCCTATGCTTTCAATCTTTGTTTCAGAAGCAGAACAGCAATAAATGTAAGTTTCTTTCCCAGCTGAAAAGCTGACTGTGATACACAAGTCAAAGTTCCAGGAGTGACCTTAGTTCCTATGGCCTCAGGACAGACTTGGTGGCACATACAAGCCTCCCCTGCCCATCTCCTCCAGGAGAAAAGAAGCAAGCAACAGTTTCCATCTGGAAAGGGAACATCACTCTGCCCACGGCAACACTAACCTCCAGGAACCCAAATCTTCATCACCAAATGCTACATTAAAGGCAACCTGAAAAAAGTATCAGTGAGTACAAGCTCTACTGAACTGCACAGCTAAACATAACCAACTGCAAATGTATGCTTGACAGGGACGTAAACACCATTCACGTTTACAATACCTGTCTCTCCAGCTGCTAGACTTGCATGGTTTGAACCATGCAAGCTGCAAACAACTGAGCTCTCAGGAGCAAAAAACAAAATTTCTATTTTCACCAACATTTTCATCTGTCCCAAGAAAGGTCTTGCAGGTGTAAGAACTGTAGAGAATGAGAACCTCCCATTATGAAGTTGGGACTAGAAATAAAGACTTAGGGTTTTTTACTGAAAACCTGTATCACATGAGGAAGAGCAGAAGAAAAGAACATGTGGCAGCCTGTGATTTCAAATCCATCTAGACATCCCAACTGATACATATTGAAAAGATCCTAGATTTTTAGGTGGTGCTCAGTTCCCATCCTATGACATTCGAGGTCCTTTGAATAGTACAATAAAATAATTAAGGTGTCCAACCACCACTGCAGGGAAAAAAAAAAAAAAAGATTCAGGAACGCAGCATAATTAAATTGACTCGCTATTTTTCAAAAGACCTTTTGCTTTAATTGAAAACAGAGTACAGAAGTTACACACAGAGAGAGGTCAAAACATTCACAAAACCCCCAAAATCTCAAGTCTGCATTGATATACGGGTGGCTAGTAAGATAAAAACAAACTACTGCAACAAACAAATGCTTACAGTAGGTTAACCACTGTACTGATACAGGAGGACATCCTTCAGCAGGGCAGCGCAAAGCAAACTCCCATGGGCTGGCTGGTATGAACGGCTTCAGCTCCGGCAGCACATGAGCACGGCACCGGGCAGCTACACCAAAGTCCACTCCAGCTGCCTCCGCAGGAGCAGAGAGGAGGAGACGTAGGTAAACAGTACCACAAACAGAGAGGGTTTCTAAGACAAATAGTACAAAAAACAACTCTCTGACCTTGGAAGAGGAGGAAATTGAACACGCCTATGAAGTCAAAGCTGAATCGGTTTAACAATCTACAACTCATATCGAGCAGGAAGGCTCCCGCTGTTTTTCTCAGCAAGGGGAGCGGGAAAGGAAACGCACCGAGAGAGACTGCCATCAGCAGGCACTGCTGTCACCCCCTGCTCAGCGCTGCTGGCTTGAGTCACCCACAAACAGACAACGCTGCAGGGAGAGGATCAGACATACAAGAGGGGGTAGACCCAGCTTTCACAACATATGAGACCTGATTGCCCCGGCTGCCGGTACTGCAGGTATGCATGTCTCTAGGTTGGAGACCGGAGGCAATAATCATGTTAGGAAGTTTGACTTTGCCCCGTTATATCACTGTTTATTTACACTATATTAAAAAAAAAAAAAAAAATCAGATTAGGATACCATCTCTTAAACACATGTATATACACCACGAGGTACAAAGTGATCTTGATCTGCTTGGGGCCTTTAAATATCACTGTAACACCATGAACAATTAAGAGGGATGTTTGACTCCTGATCTGAATAGAGTTTCTTCACCAGAGAACAAAGTAGTAATTCAAATAGACTATAAAAAAATACCATATTCTTAATTGCAAGCATACACTTCTAAGCTTCAAAACCAGAATGAACCCACAAATCCTCCTCCTATCCAAGTACATTTACATACTAGCATCTTCCAGTTACAGAATGAAATTTTGCTACTTGTTAAAACAGACAAACCACCAACCTGCTTCAAAATCCATGCTACTGATTGCTTTAATGTAAGGACCTACAAACTTCCTGTGAGGAGGTAACAAAAATAAACATATTTGATTCACGCTCAATGCTTTCAAACACCCAAAGGAGTGAAAAAAAGAATTCCAGAGGGATAACAAGCTAGCGGTACAACTTGGAGATGCCTAAGTAGTTGTTCTGGGGTCACCATTTCATGTTTCCCACTGGACAAATCCATCCTCTCATTATAACACAGCTTGTGCAAAGGATCCAACTTCAGTCTGTTCTGCCTCTCAAAGTCCTTGACCAACTGTCAGCATACAAAGAATTAATGTTGTAACTTGCAGTCAAACTCATGCAAAGAGGAAAAGAACGGCACACAGATATCAAAGTACCTAAGTATGAAAGAGCCTTATGTCTGGATGCACATCAATACAATTGAGTATTATTACATGTAAAGTATAAAATATATGTCCACACATCGCGTATATATGTATATTTAAAACCAGAAACATTTCCAGCTTCATGTGTTTCTACACATTGCCTAAATTCTACACTGAGAAAAGAAGTACCACAAAACCTCTCTCCACAAAGAAGAAAACACAAACAAGAACAGAAACCCCAGCAAAGAGGAGTTCCAGCAGATGTTTAGAAGGAGAAAAACTGATTAAGAAATGGGCAATCAGAAACCAGTAAGCAGGGCAGCATACACACTTGTGCTTTCTGCAGAAAGTCTAACCAAAGACCAAAATCAGCTTGCAGTCAGATACCACTTTTGGATAGGTGTTTGAGATGTCACATAAGGGAGTTACGCACAACAAACCTCATGAGGAAAAACGAACCTGAAGACTACAGGATTATTTTGATGCCGACATACGCATAGCTACCAGAAAGCTGTAGACAGGAAAGGCAGAAACAGTCCTGCACTCATGATCCCTTCAAGCAATTTGCTGTTGTGATCAATCTTAAAACATGCAATCAATAAATAAAACCTACCAAAGGATTCAAAAGCTTTCACATATGCATTTAATTCAGAATTTTTTTCATTGAGAATCATTAAGGACATACATCCCATTTCTGTTAACACTGATACTATTTCATTACACTCAATGCTATGGAAATATGATAAACCAGGACATCTTAGTTTTGATTAGTAGACCACCACAATTTGAGCTCTTCTTATTACTGACGAGGTTTCTTAAGACAAAAAGGCCATACATCCCTTAAAGCCAGTTAATGTCTGTTTTAATGGAAAAAGTGAGTTTTTCCAGCTATGAAGCAACCCTAAACTCCTAGAGGCCTAAACTCCCACAGCCAGATTTGACTTGAGAGCATTTTCAGGATTAAAAAATTGGTTTGAGCTCAGGGTGTACTGTCAGGCCACAATAAAAGGAAAATGAATACAATATGCTGGGAACACAACACTAGTCACATTAAAAAAACACTTTCTGACAGCGTTAATTATGACACTGTGCCTCCCACTCTTATCAAGCACAGACCTTTCACAGCAGCTCTACAGACCTCCACCCTCAGCCATCCCAGGCATGAAACAACACAACAAGCCTTCTGGAGGAGAGAAAAAGAGTTACTCCAAGTTCACAGAAAGCACTTGCTTTCACCAGTTTTTTTCATCTGTTCTTCAGTTCCCTCTGTTTCACAGAAACCTCTGCATCTGTCTTCATGGAAAAAGGCGAAGGCGAGCAGGAAGGAAGGGACAAACACTGGCAAACCAAGCAAATGTCACTGTTTTCATGTTTAGAAAAAAATAACATGATTTAACATATTTCCATTGAAAAAGTTTTTCCAACTGGGGGGGGGGGGGGGGGGGAAGAAAGAAAAAAAGTGTTTCAAAAAAATTCTTGGGATGCTGTATCAGCTGCCCAAAGCTCTAACAGGATCCCTGCCAGAGCATCATTAGGCTCATGACCTGAACAGCCAAATCATCTTTTCTTTTGTGCTGCAAACCCACAAATGGGAAACTGGTACCAAGCCACACATGTCTACATGACAATCTTCTGGACCACAGTTGAAAAGCAGCCAGCGAGAGATATGTCAGCCTAATCCACGCACCCCCAGCGCGGGTACGCAGCCGTGGGGTCTGAGTGCCTGGAGGAGCCGGGCTGCCCGCCAAGCAGAGTCACACCGGGCTCTGTCATCCCCACTGGGGAGCAGTGGAAACCAAGACGGGCAAAGAGGTGGAAAAGCCGCTGTGACAAGTAAAAAGGCAATACTGCACACTGGGATAAACTGGTGCAGGCTGGGAATGAGGTTACAGTCAAAGTCCCCTTTACCTGGAGCTCTCTACCAATATAACCCTACACACCCCCCTGCCTTAGCGAGACTCTGCTGTGACCTATTCATCTTTGGATGGACTGGACCTACCACTTTCAGATCTGCCCACATGCATTGGTCTGCACAAGAGAAAACACAGAATAAACGCACAGAGCACAATACACAGCCATAACGCAGAGCTGCCCTGCAGGAAGCAGCAGCAAAGGCCTCCCCAGCAACAGGTGTGAACAACTGGGTCCCTATCTTTTGCCCTAATTTAGGCAGTGGTAAAACCAGCATTTACTGCTATGGCAGCAAGACCAAGCCAAACAACAAGAGCCATGTGCTCACAGACAGAATGAACAGATTTACTGCCCTGATGCAGAGGGCAACAAGTATGACTGCTCCTGATCACACAGCAGTTTGAGAAATAACAAGTGTCCTATACATAGGTATTCCCTACCTGGGAGAAACAAAGTACAGGGAAATACAAAGCTGCGGGATCAATGACCTGTAAAAGCTGGGCAGTGACTGCCTGTATGTTGCTGGTTTGGCATTTGGGGTGGGCACACAAACTATTATTTACGGCTTCTATCATTTTCCTTGGGGCTGTCAAACAGTAAAGATGGCACAGTAACCATCTTTAAAACGTGGAGGATTTAAGTCACAGATACAGACATTACAAGAACAAGTTTTGAGACACAGAGACGGAATTCTTTGTTCCTACAAAAAATTCTGACCAAATTTTCTGCTTGATCAAGGCCAATTATTTTTCCTTTACAGTAAACAACATCCTAATTGCACAACAAATCACTGTCCTACACAGTAATACTCCCTATTAGCGGAATCCACATATGTGGTAGTCCTTTAAAAATACTGTTTTAAAGAAACAGCCCCCAGGCACACGCACACCCCCCAACAAAAAAACCAAGTTCTAAAATCAAGAAGCAAAGTTAAGAATTAGCCTTGTTCAAGGAAACAATATCTGTACCAGCATCTTTATTCCAACCACACTGAAGAGATTAAACAATTATACAACTGGGTGTCTGAGATCATTGCAGTTTTGTTATAAAAATACCTGGTGCATCTGAGTACCTAGAAACGACCTGCCACCCTGAAAACAATGCAGATGATGTTGCCGATTCATTTTCTGGCAGTCGCAACGTCTACTCCTGTTCAACTGTCCATTTTCTGGACTCTGCATGATCATTTTCCAATGCCTAGTCTCAATATAGGGTCTTTTGTTGCTTTTCGATTTTAAAAATATAGTTGATCTCCCATTGTCAGTAAATGTGTCAGTTAGATTCATTTCTTAGACCTTTTCCCATTTCATCGTAGCAATTGGTCCAGTTTGTGATTACAATTTGACATATTTAGTGTGTCACTCAATAGTCAAGACAGTCTTTCAGAAGGTGCAGACATTGAAATTACACAAGAGTCTGTTTTTAAATTAGTAAATTAATCTCTTATTTTTAAATTTTAAATACAAGACAGAAAGACCAGCAGTAATGAATCTCTGATGGGAGTTAAGGAAGCAGTTAGCAATCTCTTGCTCTCTCCAACCATGAAAAAAAAAAGAAGCTGCTTGATTTTTGCATCTCAAAGAAACTGAATTAAATAAGTACTGTTCAAATTGTTATACTCACGTACTACAAATCACTTGTTCTTTGAGCAACATGATATCAGGAAATTGCTTGAAAAGCCTAGAAATTTATCACATAAATGAACAGCTAATATGTGTGTGTGTGGGGGGGAAGTTGCTTAGGCTCTAAGTATTTAAACATTCATGAAAATTTTGGTCTATATAAAATTGGTAAAGGTCCTAAATGCTTCTGTTATGGTTATTTGGGAAGGAAACACAGTATCTAGCATAAACTGAAAGACTACCAAAAATAAGGTTGAAAGAGTAAAAGGCTGAATAAACCTTAAGAAAAGGTGTAGCTGCGCTTGATTTCAGACCTATTAACGCACAAGTCATCGCAGTCATTTCACTGGTTTCTTGCGCTTTGATTTTATACTACTGCACAGAACAAAAAGCAGAAGGCCGAATCAAGCATGCTATAGTGAAAAACTGAAAAAAACTTAATCTCTTTCTCTGATACTCAGCTCTGCCTGTAAAACTGACTTCCCATAAAATTTCATGCAACGGTCTTTTGGTGGCTGAAAGCTTAGAAAAAAAATAAACCAAACCCTGGCATTTAATATGGGGGGAAGATGTATGGCACATTACTGCTCTTCAACAGCAAATGAAATCAGACCTGGTAAGCCACCTAAGGTAATACAGTGCCTATCGTTAAGAAAAAAAGAAAAAAACCAAGACAAAACACAAAACACCCACCAAAACAACCTTACAGAAATGAAGGGGGGAAAAACGAAGTGCCCACTTCTCAGCCAAAAATCAGTATGTGAACATTATTGTACCAGTAGCAGCAGAAGTCAGCTTCACGGACTCCTGTCCTGACCCCTCCACAGCACCTTCTCACATTTCAGCTCTTGAGATGGACAAAGGGCTCCTTGCACACACAGATGCACACCACCTCGCCAACGTCGTGCAAGCTGACCAATTCCTCAGTGGCTCGGACTCGGCAAGTGAAGTGTCCACAGGACTTTGCCAGTCTCCATGGCACCTTGCTTCACCAGGGAGTGACAGCAGAATTACCAGCATGGCAGATAATACAGACATTAAGAGCTTACAGAATTATAAGGCTTATAGAATAGCCTTCCTTATGGAGTTAAACGCTTTTGTTAGCCTACTTACATTACTACTTACTCCTTCCCATTCCTGGGCAAGGCAGCCAAAGACTAACTCTGCACCTCTCACCAGGCAGACGAGCTGATCTCACCTCCCTCCATTTCTTCTCACCATGAAGGATGTCAGTCAAGTCCAGACTCGGTAGAGATGATAGTTGGTGCCTATCTGTCACCGATTTAAAAGGGAGACCTAGAGCACTTAAAAACCAGATTTCCATTCCCCAAGTAAACTCATCACCCTATTCCTATTGCTCACATCAAGAGCAAAACATACAAAGAATTTATTTACCTTCAGAAAGACAGGATTTTTTTTTTTTTTTTTGTAGCTTGACTGCACAAACTCCTTTTTATTTTGAAGGAAAGCCACCAGGAACCTCAGCATCACCACAGAGTTTCCAAATGAGGCCCCTGAAATGCTTGTTAGGTACACGTCTCCCACCTGAGCTAACAGCACAATTCCCCATGTCAGTGAAAACAGTTATTCTCCACGTAGACAAGCTACTTTCCCCCACAATAGCTACTCCTAGATATCTCCTCTCCCTTTTCCTACATATCAACTCTGTAAAAATCAAGCAATGCGCTTATAAAGTGTTCTTGAAATAAATCATTTGTATCAAGCGGAATAAAGTTTTACTACCATTTTCCCCAACACAAACATTCCAAATAAATTTCAGTTTTGGTCAAAAAGCTGTTCAGAGTTACTTTGATTACGTATCACTTTTATAAATACAGAGGCAATTTAAAACATCTGGAACATAAAATACTTCTTTGTAGGCAATGTTTTGAGTACAAGTCCATTAATTTCATGAAATTTACCATGTGCTTCAAAGTTAACTGAGGTGACTGAACTAGGTGTTACCTCTGAACAGCTGAGCCACAGTTAACTGCTTGTGTGCAGAACTCCGCTTCCACCCACACCAGCGGACCAGAGCATCCACATGCCAAGCTGCTAATGCCTTTGGGAGCAATCGGAATACCACCAGCTCAGGAAACGGCAATATGAGCGGCACTGTAACAGCCCCGAGTACAACTGCAGCACCACTGCCTTAAGCAACCACACAAGCATTTCCTTCATGTAGGAAAAGCAAGAGTGTCAGCAGATAATCCACTACCATGAAAGAAAGAAGTTATGTGCCTGACCTGATAAGGTGAGACAAGTGACAGGGCACTGTAGGGTTTTAAACCTAAGCAAAAAATGAAACATCACGGACCAGACACTTATGCATCAGCAGTGAAATAAACAGCTTGATGCTCAGCAAATAGTTGCAACTCATTTCCACCAGGCTGCTCCTGCGGCCCCAAGAAAACCACGAGCATCAAGTAACTCGTAGGTGACTCTTAAGAATTGCTCCACATCTCCACCAAAGCATTCAGCAGCATCTTTGGAGGCAGGAGAGAGGATGAGCATTCACTAGTCAAACAACATAATTCAGACCTCTCTCTACGCTAGTAAAAAAAGAAAAAATGGGTTTGGAGGAAAAAAAAGGACAGATTTAAATGTCAACTGCAAGGTTACTGCCAGGCCTCCAAGCTATTTTAAGGCACTTGCCTATGGTAATAAAGACCAAAAGCAGTGGCTTTGCTGTTGTTTAACAAGCAGAGAAAGTTTTAGCCACAATGTGAGCAAAATAGGATAAAGCAAAGGGGCATCACACCAACAGCATTCTCAGGAAAGATGCTGCCTACAGGTGGCACACGAAGCAGGGTAAGCTCCCTCCTGCCGAGGATGCCCTGGCTGTGTGTGCCAGCCACAACTGCCGATACGCTCGAGGTGCTGATGCAGGTTGGTTTCACCCCAGTGAGCCTGTCCAGCAGAACTTGCACTTCATAGAATCATAGAATCATAGAATCGTTTAGGTTGGAAAAGACCTTTAAGATCATCCCGTCCACCCATTAACCCACACTACCAAGTCTACTCTAAGCCAATCAAGGGTAGACTAGACTAAACCATGTCCCAAAGTGCCACATCTACCCGTTTTTTAAATACTTCCAGGGATGGGGACTCCACCACCTCTCTGGGCAGCCTGGTCCAATGCTTGACCACCATTTCCGTAAAGAAATTTTTCCTAATTTCCAACCTAAACCTCCCCTGGCGCAGCTTAAGCCCATTTCCTCTCGTCCTATCGCTAACTACGTGGGAGAAGAGACCAACACCCACCTCACTACAACCTCCTTTCAGGTAGTTGTAGAGAGCAATAAGGTCTCCCCTCAGCCTCCTCTTCTCCAGGCTAAACAACCCCAGTTCCCTCAGCCGCTCCTCATAAGGCCTGTGCTCCAGACCCTTCACCAGCTTCGTTGCCCTTCTCTGGACACGCTCCAGCACCTCGATTCTTTCTTGTATTGAGGGGCCCAAAACTGGACACATTTCCTACAGGCTATGAATATTTGAGCGCAAGAGGAGTGAAGAGCCAGGATTCTGGCTGTTCATTGCAACAATGTGTGGCATTGCAGAAGGAAAAAAGACTTCTTTCAATTTTCCTGTAAAAAAAGCATCCTAAAATCCCCTCGGTCTTATAGCCAGTTTCTTGAAGAAGTGTATTCACCACACGCCTTTCTAGTACTAGCAGTAACGTACCAAGGGAGGTAATAGTACTTTGTATGTACCTGTATAAACAGCTGTATATCAGGAGACACTTAATTCTAGGACAAACTAGTCCCTCAGTCAATAAAATATTCTGCTGTGCCTTAACTGCAATTTGCTCAGTTACAGCCCAGAAAGAGTAACAAGCAGGAGTTACTGACGTCATGGCAAAAACCTCATCTGGCTGAAGCTTCCCTATCCCTTTTAGAAGCATCGGTACTTTTTGGTTTGATTGCTTCACTCCAGCATCCAGTACATAATCAGGAATGGATTTAACGGTCTCAAGTGAGGCTGGCACAAGGTGGGGTTTCCAGGTCTCTCTAGGGCAGTGCGCCGTGCAAGGCAGCACCATGTTAGAGATCCCTATACTTTGTCCTGAGTGAGCTAGCCCACCGGCTAACATACTGCAGCATTACACAAGGATAATGAATCAGGCCCTGAAAACCTGATGGTCTGTTAAGACTGTACCATGTCTGGGCTAAACCTCTTCCCCCCATTTTAGCTCACTGAAGTCCTGTAAAGCAATGGCACTCTCCAGAGGTATTTTCTTATGTAATTTCCAGCAATTACAAACTTCCTGTGAGACCAGAGATCCACGTCAGCTATTAGCACATGCACATCCCCTCTGACATCCTCCCTCAAAAAGTCTCTTACACCAGGGTTGACTTAAGATTGAAACAGATAAAGCAAAGGATAGGGAAAATGACGCATTAATTCCATTTATAATGGAAGTCACAGATACTTCAACGTAAACTGCCGAAAGCAATTAAGCAACAAGCAAGAACTGATGTTAATTCTAAGTCCCAAACTGAAGTTTAGTCCCAAGACCATACAGGATGCTGAATGAAAGCGCCCTGCTGATACAGTTCTCCAAAGCTATTCCATCTCTGCCATCAATTTCCTGACCTGTTCCCACATCAAGAGTAATTTCCTTTACCTTCATGCTGACTCCCACTCTTACAAAGGCAAATAACTGAGCTCTTTTCCCTCCCTGTCCTCCTTCCACCAGGCCTCAGTAACCAACATGCTCCAAAAAGACTGCTTTCACAGTGCTTTCACTAGGACTCTGCCCACATCACGATACATGCGGCTCAACAGCCACACAAAGCAGTGTCCTGGCATATGCAGGGTCTGCTGTATCCAGGGAATAAGGGTTAGGGGCCCAACAGCCCCATGCCGCCATGCAGCGTGCTTTTCATTATCAGTGAAGAACCCGAAGAAAGGTCTCAGGCTCCCCACGAGACCAGATCACCTGTGACGCAGCAGAAAATGCCCCTTAACCACAGACTCCCGCAAAAACCTCTGACTCCTTTAAATGCTGGAGCCAAAGCTGCATTTCAACACTACAGAAACAGCTGTCCCTCATTCTTTCCCCTCTCTCCACAATTTAGCCTTTTACAATCTATTTAGAAGGATAATTTGACCTTTGAAAACATCAATCTCATCATGCTAAGAAGATCACAGGGGAAAAACATAAAAAGCCCCAGTGTGAAGTCTTTCAGTTAGTCCTTATCCATCATTCTTTTCCAATCTCCATGCTCAATACAGGCTAGAAAGAAACTCAAGGTTACGCTTCTTGCAAATGCTTTTGTGTCTTGCATTATCAGCCACTATTATTACCTACAGTTTCATTCAGAAACAGCATTTGAATAGTTTTTCAAGGGGGAAATTATTTTTAATCAAGTCAGGTCATGGATGATGTTAACCAGATTTGTTTTCATTTCTAGTCACTCTTCAAACTATTAATATCATTCCCTGCAGATAAATGGTGTGTTTGTGGTTTGCAATACACATTGAGAGAGAAGGCTTATTAGCACAAGGAGTTCATAGTCTTATTGCCAACAAGAAATGGGAAACTTCTCTGGGCAGCAGAAAGTAGAGCATCCACTTCTGAAGTATTCCCCACCCCTCTTTTCCTTTTTCACCTAATAAAGGCCTTTGGCTGCATTTCCTTAATTCCCTATTTTGACAGACAACTGAAGCAGGAATGTTATTAAAGAGAGTTAGAAAAATCCTTTCTGACAACAAAGATAAAAATAATTGAATGCAAGAGACCTTTAGGGACTCGCAGGGTCCTAAGCAAAGTGTTGCCCTCAGGTAGCTGAAGTTTGACAAGACAAACCAGCAATGTTTTAAGAGCCAGATTCAACCCCTTGGACTAGCAGGCATTTTCCAGGTGACGGTGCTTAAACCACTTACCTCCGTTTCTCCAGTTACGGTTACGTATGATGCCTGACCATTTTTCTCCCATACCATTGTTAGTTCAAATGCTTAAGAATTTGAAACAGTTAGGATGTAGAGATGGTAAAGGTAGTCTTTTCACTTCCTGTACAAAAGTCTCTACCCAAACAGCTGTGGCAAACTCAGCAGTGACTGACCAAAACAGATTGACACACCCCACCTACTCCACCACTAAATGGAGCACACCAGGCGAGCATACCAAGTTCGCCCAGCCTTACAGCCCTCAGCAGAGACAATATCAGGGAAAGGCTGGCAGAGCACACTGAAAAAGCTACTACACATCCTGCCAGCCAGTCACACAATGTCCAAAGCAGCACACATGTGTCTCTCCCTCAGCTTCAGAACATCTTGCAGTTAAAGACTGAACCAAATCCTTCCTCACCCTCCAGCTGCAGTTTTTAGATGCAGTTTTATACACCAGGTCAAAAATCAATTAAGAAGCATTTGACAAGAGAAAAGAAAAACATCCAACGCAAACAAAAACCCCAATGTCAACAGAAATGGAGGAGGGGAGAAATAGTTATTTAAAAGTGACCCTTGGTGGGGGGCGGGGGAGAAGTCTGTCTGATTTTCTTCGGATATAGTTGGGCAGGAAATCATTGAGGTGGGTTAAAATACCTTTCTTGTACATACTTTGCAAAGAATTTCCTCTGATTACTAGAATAATATTTGTTTTCATGTCAACCTTGATAAATCACAGCTGTGGTGCTTTATTTCCTCTCTCCTTATTTTCATCTATTAATAGGCCTGCATGCACCCACACATCAATTAAAAATATACATATATACTTATTTTATATATAAACACTTCCATTTTGCAATCAGATTCCCTACATAACATCGTCCTGGACCTGAACTGTGTCGTTTGCACTTGTGCTACTGAGCCCACAGCACGACCCTGCTCTCCCCCTTGCAAGCCCAGGATCCCAAGGACATCCTAGACCGCACAGACCTCCATGCATAAGGGGAGAGCCAGAGGTGTTGAGGAGATAATTCAGTTAACAGCCCTGCAGCCACTGCAGTCTCCCAAGTGGAAGTGCCAGGATGAGAGAAGCATAAGCCTGAGCAATACTGACTGTTTGGCAGTTGTTTTTTTTCTTCTGCTTCCCCAGCTCAGGGGGAAGTAGGCGAGACATCTGAAGAAGCTTTAGTATAATTCAGAGCTATAGAAGTCTCTGGAAGCAGTTTAAGCCAGGTATTATAAGCCACCAGTATGGACAGCATCACTTCCAAACGACATTCTCCAGCATTTCCACTCTTTAATTTTGGAGTCCAGCATTAGAAGGAAGGGGTTTATTCTTCAAGTTCAATACACCGAAACCCACCACACTTTTTTTATCATTTGACATGCAGGAGAATTATGAAAATATTAGTTCTTGTCACAGCTTATCTCCCCGCAGGTAACACCTACCCACTTAAAATACAACTCTGAACTAGTTCTCAGGCCCGAACTCAACACACTTCCCAGACTCCAAGGAGAAGCTGGAGACCACCAGATTGCACTACCAAAAGCCCACTGAGTTTGATCAACCAGCCAAGCTGAGAAACTCCTTCTGATCTGAGGTCTTTTCTTAAAGCCTCCAACAGTCACAACAGCCGCTTTATTTCTATGTTGAGCAGCATTAACAAAAGAGTTATTTGCTTTCTTTAAGAGGATCTAGCACAAATTTAAAAGAGGACTTTTATTACAGCTTCCACTAACCAGTTACTTAGTTCTTAACAAAGCAGGTAGATACAGTTTTGAAAACAAGACTCCCTTCCCAGAAAGTTACCTGGAGGCATCTGACCTATTCCTACCGACAGTCAATGCATTCAAAGATCTCCCCCGGGAAAGATTATCTCCTGGAGTTGATTAGGCAATTTTACAGCTGGCATGCTGAGATTTTAACAGCCTTTAAGAACTATCCAGTTAGTTCAGACTGAAGTGACTTCAAAAAGGGGGGAAAAAAAAAAAAAACCAACATGAACTGACAACGAACATATTAAAAAAACAAACAGACAAGAACTACTGGGCTGGGCAGTGGGGCGTAATGTGCAGAACATGCTGTACGCTACATGCACACATCCCCAGGCCCTCCTCCTGCAGGAGCTCGCTCCCAAGTCCAATGCTGCTAACTCACATGAGGAAGGATCATGAGGTCTGCCCCTCTGGTGCTCTGTTGCGTCCTTCAAACTGTTGTCTCTTATCTGGCCACCCTACATGAAAGAAACCACCCTACATGCAAAGCCTGACAACTCCCAGCCACTTCATCTCACTTACACCACCTAGCACTCTTTTGGCAACCATAAAAGCATTAAGCTAACCAGCAGACTTGATAAATCAACTTGTAGCTTGGCCAAAACTAAAAGCAATTAGGAGCCTACCTAGGACTTAACACTATCATACAAGGGGAAGAAAAACAAACAAACAAACAAACAAACAAAAAACCCAAACAAAAAAAACCCCAAAAATACCAAAAAAACCACAGAGGATGCCACCAATGAGAATTTGATAATGCAAACCAAAAAGCATAGCAACTCCTGAACCAGCAAAGGGTAACAGCAGAAGACATGTGAGAAACCACATCTGCTCTTCAGTAATCCTACTTAAGGGCAGGGACCTGCAATGCAAGCTCCGGGCTCCAGAGTAACATTAACGTTGCACATTGGGCAATATGAGTAGAACATAAACAGGGCTTAATGGTTGGGCTCTGCATCCCAACAGCGAGAAGAACTGACACTGCACAAGGATGCTGGCCAGCAGCTTGGGGAGACAGCCCGCAAGCAGATGTAGGCAGCAGAGGGGTGGGTTGGGGGGAAACACTGGCAGCAACAATTACACTTACCTAAGAAAAAGCAGGTATCCAGACCCACTTGGAAAAACACCTAAAAGGCTATTCTAAAAGAACCTCTCATACAGACATGAAATTTCTCTAGATAGCTTGTTGCAGTGCTTTACTACCATTATTGTTAGAAAAGTTTTCCCTATATCCAACCAAGCTTTCTTTTCCTACAAAATAAATAGGATGAAAAGAAATCAGATACTAGCAGACATGAAGCACACTATTCTCTTCTGGTATCTTCTGACATATCAGAAAAGATATGGGTTGTGTTCATAGCCATTTCCGCCCTCAAAGAATGTTGTTTGTATATACAAAGCAGGGAGGAGCTGTAAAGTACGAGAAGAATTCAGAGGGAACTCTGGACTTCCAGGCTTCATGCAGCGGAGACCGGATGCGATGCATTTGGCCTCCATGGCAAACAAGGGGTGACTGAGAACCACACTTGCCTTCAAACTGAATTTTATCCAATTAGCTCTGCACACTCATTTTGCACCAGCTGAAACTAGCTGGTCTCAGGTAAATCACACAGCTGAAGCAGGGAAGTTAGATAGGACAGAAGAACATGGCACTCATTTACCTCACTTGATTTAGTATTTCAATTGCCTCAAGTATGGCCAGCAAGATATAGTCCACCCAATAAGAAGAGCTCTCAGGCTTTCTCTCACTCTCAGCTTCCTAGAAACCTACAGAGATATACAGCAACCCTTTAACTCAGAGAACAGCAGCTCAGAGCAGCTCACCATCAAAACACAGCTAACAATTTCAGTATCAACCTTCTAACCACTAAGCAAGAACTAACGATAGCTTCTACAGCTTTTCCACGACAACATTCAATATGAAAGGTAACACAGGATTAATCTGTCAGCATATTCATTCTTGTGAGATGCCAAATGCCCTTACTGCCCACCCAGTTCAGCACAAGTTGAACACATGATACACCTCATAAGGTCAGGCAAGAAGTCTACAGGGTTTTCTGAAAGTAAGGAGAATGATACAAATACTAAGCAAGATTAGCAGAGGGGACACCAATTTGCCATTTGATATTCAAATACCAAAGGAATAAAGATTTCAATACTTGCAGCTCTGTTTGGAAGCATCTGACAAAGCCACTTCATAAAATCCACTCGCCTGAGCAAACGTGTGTTCTTGCAGCATTACTGCTCTCCAAAATGACACGAAAGTGCAAGAACAGAAGTAGAGGACAAGGGGAGGCAGCAGTCCTGAAATCTTACCAAGAGTTAATAAAAAGAGCTATGCCATCTCAGGAACTTGAAGACCACAGTAAGTGCTACCATCCCAGCAGCACAACCCTGGGACTTCAAATCCAAGATAGTAACTCCACTTCTTGGCCAGCAAGCCATTTCTAAGATATCAATCCCACCTACAACTGCTCAATACGGACACTTCCCACTGCTACCAAACAAGGGAAAGGGGCCAAAGACCAGTGCATGGGAGCTGTCTCTCCAGGTCCGTAAGCAACAGTTCATGGTGAAGATTTTCACCTTGGCAAACATTAGAAGACACAAATTATCTTCTCGCCCAGATAGGGCTTTTTTCCTATTTTCTTCTTCATTTTGTTGTTGCTTTGTTCTTCTGAAATAGTTACAATTTCAGTGGCAGTGCTAACAGCAGGACTAAAACCTACACATGTTCAAGAAGCATTAGTAAACAAATAAAGAAGAAGATCTTGCTCATAAGCCAGCCCTAAAAGCGAAATAGGAAGAAATGAATTCAAGTCAGTATGGGCTCACATCAGGAGTGAGCTTGGCATATCATACTCACTGGGAAAAATAATACACACATGGAAGAAGTACAAGACAGTCACTGGTACATGGCTCAGTTAAAGATCTAGAACACAATGTCTCGACTAGCTAGGTCATTACAGTAACAGTTTAAAGGAAAACAGAAATTGTTTCAACTACACATTCAACAGGAACAGGGAAGAAACACTGTTCAGAATATTAGAAATAATTTCCAGGACAAAAAGCTCTACCCACATGCAAAGAACATATGCAAGTATTTTATTTATAAAAGATTTTTGTACATACTATGCATTATTGCAAAAATGAAGATGAGTTTTCTAAGCAGAAAACCTTACTGCAGCCGTACAGACAAGAGCATGCACCTTAGCATGCACCAAGCATCCCAGGCACCTCTCCCAAGGCCCATATCAAAACTCCTATGAAGACCCTTTCATCTGACTGCTGGTAAGTCTTTCCTGACAGGCGCTGAGCTCACTCTCCTGTCATTGCACACGCATTTCAGTATTCGCCACCCCCTGGGCTGAACTGAACCTTTAAGGCTGAAGGAGGTTTTCTTTCCAGCAGTATGACAGAGGGACTTCTGCTGCCAACAGCAAATGTGAAATAAGACTGCTGGGTGTGCCAAGCAGGGCACTGCTATTGGGAGCCTTGACAGCAATGGCAGGGCATCCCGTGAGACTCTCAGAGTTACAGGCTGGGTAAAACGGATATGTACAGGACAGAACAAATGCACAATGCTCAATTAGCTGCTAACTTTCTGTTTCCAGAAAGCTGAATCAAAAAGGAACTTCACCAGAACCACCTCCCATAAAGCCCACTATGAACAGCTAGACCTCTACTATGAAGTTCAAACCCTGCTCTTTAAAAGTCTGGGTAAACTTTAGAGCCAAGTACCAAAAAACTGAATTATGATTTCACATCTCTGATACAATTTCTTTCCAGCCATCATACACTGTAGCTGAAAAACATTTCCCTTTCTTTGTAGACTGCTTTGATTATGAGCACCATATAACATCTAGGGACATTTGGTGGCAGTGAAAGATCTCACAGCAAGGCTACCGTTAAATCTCTGCTGAGAAACAAGGCAAGACATCTGGTTTACATTGTCTTTGAAATAATTAACTGATTTGTGCGTTACCAAAGTGAAAATTAATTTTATTCTACTGTGAGAAAGTTTGAGAAAAGTGGAAGTCTTTAGTAAGAAAAAAAAAGAAAAAGAAGAAGTCAAGATTAGGCCAGACAAAGAGCCAGTTCCCACAAAAGGCATGATGGAGCTGTGCCAAATGCTTCTAAGAACAGAGAATTTTTTGGTTGCTTATTTGGAGCCAAATTTCTTATGCCTTCATTCTCTCTTTTATGGGTATTAATAAGATTTCCACATAAATCTGTCTCTACTTAGTCATCTTCACCACTGTCAGACTTCAGAGTCCTTCGCGAGGAAGGATTGCCAACACAAATGTTTATGATGTCACACCAGCAGCACTATCGCTTCAGCCATCGCTCAGAACAAACAGTCCCAAAAGGTGAAAGGCCACTACAGTCTATGGAAAGCAAAGGATTAAAACAAATATATATATCATTAGAATTAAGAGACTCTGAAAAGAGGGGCAGAAGGAAAATAGCAGTGGTAATCAACTAAATGCATTTCTTGATTCGGTGTTAACAAATGAAAAACTAGCAAGCATCTTTCTCCAATTAATATACATTCTTAAGACAGACTTCACACACTAACTGGAAATTTTGCCTGTGCTTATCTGAAACTGCCTTTCTTTGATTCTTCTTCTACTTATTTTACAAGCCCTTCACGTTCATATTGCATATTGTGAACAGAGCATATCTGTGATCAATGCATGGAAAATTCCTCCAAGTCACCAACACATTTTTGCATTCAAGCTTTTGCATTTAAAGCCAGGTAGCTCTATCATCCCTTAAAAACTGTGATAGCATCTCCATAGATTCAAACTCATGGATGGATCTCTCTGGCTCAGCAAACAAACATCCACCCCCACAAAACAAACAAACAAAAAATCACCAGATGCTCTTGAATCTGGCTGAAGAGAAAGAAGTGAGACGAGCTAAGGAAAAAATGTATCACCAGACAAAACTGTAGTGTTTCTTGGGTGTCAGCCACAGACAGTCTGAAACAAATCTAACCCACCTTTCTTACACGTGGAAGCAGACTCAAGCGTCCAAAACCCACCCTTAACTTCTTTGGCCTGTCTTTCACGAGAGAGGAAGGGGTTTCAGATTTGCTGGGCTAGAAGATAGCGAATGACACGGGAATAATCAGCTTGTTGATGTAAACATTCCTAGATCAAAAAGGAACATTTGACCATTCAGAAGAGTGGCACTAAGGAAGCTGTTAACTCGAAGCATGTCAGCATCAATGTCATGACATTTCTCTTAAGTTTGCTCTGTATTAAGTAAACACTTGGGGGAAAAAACCCTACATACATATATATCTAAGAAGTTAGATATATAAAATTTCATTAAAAACATCTGAGATTGCAAATTCAGGCATTCAAAAGACAGCAGATGACATAATTATGCTTACAAACACTGATTCACTATTTTAGATAGCAATCCATTAAGATCACAGGAAAGATAGAAAGCAACTTCCTGGGCTATCAAGTTTCTGCCTAAAGTTCTCATCTCCTCAACCTGCCATTATGAATGATTAAGAATCTGATCGTTACTTTTATGTCAGTTCTCAAAACCTTAACCAAATAAAAGACTCAGAGGCCCCTAGGCCAAGTTCCTATGAGTACACTGAACAACTGTAAAGGAAGCTGTTTTGTCACCGCTCCCACTAGCTGAGGATTTTTTGGGCTGGGTTTTCTAAGTGCAGATCAGTAAATTTTGCAATACACTGACTTCAGTTTAAAAATCAACATTTTCCTCAGCATCATGTTTCCACTTTCATTTGAGAAGAGACAATATATAAAGCAAATCAGAACATGAAATAAGCACATATATTTGCAGCCGCAAATTCCCTTCCATTGAGGAGTTGTATTAATTCATTGCCAAGAATTTTATCATTTTTGATCACAGATCATTTGCAGTTTCCAAAAGAATAATAAAATCTAAAGATCTAAACGTGACAGCATGTCCAGGCATGAACACAGAATTTAAAATTCTGGATTTCCAAAAAGTTTGCTTGAGTGGCATATCACAGCCCCAGTCAGGAAATCTTAAGGTTAATCTTAAGTAACTTCTCTCTTGTCTATGTATAATACAAAAGGAAAAGAAAATTCTAGATCCAAGGATGATGGCAGCTAAAATACTGGAATATAAAACATTGAATCTATGCCTCAGTCACTGCTATCCACAAGTATATACCATCCATCAACCCTCAATAAGAACACCACACATTTTAGGACTAGATTTATACACCACACACAGCAGAAGAGAAAGCTAAAATAAAGATTATACAGATTTAAGAGGAAGGAGATAGACAATCTATCTTTACTACTTCAAAGTGTTCAAGAACTCTCCAAGAAACATTTGGGTTTGCCATCTCTCTCTGTCTCACATCACATGCATCCAGAAAGCTAGGTTTAGATGTCCTAAATTTCAGTTAAGCCCCGGTGCCTAGTATTTCCTATTAGCTGGCTCTGACTCCAAAGGTGCCTTGCCAAGAGGAAACAACAGGCTTGGATCCTCAAGCGGAATTTAAACTGGAATATGTGCTTTAGTGCTGGCACCCCAGTCCATCTAATTGTTGCACTATTATCCCATGCTCCTCTATTACACCACCTGACACAAACACAGCAAGCTTAGTAAGAATTAGCGTTTTGTATTCTGCAACCCAAAAGTCAGTTTTCAATATCAATATGGCACAGACAATATTTCGCTTTGCCACTGAACAGATTTCTCAGTACAGTCTCTGTAATGAGGCATGTACAAAGCCAGTGCTCTCTAAAATAATCAAATTGTACACACCTATTGGTATACCTGCCTGCTTCTGGGCAGCACTAAATGTGTTTTCTTCTCCACAAGTCGGAGGAAAGACGAATGCTCTGCAACTCTGAGCAGAAGTCTTTTACTGGAAAGGATAGGGCTCCCCTTCCACCCCACCCCCCTTTTAACTTCTGAATCTCTGGTGGAGTCTTCCTCACAGCTCCGTTCCTCACAAACACACGGGAAGTACAGCATTAAATCCTTTAATAGAAAATGTTTATTCATTGCAGTTTTGTGTAATCAGTAGACAATTAGGACTGCATTTAAGAATGGCACTTGCATATGAATTAAGCTGGTCTTAAAAAAAGCCCTCAGTAATGGCATATGAATTTTGTTGCAACACTTCACCTCGTACAGAATTCAGAATCAACAGAAATGCAGCGAATTTCAGGGAACTGTTGTAATAAATACATTTTCAGAACTGTCTTAATAAGTAACACATACTAACCAGTCCACAGCTTCCCTGAGAATAGGTACACAGCAGCAAAAACATATCCATTACAGGTAACAGAGCAAGTTTTACCAGCTAAAGCTCATCATCCTTACCTGTAAAAATTTGAGTCACGTTATTTATTTCAACGGGTCTTATCACACTTCTAACCAGCCAGAGTTCCAAGCTGAACAAATCCCCACTTATGTCCACACGAACACCGGCTCAGGCTGCACAGGGACCTTATCAGCTCCTCCTGCCCAGCCAGCCCTGAGCTCCGCACCACAGCTAAGGCTAGCAGCACGTCAGTCTAGGCACCAGAGATCCCATGTAAAGCACCTATATGGCTTTGCACCTCTAGAACAGAGTTGTAGCAAAAAGTGCCAGTTTGAATACTGGAACGCATGCATTTGTAAGACAAGTATTTATTTGTTGATCAAAATCACTACTCAAGTATTTACAAATAAAAGAAGAAAACTTTTACAAAACTTGGCACACGTTTGCAAGTCAAGAAAGAAAAAGAAAGATTGTAACAAATCGAAAGTCAAGTAATGGTTACAGAGACTGGCATATTAAGAAACATGCCTGCCTGTGGAGACATCAGAAAATATTATTAAATATCCAGAAAGAACAGTGTCATATGTAACTCAGGCTGCAGATTGTGCTGTCAGAGTCAAACGAAAAATTCCATCCCTCTAGGTTACACAATACTAATCTCAGTGCATATATACATACACACACGCAGATATGTATATAAAGATATATGTATATGTGTGTGTGCACACACATCTATAAAAACATGCTACAAGGTCTCAGGTCACATTTCGAGTAACACAACTAACGTTAGCTTTGAATGACTTTCTTTAAAATAAGAAAGAGAATGGTTAGCTGTTAAAAAAAAAAAAAAAGCTCTGTAGATTTGTGTATGGGAACACACCCTCCTCCCACACTAACGATCAAACTGAAAGGATCAGCTTGTTACCCTGGGAGGACTGAGCTCTCTCAATTCCCGTTGAAGTCAGTGGAGGCAGGGAGAAGATTATCAGTAACCACTACAAAAAGAACATAAGAAAAATAGCATTTTTAACAAAGCTTGACTTGTACAATATAAATTTTAAAATATCACTGAACAACCTCCAGGAGAAGCTAAAGGTATTCATTGTCTCACAAGAGCAAGATGCAGAGCTACATCTCAGCACAGGTATTCCTGCAACGATCCCACTGACAAACTAAAACTCGAGCCACATTGTAAAATATCAGTTATCTTGCAACCATAAATGCACCCAAACACACTTAAGTTCCTTATCAACACAAAATACAGTGATCAGACATTGCCAAGGGTAACCCGTGGTTAGCATCACGGGTAAAACTGAAGAGAAACGCACCCGAGAACTCTACCAGCATCCAACACTTTTTTGCCACTTGCCAAGCAAAAATCAGGGAAAGGATTTCAGTATTACCAATACAGAAATAGCCCTGTCTGCATTGGGGGGTGCAGGTATCTGGTGGAAATGAAGCAGCATAGTCTACTCTGCAAGGAAACCCCAGTTAGATCCGTTAGGTGGTGAGTTCTAACAGGCTACAATGACAGACAGACAGAATCTCATAATAAAAGCACTTGAAACTGCATTAACGGAGGCAAGGGGGGACAGCACATAAGACAAGGTTGGGCAGCCCTTTTTAATCTATGCTTTTGCACAGAGCTCTGCACTTTTCTACAACTGTCATTTCAATTGAGATTTAATACATGAACACAGACAAGGTTTCACAAGTTTTACTCTGCAGGCAACAAAAAGCCTGGGCGAGCATATCTAGATTACTGCTCACAGAAGTGAGGAAAAAATTGCTTGGACGTAGCTTCTCAACCCGTGCTTCACCCTTTCCAAGTGCCTTCATCCATTGCTGGTCAGCCAGCAAACATAAATGCTCCTGAGGGTGCCTTTGCAGACTGCCACCTGAGTGGCTTCATTGCCACCACAGGGCAGACAGCCCACCACTCTGGCCTCTTCAGTGGCCCCACATTCTCATTTTAAGGTAAATTTGGGGTGTACGTTTTTGCTAAGGATCAATCTTTTTATGTAACGCAGGTAACAAAACACATTAATGTTCTGCCTATCCTCCATGACATTAAGCAGAAACGTAAAATGGTTTATTTAAAACTGTATAGCAAAAGTAAGTGCAAGGGACTAGCAGAAGTATCTGTACTCCAGGGTGAGGAACAACTTAGGTTATTGCTGGTACTGTGGCTGCAACTCCAGCATACAGAGACTCTAGCAATGTATCACCAACCTGCTGGGAGTGCAATAATTCGAAAAAGAGTTAACCTTTGGCATTCAAACACTCGATTCTTTCCCCTTCTGGAATTCATTTCACAAACATACTTATGGACAAATTCACTCAAACGTCAGTCAGAAGGATGCTGCTCAGAATAAGTAATGTTCAGTTTTGAGGTTTAGTAATAATTGTTCCCCTACATTAGTATCATTTACACAAAGAAAACCAGCCTGCAAGCTTATTCAAAGAAACAAGAAGCTTCTTTAAATCAAAAAATAAATCCAACAACCATCAGTGACTTGATCCTCAAAACATAGCAAGTGATACAGCTTTCCAGCAGACATCATCATATTTGTATTTCACACAGCTTTAATGAAGCTGAGATATTTCTAAGAGGACCAATCAGTCTAAGAGGAATGGTCGCTTTTTAAAACCGCCACCAGGGTCTGTCTCAGGAGTTCAGCAACCATCAGAAAAGCATCCTGAGTACACCTGGAAAGCATTACTCCTACAGTTAGGCAGACAAAAATCCCATTAAAAAAATTTAATGATGCAGAATATAATTTTACTTTACTTTAAAATTCAAACCAAAGCATAAATTCTTACTACAAAACAAAGCCAACTTAAGCAACCTATAAAATACAAAATGCAAATAAGTCACTTTAACCCCACATATTTCACTGGCGGGTTGGGGGTGTTCGACAAGTAGGCCTCAGCTATGCTCTGAGCTATTTCTGATATGCGGAGGTTTCGTATTTTTCCAGCCTTGTGCAGGGTTTGGTGCTCATAAAGCATCTGGATTGATGCTCATAAAGATCTTCTCCCTAATTGTTTTCTGTAGTTAACTGTAGTAAAAATACGAACACAGTCATGCAGCAATAGGTCCTGGTCAGTGACACTTCAGATAAAACAGTAAGGTTGCTAAAGCATACCACAACAGAGTAACCTACTGGGAAACTCCTTCCTAACTAGTATCAGATAAAAAAAAAGACCAAAACCTAAACAGTTTTCTTTTTTTAATCCTCAACCTGCTTGGCATAAGAAACCTCTAAACTTCAATAACTAATAAATACAAATGTTTAAGGATTTTAGAAATAGCTTCACTCATACCTTGTGATCCACATTCCACATGTTTCTATCTCATGCATCCGGACTTCTTCCTAGCAGTTTAAAACTAAAGGGTTGGGGGGTTTGGGGTTTTTCTTTTGGGGTTGGTTTTGGTGGGAGGGGGGTAATGTTTTTGTCTTTTTTTTTTTTTTTTTCCAAATTCCCTTGTATTCTTCCATTTTTAGGAAAATACCTATTCAGTACTCCTCAGTCAGATCTATTTTTACATATCTTTCCAGTTTCTTCTTAGGTGACGATCAGAGGTTTGGGCTACCTGTAGACCCCGACCATTCATTCTGGCTGACAAAAAACTCAATACAGCAGTCCATACCAGGACTTTGCTAATCTAATTTCACTATAATGCTTCACACACACACAGAGACTTTTTCGGTGGCCAGCACAGCCGGCTGACACAAAGTTGTTTTCCTGAGAGGTTCCAAAATTAAAAATGCAATTTCACCAACCAAATTCTTATAACCAATATCTTTCCTGCGCTGTATATTTTACCTTGCATTCAGCAACCCTTAAGGTGGCATTAGGAAACCATCCAGCTGCCTCCTAAGTTCAACAGTTAGGGCCGTTTTGTTTCATCAGCACATTCTGCTGTTGCACGCTTCGTGTGGCGTTTCCCATTTTATTTATAGGTAGTTATATGCGTGACTAGAGTCACGAGGTGCCACAATACATGAAGCAATGGCGGTTTTAGCCTGTTTTTCTGGATTCTTGACAGATCTGGAGGCAGCTCCTTCTTTGGGCCCAGGTCTCCCAACTGCGCTCGCAATTGGCTTTCCGAAGGCCAGAACCTACTACCGCTCTTCCGCCAATGACTTCTGTGTTAGCACACCCAAAGAGCTCAGACGAGAGAAGCGCAGCCTTCTCTTACGCCAGGTTTCTTGAGATCTGCCTCATCGCGCGCACCCAGGCGCCCGGGCTCCAACGCGGGACGTTTCAGCGGAGGGTCCTCGGCCCCGCCGCCGACAGGCTGGCGCGAAGCGGGGCGAGACGGGAGGAACGCCACCGCGATGGCGGCGGATCGACGGGCAAAAAAAAAAAAAAAAAACCAAAAAAAAAAACCAAACGTCCCGAGACAAATGAATTAAACCCCTAAATAAATAAATAAATAACGGCTCGGTTAAGTACCACGGACAGATTTTGCTCATGGCGTTTGCGGCGGGCCGGCTCCGGAGGCGAGCGCAGCGCAGGGGCTTTCGTGCCCCCTAGGGGTCCGGCCCCGCCAGCGCCGGCACCGGCCGCCGCCTCCCGGGGTGGAGTGGGGGGGGGGGGCACCGGACACCCCCCCCAAAAAAGCCTAAAAAACTCCATAGTCCGAAGGAAAGGCGTGTATTTCCGAGCGACGCTCCGACTCAGACAGAAGGGACTTTGAGGACAGGTAACTCGGGGAGAAACTTTCTCCAAATAAGCAGAGAAGAAAAAAAAAAAAAAAAAAACAAAAAACCCGCGCGCAGGAAAAACCCGACGCCCGCTTTGCTTTCCGAATCTTTGTATTTACACACTCCTTATCCATCAAGCGGTATCCCCTAAGCCGTATCCCTCCCGCTAGATCATCTAAGTAAATCACAGCAACAGGCTCAAAAACTTTAATCGCAGCAGCGCTCTTTGAATTCTCAAACCATGTAGGATGCAGTCAGCTCACCCCCATTTCGAGCCCTGCGGTTTGCAGGCACCAGAATCCAGCAACCTTTCCAGTTCCAGGGCGGGATTTTTTCTTTTTTTTTTATATTACTTTTTCAAGAAAAAAGCCCAAGCAATATTCCTTCAATTTGCAAAATACAGCTATGTCTCAGTCTCTTGCAAAAAAGAGTTGGAACGCAAGCACAGTAACAGCAGATCAGGACAAATTCATACAGATGTCGCAGTTAACATCCAAAACATCATGTGTCACTGTTTTTCCCCTCCAACCCCCAACAAGCTTCTCAAAACACATTTCATACACAGGGTCACTGTTCTGGCTGTTTATTTAATTAACATGACAACCCAGCGTACACAGGATTTCTTTCAGTTCCCCAGCTTTGCATTTTCACACTTCAGGCAGAAAGAGCAGAAAGTCACTACTGTATTTTACCTTTTTTGCCAATATGCCATAATATACATTTCTTGATTTAACCGATCGACAAAAATAGATTCTAAACCAATCGTGAGACTTTCAGCAGCAGTTTTTCCATTTTTGTGAGGTTGAAGGGAAAAAAAAAAAAAAAAAAGAAAATCTAAATAGAGCGGGTTTGCGTAAATGAAGCCATGCAAAAGAAAATAAAGTATTACGTCTGGAATCCCTGGGTGATTTTTCCTGGAGCCTTACTTAAATATTTTACACAGTTGTGTTTCAGCAAGTCACCAGATGACATAACCCCTCCGTATTCCTCGGTTTCTAGTGACCTACATGGTAATGCCAGCAAATCTTATCAGAGTAATTACAGGTCAATAATGCTTATTAGCAGAAGGAGGTATACAGTACCTCACGCTGCGTGCCTAATAGGAGACCATAACTTTGACATACATAAAGTTCAATATCTAGATTTAATCTGCCTTCTCCTCTCCAAAATTTTAAATCTCTGTATGTCGCACTTGGACTTCTCCTATCTTCAGGCCAGAGGGCAGGATATGTAATATTAAAAATTGGCTATAAGATAAGGGTATATCTCTCCTTTTTTTAGGACAGAATGATAGAGAGACAGGAAAGGGGGGGAAGCAATGTATTCCTGGCACTTACAAAGCTCTCGCTGTCAAACAATGAGAAGAACAAATAAAGCCTTAATTTTCCCTTGAAAAAAAAACCAACAAATACATTTATTTTTCTCTTCCGTTTCTTAGATCTTATCGCTGACGAGATATCTTTGACTATGTGAACTGTTACAGTATTGTCTTCTCAACTCTGCAGACAGGCAGTGATAACGATGGTCCCGGCTTGCAACTTTCCCAGGCTACAGACTGGGAACAGGCAGAGTCACCATCCAGAACCCCCACAAAAAAATGTCAACTCGGCCAAAAAACCCTCTGCTGCCACTGGAGGAAGACAGAGGAGCCTGGCACCAAAGTTACTTACCTGAAAAAATAACTTTTCAAACGGAGAAACAGGCAGGGAAAGATGTGGCAGCACGAAACAGCTACCAAGTCTCAAACCAATTAAAAAAAAAAGTGACAGACCCTCAGGTGTCCCTCAGTGAGGCAAACAGCTTTCTACTTCTCCAACTGCCCAGAAGCAGGAAAAGAGAAAAGAGAAAGAAGGAAGGAAAATGGGTAGAAACCCTCTCTGCCCCAGGAGCCAGAGGACATGGATGGGAGTTTGCACATGGAGCTGCTGGCCTCACAGCTGGAGGCATCAGAGCTGTAGGAGAAACCGCTCCGTCCCGCTGCTACCCACCACCAGTGCTGCGGATCCCGGCCTTCCAGCAGGGCAAGACTCAGCACCTCGCTGGCACCTTCTCATACCGGGTTGTGTCACCCACTGGTTTGGGAACTAGAAAGTACTTTAAACCCTGATGTATGCTGTACCTGTGACAGTCTTCTGACTAAGGCCGGGGGCGGGGAGGGGGGGAGAATCTAAAAAGGCTAAGCAAATTGAACTACTTGCAGCAGCTGCTCTAGCTCATTTAACACACACTTGCAATAAACCCCAGTTAGCTGAAAGCTTCCCATTCCACCCGAACAAAATAAACAACAAGCAAGCCTTAAAAGCAAAATGGGGAGTCTTTGGCACGGTTTAAAATTGTCCAGCTACTTTCTCCTGTGGATTATTTTACCCACCGAGGTGAAATCATCCCTTTGGACTGTTGTATGTCAAGATTAGCACACACAGATCAGAGGCACAAGCTCCAGAACGCACAGGGCATATAATATTTTAATGAGAAACAGCAAGACATAGAACAAATTTCTGCCCCCCCCCACACACACACACACACACACACTTTTTTAGGAAAAACCAAAATGTTTGCAAAAGCATGAAAAAGAAACTCCAAACCATTATCCTGGAGGTACTTGTGCGTTTACCACAAAAAAAAAAAAAAAAAAAAAAAAGCAAGCATTTGTTCATTCATTCACTGTCTTATGCATCCATTCACAATTTCTCTCTGCAGCCTCTTTCAAATCTGGGTGAGCGAGCCCTCAAGGAGCTGAGCATCCTCAGCTGGCATTGATGAAATCACAGGCAGACAACACTCAGCTGGGAGCAGGATCCAGCTATTACAAAGCACACATTTCTCAATGAGACCTGCATGCACGCCAGACTGGAAGCTTTTAATCCAAAGAAATCACCAAAGTTGAGAAAGAGAGAGAACATATACAAAATCAACCACAAAAACCAGAATTAAACTAAAAACTAGTGAAGAGCACTTTTAGCAACAAAAGGTTATATCTTGGTGTGGTTTGATTTTGGATGGTGGCGCTTTTTTTTGACAAAACAGTTTTTCTTTTTAAATTCTTTTTGGAACTGATAAGCAACTAAGATGAGATGTTTCTACAGAAGGAATAATTCATGCCATATGCATTTCCAGCTACTCCTACTAGCAGGTTAAACAGAAGTATATTTTTAATTTACGTTAATACCTCTATCCGTGATGTTAGTTTGCAATTCCTTCTACTGCCCTTTATAGGCCACATAAATTCAGTTCTGTATTCTAGTAGGGAAAAATTCAGCTTATAATTGAGATGTGTGTGACTGAAAAAAACCCAAAATTCAGAAATTCCAACTTTCGTAGAATCTCGTATTAATACAGTCAGATAGGGAGGGAATCACACTCTAGAGAAACAAAAGCTCAATTAAATGCTCAGCAATAGGAAAGATTACACGAGAGGCAACGGGAAACATCTCACTAACTTCACCTAATGTTATTCACCAAATGAAAGCACTTATTTCAAAGCAATGAAGTAGATCAATTTCCTGATGAAAATTATTGGCAGCTCCCAGATGAATTAACAAGCTATCTTTCGGACCAGAAACACTCAGGGCATGTTTTTTTAGAAACAGGGGGTGAGGAAAGGCCCGGTTTTGTTTATAAAGCCCTCATCTCTATTTTTAACATGTTATATTTAAAAACTGTCCAAAAGAGAAACATTTACCTATGGTTTCTTTAAGTCTATGGCGAACTGATTTTTGCTATAAACACAAACTTTGTTTGCTGTAAGGGTCCCACTTCTCCCAGCATTTCTTCAAGGTCCTTACAGAGCTTTGTTTCAGCTTTTCCATTTTTCTATCTTGCTAACATTTATTTAAGAGGACAGGCTTTAAGGAGGGAAGTTCACATACACAGCCACATTGTGCTTAAAAAAAAAAAAAAAGGAGAAAGACAAAAAGTCTCCCCAAACTCGAAAGTAGTCATCCATTTCTAATCACACAGTGACGCAAGCAATACCAGATCTCACTATTGATTAATAGCAAGTGAGAACAAAAGAAAGAGAAATTTGCCAAAATCCTGCAGCGGGTAAACTGAACAGTCGCCAGCTAACTCCAGTCCAGCTCCGCAGCTTGGAAGTGGGAATTGCTCAGGGCAAAGCTGACCACTGTCCCCAAGTAACACACCATTAGAAGGGGAATCTACCTTGTTATGCATCACCAGTCTAACATTCTGGTATAAATAGATGATTTGAATTCCCTCCATAAGAAAAGAGAAGGACATGATCACAAACTAGTGAGCCCTAGCTCCAAATGACTACATTCAGATATTTAGATGTTAACTAAAAAGCTGCTTTTATTTGAAGTGCGAGAGTGAGTGGACGTATGTTTAAAACCTTACAAATGATTATTGTAAGAAACCACCAGAAACACCTAGCGTCATCAAGTAAGTACAGACAGTTTTAATTTCTTGCCTTAGATACCGTATTTACAAATTATTCTTACACCCTGCTCTCCCTCTCAGTTCCTATTAAAGTCAGAACTGAGTCAGCTTTCTACTTTTTCACACTGTGTTTGCCTGGACACTGTGGTAAATATTTATTTTATCTAAACAAAAATGTTAAATAAATAAGTACATTTGTTGTAAAATAAGCCTCAAGTATATAAGGTTGTCAGGCCCTCTTCTAGCAAATGTCATAACCAACCACAAAGGGATGTAATCAAACCATTTCCAGAAACAAACTAGCCACCCACACCATATGGTTAGATGCCATCACTTGGAAAATACTTAGCTGCTTATCCAGCAAGCAACCTGAAAGAAAACCTTCGGTGTACGGCAATGCGCTTCAGTTGACCACACTGCACTGCATTTTCAACACTAATTGAAAAAGAAAGCTTAACACGGTTTGCCACTTATTTTCCCCCAGGTTTCCCTTTCGACCGCTCAGCGAGGGTTGCGCCGACTTTCAATACGCTCGGTTACGCTCGACCCATCGAACGATTCTTTTGTGGGGCAACCTTAAAATCTCAAAAAAATTGAGAAAACGCTTCGAGCACAGAACTAAGCCGACCTCGTGTCTGTGGCAACAGTCTCTAGAGCCGTGCAGGCAAGGTAATGGTGTTTGCCTGTGTCTTTTTCCAGTTTTTTCAGGTGTGCATTTAAAAGAACCCATCGCTGGTAACAGAGTAAGTTTTCACTCATCCTTTCACATCACGACGTCTTAAAGGAAACCAAGTTGAGAGAAATCGCGTGTGCCTCGTACCGGTTCCCACAACCACGGCGGAGCGGGAGCTATCGATCACACGCACAGCAACAGCCTTGGGGAGGCAAAGTGCAAAGATGAGCACCACGCTGCGCGGGCCAACCTCAGAAGACGCGCTATCGCCCTGATAAGGGACTTCTGCTGGGCTCACACACACGCACACCCCTTTAAAGCTTGAAGTAAGTTTAATAGGGCTAAGCTACCTTTCCGGGAAACTACAGGTTGGAAAAGGCAAGGCTCGTAAGCGATGCTGGGAAACCTGGGGGCTGTGCTGGCGGCAGGTTCCCACCAGGTCCGAGAGCCAGGCGGGTACCATCCGCCTCAACTTTCCGCCGGGCTTAGGAAAAGCAAGCGCCGGTGATGGCTGTAAAAGAAAAGAAAACCCCGGGCTCCTTTCCCCACCGCCCGCGGCCGGGGCAAGTCAGGCCGGGTCCGGACAGCCCCGCTCCCCCCCCCCCCCCGCCCAAGCCCGGTCCCGGGGCGGCCGCCCGGGGCTCTCCGCGCCGCGGGGCGCCGGGGAAAGCCGGCACCGCGCTCGGCCCCTGCAGCGGGGAGCGGCCGGGAGGGCGCAGCTGCCCGCGCCTCCGCCGCCGGCGGGACCCCCACCCGCCACCAGCGAAGTTCGGGGCCCGTCCCCCGCAGCCCCTGCCCTACCTGCTCGCGGGGGATGCAGGGCAGCGAGGTCCGCCGGTGGGTCTTGCCGCCGCCGCCGCCCGACATCTCGGGGGAGATCATGGAGCTGGACCGCCGCCGCCGCCTGAGCACCGGGGCTTCGTCCGCGGCCGGGGGGGCGGCGGGAGGCTCCGCCAGCGGGGCGGCCCGCCGCGGGGGCCAGAGCCGGTCGGCGTAGCCGGCCAGGAGGATGCCCAGCAGCCCCAGCAGGTAGGCCAGGTAGGGCCGCCAGGACGCCGGGACCCTCTCCAAGGCGACGAGGGACGTGGTCCTGGCCGCGCTAGTCACGGCGAGCATGAGGACGCCCTGCCTCAGCTTCAGCACCAGCCATGTCACGGCGGCCAGGCAGCTCAGCACCACCCCCGTGGCGGCGAGGGAGAGCAAGTGATCCTCCCCCGCCGCCAGCGCCGTCTGCGCCACCGCTTCCCCCCCGCAGCAGGCGGCCAGCAGCAGCGCCGCCGTCCGCGGCCGCACGCCGCCCCGCAGCAGGTAGCGGCCCGCGCCGAAGAAGGCGCCGGCCAGGCCCAGGGGCACGGCGCCGGGGGGCAGCCAGCCCCAGCCCCAGCCCCAGCCCCGCGGCCCCGCCGCGCCCTCCGCCGCCAGCTCCCGGCCGCGCTCCCCCCGCGCCAGCCTCACCACCAGGGCCAGCAGCACGGAGAGGGAGCCGGCGCACAGCGCCGAGGAAAGTTTCCGGCGGCGCCAGGTCTCCCGCGGCGGCGGCAGCGCGGCCCGGGAGGCCGCCCCTCCGCCCCCCCCCCTCCGCCGCCGCCCCGCCGCCGCCCCGCGGGGTGCCGGGCTGCCGCCCCGCCGGCGGGCAGCGCCCGCTGCAGCCCGGGCTCCGCGCCTCGCCGCCGGCCATAGCCTCGACGGGCCCCCCCCCCCGCCTGCGCACCCCCGGCAGCGCGGGCCCCCGCCCCGGGGCTTATTCCCAGCCGGGCAGGGGCCGGGAGAGACCCCCCCCCGGCGGCGGTCAGCGGCGGGCGGCCGCGGGGCAGCCGCGGGGGCGGCGGGCCGGGGGCGCTCCCCGCCGCAGCGCCGGCATTTCCTGCGGAGCGCGGAGCTCGCCCCCCGCTCGCCTCCTCCCCGGGAGCCCAGCGCCGCGCATGAAGGGCTGGGGAGCGCCTCGCCTCCTCCGCGACCCCCTCGGGCTTGGGGGGGTGCGGGGGGGGGGTAGCAAATTAAAAATGTCTTTAAAAGTGCGAGAGAGGGAGAGACGCGGAGAAATCCTAAACGGTGTAAGAAAAGGGAGGGAGGAGGAGCGGGGGAGAGGCAGATGTACCACCTCAGACGTGCTGCTTAATTTCTAGGCCATCGTTTCCCTCACAGTCGCTCCCGGCGGAGCCAGGGAGGGAGGGGGCGGCGCTCCCCGCCGGAGGGTCCGCGCCCGGCCCGCGGCTGTCCCGGCCCTCGGGGTCCCGGCCGTGCTCCGTGGATGGAGCCTCTGGGTCGCCGAGGACCGCGGGGAAGGAGAAATGACCAAAACCGAACAGACAAACAACAAAAAAAAGCCCAGAAAAACTCGCAAATAAAAGGCCAGCGGAGCCGGGGGCAGAAGTTGCGAAGTCCAGCTGGGAGGGCGAGAGGGAGATCCGCGGGAGGGACTTGAAGGGAGGCGGCTCGGGAAGAGGGGAAGAAAAAAAGAGGAAGAGAGAGGAGGACAGCGTTTCCCTCCTGAACGCTGCTGGGATAATCCTTGAGTTTTGCACGGAAAAATCAAGTGATGTGAGCTTCCCCCAGGCGGGAGAGGAAGCTGCCGAAAGCCCAGAACGCCAACCCGAACAGAACACCGCCCCAAAACGGAGCAGCGGAGGGGGGGGGGGGGGTGCTGGAGGCGATAACGAAGCAGCAGGCTGCCGGGGAAAGGCGGGGGGGAACGACACGACGCTTTCAAAACGACCGGACCAACTCCCGGGGAAGGGCTGCGCCGGCCCTGCCCGCCCCGGGCGCGGAGCGGAGCGGAGGAGGCTCCGCAGTTGCACCGGGGGGGCCGCGGCGCACCCCGCGCTCCCCCCCCCAACCCGGTGCCGCCCCGCAGGAGCCGGCGGTGCCACCGGGGCGGCGGAGCTCCCTGCCACCGGGCGCTGGCGGCCGAGGCATAAATCCTCCCGTCAGGGTAGGGGGGGGAGGCAATTAGGAGGTCGTAAAAGTCAGGAAGATGGATGTTTATGAACGATGATGACTATTTTGGTTGTTGTTTTAATGGGAAGCCCGAACTGGAACCCCAAAGCCAGCGGGCTATGGTCCTCTGAAGGCTTTTGAATCTCTAGGATGTGGCTCCATCCAAACCCTACGGCTTCCTTCCTTCAAACCTGCCCCACCTTCGCGCCGGAGGGCTCCTCCGCCGGGGGACCTGAGCTCTGTAGGGGCTGACGCCGGGCCGGGCCCCTGGGTTGCCAAAAATGGCTGGAATCGGGTGCAGGCTAAAAGCCGGTGCAAGATCGGGGCCTTATTCTTAAAGCCCTGGGTCCTACCGAAGGGCATGGAGTAATGTATTTAGCACATAGTAATACAAACCACAGAAAAATAAAATCACCAGCTGTGAAGTTACAGAACATTAAGGGTCAGGAAACGAACAGATTAGAAAACAGAATTTCCTAGCCCTCTTCCCCCTCCTATATCCACAAATCACTAATTTGAGACAGATTTATAGCCTTTACATATTTATTGGTGTATCTATCTGGATATCATACCTATCATCCAGGATCCGAGTATCTGAAATGGTAGCATTAGTGAAGCATGGTTTGGATTTTTACTAGAAATGGGTTGTAAAAACTGAGTATGTTTTTAAATAATCATTTTCCAGCCTAACTATTATGGAATATGGATTTATTAGTCATTTTTATGTTTGAAGCTTGGTTTGAAAACAACCTAGATATTGTTAGCAAAGTTTGGCTCTGAGGAATGGAAAGCCTCTGTTTTTTTAAAAGGTTAAGGGTCCAGATTAAGAACAGCTGGAAATGTTTACAGTTTATTCTGGTGAGACAGCAATCAGTAGGTTGCCATATACACCTAGAAAAACATAGCTGGGTTCCATCTACCCCAAGCATCAACATCCCAGAGGCAGAATCAGGGCCCACATAGTAATACTTGTACGCCTCCTAACTCCTTTTCAGCTTTTTATAAATCAAATGCATCTCTTGGGTATTTTTATGTCTAGATGCATGAAAACAGAGTGCAAATAAATTGATACCGCAATGCTGGATGACAACAAATGCAACAGTTGCAGTTCAGGGAGATCAGACCTTTGACCTAATCCTTCCTACCAAGTGGCATTCACTTACATCTTAATTTAGCTCCACTTTGTTACTTTACAATTAGATTTACTGATATCAGAAATGTTGACACTTTAAATACAGTCATAAAAATAAAGAAAAGCACAGAACTAGAGGAATAAACACTCCCTACCTTTATTTTCTTTTGCTGCACACCCCCTTTAAATGTATATTACTTACATAGATCAAAGCACATAATCGTCTATATTCTTTTAATTCCTTAAGATAAAACATGAATTATTCACTTTAGATTAAAAGCAGCAGCGTTATTTTAGTTGGACAGATTCTAGGTTAAAGGAACTTGTATTCTTTGTAATAGCTGTTATAATAATGGTTTGAGCCTAATATCGGGGTTGGTGTTTTTTTTTTTTTTTCCTCCCAAGAGTGTTTCAAACTCACTAAATGATTGAAACATTTCTGAGCTCTGCCTGCCTGGATCTCTGAGGTTACCATGAGCCCAGCTGGCAAAGTGGAGTTTATGGGTGTTAGGCTTCAGCGATGATCAGGGCTCAAGCCATCAGTGGCTGAGCTTGCCTGCAGCTGGCTACTCTAAGCCAGAGACGGCATCTTTCCAGTCTCACATGAAATGGACTAGATCTCCTCAAGCCACCTGCTGCTTTCTGCACTGAAGTTTACAGAAGAAAGTCAAATTTTGATCATTTTTTCCTGGTATTTTGATTCCCACATCGGGGAGGTGATGAAAGTCAAGGCTCACAAAACCAACTGCAACAACTAGCACAAATGTGATAATCTCTAGATTTCCTAGAAGCACAACTCAGACTCTTACCAATTCATTTTTCTGAGCACTGAGGTCATATATTGAGCAGTACACAGGAAACTGAACTTTGCTGTGCTCTCTACCACATGGAGGTTGATAAAATTACTTTTTCACATTTCTGAATTAAGCAACATAATTGTCTCTTATTCATCTACTGATTAACTAAGGGTGTTTTAAGCATTTCAGCTGTGAAGATCTTTGACAAAAAGACATCAGTCATGTAAATTTGGCATCTCCATCAAAATCAATACCAGGTGGGAGAATGTGGTAGGTGATGAGCCAAACAGAAAGTGGGTTTCACAGAAGATGAGAAATACTGACCATTTAGGAAACTTACCATGCAGACACACACAGACAGAAGCAGGGGGAGGGTGTTGGTGTTAGTTCATTCTCCAGGATATGATTCCACCAGACTGGGCTGTCTACAGATGATAGGTACACCTCTTAAACAGTATGTTGAACATATAGTTGCAGTCACCTGCAAATCCTATTTTCCTTCTCCAGTAAAGAAAAATTCTAGGAAGGCAGACTCTACCCCTGCAAATAGTGAACAGCTCAAGACTTCCTTGAAGTTCTGGGTACGTAGGCTTTTCAGCACTTGCAGAATCGGGCTCCTTTTGATGAATAGACATCTATAATAACCCAAAGAAAATGGGAACCATTACATATGGTAAAGTCATTGTATAAATGTGCTGGAGCAATATCAACTATTCACCAAAGAAACTGCCACTTGCAGAAGATCGTGCTGTAGTGAAAACCTAGCAATACCCTTCCGTTTTCCATTTGGAGACAATCTTCCATGGTAATGGTAGAGATTTCTTAGAGACTTCAAAGGAGACAAACCCAAGAAGTTTCATGGTTACCATCACAGAAAAGTCTGGAAGAAAATAAAGGTGAACGTCCAATTAGATAAGAAAGCCAAAATAGATTTACCTGAAAAAAAGCAGTTTGCTCTGGACAACAAAGAGTGGGAGATGGATAAAAAAGAGCAGGAGACATAAGGAGGCTTTGGGCAGCTGACTGTTCCCCAGGACGTAACTGTCTGTCTCAGAATCACTTTGTCCTTAGTGATCACGGGCTCTGCTGTCGTTTCTTGATAAAGCAACCTATCTTTTCTCCAAAGTTAAATGGTAAATTAGTGGAGAAGGTGAAATGCCTTTTATTCATTACTATGTCCAGCAGGGCCTACTCTTATCTAATCCATGCAAGGGACTTTTCACAAAGCATCCGTGCAGAACATGTGATTCTCCATCTAAATAGGGAAACAATGGCTTCCCTGACCGTTAAGGAAAGGAGGAAAGATTTCATAATAGAACTGCTTAGCCCAGCTATACAGATCAGACAACCACCATTTGTTTGGTTTATCCACACTTCTCTATGGTCTTTTCTCATACCACTGCTGGTTTGCGGTCACAGTAATTGGGCCACAGCTGGTCTGGGAAACCACAATAAACACATACAGGGCTGTATCTCATAACAGGTTACATGGACTGTCCTCCCAAAAGTAATTCAACAAAATGGAAGTCCAAATCATGCAGAAATGCTGTGATCAAGCTGAAGTGAGAAGAGGCTCTTCTGGGGGTAAAGAAGTAATAGAGAAAACCAGGTAAATTCCACACCATGTGATACTAGAGAGTGTCAAAGGGGGAAAGAAAAATAGAGATGGTCTCTATGACTTGTTCATCCAGTTTCACCTGTATCACTCTTGGTCTATACTTGAGGTGATTATTCATTCATTTTGATAATTTTTCTCTCTTCTTTATTCCTTGTAATTAAACTTTTCTCACCTTCTTATGACCTTGCACAGCGAGTGTGGATAATTCAGTATGAATTTTTATAATTTTGAACTCATTTATGAACATTAGTTTACTGAATAAAGTTAAGTTTGCCTAATTTGTGAAATACACTGTGATTAAAAACTATACGTGATGGTTATATTCTGGACTTTATCGACACTTTTCTCTGTTAGGATCTCAAATTATTTCACAAACATTAATGGGTAATTCACACCACCTCTGTTTAAGTCATCTAAATCCTCAGAAGTTTAGGTGATGACCAGTAGGCTGCATGACAAATTTATAGATGTCTGTGTACTGGAGCACTTAAAAACATGAGCATTTTTCTGACTTCAGTGGCATTTCACAAAGAATATCACATGAAATTCAATTTAAAGTTTTGAAAATGATAAATTTGTCATGTAACTCAGTAGAGCATCCAGATTATCAGGTAGTAAAAGATTTTATCATGTCAGTTGTCTCACTGATTCAATGATTTGGATAGTGAATGTGGCATTGAAACATATTTACCATATGAATTAGATTCATTTTTTATACCATTTTTCAGCAGGGAAATAGTAAATAATGTTATTTTGGTGTTGAGTGCAGGCATACTCACGACACCCACGCTGCATCTGCTTCATGTAATTCACATTTTCAAGGTTTTCTTCATGATGGGATGACTGAGGTATGTAACGAACAAAAATTAAGTCCTATATTGTGGAAAGCATCCATTTGATGACAAATACCTTCATCAAATTTATTCATTCATGAAAATTTGTATTGCCTTTCATTATGGAGTGCATAGAAAGAATTATGATTACTGTATTAGGAAAACAATTACAATATTCATGCATTGTAAAGAGTGGGCTGTGATTCAGATTTTGCTGAAGTACAGAAGTGAGCTTTTCAGTCTCTGAAAGTCTATTATACTTTCAACAGAAGCATTTAAGAAAGCACAGAGTTTATATTTCAAAATAAGTATTATTCAGAAATGAACGGATTACTTTTAGCTTATTAGAATGGTCATGCTATAATGAAAGAGTAAAATTCTGATTTTGAGAAGGAAAGGGTGTGACTGGAGCCTTTTTTAGGGTAGCTTTTGTGTATTATTTGTTGTCTATGTATCGTTTGTCGATGCCCATGTATGGAATATTGTGCTCAGGTGGATTCCCAGTGAAGGTAACACAACCTGCTTACAAGGTTGGGGTAATGTATTGAGGGATGTCTACCCTATTTTGAATGCAAACCTCCACCTAGTTTTAACTGCAGGGAAGTCACAGGATATTCATCACTGACACATAATTTTAACAGCTATTAAAAATACAATGTATTCAATGATACCCACAAAGGGAAACTGGTGTTCAAAGAGTGATACCATTTTATCACAACTGAGAGTTCACATTTTGCATAGGTTATTACTGCCATATTGAACATGATGCTAGTCTACAGCAAATTAATCACCTGTGCTTTTGCCTATGCATATAAACAATAATTGAACAACATACTCTCCTGGAACAAGGCCTGTTTACCTTTGATATACAATCAGGTCATAGAGCAAGTAGACCTATGGGAAAATGAAGTATACCAAGGCAGGCAGAAATCCTTCAAAAAAACGCCTTCCTTGTGAGGGCCCTGAGTGCAGCCCCCATCTCCCCCCCCAGGGTTTGGCAGACAGAGGTCCATTCCCACTGACATGCACTGAACCTCCTCTACATGGGCTGGATCTCCAAGACACTGCTGCTTATTGCCTGTTTCAGTAGAGAGAACACAAGTATTTTTAGCAGGGTCTTGCTATTTTTGAAAGAAATATTATATAGTGATGTGATCACAAGCAGTCCTTTTTTTTTTTTTTTTTAAGATGGTAATTGGAATTAATAATATTAGAATGACTGTCCCAGAAGTTTGGTTTGCTAATTTTTGCTAACATTAGATAATTATGCCATAAATTTTTCTCTCTCATTCATGTAGGTTCAGGAAAAAATAACTGAAGAAATGCTGTATGTTGTAGTTTTAAAGCTGCCTGAAGTACTGGTTTTGAAGGCAAATATTCAACTGCTTTTAACAGTAATAATTACAAGTACTTCATCTGTTTGGTTCAAATCTGAACATGACCTTCTGTTTATTTTATGCTTCAAATGACATTTAGTTTCCTGATAGGTTAAGGTTAACTCTTACACTTTTTTTTTTTTTTAATTAACATGCAGGTACTCTTAGATATGCATGATTTTAAGTTAACAAACTGTTCATTCAACAAATTTAAGTGGATACATAAATGTTTGTAGGATGGGGCCCTACTTCCTATAGGCTTTCATTTCACTGTAGTATCCAGCTACTTGGCCTGTAAAGACCAGGTATTCTCTTGGACTTTCTCTTAACCTATTTTTTTTCCGATGCTGAAAAATACTCTGCATAAGGTACAGGAACGTCACAAGTTCATCAAACAGGAATTTCAATGCTGATGCTGAGCTTGCCTCTTTAACATAACCTGTTTTGTGACAGTCCTGGGAGATGACCCTGAAAAGTTGTGTGATATTTACCAACATGCGGTACTGTCTTTGGTGCCAGTTCCATTTTATCTTGTGTCCCAGAGCTCACACTACCAAAACTGTTAGCAAACAACTATTATTTTTAAATAGTTCTGTATGTACACTAGGTGCTTTTTGGGGGTTGGTGGGTTTTTGGTTTTTTTTTGTGATTTGTAAGTGTGTATATAACCTCTTAACGAGGCACCCTAGGAAATGGGACAGAATTTTTCAAAGCATCTCTTCCTAGTAAGACAAACAAAATACACTTCTGCTTAAATAGCTGAGAAACAGAAAAGTAGGCTGAAAGTAAGTTTTAACTACGGTATTCCAGGCAAAATAGCCAAATGTCTCAGAGTAAAGGGATGCTAAGAATGAGTACTTGTCCTAGTGATTAGCCAAAAAAGTAACTAATTTCATTGAAATAATTCTCACTTGACATGTAATGCACACAAAGTTACAGGCTCATTAATGACTTACTAATGACAGTCTCTCTCTGAGTCATGTTAGGAAGCTGCTTTTAGAGTGGAAAAAATCGTTAACAGCAAAGTCTTAAAATAACATGCAAGAAGCACAAGATCTTAAATTGATTGGGGATCAAATTGTTGCATTAGATAAGTATCTAAAGATGCAAGTAAGTAGGATTTTCACAGACATTGTTCATCTTAAGGTGCCTGCATCCAAAAATTCTTCAGCTACCCCTACAGTCCTCTGCTTCCAGTGTTAAACCTGGTGCCTAACGTTTCACTTCTGGGCATGTCTAGAAGTCTTTCAGTGTCAGCAGAGCTGAATTCTCCATGTCTAATTCATGCCTGGCAGGATCCACAAGCACAGTTCCTCCACCTGTACTGCCTGAGGAATTGTATCCCAGAGGCATGTGGTAGGCACGTGTACCAGGTTCCCAAAATCACTAGTCACAAAATGTGGAGTGCTGGGTAGCAAATTCTTCTCATTCTTCAACAGAGTGCCTTAACTTCCTGGCTATGGAATCTTTTGTTAGTCTTGCAAACTTTGTTGATGAACTCTTTCACTTTACATAAAAGAATAAAAAATATCTGTGGTAAAAAGAGAGAAGCAATGAGTATGATTCTACAGCCTTGTGGCAGGAACATTCACTGAGGGGCAGAGACACCTGGATCCCAGCCCCTGTTCCAGAGGCTGGTTTACATAAGATTTATAATGTAATTGTTGAATATAAGATAAAAATGTATTTAAAATACATAAAGAAATCACTGGAGCAGGGGCAGGTGTCTCTACTCCCTCATGAGTATCCCTACTTTTTATGGTTGTCAGCTTCTTTGCCTATGCGAGCTGCACACCCAAACCTTCATGTGGCTGGAAGCCACAACATACATCCATGTCCTGTATGCTGGGAAGCAGAAGCTCTCACAGCAGGAGCTATTGTAGCTCTTCAGGAATTCCACCAACCCATTACTAGGTCAGGCTGCATCAGCCATTCTGTTGGGTCCTAAATCAGTGTAATATCACTTTCAATAGCCTGGGCTGCCAGACTCCATCCCACAAACAGAAATTCAGATTACTCCACAACCCACTGTGCCAACTCACAGCACCAGAGCCAACCACACAACCAAGATGCCCCTAGAAACTGTCCTTGACCTGCTCAAGAGCTGTACATGGTTTAGGGCTGTGTGAGCCTCTTCTCAAGAGGGAGATCTCTATTGTTTTCTCCTGAGTTAGAAAAGAACTTCTAGCCACACATCAATGATTAAGACAATAATTTTTTTCAGTAGTATATAGTACACATATCAGTGTTTTATAGGTAAACATGTTGTCTTTCAAAACAAAGAATCCTTAATTATTTCTTGTAAGTTGGCCCCATTTCATGTCAGAGTGGGAAGGGGGTGAATGGCCTCCCCCACAGCTTTTACCACAGACTAGTGATTACGGCAGGATACGTGAAGGTGTGAGAGAGGTCTGGGGTCAGGGAAGGAAATTAAACCCAGTTGACTGTGCCTTTTGTTCTGTGACTTTTCAATGCAAAATCCATGAGCCAGCCTCGAAGAAGGTACAAGAAGCCAAGACTTGCTTTCCCCCTTTTCTGTACTCCCAGGTGTATTCCTTCTTTACTGGGCTGCTGCAGGATCATACTTTCTTGCTCAGTGTCTCTCGGGCTTTGTACATCCCTCATGTTGTAGCTGCCTCTTGGGGATTTGGTCCCAAGTGACTAATGAGAAACAAATATATCGAAAATACCCATAAAATAATTCCGGCCTCTGAGGTTAAGTCTCACTGAAAACTATACCTTGTACTGACAGTTAGACTCATGAGCCTTTACAGGCTCCATTTGAGAATGTTATCCTAAATCCTGAAATGTTGACATTTTTAATCAGTTCCTTTTAAGCACAAAGAGGATATAACTAAATCTAAGATGATCTAAACACATCCATTTTAATATCAGGTTTTTTCATATGTTTAAATACTGTCTCCCCTGCCACCACCAAAAGGAGCAAGTGACATTATCCATTTCTAAGACTGTGTAGTATCAGAACATTTACAGTTATGTAATGTACATGTACAGATATTAATGCTGCAAGATCTGACACCTGTCATGAGATGATTTTAATGGGAAACTGAGAAATGTACATGTGTGCTCAAGTGGCTTGCAGGCTTACGCACCACAGAGTAAGATTTAGGCATGGTACAGGTGGGTTTAACCCCAGTAAAATCAAGGGAACTGCATATTCCCATCTCAAATCTGAACTGACTCACACAGACATTCATATCAGTACAAGAACACAAGAATTTTTAACAGCAACTTTGTGGAGCTTAATGAAATTAATTTCCTAGTGACACTAACTCCTCAATTTGTTTCCAGGTCTAATACAGGAACCATATGGAGAGAGGCGCAGAAAGATAAGCAGGCGTTGCATGCCATTACTCACCATCTGTTTAGGCAAGCCGTGCTGAGCTGAGCAAGGAATGGGTCACGGCTCCGACAGCATTCACAGGTCAGAGCCCATCTAAGAGCCCATGTGGACTATAGCAGTATCTGGCTGCCAGGGAACACATGGGAACATTTACCTGGGGTTACCATGTGAGATGGGGACAGCAAGTCGTCGACTGGTGAAGAAGGAGCAGCGGATAAAGATAAGTGCGTGCCTGAGAAGCGAAAGCCTGGGTAGAGAAGAAGGGATAAAAAGTGAATGAGTGATGTAGGGGTAGATGGTAAAGACATAAGTGATATGGCTGTGCAAGATGCTGACGTGCAGATTTTTATTGCAGTACAAAGACCTACATTTACTAGGGGTTGGAGATTTTGCCCTAGGTTTCGTAACCTTATAATGTAATATTATTCCAACTGGCATTTTATCAGCGAGACCCTTTCTCAGCATAAATTTTAAAGATGTAAATGTATGTTAAATCAGATGGCATGAGTTTACCGAAGATTTATAGATGAACTTATCCACTGTAGAGCTGTGTTCTCAGAGAACCTGCCCTGCACTTTCCTGCACCTGCAGAGAGCTGGGAACGGGAGGATAATTATGAGCATTGAGAGTCTAAGCCAGATGTTCCAGGAATGGAGAAATTTCATCTTTGGTTGGCTGGCCTCTAAAGGCAGGAAAACAGAGAAAGGAAGTGTTCATGTTTGAGCTGGCATGTGCCACACAAATCCTTGCCTAGTCAGCGCCAGGCCTCTGCTGCTGGCAGCCGGCCGCCATTGTGCTCTTTGCCTGGGGTTATTACCACAGACCAGGCGAGTGCAAAGCCAAATGCAGAATGTACGGGAACGGCTGAAGTGTTAAAGGAAATATGGTTGTGAAATAGGAGCACATGCAGATGAAGGGAGTACAAGCCTTATATGATATCCTTACTTAACGCCTTCCGTAGTGCATTGCTTCAGAAAGATTCTGTGCTTGGATCACTTAGACTTATGCGTTTTAGCTTTTTATCAGAAGTAGTACATAAGAAAATATTCAGCAGGTATGTTTTCCTCTTGTATCTTTGTGGGTTTTTGAACTAAGAAGATTCATATTTTTCTTTTTAAGCAAAAGGAACTAAATAAAAGTTAGTCCCTATCTATTAAATGACCAACTTTGGACTTAGATTTTTCCCAGTGTTGGAAACATCCTTTTTCACTTCCTCTCAGCATATTAAGCATTACCAGTAAGGCAGTCCTGCTTACAAATTAGAGCAAGAATTTCCACCTCAAGACAGCAGCCTTGATTCTTAAAATCATATATTGTAGATTGAAGAACAGAACATATTCTAAATCATACATTTCAAACACTCTTTTTCAGTTCCTTCATCCCTTAATTTTCTTTTCAGAAGAGCAACTTGGATACACAGTCAGTTTAATAATAATAAATAAATCTTTGTCAGCCACTTCCAACTCCTTTTGCATTAAATTATGCAAAACTGTCAGCATGTCAGTGGACTGCAGTGCTTGATTTCAGAGAGATCTGAAGGAGGAAGGAAAGCATTATGGCAAATGCATTATTGGAAATAGAAATATCTCAGCTGAATTGCACAGAGAGGCATTTTAAGATTAAAATAACAAACACTCAGAATGAATGCAAATGCCAAGATGACACAGCAGTGACAGGCACAGAAATGAGACTGTTATGAAGTTAATGTCTGGTTGGTATGTGTTCTGACAAGAGTTCACGCTTTTTTCACTCTAATGTGAAAGACAAGGACTTCTTTATTTTCTATTCTCCACTGATGAAACATCACCAAGCAATCACAGTGCAAGTTCTGTGACATGTAACCATCCAGCCTTTGGGTGGAGAAAGACCCTTCTATCCCAATTTGGACAACCTCTTGGATCTTGACTGTGGGACACCTGATACTGGAGCCGTGTGAGTCTCCACACCACCACATCCCTATCCATACATCCCTCCACTCCTCAGACATATCCACCACTCCACACATTTGAAGGAAGGCTTAGAGGATGGCCTTACAAACTGATGTCACTTGTGTCTCTAGCAGATTCTTCCTCTGCTCAAGGAGGAGGTTGATGAGCAACTTCACAGAACTTGAGCCATTTACTGACAGCAGCAGCTGTGACCACAGCCAAACTGCAGATCCTCCAGCAAGGCTGCAATGCCCAGAAGGGCAGCTGAAGGCACACACAGATGTCAATGAGAGATGCAATCCCTTAAACACCTTGGTTTTCATTGTTTACAGGCTTAATTTAACCAAATGAACAAAGGGATATCTATCAGTACTGTTGTTAGTAGTTGTGGTGGCGTAGGTTTTTTTTGGAGAGGTCTGTCTTTGTTCAAAAAAAGTTTCAGGGAGGTGGAAAAGACCAACAAAGGCCTTGTAGGCCAATCAGCTTCAGGATTAAGGCAGGGAAAGCCTGAATGATTGATTAAGAGAAAGCTTCTGTGAAATAAAGAAACAACAAAGATGCACCACGGATTGAAGTCCTTTCCCTTGGGATCATGCTTCATTAATTAGCACTGCTTGAATAACCATTTTCAAAACAAATTTAGGGGATATTCTAAGCTTACTTAAAAATCTGAAAGTTACTTAGATATCCTTCCTTAAGCTTGCTTTAGTATAAGTTCATCACCTCTACAGAAGTTCTCAACAAGACATAGATAACTGGCACTATTGAGTTTGATCTTTGTTTCAATTGCACACACACAGAGTCTTGCAGGTAGACAGTTTTACCTCGCTGGTAGCTGGTTCTCAAGAGCCCAGGATTTTGGATTTCCCATTTCTGAATGACGAACATTGTGAACAGTTAATTAGAAGATGCAATATGTTTTATCTCCTACCTGGTGCCTGTTTGTGGAGCAGATTAGTTGTCGAGCTGAAGTTCTCCTACAGTAACTGAAGATGGGAGTTGGGTTGTGACTGCTCCGCCTATGTAGCAGCCTGGTGGGGCAGAAGCGACAGCAGCAGCGGGCGGGCGGGTGGGCAGGCAGCAGCAACACTCCCATGCTTACCCAGCCGGAAGGAGAGTGCTTACATCCAGTGGACTGCATGGTGTTTTTTTGCAGACTGCAGATTTCAGTGTGTAACTAAACTGAATGCAAAATAACAGGCCCAAATTTGGGATTTAGTCTGTTACATTATTTAAAAATTCCTATTAAATTTGGAAGCTGCTGAACACACCCAGTGCTGTGTGGAAAGTACCCAGAATGAAGTGAGCCAGAGCCTGGACTGCTACAAACTCGAAACCTGAGTCAGATCTGCCAAGTTTCACAAAATGTTTTAATCAGCTTTGACTCTTCCACAACATTTCTAAAATTTTAGTTGCACCCCCTCTAATTAGCAATATCTCACCCTAAGAGAGTAATTTTTTTCTCTCAGTAATTGTTTTCAATTTCTGTAGTATTTTTCTTGGTTTTAGAACAACATGAGCAGGGGCTCCACCCACATTTCAGTTCGTTGCTGGCTAAATGAACCTTCATGCCCAGGTGAGTTTTGGAGTCAAGCCATCCCTGCTCATCCTACAACTTCAGGAAAGCCCTGCTCATCTTGGTAATCTGGAAGGGAGGAACTTCAGTGGCTTTTAGACTACTGAATGTGCAGAGGTGAACCAGAGAAGGCAGAAATCCATCATCATATTAGGTAATTCAAGTTGCAGAGAGGCAAAAGGAATTAATTTAGAATGTGTGGTTCCCTCAAAGGGAAGGTACACTAACAGGGGACTAAAATAGGAGAATTAGAGTTTAAAACAAAGAACAATTCCTCATTCATAAATACAGTGGAAAATAAAATCACTAAATAAAACATTGGTTTGCTCGCCAATGTTTGGTGGCCATCACATGGACAGTGCATGGTTTATTCCTTGTAAAGTATTCCAGTGATTTAGTTAATTTCTGTCTTTACTAAATGATATTAATATTGTTAATATTACTAGTGGAGAATAGGGGGGGTTTCTTTGGTAAAGTTAGGTAATCTTTTGATAGAAAAGACATTTTCTGGTAAAACTATAGTGAATGTCTGACCATTTGCTGGTTTTAAAAGTCTTGCAAGTCTTTTTCATTGGTTATGAAGTATAAATTCCCATGTCATAGCAGTTAAATGCTGCATAACTAATATCTGCATTGGTATGGTATTCTTTGTAACTTTATTTTTTCACTTCTAATTTTCTCCATTTATAGTTTGAGTTTGTTGAGAACCTACAGTGTGAGGGGGACTGTAAGTTTAAGTTATCACTGCTGTATAAATGCCATTTGCAGCAGTATTTAAAGACTGCTACTTTAAATCTGGATGAAATTCAGTCTATTCGACAACTTATGTGCATTTTCAAAACCATGCACAATAGAAAAAAATCTAGAGTTGTGTATTTCAAACAACCAGACTTAACTCAATGCTGGGCAAAATATATAGAAGATCCACACAAGGGGAATGCAACAAATGTCAGAAGGCTGAGACTAGAGGACCCACTACTCCATGAATTTCTTCTCCTTTCTATAACCGTAACACAAGTACGTGAAGACATTTCAGGCAGTTTCTTAGCTCTATAGCTCCAGCACCTAGACCAAGTACGCAAGCTGGGCACTGGCTATGGATCTATTTCAGAGATCTGAAATGCAGATCAGAAAATTTTATTTCATTTTTAAAAGTGTCAAGGGTTCACTCACAATGTGTTTTCTATGAGCTTTAAGCATTCATCTCTGCATCCTATTTTCCTCTAGCTAATCATGCATCTTTGTATTAACTAAAATATAGCAATGAAATTTGTCAAGAACCTATACCTCTAAAAACAGAGACACCTTGCTTTTGCCTCTCAGATTTTACAAATAAAAATTCTTTCTGAGAAAGAAACAGATTCTGGAAAGAAAACAAAGCACATCTTAAACTTGCATACCTTTTGAACATAACTGTGCGGGTGCAAGACATGAGAACATCAATGTTACTAGAGCTTGTGGAATTTTTCACATAGTGTATCTTTCTAGAACGTGAAAGTTGTATATACTGTGGAAAAAATAATGTTTTATCTATTACTTAAGAAGAAAAAAAAATCAGGTTGCAGTTTGAGTCAAAGAATAAACTAGACACAATTTATTTTTAAATGAAATCTGCTTTACACAACTATACATTGAATCAAATTCAGGTTGCTCTTAGGCAAAGCGAAACAACTGTGAAATTGCTCAACAAAGGCTGATTCCATAAAGAATATCTGGGATTACTCTGGAACAAAACCTAGGCATTTTAGTGTCCCTTTTTCCTTTTCTCTGTATTTAGTTGCTTCAGACTGTGATGTCTTTATGATGGTAGCATGATTCTGTATTCCCCCTAGAGGACTTACTGCAATGTCATTCATATTTGTACAGAGTATTTTAGCAATACAACAATACCACAATAATTACAGAACAGATTATTTAAAACAGGACCTCATGTAGGAAGAAAGCAACATTTTCAGTGAAATTGCTGAAAATAACTGCACTCCAGTATTCTACACATCCAAAAGAGATGAGTCAGTCTTGGAGTGGAGAGTTCAGCCCTTCCTGTCCATGCACTGAATTTAAGCCTAAAGCCAAACAAAACTGTGAATTGTGAGGTGTTTTTCATTTCATCCTGTAGTCAGCAGCTGGGTGTGAAGCATAATCAAAAATTGCCCAAGTCTATCAGAGAAGTTTTAAGACAATCTCTTAAACGAATCTGGGCCATTTCAAATTCGTAATGAAGTCTTAATCCGAACAAGTTTCATACACAGCTGACACTGATCTAAACACAATTGATAAAGAAAAAAATAGATATTTCAGTCTCAAAAGTGACAGAATAGTTACCTGCAAAGCAAGAAACATGCAGCAGCGATGGATCAGGAAGCTATTAACTAGTCACAGTAGGTATGGTTTAGCAAGCTGAATTTGACATCTATTATCATATATCATTGCCTTCATTTTGAGCATAATGTACAAAGGAAAACTTTGGAGAGATCACTGTGGATTGAAGGCCATCTTAAGTGCAATCTGGTACTTGAGCAAACAAAATGTACGCGTACACCCATACTCTGGATGTTGTTGTTATATTATCTTATGGAACAACTGAGGAGGCTTTGCTAGAGCACTGAGAAATTAGACACAGTTTCCCACTTAGTGAATATGTTTTACTGAATGACAGTAGTTAAAATATCCCTCCAGTAACAGTAATTTATTTGTATTCCTAAGCATGCTTGCAAGCATGTGTAATGGGACACAGGCTGTTAAGACAGATATTGCAGTAGGTGTTAATTCAAAGTTTAAATCACAGAAATCTGTAATACAAAGACAAAAATCTTCTAAAGAATCACATTCGTAAAGCTAGTGAATTAATATGCTGACTGAGACTTGCTTCTGACAGGTCCAGCACATTACATTCAGATACACTGGCACGACTAAGTCTGTTGGGAGTCTAAAAGTCTCTGAGAATGTTCAGAGTGACATTTGGGATAACAGGGATGAATTTCAGCCAGGTCTTTCATATACCCATTTGCTGCTCTATATTTTTGGCTCCAAGTGCATGCCAAGATCAAATTCCCAGACTTTTTCAGTGCCCGAACAAATATTGTGAAACCCAGATTTGGAACATTCATAAAGCACAGATGCAGCACGTTACTGTGCAGGTCTGCTGTCACACAAACGCAGTCAGGCAGTGGGTCGTGAACCAAGGGTGGCATGTGGAGCCTTGCGCAGCTTTGAAGCACCCTATGACATGAACAGCAAGACTGCATCTCATCAATGACGTGTCATGATATATTCACAAAGAATAACTTTATCCTGGTGAGATTAATTTCCTGTGAATCCTCCAACAAGCTTGGGGAGGGGGAGACAGAGGTCCCTCTAGGTGGCAATTTAGTGACTAGATCAGACTCCTGCTTTCAATGGCCCTTTAGGGGAACCTCTCTCCCCTGTTTACTGTAGAGAAAGCCTACAATGCTGAGCTTGGCTCAGTTAACAAAAACTAGGAAAAAGCTAGGCTACAATTTGCATTTCAAATCCCCATTTCCCTCTCCCTCCCCTCCCTAATTGAAGCTGATGTGGCCCATGTGATTTTAGCTGATATATGATATTGGATAAAACTGTAATGGAGCAGAGCACACAGGAGTTATGGCAGGCTGCTCTTGCAGTGCAGTTTCTGAAATCAAGGCTAAAAACTATGCTTGCCTCAAGAGGGACTTTAAGAGCAGGGTCAATCCCCTCACTACTACCTTTTCTGAAGGAGATTCAGCCAAGAAGACATACAAATGTCTAAGATGCTGCCTTCTAAGTCTCATTACCTTTCATGAGAAAGATACTGCTGCCTTCCTTTATGATGAGCACCTGTCTGTAATTTTAAACACCCAGAGGAATTAACTTCCTTCAAAGATGGATTTCTAGTCCAGCTACATAAGCTTTCTTTTTTCCATAGAATATATGCTAATACCTTCACTCTGTTATTCAGAAGATAAACTTTAGAAAGATAAAGATAATAGAAAAGATAGTTATTGTTGTAAGAAAAAAAAATGGAGTCAAAGATTTTTAATTAAAAGACAGAATAAGTTCTACCTCAGAGAGTGCTTTATGCTTCTCTAACAGTACCTCCATGGCTGATGCCAGCATCACGAGAGAAGGCACAGAGCTTCTCAAATGTCTTTTTTTTTTTTCCTATTTCCTTCTATGTCTTTGTTACAGGCTTGGTTCATTTTATCAAAATTATTTGCCTGGCTTAATGCCTTAAAACACAAAGTGGAATTTACAGCACTTCATCAACTTAAGCTGAAGTCCCAGGAACTGACGAGAAAAGGGAAAACAAACAAACAAACAGAAATACACACAAAAAAAAAAAAAAAAAAGAAAATCTTAGTATTCATATGATAGAGTATACGGACAAGGACACACCCATGTAGGTTCCCAGCCAATTCTTCTTAGTTATCATCATTTAGGGACTAAAATATAGATATTTCTGGAGACCAGTTACAGCTATGATGGTATCCGAGGTCTTTATATTCTTTCAAATGCAAAAACAAAAAAGAAAACTCTGAAAATGAAAATGAACAAATAGAGTTCTAGGCTCCAAAGCAGCACTACTTTCAGAAAATACTGAAGTATCACTACCAAAGAAAAAAATAAAATAAAATACCCCAAACAACCAAAAAGAAACAAAACAAAACAAAAAAAAACCCCAACAAGCTCTGTCTTGGCTGGTGGAAGGATTTACCCTCACTAAACAACTAAACTGGAATTTACTGTCAGAGTGAAAGTTCCTTTCAAGATTTAAAAGAAAACAAAAACAAAAAAACCCAAAAAACCCAAACAAAAAAAAAGCCCCAGCCATGTGTTTAATGCTAATATTAATGAAGTCATGCTCAGCCCACTTCAAAACAAGAAAGCCTATCTAAAAGACTTTAGAGAACAAGTCCACTTAGAATCATAGAATCATAGAATCGTTTAGCTTGGAAAAGACCTTTAAGATCATCCAGTCCAACCATTAACCTAACATTACCAAGTCCACCACTAAACCAATTAAGGGCAGAGTAGCAATTTCGTGTTTCCTGGCTTGGTGGCTGGATTATTTTTAATGAAAGTAAAAACTAGGAATCATTAAGATTGGAAAGGATCTCTAAGATCATCAGTCCAACCATCAACCCAACACCACCATGTCCACTAAAACATGTCCCAAAGTGCCACGTCTACCCGTTTTTTGAACACTTCCAGGGATGGTGACTCCACCACCTCTCTGGGCAGCCTGTTCCAATGCTTGACTACTCCTTCCGTGAAAAAATTCTTCCTAGTATCCAACCTAAACCTCCCCTGGCACAGCTTGAGACCATTTCCTCTTGTCCTATCGCTAACTACATGGGAGAAGATACCAACGCCCACCTCACTACAACCTCCTTTCAGGTAGTTGTAGAGAGCGATAAGGTCTCCCCTCAGCCTCCTCTTCTCCAGACTAAACAACCCCAGTTCCCTCAGCCGCTCCTCATAAGGCCTGTGCTCCAGACCCTTCACCAGCCTTGTTGCCCTTCTCTGAACACGCTCCAGCACCTCAATGTCTTTCTTGTATTGAGGGGCCCAAAACTGGACACTGTATTCGAGTGTGCGGCCTCACCAGTGCCGAGTACAGGGGAACAATCACCTCCCTGCTGCTGCTGGCCACACTATTCCTGATACAAGCCAGGATGCTGTTGGCCGCCTTGGCCACCTGGGCACACTGCTGGTTCATGTTCAACCAGCTGTCTACCAACACCCCCAGGTCCTTTTCGACCAGGCAGCTTTCCAGCCACTCTTCCCCAAGCCTGTAGCGTTGCATGGGGTTGTTGTGAGCCAAGTGCAGAACCCGGCACTTGGCCTTGTTGAACATCATACAGTTGTCAAACCTCATACAGTTGGCCTCGGCCCATTGATCCAGCCTGTCCAGGTCCCTCTGCAGGGCCTTCCTACCCTCAAGCGGATCAACACTCCCGCCCAGTTTGGTGTCATCTGCAAACTTACTGAGGGCGCGCTCAATCCCCTCATCCAGATCGTTGATAAAGATATTAAACAAGGCTGGCCCCAAATCAGAGCCCTGGGGAACACCGCTTGTTACTGACCGCCACCTGGACTTGACTCCATTTGCCACAACTCTCTGGGCTCGGCCACACAGCCAGTTTTTTATATTATTTCACTTGTAAGTTGAAATACTGATCAGGATGGAGAAGGTTGGTATAATAGTCCTATGGAGCCTCTTTTGCTTTTTTGAGTTGTCAGTAACACATCTTCATTAAATATTCAGAAGGATCTGAATATGTTTTCCTATCTTATTCTGATAACATACAGAATGTGTGTGTACATGAGAGAGAGAGAGACAGCGCACTTTTCTTCCAAAGACATTAAAATCCATTCAGGATATAAAAATAGTTCTTACATCACAGCACATCATGAAATATTTCTGAGTTTCCTTAGACTGTAATAAAAGAAAAACAAGACATTGCTGCATCCTACATATGTGGTCACAGATACAGTTATTTATTGCATACAAATTTCTACTTTTGGGCTATGTCTGCACAGGAATATTCAAAGTTAAGATAAATCAACTGAAGATATGAAGTCAATTACTCTCTTTTAGACAAACCTTTAGATAATACAATTATAGCTGAACAAAACCATCCATTTCTCCTGCACTTTTCATGAAGAAAAGGTTTCTAAGCACAATATTTGGAACATACATCCCCAACAGATTATTTCATCAGGCTACCTATAAACCTTACTTTATTAAAGGCAAGGAATTTTCATCCAGTGCCTAAATTTTTTTTTCCTAAACTAAGATAAGAGTTATGATTCTGAAATCATTTGACACAGAGGAAGAATTGGTTTATTCAGGGTAAATACATCCATTAGGGGAATAATTACTTTAAAAAAAAAAAAGTGCTGCATCTTGCCTTCATCAAACCGACATGGACTGCAGCACCAAACCATTATGATCTGCCTACTTTTAAAACCTACTGTTATCATTCACTGACAATGAATAATAGAAATATATTGCCATTTAAATACAATATTTTAGCATGATTTATTTTTCATATTTGATAAGTAACTGACTAAAAATATACACATAAATATTCATGTTAATGGTAATAATAAAAGTGAGCTTACACACAACAGCAATATAAAACTGTATCTTCACATTATAACACTTTGGACATTGACACTAATTATTTTTAGAACTAGTTTTAAAAATGCAAATGATGGGGAGAAGAGGGAGAGAAGAGGGAGGGAAGATATCGCTCCTGGCTACTTGAAATAAAACGAGCTTTTCAGACACATGGCCACTCTTGCCATTTTGCCTCTTAATATTTCTTAATATTTTATATAAAACAGATGCTTTTTCAGATACTGGCCAAAATCCAATCTAGCATAAAACAAAAATCATATAGGCCATTCAATTTTTAACATATTCTTTCAATATTTAGTTCTGTCTTGCAAATACATGTACGGAACTTCTGCATATAAGCAAGCTTACTGAACTCCCTACTTGACTGGATCAAGATAAAAATATTTCAAACTTCAACAAAACAACTGAACAAAGGGAAGGAGGAACTGTGAACCAAATTTACATATATTTAGTGAAATAATAAGGATACTTCACATTTTTAGAACATTGTTTCTGCTACTGTCTCTAGAGAGGGTACAGATTTTTCAGTTAGGAGTCAAAGACTATTTGAAGCTGTCTCTTGCAACATACTTTATTGAAAAACACTAATAAACAGTTAAAGGTCATTAAAGGAGAACATATATACCAAACAGAGTAAGTAGCATAAGAAGAAACAATTTTTTTGACCCATGTATAATATAATCTTAAAACCACTGGAGGTAGAACTAGCTATTGTCTGTATAACATCCCAGCACTTTATGGAAATATATCCTACAGATTTCAGGGAGATTTATTTATAGAATCATAGAATCATTTAGGTTGGAAAAGACCTTTAAGATCATCGAGTCCAACCATAAACCTAACACTGCCAAGTCTACCACTAAACCATGTCCCTAAGTGTCATGTCTACACATATAGAAACGTATATCCTGTATGTATAAAGATACAATAAGGATCATCTTCTAAAAATAGCTTCTAGTTCCTATTTCTTCTGTTATTGCTCAGATTCTAGTTCACACTTACAAAATATCGTTTGTTCAGAAGTTTCAGAAGCTTTCCAAACTTCCAGAATTTAGGTGTCTCCAAGGAGGAAGGCAGTTTGGAAAAGTTTTCCTGAATCTCATTAGGGTTTACTAATTAAGCATGTGATACTCTTAATGAAGCCAATCAAAGTCTCATTCATCTGCCCTGAGGCCCTTTTTTTTTCATCCTGCTCCCAGTTAGCAGCACAGAATTTTGAAAACATGTCTCTCCAATGGTGAACAAAGCTATCCTATAATTACTAGTAAACAAACCAGAACTATACAAAATATGGCAGTCAAAGGCCAAATTCACTGCTGCATGTAAATATTAGATTAGTATTTAAAATGTTAGCCCTTGTCTAAATAAATCTCTAATTTTACTCTTCCTTGGACAGCCATGTCATGGGCATAAGCCCTGAAAGCCATCCGTTTTGAGAAATAAAGTGAATTTCTAACCTCTTTGCAGGTTTCCCACCATCCTCCAAATGACAAAGTCATTATTCATTATTGTTTTCAAGGAAAGTAGCTTTTAACAGATGTATGAACAGTTACTCTAATCTTATTTACTGGCAATAGAGACAAGTAGTACAAATTTTGCTCGGAGATACTCTCTTGTATTTCTTTTGCTTAGTCTCTCTTGTTAGGCAATCACAGAATGCATTATTAGAGAACTGGGCAGAAGATATCTAAAACGAGATAAGATATTTTAGCCATTAATATATTTATATTATTTATTACCTTTTTGGTCAAACTAGTAGTTAAAAGAGTTCTGAAATTTAAATGATGTTGGAGCAGGTCAGGAAATTACATCTTCCCCATGGAAATATTAATGAAAAATTGGTATTCCAGGTTTCAGTCATTCCTCTGCTAATACTGGGGGGGGGGGGGGGGGGGGAAGGAGAAGGAGTTGTCAATAAAATAAAATGAGGTTTAGTTGAAATCTAATTTTCATCAGAAAGACCATTCTTCTGTTCAGAAAACAATCAGCTCCGGTGCTAAGAAAATAGCACAAATTTTACACAAACTATCAAAAGAGAATGAAGACTAGGCTAATTACTATAAATCAACTATAAAGTGCCAAGAAGCTTCCAATCATTTAGAAACAGTTCTTACTCACACTTTGGGGTTAGCATATCCCAGCTGTAATTTACCATTAAAATGATATACAGATGCCAGTAATTCCAGGATTAGGCACAGTCCCTGAACAAGAACAACAGGGAATACAATTTATTATTGCATTTGATAGCCAAAGTTAGAAAGGTTTATGAAAAAAAAAAATACTGGCAGTTATAGCTTCTTTAAATTAGAAATATTCCCTGTGGTTGGGCCATCCCCAGGAAACTTAGTAATTGCTCTCCTTAGATGACTATTATCACCTTCTTGCTGATAGAAAACCGTTGGGCCACCTAATTCAACAAAATTGCAACAATAATCAAGAAAACGTAGCAGATGTGGTGATGAATATGGTATATGGCTCTTTTGCAATCTCATGAAGCCCCCAGTGCTGGTCAACAAATTATATATATTTGATAACACAATTTCCTTGGTAAGAAAGTACAAGCATGATGGCATTCTCCAGGTGACTACACAAAAGTGAATCAAGGATAGGGGCAGATGGGAAATGGGACTGTGATATGCTTTTGATTTCAAAATCTCCATGGAATGAACAATAATAAACATGTTTCCCCCTCCGTAGGATAAGGAATATTACATAAGTAACATGACCATATTTGATTAGGAAATGTTCTAGAATACCAGAACTCTTTCAGGAATTTGGTCCAATCAACTAGATGATAGATAACCTAAGAAATGACAGCAGAAGGCAGCAACGCTATTATGTTATTAAACTCCTTTCAGCAAATACATCTAAGCACAGAAAAAGCCATTAGGCCTCTTGCCTTAGTGCAGTCCAAGAATTAGGGTCAATTCTTCATTTAGCAATAACAGGAACAGTACTACAAAATTATTGTAGGGAAAATGTACTTCAAATACATATACATATGTATATGAATGTCTTACTTTACAACAACCCTTGTAAGACAACCGAGTGTATTGAAGGTGAGTTATATCACATGAAAAGTGGAAGAGAAAGCAGGGAGAGTCATGGTTTTTGTTTTCAAACACTTTTGCTTTATGATTTGATTTCCCTGCTGGCTAAGAAGTCACAAGTTTGGTTTTTCTTGGCTTCTCTTTAAGGTAGTCTTACTTTCTACAGCTATATATTTCCTTTACCTTTCATGTAGCTATAAAATACTTATTTCAACAGGTGAGACACATTCCAGCTCGCAGGTGTCCCGACACAGATCCCACCAGTGCTGGCTGTGAAGGCCATAATTATATGCAGGTCACGTGAGCTTCCCAGAACAGGATCAAAGGCCAGAAGTAGTTTTCACAATGCCTGGAAGGAAAATTTGTGTGAAAAGTGACTTTACATAGCTCTGTCAGAAGGTATTTCATTTGTTAGCAGCACAGGCTGGATACATCACTTCTACATAATACAATTTTTTTAAAAATACAAATAATTTTGTTGGAGCCATCAATGACGCAAGGAGAAAGCTGGAGAGCAAACCAGGTGAACAACCCTCCTTCCAAAAGGAGACAGTATCAAAGGCACAGGGGAGAAGGAGACAAAGCCGGAGAGGTGCAGCACAGGGAGAAGAGGCAGAAGAAGAGCAGCAGGCAGCAGCAGTCTCTGGGGGGGAATTAGATCACAAGAAAGTGAAGACCCACTGCTAGAGAGTTCCCCTGTGAACTTTAACAAGAAGGGATTGTCACTGGGAGATGTTATTTCTCTTATAATTTGCTTCTAGAAACAGTATCCAACACAGTCCAGACGAGTAGATAAGTTTTTTCTTGGCTTTTTGTCCAAACACATTATTATATTTTGGGTATTTGGTCCAGAGCTTCTCAAATATACATAATTTCCAAATCTGGAGTTTTATTTCAAGCATAACTTCATTATATTTAAAATTTGGTTTAACCAGTTGGAAACTGAAACTCCTATAACCTATATTTTTCATAACAACCTTTGTTACTTGCATTCTAGAGGAGCAGTTAAAAGAATGATTTCCTCAGGACGAAGTTGCCATATCATATTGCTGCCAATTGCCGAACAGACTGCACCTGCCTCTGATACCCACAGAGTTTTGGCCATGGTCAAAGTAAACAGGCAATGGGTCTGATTTGATAGAGTAGTTCCCATGCCTGTAAAATCTCATCAGATTTCAGTTCATCTCAGCAACCCATCCCCTCTCCCTCCCACCGCTCCCAGCAATCAAATCCCCATGTTTTAGCTTTCTGCAATGAACCCAGTGCAAATACTCACAAATACCTAATTACTGGAATTACATGGCTCTGATGCCTATTGCAATTCACTTCTGTCATTATTCAGCAGGAAGATTCGTGCTTTTTTGTAGTTTTGGTAATAATTACTTAGTCCTGCGGAAAGGCAGCTGCGTGCTGGCACTCAGACCCCGCGACAGTCCAGCTCCTTGCTGGTGTTAGCACACAATGTGTCGGGGTCATGGTACAAAGTGAAGTTGCCTCATTAGCATCTCTTGACTGAAAATGGATAAAACTTAAAATGAATCCATCTGTTTTCAGTACTGCTTTGTTTGTACTTTCTAATGCTGGGTTTTGGCAGGCCCAGGCACTATTTATTCATCACTGTTGTCACTTATCCATTCATCTAGCCACAGAATTTTGAATAGGAGTGTTCACTTACTCAGGCAAAATTTTCTCTGCATATTTGTTTGTCTTTTTGGATACAAGTGCCAAATATTTATTTGAAAGTGAAATCCTGAACAGCAGTCATGTGAAAGAGACAAGACTAGAAGGGAAAGGGAATAAGGTATGTTTGATGGCACTCAAACTGTAGTTTCTGTCAACAGATCCCACTTTTTTTCTGTATAATGATCTTTCTTTGCTGTACTGGGAACCTCTCCCTTATGCAGGGAAACAGCAAGACATCCTGGCACCTGTTTGCAATTTGCATGTTTGGCAGTGGTTTTTATGCTTAGACATGCAAACCTCTCCTATGATCTGCAGAAAGGAATCCATTTGAGACCCAAATCAAGGAAGAAAAGAATTGCAAGGTGGATGGACATACATAAAATAGGAAAAAACACTGGCAGCTGCTTAGAAAGGAGCTGTGCGTTATGAAAGGGCAAGCAAAAGGATAGTAAATACAATATATACATTGCACAATCTCTCCACAAAGGCAGAGAATAGTTGTGGTGGGGGAGCACTTGCTGAAAAAAGGATTTCCAGAGGTTACAGAGAAATGATTGTACCCATTCAGGGCTTCCGCGTCTTCTCAGTTAGGGTGCAGATGATGGTTTCATTCATAGTATTAGAATTAGTGTGTACAGAAAACATGGCTTAATTATCTAATTAAAATGTCTAAACAGATAATGGGATTGCTGAAATAACAGCTAAAAGTTCTTCATTCACCAGTTGCATGATGAACTACTATTTTTTTTTTCCCCCTGAAAGTCCTCATCATACAAAGGTCAGAAGGGACAAACCAACGAGGAAAGATTAGAATAAAAAAAATTCTGTAGCCTTTAGAAGTCGCAAAGTCCTCATGAGATGTTGTTTGATTTAAAGTCTGAGGTGTCTGAACCTAAATATTTGTTTATTTAGATATACCTGACACTTCTCTTCAGCTTGCAGAAATTTACCTATTTCTGTGAATATTTTAATAACTGTAGTCCAAAACTTCACTAGAGATGTAGTCCATGGTTCTTCAATTTCTTCACACCATTAATTCTCTTAAAAGTGTATCTCTGCTCACCGCAGTAAATCTACTGTTCTTATATGCAATGTAGTTAGGCAAGAATCACTCAGAGGGTAATATAATTAGTAATAAAGTATACCATGCTCAGCAGAAGAGGTGTTGTATGTATGACATTTTATATCATACGTAATTTGGGAAATGGGAGATTTTGGCTGGCAAGAAAGAACACTCCTTATTTTTAAGTAAACTTTTATTTATATAACCTCTACTCAAATTGGAGATGATTTCAATGCATCTGTGAAACTACATAGTACCGATGTAGTTGCACAGATTCAGAAATTGAGTCTTTTATTATGCTTTACTAAATAGTTGTAACTGGATCATCTAGTAACTAATCAAGACATAATGAATGCATTCATGTTTGAAAAAATCACAAGTGGAAGATACTTACTGCAAAAGTGAGGTACTGTGAACAGAAATCAACTTGAAAGTAACAGGGTAAGGGTTAGAATGAGTTCATTTAAGTAAATAAAATAGCATAGTGAATAATCTTTCACTTGCAGAAGGATGCATATAGGCATTATATAATATATGCATTTTTCAATTTTAGTTATATTCACATGAGAAGTTGCAGAATCAAAATGTAATTTTTTTAAGGAACTGAAAGTAGAAATCACATCTACATAAGAAACTCCAGCTATTTTAGCTATCGTAATTTAATTCTGGGGAAAGTATTTTCAGTGTCATCACAGCACTTCAGAGATCACAAGCATGTTATCTGAGTTGTTGGAATCTTCATCTTTAAATAATGCTGCTCCAGTGTCTTGGAAGCCACAGCATTTGGGCAAGAAGAAAGTTGCATTACCCTTATGCTAACTTTGACTTTGTTGGGATGTTACGGTATTTGGACAAATAGGTCTTCTTCATTGTGTGGGATAACCCCCTTGAAGCCTTCCCATCAACTAAACAGACAGGGCTGGCAGGAAGGAGAATAAAGAATTGATCTTGATCATCTTTCCTCAAACGTTTGAAGAAGATTAGTCCTTCTGATAGCTGACAAATGTTTCCCTCTTTGCTGGAGAGACTCCAACTCTCCCACTTATTCTTCAAAGCCTGTGATAATTTCTAGTTTTGTCTTTTTAGAAAACAGATTACATAACAACAACAACAAAAAAATCACTTCCCCTAAGCTTCCTCAATACTTTTCTCAAAGTAAAGTTTTTGATTTAGTCAACTAGGAGTTCTAGAGGGCTGTTCAATTCCATATTACAAAGCAGCGTGTCTGGTTTCAACATAGCATCTCTCTATAGCTGCCTACAGCATTCTATCTGTATTGAACAATAATGCAATATTAAGAGTGCAAGATGAAGAACTCAGACAAAAATGTAAAAAGCAAAAAAAACCAAAACAAAACAAAGGAAATAAAAATGCTGCTCCTCAGATTTCATCTAAGCCAGTTGAGAGGTCTCACATACTCCACTGTAAACCTTAGGAATTAAAAACATGTAGAGAATTGTCTCTCTGGCCTGAGACACTAGTCAAAAATCACAGCTTTGAGAGATTCTTTATATTAAAGGGAGAATTTGAGGGTTATGATACACTTGGCAAAATGCACCCAAGTTTTAGTCCTGGCTTTCTACTTTCAACACAGAGTTAGCAGGTGATAACTGGGCTCTTCGTTTACAGCGGGGCAGTCCATAAAGCTCTGGTGTGACCTACATGCAGACCAATGCTTTTGGCAGTAGACTTATCCCCTCAGCACTTTTTGTTACATTAAGGGCACTTGGTGATCCCTCCAGTTGAGCTTCTAAATGTGCTTTGCCCATTAGTTGTCTTTAATGCATACTCCTGTTCTCTTTGCATCTGGTTTGCCTGTTGTCAACCATTTCTGCCTTCAGTATAACGCTGCTGCATGTAGGCAACCTGGCTCTATTCAGTTACTGTTCTTTTAACAGGCATTTAAAATGTCTATATTATTACAGTGGTACATAGTAAAATAGTATATGAAATGGATGGATTTAGGGCTCAGCAGTATTTTATTAATAGGCACATTCATTAAGTTTAATCTTCTACTGTTAAACTAATAAAAAGAGCTATTTAAAATTGAGTCAACAAAGAGCTATAATGAACAATTAGACTTAGAAATTACCTGGCTTTCCATTCACTACCTCTTTAAAGTACCAAATTTCACATTGAAAAAGGTAACCCACGTGTTCACTATATCCATGGAATTGTTATGGATACTTTCAAACATTTAGATTCTCAGTTGTTAATAGATAGCATAGCTGGAACATATTGCAAGATTTAAATCTAATCATTGTTCAGTTTTGGTGGTTTTTTTTTTTTTTTTGTGCAGATGGGTGTAGCTGGAGCACAGTACCTGGAAATCATGAATCTGATTTAGCTTCTTTCTGTAATCTCATCACTTAATACATGGTCTACCCCATTTTCCTACCTGTTAGACAAAGATAGTTTCAGTCAGTGTACAGGAGATTGTGAAGAGGTGTCATTTCATATTTCAATGCCTTTGGATGTATCTGTAGATTGGTATTTTCAGTTGGTGAGCCATCTTATTCATGTTTCCCTGTCAATGGAGAACCTGGGATCAGCCTTCATTCCCTGAAGAGATAAGGTGATATTAAAGATTACAGTTCTCATCATTCAACTGACATTGGCTCTCCCCACAGCAAATCCTTTCATTACATTAGAACCATGGGAGTTCTGATGCTTGAAGCTCTGCCTATATCCCCACTAGACACTTTGTGGGTCAGACACAGCTTTTTTTTTTTTTGTGAGAGAACCCACATTTTTCTTTCAATCTCTTAGAAACTTTAAAGAAAACCTTATTACTGGCTACACCACTTCTCAATTTTAAATTACATTTCAGATCTTACTGACTCCCACCTCCATGCTCTGAGACTTCTCTTCACAGCTGCTGCCTTTCTTAACCTATTTTATTAAGTCTTTCAAATTTAAATCATAGAATCATAGAATGCTTTGGGTTGGAAGGGACCTTTAGAGGTCATCTAGCCCAACCCCCCTGCAGTGAGCAGGGACAGCTTTAACCAGATCAGGTTGCTCAGAGCCCCAGCCAACCTGACCTTCAGTGTTTCTAGGGATGGGGCCTCCACTACCTCTCTGGGCAACCTGTTCCAGTGCCTCACCACCCTCATTGTAAAAAATTTCTTTCTTATGTCTAGTCTAAATCTATTTTTCTTTAGTTTAAATCCATTAGTCCTTGTCCTGTCACAACAGGCCTTGCTAAAAAGATTGCCCCCATCCTTCCTATAGGCCCCCTGTAAGTATTGACAGGCTGCAATAACATCTCCTCAAAGGCTTCTCTTCTCCAGGCTGAACAACCCCAACTCTCTCAGCCTGGCCTCATAGGAGAGGTGCTCCAGCCCTGGGATCATTTTTGTGGCCCTCCTCTGGACGTGCTCCAGCAGGTCCATGTCCTTCTTGTGCTGAGGGCCCCAGAGCTGGACGCAATACTCCAGGTGAGGTCTCACCAGAGCAGAGCAGAGGGGCAGAATCACCTCCCTCGACCTGCTGGCCACGCTTCTTTTGATGCAGCCCAGGATTTGGTTGGCTTTCTGGGCTGGAAAGACATGGTTTCTGTGCCTTGGATGCTGACATTTGTTTCTGGCACAGATGGAGGGAAATTTCTCCTTTAAAATTATATCTATAGATAATCTTGTAAAGGAGCACTGCCTCTTTCTTCCTGCCAATAGAAGCATCATTTTGACTGTACACAAACAAAACTGGAAGATCACTGGTTCAGACAAACAGGCCAAGCAGGCCCTGCTTGCAAATACATCATTTTATTTTGAAGGAAGGGGGTAGTGCACTGGAGTTATATTAAGTTTCTGCATACTAATAAGCCCTCACCTTCACTCTCCCACATACTTTTTGCACAGTCAGTTCATATTTCAGCATACTTCCTAGAAGATCACAGATATGTCTGTGTAAGATAATTTTTAAATGGAATGGGGTGAAATGATTGAGAAGTTGTGTCAGAAAAGCAGTCTTCATATCATGCTGGATTTCTAGCTCTGCTTCAACCCTCAGGAGGTGTCCCTGGGAAAGAGGGACAGGAGCCAGGGTTGATGCTGTTGCTTGGCACATACAAAACTGGTAATGTTAAGGATTAAGTTGAAGTTATGCATAATGCCCACAAGGTTTTCTGTGTTAAGAGAGACTTAGTAAGCATTTGCTGAAAACATGGGTAAGAAGGGTGTGTTTGAAGGGGTCCTTCTACTGAAGAGGCAGGTCAGTAGGCTTTAAGCTTTCCCTTCTCTGGAGAATAACAGAAAACGATAATTCCTGGAGATAAAACCAAAGTCTTGGACAATTTTTGGTACAACACAGATCAGGTGATCCCTTGCATAAAGGCCTACACATCAAAGAGCTGCAGGAGTGGGGTTGCCCCATGAGGAGGGATGAGAGGGAAGCCAAGGGCCACCCATGCCAATGGGCACAGTTCAGCAGGGCCAGGTTGGTGACACAGGCAGGTCCCATTAACAGCCCCAGACAAGGCAAGGTAACGAGTCAGGTCTGGGGTCCACCCAGGAGACAGAAATACCTGTCATGTAAGTTTGAGGTGCACTCTGGAGTCAGGGCCAGAGGCAGGCTGCCTGCAGCCTGGGCTCAGGGTCCATCCAGGGAGGCTGAGCAGTAAATCAGAGCAGCGAGAAGCAGGGTCAGGCCCAGGCACCCCTGCAACATAGCACAGCCCCAGCTGAAATAGGGCTTCTGGGCCCATGGGCAGGGTGTTTGTCCCAGCTGAGGCTGGTAAGGGCCATTATCATAGGATCATAGAATAGTTTGGGTTGGAAAGGAACTTTAAAGATCATATAGTCCATCCCCCCTGCCATTAGGATTGACATCTTTCACTAGGTCAGGTTGCTCAAAGCCCCCTCCAACCTGACCTTGAACATTTCTGGTGTGGATGTGGGGCATCCACAGCTTCTCTGGACAACCTGTTCCAGTGTCTCACCACCCTCATCATGAAGAATTTCTTACTTTAATCTAATCTAAATCTGCTGTCTTTCAGTTTAAAACCATTCCCCCTTGTCCTATCACTACAGGCACTGGTAAAAAGTCTCCATCTTTCTTATAAGCCCCCTTATAATAACGTCTCCTCAAAGGCTTCTCTTCTCCAGGCTGAATAACCCCAACTCTCTCGCCCTTTCTTCGTAAGAGAGGCATTTCAGCCCTCTGACTGGGTTCATGGACCTCCTCTGGTCCCACTCTGACAGGTCCATGTCTTTCTTGCACTGGGGACCCCTGAGCTGGATGCAGTACTCCAGGTGGGGTCTCACAAGAATGGAGCAGCCCAGGATAGGATTGGCTTTTTGGGCTGCAAGTGCAAATTGCTGGCTCATATCTACTTTTTCATCTACAAGTAACCCCAGACCTTCTCTGCAGGGCTTCTCTCAATCCATCCAGGACCCAGTCTGTACTGACACTGGTGATTGCGCTGACTCAGGTGCAGGACTTTGCACTTGGTCTTGTTGAACTTCATAAGGTTCACATTGGCTCACTTCTCCAGCCTATCAAGGTCCCTCTGGATGGCATCCTGTCCCTCAGGCATATCAACTGCACCTCTCATTAAGGTCTGTTAGTGCCCTCAGGTCTTGACACATGTAAAACACTATATATGCATCACCTATAGCATTGCTTTGTTGGCTATAGTATTTTATAGATGGGGATCCGAGACCCAGAGCATAGGGCTTATTTCCAAATAAGGGCTCTGGTAACTAAATAGGACTTAGGCATCCTTTGTACACAAGTTGTAGGACTGATGTTTTCATGCTGCCTGCTGTAACCTTCAAGGTAGCAGGTCAAACATTTTATATCAAGTGGCTATTACCAACCTTCAAATCCTCTTGCTTAACCACTCTACTTCTCTCTGAGCTCTCTATTTACCCTTCTTATCAACATCAAAAAGGACTCAGGATGTATCCTTTCCTTAGCAGCCTCTGTTTCCACCACAGGCAATACCTATTCTCAAGGTACTGGTCCTGATGGATCCTGTGCTGTACAATCTAATTCCCCATGTGCAGTGTAAGGAGCTAAGTAGCCTAACTCAGAGCTCTAGGTTCTCCTCTGGAGCTGGGCTCCTTTGTAGGTCTAGCCAGGAGTGATTTAACTGGACCATGCACACACAGCCTCTGAGAGGACAAAGCCCAACAACTCAAACACCCTACCTTATGGAATATAAATAATGTCTGCATGAGGTATAATTACGGATCCATTGCTTCTGGAGAAGGGCTCTTGTAAATACTGTCCTCAAAATGCCATTGGAACACTAAAAATTCATTTATCCATTAATGCATTAAGAAAAAAAATGCATTTAAGAAAAAAAATTCTCCATCATGCTGTGTCTTTAGCACCCTTTGCCAACACTGAAATGGTCTCATCCTTATGCTTACCTTAAAGACACACAAACTTCACAGGTTTTGCAGTTATTCTGAGATTAAATTTAGCTGCTCAGGTCTAGAATTTTTATCTGTGTAACCTGCTCCAGCATCACTGATCCACTCTGTTTTTCTCATCTGATTTGATCTCTAGACTAAGTGCCAGTGACATTTTTGTTTTTTACATGAGCTCAACCAGTTATAGCTGTTCTCCAGATTCTTTTCTTGATGGGTGTGTATTCTGACCCTGTTTAATATGGTACTACAGCTTTATCATGTGGTATAAATCTTCCTCAGTTAGCTCATGTGGGAAGTCCCACTTTGAAGTCACTGGAACTAATTGTGTGTGTAAAGTAAGCATGATACAATACGCATAATCCAAAGGTACTTAATGTGCAGTAAGCTGTCCTACTTTTGGTAGAAGCGTCCTACTTTTCAGTAAGGCATTTTGCTTTCTTCCTCTATAATAAATTGGCCAAATATCCTACTTTTTGACATTACATCATACTTTTCTTTCCTTGGGGGAAAATAAGGAAGATAAAGCATACAGGGAATGCGCAGAACATTTTTCCAGGCTATTGTGTAGTGTTCCTTCTGTATTTCTCTTTTTTTTTGTTCTATGAACATTCATCTCAGCACTAGAAAGTATAACACTAAGAGCAGATGTTGCCCCAGTCATGCCTTACATTTAAATAAACTGATCAAAGTACTTTATAGACACTTATTAAGCTGAATTAAGCTCAGAAGCCAAATTAAGCTCCGGACAGGTACAGATATATGTAAACTTGACTTGTTACTGCAACGAGAGAAGTTAAAGGATTTTCTTGTGGTCACACTAGTCAGTCATAGAAACAAAAAGCACAGATCAAAATTAGTACTGTTCCCTTTCTTTATTGCTTCTATTTCATGATTTTTTATTTGTTTTGTTTTAAGAGCTAGAATGACACGGTCCAATGTTTACTCTGATGTCCCTTGGGGTTTTGTACATATATTTTAAGGGGAGACTTTTGTAACTAATACAGTAAAAAGAAATGAAACAGGCCATAAATAGGAAAAAAATTATTAGCTAATCATAGTTAACCACAAACATAGTTAAACCATCAGGAATGTTTTTCTATTCCAAAGTATGCACATATCATGGACTAGTTATATAAATGACTCAAATTACTAGTAGTTGTGATGAAAACAAGGTGTTGACAAAGTCATCCCGATCATATGATGAGGGCTAAACATTTCTGTAACTTGTCCGTGGTATTCCACCTCTAATCCTTTAATTCTGGATTCCCAAAGTTTAGTTTTGTTTCCAAAAACAACCTTCTTTTTTAACACATCCTCAAAGTTGATTTTCAAATCTATTGAGCCTGGATTTTTCTTTCAAAATGCCCAGAAAAAGTTGTCCCAAATGACCCTTTAGCTGGGCAAGGCAGACCTTTCGTCATTCCTTCCACCTACACACATGCACATTCCTCCTTCACACTCCCTCACACCAGGAAGTGGTCCTCCCTAGGGTTCTTCTGCCACTCCTGCCTGAGACATATACTGGTACCCCTCTTACTATTCAGCTGTAGGTAACGACTGAACTACTGTATGTGATGACACCTTCTATGCAGACAGAGGACAAAGCCTTTGTGTTGAATTTGCTAGAGTGTGTGGTAAAATTAACACAAAAGTTTTGTCCATGTTTACAGCGAGTGTTTTTCCTGAAATTGTCTCAGTTATAGATGTGACCCACTGAATTCAAAGGATTCGAATTAAACTAAGGGCCAGTTTGGTCTTTCTTGGTAGCAATGTGAAAGAAAATTCCTTGTCTCATTTCTCATCTATATCTGAATCATGAATTTGCATCATTCCTCTTTCAGTCTGAATTATGAGAGAGTTCTCTTTGCTGACTATCATGGAGAAAAGGAGAACATGTATATGAGGACACACACACTGATGTTGGGAACTCAAATATATCTTTAGAGCGTAGAATTGTGGATGCTGAAGCTAAGGGCTTAATCATCTCTCACTGAAGCAATGACCTCTCCTCCCAGAATTTTAGCTAGTATCTCTTCACATGACAAGAAATTGCTACAAATGGGAAGAAAGGACTCTAGGATATTATAACATGATGCAGAGAAACAAAATGAACAACATTTGCCCAGTTCTGACACTAACCTCTGCCAAAACCACACTGCTGCAACTATAATTGTCTTCAATGTATATAACAGATTTATGAAGACAAATGAAGATATTGAAATGTTCAATAAACAAAGCAACAAAAAAACAATGAGAGCTTGGAAAAATCCAGCTGGGAGGATGTCCCCTTTCTAATTTCTTTGCATATAAATTCACCAAGTGGCAACCTTAATTTTTCCCCCCCAGTTTTACTGAGTTACTTCCAATGCCTCAGAAAGGTGACAGCTTGATATCTGTTGTTTTTAAAGTTCACTTATTGTCCATTTCTTAGAAATTAACAATAGCCAGGGACAGAGGCTTCCCATCCTACATCAGCACTGTGTTACAATTGTGGGCAAGAAGAATCTGTTTAAGAGGTAAGTGTTTGAATTCATATGAACGCTGTCCTTGCAGAGGCTTATTATGAGCAGGAACTTTAATTACCTTATTTTCTCATTGGCTTCTTTGTAAAAAATGCTGCTTATTATAGAACTGTGGATACCCGGGCATATTTACAACAAAACAGGCTAGCAAACCTGTTTCACAAAGATCCAGAGCCATCATGAGAAAATGAAAAGTGCAGCTACCAAAGAATTGGGCTGGATGTGAACTGCTGACTTGTATCACACTCTTCATGTCTTTGTATCAATTCCCTTAGGCAGCTAACTTTCAGACATGATTTCTAAGCAACCTGACTGAAGTATTTGCTGCTTAGGAGATTTCTGTTGGGGTGCTTCATTAAAAGTATGTCAAGCAAGCTACGAATTCTCATCCATGAGCTACATCCTTTATCCTTAATAACTACTAAATTTTGCACACTTACTGGAAGAATAGAGTAGCCTTTTGCCTTTTGTTTTCCTCTCCAGGACCATGATAACACCACATGCAGGAACATTCTCCTTAGCAGAATCTTTCCCTCAGCAGTCTTAATTAAATTGTACCCACACCAGCTGCTGAGAGCTCATCAACCGTTTCAGTGTGGCAGCTAGCTGAAGTGTTCCCACCAACTCATTGAAATCCCCATTTCTGAGCAGGGCTTTATATAGGAATTCAGCCCAAGGTTCAGAAAAAGGTTGCACACACAGATGACAATCAATTATTCACTTATGAGTAATCAACCTATTTCTCTTACAAAGACTAACATATATTCTAATAATACACAATTACTATTAATTAGCCTTTAGCCCTCACTATATTATTGGTGAGTCCTGTTAAAGACATGAAGTGTTTAATCCAGATACGAATTAACATACTAGTGCCCTCTACTGCACATATTCACAGAAAAGGTCTACCGCGGTCGGCAACAGCAGAGCTCAAGGCCAGCTTTTTCATTTATGTCTACAGACAAGACTTTGTTCACCAACCTGAATCCCTCTTAACTCAACCCAAGCCACCTCCATTATGAGTTCAGCCCCATGTTTCACAGGCCCACCTCACCAGAAATAATTGTGCCTGCAAAATGAGTGATGGGAGCCATCCACAGCAAAGACACGTGGGGACCAGATCTGTGACAGGCAGCCATTGAACTGCCTTTCACCCTGAAAGGATTCTTCTCAAAAAAACCCTGCCCTGCATTTAAGGGTGCTTGGCATAAATGGGCACCCACCAGCTCTTCCAGTGACTGGTCAGAGGAGAGGCTTCACAACGCTACTCACATCCCACAGAAACAATGTGGCTTCCCTACATTGAATCCCCGGTGGCTGTTGCTCTGAAGCTGGGGGGTGGGGTACAGCGGGTGCTCCAGGGTTGCTGGATGCATTAATAAACCCTATTGTACCCTGGTACGTTGGGGCTTTCCCAGTGGATCCACCAGCCTCCAATACTCCATACTTGTATTCTCTGGGATTCTTTTCTGAATCCTATCACGTCAGGTGACACCCCACAGCCTTAGCCAGAAACTCCAAAATGGTTGCACACTTCGCCTCCTGTGCTGTCTGTATACCTGGCAGAGTCACCACAGTATTATCACCAGGAAAGCATCTGTAGCAACACTGTCCCCCTGACACAGTAGGCCTAACTGCTGTTACACCCCCTTGCACTTAGCAGAGCCCCTACCACACATTTATCTTGACAGCCACTATAAAAAAATTGCTACACAAGAAGAAAGACACCATAAACGAGCCATTCTGATTCACAAAAGTGACAGTACAGGCTTTGCCAAGTGTTTTCAATCCCACTAGGCTTTTTTTTTCTTTCCCTGTTTTGTCAGTAATCTGAGAAATGAGGTGAGTCATTCAGGCAGCTTGCAAAAATTGACCAGCACCTTGCAGTTTTGGCACCATGTTTGAAAGAATTTATCTAGGAATGGATAACTGAAAGGAGCCAGAGTAAACGTAGGTGAAAGTAGCTGCTTTTACAGACCAACTCCCTTCTCTAGTCTCACGGAAAACGTGCAGGTTCAGGCCGCCAATCCAGCTGCAGTGTCTGCTCCCTTCCCACAGATGTAGGGGTGCCCCAAATGTTCCTCATCTAAAGCCCAGAAGTGAGCAATATAGATGATAATGGCAAAACTAGCCATTTTGTGGCAGCTGTTGTTTTTCCTTACACCTCCCAAACTTGGCTTCTTGCTTAGCAGTTAAGCTTCCGCTTCTCTACTAGGAGCATTTTGACGGCTGAACAGGAACTCTGTAGCTGATTGCTAACATCCTACTTACTGATGCCATGCCTGATCTCAGCTTCATTTTGGGTTTGGCTAAGTTCTAATTCAAGCCCTCTTGGGGTCCTTAACAGACCTATGACATATGTGGCAACATTAGGATTGTTCCTGATTTTTTTCCCCTAGTTTTATCTTTGCTGCTGGTTTCCTGTACTCCTCATAACTTCAGTTGTTTCTTCTTCTTTGCTTCCTAGACAAGGCTCCTAGAGAAGGCTCCTGCATAGCATACGTGCAGTTAAGCTACAGAGGTGTACTGTGTGATCACTGCATATTACAAATTTGAAGGACGTCCTGAGGGTGTCAAAGATTAATTGCTACTGCAGAATTTACCAAAAAGTACTGTTATAGAGGTACACATCTCTTGCTATTCAAACACTTTTAAACCAGAAGAAATACTTCAGGATTCCATTATCAAAAAGCAAAGGAGTGTACACTGCTGGATCTCTCCAGACACACAAGGCTCTTGGAACAGAGTTGCTTCCAGAGAATGGGCTACCATTTTCACTGAAATTTGGAAAAGGGGAGGCGGGAGAATCTATCTGCATATTGCCTTACTTTCTCTAACCACCTGTCAGTAGCCTAGTCAACATAGTATATACTCGGACTTTGTAATTTTTTCTTTTCCTTCAGCAGGAAACCAGCTTTTAAAACCTATCACTATTTTTCAGAGGAGACTTTAGATTTATAAAACACTCTGAAATCCTCAGGTGAAAAAATGAAGCACCTTATAAAGGCCTCAGTGAATCTTGCAGCTTTGTATCATTCACTTGGCAGGGTTGTGTCTTTTGTGATCATGAAATGACGAAAGCTCATTGCAAGCTTCATTTTTCCAGAAGGCGTACAGCCAGATGCCACAGCCCACAAAGTGGTCAGGCTTGGTGGGGGAGGTGCTCTGGTGCAGCACATGTCTTGGACAGCCCCTATCTAGAAATGCTCCAAGGGAGGCCTAGCAGCAGTTTCAAACTTCTCCCTCAGGGAGACTGAAAAAATTGAGAAAAATTGCAATGGTACTTCTGCTTAGGATTTCCCTGTTAGTGCAACAGGGACTGGTTTGCATCCTTTGTGCAGCTTTCTCTGAACCCAAACTGGCTAAGGTGAACAAGTCCTCTATTTTACTTTTCATTCCCCTATTGTCATGGTTTAACCCCAGCCAGCAACTAAGCACCACACATCCGCTCACTCACTCCCCCTACCCCGATAGAATGGGGGGGAGAATTGGAAGAGTAAGAGTGAGAAAAACTCCTGGGTTGAGATAAGAACAGTTTAATAATTGAAATAAAATAAAATAGTAGTAGTAGTAGCAATAATAACAATATAATAATAATAATAATAATAATATACAAAGCAAGTGATGCCCAATCCAATTGCTCACCACCTGCCGACTGATGCCCACCCAGTTCCTGAGCAGTGATCGCTGCCCCCTGGCCAAGCCCCCCAGTTTATATACTGAGCATGACATCATATGGTATGGAATAGCCCTTTGGTCAGTTTGGATCAGCTATTCTGGCTGTGCCCCCTCCCAGTTTCTTGTGCACCTGGCAGAGCATGGGAAGCTGAAAAGTCCTTGACTAGCATAATCAGTACTTAGCAACAACTAAAACATCAGAGTGTTATCAGCATTATTCTCATACTAAATCCAAAACACAGCACTATGCCAGCTCCTAGGGAGAAAATTAATAACTCTATCCCAGCTGAAACCAGGACACCTATCAAATGGTAGTATTCAGTGTTGACCTGCATGTCATGCATTTGTCAGCTAGGTCTTCAGGGAGAGAACCTGCTATTTTTATTATGTTTCTATTCATCAGTAGGCAATACTGCCCTCTTACTTCAGTGAAACTACTTGTGGATGAAAGACAAGGTCTGTAATGGCGTTTAAGTATCTAACTCCCCTTAATGGTGCTAACTGCCCTTCAAGACCTGGTCCCTGGGAATACTGCCATGTAAAATCATCAGGGTACTAACCAAGGATTTCTTTCTGCCATAGTTACTCCTGTTTTACTCCTGCCTCTCCAATTTTCTCATGCCCTAAGTTTCTATTTGATGTCAAGCAGGCTTGTAGACCATGTACAATCACAGTAAGCTATGTGGGCTAGATCTATTATTATATACCTCCACAGATCCAGCTAACTAGTGATGCAAACAATGACTGCAGTTAAAGGGTTGGCATCTGAAAATGTTATCAATCATGCAGTGATTGATAATTGCAGTGACTGTTAACACAATCTTTCCTCTACAGCAAAATGACTGCACAGATATCACACTTCCAATAATAATCACTTTATAGAGGCTTTTAGCTATTTTTCACCTGGTTTTCCTGCATAAGATTCATTAAAAGGTGTGCTAATTTCTTGGAAGTATTTTATGCTGACAAAAATAAAGTAAAATATAATAAAAATAAACCAAGAATACATTCATACAACAATCTGTAACTGTGTAAACTGTACTTCTTTTGAAAGTGTGACTAGAACAAAGAGAGAAAAGAGATCATGATTCAGTTTGGCATATAAAGTACATGTTTATAACTTTAAAAACAGTTGCGTAAGTTAAATGAGACTCAAGATAACCACACAGTAAAAATGCACCCAAAATAACCACTAATCCATCATTTTGAACATGTGTTTAAGTAGACAAGGTAGATAATATGATGCTTCTTATTGGAACAAGAATATTTTGGAGCGTTCAACTTAGAGGGCCCAGAAGTTCTGCTTCTGGATTTATTATTATATAAAGATTAGATTCATTCTTGTTGGTTCAATAAAAAATACTATGTTATCTGTACTGTCTTAAATTGACAATTCTTGCTCTTGGACCAATACAGCTACAAATATCCTTTGCATACTGACAAATATTCAAATTTTCCATTATTTTGACTAAACCTCACAGTATTTAAAACACCTCTTTTAAAAAACAGTGGTGAAGTATACCTAAAAGGCAGTTTTACACAAAGATTCAAGGCTGACTCTGACTCAGTTCCACAGCTAGCAAAGCACCCCACTAAAATCCAGGAGAAATTAAGGTCTGTTTTTTCTTTGTCAGAACTGCAGAATACAGCTCAACATATTTTCTAAAAATTTGTCCCTCCTTTTTCTGTTTAAAATTAAACTCCATCTTTATTAACCAATAAATCCAGAAAAAGGCCAGGATAGGTGCATGAAAGAAGTGCAACAAAAGTTTTGGCTTGTTATGAGCACATCTTTTGCCAAACTACAATTTTGGTTTTGATACACAAAGACCTGGAATTTGGAGACTGCTGATCTAATTTAACTAGGTAGACTACCCTCTCCTACTGCTATCTTCTTAATGAGCATGTCTAGGTCTGAGAATGCAGGAGCTTTGAGACTCTTCTGAAGCTTCACCGTGGATTTCACTTCCTCCCCAGGACCAGGAGTTTGGGCTCAAAGATGTATTTGAATTCTCATACACTCAAGACTTAACTGACTGACCACGGGGGTTAGCTCACAGGTTTTATTCTACAGGATAGAAAATGGCCTTAAAAGGTCAGTCCAGCTAATTACAAATCTGCTAATGTTACCAGTGGATGAAGTAGGCCATAAGAACTTGGCATGCACATTGATTTTGATAATAATCAGGCTGGATAATCCATGAGCTATATCATCAGTAAGAATTATAGGATTGAACTTTATGGCTTTTGCTTGAAGATAGTATTGAAAGAGGCAGCTTTAGTGCTGCAAGTTATGAGCATATTGTAGCTCAGCTTTGCTCATGCTAGGTTGATTTGTACTATGTAGTGCTATCTGCTTGTATAAACAACTAACAGCTGTATAGGCTTACATTAAATATTTCAATAAAATCGTGCTATGAGGCTGAATTCAATTCTTCAAGACGGCAAAAAAACTTCAGCTCCAGCTCTGTTAAGGTGCCTGCTCTTGTACAGGGTTGCCTAAAGTCTAGCCACGTGGCGACACAGGATTTTTCTTTCCAAGTGTGCTCTTATGAGAAATGTACCGTATGGTGTTGAAAAGTTTGACAGTACAAACACATCAGGACTCTTTCCTCACCACTCAAACCACAGAGTAATTTAGCTATGTAAAAAGGCCAGACACATTATGATAATGGGGTCCTAAAAGGAACGTGGCCAAACCACACTTGATTTTGATTCAGCTAAGCTAATCAAGAACTTCCTCGGTATCCTCTGTGCCATGGTATAAAAGACAGCAAAACCTGAATAGAGAAACAAGAAATAAAAGTTCTTACATAAAAATGTAGTCCAGAGATGCTTGGAACAATGTTTAGATACCATGTAAGAAGAAACTAATTTCTTCTATAATTTCTTTAAATTGACCTTATAAATCTGGTTTTCAGTTGAAGTAACAGACAAAGGGAACCTGAGAGGAACTTTTATGTATACACATATTCATGTGTTTGCCCTTTGTTGGGTAGATGGGGCACTTCTAGCGGCCCTGGATGGATCTTAAGGAAGGATTGGCAGTGAGTTCAAAAGCACTAACTTCTATAAGCATGCCGAGGAGGAGGAGGATGGTGTTTCCCCAAGCTGTGAATAACAGTAATTCTTCAGTGTCATGACAAATAAGATGTTTTTACAGAATCTTTGTACTCTCAAAATCAGAACAATGGCAGCAACCAAGCCAATAGGGAAGACATGTGAATGGAAACTTTTAACTGTAACCTTTATTCATTTCAAAATATTCTGACAACAATTATGTTCTGTAAGGAGTGGGAAAGTTTTATCATTGTCTTGTTTTAGCTCCAGGGGATGGATTAGAGCCTTAACCTTTGGGCTGGGAGAACATCAAGCCTCCTTCCTGGAACTGGGAGTCCACCTCTCAGCAAAGTCAACTCAAATTCTCATTCTTAAGGAGTAAATGGGAGAGGTAATATGCCTGCAGGCACAAGGAAACCAGTTAACATTGCTGTGCAAGGATCACTGCAACTATGGTTGAAGAGGGTTGGGAATTAAGTTTATTTGGCTTTCCTATGCTTAATTTCCTTTTTTATGTCCTTTTGACATGTAACACTAGGGTGGAAAAGAACAAATTCACCCTGGGCCATTAGCTAGGTTAGACCTGTTGAAGCCACTACATCAAAGCTTCTGCCATACAGGGTTGTAGGGTAATCCTATCAGTTGTCATTTATGTGGACCAACACACTGCGGGCACTGGGACACACTGCCATTAAAATTAATGCATATTTGCTAACAAAAGATGAACACCACCATTCAGGAGGTTGACTGCAGTGCTTTCTCAGGAGAGGAGTGCCTCTGGGAGGAACAGACCTCTCCAATACTCCTAAGCCGAGGGAGCTCTGCTGCTGTGTGTGTCCCAGGCCTGGCTAGGCCTGCCACCCTCTTTTTTGTAGCTGTGGTCTCTTCAGCTACCTGGACAGTCACTACTAATCAAGTTTTCCACCTCAGCCCCATTTTTAGCAGGCCGTAGGAAAGCAGCAAGTATCCAGGAACTAGAGGAATAGCAGTACTGCCAGCACCTTTTACTCAAATAACTGAGAGAATAAATCACAGAGTTTCGGGTTGAAATTTGAAGCATGATATGGCCACCATCTTTTGTAGAGCTAGACAAGTAGCAAAGTCGCAACTCGTTTTAGGGGATTAAAAAGGAGAGAAGAAGCAGACTCACAGTTTGTCCTTCCTTTTGGGGTCTAATGAAAAGATCAAATATGAGTTATTCAGTAAGAACTTTATACTAAAGCTCTTTTTAACTTCAGTGAAGTTTCCACAAATATGGAAAGATCTTCAGTCCTTTGGACCATTGTTTTACTGGAGATAAAAGCACTTAAAAAATGGCTGAAAGAACATATGAAATTTATGGACAGGATGTAGCTTCTGGCTTGCTCTTATTTCTTTTCTTTTTCCAATTTTAAGTCCACTGTCCTGCTTTTATCATCCTGTATCTTCGCAAAAAAAATTGGGTGACTTTTTAACTTACTCCTACTCTATTCTTTGCTTCCAGCAATTTCACTGACAGTACATTCCTGTGTTTACTGTCCTTACGGGAAGTATCTCTTTCTTTCAAGTCCTAGCTTCTTAGCTTCTCAGTCTTTATCGCTTTCACATTCATCACTAGTATTGAGAAAAGACACGAATGCACTTAAAAAGAAAAGGGAATTGCCTCTCCCTCCCTTTCATTAATCCTTTGGGCTTCAGATGGACTTCCTTCCTCAGCTCCTACTGTCACTGAGGTGAAATGCACAAAAAAAAAGGCACAGGAATGAGAATTTCAGAACATTAAACCCCCCCCAAAACCAAAACACTTCTAAATTTCCTTCAGATTTCATAACCCTTTCTTAGAAACTCATTTCAAACACAATGTTCATTTTATTGCACAGCTTTATGCTTCCCTACAATGATCAAGCTGTACTGAGTTTGGACTTTTACTGCCAAGAGTGTATTGTTTTGCAATCCAATATTTCGGTAGTTTGTACTGACCTTGTACGTCATGATCAGTAGGAACACCAATTCATTTCACTTTTGCATATATTTCGAGGCACAGACTCTTATCAGATATATAATGCTTACTGACACAAAGCCTTTTATTACAAGCTGTCCAAGTGAACCAGCTTTCAAAGGTTGCTTCACTGCTCCTCAAAGTCATGATCACACTAAAGCAGAGAGTTGTAAAGCAAATAACTGAAGTGCCCTGTTATTTAAAAAGTATTCTTTTCAAATACATCTCTGCAAGTTTAATAAAATGCAGATCTACTCATTTCAAGCCACAGCTTCTTTAAGAAGACAAATAATCAGGAAATATATGATGCCTACTATTAATAAATTATGAAGATTAAGTCTAATTTATTAATTAATTGCACCTACAATATTGCAGACTTAATACTCTTCAACATAAAATGCCACAAAACAATGACATTGAATGCTCAGTGATGCTCCAATGTATATTAGTGGACTGCAGTCAATGGAACTACTTCATGGGAAAAGGGTACAGGATTTACACAGCAAGTTTCTTGGATACAAATACAGGATGCCTCATCTGCCCTCTCCAGCCTGGAGCACAAGAAATATCTCAATAAAACTTCACATTTCTGTGATCCCACACACTGTGGAGAGCTGCTAGTTTAACTCACTAGTCTACTGAGTTAACTAATTTATGATACCCCTAGACCCAGTGTCTGAAAGTGCCTTCCAGGGTTTCCACATGCCATCATCTGGGAGTGCCCAAGATGCTGACCCATCATCCTTCATTCACCCTCGTGACTCCCATCTTCTTTATTTGCATTTCTGATGATAACATGAATCTTTAGGTGGACTTCAACCTTTTGACTTCTCTCTTGAGCAAGAGTACAGGATCCAATTCTTCCACTAGTTACATCCAAACAATCCTGTTGATATCGGAAAGGCTTACTTTAGAGTTTATGGGAAGGGACTGCTAAATTTGACCCTTAATCTAATCAGCATTGTAGAATAGTTCAAACAAAAAAAAGCACAACATCAAACAGATTCGATAGTAAGTTGCTAACAGTTACAACCAGCAGGAAAAGATCACTTTATCCTGAAAGGCAGAAGAAACCACCTGACATCAGACAAAGAACAGTTCAGAGGTCTTCATCACCGTGACATTGAAAAGCATATCAGAGCATTAGCTTGGGATTCTCTATAGGAAAAACTGGCAGTAGTAAGCTGTAGCAGATCTACATTGCAATCAATAGCTCAGGCTGGCATGATCACCTTCTGCTAAGTATGTCTGCAAAGTGCAATAGAAGTTAATATTCAGTGGAAGTTTGATAGCCAATGTTGATTCAGCATATTAGACCACAGCAGGAGATTTTCCTGTTATTTTGCAAATATGCCAACTGACAAAACACAAGATAACTAATGTCAGCCATGTGCTATTGTACATTTTAATCTAGGCCATCATTGCACAGCAGATGCAGCAGAGAGTGAACTGGTGCTGCTCCCTTCATGTAATTCACCATTAACAAAAATTATGAATCCCATAAGAGCATTATAGTGAGAGTACTGAAGCCTCTCCACACACGCATCAACATGCTGATGCATGAGCCCAGTTTGCACCATCACAGTGCCATACTGTGAATCCAGTGATGTCTCCAAGTGCAGATGCATGGAAGAGCAGCACACAGCTGACACAGTGTGTCCACTAGTCCAAGCAAGTATCACTGCAAGAGGTATCCTCAGGTTTTGAGCACCAAATGGATGCTCTGAATTTCCAAAGCTGGAGACAATGAGAGCTGCGGGTTACACTACTTCAGCTAAATAAGCTCAACTGCAGCTAGAATTACAACTATGTTAATTCATTCTGTGTGAAGTTATGATAGCAATAAGAAGCTCCAAAATACATGAAATGTGTTCATTCGCATTTTAATGGCATGTCAGATGTGCAAATAACTGTCTCCAGCAGACAAGAAGGTAGTGCAGCTCCCACAGACTCAGCTAGAGGCAGCTTCCTTCCTTAATATGTACCATCAGGGAGTCCTTACTGCAGCTCTGATAAACTTACTCAATAAAGGATGTAAAGTTATTCTTAATCTAGAGAGTACTACCACTTCTTGCTTCAAGAAATTACACAGTTTTCTGCAGCCTGGAAAAGAATCTGGGCAATCTTGGGAAAAAGAGTGAGAATTCATGGCCCTTAGCACTCTTTCCTACTGAACTCAGTTTTTCAAAGCACCTCCATAGAGCTTTCCACTATCAACAAATGAACACAGCCATGGCACAGAGCCCAGATCCAAAAAAAGATCTACAAAAGAGCCACAGTGGGATCTGTTAAAAGTTACGGGTGGGCCACAGTTTGCTCTTTGGTTATAGACTTGAAACCGTAAGGTGGGACATAGATTTGAAATTTGGCCAGGCTTCTAGTTCAATTGCAAGGGTACCAGGTTGTTTAATATGATTAACACTAAATGGCGGAAGACACTCAAGGTCATAATTTTCATAAACTTTGCTGTCTCTCAACAGCTCCAGTTTGTGGCTGGCTATATATTTTTTCTGCTTAAAGACTGAAGCAGTTCTAGAGGTCCTTCACTTGTGCCTTGCTTACCTGAATTCCCAGCAGGCCTGCCTTTCAGACTTTAACACTTTCTCTCTGTGCAGAAATTAATTCAATTCTAGGAAAAATATCAAGGTTCTTAAAAGATTACTAAAAAAAAAAAACCTCAAACCCAAGACCTTAAAAATGTTTTTGATAGTTCTGTCATCAAATAACATATGACCCTTTAGTACACAAATACCTTTCCTCCAGCTGTTTTTTTGAAAGGATAATCTTATTTCCCCTCACAGAATTGACTTTTCTATTATTTTAACTTAACTCTCAAATTACTCATGCAAGAAAGATTATATCTAATTATGTACAAACTGAAAAATATTTTACTTTCTAAAGTAGACAGTAAACTCTTTGAATTACCATGCATGTTAGTGTTACCTACAAAGAAATAGCAATGAGTTCAGCTGACTCTTCAAGTGGTTTTCTAGAGCTTCCATGGCCATATAGCTCAGCAGCAGTAATATATGCAGAACCTTTGCCCGAGCTATGAAAAATAAACCTAGGCAGAACTTGCTTGATTTTATCTGCTTCTAAAAAGTCCAAAACTTAGACCATATTTAAACAAAATAAAGAGGGTGTTACATAACACATGTGGAATCCAATTATGCTATACTCTAGGTGAAGTTCAACTCCAGAGTTAAAAACTTTGCAACTCAGACCCCAATTCTGGAAGGGATCAAGTTAAGCCTTTGGATATGAAATAGTACTGACTCTTGGTAAACCAAACTGTCTTGCATGACAGTAGCTTGCTACCCATTACCATAAGATCTCATTTTATCAGCAATTTACAGCTAATCTCTCACAATAATTCCACAGAGGGTGGGATGTAAGGAAACATCTTAATATAAAAACTTCCTTCCCTTCTGCAGAGATTCACCCAGAAGAGCCACAAATGGGAAAGGACTCAATTCAGGCCTAATGCAATAGACTGCATCTGCTTGTGTCAATTCTGAAAACACCCAGGAATAGAATAAAATTTAGTCATTACTATTCTGCCCTATTGTACAGACAATGAGTGGTGGTACAGCTACTTAACAGAGAAATCTGCATTAAATGAACAGTCATAAAAATGGTTCAAATTATCTTAATTAGAATGAACCAAAATGCATAGACCAACTCAACATACTTGCTGTTGTAATTCACAATTAATCCACGACTACATCACAAAGCTTTGTACTCTAGATGTTTAGTTCAGAGAGGTAATGAGCATGCACAACTCTGATTTCCTTGGAAGCAGAGGATATTCAGCACCACTCAGAAACAGGCCAAGAAGCTTAAAATGAAAAGAGTAATCAGTCTATTATTATGGGAAAAATTGCAAGACTGGAAATGAATTATACAACTTGTATTTACTTTGAATCCCTGAAATCTATCATCACCTAGAAGGAAGTGATTTTACAAAATGTTGTTCTACATTGGTTGAGAATCTCATCAATCTATGATATAAATGCTGGTTTTTGTTTGTTTGGTTTTTTTTTTCGTGACAGTAGCTTCATTTCTTTATTTTGATTCATAACCAGTGGATTTCAGGACCTAACTTTAAAAAAGAGGCATGCCCCAACTGTCTTCCAACACATGGGAGATGTCAGCAAAACTCATAGCGATGTATGGCCTGCATCAAAAAGAAAAAGCCCAGAATAAGTATGTAGTAATAACAGATTCCCAGTACTACAAACAGGACCTTACAGAGATTTCAGAATTGTTTATAAACCATAAATCATTGCAACACGTACTTCTTTGCTACACAGTAAGGGACATTTTATCATGGGTATGATACTTTGCATCTAGATTTCCAGGTACTTTAACACAGCTGGGTAAAAAATAGTGTTATACAGATTTTACAAGTGAGAGAACTGAGACAAAATACACCTGGCTTAAAGTCTCACAGCAGATCAGTGGCAGAACTTGAAACTTTTTCCATATCTCTTGATTTTCAGAGATGCCTCACTGAATTTGACACTTTAGGAAAATAAGATAGGTTCCTGGAAATGAATTTAGAAAGCTCAACATCTGTTAACATAATTAATTAATTGAAAAATGGCGACATCAAAGTTTCCCAAAGTTGCCTTGAATGCATTTCTTACGGCAGTTATGTTCAAGGGAAGTCACAGAATATCTCTACTAACAGAAGATGAAGAAAAAAGAAAGACTGTGATAGCCCCTGGGAACAGTAGGAAACAAGAAAACAAGATACAGCAGCTGAGACAAATCAACAGCCTACAGTGTTCGGGGCTGAAACCATATTTTTCTGATAGCTTCTGAGGAGACTGTGAGTCATGGCAACTTCTTTCATCGATTCTCCAAATGAACAGTTTTCCAAGACTTCAATCATACTGTACGGGAATATGCTTCATATCCTGTCTTTGCTGGAGGAACGCCTGTCTTTGTGGGTGCTTAACCTGGGTTGGCTACGTCAATTTTAAATAGCAGTGAAATCTGTCTTTTAAACTAAGCTCTCAGTAGAAATTCAAGCCTGTAGGAGAATCTGAACTTGAATTCAGCTGTTTACCTAGTTTAAATCCAATAAACTTGTTTCACTGTTGTTTTAATCCAGATTAGCTATGCCTTCATTTATCTGTAGGACAAATACACCGCTGATATCAAAGTAAGTAAACAGTCACTGGGTACCACAGTATACATCCACGAGATTAACTCAGTACCATTTTGATTTACATGCTAATAATATCAAGATAAAACCAGGCCCTATTACTGCTGGCACAGCCATTATTTCAGTTTGCTTTTAACATCTGTGCCTGTGGCCTGTTTTGGCTAATTCATAAGCTTGTTTCAGAAGACAAACTTCATCTCAATGGCTGCTTTACTTGGGAATTCCATCTGCAACTCAGGGGAAAAAAAAAAAAAAAGTGGATACTAATGCCCGCAGATAGTAAAATCTGTAGATTATATCCCTGAATTATTCACAGTAGTCACTAGGGACAGTTTCCCAGACTTCTTATACAACCAGAACAAAGTTGTCTCATCTGGGTGAAAAATCAGTCTCTGATAGTTTCATCTTTGCTAACGTCAAGTTTGCAGAGACAATAATTTAAAAGAAAGGGATCATTTATAGGGGTGGAGTAAGAAGCCAAGTACAAATAACACTTGTTTTGCAATACATGATCCACTATGGTTTGGGGAAATTTGCAGAAAATCAGGTTAAGTTTAAAGAGCAAAAACTTTTTTTTTTTTAATATATTTATGACGTGCTGGAAAGCCAGCAGTAAGGCACAGAAAATTCATTTTTTATAACCACAGTATACCTAGGAATTTCAGTTATGCTGACTGGTTTGTTGTGAGCAGACTGGTAACATAGCCTATTATTAAGATTGCATAATACTTCCGATTTGTATGATCTTGTTTGAAGTCCAAGAAGTCATAAAGAACTGAAGACATTGAAACTAAAGTTCCCCATGCTCAGGATATGCCTCAGGTTGAATTTGGACATTTTCAGCCAAAATGGTTTGGTCATCTCTAGGCACAAAGTCAGAGAAATATCTGTTGTTACTTGACTCCCTCCAGTCCCCATCTGTCTTAAAAACCCAAACAAAAAACAACCACCCCCCTCCCCCCCCAGGTGGCACTTTCTCAGGTCATTTTAGTGTTTCAAAATATTCATAAAAATTTGAAACACTAAGATTAACATTTGCAAGGAAGTGGTCTTATGTCAGGAAGGCACACTGTTTCATCCCTTTGAACTGAGCTCTAATTCAACCATGCTAAAAGCACTTGAAAAACCAGTTTGCACATGCTCAGCAGAATTTTCTTCAATTTTGCAGTGAAAACTCCCCCAAAGATGTCAGTACTGAGCACATGACCAGCATTTCCAGCTGCTGGAGGATGGGTGCCTGAATGGCAAGAGTGAACATTGTCCCCTGTGCTCTCCATTCCCCCACCTTCCAGCTCTGTGAACAAGTAGCCATTTCACTGAATGCATCATAGAAAAGAGATTTTGGGGCAGGAAAAGACAGGATTGGGCAAGGACCAGAGACAGCTAGGACAAAGGGGTGACAAGACACCAGGGCTGGCCGGGTAGGACATGCTTTCCATGTGATTGAGTAGACCAGTGAGGAGAAAGAATTTCTGGTGTTTCAATAATCCCTCAGTCTGAGAGCCAGGGAAAGAGCAGAATATAATTTGCTTCTGAAACACTGAATTATTTGTGCTGTGAAAACAGCCTCTGCTTTCTGAAATGAAATATTGCTGAGTTTTGGATGGGCAAAAAATGCAGTTGTTGGGTGCTAGGGGAAAAGGTGGAGGGAAGATGTGTCAGCTTGGATTTGAATGAAAAAATTCCTGAAGCTCAAGAAAATATTTTTATATTTGGAACATTGTTTCTTGGCTGGGTCCCATATTAAAACAGAGTAGAACAGGAAGAAAAGGAAAAGCCTTTTTCTTGTGGCAGGTGAAAGCTGACTAAAACCTGGATTTTAAGCCTGTGTCTGTCAAAGGCTGAGTAATCATTAAAAATACAAATTTTACTAGTAGTCATTAATACTGTGCTTTGGTTTTATGGATGTCAAATATGCGATTCTGCAGAAATCCTAGCTGCAACTCATATAAGGTGCTAGGCACTGAAATGATAAAACCCTGATACAACAGCCAGGAACCTGAAAAAATGCAGGCTTCCAATATTAAAAACTAGTGTGTAATTTCAACTCAGGTCTGCCTTGGGCTTCATTTTTTCTGGGTATGAAACCGGAATCATATCAGCCCCTCACCTCATGGGTTTGGTGTGAAGCTAGAAGAAAGCCTATGCAGTGCTCAGACATTCAGTCATGGGCACTGCCAAAAACGCAAAAGGAGAAATAATTAATTCTCTCTTCAGATGGAATTTTAATAATGGGGTACAAAAGGCCTTGTGCCAAACAATGAAATTAATACAAGATTATTAAATGAGCACCATCTATCTTGTTCACCAACTGAAGAAGGGGTCCTGTCAGAAAAATAGTATAGGATCATAATTAAAACTGGCATTATATATGGCAAAAAGACTGAATTAAAACTGCGTAGGCAGGAGTGTGCAGACAGGGAATTACTTCCTGGATTCTTCATTTTGTAGGCTTAATAAGATTGTTTTTTTAAAACCTCACTTACTGTTAGTATTTTAAAATCTACAATGAAGGAATGGATAGTTTCTCCATGCACACTTGACTTCGCTCTTCTTTTAATTGACTATGCAGAGTCAAAGCTAGGTCATGCTGTGATAATGAGCACAGACTTGCATAAAATGCATATTCCCAATTGTATACAACCTACTTACATCTATTATAGATCACTCCAAAATGCCTGACTCTACACTGATGCTTCAACAAGGTCCATAGTCAGCTCCTCTCATTTTGGTAAGGCACAGTGTACAGCAGTGATGCTCTTAACTTCCATAGTTTTCTTAACAAAAGGTGTCAAAGTAATTTCCGTTTATTAAATGAGCCTTTCCACCTCTTTTGAAGGTAATTTTTTTCAGAGGTTAAAAGCCTGACTGACTGAAAGATATTTACATCTTTCCCAAAAGGTTGTTGAATTTTGTCACGAATGCTTATGGACTACTTTAAGGTTTTCTGGGTAAAAAAAAAAAACCCAACCGTTGTAGAGTACAGAGCATTCACAGGAATTACTTTACCTGTGTTGTAAATATATCCACCTCTGGATCTTAAGAAAGCAGCTGTTTAACATCTCATATAAACATCACAGTGAGAAACAGGGCTGGAAGAAAAGGAAATGACTGTGTCTAACTACAGACAATTGGAAAGACAGAACACAATTAACCAAGATGGAATTTTCCCTGTACCCTAAGACTGCCACACCTAAACTAAAACAAAACAAAAAATGCAATGAGATGCTTACATTTCCAGAAACAGACAGAACTTTAGGTTTTTCCTATTACTCTAAACACTGCAACTCTAGCAAGAAAGTTTTGAGGCACAAATTCAGTATGAGCTTTAGAACAGCCGCTGTTACAAATGCAAGAAGGAAATAACTTGTATTTTTGCTTTGACAGATTTGTTAGATCTAATCCAAGAAAGTGAGTAATAGAACACATTCCCTACTGTTAGAGAAAGCCAGACTTTTAACCAGGTCCTTAAACAGACTTCAACGAATCCATTTTTCATTGTTCATCTCTCTCTAAACTAGATGTAGGGATGGCTTCTGATTTCTCCTGTTTTAAAAGCAAACTTCCTCCACCAAAAAAATCCTCTGCAAAACAGTAAAAACAAATAGAAACCCAAACAAATAAATCTGATACTCACTTTCTTCTTACAGTGAAAACAACAGCTTTTTTTAGATTGTCTCATTTCAATCAGATTATTATAGATTAAATTACACTAAATAAATATCTCAAGATTTGGAAGACATTCATAACCTAAACAAAGACAGAGCTCATAAACTGTTCAGTATTGAAGGGACATGAAGTCAGCTCATAACCATAGAAAGAGTCAGGTTTATGGCTACTGAGCTTACAATGGGTGCTATGAACCCACTAATTTCTGCAAGAGTATTTTGGCATTGTATGGTTGGTAATTTGATAGTGCTTTCACAAAACATAGCTATTTATTTATTCTGCATCATAGTAGGTAACACATCTGTTCAATTTATTCATTCAGGCCAATTTCCTTCCAGCCTTATATATGAAGAACATAATTTTCAACATTTTTTCTTAATCTAAGAGGAAGAAAGGCAAAATGTTGGCCCTCAGTCTTTGTGGCAGATCAGAGCAGCAGGTGGTGGAACTTGTTTATAAGTTTTTAAAATCTCTGGTTTTCAAATACCTTCCAGCTTTTGGGCATTTTGTTGAGATACAGAAGTTTCTCATTCATGTCTGAGTTTAAAATAAAAAGACAAAAACACCCCAGAATACTCCACATCTGATGGAAAACTGAACCTTGGATTTTTCTCTGCTCTTCTGTGCAAAACAAATCAAGCTAAAATAATAAGCAACCTTTAAAATTATATATTCTATATAGTCAGAGCTGAATGCAATAGGTTTGAATATTCCTACATCAAATTAAGTGACGGAATGACCTGTTTCAAAATATATCTTCCAGCTTAGGCTACAGCAAGGCAACTCAGAGATTGCTACATGAAGGATGGTAAAGAAAACATGAATTTAGAGAATAACTGTCCTGTAAGTTACAATATTTCTTCCTCCTGGATTTCATAATTGGTTTCAGTTCTGGTAATCTGGTTTCAATAGCACATTATGGAGGAGTACATCATTGCTTGCCTGTTTGTTCCGCAGAAATAACCTTCCATTTACCAGAATTTTAAATTCATTCACCTTCCATGAACCTGATCCTAATAACAGAAGAAACGGTAAATGGGAGCTCCAGGTTATCAGCTCCTGAGTAGCAATCATTTCATGCAGGTCATCTTAAGACCTGGGCATTTCTGTTTGCTATATCCTAAAATATCTCTGGAGTAGAATCATAGAATCGTTTAGGTTGGAAAAGACCTTTAAGATCATCCAGTCCAACCATTAACCTACACTACCAAGTCCACACTAAACCAATCAAGGGTAGACTAGACTAAACCATGTCCCATAGTGCCACATCTACCCGTTTTTTGAACACTTCCAGGGATGGGGACTCCACCACCAATCTGGGCAGCCTGGTCCAATGCTTGACTACCCTTTCTGTGAAGAAATTTCTCCTAATTTCCAACCTAAACCTCCCCTGGTGCAGCTTGAGCCTATTTCCTCTCGTCCTATTGCTAACTACATGGGAGAAGAGACCAACACCCACCTCACTACTACCTCCTTTCAGGTAGTTGTAGAGAGCGATAAGGTCTCCCCTCAGCCTCCTCTTCTCCAGGCTAAACACCCCCAGCTCCCTCAGCCGCTCCTCATAAGGCCTGTGCTCCAGACCCTTCACCAGCCTTGTTGCCCATCTCTGAACACACTCCAGCACCTCAATGCCTTTCTTGTATTGAGGGGCCCAAAACTGGACACAGTATTCCAGGTGTGGCCTCACCAGCGCCGAGTACAGGGGCACAATCACCTCCCTGCTCCTGCTGGCCACACTATTCCTGATGCAAGCCAGGATGCTGTTGGCCTTCTTGGCCACCTGGGCACACTGCTGGCTCATGTTCAGCCGGTTGTCTACCAACACCCCCAGGTCCTTTTTGGCCAGGCAGCTTTCCAGCCACTCTTCCCCAAGCCTGTAGCGTTGCATGGGGTTGTTGTGAGCCAAGTGCAGAACCTGGCACTTGGCCTTGTTGAACCTCATACAGTTCACCTCAGCCCATCGATCCAGCCTGTCCAGGTCCCTCTGCAGGGCCATCCTACCCTCCAGCAGATCAACACTCCCGCCCAGTTTGGTGTCATCTGCAAACTTGCTGAGGGTGCACTCAATCCCCTCATCCAGATCATCGATAAAGATATTAAACAAGGCTGGCCCCAAAACAGAGCCCTGGGGAACACCGCTCGTGACTGGCTGCCAACTGGACTTAACTCCATTTACCACAACTCTCTGGGCTCAGCCACCTAACCAGTATTTTACCCAGCGAAGACTACGCCCATCCAAACCATGAGCTGACAACTTCCAAAGGAGAATATTATGGGAGACGGTGTCAAAAGCTTTGCTAAAGTCCAGGTAAATGACATCCACAACCTTTAGTAGTCTATGACAAAGGCACAGCACAGGCATTCACTGAAACCACCCCAGGATGCAAATTGCAACAATGAAGTCTGCAGAGTAAGAGACTATGGGACAAGAAAGCTCTTACTCCTGATTATACCAGTTCAATATTTACTATTTGTTTCCTTATTTACACTTAAATATTGACACCTAAGCTGAGAGAGTGTAAATTACTTCCAAAGTAATTAAAAAGACAAATCAATAGAAGGCCTCTAGCGCAAGAACTTAAGATAGTCCTGGTCAGACATATTGGCAGACAGACTATGGGGTTTTTTTTGTAGAGTTCAAGAAGTTGTTCAGAAATATTTAAGTTTAATGTAACTCTCTTTCAGTGTGATAACATGTTTCATAAGCAATGAATGGAATTTTTTCTAGGTTCAACTGCAATTAATTTTACCACTTTTTGTTTTATATAAAACTTGTTAATCTCTTTCTTTCAACATGTACTGCACACCTGAGATTTCATTAAACAAGGTCAAAGATGAGATTTGTGATGTTTTCGACTTACAAATTTTGTTCTAATAGTATTCTAACATGTAAATGTAAATGTACATGTAAATGTAACTGTGTAGATTCCATGCATGGTAAGAAATAAAATTATATATATTCATTATACTGCTTTGATTGATTTTAATCTCTTCAGTCTCTACTTCTTAAGTCTAAATTGTTGGGGGGGGGGGAATCAATAGAAAAGTATCCATAATATAGAATCGACTGTGGAGAAGGCCATTTCTGAACTACTTCAAATTATCTAGTCAGCTGAACAGAATTTTGAACTTATCTCTCTTCTGATTTTTCTTGCCATTATCATATTCTGGCATGTTTTCCATATGGAGAAAATCTGGAGAGAAAATAAATAATGTTTTGAAGCGTGGTTTCAAGAGAAGAGAGTACATTTTATAAGTGTGAGGAAGATTATATACTATACAGGAAGCTAAAGAACACAGCTTCAGATAACCTTCAAGGTATTCTGTCTTGATCGTAAAGCAATAGCCATATTATCAACCTCACTTCAAGAGCTTGTTTCTTTCTAAGCTGTAGTTCTTCAAAGGGTAATAGACATATCTGTGTGAATGACATTTACAAGGCTGAACCTGAACACCCCCCCCAACCTGATAACTCTCATAACTCTGAATGACTTTGCACATGGGATCAGTCCTCTTGATCTCCTCTGGGCACTCTCAGCAGACTGCACAGGAAAAAGCCCAGTGGAGTCACCCTTGAAGTTATTCAAACACACAAGTTTATTCAAGATCAATGCATTGTTTGCAATCTGGGAAATGCCATGAGTTGACCTTCCATATAAACTTCTAAGGAGCTTCAGTATTCCTTTGTTTATTCAATTAATCTAGTAAAGTGTAGAATCTCTGTTTTTTATGCAAAAATAGCTCCCACTCCATAGTCGCAGATGTTTTCCTGGATGTAATTTCAACATTGTGTATCTTATTTGATGCCTTTGATTAAATTTGTAATGCATTTAAAATATCAGTGTGTCCAATCAAGTGTAAAGAGACATGTGAAAATGAAGTGACTCATGTAATGGGAATTAAATCTAACACTACCTTGTCACCTATACTTTTAGAGATGGATTTCATTTACAACTTAAGCAAATCTGTGCTTCTGCCACACATCACCAGCAATGCAAACAGACTAGAAAACACATATTGTACACTCATTAAATGTGGATTTGGATTGCGGGATCTTATGATATATATTTTCAAACAAAAATCTTAGGTTCTGTGTTTGAGCCATAACTACTCCTTCCTTCTCAAAAAGTAAGAAAATGCATAAAACTAGTACTTTACTTCAGGGATTTTGTAGAAATACCATAATTAAAACTTGTAAAGCTTCCTTAAAAAGGGAACTAATTTGGCAGTAGAATAAACAAGGTCTGTCAGAAGCCCTTCTTTCCAAAGCATCTTCATACCAACACTCAAGTGAATTTTAAAAGAGGAAAAGCCGTTGTTAAACTGAGGGCTGGACAAATACATTGGGCTGAACCTTAAGCCTCTGTAAGCTAACAGCAACAGAACAAGGCTGATGTCAGTGAAACAGAGTTTCTGTATACTGGCTGAAGATGTAATTCAGTATCTAAGGAAAACAAGCTAGAATGACATGGACAGGAATAGTAAGAAGAGTTTCCCACTGCATCTCTGTGCTTTATTTCCATTCGCCTTCTTTCTCCATCAGTGTCTCTGATTTAATTAAAACAAGTTCCTGCATTTAATTTTGTTTCTTAATGTGGTGTTCTTGCCCTATATACACAAAAGAATTATGAGAGTTAGGGCAAGATAAAACCCATGTACAGCAAAATCTAGCTCTGGTACATCGATAAGCCAAAACAAAAGTTGCATCCAAAATTCAGCCTAAGGATGGCAGGAGTGCATGTGTGTGTGCTTTAGGTGTAGCGCAATGTTGTGTGCATCCCTGCATCAGCCAGGTACACCACTGGGGTTATTCAGTTCCTTTATACGGATATATCAGGAACGCTGGAGAAGCTGCCACTTACTAGAGGTGTCAGATGAATAGCACTCTCTATAAAACAAGTGCTGCCTCCAAAGTTTCAGGTCAGCTTCTGAAAATGCCTGTAGCACTGTGCTTCCTTACTGGCCCTGAAGGGACAGTCCTGAGGCCGGGAGCTTCCCTTCTGAGACTGTTAAGGCTGATATAGTGGATTTTGCAGTCAGGCCATCTGGCCACTAGAATGACATAATCTACCCTCTTCATGTGGGCAGTCGGGAAGCATGAATCTCTCTCTTGCTCTGGGAAGAAGAGAGGGGAGAATAAGGAACTGGGATGAAAGACCAGCTGGTTGATTAACTTAAATGAACACTGACATATACAAGCTGTCCCCAGCTCCATCTCTTCTCAGGTTTATTTACATATGCTATCTTCATCACAGCTAGTATAATGGAAAGTAACACAATGCTGATAACAACAAAAGGCCAGAAAATAAACAATCAAACATTTACACATCATCTATTTGAAATGCCATGTTAGAGAGATGGAGCCACTAAATGACTGCGGCAGTGATCTTTGGTGCTGCTTGTAGGGTTAACTAGTAACAAGAACAATGCTGAATTACTAAAACTTCATCACACATTTTACGTACCTTTCTAGGCTGATGGGACTAAGTTACACAAATAATCTTCATATCTGCGATCCTTCAAGGAACAGCCATTTTGATAATACTCAGAAGTGCTTGCACTGACTTCCATTTCATAGCAATTCTGGATTGCAAAATTAATTTTGTGCAGTTTTGTTCCTTTGAATACTATAGTAAGTAAAAACTTACTTACTAAAATTATGACAGTTCTAGGTTTCAGTTAGGATGAACTATGAATTCTGTCCTGAAATAAAGGGTGTCACAAAGAGGCAGCATTGGGCAGGACAGAGAAGTGAGACTCCCAAAATAATTATACTGACAGTAGTTTTCTGTTTTCCTTTGTTATTATTGTGACTTTATTTGCCTGATCACAAGCTTTTCCTCTTCTCAAACCAAAATTCTCTTCATCTTAATAAGGTCACAAGTATGTGTTTACAACCTCAGAGTCTATTGTCCCAGAAATGTTTATGTGGATTGTTGTCTTTTTCTTTTTTTTCTCCCTAAAGCCCTTATGTAACAAACCTGTTGTGAAAAAGTACAGGGGTAGCAGAACCCCAATAGCTGTAGTTACTGAAAATACAGAGCAAGTGGAAGATCTCTTGCTCTGGCAGACCTAAATCCAGAACATAGACCATTACTACAAGATTCATGAGAAATTTTAGGAGCTACTGCCCCATTCTTGAAAATTGGCATGCTTAAGTAACAATTTTACAGGTGGCTATACATTAGCATCTAGTATATACTCATATACTAATCAGTGCTTTTCTCCCCCAGCTTATCTCTGGAGACCTAAAAGCAGAGAACCAGGGAGGTCAGGTAACTACACAGGCCACAACTGCTGTAGGGTGAATGTGCTGCTTCTTGCTCTCTCTACCCAGTGCTAGTAGATGTCACATGACATGCACCAGAAGAAAAGTCAGCAAAAACATCATCAGCACTCAAGTTATCCTTTCCATCTGCGCATTTCTGCACAGCTTCTGATCACAGTTTTTCATTGTGTTACTAGCTTTCAGTATTTATTGTGATATGCATGACATTTGTTTTACCTTAAGGCCTGAATCTGGCCTGAAGTGGAATCAAGAGGGCTAGAGTTTCACATTTTAATTTTTTAAGGAGGACCCATTACTCCTGATCATAACACAGAGTATCAGAATGACTTAGAAACAGGAAAGAAACAAAAAAGAAATTTTCAGGAAAATTTCACAATTTGAACAGAAGGGAGAGAGGAAGTCAGTTTTCAGCTTGAGATTTTCCTAATCTAGGGGCAAGCAACACATTTCTGCTACTGTTCTGAAGAAACACAGTTGTTCTTGCTAAGAGTAAACCTTTGCAGAGAAAGATGCTGTTTTCAAGTAGATGGAATTATTCCTCCAGAACTACTGGAAATTTGAGAAGTGAAGATATACGTATGTGATATTTATTAGCATCACAAAAGTAATTTTAGATCTGAATGTTGGAACACTTCATGAAACTTTAAGATAATTCCTGTTTATGAAAGTCAGATTTACATGGCCAATTTTGCACATTTCGTTGGATTAATCGTCGCTTCAGATACCTGCAAGTGAAAATTAAGGAAGCGTTAGAAAACACTGTTGCTGTCAAAAAGATTCTGCAGTTTTTCTTTGACTGCAGTATATTCTCATTATTCTTCCAGAAGCAATTTCTTCAATGGATTCTGGGTTAGAGAAACAGCATTTCTGAGGGTTATGGCTCATGTCCTCAGAAAACACGTGACATATACTCCTGCTATTTCACATACCAAGAGGATCCATTCAGAGCTAGATGATAATGGAAGAACCATGTAGGAAAAAATCTTAACCTGGGGAATTTAGTGGTCAAAAGGGAATAATCCATGAAATTCTCTTGGGCCGATCTCTTTGTTGGTGTAAGAAAGGGAAAGCATGTCCACCATTTACAGCAGATTTGCAACAAGTTATACTGTGGAAAAAAATAGCCTAACCAAAACAACCCACTAATAAACAAACACAGTCAGCACACTGGCCTCTGAGAACAGCTGCTGAAACAGAGTGCACTGTGCCCTTTCTCATGTCCTAAGCAGACAAAAATACATACCTCTGTTTTACCGTATCTAAATGTGAAAATAAAGGGGGGAAAGCTGAAGAAATAGATTAAAAAGCATGTGTCTAGAGAGGTCTGGGACATTTATGTGTAGAGATTTATTTACATTCTTTTTTTGTTTTGTACTAGGTGTGGTAATGCCCTCTTGGTCCATCCTCAAAAGAGTCCGAAAGACACCATCATTTGCAAGAAGGCAGCAAAGGAGAACAGCGTTGATTACAGACTATTAAATGTAAATAAAGATCAATTTACTCCATTTCTTTCCAAAATACTTGAACAGGACATTCTGTCTCCTCACTGCAGGTAATTCAAAGGACACCAGGGGAAACAGAATCTCATCCACTTTTTGCTTCCAGACAGAGCCCCATGTTTTAAGCTTGGCACAGTGACTTCATTGCCTAAGGCTTTGAGGTCTGACAGCAGATTTCAAGGAGGGCCCAGCAGTCTCAGAAGACTACCTAACTTCCCCACCATGCTGCACATCCTACTGAAAGTGCACAGAGGTCAATCTCATGCCTCCTTCTCTCCATCAGTCTCTATGGTACCCACTTTTTAGTCCTTTTATTTTTGCCTCTTCAAAAAACAGAACCTCTATGTTAAGAAGTTATTCATATGCCCCATATTCATGTGTCCCTTCAGGCAAATCTTTTTCTGGCTTGTTCAGAAAAAGCACTCTGGAAAATTTGCAACACAACCAGCAGAGCCCATGCCCTTTCATTTATCCTAGCTAGACTCCAAAGAAGTTCTGCCGATTTAAACAGCAAAGCCTCGGGGTCATGACCCCTTTCCTTGTCCTAAAATAAGTTTTCAGAAGCCAGCCTTGTGCCTGACTTTTTTGATAAAACAAAAAGAGGTTCAAAAACCTCCTGCAAATGGCTCTGTTCACTCAAAACGGAAAATCTATCTTAAGGCAAACACTTTTCAGTTACTAATAACAGATTAAACTGGAGAGCAAGGGAGCCACAGGAAGGAGTTCTGACTTCTGGCTTTGACTCTACAATGAAAACCCAGACTCCTCAAAAAAGACAGGCCCCTGTCTCAGTACTGAGAACTTTGTGAAACTCTGTCACAGCTAAACAAAATTTGGAATAAACTTTCCAAAGTAGCCTAAGGAAATAGAGTGGTCCTTCTTACCTTTTATTATGTATCAAGAGATACTAAGCTAATATTTAACAGACAGCAACATCACTACCTGAGAGTTTTTGTAGCACAACAGTGGAAAGCTAAGCAATTATTTCTAATGCTACTTATTTTCTTGAAGCAGCTAGTTTAACTGCTGATATTAATCACCTCTGGCCCACAGCAGCTTCTTCCTTGTGCTGAGGGATGTATAAACATAGCTTCTTGTCTGACTTGAAAGACTCCAGACAACCCGAAGCTTAAAGAGATCTTCTAGGGTGTGTTGAACATTCCTCCCACTAGATCTATGGCCATTTACACCCTATACTTCCCTAGTGCACAGGATACATTCATTCATTCTTGAAACACAGGTCATGAACATGGCTAGAAGCAGACTAGGTTCAAGAGGAGGATCAGGAATTAATTTTGGCAGATGTATTTATCAGTGTACTAAGCTGAACAGCTGAAAGATGATTTTCAAATATGTAGAGCTAAAGGATATAAATTCGCATTTTTCTCCTTAAGGAAAGAACTCATTTAACAAAGCTCAGCAAATTTAGAGAAAACTAATTATGCCCCTGTTCCAGATAGCACTGGATATTTTGGACTAGGAAAGTTTTACAGTTGAACATAAAATGTACCAAGCAGGTGGTTTTTATTAAGATTGCTGATGTCATGCATTACTTGGAAGCTACACAAAGCATGCAGGGAACATTGTGAAATGAAGTTAACGGGAGGGTCACACACTCTGTAGCTTCTGTAAGCTGAGCTTGCAGCATGCCATAGAGGTTTCTTGCCTTCCTCCCAAGTCTCCCCTCCACACTCCCCATCCGTCCAAATCAACCTTTGTTACAAAGCCTCCTTCCCTGTTCCCAGAGGTGCTCTGTCTTGCACATCTTTGTCTCCTCTACTGTCCCAGTTAACAAGCAAAGTTTCTCCCCATTTGCTTGCACTGTCCCATTCCACAGCAGTGAGTCCTCCCCCATGCAGCACAGCACCTCCTCGTCTCTGGCATAGCAGGATCCTCCAGGTGTACCTTACAGAAACTCCTGATGTTGCAGACCCCCACCCCCCTCCCTTTCCAGTCCCCACCCCACCTCTTACTACCTCCTTACTGGCCTTGAACTTGCCCCAGTATTCCTTCTTTATTTTTTTAAATTTGCTTTTGTGCAGCCCATTTGTCTCTAATAATGGTAGTCTCTTTCCTGGGCTCGACATACTCCTGTTTGCTCTTTCTGTCCCTGCTGGTATTTGAGCTGTTGTCTCCCATTCCTAGGATATTCTTATTCCACAAACTACTCTTCCGCACTTTCTGGCATCTCCCATTTTCCCCTCCATCTCCCACCACTGACACTTTCATAGAAGGCAGTCCGTCAGAATAACAACACATTAAACAGCTGTGAGAAAAAGATGAGATTTCTACTCTGCTCTACAGGAACCATTAACCAGGTCTTTGACTTAAAAAGACTGAAACTGTGGCTCTACTTGAGAGAAAGCAGAAGCTCCATGTGTCTCCTATTTTCTCTTACTGATTTTCTGTGAAATCAACAAGGTTTTGGCTATCAGAACCTGTAACTTTCCCTAAAGTTTTAAAAGTGATCGGATATGCTGTTCAGAAGTTACTGTTTTACAGACATACAGAGAAATGTCATCGGGTTGAGTCGGTGGCCTCTTGAGCTAAGCCAAAAACCGGAACAGAGGTCCTCCTGAAATAATTCCACTCCAGCTACAAAGTAAAATAGGACCCTACTCAATTCCAAAACACAGACAGCGAGGTTTCTGAAAGTGCACTTACGTAAGACTTGAAGAAAATGAGGGAAAAAAAAAAAAAAAAAAAAAGAAAGAATGTGGCCTCTATCCCATGACCAAAGCTGACAATTAAGCCCCTCTGAATTTTGCATGCAACTGTTTTCCTGGATCCAATTGCAGGCCTTCATATTTACTATGCTTGACTTACACAGAACTGTAAATGTAAGAGCCACATCCAATCATCTATAAAGCCTGGGGGTGAGACTTACATTTAGGGGTTCTTTACCATTCCATTTTGTAGGTGGAAACCAACTGCAAACTTGAAACCAGAGACATATCTCAACTCAGAAGTTCTGGGGTTTCAATCTTAGATGATTTTTGCTTATTTTAATTAACAGCAAAAAGTTCATTACCATTATTTCTTTTTCTATATAACAGAAAAGGAAATTATAGCATGATTTAGATTTTTGTTTTTGAACTGGCAAACAAAAAGAAAATAATATAAACTGGAGCTGTGTACTTCAAAGACACTTTGTTCCACACCAACTTTTTCAGTCTTTTCTTTATAAAGCGAAGACTGTCTGTCAAAAGTGACAAAGAGCTGTTCTTTGAAAAGCAAAGGCCACTCATAGGATCCCGCATCCTGTACTACTGAACTCACTGACGCCTATATATATACTTTGTGTTGGCTTTATTGACTATGCTCCATAACAAAGATGAGACTTCTGCATAGCTGAATGTTAAGCATAGTTCAAATTTTAAAGCAAGTCCAAGAAGCATTTTAAAGCATAATTTCATTTATACATTTTCATTTGCAGTTATTTATTTCTTTTCTTCAGGTTCAAGAGAAGACATGCAAACATTTATCCTGTGCTCTGGGCACATTTGATGTTCCTATAAACCAACAGCAGCAAATATCCCCCTCAAATATTGCTGATGATATCTTAAGTGAAAAAAGCCTGTGAGACCAGAAGAAATTTTCCAAAGTCCACAGATGCTCATAGGCCCTCTCAAATCAAAGAAATTCCAACTTCAGCATTTTTGTCTAAAATTGTTATGCAAAAGGTTAGTCAATTATCAAATTATATAGGAGCTTTGAGAGAAAGACCAACATCTCTGAATCTGCTGAAAATCTCAGAGTTAGTAAATTTAATGACATAATGATCAGGAAAGACTTCAGCTAATAACTATCTGCTTCTAAATATATTTAAGACATAGTCCCAATCAGAAAGGCCTACAACAGTCAGATTCTCAGATGAGAGAGGTATGACCAGGGGGGTGGGGATCTGGCAGCCAAAAGTAAAGACCACATGCCAACTGCAGCCAAATTCAAATAAAAGAAAGCTGTCCTGGCCACTGCTTGATCATTGTCACCCAAGGGTAGTTGCAGATGTATTCCCAAGCCACAAACACATGCAAGGAAACACTCCTCATCAGAGGGACAAAAATTTAGTTTTGTTCTAATTTTCAGCCTATCAAGAGTAGGCAGATGTTCCCCAAGAGATGGGGGTGTAACCATCTGAGAGAGAAAGCGAACAATGGATTCAACCATAGGTGAAAGATATCTCAATCACCTACTCTTCAGTAACGTTCTTACTGGACTTGGAGCCATCCCAATATGTAAACATGAAGAAAGACAAAATGAACCCTCTATAAATGACCTCATTAGAACACACATAAAGAATAAGACTTAAAGAAAAAGAAAAAAAAAAACCCAAACCCTCTTGAACACTATTCTCTAGAATCCCCCTTACAAGGCACAGAGAATGAAAGCACATCACACTGACTATGTATTCTTCCCAGTCCTGAGAGAAAAATTAATTTCCTCTTGAAGTCAGAGGTAAGAGAGATGACAGCTTTAATAATACCATCAGGATTTTTAAAGCACATATTAAAAGATCAAACTCACCATCTGTATAGCACCTAGACTACTGTCTGGATAACCTGGGCCAAAAAGTGCAAGTAATTCAACTGAAACTTGCTCAGAAGCTTGAACCATAAGGAAATACTAGCATAAAATGGCACCTTACTTGATTGTCAACATTCTGCAACCATTTCATGAGCAACAGCTGTACCTGTGTTCCCTGAAGAAAAGCTGAGTCTCCCAAAAGGAGGAGGCAGATATGGCTGCCGATCAGTATATCAGGTTTCTCCTTTTCTGCTGTTATCAGAAGGTGCACACCTGTGGAGCCAGAGCTTTGATCAAGCCCAAAGGTTCATAATTTAGCCAAAGCCACCTTAAGCACCACTTTTTGGTCAAAATTAACTTTAAAAAATCAGTATGTCACCTTCCTAAAAAGAATAAGGCATGAAGGAATTGGAAGGGAAGGGGTGAAAGAGAAAGCAAAACCACTTCTCCCCAGAAAATACATCAAACAATCACACATGCAGTTATTTCACTTTTCCCTCTTGCAATTGATTTAATTCCCTTCCATGTGACCTGTGTTTCTTCATCTTTCCCAATTAACTGCTGAAGTTACATCAGCATAAAAAAGTAGCTACTCCTTAGACATGTGAAAGTCAATGCAATGGGATGAGAGATGGCAATGCCTAAAACCATTTTATAAATCCAGCTATCACTGTGTTCTGAAATTACTTGCCTTACAATATATCTCTTTGAAGATGTTTAGCTTTCAGGCAGCACAGCTTACTTAACTGTGTTTTATCTTTTGTATGCACGTTTTATCTTTTATATATTTATATTCTGAAAAACACTACATACATATTCTAAATTACTCTGATGATGCATCTTGCAGGTAGGCTTCAGCCACATGTTCTGCTGAAACCTAGAAGACAGTCACTGGAAGACGAGTTACTGTCTACAGCAGATACATACTTGGGCTTCACAAATATAACTAAAGTGTTCCTTATGACACAGGCATATTCATTTCTGTTTACCCCATGGCTGAAAGTCTCATTTAATATTAACCCTTGTTTGGGTCCTACTAACTACATCTAGAAAACAAGTATATTCTGGTGTTGGGTTTTTTTCTTCAGAGGTAGCTATTCTCACTGAAATTAAGCTTAGCCAGCCAAGGCTTGTAGTTTGTATTAAAAAAACAATATAAATCCACTCTTATACAAAAGAAAGAAAAATAGTAGAAGACCTAACCACTTTCCCATTCCATTGACATTTGCCAGCAGGTTGTCAGCCTGATCTTGGGTTTGTCATGCATGAAGTTCAGGTCAGCTAAAATTCATAAAAGCCATCTTTCTTCTGCTACAGGAGTGGCACCAACTAGATATGCTACCTAAGTCATCTTACTGGACCTCTCATTTATCAGAGACAGAGTTGCTTTTTGAGGTGAATACCATTTTAAGAGCCAGACAGAAATGTTCTGCTGTATCCCCAAAACTGAAATTTTCTGTAGTGAAAGTAATTTTTTAAAAATAAGTTTTCAGGAAAACCAAAAGGAAACATTTTTTAACCAAAAATTGAACTACATTTTTTTTTCAGTTGACTTGAAATGTTTTCTTTGCTTGTATTTCCTTTCTAATGCAGCACAGCACTTTCAAAGTTGACATTTGTATTTGGCTACCTTCTGCTATGGTACTGAGCACTGACATCTACCAGAATTCAATCTAGATGCAGGGGACCAAGCTGTAAGGCACATTAACTCATGGCATGGAGTGTATCTTGGGAGATGAAGCCCAGACAACAACTATGATAAATCCTCATTGTTATTTTATTTATTTTCCCACTGTTCATATGGGATTTCTCAACCTTTAGGATGGCTGAGTGAGTTTCCTCCATACCTTGCTTCTGTCTCACTATAGGAACAATAAAAAATGCATTTTATTATATAAGTTTTACTGTGGTATCTTTATTATTAGAAAAGGATGGGGAGACTTATGCATCTATAAGCAAAGGGTGTCGTAGGATTTTTGGAGTTATTTCAGGAAGTACTTATTTTCCCCAAATGGCATTTGAATATCTTAAAAATGCTGGCTATGTAAATAATTTAGTTACATGGTATGCTTCATAACTGTGTGAAGTTCTTGAAAACTAGATTCTACTGAGGGAAACACATTTTTATGAAGAAAGTGCTAATTTGCTGTTTCAAATTTTCATAAACAAGCATTCAAAAAATCCATAGTTTTAAATAAATGCTGTGTAAAAAGCATCTGTCCTTAAACAGAAACAATTCCATCTGTCAGTAATATAATTTCTATTTCTCAACATTTTGCCATGACTGTGCAAATAATAAAGTGTGGCAGCAGACAACAGCACAAGAGTCCAGTTTATTAAGACTTTAGCAGAGTCTCTACTTCTCTTAGAAACTGAGCCCTGTATTTCCACTAACAACAGTCTTGGGGAGTGCTCTCACAAAAAAACCCAAACAAACAACAACAACAACAAAACCCCCCAAACCCCCAAACCAAACCCCAACCCACAAACCAAAACAAACAAAAAAATCCCCCAAAACCAACAAAAAGAGCACAGCAAGGTCCTTTCTCAAATTGAGCTGAAGCATAAAAAAGTCACTTTTAATATACCTCATTTCTTCTGGAAGCACCAGTTAGTGTCCTTTGCCTTAGGAACTCTGCTTTTTTGTTTTCCAAGGCTGAGTGGAAGCCCATCATATTTTCTAGGTCACATGTTATGTGATTTCTTATCCAGTAATGTCCTGCTCAGCAATTAGCTAATTCTTCTTTTGACATCAGGATGCTGGTGTCCTGAGTCTGTACCATCAAACTCAGATGAAATCAGCAGCCATTCCTTATTCTTAATGGTTTTATTATGTAAATATCTATGTTTGGTTTGGATTGCTTAATATGCACAAGGCTCATAAAAGTGGTAGTGCATATCAGAATTATTGCATATGCTATTTCATGGCACTGTTGCCACTTCACTTTCAATTTATTTAAGCTGCTTAGCAACAATAATAATATTCTGTCCTGTAGCCTGTAACTCCAATAGGCAATGCATACTCAACTGACCTGGCTGGCGGCTGTACGAGACTCATTGTAGTACTCTACTTCTGTCTTCTCCATCAAACAGATACTTCAAGCAGCCTTTTGTAAAAAGTCACACCACTTAAAGACCTTGTTGTGTTTCAAAATGCCTGCCCTTTAAGGTGCTTAGTATAGTTCTGCAGTGGCATCTTGGGGTGCATCTTATCACTGTTTCTTTCATGTTTGAACAAAATCATAAACTGTGTCCTTTCTCATATTCTGTCCTACCTCATTGGTTTTCATATCTCTATACTTCCTATTATACCTAATAACTCCACAAGATGGGTTCTAATTGAATAATCAAGCTTTTTTGCAGAAAACAAACAAAAGAATAAAGAAATTCATCCCAATGAACAACCCTCCTCTCAACTTTACTTGGGGTTAGCCAATAGTGCCTTTCAATTCAGTTTAGAAGCAAAACCTCCAACTACAGACAACTCATTTGAATCCAGGCCTTACCCCAAAATGTCTTTCTAAGAGTTATACCATTAGTCTTTTTCTACTCCTTTGGAGCCAGAGTGCAATTCAAAGTTCTGTTTAAGACTGGAAGCTGGGAAATAGGACTCTATCTTTGCCCTCAGCGATGTGTGCTGTTTCATTCCTGAGAGGTCTTGGATACCTGGATGCATCTTTAAAAGAAGCTATTTACCCTGTTACAGGCATCATCAAACAAACTAATCTCAGTGGTACCTCTTTGGGTACCAGGCTCTTGGTAAGCTCACAGCTGCTCAAATACTATGATTTTGATAGTAGAAGGATTATCCTGCTGGAGCAGTTTGCAGGAGAAATAAATTATTAAGAAGAACCAGCCAACAAAAGCCACAAAATAACCCTGCTGCAAAAGCAGTTAAACTGCCAGGGAGTTCTTTCACTCCCCTGTAGATTTGGCACATGTGTATGTACATGTGCCAGCTATTCTTGACCAAGTTTTGGAAATACAACCAAAGCAAACATTCCAACTGCCTAGACATGGTATCTGCTCAGTATTGGCATCAGTGCCACTGAGAGCACCACCACAAGATGCAGTCCCAAGAGTTGATGCTTTGGGAGGAAGGATCACTATAGTCCCATTAAATTAAGTTTCCATGTTATATCCTTCTAAATAGGGGCGGGGGGAAGCACCCCATAAAAATTTGCTTCCTTTTGGAGTGTTCTGGAAGGCAGGACTTCCATCCCAATAGCTTCAGTCTTTAAAAACAGAGAACTAAACCGTATTGTGAAGTCCTGAAACAAATAGACCTTTCAGAGAAAGGGAAAGCTGTATATTTCTAAATGGTCTACCTTGCATAACATCTCTAAGCATTCAGTTCACCACACATCAGTTCACTGCAGTTCATATCATCCAATACCTTGTATACCTTGCCCAATATCTTTGCTGCTGCTAAAGCTGTAAAAGTACTATTGTATTTGGCTTAATTATTTTTTTTTTTAATGAATTACTTTAAGATTCTGGGCACCACAGTAGTCCAATAACTACTACCGTAGTCTTCACTGGATTTCACTTTGAGTAGATCTTCTTGTATACAATTATACATCTTTATATACATAGCCAGAGCCCTTTGTAATATATCCTGATTTAGCAGCTCAGTTCTGAACTTGAATTCCTTTGCTGGCATTTTGGACCCAATAATCTTTCATATTCCAGGTCATTCCTGGATTTGTGGAGTTTGAGTTTGATTTTTTGTTTTAATAGCAAATAACACAGAAAACAACATTGTCTGAAGCTCTCACAAAAGTACAGCAGTTCCTAAGAGCATCCTGTGGAACAGCTCAGTCTACCCGTGAGCTCTGCAGGCCTTCAGCTGAGCTGAGGCCGATGGTGTGAGCAGACACATTTGACTTGCCCAAGGTAGTAATTATTCACATTAACAGATTCTAGGTCTTAACTCCACGTGGTGTTTCAGACATATTCTATCAGTTTGTTACAGTTTAATTACAATAGAAGCCATGTAGCTTTGTGGTATCAGTAGTCCAAAGCACGTTACGGAACAACTAAGTGGCTAAGGATTAAACTTTAACAGGCAGGAACTGAACTGCAGTGCCCTGTGTTTAATCACTTTGGTAACAAGTCCTGTGTGAAAAAAAACACAGGCAGATTTGTTTTTACTCCATGAAATTTGAAATAAGAAAATAAAACCAGAGAGAACTTACAATAAAAATACTATTCATAAAAAGACCAAAAGCTACAAGAATTCTGACTTTTTTCCCTCTCCAAACAGGAGGCATTTTTTTTGTGAAACATTATTATCTGAAAATAATACTAATTTAGCAAGCTAATAATTCAACACACCATAGTCAAATATCTCTCAGTGGAAATCTTACTAGAAATAGTCCATCACATTGTTGCTCAACAATTCTGACACCTTCAGATATTTTTTCTGGCTTCCTTCCCTCTCTAGGTGATCACTTCACTTTCCTGAGCATGAACTGGTTATTCCTTTTCATTATTTTCCCCAGTAAGCTAGGCAGATAGATATCCATATTCTGCACTGTTCACTATACTATGCTGCAGTGCCACAAAGCTGAGTTGGAAGCCTTCCATTTTCAGAGAAATTACTCACCTGCTAAACAAGGGAGAACATCCATCTGTTCCACACCATGCTTCTGTTGCTATTTACCAACATCTTGAGGTGGTAACAAAATGCTTTGATCTCATATTTACTCAGTCCAATCACCATGAAAAATACATGGTCAGATACATCACCCTAAACAAAAAAATCTGAAATCTAAATATCTCGAGTGATAGCATAGCTGAAATTTGTCTGAGACTTCCAAGTCCTGGCACATACCTAATTGTAACACTGTAATTGCTGTCACCATTAGAGAAAACCTTTGTTAAAGATGGAATATTTTACTGGCAGCAGTTGTTACCTAGTCATTTTTATCTCTAAGCTGTAATGCACACGGGAAATTTGTTTTTAAGAATTCTCAGTGATGTAAGGATATAAACACCTTGGTTTTAAAATTCAGGTATGTAAAATACACTCTTTTAAGATCAAAAACCCAAAAGGACAGATGTTATATAAAAATGGAAAGACCTTTTTAATGAATAAACTAAAGGCACACTGTGCCCAATATGTGTCAGATGGTAGGAAAGATGCACAAATCCTGGAATACAGAGAGTTAAATCACGATATGCCATCAGCTTGAACAAGACTGTTTAACATGTCCTCCTTGACTCAAATGAGAAAAAGAAATAGAAGTAAAAAGTAGCAAATGCTACTGTGAAACAAACTTCTTACATCTATCTGTGAAACACTGCTCTTCCCTGGAAAGCAACTACACGGGGATTCATTTTTAAAGGAATTATAAAACCAGAAGGCTAACCAAAAGATAATCATACTCAGTACTCCACTAGGGATTACTGCTGCCCCCAAGTTGATGCTGACCATGTCCAACAGTAAATGTACTAAACCACAGTGTATTTCAAATCCCCAAGCAAATTTCTCAGCAGTAACTTTTCTGCAGTATTTTGAAAGGTTACTGTAATTCCCCATCCTGGAAAAAAATACTCTTGGTTGCAAGTTATACTCTTGGATTTTGGCAATCATGTCTAAGTGAAATGAAATCAGAGTCTGTTAGACTAACATACTTACCAATTAGCCATTTGGATTTGAAATATATGTAACCTACTATTGAGTGCTGACTGGTGATAAACAGATGAAACTAATACAAGTACCTTCAACACACAAAAGTTTGACTGGCCACCCTATTTCATTCCCTAGCATTCTTCCTCATCAATGAGCTTGTGAGACAAATTGAAGTGCCCTGATGCTTAGCTGAGCAAGACTGTAAACTGGTGCAATCAACAAGAAACATTTACTAAGATAATGTTTCTTTAATCAGAGTGGAGATAAAACTACTGCTGACTCTATCAGAAACTTTTGCTTACACAAGAGGCTTGGTTCATTCGTCTTCAGCCTCACACAGTCATTCACTGCATTGTAACGTGCTGTAACATGCTATATAATCCTGGTAAGTTTTCAGTACTATCAGTAGTTCTGTGATATTGCCTCTTCTCTCCAGTAAAGAGCAGGTCTGCATTGTGTTGAACACTACAGATATATGGAGTAGGGTGCTGCTGGCTGAAAGTTTACAGTTGAAAAGAGCATTGTATCTTGGTAGCTCACACCTGGCTGAACTTTGAAAGCCACGTTCCTTATGCCCTGTGCTCCAGGTCTTGGTTCCTCCCTCACCAATGGGGATGGGCAAAGGAAACCAGAGGATCATAAAGAGGGATGGAAAGAAAATAAAGCCCTGCTGGTGGTGTTCTGTCCTTTACTGGCACAGCAGGTCTCTAGCCTTTAAAGCGTTGAAAGTTGAGTTTCCATGGTCTGCAGAGTGGCTGATGTACAGGAAAGAAGGGATATAAGACAAGATAGAAGCAATATTTTACAGCAGGCTCTCCTTTCAGTTGAAGGGATGATCAAAACTTGACCTCCATGATTCCCATTCCAAATTTGCTCCTAACTCCAAGAGAGCTGTGAGCAAAAGGAAGGAAACAAACAAGGGTCAGGCTGATTAAATGGGTGACCAATACTAAAATACGCCTTTCTTCTGTCTGCATATATGGACTTCACAGGTTTTTGAAGATGTGCCCAGTCATACACATGACTACCCATGAAAAGGAAAGACAGGATGATTTTCAGCCTAGCATTTTTAAAGGAAGCAAAAAAAAACCCCAAGACTATTTAAGAAAATAGTTGATAACGTGTTTTTACAGTTTATATCAATGTGTACATGTTTTCCTTTAGTGAACAGGTTTGTTGGTTTTGGCTGCAGTCTTTGACCATTAAGAAGGTATTTATTGCACTAATTTTTGGTAATCCTTTAGTAAGAGGTGGTTACTTTAAAATTTTAAATTCAAGCAGTTAAAGCACTGAGGCAGGCAGAGAAACAAATTTATTGCAACTTAACATTATGGGAGTAGTACATATTGTTTACAGCTGCTACAACAGTTGTTAGTGAATGGAACTTTGTTTAAACCTCCTGCAATTTCTGACAAATTCACAGGAATCTGATTCTAAATAAAGGCTGAAGAGCAATAATTACAAATTTTAAATACGCCTAATTAAGGTCATCAGAAATAATTTGGAATAGGTGCCCACAATAATGAGATAATTCAGGTATGTGGAAGGAGCAAAGACATTAAATGTAATAACAGCTTATCAGGCTACGTGCTGTATGAATGTACAGGAAGACAAGATATAATACATGTTTCAGCAAGTGCATACATGAGAACTATACATCCCATCTTTAAAAACAACTCTAAAGCCACCTTTTGTTTTGGAAACATCCTCTATTTCATGTTGTTTGAATGCACACATTGAAAAATAGTTACAGACAAGTTCCTTCTGGAAGGCATCAAAGAGTTTTTCCACAGGCAGAATTTGGATTGTGGCTCTGGAATAGGTGCACTAGAAGAAAATGTTTGCAGTATAAACTTTTCCATGACATCGATGGCTGAGGCACTGAAATTCCTTTAAATCAATTCAGAATGCTGCTGTGAGATAGCATAGCAATTCTCCTACATACAGACATGTAAAGGTATGTTGAAGGAATTGCTGAGATTCCAAAAAAAAGCACTCAAAAAGACTCTGAAAATAAGGATATTGAGACTTCACCCGCTGAAATTAGAGGGACACTCTAGCTCAAAACCCCTGAGCTTTCCTTGACAAACCTCTGGGGAATGTAGTTGCCAAAATCAAAGGCTGAACAAGGAAAATAAGGGCCCATTACTGAAAGGAGTAGGTGATTCAGTGACAGTGGACAGATAAGAGGTGCTCATTGCCCTCTCTGTCCCAGTTTCTACCAATAAGGTTTTGCAGGTCTCTACAGGCAAGGTTTGAGGAGGAAAGGAAATAACAGCAGTGGGTGCAGGCTCAGTCAGGGGTTGACTGCAAGAACTCAACCTCTATCAGTCTTCCTCTGAGGGTGTTGAGGAATCTGGACAGTATCATAGTGAGGCCTATGTCTACTGTCTTTGAAAGGTTGTGGAGATCAGGGTCCTAGTGACTAGAGAAAAGCAAACTTTGTAACCATCTTCAATAAAGGAATGGTCCTTTGGGGACTTCTCTTTGGGGTCCTTCAAAAGAGTGATTCAGGGAACTGTAGGCTTATCAGCTTCACTTCAGTCCCTGGAAAAATCATGGAGTAAGTCCTCTTGGAAACCACTTTTGAACAGATGAAAAAGAAGAAAGTGACTGGGAACAGTCAACATGGATTTACCAAGGGTAAGTCATATTTGACCAGCCTGATTGACCTTTGATAATAAAATGAGTAGATTTGTGGATGAAGGAATTGTAGTGGATGTCTCTGATCTGTGGTCCGGTCAAGAGGACTTTCCTACCCACCTGCATTTATGGTGGCTAATTCACCAGTGTCAAAAAGGTGGCCCAGGCCGGCTGGTGATGGGCCAGTGGCTCCCTGAGGGCTGGGAGCTATGGGGACTCTCCCTAGGCTGGCCAGGCAGGGCCTGGCAGCCAGGGCCTGTCCCACCACCCTGGCCGGGAGCAGGGCAGCTGGGGGCACTGGGGGCAGACCCAGCTCCGGGCATGGGGCACATCCCTGGGGATGGGCTGATGACAGGCCAGGATACAGCCCCATGGGTGGGGCCCAGCTCGGGGTCCCCCATGGCTGGGCAGGATTGTGGGGAGCGGGAGACTGGTCCTTCTGTGGCATTGCTGGAGCAGGGGCTGATGGCCCTGTGGGCTGAAATGGGGTTCTGGGCCATGGGCAGGGTGGGGGGAGCCCCGGGGGGTGGGCAGGGGCAGTCAGACCCCCTCAGACTCCTGGGACAATTGTCCTTCCAAAATCAAACTCAACTCAAAAGGATCAGGTCTTGCCCCCCCTTGCACCCCTCCGGTAACATTGCAGCCTGTCAGAGCACTTTCCTTCTCTTCTTCTCAAGGCTCAAGGGCAACACAGCCTCCACAAGAACTCAGCCACAGCAGGGATGCTGCGTGGAGGCCTCCCCTTCAGCCAGGACTGGCTAACTCTTTCCTGCTGAACCTTCTTCTCAAATAACAGGCAATGCATATACAAATGTCCCAGCTATCAGAAACAGAGACCATGTAAGAGCAATAAAAGAAACCAGAGGTGAAAAAAGACAGACTAAACAGGGTATAGAAACCTGTGGTGCTGATTGTTCCTGTCTAAGAGGATGGTGAAGCCACAGTGCTGGTACTGGGCTGGTGACGGATACCCCTCCATTTGAACCAGCTGCTTGCTAAAGTGATACACAGCACCTACTGGGCTTTTAACCTGGCTCCAGAAGTAACAAAAGCTGAACTACTTCACGTTTTTACATTTCTGTCAAAAAACCATAAAATCACCTCTCTGCTTTTGACAAAATGTAAATTGTTTCTCGCACCTAACCTCAGCTGCTGAGAACAATGCAGGGAAGCTGAGACCTCTTACTCCTCAGCCAGCTATGTTGCCTCAGGAGACAAGAAAGGAGTGGGAGTTTAAAGGAGTTCGGAGCATTAAAAAGAAGTGCCTCATTCACTCACTGGCCAGGAAACGGTGTGTGGGAGCTACTCAGCAAGCACTCAGATTGTCAGCAGGATGTATATTACATGCAGAACTGACATTACATAATGTTAAGGATGCAAAGTCAAACACTAAAGAGTTAGGAAACACACTGGAGTTCGTACTATTGCCTTGGAGCAAATTTGTCCTGGTGTAGTCCTAGAAACACACAAGGAAGTGCCATTAGGAAAAAAGAAAAACTAACCCCACAATATTTTTAAATAGTTTATTGTATTTGGTATCCAAGGTATGTGAGGGGAAAAGCACTGTTTTCTAGGTGGAAGTATAAATTAGTGTCGATAAAGAATATGAATGGGTACATGTGTGGGAGGTTGCACTTAAAAATTTCTGTTGCTTCAACAAATTAGGATGGTTTTAAGTGGTTCCCTCCTATGCAAGTGGCCAGTATTTTTCAGATAATCTTAAATTAAAAAAAGAAACAGAAAGCACATTTTAATTATATCCATACTGTGTTTACCTATAACGTAGATGTGGAACACCCACAGCACTCTAACATCTGCATTAAACTCTCTTTTGCCTTGTTTCTTGCTAACAGAGTTGTAGAAGAATCTTTGTTAAAGGCTACTTGCTTAAACTAAACAAGAAACATTGCCTTTCTAGAATATCCATTAAAGCAACACATTTTGTGAAGGTACAATTTTCATTTGATTTTGAGAGAGCTGTTCGAATAGATTTTGGTTTGCTTTTCTTTCCCTGTGATTTTATGGGCAATGTTCTATTTCATAGTCAACATTCAGAAGAGAACTCTCCAGCTGAGAGAGAGAGGGGTAGAGAGAGAAAAAGTTCTGTCCAAAAGGCTAAACTATGGAAAAACACTACAGAAAATCCATATCAATCACAATCTGCAGTCAGGTACATCTGTAGAAATATATATGTCTATATTTGAGACACTCACCTAAACTTCTCAGTGCAAAGTTTCTAAGGTGTGATTCGTTTAATCCTTAAATAAGTATCTAAAATGGATCAAATGAGGCCATCCTAGTATTAAGTGCCTTCCTCTCTCCTTGTCCGTTTACTAAAAAAAACCTCTGAATACAAGCTCAAAAGTGAATACTTCCCATAACATCTAGTCCTAAGCTACTCTGGCCATAGGATTTCTATGATGTTATTTCTGACCAAAACTTCTTAGGTTTAAAAATAAAAATTAACTGGATTGACCTCCAAAGTTTGGAAACACTTCTGCCAGAGATTTATCCAATCTTGTTTGATGAAAGCAAATGCTCTCTCTCTGCATCGCTATCTTCTGGAACTGGGTCAGTTTCTTTCCTCAGGACCATGGTATTTCCTTCCTACGTCTTCCAACTCTGGGTTCTCAGCTTGATAATAAAGATCTTATTTGTGGGAACTTTGCACTTTTGTGCACAATGTAGGAAAACAGCAAAGCAGAAGAATCTAGGAATGGTTTAATGCTTACTTAGGCAGGTAGATGTTATTTTAGAAACAGACCTGAGCCACAGATTTAGGATCTAAGTTTTGTCAGAGTTTCTGGGCATTCAGACTGGGGCTTTCAGTCTATGATCTTTGCAAGATCCTCACTCAGAAACAATGCTCTGGTTGTTGTGCCTCAGCTGTGAGGCTGCAGGAGTCAGTGAATACTTTCTCTCTATTAAAATTATAGAATCATTTAGGTTGGAAAAGACCTTTAAGACATCCAGTCCAACCATTAACCTAACACTACCAACTCCACCACTAAACCAATTAAGGGTCGAGTGATAATTAATTTCATGTTCCTGGCTTGGTGGCTGGATTTTTTTAATGAAGTAAAACTAGGAATCATTAAGGTTGGAAAGGATCTCTAAGGTCATCAGTCCAACCGTCAACCCAACACCACCACGCCTACTAAACCATGTCCCAAAGTGCCACGTCTACATGTTTTTTGAACACCTCCAGGGATGGTGACTCCACCACCTCTCTGGGCAGCCTGTTCCAATGCTTGACCACTCTTTCCGTGAAGAAATTTTTCCTACTATCCAATCTAAACCTCCCCTGATGCAACTTGAGGCCACTTCCTCTCATCATATCACTAACTACTTGGAAGACTGTACTCTGTGCCAGTGGGAAACTCTTGCAAGCTTGTTCACACTGTAGGCTGAATGCTTGCCCACATTCCCCTTCTTATCTCACTGCAAAGGGATAGGGTACCCAAAATTTGTGGTCATCTTTCTTGGTACTTCTGAACATTCCGTAGGCACTGTTGGAGATACTTGTCCATATCTTCTCCAGGTCTTCTTGAGCTATCAGGTACAACCACCCTCTGCTAGATGGCAGACAGCAAACTAGTGCTACCTCTTTACTTGCCCAAGTGAACATCCCTGTCAGTATCTTTTAAAAACTGCAGCAATCCTAGATGGATCCACTTGGTCCTTGGTCCCATATCTGAGGACAGATTTTCCAGATGTGGCTTACAAGGCTAAGGACAGAAATGAGCATAAGCACATCCAACACAGAGAAGACACAGACTTGTCATCCCACTCTTCTTCAGTGAGTAACAATGCCTATCTCCACTTACCCACCCTTAAAATTTTCAAGAGCACATGACGTTCAACCCAGCACTTGAAGAGCACAACAGATTTATTGTGTCATCTCTTAACCAGCTCAAAAGTATAGGAGCAACAGTCCGAAGTCCCAAGACACCTCTTAGATTTTTTTAATAGATTGAGCTCCATTAGTGTTGCTAGATTTTGGTCTGCTTTACATAATTAATGCACTCTCCCTAGAGTGAAATCCAAAGTCCAGTATTATAATAAACCTTCAGTGTACTTACAGAAATTCCATTTGGAAACTGTCAAAGCATTTTACACTGAGAGAATATTGTTCTTATTCAGCAGTTGAAAAAATGAAAATAAGCGAAAACTAAGTAATTGTCAAAGTAGTACTGCAAGTGAGGGCTATAATGGACCTAACATCTACTGACTTGAGTATCTTAGTGTACTGTTGAATACATACTTAGATTCACGTTCCAGTCCTGAATAAATAACATCAGCCCCAGGTGATCAGTACTCAACCTGATTCTGCTGTCATGCTGTAAGATGCTGGATGGAAACCAAACATTCTTACAGATGCAGTCTGTCACACTTGGGTGTAAACACTCTAACTCTGGAGATCAGACACTGCTGTGTGCTGAAGATCTCCCTTTCGGGCCCTGTGGGAATGGGATGACACTTGGCATTTCTAAGGGGGCACCAGTACACTAGAAGATCAGACCTAAAGCCCAGAATCTCTCCTTATTTATGTTTATTAAGGCAGTAGTGTGGCATAAGTACAGAGTAGATAGCCCTGCCTCTCTGGGTCCTAAATATCTCATGGGAAAAAAAAAAAAAAAAAAAAAAAAAAATCTTTGTATTCAGTTCCTCATGCACTGTGTGAAAGTGCCCTACATTTCTAACTAGCTGGGTTCACCACACATTTTATTCCTGAAGATGGGGCCAAAAAGCCTCCAAAAAGTAGCACAATAAACATAAATTTGAATTGTGCTGGTATTCTTCAGTTTTATGTTAAAACTCTATATTTTTTATGTTTTTAGAAACACAGCTGAGCTACCCAACAAAGCATGCTCACTTCGGAACACATTACATTGAGACTCCTCAATCTGTCTGTCATGTTCACACTTCATGTGATCCCACTCTTAGTGTCAGAGTAGGGAAGACTTCAAATGACAAAAATTCACAGGAGGCAGATCATTGCAGGCAGAAAGGCAAAGACAGAAGAGTGGTATGAGGCAGGATGTTAGATAGGAAAGCATAATGCAAGGCTGTGTCATTAAAAAGACATAGCTTATTTTGAGTTTTTACTCAGAAGCATCTTGTTACAACTGTGGGAAGAGAACGTTCCCTTGGGAACAGCGATGCTCTCTTCTTCCACTGCAATAGCAGAGTTGTTTTGGGTTAACCAGCAGGCAAAATACTCTAGTAAGAGATAAACAGAAAGATCTGCTCAGGGAAAACAGTGAAAACAGTGAAGATATCCAGGTGAGAAATGGAGACAACATAAGCAGGGATAAGAAGCCTAAAATGAGGTATCTAGATCCATTGTAAGAAATGCAAATAAGTACCAGGATTTTGAGAGGTTCTGAACATCTGTGCCTCCCTGCTGTTCATGGACGTAACAGGATTTCCAAATTCCCTCTCTTGTGGGCTGATCATTCTCCTTGGTGTGAGACATTCATATATTTGTTGCACTGACTGTGTGCACCTGCCGGAGGCAAGCCAACCCTCTGCCGAAATAGGGCAGCAATATTAATACAATCATGGGTACCAGCTAATGAGTATTCTGGCCTACACAGTAACACATCAGCTTAACTAAATGCCTCCTGATAGCTCAAATTTTGAGTAAAAAGGACACATGGCTGCTTCCATGCATTCAGGTAAATATACCTCCAAGTACATTGCTGTTATGGAGACCTCATGCCTGGCGCCTTTTCCAACAGGGGGTTCTTGTGGTGCATATACCTTGAATCCCCAAACAAGTGGATCCAATCATCCTCCTCAGCCTTCTAGCTGCTTAGGTATATTCCCTTGGAGACTACTGTGCTTTGTACCAGGGCTGTAAATCTTTGGTTTCTAGTTAGATTTTTAAGGGCAAATGTGACAGATAAACAAAGAGGACAAGCCTACCCAAGGAATTTCTTAGCCACAGATGGTTCATGCTCAAAAATGACAAGAGATATGCAGATCCAAAACTGCCAAAATCCCAAACTTCTTTGCCAGCCATAGCATTTTCTACAATCACCAAGTCTGATTAACAAACCTTCTTTTTTTTCCCTCACAGAGTTCTTTTTCCCCTGTTGCATTTAACAAGACTGGAGGTCCTCGGAGAAGCTCTCAAAATGTAACAAGTGACACAAAAACTTATAAACAGTCATCACTTCAAAAAACACTTAGGTGTATCCACTCCCAGGCTGGATCACTGTGCAAAAGCTGCAGTATGTGCAGGCAAATGCACTCCCCCCCCAGGAATTCAGGGAAGACACCTTTCTGTCCTCCTTCAGAGAGACAGCATGACCTGTGACTTGGAGCTACTAGGGAAGCTGTCCACCACAGCCAAAGTTTAATCTGATTTTGAGAGCTCTTATGGGTATGTATTAGGGCCTTTTATTTCCCTTCCCTTTCAAAGGAAGCATGAAATTGGCAGACGCTTGCTGTGTCTATAATGGGGGATCATCACAAGGAATCGGAAAGGGTCAACACACTTGGAAGTACTGCCATCACTCTGTACATTTTGCTTAGCAGGAGATATGCAAGGGTCTGAGCTTGAACAGGTATTCTAAAATTCAATATTGCTCAACACCAGCAACAGATCTATAGATGAATATTTTTACTAACCACAAAAATTCATTCCTGGTAGCAAAAGTATGTAATACCCTCTATAAAGCGTGACACTTTTACATTATGTAAAATTCCAGTATTTACAGGGTTCCTATGCAGCATGGGGCTGTATAAACGACTCCTTGTTTTGCTAAGGATATTATTACACTGTGTACACAGCACAGTAGGGCTGAAGCTAGTTTGAAACTACTGTGTATGTGTTTCTTTTTTCCTTCCTGTCTTAAAAATCTATATAAATTGTACTTTTGTTGGTGAAAAAAATGCCTGCAAATGATTATATATCCTTCTTAGAAGGATAATTAATTACCTATTTTTTTCCTTGAGAAAAAAATTGTTGCCTATTGTTTCTTTGCTTATTTTGGAATTTGTTCTCTTGACATGATCTAAGGCATAATATTTGTTCAGGTTAGTTGTGGAGTAAGGGAGCCCAAGCTGCTAACCAAAATAAAAAGCAAAGGGGTTGTCTAGTTTGTAGCCTGAAATGGACAGAGGAAAGCGTTTTCTTTTTGATTTGTCCAGAGGGCTTTCTGTGAAGGACAGCGTGTAAGAGGCAGAATGTTTGGTGTTTTTTGGTTTTTGTTTGTTTTGTTTTTTTTTTTTTAAAGACAGTGCATTTCTTAGAGAATTTTTTCAAGTTACAACATTATTCTTTTCAATATCTTATTATTTGGAACTTCAAGGCAAAAGCCCAGAGGAAAAGCAGTTTGAAAGCTATCTTTGTGAAGCACTTTCATATGGTAAAACTTTCTTCATAGCAAAGATACATTAACACCTCTTCCATTGCGTCAATCCACGACAAAAAAAGTGCTGGGTTTTTTTCAGCAAAATAGCTAGCATGCTAAAACACATTGGATTCAGGACTTTGTATTTTATTTGATGGTGAACAAGACCAGTTTTTCTGATTTCATCTAGATATTTAGTGGACATTGAGCGCTATGCCTGTTACAGGTCAGCAATCTGATGGCCACAATTGCTTGAAGCACGGGATGATGGAAGAGGGGTTTAGGGACATGCTCTTTCCCATACAAATGTGTGTCTTGGACATACTGGCCTCCAGGTTTATGTGCCACCTTTTCCTGTGTGCTGATGTGGATACTTACAGTATGCTAGACACCACTCACACAAAACTAAAAAAAGTTATAGTTATTCATTATCCCAATGAGCTCAGAAGGGCAAAAGAAGGGCAATGAACAGGTGAAAAGAGGACTTCTGACAGGAACTGGCTTTCAGGAATGACTTGGCACTCTTCTAAAAAATTTTATTAGAAATATATTCTTCCAGTTACTGTGGAATAAGTGCACAAGGCAGCACTGTATGAAGCAGTTTTGTTTTAATTTTTCTTCTAAGAGAAGCAAGTTGTAGAAGGAAAGGCAATATATCCTTACACACCTTACTTCCCTTAAATCTCCATACCATCACTGTTACAAAAACACTAGATATATTGTTTTAAGTAAAACACTGGTGTGTTAAAATATTAAATAAAGTTATTATGAAGTTTGGGAATGGGACACTGAAACTTTTACATCACAGCCAGACAGCTCTTCCTCAAAAATTGAATGAGAAATATTGTGGCATTCCAGACTCCTGGAATAGAAAACAAAGAACCAGCTCAGAATCGCCAGGAAATAATGAGGCAAGAAAGAGATTTTAGAGAAACTTCTGGCTTCTGACAAATCATCTGGAGGGAAAAAAAAAAAACAAAAAGAGATTATAAAACTTGGATCAGCTTTTCTGAAGGACTAATGGGCTGTAAGGTAGCTACCATAAAAGTCTATAAAAGCTGGGTTAGGGACAGATTGTACTGAAGTAAAGGAAGTCTTTCTGAAAGACTTTAGTCTTTAGTATTTCAACTGCATATAATCTCAAAAAATCCAACTGATTAGATGGATTTGGTACTGGCATAAACAAAGTCTGGTAAATAACACTCAAATAAACATCCTGAGGATTTTTTTTTTTTTTTTTTCTAAGCTGTGGTGCATGAAACACCTTAATTCTGTTAGTCTGTGAATCAAATCCACCACATCATCACTGCAAAGGAGTCAAGGCCCCCTTTTGCAACAAGTCAGAAGGGATTCAGTGTGAGAGCAAAATTCTGGAGTAGTGTAGAAAGAGGTGGTGTTCAACCTATGTATGTATGTGATGTATGTGTGCACATCTACAGCTATCTAGCTTTAACTGCTGAAAAAGATGTTTTTTCATTTAATGTTTAAATGTAAAATTTTATCTTATTTTCCATTCCAGTCAGATTAGGGCAGTAGAAAATTCCATTCAGTACAGCAAATACAAACCTTTGGCTTCTAATAGAGCAGACTGGTTTAAGTTCACAGCTTTTGTTTAAGCAGGTCTTTGAAAGCATTCATAGTCAGTAAACATCATCTCTGTAAAAAACATTTTAGAAAACAAATACAGCGACCTTATATCCCATCAGATGACTCTGTTTCAGACAAGGCAGCTCATCCATCCATGCCATGCATAAATTTCCCACTGGTTTAGTTCATGCTGCAAGTTCAAAGTAGTCTAAGCAAGGAGAAAGTCTCTGCACCTACAAGGATGAGCGCAGAAGGCAGCAAGCCATCAGTCATGCCTCCAGAGAAAAGCAGAAAAATCTCACTTTGCTCTTTGTTGCCTCTGCCTCCGGTCCCAAGGAACAGAGGTTGCCAGCTCTGTGTCTGTTGGTTCCTGACTCTCATCTCTGCATCTGCTCCATCACCTGCACCAGGCATTCGTTACCCTTTGAATTTTCAGTGCTCTTGGGTGGGTTCATTGTCTATTGCCATCTCTCCCCTTTCCACACAGTTAGAGTAATATGGTGGAAATTTTACCATCCAACAGTTCTGCATAAGTCATGGGATCCAGGTTGTCAAGGCAGTAGATGGATCCTTTCATTTAATACCTCCTCCCCCTTCTTTTTTTCCTGGGCAAATTAAGTAAGTCCACTAAGTAAGGGCCAATATAAAGCAGACAGAGAACACTACCCATTACCACATATAGTTCTTCTTCCACAGGACCTTTATGCTTAGCCTGTTAGAAAGACTAACAATGTTCACTTGAGCAGCTGTTCAATGCTCTTTTACTCTTCTGTATGACACGTGTTGAACAATGCTCTCTACAAATGCATTTTCATTAATCTGGTATGCCTAATGACATCCTCCCCCTCCACACAACCTCCTTCAACTTCATTTAAGGCCCTTTTAATTTTCACCTTTTATGTTGCAACTACAATATAGCTGACAACCATAGCAGTAGGTGTCAGATCCAAAGTCCTTTACAGCGTATTGAGTTTTTCCATTGACTAGACTTTGGACTGTATGCTTCAATTTTCTGTACATTACAGTTAAGAAGTTAATTAAATAATCCTAAATGCAAATAAAAGCTGTATCCAGGCAACTTATGAATTGACATTAGTTAGTACGTCCCACACATTACTTGTAAAATGTGCTCTTTATTTGTCTACTACAGGGTAATTAGTTAGCATGTCTGAGAATGCCAGATGATAGTTTAGTAATCTGAGACTGAGAGCATGAGAAAGGAAATTGGTGGCTAACCAAATAACCGTCATCATGTTTTTTAATACACTATGATAAAGTTGTATTTAGGTCTCACAACAGAAATTGTCTTGTTGAGCTTTACAACACATATAAAACCGGAAATTAAAACAAGGGACAATAAGAATATGGACTGAAATAACTATTTCAGTTTACTCTTACAAGTGAGAGTTGGAGCCAATGCCACATCATGGTACGTTCTACAGAAAAAGTCAACATGGAGAAGAAAATAATTTAACCTTATAGGACATCTGTCTTCCTGCCTCTCTAGGGTTTCTGATGCTCATCACTCTGGTATGTGACTTCAGCTGGAACAAAAAGCATTCCCTGTTTTGAAGATCATAAAAGCCTTGATGGACTACACACGAGTAATTCCAGGTTCTTATTAAAACCAGCTTTTTTAAAAAAAAAAGAAAAAAAAAGTTACAATTCCTTACTGTCCTTTATCATTCCTCATGAGGAGACATCTTTCTATACTATTTCCTGCAAAAGAAAGCATGAGATATTTCTTATTCTTAGTGTCATCAAACAATTATAAAATGGTGACAATGAAAACAGTAAGGCATCCAGTTTGAAATGCAAGCATGGAAACTTTTCTGTCATATCAGAAGAAAATCTTAATTAAAGTCTTAAGAACTATGGCTCCAAACTAAATAACCTTATTCCTTCATCACTGCCACACAGTTGCCACACACTGAGAGCCATCTTCACAGTTACTCACAAAAAATTGAATACTCCTTACTAATACAATAGTAGGACATATTACTAGTAAAAAAAAAAAAAACAAAAAAAACCCAAAACACAACAAAATTAACAAAAGTAGGCAGCATACAAAGACAATCTAAAGCACTATAAATTGTCTCCCAAAGAAGTCCAACAAGTCAGAAGATACAGAGGAGTAGTTGAAAAGTGGACAACAGCCAGAAAAGAGATGGAAGATAAGAAGTGGTATTTCAGCAAATAATACTAGCCAGCCAAAACAGAACAGTTATGTACAGAGCTGATGCGAAAGAGCTGTTTTAAAAATGCTGCCAGTCTGCATAAAAGAAAGATGAAATAAAGTTGTTTCCTTGTGGCTTCATTCTAAGTAAATATTGCACACAATACTGAGGGTTTTTTTTGAGCACCTTCACATATATATTTAACATTTAACACAACTGTAAGAGTATAGAATTGTCTGTTAACTTTTTAATATTTTTCATATTCATTCAAAACACTTCAATCTCTGTTACACAAAGGATGACTTAATAATAGCTCCTAGGAATGAAATTAATCTTGTGTCTTAACTTCTCAGCTGATACCCAATGCAGATAGTGAGAGCAGCCTTTTAGTACAGAGTTACCTCCAGGTGCCATACAAACTGAACACTGAAATTTTGCTATTTGGCATTTTAGGTACAGTTGTCAGAATCTGAAATTCTTAACAAAAACATTGCTACTAGTACTTAAAAAACGTCATAATTTGCACACATACTCACATATTGCAGTAAACCCATTTTAGTATACACATTACATTGAGGGCAAAGAAACCATGTTAAAGGTAATAAATATGACGAATAAACCATAACTTAGCTACCAAAGTAGTAAAACTACTAGAATATTTGAAATCTATGAATATGAGAAGAACTCAGCCAAAACTGAAAGGACAATGAACTATGTACTACAAGTCAACCAGAACCTCCTCTAAATAAGACTGCAGTTGCCAGAATTGTTGTCTTTTTTTTTTTTTTTTTTTTCTTTTTTTCACTCAGTCGTTGGAAGAGAAAGAGATGGAGAATCACTGCTGGGAGGTTTTAACTGACATTATTCCATGAGTTGACCTATGAAGCATGTCAAGTAATCTGATACACCTAAAGTTACAGCTTACTTGTTCCACCAGGAACACAAATATATTGCTTCGTAGGTCCCTCAGCAGCTCCATTTTTGCAGGCCTATAAGAGTCCTGAGACACATCTGCAGTAAACATTAACTGGCTCCAGACCAGAAATCTGTACTGTCAACTTATAGCAGTGCTGAACCCAATTAAACACACTCTGCTGAGAAGAATACAAAACCATGCTATATGCTTTCGGGGGCGGGGGGGGGGGGGAGGCGGAAATAATTTTGTGCTTACATAGGGTCATCTCAAAGCATAAGGAAAAAAAAAATCTGTTCTTAGTCAGATAACTATGTTCTTGTTTGCCTTATGTGGATTAGCCAGTAGTCAGTAAGCAAGACTCATTCTTTTATTTAGGTAAATAAAGATTTAAGTTGTGACTGGTGCACATCCAAGGTAGTCCTGCTGTAGCCCTCTGGTTGAGTGTGGTATGTGCCTGCTGGCTCCAATGTTAGACATGAAACCAAGCTGCAATCTTGGGATCCAAATGTGAGACCATTGGATCCATCTTAGTATTTTTAAGCTCTCTACCAAATTATTTCCATCAACAATAGTCAGTTTGGCTATAGAATTTTCTTGCCAAGTTATTAATTCTTTAATTCATGCCTACTCACATTACCGTTTCTTTTCCATCTCTCTAGTTATTCCTGAGGATGTAGAATTAAGTGCACGGAATTAACCTTAAAGTTAACATCAAGTTCTTAGTTTCCTAAAAGGTTCTGCTACATGTTCCCAGTATCAGACAATCATTCCTTTACATTTTGAGGGCTGTAGAAAATTTGAAGGAATATCTCTATGAGCCAAGTTGTACTAAAATCAGTTTTCAAAATTACTTAAAGTTCTTCCCATATCAACAGGCATTCAATTGACAGGGGGTAGGTAGGAAATATGGCACATTAGACATACAGGCAGCCGATCAGCCCAAGTATTAAGACATCTAGAACTGGCTAGTTTGTTCACATTGTATTCATACACTGGATCAAAACCTATGTTCCATGTCACTTTGTTGCTGTTCCTGTTAATGAACCTATAAATGTATTTCTAGTTATAGGTTTGTTTGTTTTTATTTAAAAAATAATAATTAAAAAAGCCCTTAGTGTGATTTTTCATAGTAGTTGCATTTTTCCCACACTGGAACAATGAATCAGATACTATGTTTGTTTTATAGACATAAGCTTTACATAAAAAAAATAGCTTGTTTACCCATTGAGAATCCAAACACAGCTTACTGTAAATACTTAACTTTGTTTCAATCACTAACCAGGAATTGAACAACAAGGGGTTTTGCTTGTTTGCATGTTTAAGGGATGCTTAGGTAATGCCCCAATAGGTACAACCAGAGCTTCTGATCAGGCAAGTAAAAAGGATTTCGTTTGTCCCTGGTCAGCACACAAGGTGACCCTTCTGCTCCAGCCTTCCCAGAGTCCAGCCCAGAACTGGTCAAAAGCTTATGTAAAGCATGATCTCAATCATTTTCATACCATGACTTGATGTTATAGTAATAAACTGATTGGAGATTTCCAGCTTCCCTCCAGCAATACCAGGAAACAGCAGGTTTGCAAATCCCTTCCCTGCCCATGACTCAGGTAGGGAACTTGGGAGCTAGTCACCCAGAGTTCCAGCCTATGACATTTCTCAAGTCTGCGGCTGCTCATACCCATGGTCTCATAACTCATCATAAAGGAATTAATGACAATATGCACTAGCCTATCTTTTTCTGTATCGTTCTCCTCTACCTCTGTTTTCTGAGGTAGTTACTTGTTCTCCAGTAAATATTTAGTTACTGGATATTTTCTTAGTAATTTTTTGCTTTTTTGGGTATTAATGGATTTTATATTTATATGCATCTTTGTTCTTTGTTGCATTGAGTATTAAAAATACAATTGTTCAAACCTCAGCCACTTCAGGAAAGTGTTGCTTTTCCTGGTTTATTTTGGCAGTTTAGTTTCACCACAGAGAAAAGTCATGGACACAGAAAGAATGGCTCAGTCTCCACAGCATGCTAAATGTTAACCTCACAATCTTAGCTTCACGCTAATAGAAAACAAGAATAAATCTGTTAAACCCGTCAGGTTTACAATCTGGAAATGTTAATGTTTGATATGGAACATAGAGCATTTTATTGGAAATGAATTGCATCTGAGGAATGTAAGACATCTCTGATCCTGGAAAAAAAAAAAACCTTCTTAGAATGGAGGCAATAGACTTTCAAGTAAGCAAAATAATAAACACTTATAAAAAAAGAGGCAAATAAAAAGGAAGTTTTCCTATTATCTTAGCTTTGAACCAGTTCTTGGTTCAAAGCCAGTAGAGTTTGTCCTTGATCTCAGTGTGAGCAGGATCAGCTCTCCTGTGTTGGAGTTTGTGAAGTTGCACGCCTCCTCCCCCTTGCATAGTTTTATGTCCATATTTCTGTGTTTGTTTTCTAGTTTTCCAGATCCCTGTTCTGGATTTTGACTGGTGAAGATAACTTGTCACAGCATTCTGTTAAGATAACAAGTTCTTTTTGGTTAATTGCTCTGTAAACTATAAAAAGAACTAGAATAACCTCCAAGCACACACACCCCTTTACTGACAGTTCTTCTAAATGATGCTTGTGGGTTGCATGTCTTAACCAATCTGTGCCCACCATAGGATTGCTGGCCAAAATCAAGCTGCACTCTCAGCTTTTAAGGTCTAGCCCAGGACACCCTGAGAGTAATTCTTACCACTCCAACAAGGTTTCCACCATCACAGGCAGCCAAATTTAGTGTTGGAAAAATTTTCAAACACTTCAGTGATTTTAGGTCCTGTACAGTATTTTGAAAAATGCTTTGGGCAATAGGGAGCTCTTGTCTTGCTGGAAGGCAGCAGGACATGAACTCATAGATCACTGGAGAAGCATTTTATTCACTTTACGAACTCACCTAGATAAAACGGAGAGAATTCACCTTAGTCACCCACATAGTAAATCAATCCTTTCTACTGCTGCCTTTTCTGTGATGGCATTACTACTCACACTGCTGTCACATTAACAGGAGAGATTACTCAATTCCAGTATTCTTAATTGTGATAACAATTATTCCACTCTAACGAGGTTCTCTTTACTTTTGCCCACAGCTCGCGTTTGCCCACAGAGGCATACACTGCCCATCAATGCGAAAGTCCCTAGTGTGTAACACAGTGTGGCCTGGGTTAGAGCTCTGTATTCCCTTGGAATCCAATCAAGTCAAAAATTAAACTAGGCAATTTCCGCAGAAGTTCACAGAAGTATACACACTATTGCAGGCTCCTTGGCAGGACAGCAGGCAGCCTTATGCAGTCCTGTACATTCCTGGGAACATTATTTTTTTAAAGGGTGGTAGACTCTCAGTCCTCCACTCCAAGTCTGTGACTGGGGCTCCCGGACCAGATGTGCCTGGCCTTCGTATGGCTGTGCAGATTAAGATTGAAGAAATGTTTCCAATTGTTAGAGGACACAATCAGGACGTATAATCGCAGGCTTTTTGCTCAGACCATCTCTCTCAGATATGCATGAAATAGTAGGGTGCAGGCAGGGGAAGGCAAGGAGGGGAAGGGAATGAACATATGCACAGAAGTGGTGCATGAGAAAACATTGCCAAGGCCAGTAGGGCAAGTGTCCATAGCGTGCTAAAAACATTCAGTGCTGTGCTCTCGTCCTGACCCCTTTGGCTACGTGCTCTGTCTATTCCAGTAAACAGAACAAGGCCAGGACACAGGCTGAGCGCTGGGCCACAATCATCTGTGCCTTCTCACTCTTGGCATGTTCTCTGGCATGGTTATGGCTCATTCGAAGGCTTACTCTCCCAGTCAGTGCTTGGCCTTAGTTCAGGGATAGCTCATGTAAGGCACTGCTCATGGTTAGCAGCCTGGATGTAGCCACCTTCTTTGGGGGAGCTAGAGGCAGAGGGCATGAAGAAGGATGAGAGTTTAAAAGCAGACACAAGCCACACGGCATTGTGCCACTTGGTCAGGGTGTCGTACCTCAGCCATTTATTAAATGGTACAGATATAAGCCATTACTAAAGTTAGCAGACACAGCAGATCTCATACATTGTTCAGGCTAAGTACAGGCAATTAAAACAAGCAAACAATAAAACAAATGTATATCCATACACGTCATAAATAGAGAAATATCACTGGGGTGTGGTCTTCTGTCCCTACACTAAAATAGAGTGCCAACAAGCACTCTGTGATGTGTCCACCCTCTGCCTCTGTTGGCTCCAAGGTAGCTCAGTTCCTTCTAAGATATTGTAAACCTCCATCCTTGACACCAGAATTTAATAATAAAGGATGGGAAAGCCTTTTCAGAGAGGACTTTCCTCTTTTCTAGGGTCTATTTAAGGCCTGCCCTCCAGTGCCTGTGGCGCACTCTGTATTATGGAGCCCTATGGCATCTCAGCAAAGGCACCAGAAAAGAAACTGGTTCTTTTAAGTAAGTATGTGCAAACAGCCTGTGTGACAAGAAAGTGACAGAGGGATTATCTTCTAGCCTTCCTTTTTCCCCATATATCATATTGAATTGTGCACTGTATATTTTATTCTTAATGCTCAGGGCTTTGAAAGCCTTGCAGAAGGATTTACTGTGAAATTTATACCTTTATTTAGAGGATTATTCACAGGTGGTGAATTGACTGAAATCTCACCATGCTGCTGTACACTGCTATTCAGAACAGAAATCTTGGCATAAATTTTGCTTTGGATTTTGCAGAGATCTTTTTCTTTTACATGTTTGTTTTTGCAAGGTGCTTTATTCTGTCTTACCAACTCAAAACATACTTCCTACTCATTGCTTTCCTTGCAAAAGCATTGTTTGGCTGGTAAATTAATAAGGCTGTGCTGAAAAACAATATCCCACCAAAGCTGCCTATAGGCTCTTCTAACAAGAATTCAAGCTTTGAAATATATGTTTTATTTATAGAATGTCCCTTGGAAATCAGGCCAGGAAGTTGCAGCTGCTGAAAAGTTAGATGTTTTGTTTAATTTTTAAACGTAGTTCTAAACAATGTATTCTAGTATAAAGCAGGCTTTTATGAATCATGAGTCATTTTCTGTTGATGGAAATATGATTGGTATCTCATATAACTTATTACTTCCCTGTCCTGCCCCCGCTCTTTCCTATTGAAAGTATCTAACAATCTATCTTTGCTATTTATAACACACCTAAATAGACTGATAACCAAAGAGCAAAGAGACTGTGTTTGAAGTTACCATTCAAAAGGTCTTTCTAACACTGCCTACTTCCTCATAACCTGTCACATTCCACAGTCTTATACTACTAATAAAAGTTAAGTAGGTCTGAGTTGAAGCACGCATAACACTTCCCAAATTTTAGATCCTTTGCTTATATGTTTTATTTTTTAAAAGATAAAATACATTATTATTTCAATCCTATAAATGACTTTTAATACTGAAATATTTCAGCAGAGCCATCTTTTTCTTTTGAGTCATAGCACCAAATTTACAGACAGGTGTCTGTTCTTCATTCCTTCACACAGTTGCCTCTCTTCTCGTTGCCTTTTACCTCAAGTCAGTACGTTTCTCTGGCTCCTGATAAATATATTTCATAAGAAGGATCATGTCATGCAGATAGGGCATTCTTAGCCCATTCTTAGTCCAAAGTAGCTGCATAAACACAGCAGACTAGGAAAACTGTGTGAGTCGGAATAAACCAGGTGATATGCTGCTACACTCCAGGTTGCAATCATTATGACAGTATCTACAATAAAAGTCAGATTTTAATAGAATAAAAATAAACCAGGTAGAAATGTGGTAAAAATTCACTTTCGCAATTACAAGGCATAAGTGTTTGGGCTGACAAGCCCAGCATAACACCACTGCCCGATTTATGAATTAGATCTTGCTTGTATACAGTGAGTGTAGCAGTTGAGCTAAGTGAAAAAAGGGCCATATGCACATGTCTATTGATACAACCTGTCTTTTTGGCTGTTTGCATAAATAATAATTAATCATTTAACCAGAGAGAAACTAGCCCTGTGTCCTAATGAAAATAATGCTCACCTGTTACCTGCACCATTGAAAGCAAGTATTTTTAAATAGGTACCGTCTTAAAAAAGGTTTTTCCTTAAGAAGCTTAATTCCAAAAGTAGTGGCAATTTTGATAGCTACAGTTACTGGTATGCTTTGTCAGCAGCCTCTTCCTCTGGCTGTCCCAAACCTATAGTCTGTTCCAAATATTTCCTTTGCAAACCCTTAGGAATCCAGAAGAATCTGCTTTGAAGTCCACTGTCCTAATAGGGAGCACTTAATAGCTAGTAAAGCAAACAAAGACTTTGGAAATAACAGCATCAGACAAAAAGAAGTGGGAGGAGAAGAGAGGAAAAAAAATAGAGGATGCCTTACTTTCACATCTCCATGCAGAAGGGAGGGATGAGTTATTACTTCACAGACGCCACTTGTCTTGGGCATCCCCTTTACCTGCAAGCATACCCAAACGCACAGAGCCTCCTATATTAAAATAGTATGGACATACCCTATTATACCAAAATGAAAATACTCTCCCCTCAGAGTACCAGTTCTTCTAGATGAAAATACAGAGGGAAAAAAGCCTCTGATCCTTTGGCTACAATGATCTTGAATCAGTTACAGCAAGCAACATACTCAACAAATGGGAGGAAAAGTCACAAGCACGGAGAAGAGGAAGGAGAGCTGAGGCCCAGGGATGTTGGTCACAGACCAGCTGCCCTCCATGGAGGCAGAGGCCCCGCATTCCTTGCAATGGGCCATGTGCAACAACAGGCATCACTGACACCTGGGCTTGGGTACCACAAAGAGAAACACTGACAAAGTTGGGCCAATGAAGGTGCTTAAAAAACCAAAGCCTTGTATACCAGTAGATATGGTGATGGCTTTGCTTGTAACAGGCAGCAGGTTTTGCATCACACAGACAACCCAGGCTCAGGGCTTCTCAGGCTTTGTCTGGACTTGTCTTGACTTACCTAGAGCTTTGCTTTTGCTTGTTTGCTTGTAACAGAAATTATCTAATAATCCAGTGACTGTTAACTTAGTTTGTTTCATTTGCTTAGTATTGTACAATTGTGTGACATAATTCTTGTTACTATATGTATTTTTGTTGCTAATAGTAACAAGAAACAGTTATTTGTGAATAGTGAAGTATCAATCACCCCAGCACAAAGACTTTTCCTCCAGGAACACAGGCATAGCATGAAAGCAGAGGAGGAGCAGTGTGGAGGAGTTACAGTCACAGGGTGGTAGGAGCAAGGGTGCAGGATGACTCCAGGGCTATAAACCACTCTGCCACAGTCAGTCAAAGAACTGGGCAAACATTATTTTAGGGGGGTAAAAAAGAACAAGTACTCAATATATATAAAACAGATACGGTACATTTGGATGCAATATGGAACTGCAGATCAATGAAAAAAAAGCAGGGTGTAGAGTACATTGACAAACGTAAAAATGACCACATATGGAAACCAAAAAAAAGGAAGAAATAACCTACATCCTCCCCTTCTTCCTCCTGGTAAAGGACTTGGGATGCTGACCTCTTACCAAGCCCCGTGCCCTTGCCATTGTGGAGCCTTCAACCGTAGGACCCAGAGGGGCAGTGGAAGGGTAAGCATAGCATCAGAGAAAAGGATAGATACTACAGTTTCATTGTACATTAACTGCGTATAATTGCAGCCATAAGTATTATTAGTCATTACAATGATACTAATAAGTATGTGATTAGACTGTTAAGAATTTAATCAGATTAACAGTGAACTTTGCATATAAGGTGCAATTCCTCTGCCCTTAACAAGATGTTGAGTGAAACAAACCAGTGGGAATTCAAACAGCTGTTCTGTAATTTGGATCCAACAAACAGATAACCCATGCAAGGCAAGGGAAGAGGCCTGAGAATGCAGATCTGCAAACAACTTCCTGCAAGAAAACCTGTTGCCTTACATTTTCCTATTTTTTAAAAATGGTGTGTTAAGGAAAAGAAGCTGTTTCCTATAAGGTGTAAGCTCAATTACATTGATATAGAGAAATGAAACTGCAGAAACTGAAATCTGCTGTTGCTGGGATCATTAACAGTCATATTAGTTGGCCCAGCATCTTGTGACTTTAAGAAGCTGCAATAATAAACGTGATTAGAGGTCATGGTTGAATATCTGTATTCAGAGGAACTCTGGTCTCAACTTTGCTACCCTCATAGGGCTTTTGTGAGCATGCAAAATGGCAGGGATGTTCAATGAGTGCATGCAGCATCAGAGAGAGGAGAGAAGGCTGTGCTCTGCAGGAAAAGAGAGTGCAGCTTCAACAGTTCTCACATTCCTACACATGGGAATTATATCAAGAAGGGTGTGTAGGAAGCCACAAAAAAAATAAGAGAGTGAAAGGAAGACTTGAGTTATTATAGCTTTCCAGAAGGAGCAATAGCTCTTTAAAAATAGCTCTCAGGTCTGGAACCTGGAGTGCAAGCTTGCTGCAGTCAACCCAAACTAGTTTGTCCTGATCACCGTGTTAGGTTTTTTTCCACTCTGGAAAATGAAATGCACAGAACTATAACAGTTCAGCAGCAGAGCTCCTCAGCTACAGCAAAACATCTTAGCAACAAAAGAAGCAAGTGAATATCTTAAAAACAATTTTTTTTTTTCTTTCTTATTATGGAAGAGACAGGAGCAGAAGAAATGGGCTTGACATGTTTACTTATGTTTAATGGATTTAAAGTGGCTCTTGGCAAAGCAATGTATCCCTTTTGAAGGACCAGTGAGATAGAAGGCAGCTAAAACCTTGCAAATGCCTGCAAACTAAGTATGACTTGAGAGCGTATGACATTTTAGCACCCAGAAGACTTTCTTTTTTCTCTACCCAAAGTTCAAGTAAACTTTCCTTTACTTTCCCCCCAAGCTCCTAGCAGTTCTTCAGTTATTTATTGAAAGAACTGGCCAGGGTGAGGCATATCTATTAGGCATCCTTCTTGGAAGAACACCTAAAACACATTCATAGCCTGCTCTCGCTCTTCTACCTCCATACTCGTATTAGCAATGATTCTCAATTTTGTTGATTTGCCTTTCACTGTTATCCTGCCTTTAACATTTATGCTCATGAGTGTGGTATCATTATACAAGTCCATGTAGGTTTTGACCTCTCTTTCCAGTCAAACAGAAAGAATTATTGAGTCACACTGAATGGAAACCATCACACCACAGAGAGTGTCTGTTGTTGTTCTGAAAATTTTGGATTAAAGGAGGTAGCAGTGGGTTAAGACTGATTTTTTTAAAGAATCATGGAATAGACAATGGATAGATGCTTTTGTTCCTTCCTTGGTTTTTGAAAGGAGTGTGATCATTACAGAAATTTTAAAACACACACACACACACAAAAACCAGCCAAACAACCCTGAAAAGAACTTAAAGTTCTTGATTAATTTCACTATTTAATAGAAAGATTGATATTTTTTTCCCCACAGGTGATTATATGTTGCATTATTACCTACATTAGATTTTTTCATCGTTGCAGTCTGCTTACTAATAGAAATAATGTGTTTGAGAAGGAATTCAATGCCCAGTTTTCTCTATATATCTTTTCTATCACCCCAAACCTCCTCAACACAAAAGTTTGCAAACCGTTCAGCAAGAAAATGAAATAATCCCCCTCCTGCCAGCAGGAATATCACTACCTAATTAACAAGCCAGTGGAAAACCCCTTTTATATTTCATAATTTTGTATAATCAAAGTCAAGTATCTAAAAGCTGACATAAAAGTTAGACACACTCGAGCCTTTGCAGTCCCAGACTAAAGTCTTTTAATATCAGGTAGAGACTGCAAATATCCTCCAAAAGGCTAAGTAAAAGCATTCAGAATATTTACACAATACAAACAGAAACAGCCAAAAGTAGATGGGATAGAAGTCACAGACTCTCTAAGTATTTTTTCCCATTGTTGAGATTAAAAAAAAAAAATTGGGATTACTAACCTGTTGATAGAAAGTTAAAATAATTACTGAATAAAGATGGTGCTTCATCAAATAGCAATTTCTGTGAAGATGGTAAAAGTCTAGTGAATTAAACCCAAAATGTATATTTTTCTTTTCCTAAATGGACAGCCCAGTGCACATCCATAGGTACTGGACTAAAACCAGGGCATGTCAGTTGGATGTATGGAGGGCACTGAGACAATGCAAAGGAGCAGGAAAGACTTCAATCATTTCCTTCCACCACCTTTGCTAAAAGTAATTTAATAGATAAATGTAATGCACCATACCTCAATGCTTATTTTCTCCATTGTGTGGGATAACGAACCTGTCACAAGGCAAAACTGAACACCTTTTAAGACATCTGTTTTGGGATTTCTCAGAGACCAGGTGATGTCCTGTTTTATCACTACCATGCTCCTAATTCCTTTGTTTCTCTTACATACCAGCATCTAACAGCTGTGTGCATTCTCTGAATGTGACTTTCCAAATATGGGCCAGATTCTGCCCTTATTTTTGTACCTATGCTGAAGACAAAGCCTCGTTAAAACCAGGCTTAGCACAATATTGGACTCATTATGTCGGTGTTTCCATTTATTTCTTTTCTAAGAAGTACTTTAATTAGATACTTGTAATTTTTATATTAGAAAGCTAGGGCAGGAAATTGACACTGAAGTTTATTTGTTTTAGACTTGTCGCTGCTTGCCAAAGATGCTGATGGGTGTAGCACTCCTACTGCAAAAAAAAAAAAAAAAAAAAGGCAACTACCATGCTTTTGGTCAAGGGGCTATTTCCTTTATCAGTAGTGCGCAAAGTACACGGGCATTTGGCTGCACTTACTTGCTTCCTTTTCTTCTCTTAATGTTTATAACTGTTTCTACATGACAATCAAGTGCATAGAATTTTGACTTTAAATAGTACGTAACTTTCAATTCTTATTTGGGTAAAACTCCCAAGCCATTTCTTTTTTACTCATACTAGTGTAAATCTGGAATAACTGCTCCAGAACAAGTGCATTTCCTCTGCTGTTCAGGCAGATGTGAGAGTCCACAGATCCTTGAAGTTCAGTTGGTTTAAAGTTCATGACACATTTCCTACATGCAGGGTATACTTTTTTAAAAACAAAAAATCCAGGATTTGTACCTCTAGTGTAGCAATGAGGTGTACTGGCAAAAGAGGAATCAAGGTAATAAAAAGGGGTACTGCTTCCATTGTAAGTTGTAGTGATGGGAAACCACACAGTCTTTGAAAGACACATTTAATATATCAGGTAGAAGGCACACATGCATGTAGGCAGGCATTACTGAATTACTTTTCAGTGGCTGTTTTGCTGAGATTTTGAAGCAATTTAATTGTGCAATGTTCTTGAATTCCTGCACAAGGCAGGAACTATATAACAGTTACACAATACTAACAATGATTAAATTGTGCATGTTAAAAATTAAGAATATGAAAAAATACTTTAAGTACCTTAAGAATCTCTGTCTTAATAGGCAGTCTCTTATAACTCAGTAGAAACTGAGATCCTGCTAGGTTTCAGCTTTTTAAATGATTTATAGACTATAGGATAGTGTTTTTCCAAATATCCAAACTACAATTTTTGGATCCTGTATACTGGGAAAACTAATGGAAATTAATTTTTAAAACTTTGTGATGTATTAGCTTCATGCATGCAAGGCAGGGGAAGGTTAAGCTTGACTGAAATATTTTTATCTTCTGAACAGATAAAATCATTACTTCAGGTGCAGACTGACCTTTGAATGCTATTGGAAATAATCAAACTCCTTTCAGTCACTGAAGATACAGCCAGCAACCTCAAGTACAATTTCAGAAGTGCAGATTTGGTACTGTAATTAAAATGGAAACTCATCTGGCAGCTCTCTGGTTCATATCCAATTGCTGAAGAAATTTGAGCTATGGTCTTACTAGATCTCATGAACATCTCATTAAATGTTTGAATACAGAACCCCCCACAACCTATGCAAGTAAGAAAACTAATTTAATTGTCTTTTGAAGGATTTGCCTTGATAAGGTTGCAGAATAAGTATTCAGTCACTGGAAACATAGGGAGCACTTTGGTATTGAAAGTTTGATAAGTAATCTTGGTAGGCTTTGTTTTCAGTGAAAACCAATGCAGCCCTGAGCAACTGTAATGATCTGGACTCAGATCTACGCTTGCAATAATTTGGTCTAAAGAGCTTCATTGTTATTTCTTGGAGTTTTGTCCTTTTTTAAAATCAAGAAAGGAACTTGCACTTCAGCCTCCCCTATTCATTAGGCTATACCTTCCACTGAACTACCCCTTGAAGCCTGTTCCTTCCCCCTCCACCCACTCTTTGTCACTAGGTGTTCATTTTGACTGGACGAAAGGGAACAATTCATTGCTCGTTATCAGTTTGAAGGCTAGATGTCCATCCAATGAAGAGTCAAAAATCAAGTTTTCTCAAGTAAAACAATGGGATAACAACAGATTAAGCCATCGATGGACCTGATCAACAGTTACATCATGCAGAATCAGTTAACCAGCACATTTCTACACCAGTTCTTCAGAACAATAAAAGTCAATGCAGTATCTTTATAGGAATTCGAGATTATTCATGTACTTAATTCGCAATGGAAAATAATTTAGTCCGCTATGTTGATCTATATCACAGTGAAGACAGTTTAATATTTTGGTGAAAGTGCCTGCTGCACCTCTGCAGAAGACAGTTTAGAGATATGGTTGCCACTATTTATACTGTTCCAAGTATGTCTTCACACTGACTTTTTGCCATGGTTTTATGATACTGAATTTACTAGAATAACTTTGTATTTTCACCAACATGTAAGCAAGAGCAAAACCCCATTATTGACTGCAATATCTAAAATCTCCAAGGTGCTTTCATCAGCATGATTATTGTTGTGCCTTCTGGGTTTCAATAATAATTTTTGCTACTGTTCCCCATTACTACGTCTACTCTTGCTAAATTCCTGCTCCAACTTAGCCTAACATCTACTTCCCCTTATCCACCTTCACCAAGCTTCCATAATCAGTCTAGTATTCTCCATTCTCTGCATGTTTTTGCCTTCCCATGTCTGCTTTTCTTCCTAGTTTAGCCAGACAAATGCTTCTTCCAGGGGAACAGAATTCTATACTTGCGCTTCCAGCTGTTCCACCTTCACCCCCTCCAGCTGTCTGATTCAATGCCTCATGCAATCCTTTACTTCCTCAGTCTCATCAATTTCTTTCAAGAAAGTTTTGAAAGAATGTTATTTCACCATTCCCATGTTTCTTATCTCTTCTTGTATATTTTTATTCATCTGTATTTTAAGTTCATCCATTATTATAATGGACAGAAGCTTCAGAAATAAATGAAAACAGTAATCTTCATGTAAATCACAAGGCTCTTGGAAGGGACTTTGAAAATACAGTTGAAACAATGATAAATATTGGAAGTAGTAACTTTAGGAAGACAAAGTATGCTTCAGAGTCCTGCAATACATTGGATTACATTCAGAAAGTCATTAAAGGCACCCTGAAGACTATAGTATTGGAAGATTCCCATTTGTCAGTATATTTTGGGAGATATGATACATGGGTCATCTTATAAATCAATTTGATAGTCTTAAAGAAAAAGTTTATTGAATCTGGTGCAATATTTTGCATAAAATAGTGTGCCTAGAGCCTACAGCTTTATAAAAAGGAGGTGGCAGGCCTGCAAAGAGATGAATAAAGTTGAAAGCACAAAGGAACTTCAGAAGTTGGGAGAAACATCTACAGTAAAGCAAAAACGTTTTAACCAATGGCTTGTGAGGGAATTATATACTTCATGAATTAAGAATTCTGTGCATTAGGAACATGCTCCATTGTATAGTGGTTGTGAGAAACACCCTAGACAAGAGCTCGCTCACCACAGCACTAACTCAGGCTTTGGGAGGCACACTGTTGAGTGAAAAAACAGAAATACATGTATGTTAAAAGCGTTAACAAGTCATGTGTTAATTGGTCTATATAAATTTCATGATCCTAGAGTTAGTCTTGTTTTTATGTTTTTCTTTCCCCCCTTGCTGAGAACCACAAAATCATGCAGGTGGGAAAAGATGCCTGGAGGCCACCTAATCCAACCTGCTGCTCAAAGTTGCAGTAGGTCCATCAGGCCTTGTTCAGTCAAGTTCTGGATGTTTCCAAGGATGGAGAGTCCATACCCTCTCCAGGTCCCTGTTGCAGCATCTAACTACCTCCATGGCTGAAAGTTTTTTCTTATTTCAAATCGGAGCTTCTCACTTTTTTTTGTGCCCATTACCTCTCACTGCTCCACCACACACCTCTGAAAAGAGCATGTCTCCCTCTTCTCTTAATTGTCCCATTACGTGGCTGTAGGCACTGATAAAAACCTCCCTTTAGCCTACTTTTCTTATGGCTGAACAAATCCAGCTCTCAGCTGCCTATCATAACATTACGTACCTCCAGACCCCAACCATCCTGCTGGCCATTCACTGGACTCACTCCAGTATGTCAATGTCTGTCTTGTACTGGGGAACCCCAAACTGAACATGACACTCCAGACATGGTTTCACAGTCCCAGACAAAGGGAAGGAAATGTTTCCTTTTGGCCACACTCTTACTAATACAGCCCACTATGTTTTTGGCCACCTTTGCTGCAAAGGTACACTGCTGAGTCATGTTCAACTTGTTGTCCATTAGGACTCCCAGGCCCTTTTCTGCAAAGTTTCTTTCTAGCCAGTCAGGCCCCCAGCCTGTTATTGCACCCCAGGTGCAGTACTCTGCACTTGCCTTTGTTGGACTTCATGTGGACCTCATCAGCCCATTTCTCCAGCCTAGGTCTCTGTGGATAGCAGCCCTGTCCTCCAGTATATCAGTTGCTCAGTTGCCCCCCCATAACTCAGTATTGCTTCACAGGCTTGCTGGGAGTGCACTCTGTCACATCATCTGTCATGCATAAAGATGTTATAAAATTTTGACAGCCATATCAATCCTGAGTGATGTCACTGGTGGCTGACCATCCACTGGCCTTCATAATACTGACAGTCATGACCCTTTGAGCCTAACAGTCCAGCCAATTTCCCTCTCATCATTCACTTACCCAGTCCAATTTGGCTATAAAGATACTGCTACAGGAGACCATGCTAGATAAATGCATTTGCTGGACTCGGTCTCCTACATTTGCCACTCCAGGCAAGCCTTCAGAATATCAACCATGGCAGAGCTCTGATCTCAGGACAAGCTTCTGTTACCTCTTAAGCAAACTAAGGACTTGTCTCATGACTTTTACCAATGTCAAGTATTTTGGTTAACCTGCAGTGATCCAGGTCCAAAGAGGCTCAAGACAGAAATCCTTCCAAGCTTTTGTAGCTGCAGAAATGACATGTTGAAATACCACTGGCTAAAGATAAGCAGTATACCAATACTGTCTTAAGTTTCAGCAGTGTTATAACTACTCTCTCTAGTTCTCCTTCTCTCACAAAATCCTCGAATAAATGGTGAAGGGAAACTAATTGCATTTGCTCTCCAGCTTGAGTAACTTGTGTAGACCCCACAGGTCTATTTCTGTAGAGGACTAAGAGCTTGCTGTTGATTTCAACACACCACTATTTTGACCTCTCTCTGCATCAATATACACATTCTTAAAAACTTAAGTATTTAGGCTCCTTGAATAATGTGTCATAAACTTTGTTTTTATTGTGTACTATTCAGATGAACATTGTCCCAAAATACTGTGTAAACTATGTGTTCGGATCTTTGAAATTTATAATTAAATCCAAGTGTCAATATGATTTATTTTTAAAACATCTCTCAAACACCATATTAGGAAAGAATACAACTCTACAATGTACAGTGCAGAAAAAAATAAATAGATCCTCAAAAGCTCTAGACTACAGGCACACTATTTTACGTGAAAGATAGCACTACATTCAATAAAATTCTCCTGAGTCAAGACTATCAAAGTGATTTATAAACACGAAAATGACATCACCTGCACCTATTCTTTGTACATGCCCTTTAAAAAGTACCCAGAACTTCATCTCTGACTTTCCAACAAGTTCACAGGCACTCAGAAGTGCACAGCAATGAAAAAAAGATTCTTTCATTTTACGTCAGTAGTATCCACAATGCTTGAGAAAATTGGCTCTGGCAGCATTCCCATTTTATGTATACACTCCATTAATTTCTGCACTGTCTTTGCTCTACCAACTAAGCTTAACATTTAAAGGTAGGATAAAGCAAACCATCCTTGTATCCCTTTAAATATCTAGCTAACCTTTAGCTTTTTTTAAAATCAAGTTTTCAAAAGTCTTAAGTTTGTATAAAGTAAACATCCTCTTTACAAAGAAGCATTTAGACCTTGGCCACTCCGAGGGTTGCAGGCAGACCATTATGTCCACCCTGAGCCAAGTGTGAGCAGCTCAACCCTGCAGAAACCAAGCATTTTAAGAAAATGCAAAGCTGATCCCTAGTCCCTTCTCAAATCCCATACACCAGCTAGTGGCTGTGCACTCACATTGATGCTTGTTTGAAGGCTGTCCAAAGCTGAAAAGCAGAAAGACCATAGGCAGGGAGGCCATTTATGGCACTGGAGAAGGTGGCACATGGCATCAATATGGGGAAGCCTAGGAAAGGTGCCTGATGGAAGTCTGAAAGGAGGTGGGATAAAGGGTGCTGGGAGGCTCTTTAGCATATGAAGCAGACAATTTCTCCAGAGAAGGTGGAAGAGGATTTGGAAGAGTTGGGCCACACAATGCTGAGCACACAGGCCCAGGAATTGTTTCAGACAGACCAGCATTTGCCTCTTCTCACAGATGCTTTGGGTATTGTGCTGGACCTTGGTATCTTAGTATTAAATTGGTGGAAGACATACAGAGCCCACTCTTTCAAAACCAAGTCCTTGTGCACACCCTTTCACCATTTCTACCTGCTGTGCAAGAACAGCACCTTGATGGGCAGAAAGTGTTAAGGAGTGCCTTAGAACACCCATGTCCACTACAGTGCCACGTGCTTTGCTGATGGAGAGGTTTCATACATGCATTTTTCTTTTACATCTGCTATAAAATTCCTAATCATGCAGTCCTGATGAGGATGAGTGAGTACTGCTGCTACCTTTACCCCACTTGACACCTACCTGTTCCTAAAAAGAGGTGAAAGTGCTGAATGAAGATTATCAATGTCTTTTGCCATAATTAAAAGTATAGACACTAGAGAGAAGGTCTGTAGTGTCTCAGACTGGGAGCAGCCATTGGCAGCATAGTACAGGAAGGTGAAACTCCTGGTTATCTGGTTATGGCTCTGCCATGCTGGTTCACACACAATGCAAAGTTTTCTTTGGGAAATCAGAGGTGGGCTCAAAACACAAAATACAGATAAAGTATTTTAAAACCCATAGAAGAGATCATGTTTGAAACCACCCATTTATGAAGTAGAAATAATTGTGACTTTGTGTCCCACGTCTGGCTGTAAGCCCATCTTTAAACAATACAGAAAATCTGTCCGCCAGAAAATTAAGGCTGAGAGACCAAACAGTGGAAATCAAGGACCCTCACAGTTAGTTTGGGCATATTGCACATAAATGATAGATGTTCCTATTTTATTTGTCACATGCTCCTATTTAGGCAAATTATAGTATATCCTTCAGATAAGCATGTGAACAATGATTATTTTAATAAAGCGCTACTTTGGCATGCTTAAAAATCTTTGGCCTCACTGTAAACATTTTTAAAGCAATTAACAAAACTAAGGACAATACTATGGGTGCAATTTTCTTTTGGGAAGGCTCTGATAATCTGGACAATAGTTTAGTAGTTGTGTTTGTTTCTTCACTAACTTTTGTGCCAATTAAGGTTACATGACTGCAGAGCAAGCCTTTGCTTAATTAACAAAAGGTAGCTTAGTAAATCCAGTGTCTTTTATTAGACAAACAATTTAGAAGAGAGATACACAAGCGTAAAGCCTGAAGCATAGATTGTTTGCCCAAAGGCGTCTGCTATTGTAAACTGTGTGTAAGGCTGTATAAAATGCACCATATTGTCACTGTTGGATGTCAGCAGACTAAGATTTATACCAGCATATCTTATTAAAGAACCTGGACCTGTAGTTACTCGTCCAGGAATTTTTCTTCAGCCAAGCCTAACAATCTCTGTCACCTAACAAATGACTTTTTAGAAAAATGGACACAAATGTTGATCAGTTGTCCCCTTTACTGACTTCTCAGTGTAAGTAACTTCTGATGAGTCAGCCAGAAGCTGCTCATAAACTTTCTTAGCATGACTCTCTCTCTCCAAGAAGCCTTTTTATAAACAGATTAGTGGCATATTTTTTATCCTGGAGTCCAATCCTAAACTCAAGAAGAGACCTGAAATAGAGAACAGAAGGTCCCTTAACTGAAGGGGGCAGGGGGGGTATGTGTGTTGGAAATAAAGGATACACTCAAGCACAGCTCTTCATCTGCTGGCTTGCTTATACTTCCATTCCTCTAGACCAAAAAACACGCCCCCACCCCCCCAAAAAACCCCACTCAACAAAACACCCCAAAAAGTTGCCCCCAAAATGCCCCCCCAATTAAAAACAAACAAAAAACCAAAACACCCACAAAAATTCCTGGCAGCTTAGAAGCACACTGCAATAACATTCAGTTTGCCAGGAAGTGGCTAAATTTCTATTATTAAAGTTTCATTCAAAGACCTTTATCAATATAATCTTTTACTTTAAAGCTCTTAAAACACTCTGCATGTTTTTAAACACAGACCACTCACCAGTATTCTGCTCCTCCTGGACAGGAGCATAAGCAGCTACTCAAAAAAAAAAATCTGACGTGCAGAGAAATTTACCAAAAAAATTAGGAAGACCCAATTAGTTCTAGTTTCTAACCAAGAAAAGGCAACGCTTAGTACTAACACTCTGGTACCATAAGAAAAACTAAGAAGGTGCTAAGAACAGTCTAATCCACCACAGCAAGTTGTTTGTCCCTCAAGGTATGAATTAGTAGCTTTTACTGGAGACTACAGGAACATGCTGTACCCAGACTCCACATACTGTGGGCTGAGTAACTCACTCTATTATCACCTCCTGTCTTTCATTAAGCAACTATGGTTGTAGATGCAACTTCATTACAATGACAGTAGACACTCCCAATCCTGTAACAGATATAGCTCTCTAACCCACAGAAAACAGAAGACAGTTTTACTACACAGAAGGAAACTAAAATAGCTATTCCCCCTCAGCCCCCCAAAAATCCCAACAAAACATTTTAGGGTATAATAGCAGCCCCCCAAATGGCAACAACTCAGAAAAATTTGTACAGCCATGCCAAAAAGCAAAAGCCAGAAAGCTTCGACAAAGTCAAAAAGGTTTGGAAGCTACTTCAGAAGCAAAAAAGATTGCAACTTTGTGGTTTATGATATAAAGTCAGTATCTAGATAAGCAGGAAAATTTGCCTCAAAGACCTAAAGTACTGACCTCAAATAATTCAGATTAGTTTTTGATACGTGATAAAGCCTTAGTAAAAATATAACTGTCCATAGCTCCCTTCCTCTACCCTCCATCCCTGAAGGCAAACAGCACTTTCACAATTGCAACTCTGCTACTTCCAGGACATGCAGGCTATTTCTCTCCTTGAGGCGTTAACAAGCCTCCAGTGATGGTACTTATATCTAATGCAGAAGCTAATCTTAGCTTTATACAATACAACATCAATTTATTTAGCACATCTGTCGTGTACACTCTGAATCATCCATGGATGATTTTGAATATATTATGTTTTCTTTCGCTAGTCCTACAAAGTCAAACCTTAGTAAAAGTAAACTAAGCTTTGCTTCTTTCTGTCTGTTGATGCTTTTTTTTTTTTTTTTTTTCAAAAGGGAAATGCAATCACTTGATGCCTATTTAAAAGCCATGAAGTAGCAAGCACTTGTGTAACCAAGAGAAGATCTGGTAGCAAGGGCAAGGCATCATAACTGATAAACACACGAAAGAGCATTACTCAAGACTACTAGCTGAATATGCAGGCCTAGGAAGAAGGTTGTCTTCTTTTTAAGCTTGTCAATGGAATGGGTTTAATGCTTTAAAGGCTGTTTAAACACAGCTAATAGATGTCTAGACTGCCTTCTCATTTCCTCTGAAGACGCTACTGCAACAGAAGTTTGGTAACAGGCAGATGTTTGCTGTTTTGGAAGTGATGTTTATTGAATCTTTTGCTCTGCTCTTACTTTGAGCTCCCCTTGCATTTGCCATATTTCCTGCTGTTCCTTCTCTCTCCTTTGGACTGTAAGCTTGCAAGAGTAAGGAACATCATCTCTCATGCAAATGCTCCCAGTGGCCTGTCTGTCTCTATGCAGACCTGCGCAAAAAATGTTTTGTTTGTTTTTTTTTTCCAGCACACAAAGCCAGAAACCTTCTCACTTGATACAAATAATTGCAATAACAACAACAACAAAATCCTCCACTCTAATAAACTAATGTTTCACAAAGTTTTAGTGCCTCCAGTTCATCAATGAAAATACAGATGTGCTTGGGAAATCAGCAGCCTTTGTCCAGTGCTGTGGATTCTTTGCACTGAGTGTTACCTGCTAATGCTTCCTTCTCTCCTGAAGGACAGAGCACTGAATTGAACATTGGAAAGCAAACTGGTAAAAGGGAGAACACTGAATATGTTTGGTTTTTTTTAATTGTTAGTGTATTAGACCTGACTCCTCAGACTTTACTCAAAGCTGAGATTCTTTGAGGTCTTTGGCTGAGTGAAAAAACCATGACTTTCCTCTGTCTATGTCTGAATAAACTAAAGACAAAACATAAAACCTTTGTAATATACTCATTGATGCCAGTTCATTTATCAGGGAAGATAGGAAAGGACCTGACCCAGGAGTAATATTTACTTCAGCCACAAAGACTTTATGCTTATAATGAATTCATCATACAATTTTCTACATCCCCTGTGCTGAGATCTGAAGAAGCTTGCTTGCTTTTTTTGCCTACTGTTTGGCGCAGAAGCTGTCTGAACTGAGCTGGACTGTAAATGCCATGATCACAAATCTAGCATCTAGCTGGCACTAGGGAGAGAAAAGGTTCTATTTATAGCTGCTCTGGGTGTGTTAGCCAGTGGACATGCTGCTGCTCTGACCATCCTTGGGACGACCTTCACAGAAATATACCTTTTACTTTGTAATAAGCTATGACAAGGCCTTAAGGTTTGTCAGGATGTTCCTTTCATCCCCTCCCTTCTCCATCTGTAGTATATTGGAATTGCTTGAATGTATAAATAAACAAAAGGCATTAGAAGCAGCTGCGTCTTCTGAATGGAAATCGGACAGAGTTCAAGCAAAGAGACAGTTGCTTAAGTTGGTAAGCACTGTGAAATACTGAAGCCTAGCAAATTCTCTTGGACACTATAAACTTTTAAAATACCTTTCCCCACCCCCACTCTCGATTTTTTTGTTCTCTCTAACCCCTGTCCAGCTGTATTAAAAGAGAACTTTTTTTTTTCCCCTTCTCAAGTAATGAGGTAAAAAGCAGCTTAAGTAGCTTACAGAGAAGCTCTAATAAACTTGTAGGCATTTAAGCAGAAATTTCCAGGTGTCAATTCTGACAGGAAGCAGAAAGGTATGTTGAGTTCTTATTCCCATCAAAACTATTGCACAGATCTTGAATAAATACAGTGAACAGCAGCTCACAGTGAGATGGAATAGAGATGGACATGCACATGTGTACATGATACTCATGTCATTGAAAGTGTACCTCTGTTACCTGCTGAATTTTATTACCTTAAATATCTCCTTTAAAATACGAAATACATGAATTTTATCCACAATGATACTTGGAGCACTGAGAATCACAAGAAATATTGGTATGGTTCTTTGGATAAGAACTCCTCAACCAAAGTATTTCTAACTTGACCGCTGTCAGGTGATGTATGTCATATAGCTTGTTCCTGGGGTGGTCAAATACCAACAGTGATTAGGAAGTAGACACTCAGTTACTGCAGAACAGCGAAACTCCTCAGAAACACAACAGCAGCTAATTTAAGCCGGAAAGGGATTCATCCAGTGTGTACTACAGTGTATATCAATATGTCAAACTTACAGAGATTTGCTCTTAAATACGCATTTTCTTTGGAGAACCTAAAGAAGCTTTTGAATTTTACCCTAACATGTTAATTCTGTGTTGATGGTTGAATAAATGATGACTATTTACCAAAACACCCTTGTAAAAGCAGCTGTTGAAGTCAAGTGGTTCTTTCCTGCCTATTTTTAAGATTTAAGTAAACAATGTTTTATCAACAAAGTAGCCTCATTTGAGAGTTTTAGACTGAGCTGCCACAAACTGAAGACAAAGGTCTCAAACGTTTTAAGGTGAGTTTCAGTGCAAGTAAAAAAGTAGCATGTAGTGAAGTGGTGTGCCTAGCCCTCAACTCTGTGTTAACTCCAGGTTAAATACTGTTTACACAGGCAGTATGCTAATCATAAATCCTTATTAAACATTGGCTAATAATTATACTTTGTACTTATTCAGAGCCTTTCATCTGATCATCTCTGAGCCCTCTGCAAACACAATGTCATTCTCACAACATCACAGGAGTGGCTAAACAATTACTAAAGATACCAGATCTCTGGGGTAGAAACAGACCCTGTGTTCTATATAACGGGCCAATACTCAACATCCTTCTAGAGGTGAGGGAGGATTCAATAGCACTGCTGTAGACTGTAGGAATCTGGTAGTTTCAGCTGTATTGGAGTTTTTATGTTAAAGGTCGGACAGTGAAAATGAAGCTATACTTTCCTTGTGTTCTATTTATAACAAAAAAATGTTTATTTCTCATAACTAAAGGTCAGACTCAAACCAGTGACACAAAAGCATCCCACGCAGCAAACCACAGACCAGAAAAGGTTTGAAGCACAAACATTAGGAAGGCCAGTCAGCTATCTTAATCTGATAAACTGCTTTTGGCAACAAATTAAAACAGTTGTTTCATGTTTGTGGGCAGTTTTTAATGGCTTGTTCTTGCGTTTTAAGGTACTAGCTCAAGATTTCAGGTTTATGACAGGAAATGTATTTAAGTGTTTTTTCTTTAAGTTTTTGCTTATAAAAAAAAAAAACACAATAGTGATGCAGTGGCTACAGCAAAAGATAACTTACATCTTCATTGGAATCAGTGAAGAAATGCCTCAAGGTGGTTATCTAGCATAAAACAAATTAGGTATCAACTATTATGCGAGTAACGACATGAAAGGTCTCCAAGTAATCAGTATGGCTAGCAGATGGCAGAGGCTCAACATCATTAAAAAGCAGCAGTGTGAGAGACCAGATTCGAGATTAAGATTTCCTCTCCAGAATCAATATATGGAAACAACTAACTTCTCCAAGCATTCATATGCATATTAATATAGGCACCAACTACGTACTAATTGAGCCATTACAAATGCCAAAGGACAAATCTAGTTTTCACGTTGTCATGGCCAGAGTTTTAATAAGAGAGGCATGGAAAGCGACCACTGAAATATGAGGCACAACAGAAAACAGATCTATTCTCTAACAGTCAGATGAGCAACAGCTTCCTTTGCTTTCCTTTACCAGAGCAAACTGCAGATAGTAAGATTCTCAGTTGCAGTGAGGATTACAGAAGTGAATTTAAGCTCTTTTTGTGTTCCCAATGTTAAGATTGGTTTATGCTGGTCTGGTCCCTCATATTTAATAAAAACCCCCCACAGTTGTCTCTAAACATGTGCAGACTGCCAAGAGCCTAGAAGCACTGGTCCAGCAGAGAGGGACTACTTGAGCAGTACAAGAGCAGCCCCAGCCCTCTACCAGCATTTGCACAGGCACTGTGAAACAAGTTGGTGTTAGAAACATCAACAGACCTTTCTAAACAAAATGCACATCTAAACTGGAGACTGAGCAGTACAGTACCAACTGATAATACCATATGTTCATGATGTCTTCAGGAATTTTACTATAGTTTTCAATCTATATATTTTTTTCCAACTTTCTCTTTGACACTTCACTTTTGCCTTTAGTGTATCTGCTTGCCTTATTTCCCTTTCTCTTATTCCCTGCTGAGTTCACTTCAGTGCCTCCCTTCCCACATCTTCTCGAGTGTTTGTTTACCTAATCAAATTATCTCCTCCCATTTTTACTGAGCACCACCTACTCAAAATTTAAACAAATGAAATAAACTGAATCAAATTAAGTAAACCAAATTTAAAAACCTGCTGTCCCTATGTAACATTTATTCTGCTTGTTTATTATAATCCATTACTCTGCTCTCTGGCATACTTAAACTGTGAAGTCTTCAGCCATTGACTGTCTTACTCTGTTTATACAGCATCTAGTGAAACAAAATCATATTCCTAAATGGCATCAAGGTCTTAACATAACAAAGACAACCACCAGAAATAAAACTAATTAATAGCACCAACAGGTCAACTATGAGCAAGAGTTCTAGGCATACAGATGGAAACAAAACCAAAAGTAACACAATCACTAATGGCAATTAATGCAAAGTATATTCCGAACACCAACAACCCTAAAAAAAACCAACTTGAAGTAAGTTCCTTTCTCAGAAACTTCCCATCCAAAGGATTATAAATTATGCTTGTTTTGAGCTGAAGTTCCAAGAAGTTTGAATCAGTTTTACATCTTCCAGCAGTTAATGAAGACTGGATATGCGTAGACAAAACATTCTGCTGTTATCTCAGTAGACAGAAAAAACAAACAGAATATTTTATAGCTTAAAATAATTCTTCCACAAAACATTTTTAATACCATGTGACTATGCTAGGAAAATATGCCAAGTTATTTTGTCATTTTGGTTTTAAATATGTAGATAGCTCTTCTGCCATTTATCAAAATATTAAACTCCCTTTTTCATTGGACATACAAACAGCTGGGTGTACACATGGTTAAGCACCACTGAATATGCAGTGTTTTTAGAAAAGACACCTTTAATGTATAAGAAAACACTCCATTTGTGTGTCATCAGCCTTTTAACCAAATGCGAGCAAGAGCATTCATAGAACAGTTCTGACCATACAGGTGAAGATGATGACTTTACACTTAAGCTGTGGATTCTGGCCAGGTAAAATAATAATTCTGCATTCTGGGAGAAATGCCTATTAGAGCTCTCCAGGTAAGGCAGGGCTCATGGGCATTGCAGTACCAATGGCAGCACAGAAGCTCCCACCAGGCGTCGTGCCCTGCAGCACACAACACATCCGGGGTGCAGTGCCTCTGCATCCCCTACATCCAGGTCTGTAGCATGTCAGATTCCAGCCTTAGCCCCTCTTTACAATGTTGTTTCCTTGCGTGCATACATTTATTCCTACAGAAAGTCACCAATATTACCCAAAACTGATCAAACATGCAGGCACAGCAGTAACTGCAAGGCAGATGTCTACTGCACTGCTGTGGAAAGATGCACAGCTTTCCTGTGCAGTACAGCATAACATAGACAGCACTAGTTCTGGAATCTCCTCACTGAACTTTGTTGCACAGTATGCGTTGACATTTCAGCTGGCTGAGCCCAGCGTTAAGGTGCTAAACTTTCTGATTATCCAGTAAGGATATGGGTACTTTATTTTATTCTGCAAATCACAGAATAGAACCATCCAATACTTTTCTTTTCAAGTCAAATTAACGCAGGATGTGATGTTATCACTAAGAGCTATATCAAAGCAAGTAAGTAATAAGGGCTGGTAAGCCTGCAGTAAGGCGTTAATACCAAGCCAGTAAACAGCTGAATCAGAAAGAAACAATTTGCAGAGATTCAAGAGGAATTAAGGGGGGGGGGGGAGGAAATCTCTGTTTTGTCTTATAAACATCAGATAATTTCCTTTGCAGACTTTTCTAATTACATTTACTTTCTAAGAGACAATCTTTTTCTCCCTCTCCAGGAGTATCCATGTATCCATTCTCTGTTATGTCCAGCTTATTTTCTTCTATCCCTTACTACTGCTGGAAAAGATCCTCCCACTCTAATTTATCAAGTCCATGCTGAGATAATGCAGAGGCTTTTATCTGTACACTATAGATGGGGAAGCGAGAAACAGGGAACTGAACACAGGTTTACAAGTCCTAACCTCAATCAACATGACAGCCTTAGTTGTGACCTCAGGACACCACCCTTTACTTTTCCCATCCAAGTAAAGAACAGGCATGTAAGCCCTGCTGAAAGATCTCCAAATAGGTTGATCTTTCAGAAACAAGTGCCTGCACTATCTGCAGTAGCCAACTCCTGCCACCTTCTCCACTGTCTCCTTGGGGTTCTCCATGGCAGCATCTTACTTCCTGAAGCCACAGACCTCATTGGCTTCATGCTCACTGCTTTTCCCATGAGTCTCATAGTATATGTTGCTCAGCTTTGTTTCATGCTGTCTCTGATCTTTCCTCCATAGCTCCAGTTCTGCTTTATGTTGGGTTGGTTTTTCTCAGGGTATAAAATGGGACTTAAGTGGTTGGTCTGTCCAGATAGCTGGGTAACCAAGTAAGCTGATTAACCATTAGGACTAACCATGGCTGAGGTACAAATAGAATAGCAGTTCTTATAAGTAAGCATGAGGGTATCACCCATCCCTGTTTCCACCAAGTACTTTGGATCAGCCTCTATGGGAGCAAGGTCTGTAACCACTCCATGTCTCAACTTTTCTTCACACTGAAGCCTTTATACCATCTACTTCCAGAGGAGACTTGATATCCCTAGACAACTATTCAAGCTGACATTTTGAGCAGCAGAGGCTTCCAGTATTTTTGTCCTTAATATTTTAAAGCATAGGACAAACAAAGCAGCCAAAAAGGCCTGTGGATTTAATAATTTTGAAATGTTATCTTCTGCTGCAAATATGATTCAATTGTCTTGGTGATTTCATCTATCCCTTGATGTCACAAGTGCTTTCAAATTTTTTAATCTACTTGTTCGTCTCTGCCTGCAATGTATCATAGAGCCAGCTAATAAGATCATTGTCAGTGCAAGCCAAAGGTAGAAACCTTCCTGGTAAACCTGTGCAAGGCAAAATCATGGCTTTTGGGATATAGCTGTGCTAGCCTAGTTCAACCCCTATCTCTCAGAGCATAGGGTGCATTTTGCAAAGTACCTATAGCTGGCTTTGCAGTTTTCCAATAGACAAAGATCTATGACTGTATGCTAAATCAAGTGCAGAGCATAACATTCCCCGGGGAAGGTTACATACCAGGTTGGGGAACAGAGCTATACTATTTCCATCTCCAGTGGCTGGTGGTTGAGGAATGTTCCTTCATGCCACTTGGCATGTATGCAGCAGATGCAATGAAGATTATTGCATTGGACAATGGGGAGAAGCATACCCAGTAATAACACCCACTATCGTTTTTATAAATAAGAAACATCTGCTTTCCTCAGCACCATCTGCTGGACACCAGCAGGTGCTGGACACCATCATAGAAAAGCTCTACTTTTCTGCAAGGTTTTAAACCATCTCTGAAATGAAAGAGGATATTTTTCCTCTATCAAATCTCTCTTGAAAAGGAGAGTCCTCATTAAGTCTCCTTTTGTTGGGGGTGGGGGAGGTGTGGGTGTGTGTTTGGGTTTTTTTGTTTTTTAAAGAAACGCCCAAAACTGTAGCACCTTAGCAATATCTAACCAACGTCCTTTACCATTCCTATCAGTTCTATAGGTCTTTTCTGCAAAAGAGTTGAGTATACGGAATTCAGACCTGTTGTAGCTGAGCACACTCTCCTAGGACAGTAGACCTCCACTATGCATGTTGTTATCCCGGAGAGTTTCTGGGAAGTGGTAGCTGAAAATACATACAAAAGAAGGGGGGAGGACAGAGAGAAGCCCCACACGGAGCTCTTGCACAGTGTCAAGCCTGCATTTCACACTTTGAAAGGGGTAAAGGAAAAAGGTAAGGGAAATGTTAAATAGGACCTATGACCAGAAGGCAGCACTGTGATCTTCTAGTTTGACTTCCTGAACACCACAGACCAGTAATCCAAATGTTTCAGAAATGGACATGTCTAAAAAGTGTTTGCACCAAGGATTATATTCCCAAATTATCTGGAGATAAAAGAGCAAGCATTAAGGGAACATTTAGGCTAGGAATAATTATACTGTAACTGGAGTTGCCTTCACATTCCTTGCTGCACTGTTTCACAGATGGCAAGGCATCTTTAATTAGAGTTGAGGATCATAAGGAGTAGAGCACAGCAATATGCATTCTCTTTTCATACAGAAGCGCTCTGGGATGCTGCATGCCAATTACAGCTTGATCAGGGTTTTTCTAATGAAATTATTTCTTTTGTCAGAAACTGTTGATATATGAAGAGCAAAACTTTTCATGGAACAGTACCAGGCACAAAGCAAGTTGCTTCAACAAAAATGAAATTGCCAGTTATTTAAAAAAAAAAAAAAAAATCAGAGACAGGATGAGAGGCACAGAGAAGAAAAATAATAGCAGAAAAGTCCAGTGCTTAAGGCACTTTGACAACATAAGCAAGTTTCAGGTTCCCCTTTTCCTGGTCAAAAGTGAATGTACCCACAGAACTCACTTTAATGCCAATGTACCAGGTGGCTGAGCTTACTAGCAGGCTTACTGGTGGGCTGCTCTCTGTTTCTCCTACTGCAGATCTTTATTTCTGTGTAAACAGCTAACTGGCCTCAGTGTGAAATGCTCCCACAGTCCAGTTGCCACAGAATACTCATTTACCTTGGACATTGAATCCCATGAGGAATAAACCTTCTTCTTCAATGTATATTTTATTCTATAAAATGGAATTATTTTGAAAAGATTTTTTAAAAAAGAGGTCAGAGAAGCCAATAGTATAGTTGATCTTGGCACTCACCCTGGACAAGGCAGACTCAGGTTCAAGTCTTTATTCTTGATCTCTTGTTCTTCCTCTTCCCTCTTTTTTCCCCCCTCCACACTTTTTTTTTTAATAACAAACAAACAAAGAAAAGAAAAAAAAAAACCTCAAAACCCACAACCCTAACATAAAATAAATAAAGGTAACGGGCTTGGTTTTATCCCAGTATGGAACTGGATTTCTCACCCCCCTACCTCCCCCCACTTCAATCAAGCAGTAAATTGTTTTTGTGCCAAGCCCTGCTTTCTGTAGTTTTGTTTGGCTAGAGCAATACTGCACTTGATGCACTTGCTCCAAGTTCCTAAGTAACAGCCACAGGAAAAACTTGACAGAAATTCTGATACAGGACTCAAAAACCTCTGAGTGCAGAAAGTTTTACACTTAGCTTCAGCTGCAGGTTGAAAACTCAGGCTTGAATTTTGCACATCCCATCTAAGCCCAGGTCTGTACTCACTCAATCCTATATCTAGTTGATTTTAGAAGTCTGGAAAACCTTCTCTTCCAATAATCTCTGTTGGGTTGGGCAAGACAGGGAAATTTGCAAGTATGATTTTTAAAAAACTAACAAACAAAAGCCAACCACCACCACCCCCTGCCAAAAAAAAAACAACCCCAAAAAACAAAAACCACTGCAAAAAAACCCCACAACAAACCAAACCCACAACCAACCAACCACAAGCCAAACAAAAATCAGCCAAAAAAGCCCAACAAAACCCCCCAAACCAAAACACATCCCCCTTGCCCCCCCATCCTCATCTCTAATTCATGCTTTGAATAAAGCAAGTTAAATTATTTAGAGCTGGGGTTTCAAGGCACCACCTCTGTATTGGAAATTGTGTGCATTCAAGCAAAAGGCATTTGTTTTTCCTTGGATGCTTATCTTTTTCCAAATAATGGATTTGCAAAAATGTCAGCTGCAATGGCTGCTAGATGGGGTTTGTGCCTTTAACTGACTCCTGTCTAACTTCCACAGGTTTAATTATGATTAACTGTGTGATTTATTCCTTCTTGAAGTGCATAACTCTCTCCCGACAGTTTCACGATCAGCTGCAGGGTCAAGGAGGAACCTCATCTGTTGGCTTATTGTAAAATAAACCCCAAATGGTCTAAAGGTCTCATTTTAAATAGGGGAGCCAACTTCTGGTAGACAGTAATTGAGGGGGGGAAGTCACATGGTTTCCTAAGGTTGTTGAATATTTCCACATAAGGTTTTGTGGGAAAAAGGCTTTGATAAGAAAAATTATGCAGCAGCAGACTTGAGCATGGTTTTGTTTTGTTACCAGTGCAAGTAGAAGGTTATTCTTGAAATGTAATGATTTGGAAAGCAAGGGTGAAAAATATCATATGTTATTGTATAGTACATTGTGTTAGATAGGGAGCACATGAACATTAACTGAATTACCTGGCTCTGAAAAGGCTCCCATAGGATCCAGAACACAATGCTGCATTAAAAATCACAAAAAGGAAACAATATCTTGTGACTAGGCTGCTATGTTGAAAATCAAGATGTGGCCCCAACTGCTTTTTTGGTCATGTGTGTCCCATTAAGGGTAAGTCAGTTAAACCCAAATTCAACAGAGCATGAATGCCTATGCCTAAAATTCAAGCAATGTGCAAGGCACCCAAGTTGGTATAGGGATGCAGTGTCTGCGTGTGTTTATGCCAAAACATGGCACTTCAGAAGCAGTTCAGCAGAACGGGTTTGGTGTACAGAAATTTACTGGTATCCAAAAAGGTAAAGATGTGCATGTGTCCCCTTCTCTCAAGCTGCTGCTTTTATTGTTCCTGAGCCTACCTAGCTTCTCATTAAAGATCTGTCTGTGTCATGAGCTCCAGAAGCATTGACAAGCTAGGAAGAAATTAACCCAAAGAAGCAGCATGTTTTAAGGATACAAAACAGTAGGGAGAAACACATTTGAAACAACACTCCCAGTGATGCAGGTGTGCTGGGATAAGCAGAACAGGGTGACGCCCTACCTAATAGTACAAGAGCATGTGAGAATAGCCTTGAGAACACCAGTCATGCAGAGGTGTGGTGAAGGAGGAAGCTTAACCCACTGCAGCACTCTACTGAGGGGGTAAGGATGAGATTTAATGATCTGCTCGAGATGAATAATGATCAGATTCCTCCAAGACTGGTGAAGCGCAGTGACTTCAGTGAATTTAAGTCTAGGCTGCTGCCCTGCCTTGGCCCCATGCCAGCCCCAATTTATCCCTTATTCTTCCAATAGTGTTTGTGCCATCCCACACAGCAAAACAGAGAAGATATTGTGCAGAAAATTCATTGTTAGTTTTGTTGCTGAATTAATTTTCATCTGGATCAGTCCAACGATCTTGTTCACCATACAGATGATATAGTCAGCACAAAGGAGGATCTGTGGCTAGGGATGAGGGAAACCCATCCCTTTTAATTGATAGGCCACAGGGATGCAGATTTAAAGTGAATGTGAAACTGTGTACTTCAAGGGAAAAACAAAGGTAGCTTTTAAGAACTAGGTGGTCTGGAAAACCCTTCCTGCACAGCTTTTGTTTTCAAGGGCTAAGCTAGCTGTCTTGTGCAAGATGATCACAGGTTCTCAGTCACACAAGATCAGAGCGGACAGGGAGACATAAAAGAACATCCAGAGGGCAGGAGCAGCTGGACTGCGTGCTCATTTGTCTCATGCCAGAGAGAATGAGCCTGTCACCACCTTGAAGGAGTGCAAGGAAACGCATCCAACAGGGTTTCCAGTGAGGAAATAAGACATGCTCTGAGCACAGTTATTTTGTCTGCCTACTTGAGGAAAGAGTCAAGTCTGAACATGTATGACTAGCTAGAGGCTGAGCAAGCTGTGTGGGTCTGCCTGGGGGTTACTGTATTTGGGGAAGGATTATGCAGCACTGAGAAACAAACTGATTCTACTCACACAGCTTTTATAGACTTGTTCTGTTTTCTCCAGGTTGTAAGGTTGTTTTGCAGCCTGGGCTATTGACGTCAGCATGTCACACACGTTCAGCCTTGAACCTTTCCTGACAATGTTTTTATGTACCTGTGAACTAGTAGCACATACAAGCACTAAGAAACAATGGTGAAAGACGCTCTCATTGCCGCCATGAGAACGGATAAAAGCATGGCCCCTGAGGAAAGGTTGAGTAACCAAAGCACTTGAATATGAGAGATGTTCGAGATGAACTGCAGTCTCCAAATATATAAAAAGTAACTGCAAAAAAAAAAAAAAAAAGTAGTGGGTTTTTTTCTTTTGTAACAGGGCAAGAAGTAATGAGCTTGAATTGCTGGGAAGAGCAGTTGACAAAAGGATAAAACTTTCTAACAGCAAGGACAGTGCAGCACGGTACCAGTTCACCAAAAGAGACTGAGGAGTCTTCTTTAAGTACAGGTTAGACAATTCTGGCATGGATGATTTAGACTATCTGGAAGGAAAAGCAAGGAGGAGGATTTCTAGGATTCTGAAGTAGTCATTAATATATTTGAATAGGGGTCTTTAAAACTGAAATGTGGACAGCATCACACTGCAGCTGATATCCTGGCATAGAGCACAGTCAACTTCCCTTGTGATGAGGGCTTTTTTTTGTTGCAACTTCAGGCTCTCCATAGCTTGCCTCATTTCTGCCATAGTGAAACAGAGCTCACTATTTTGCCTCAAAATGTAGGAAAGAGATTCATTACCTGCGGGCAAGAGCTATAAAGTTCAATTCCACTAGACAAATTGGTAAGTCATATTCTGTGCCCAGAAAGAGAGAATCTAGTTGACCTACTTGTCTCTTCCAGCTTACAGCCTGTAAACTGTTACTCAGAAACATTATTCCTAGACATATGAAAGCAGCAAATACATGGAGGAAAAAAAAATTGAACCAGTCTTGCACCAATTACTGTGTATATCAAACAGTAGTTAGTACTACACACTCATAACTGCTTTGGTCCAGATTTGGTACTTTTTTTAAAAAAAAAAACCTTACTTGTGGCAGCTGGTGTTATGGTGTTATGCATGTTTATGTGTTTCTTAAAAAAACAAAGACACCAAACACCCCCCCCCCCCCTCCCCCCCCCAACAACAAACCCCCACTCTTCAACATCCTAAGATTTATGTTGCTTTTCCTTGGGTCATACCACATTAACCTTTTGAAGCCCAATGGGACAATGAGTAACTACCATCATTTTGGGCTAAAAACTGTGAAGTACAACTTTTATTCCAAAACGCTGCTTTTGGAATATTTTGTATACTATTATAAGATTCTTCTTATTAGAAAAGTGACCCAATAGGCACATAGTGTGGATATATTTTCTTTGAATAATAAATGAACTTATCTGAGCACAGGGGCCTAAAGAGGTCCAAAGGCAGCTATGGAGAGGTCATCTTTTATTATTTGAATACAACAAAACATTTTTGCTTCTTTAATCCTGCACAGTTCACACATAGCTGTCTTCTACAGGCTGTACCATAACTGTTCCTGATAGTTAAAATAAATAAATAAAATAACACAGAGTCCATGGACAGATGGGGTCTACTCAGAGCTCCTTTTCCCCCCTTAAAGTAGAGATTACCTTTGGTCTATCCTTAAGAGGTCCAAATTTACATTCAAATGTAACAATGAAACTATTTGGTACAAGGTGTAATTAATGCCAACAGTTAAGTATGAGTCATAAAAGGATCATAAAAGTTTATGGATAATGAAACCACACCTACACTACACGAGGTGTACATTTTACAAGGAATTTTAAATGACACATTACAGAGCTTCTTGCTATTTTCTCTTGATCAGCTGATATTGCTGCTTTCAAAAAAAATCAGGGTATAGCGAGCTACTGAATTTCACTGGTGTGACAGGCTCTATGTTCAGTATGATTATATTTTGGTTGGTTTTGCATCCTGATGTTGTCTGGAATGCTTGCCATCAACTCTTTGATAAATAGCTTTGCTAAAACAAATAATTTTCAGGTACAATTCATTAATTTAAAACTAGTTTTCAGTCAGGTCTAAGGCTGTATGATAAGTTAGCCAAACTGGCTTCCCCAGCTACTTTAAGTCTGCATTTCACTCACTTTGGAGAAATAGAACTTCAACCCTTCAGACTGAAATTGCAGACAAGTTTCCTAATACCCCAAACAATTTCTAAGACAGAATTCATTCCGTTTTCTGTAAGCCACTGTAAAATGATGTTATGTTACTATAAGCAAATCTCAAGCAGACAATAAAGAAATTTGATAAACTTCACAGCTTCTAAACTAAAGTAGCACCACATTTTCATTTCCCTCTTAAGAAACAACTTAGGATCAGATACTACATATTGCACCAAATGTGATGGTTGGAGGACACATCTATTAGGCTATGAAGCTGTCAGCTATTGCAAGTTTCCTTGATGTACTTGCATTAGACTGCATCCACTTATGATGTCCACCATCCTCTGCCCTGAGGCCAAGGGAAAAAAACCTAGAACAGAATGAATGTACCAAGTCCTTAAACTTTAGAAATAGTCCAGTCAAAGGGAGGCATTTCAGATGCAGAGCCCAAAGGCTGCAAACCAGGGCAAACCAGTTTCAATACCTCACTGGAAGCAGGACTCCCTGTGGACTGTACTGGGATTTGTTCTGCTGAAGAACCTAGTCAAGGTCACTTGGCCATTTCAAAAAAATGACATCAGAAGCAGAAAATTGACAGGAGGGATGAGAGAATCAAGGAAAAAGAAAATCCAGTAGAGAAATACATACTCTGACCTTATTGCTTCATTTAGATCTTGTCTAGTCCTAATTAAATGTCATCATATTAGAAACTTGCAGAAATCTGTGTTACATAGCTTAGCTATGTTGTGTGTGTGACAGAAAACCATAATGTTCAAACAGTGGGGAAAAAAATCTTCAGAAGCATGCACATTAGTTGAGGGAAAGGCTTGAGTCAAAGTTCATTGTCTTTCAAATAATAAAGAGGCTATAGTCATAACTGTTTAATAGACACTGCTGGAGCTGGTCTAGCATGAGGGAAGCTTAAGTGTAAATGGGTCAAAGAACAAGTGTGCTGAGAAACGTCCTACAGGCGAGGCAGACTATGAGAATGGCTTTACTTTGGTCAAGATACTTACTGGTAACATAACATGAAGTGTTGAACATATTTAAGTCTGAAAGGAATAGTTTCTTCAATTCCTTCACTATAAAGAAGCATTTAGAACAAAAAAAAAAATACAAGATGACATCCAACAAATGCCTTCATTTAACAAAGCAGCACCTCCTGAAGCATATGACCATCTACTAGAAGAGGAGTGGGAAAAAAAACCCCAAAACACTAAACTATTTGCAAGGCCTGTGCTTTTTCTAATGAATCCCTGTTTCCAAGCAAACCCTCATTGTTGCACATTATTTCTCATCTCATTCGCCTGCTGCAGTTTTCACAAAACAAAAAAAAAAAAAAACACCAAACAAAAAAAACCCCCACAAAACATCCACAGGTTATGCTGATCAGAACGTTATTGCCATTTTTTCTACTATATTAATATCCCCTTTAAAACCAAACAAGATGCTATCTTGATGTTTGAATGGGAATGGTGCTGCTACAAGGATTTCCATACATTTCCGTTCTGGCTCCAAAACAACTTTCCTGGAATCAGCACAATACAGACACAATGCTACTGATATTCTTATTTCACAGAAATCAACTGCCACATCTAAGAACATTAAATACTTGGACATAGATGAAGAAAAACCCAAGAGAAATCTTTCCATTCTTTTAACTAATGCATGTTAAAAAGAAAAAAAAAAAGTAACAATATTGAGAGCAGACATTCACCTCAAAGTGGATGGGGTATTACTGCGAGTTAAACAAAAAATATTGATACAGATAGTGTTTTCCAGATGTTGAAGCAAATGCAAAAGACAGTATCTGCTAAAGAATTCACAGTGCTATGGCCAAGTAACTTTTGTACATTTTTGAGAACAAGGTTTAACATGAATATTAAAATATATGTGAAGAAATATTTTTGGGAGTGAATCTCTGTTCTGTCAGGGCAAAGCAATGGATATTTATTTTCAACAGCTAGAGTTCAAAAATTGTAACTCATACATGATGTCAAAATGCAAATTAGTCTCTATGATCATCAGAAAAGGGGGGAAAATGTCTAATTCTACAGAGCAAAAAGTATACAAAAAATAGAATTATTTGAAAAAGTGGGCAACCATTAATTAAATTCAATAGACTAGCAATAGATGAGCTCTCTGTGCCTAAACCATTCCCAAATATTTGAAATCCACTCAGATTACATGAAAAGTTCAATAATGAAGACAAATTAGCTTTCTTATGACTATCTTTGACAGATGACTATTCTTTGCTGGAAGCACAGACATTGCAAGCAGCCAGGTACATCAGAGAAACAACACTGCCATGGTTAGGCACTGTCAGGAGCCAGATTATTCTGATAAAGAGCAGGTGAGCCACAAACAATATTATTCCCCCTCTGCAAACATTAAATTTTCGTACCACTTTTTAAAAATAATTATCCAAGTTAAAATGAAGTCTTTTCTATGTTTTATATAAGTTCTGAAGACTCAAAATCTATGGTTATCGTGGTCAGCATTTCTTGGTGCAAAAGTATTTGCAAATGAAGTGTTTAAAAATGTATTTGGCTATATTGAAATTATTTTAATTGTGAAAATAATTTCATATTTGATAAGTCAGATTGCATATGGTTCTTTTTACATTTATTTTGGTTACATTGACTCACAAATTGGTAATTTCATTTTGCTTGTTAAAATAATAAATTATCAGAAGTTATAACTGGTGATATACAGTATAAATAACCAAAACTTAAGATTTTAATTTGGTTATTTCAGCTGAAAAAACCAACACTTATTGATGTAAGAATCCTTCCTGGCAATTTGCTTCCAGATTATGGAATAACAGAACAGGGAGCAGCAGAAGCTTATGCTGTACTGATGTTAAGAAGTGGTAGTATGCTTCTATAGTAAGCAACTAGTAGTGAAAAAAATTTGTAGTACTGTGTTTGGATAAAAGGAAGAAAAGGCTTTTGATTTATTCTTCCCAGTACTCTGAATCACCATCACCCTTCAAAAGGAGCATGGTGTAGTATATTATTATACCATCAATAATTATAATAATTTGCATTCCTATAATATCTTTCTTGCTGAAGGATCCATAAATGCCTGTAATTTACATGCAGACTGCAGACTTCTCTTTTGCGCTCCCAGGCATGACAAAAAGAAGAAATATCAACACTGATAAGAATATAATCACATAGAAACAAGTAAATTCCAGCTCAGAACTATAGTCTGGCACTAGATTCCATAGGTGTTAGCAACACATTCCTGTGTTGGGTTAACAACGACCCACTGTTTAAGTTAAGGTTGGTTATTTTGAGAGAAAGATGTCTGAAAATAAAAGTTAGGGAGTCCTCATACTTTATCCAGGCAAAGAGAACTGTAATGAGCAGCTGGGGGTAAAGTGACATAGTAACCTATTTAGGTTTCACTGCTGCTTTGGAAATGGGTGAACGTCTTCTGAATATCTGCTGCTGCCCTAGAACTGTATATAATGAGTAAAGTCTGGAAATTAGGTAAGAAAGGACAAATAATAGGCTAAGTGCTGTATATTCCATTAAAGAATATTATAAAGAGAAGTAAACAGTATGGAAAATTAAATTGTTTATCAAAATTCACCAATGTAATTTCAGATGATGTGAATGTAACTGCTGAATGCACTTTTTTTGAGAGTACTTCCATGTGGATCCAACTGTTTACTATTTTAAGAAGTTATAGTTAAATGTTCAAAAAGGAGAACATTTCTAAAAAGGATTAAGATGAAGAGCAAGCAGTTCTTCAGTTTGATCATGAACATAGAGCCCTGAAGAAAAGTTTTAATAGGGAATTAAAGGAAGCAAAAAAATTCCCCCCAAACAGTGGATTATTTCCTCTGAAGATTGCCTGCTCAAAAAAAAAAAAAAAAAAAAAGCCAAACCAAAACACCTGATACTCAGTATAAAAGAGAAGTACATTCAGGTTATGTTAGATAAACCAGTCTTTGCTAAAAAAGTTAAAAGAACTTTTTGAAGATAGAGGGAAAACTATTGAAGTGATTCTATCAATCACAATGTCAGTGTTACAGTTGTTTATTTACATTAGGTTTGAATACACTCCACTCAGATGGAGTAATATCTTGGTTCTCCAATATTTCAATTAATTTACAAAACTTGAAAATGTGTGTTTAACTACCATAAGCTGAACTCTTACACTTGATGCCTATAATAATATGCATACAGGTAAAGCAGTGAAGGCAAAAAGTCAGAAGTCCATAAGAAATAATATACCTCTCTGGTTCTTCTTAACTGAGCTTATATATGACATAATAAAACTATGCTCTGAAAGACCCCTGAGCTAATATTAATACTAATCCTGGAGCACACAATAAAATGTTACCAAAGAAGGAAGAAAAAAAAAAGTAATGTCTCTTTTTTTTCCATCTCCATTTTCTACTTACATTACAGTGGACTGGAAGTGATCCCAACTCTGAAACACAGAACCAAGTCCTGATGAATTTTAGGAATACCTGGATTTGTGTTTCCATAATTTTTCCATAATATGTCAAACTAAAAGCTTGCAGCCACTACTTCTAAACTGTGGAACATATTAAATCCTGATCTGAACTCATATTTAACTCACCATTACAAAGACCATACTTTCCAGAAACATGTAATTATCCTGATGTTAAGAAAAGAAATAAAATCATGTCTCTTTTTAAGCTACATAACAGGAAATTGCTAGGGGCTTGTCCACCATTAGTTTGATTTTCCCTTCATCCAGGAACACTCTTGATTGTCCTAGTGCATGGACCATACTTAATCACACATTTTCACACCAGCACATTTACAAGCTAATCATTTTAGAAAGCACCCCACTGGTGAGATTCACAATATCAAGTCAGCAATGAATGTTGAGCTTCCAAGAAGAAAGGGGTATGGCACATTATCTGACTGTCAGTAGCCTGAAGTTTCTTTATTCCTTGTTTGGAAAGTATCTGCAAAATCACAATTTAAAAGCTAGTTCTAGTTCCTGTTCTATCCAAAGAATTTCATTCTTTCCTAGCTAAAAAATTACATCCTGCTCGTGCTAGTGGCTTGGTGCTCTCACCTCCAGCAAAGAAACAAGAGCAGGATGTAACAGGCATAGCCACTGCTTTGCAGGTTCCAGACCAGGGCATTTCAAATCACAATATTAGCATAAAATTGGAAATTAGGTACCCTGGAAGCAACTTGTCTTATTCCTGCACAGTGACAATTAAAGCTGCTTCAAAGCTACAGGTAGGGCTTGAATGTCGCCTGCTGCTGTCAGTAAGCGGCTGGGTCATCGCCACCCTCCAGCAGTCATTGGCCCTGTACACCAGCCAGCTTCACACAGCCCTACAAGTAAACAGAGCTGGCCTTAATGCATAGGTACTGAAATAGCAATATACAAAACTGGTGACAACTGACTACAGTAAAGGAACTGAAATCCTGTTTTGGGGGGCAGAAGAAAGGAAACATATTTCTGAAAGGCTCAAAACACGTGCATTTTACAAAGCTTTAAATGTTTCCCCTTTTTTCTATGTGCAACTGTAGCTGACTATGGTTTGAAGATGTTTTTTCTTTTAAATATCCTGAAAGTAATTTTCAAAGAAAGGCATAGCGATCATTCCTAATGTTTGCAATGTGCATGCACATATTAAAAATATAGGAAGAGGGAAACAGAATGTCCTAAAAAGGCTGATAACATCAATATACTTTCACAGGAAATTCTGCTTAAAAATTGATATTTCTGCACAATTATATTAAAACTAATGTGGTGTTTTACACTCCCAATTAGTCATTACTTCCTAATTGACTCATTTTCAGTTATCTATCTGTAGTGCACTGTTATTTATTCAATCTGGATGGCTTAATTTAAAACTTATTTTCAATTAAGCACAATTTAGAACTTCTTATTGATGTCATTAATCACAAGAAGAAAATGATGTCACAAAGACAGCTAGCCTAACAGCCCCATAAAGTGGTTCCAATTTACAAACACAACAACAATCTTTAATTCAGCCATTTCAAAAAGGTTAAGAAACTTGAAAGCCTAGAATGAAGCATGAAACTTTGGCTTTCAAACAACTGGTTTTGGAGTCCGCCAATATTGACAACTCTTGTCAACTGCAGAATGTTATTGCTTAAGGAACATGCAACAGCATTTGCTTAGTCTTTCATCTGTGTATCGTACCTTCTTTTTTTTCTTTTATATATATATATATATATAAAATAGAAACCTTCAGAGACATTTGTGTAAGAGGCAGTTTTCTTGTACCCAGCATTCAAATGAATAAACTGAGAAAAAGGAGGAATGTGTTTGCTTGAGGAGTAGTAGTAACACAACACAGAGTTCTGACTCTTCCACTGGATGCATCTCTATCTCGAGGGGTTGCGTGTATTGCCACTGATGTTTAGTTAGTGTATGTTTGTAGAAGCACCAAGTTAGTGTTGCAGTATTGGAAACTTATGCAGATTTACAAAGACTGTTTATGTACTTGAGCTGTGTATTTTAGTAGCCAGAAGTATTTTTAAAAACCTTCTTGTACTTGCTTGTATAAATTACATAATTCTTCATTTCTGTTGACACAGTAGGATATGCAACAGGTAGCCTATTTACAGTGTAGTCCAATTACAATAAATTCAATATTTTACTTTAAGCTATGGAAAGTTCATTGTATGCTCTGCATATCCAAATTATGGGTATGAGAACACCAAAATACTAATTGTATAGGTCTAGTTCTGTCCAGCAGAAATTTAAATATTTGAAACAAACAAAAAAGGACAGAGCCACCAATAATAATGGTAAGACAGCTGTAAGCTTCCTTATCATCATAACTGGCAGAAAGTGGTTTACGATTTGATGGGTATCTGCCAAGAATAAAGTCCTATTTGTCATTTTAATAACAGATACAGTGAAGACTCTTCCCAGTACATGAAGCCTGAGAAAGTAAATCATAATTTATATTGGTCAAATGGATATATTGATTTTTTTAATTGGAAAAGAACAACAATTTCTATTAGTGGAGTAAATGTTTCAAGATTTCATTATTAATGTCACAGAAAAGCAAACAAAGTCAGGACACACACGAATGATGTTTTATAATCTAAGGGTATCCCTATTTTGATTGCTAAGCTTCTTTTGCTTTTTGGTGTGCTAAGCTTTGTCCCATCTAGAGGTTCTGGTGTACCAGCTCCAAGCTTGCCTCACTACCTTCTGTGTCTCTGCAGCTTTCTATGTCCAGAGCCTCAGTAGCATGTTGCCCATCAGTGTTCCTCACTCCCTGTTTTGCTGGAAAGGACACACCCAACCCACACAACCAGAGCTCTTAGAGCCCATTCAAATCTCAAAGTATAATAGAGTTAAATGAGAAACGGACTAGAAATTTGGATCCATAAGGGGTTTTGAATGGTCCCTAGATTCAAATGCTGTAAGGCTAAGATCGATATACATGCAAGAGTTGCCTTAGAACCAGGAAACAAAACAAAACAAACCCCAAAAAACGCAAAACAAACAAAAAAGAAAATCCTCAAATGACCCACAAGTTCTTTTTTAGAAAAAACAAGAATGCCCTGAGCCAGTTTAGTTAAAACGAAATCCCCTCTCTCTCACTCAGCAGCAGAATTTCTATGGGATGTAGTATACACAAAGTTTCTCTAGTTAGAAAGAAGTTTTTTCTTACTAAATATTTACCTAAACTTGCAGTCTCACTTGGCTGAAGTAATTGGGGGAGGTATGGGGGGGGTGGGGGGTGGAATTAAAACTTTAGGGAAAGAAAAGGAAACTTAATAAAAGTCACATAATAGAACAGGATTGTAAGACAATAGCTGTCTATGGTCCCTATACTCCTGACACAGAATACATTGAAAAATTAGCTTTTTGTTATGGCACCTGAAAGGGATTTCTGCTGAAATATGTAACATATAACTGACATCTATACCTCTGATTTCAGGATGTTCACTTTAAATCCGGATGATTTTGATTTGAAACTTTAGCAAAAATTAAGTAAAATCTTATTTTCAAAGAGATCTGGAAGCAGAAAAATCTAATAAAAAAATTAATTTTATCCAGTCTTAAGATCCCAGTCTTGATTTCTAACATGCTTCACAGCACATCTGTACCTTATCGATCATTATAAACTATGTAAAGATGTTAGCTCCTATCTTTGTCTCATTAGTAGATATACCATGATTGCTCTCTTGGCAAACTCACCTACTTACATTACTGGACAATCTCCTGTGGCATTTGTATGCCAGCTATCCTCATTCAGAGGAGCTCTTTAGCGACACATAAATTACGTTACCTACCAGGTACTTGACATGAACTGAAGCAAGTGTCATACTGTAAGATATTCCCACTTTGCCATATACTTGTCATATGCACCTTTTACCTTTTGTCCTATACCTAGCTTGTGAGGTCTTCTAGACTGGGACCATTTTTTACCTGTGTGAGAACTCACCTAATGGGGCTTCAGCTTCTAGATTTTGCTTTAGTTCATGTTACAAGCAACTTTAGATGAAACCAATGCAACTGTAGTAAACCGATAAAGCAAGCTCACCTCAGAACATGGAATAGACCCCTGAAAACAGATAACATAAAAGCAACTTTGCTGGGAACCGCTTTGTCCCCAGAATGCCTGCCTCAAAATGAAGACGTATTTCAACAGGCCAGCAATTAGGGGGAAAAGCATATAGAAACTTTCATCTACATGTATCAAAACAACATGCATAAGCACACAGCCTCATGGCTTCCCTGAAAAAAATAGCTGAAGAAGATATATAGAATCATAGAATGCTTTGGGTTGGAAGGGACCTTAAGAGATCATCTAGCCCAACCCCCCTGCAGTGAGCCCAACCCCAATCCGTTCAATCACGGATTGAACCCGTGACCTTGGCATTATTAGCACCACGCTCTAACCAACTGAGCTGAGAACAAAGGAGGACCAAGATGACTGACGGCAAATTAACATTTTCTTCTTCCTCCTGAAGAATAGCAACATGACTGAAACGTGACCAGAATTCTCCACATAGCATTGCTTTCTTGAGATTACTTTGAACAGGAAACACCTTTGTTAGCTTGGCACAGCCAATGCAAATCAACTCTGGTGTCTCCAAAGGACACATTCTTAATGACTAGATTTAACTAAAGCCACATGACTCAGTTGCAAAGATTTCAGTAATTCTTAGTTTGTTCACCTGCTTGAGACTAACAGTCTTCTCCTACTTACTCTATTCACTCACCCAGGGATTTCCACCCACTACATACATACCAACAATATGCAATTACAGAGATATTACAGCAACTCCTGCTTGCTCTTAAAGCTGCAGAAACAAAAATACTTGAGATACTTCAATCTGAGTTTACAGTTGTTAAAAGACAATGCCAAGATTGGCATTGTACTCCATTGCCCTCCCTTAGGAGGCAACCCTGCAGGGCAAAGGAGTCCAGGAAGGCTGGACATTTGTCAAGAAGAAAATCTTAAAGGTGCAGGAGCAGGCCATCCCCATGTGCCAAAAGACAAGCCAGCAGGGAAGACAACCAGCCTGGCTGAACAGAGAGCTTTGGCTGGAACTCAGGGGAAAAAAAAGAAGAGTTTATGACCTTTGGAAGAAGGAGTAGGCAACTCAGGAGGACTACAAAAATGTCATGAAGCTATGCAGGGAGAAAATTAGAAGACCCAAAGCCCAACTAGCATCTAATCTAGCTACTGCAGTAAAAGACAATAAAAAATGTTTCTATAAATACATTAACAACAAAATGAGGGCTAAGGAGAATCTCCATCCTTTGTTAGATGTGGGGGTAAACATAGTAACAAAGGCTGAGGAAAAGGCTGAGGTACTTGATGCTTTCTTTGCCTCACTCTTTACTAGTAAGACCAGTTGTTCCTGGAGTACCCAGCCCCCTGAGCTGGAAGACAGAATGAAGGCTGGAGCAGAATGAAGGCCCCATAATCCAAGAGGAAATGGTTAGCAACCTGCTACACCACTTAGACACTCGCAAGTAAATGGGGCCAGATGGGATCCACCCAAGAGTACTGAGGGAGCTGGCAGAAGTGCTCACCAAGCCACTTTCAATCCTTTACCAGCAGTTCTGGCTAACCGGGGAGGTCCCAGTTGACTGGAGGTTAGCAAATGTGACGCCCATCTACAAGAAGGGCTGGAAGGAGGATCCAGGGAGCTACGGGCCTGTCAGTCTGGCCTCAGTGCTGGGGAAGGTCATGGAGCAGATCATCCTGAGTGCCATCACACAGCATGTACAGGACAACCAGGTGATCAGGACCACTCAGCATGGGTTTATGAAAGGCAGGTCCTGCTTGACTAACTTGATCTCCTTCTATGACAAGATGATCCACTTAGCGGATGAGGGAAAGGCTGTAGATGTTGGTTACCTACACTTTAGTAAAGCCTTTGACACAGTCTCCCACAGCATTCTTCTGGAGAAACTGGCTGCTCATGGCCTGTATGGACATAATCTTTGCTGGGTAAAAAACTGGCTGGATGGCCAGGCCCAAAGAGTTGTGGTGAATGGAGTTAGATCCACTTGGCAGCCGGTCACAAGTGGTGTTCCCCAGGGCTCAGTACAGGGGCCAGTTCTGTTTAGTATCTTTATCAATGATCTGGATGAGGGGATCAACTGCACCCTCAGTAAGTTTGCAGATGACAGCAAGTTGGGTGGGAGTGTTGATCTGCTTAAGGGTAGGAAGGCTCTACAGAGGGATCTGGACAGGCTGGATCAATGGGCTGAGGCCAATGGTATGAGGTTCAAAAAGGCTAAGTGTCAGGTCCTGCTCTTGGGTCACAACAACCCCACACAACACTACAGACCTGGGGAAGAGTGGCTAGAAAGCTGCACAGCAGAAAAGAACCTGGGAGTGTTGGTTGAGAGACAGCTGAATATGAGCTGGCAGTGTGCCCAGGGAGCAAAGACGACCAATTGCATCCTGGTTTGTATCAGAAATAGCATGGCCAGCAGGACTATGGAAGTGATCATCCCCCTGTACTTGGCACTGGTGAGGCTGCACCTTGAATACTGTGTTCAGTTTGGGGCCCCTCACTACAAGACATTGAGGTGATGGAGCATGTCCAGAGAAGGGCAACGAAGCTGGTGAAGGGTCTGGAGCACAGGCCTTATGAGGAGCAGCTGAGGGAACTGGGGTGGTTTAGCCTGGAGAAGAGGAGGCTGAGGGGTGACCTTATTGCTTTCTACAACTACCTGAAAGGAGGTTGCAGTGAGGTGGGTGTTGGTCTCTTTTCTCAAGTAAGAAGTGCTAGGTCAAGAGGAAATAGGCTCAAGCTGTGCCAGGGGAGGTTTAGATTGGATATTAGGAAAAATTTCTTTACTGAAAGGGTTGTGAAGCACTGGAACAGGCTGCCCAGGGAAGCAGTTGAGTCACCATCCCTGGAGGCATTGAAAAGACATGTAGATGTGATACTTAGGGACATGGTTTAGTGGTGGACTTGGCAGTGCTAAGTTAATGGTTGGACTTGATGATCTTAAAGGTCTTTTCCAACCTAAACGATTCTATGATTCTAAGATAACACTCACAATAACCCAAAGTTTTCAAAGCCTAATCAGAGACTTTAGGAGTTCCCTGTGGCTGTTTTCTCAAGCTTTCTTTTTATGCGGCTTGGAACACCTCCTGACCAATTATCAAGTTTTATTGTCAACTGCTAGTGTGTAAAACCTCTTGAGACTTCAGCGTAGCTCCCAGTTACATCCAAGCAGTACACTTTGATCCACCTTCCCCCAGGCTAAGTGAAGGTTCAGACCTGTACTTAGAGAATTAACTTTTTGTCTACCAAACATTTGGGTTAGCAAGGTAATACTGAAAATATTCTGCTTCCATGTACACTTAACACAAAGCAGAATGGCCATTCCAATTGCTGAGTTTCTTTTTTTTTTTTGAGGGACCAGCAAGCCTTCCAAGAATGTTTTTTGTCCAAGCTGTCTTCTGTGATAAGAGAACCAAGGTCTCTGCTGACACAATGGTGTTGTTGCTATCATCAAGATAACACTGTTGTCATTAAGTATGAAAAAGACCATTATTTCTGATGCAAGAGAAGTATTCTCAATACTGCACTTAGGAAAAAAAAAATTATAGAGCAAATATAGGATAGCCATATTGATTCAGACTAAAGGTCTGTTTCAACTTGGATCCTGCGGCAAACAGCAGTCATAAGCAGCTGAAGAAAGAACAAGGAAAGTCTATGTGATACTTTCACTACGTATCCTCCTATCTCTGACAGTTTCAGCTCAGGTTATTCCCTGAACCTGATATGATTTATTTAAGTCTTCTAAATAGTTATACAGGCTTCCCTTGACACACAAATGTCTCATACCTGCATCCTTTTTTAAGGAGTTCCACAGGTCTGCTCTCCATCTCCTGAGGAATCATGCCATTTTGTTTCAAGCTAGTCTCCTATTAGGTCCACTCCATTGGAAAGGATAGATATAGGTAAGCAACCTATATCTATCAACTGTCTTGATACTATTGCCAACCTCTAGGCTATCTCTTAGAAATTGTTTCCTTTTCAGGGTGGAGAAGTCTAAATTACTCAGTCATTCTTTGTGCAGATGTTGTGTAATCGATCATACTTGCTGCCTTTTTTGAACATGCTCCAGTTCTATGATGCCCCTTTTGATATGATTAAAAGAAATATCCTCATTCCTCAAAAGCATGCATGCATTTACATGTTGGCAAAGCAATGTCTTCCATTTTGGTCAACAACAAGAAGTGAGAGGAAAAGCAAAGTCTTGAAGAATTAAAAGAGCACATGAAGCAGGAGAGAGGTAGAAATAGAGCCACAGATCCCAGCTTCCAGGCTAGTACTATAAGCAGTACAGTAAACTGAGCAAGCCCCCCTTGGTTTCTAGTGTTTTCATAATTCTTGAAAACACTCATGCATTAGTTCCTGAGTTTTTCTTGGAAAGAGACAGAAGGAGAAAATCTCTTTTGCAAGAGAAGCTTAAATGCTTGGATTGCCCCAGATGAAACATTCAGATAAACATGACACTTTTTTGCTTTTATTGAAGCACATGGGTTTAGAGCAAGGTGTTTTTGTTAAACAGGACTCTGAACCTATGGGAAATTCATGTCTACTGAAAAATCAAATAATGTTGTGGCAGCTTGGTCAGCACAGCTCTGTTTCAACAGGCCATGAATTTTGCTTTCCTAATGGGAATCCTTGCTGCCTGAAAGAAGTCTCATCAGTAAAGAAAGAGCACACACAGACAACAAAGGTCCAAGTAGTCAGGCTTAAGAAGTCAAAATGGAAGAAAATGCCATCCACCATCTTCCCTCTTATTCCTGGTTTCTAAATCTACTCCAGACTACTGGAGGTAATTTACTCCTGTTTACTATAAAAGTGCAGCTTATCCAAGACATTTAATCATATACACATAGACTAGTGACTTTCTGCTTGAGCTAAATCAACATGCAGATCTTTACAGAAGGACCACGGAAGGGAGTTTCTTGTGATCTTGGATTCCTGTGGCATCTGTTTGAACCTATTGGGCTGAATGATTTGTATATGAGCGTGTTGAACAACTTATGTCTGAAGACTGATGATACAGTTGACAAAGTCCTTTCATCCAACCCATTAGGTCCTAGCACATACTGAACAGGAGCATGTACCTCACAATGAGTAACACACATGTATTTATGGAATCAGCAATCAGCTGAGTATTCCAGGAATGTATGCCACAGAGTCGTGTTAATAAACGTTATTATGTCAACTCAATTTGAAGTTTCACAGAGGCTGTAGAGAATCAACAAAATATCTGCCTATTGTCTGGAAGCAAGGAACAAACTAATACCAGTCACTAACACCATGCAAGTACAAAATACATGCTGCCCCAGTCAGGCTAGTGACAGAGCCCAGGATCAATATAGTATCACTTCTGTGATTCCCAAACAACGGATTATATTTATTTACAAAGGACAGTTTTAAACCAAAGTTCAAGACAAGCACATTGTCATATGGAATTGGAATAAGTTTAGAAAAAACTAGCCATCAGCAGTATTTAAAATTCTGCCAATAGTCAAGAGAAAAAGTAGGACCAGTAGGACCAGCAAGCACACAAGTTACTACAGGCCCATGTAAAGAACAATCCTGGCTCTAGATGCATTTTTATGAAACAGAGGAGGAAGAAGGATTATGTGTAGAGAAGTGTTTAAAGATAAGGCAAGTGAAAACAGAAGGCTAAATCATTTTCCTCATCCACAGGAAATCCATGGCAGACCCAAGAATAGAAACTAAAATTCTCCTTTTTCCTCTAGGCTTCTGCTCTAATGAGATATCATTTTTTAAAATGCACATTGTTTTATGAATTGCACCAAATTTTACTATCCAGTATGTCATATAAAACTGGTTTGTTAAACTGAAACACCTTAAGAGCTAGCACGCTCTTATAATTTCCAGTAAAATTCAGTATATTTCTTGCATTTAAATGTACAATAATTATTACATAGTAAAATAGCAAGGCATCCAGCTTACCGTATTTAATGAAACACACACATTCCACACTGAAATTCTTGTTATAAGTAAAATAGGAACTACCTATATTATTGAAGTTCACTGAACACTGTTTCCCATTATTTATAACATTACTAAACTAACTGTTCTGGTTGAAAGTTTCCAGGCTCATTTTCTGCCTCAGACTGACTTTTTGTTTTAGTTAAATGGAAGGGAAGACATAAGATTTCAGCCAAAACAGTCCAATCATTGCTAAAAACTAGAGCAGAAGAAAATGAGACTACTTACTCTTTTTAAGAACAGTTTACTTACCTTTGTCCAAGAAAGAGAGAATATTCTTATGCTTGGGAGCAGCAACTCTAATACTGAAAGAAAACAACTATTTACATTGGTCTTTTATTCATCCTCTGAAAATTCACCAAATGTGGCCAGGTTATAGCAATTTGAAAATTCACAGTTAACACAAGCTCAAAAGAGATTTGTTTCATTTTACCAAATCAGCTTCTTAAAAACTCACTCTCCACTAGATATTTTCCAGGTGCAAGCATACTAATGCACTGCTGCTGATGGACTGCACTTTATTTACCTCACCTGAAAATTCTGGATCTTTGGCAACCACTTTGTTGCACCTCAGAGCCCGATTTAATTACTGAGTTACACCTGATATAAGTCAAGAAGAAAGAAAATGGAGACAAAGGGATGAAATCAGGGACTGAGACTAAGGAGAAAAAGAATACCTGGATATTAGGAGGTAAATTTAGAAATTAATCAGACCAGGAACAGCTCAGTAAAGAGACTCTGAGACAGACAAGACTGGGAATAGTAGTTGTGGGAGAAAATGAAATGAGTTGAAGATGGATGAAGGGAAGTTGTAGTTTAGTAGACAAATAAACTAAGGCATAGTAGTAATTCCCATGTATGGTCATCCCATGTTCAGTAAATATTAATTCAAACTGTAACAGGTACAGATAAAGTCTTTCAGAATGAGCAAGGAAATAGATTATCTTAATAGAAAACAGCAAAATCTTGAATTGTTTAGACTAGCAAAAAGTTATTCTAAGGGATATGTCTGTAAATACTTTGCTATTAAGGTTATAGGACAAATTGAAATGTGACTGTACATACCAGCTACAAATAAATGTAGGCTATAAATTATTCAGTACTAACTGTTGGAAAGAAGAAATCCCAGAACAGCCTTTCAAGTGCAGTAGATAGGATAAAAACCAATGTATATTTAACATGAGGTTTTGATAACAGGATGTTGGCATGAATGACACTGAAAGGCATACCATTTTCTAGGAGGAAAGAAAGAAAAAAAAAAAAAAGAGGTATATCAGAATGCGCAGGAATAATACCGAAAAGCAGCAGAAGAGGGGACAGGTAGAGGTGGAGTGGTTAGTGACTTTGCCTAACAGTCATGGCTACCATATGCTACCAGTTGCAGTTTGAAAAAGTGTATTTACTTTATGAAGCCAGCTAATGGTGACAGAAATCACTGAAGAGCAAGGTGGACACTTACATCTTCTGGAGAAAGGACCGTGGCATGCAGAGATGGAAGGTCTTTTAAGCAAGTACTCTGACAAGAGAAAGTCTGGATTACTGTGTTGGATTATGCTGGCTGTAGAGCTGGGCATCTTCCTCCAGAATTTAGACATGAAGGCAAAGTAGAAGGAAAAATAAGATAGTAATTGCATGTGATGCTAGAGAGGCATGCAACACCTCGAGAATTTTTCTGGGAGATTTCTAGGGGAAAGGCAAGAAAGTGACATCTAGCTCAGAACCAGGATGACTCTGCTAAAGAACAAAACAGCAACGGTAGTTGCTGAAATACTCAACCGAAACTGGATCTGACCACTGCTCCTAAAATCCCGATTCTAGCACTGAATTAAAGTACAATGAAAATAAAAATGTAAAATAATATAAGTATAAATCTTCCGAATGTCTCAGTAGACAAGCATTCCTTTGTTGAGATAAAGGTTAATTTTTTAACTGTTCTGTGAACAAACAGCATCCTTTAGAGAGGTTGATATTTTTGTTGATGTTAAAATTCATTACTAAATATAGTTTAATCATTACGGTTCCATTTTTTACATTATATATCTAGTCTTACACCACTGCATGAGTGACTCTTAGCATGTATCTTTGTGTATGTGTGCATATATATAGACGTGTATGTATATATATTTGTTTTACCACTAAGAACTGGGAATGACTCCAATTTGAAACAAATGAAATTGTTTTTGTTCCAGAACTATGATAGGAATATCTTAAGCCTAGCAGCTATTGATTTAGATAGCAGCTTTATCTGCTCAATGGATGGAGGAAACGGGAGTGGTTAATAAGTGAGTAAACGTGAACTCTGTCCTGAAATCCGCAGATGAATACCCTTCCAGCTTTCCATTATCACAAAGCCCTAGAGTATATCTCAGCTTAACTCTTTTTGTCTTTCAGAGTATTCACATTCAGTCCACTTCAATGAAATCAAGAGCATGCAGCACCACACCATGTTTTACCCCAGTCCTTTGTGCTACGTGTCATTTGTTAATACCAAAGAGCTGAAAATGGAGTGGGTATGTTATAATACATAAAACCACAGAGTTGGCTCCTCTATAAAGCACTTAAAATCTATTCTGGGCAAACAGGGTCATCATTTCTCTTACAGGTGGACCTCAGTGATCAAGACACTGGCAATGCAGGACAGGACAGACTTTTGATGCAAACTTTGAAGAGGAAGCCAGGGTTGTTGCACAAGAAGTGGAATAAAACATGGAACTGCAAAACAGTGTGGGAAAAGCAGACAATGAGCAAAGAGCTGAAGGAGTAGAGGAGCCTAAGGAATAGAGGACAGGAGGTAGGAGGCAGGGACGGCAGAGATGCAGGCAAAGAAATAACTGTGAAGAGCCATCAGGATGGGAACAAGGAATTCCTGTTTAGTGAAAGAACATAGATGCAACTAGCAAAGGGCTACAAGAGAGCTGTGGAAAGGTGTCAATAGGAATAACCTAGTGAAATGTAATCCTGCTGCCAAGGGTACTTGGCAGGAAAAAGAATCAGATTTATATATCTATGTTTCTTTTTTAAATTACCAGCACTGTTGGTTCAAAACCCCACCCAGCTTACAGGAAATACTAAACACCTTTCCTGGAGTGTATAAACAGAGGTCAGAAGCTCTGCATGTATATCTACAATTTTATTAAGGTGAAAGGATCACAGCATTGATTTTGGAAAATACATCTATGGATCAACTGTATGTTTCTACAAACATTAAGTAAAACTTTCCCTCTTTTCAGCTGTCATCTGTTACCCAAGCACTCTTGCTAGCTGGCCTGGAGGCCTTGTCCAAAGTCGATCATTCTTTCCATGGCCCTTGATACTACCTTCCTTCTCTACTGCACTTCCGTCATGGTTTGATGATAGGTGCTAGCAGACTCCCTCATTTGGGCACAAATGCTCATCTGCAACTCCTAACAACACTGCTCTCTGATCCAGATTTGAGCTGCTAGGTGGCACTCACTCCTGTTTTCATTTGTCATACACTGTGTCACCAGTCTGCTACCCTTGTGCTCCCTGTGTTCAGTGCTAGTGCAATACCACCTGCCCCTGCTATTGGCTATGGGTATTGCCAGTGCAAAGGTGTGTTGCACACAGTTGCTTTTTCCAGCACACCAAGATGTAACAGGCAGGTTTATTGCATGGCTAAAGTGCAGTCAGAGCAACACATCCTGCCTGTGGTGTGTGGCAGTTTTTGGGTCTGGGTGACTATCAAGAGGTAATTACCTAGAATGCTTCAAATGATGCTTTTCCTTCTGTTCTTGGGTTTTACTACACAGGAGGACCCTAGCTGGCTCCTCTGGTCTTACAAAAGGGACAAGTAGCTTCTTGGGTATTGTCTCTGAGGGAACTTGCTCTGAGTCTTCCTCAGCACAGGTTCTGGAAAGAATCATCTGTTTCATTTTTGGAAGCCTTTCTCAGGATGAATTTCTGTATCAAAGATTGTTTTTCTTCTGGTAGGGGCAGGCTGTCTTGTAACACAAATTACGGTCTAGGCTGCAGAATAGTTTTTAAAAACACTAGAAATTAAAAATAAACAAACAAACAAAATGCCATGTGCCTTGCTGTCAGCACAAGTAAAAGCCCCACAGTCTCACAGTTATGATTTGGCCATCATTCATGTGCAGTATGAGATCCAGAAGGAAAAAAATCCAAACAAAACAATACTTTTCTTAATCCCCACAAGTCCTAAAGGCCTGTACTAATCCTGTACCAGGGGCTGGACTCCTAAATGACTGGGGAGTCAGAATGAAGAGAAAGGCAATCATAATGGTTCATAGATGCCTGTACTCTGAGAATAGCTTTTTTTTTCTGTCTTTGCTGCATACTCTTTTTATATTTACTTTTAGGCAGGCAGGGAGAACTGTGATAGTTTACATCCTATCTAATCAGAAACCTCTTTCTGCAGGTACAGCAAGTACTTAGACTGTGTAGGGTCTGAACGCCTCCTTTCCTTACATATTTAATCATTAGCAATCAGCATCAGTAAGTCATTAGCAATCCAGTCAATATTCATATTCATTTTTGCTAAGTGTTTGGTTAGGATTAGATGGTATCTTGAGCTTTTTTGTATACACATTTCTTTTTATTCAGATGATTGTGTCCCATGACCCAGCCTAGCTCTTCAACAGTATTTCTGATGCACAGCGGGCTGCTCTGAATAGTGTATTCAATGGATCTTCATGGATCCTGCATGAAAATTGGCTGCAGAGCCATACAGCAGGCAGAAGAAGTTTGGATCTGATTACAACTCACGTGGGTGGCCAATTTTCTAGGGAAAGCCAAGTCTGAATCCCAGAACTGTACAAGATCAGGCTTTAGGGAATTGCAGATTTGATCATTGCACAGTCTCCCAGAATCCATCAGAAAGGATGCTGAGCTTTGTCTGAGTTCTTCCCTTTCACTCTAGAAAGATTTCTCAGCATTTAAGTACCAGATATAAATTGAACCAGAAGAAGCACAGGCAAAGAGAACCTGCAAGTGTAGCTACAGAGACCTCCTGTGTGAAAGCTGAATTTACAACCTGTAATAATGAATGGTTGCTTAATAAACAGCTTATGGAAGGGATCAGACAGAGGCAGCCCAGAACTACTCTGACTATTGGCAAGTTCACAGCACACTAAATGTTAAGTCAAAGGAAACAAAACAATGTTATCTAAAACACACAAAGGGCACGAACTGATATGGATAATGGCAAATAGACTATATAAATAATCTTAAGAAGATGTTATTAAAAGCCAACACTTCTACACAGCCAATGAAAAGTGAGATATGGTGTTGTTTTCCCTTTTCTTTCAATTGGACTATAATGGAAACTACCTATTTCCCTACTCCTTCCCTTGACATCAATAGCAGAGTTTTCACGAGGGCAAAGTAGCTTACAAATGATGCTGGTAGTCACAGTGTAGTCCTCATTGCTTAGCTGAACCCACACATCGCAGTGCTAACAAGCGCTACCTACCCCACAACCCAACATGTATGGCAAGAGAAAATGAGCAGCAAGTTGCCCAACAATTCCACTCCAAGCTGCTGGAAGGGGCAGCAGTTCTCATTTTGTGGTGAGGTTTTCTTGGGTGCTCTACCTTCCCTAAACAATGTGAAAAGCAGTATTCTGAAGGTAACATCTTATTTCTCCTCACTCTTGTCTTCTTGCCATTAGAGAAAATTTTTAGCATCTCACCACCGTCATTTCTCCCTGGGGAGAAATTTATGCATTGTAGGAGCCAGGTAGAGTTTGGACTCCCCTACGTTAGACACTGTAAAAGAAAAAGAAAGAGAGAGAGAGAGAGATATTTTTGTTCTAAAGACTTTGCAGAATTTTATAACATTTTCTCCAACAGCCATTGCAAGAGAAGAGATTCAGCCTTTTGCTGCTGCTTCTGGAAAACAGCAATGAAGCAAGACAAACTGTTCCCTAATTTTCCCTGTCTTTTATGCCCTTTCTATGAAACTTGGCTCTCCAGGGTTCAGGTCACATTTACATAAGATACAAAACCCTGGCATTAATTACCATTTCATAAGTAATTCTCAGTACCATTGACTGGACAAAAGTGGATGTACAAGTCCCAAGAGAAAAGAGAAGGTTTCCAGGAATTGGAAACAATTCTTATTCAAAGTCTGATATAGAAGCCTAGGTCTGTTCATGTCATTCATCATCTAGAGCAAATATAATGAGCATTACTCTTTTCTTACAGTGACACAAACAAGTATGAACTGACTGACATTAGTAGAGCTATTTCTGGTATAAGTTTCAAATCAAATCCAGCCTATGCTCTTGAAGTATAATAAAGTTCTCCTTAGTTTAAACTAGGACATAGCTACAGTATACCAATTATCGTCTGCAACATGTGTGATTTTAACAATGAATATTTACATAAATGCAGTTCTCTTTCCCATTTTGTGACTGGCACACAGCAACAGTACAGCTAACAGCAACATATTAGTTTCCTCTTCTCTCACCCAGAAGTCAATTGCTATAAGAAAAAGAAATGTTACATCTAAGAAGTCTGTGCAGAGAAGAAAAAGGGTGGGTTGTTTGCTCTTCTTTTGCTGTTGTTTGTTTGTTTTTTTAAACAAGCTGAAACAGAATGCAATTTCTGTTCCGTTCATGGTTTTTTATTAATAAACTGCTGCTGATGCTGCTGGCACCTTGCTTCTGTTATTGAAATGAGTCTTTCCAGCTTCCAACTGTGCTGGTGTTTTCTCTTGGGAAGGGATATGGTCTACAAGAGTTCCATTAGCCTAAAAGAGAAACATCTGCTTGGAGTATGGAGCAATCTATTGGCTGAGCTTAGCAGTAGGTTAACTACAGCTGGTCAATTCTGCCCTATCTTATGTTCATCATGGAGACCAAAATGAATTACCATGTACTGTTTTTTAGTGGATTCTTAAAAGGAGATATGATTCAGGTTAAAAAGATGATTATGTTGGCCATTTTCCTTTAATATAGCATTGAGTTACAAGAGTACGTTTTCCAGAAAGACAATACTGTTGAACTATGAAGAGCGAACAGACAAGTTGTTTTTACTAGACATGGAATTCTAAGTGACTGCATCCAAAACCAGGCTAGAAAATTACCAGGGTGGGACTACTTGAACGTTGTTTTGGCTCTAAAGCATGCCAGTGGCCACTAGTTGTAACACTGAAAAATAACATTGCCAGTAAATCAAGAAAATTCTGTTCACATAATTTGGAATTGCCCCCACATCATGAGGTGCTTAATAGGTTCTGTTCCATATAAAAAACCTATGGCACAGCCTCTGCTTCCTATGAAATATTAGTCAGACTTAAACATGTTTTTTCAAGGAGATTCTTTCTAACTTAATGGTAGAGGCAGCCCTTAAAGTACTAGCTACGTAGATCCACAATCTTTAATTCCATAATTAATAATTCACAAATGTCTTATTCTATTTTATAACAGTGAAACTTGCTAAAAAAACAGCTCTGTAAAAAAAGGGCTCCATTCATTTCTCTGTTACACTGCTTTAACTCCACCAGTTATGCCAGTGTGTACAGCCCAGACTGGCAAATCTGATGCTACTTGCTTAACTTAGGTTGTTTTAACATAACTGATCGAAAAACCTTAACAATTCCGGTTAGGTCTGTGGTACATTGATAATGTAGGTTGTTTTAGTAAGGATGAAAAAGGGTGAAGAGACAAAAAAATTCTTATATCTTGGTTATCTGCGTGTCTTATGCTGCAACCCCTACAGAGGCATATTTGTTTTGCCACATATATATGCTTTTATAAGGTGTTTTGGGATCCATTGGTATGGAAAAATATTACTACCTGCATGGCTTTTTTCCAAAACTTACAGCAGAAAGAAATTACTTTTGGAGAGCAAATGTGAATTTCCATATACTACCATCAAAATCCTGATTTTGTTTATATAGAGCTCCAAGGATTTTCTCACTGCTTCCTCCCTGTGGATATAATAGCAGCATGTTATCTCAGACCTGTCATGCACAACTTTCACACCCAAATAAGTCTTTCCTAATTCTGTGTCAAATGACACAAAGCATACAGTACTAAAACTAAGTTCCCTCTTCTTTTCACCCTGTAAACATTACAGGCCCACTAAGAACAGCAACAGGAGTATAATAAACTAGGAATGCAAATACACACACATTTTACAGAAGAAAGTTTTATATGCAGAAAATGCAATCAAAATAACCTGTTCTAGAAAGACACTTTGTAAGTCAATCCAGTAGAGACAAGAAACACTCTCTGATCAGTGGTGGAAGGAAAGACCAGCACTTACACATATTTTTTTGTTGCTAGTGGTGTCAGGAAGAAAAAAGTGTCACTTTAACATTGTTTTTAAGATTAATTAGTCTATTGTAATTTTCTTAAATATTACTTCTAGCAGATTGAGAGTCATAACACCCTCACCATCTGCTCTAAACTCAATACTTGGATGGCTTAGTGCCAAACCCTCAAACAGCTATCAGTTTGTTTGTCAGACTACAAGGTATGCTTTGTAGTCTTCAATTTCAGAACCTCTGTTAAAGCTGTTTTGGATTATATTTCAGGTGCCAGTGCATTTGCTCAGGCTTGTCAGCATCATATTATGTATGTTTTAAAACCAATCTTCTCATTTGTTTCTATGTCTCCTTAAAATATTTTTTCTTTCTTTTATTTTGTCAAGGATACAGATGGTTCCAATTAATATCTGCTTTAGTTTATCTTAATAAAGCCAGTATACTGCTGTTGAGGAGTTTGCTAATAAACCTATCCTGTCACTCTGAGGCCCTAGTCCATCTCTTACCACTCTCAAAGCTTCAAACTGTGCCATAGCTGTGTTGGATGATAACCACCCTCGTATTTTCCCTGAATTTGTGAATGACTCAAGGCACAAACTTCAGGATACAGGACATAACCCTGTTCTTTTACCTGTATGAGGAGACTGGTATGAATTCTAAAAAGGATAACTGTAAGCTAAGAGGGAAAAAAAAACCCAAACAACAAAAAAAACATGGTAGAACTAGCATACTTTAGTAAAGAAATATGATTTTTGCTAGTATTATCTTGGTACAAGGAGACATTGTGTACTATCCAGCTGGAAGAAGGAACTGCTGTTCTGTAACAAGGGTAACCCTGAAAACACTGAAAACATTTGGAAACAAATTTCCATTGAGTAATGTGGTATTTGAGTGTGAGTGTGGTTGCCTTTTTTCTTCTCTTCTTGTACAACTCAATCCAACCCTTCCAATCCAGTGGATGTCAGATAGGACACTCTCCCAGACTACAATAAAAAATGGTTTATCCCTCTAGGGTTTCCAGCAATAATGGCCTAATAGTTTTTGTTCAGCATGCATGTAAGCAAACTCTGGCTGACAATTTAGGTGTTGTCCAAGTGAAAAGTGAGTGAAGGATCCTGTCAAATTCAGTTTGGCTTTTTTTTTTTTTTTAAAAAAAACTCTGGAGAATCATGAACAGGACATCAAAACCTACTTTGTAAAAACCTCAACAAAGCTCCAAGATTTGGCTCAGATAGAACAGCTTTCATTCCTATCATCAGGCTTTCTATTTGTACTTTCAACTGTTTTTTTTCTAGGCCAGATAAAACATTATTATCCCCATTTTACGCAGAAGAAAACTGAGGTGGAGTGCTGTGAAGAGATTTGCCCAAGTCCTCACAGAAAACTATCTTCAGGACTGAGAACACAGGTGGTAAAACTCAACTTTTCTCCAAGAAACATTTCTCTGCTGTTAATAAAATTTTGAAAATTGGCATCATGCACCCATTCTTGATCTCATTTCCTGTTGGAAAAACACAGGCAAATCATGCTACTAGCAAAAGTTCCTGGAAAATTAATAAAACCATAAATCAAATAAACTCCTGAAAAACAAACAGAGAAAAATCCTAGGAAGATTAAAGAAGCATGAGTTTGCAGAAAAAAAGTTCTGAGAACAGTAGGTACTGTTTGGTTTTGCAGCAAATTGTTTATAACCAGAAATGGAACTGCTGTTGAACATCATAGAATATTATTATTGGATGCTGGATGCTGTGCTCACACTCATTGGATGGCATGCTCTGGCAGGCAGGTCTACACAGCAGCGAGAAAGTGTCAGTGTAGCGTGGGTGCTAGCAAACTTGAGCATGAGTAGAGTGTAGAGTTGTTCCAAGCACTCCCAGAGACACATGCCACCTATTCTGGAGGGCAAATCATATTAGTCTTGTGTGAAGCACCTAGACCCAAGCAAGCTTGGGAATGCTGTTGCATGCTGTAGTCACCTTGACTGCAGAACAGGCTTACAGGGTAAGAGGGCCACAGGAGCCAGTTTGATGACAATGACTTGGAGCACTTGAGAAGCAGGATTATCCGGTCTGTCTAGGAGGCCATTCTGAAATGGTCTGTGAAAACACAAGGCACACTTCACTTGGGATAATGTTAGGAGTATAGGTGGCATTCCCCACTGAATTTTTTTCACAGCTGGTGTTGCATTAAGCTGTTCATTTATAAACCTCACAATTAAACAACAAAAATTTTGAAAAAGAGGTTTAGGTGTAGATAAGTGCTTGTATTGCTAGCACCAAAGAGAATCAACTTTGATTTCTGTAAGAGTAGCGTCTGACACCTAGAATTCCTGCACATAAATGGAACATAAAATCCATGGCCTGTCAAGTCCAAAACTATTTCTTGCCAAGATGCTTAAGCTTCAAGAAAAAAAGACCAGTTTTAAAAGGTGCATTCAAACACAAATATTTAAATTATTATCCTGGTATCCAAAAGACTGAATATTTTTGAAGCTCAGACAACTTACTTCAATGCTATGTTTGTAATTCTAGCGCCTTAAATTTTATACATTTTTGCAATATCATAGGATTTCTGCACTAAAACTGCTTAAAGAGATACACCTTTTCATCTTCAACGAAATATCACAAATTCCATTGGTGCATTAATATTATAAAAATGCACGCTGCACAAATGCAAGCAGGCAGGATACTCCCCCCCCCCCCCCAAAAGGTGTTACTTTTGGATCATAAAATAACACAAAATTCAAAGGATAAATATAAAATGTGGACTATGTACTGGTAATGACAACATTCATTGCAGATTCCTCACTCATATTGATTACCATTTTGATCTCATAAGTAGTCTCAGGAATTCAATATATTTTAATTAATTGAGAGGCAGCATCTATTCATGTGACTCACAGTGGCAGTATTTTGCCCCAGGGATGTGAGGCAAGGTACACAGAAGTCAGTGGAAAGATTGCAGTTGACTTTAATGGGCTTTGGATGGTGTCCATAGCATGTGAGGCATATTCACCAATGTCAGCCAACTTCATTCAACTTTGTAAAGACTCTTTGTCTTTGGAGGAGTTGTAGACCTAGATCTAAAACCCAGTTCTGATTAATGTAAAAGATGAAGAGCTTACTGAAATGCGTGCCAACGAAAGACACACGCACAAAAAAACTCAAAGAGGGTTTAAGTCTTCAGCTACCCAAAGTCTGGGAAGACCTGCAGGGTTCCCAAGTGATAACTGCCATCAAGCAGCACAATAAAAATGTTTTACTCTAGCAATTCTGTGTGACGCATGAACCCTCTCTTTTAACAGGTGTCACCTGAAGATCAAGTAGTTCTTTTGATGTTTATTGACAGTTGGTCCAGCTTCCAAATGAAAATGTGGTTGTTAGGATTAACAAGTTTACTCTGCCATAAATCTCCAGATTATAGGTGGGAGAATGAAATGGCAAACAAATACTGAAAAGGTCAAAAGCCCAAAGGGATGGAACATATATATATCGCTTACCTCTGGTTCACATTGTCAACATTTTAGAGTAACAGTAACTATGTTGCTGCTGTTAATATTTAGCACGGAAATGGAGTTTCAGTTTTCCTATGTTGTAGCAATAGTTCTGTGAGAATTAACCTCCAGAACTGGCACTCCAGGTATTTTTGGTTTCTGTAGTTTTGTTACTGCTTACTTTTTAAAAAGTGCAATGACTGTGTCAGAAGCATGATTATATATTGCTCTGAAGTCCAGCGATTTTTTTCCTGGAAAACAGTAACATCTACAAAGTATTTAATTAAACAAATCAGATGCTAACATATGACAAAAATACAAAAATACAGTAGGCATTCAGTCAAGAAAATGTGCTCCGTAGATTTCCTTGAAAGAAAAATGATACTAGGATCAGTTCTAGTTCAATGCAGATCTTTGTAAGCAGGCAATCAAAAGCTGGCTCAGCTACTTTATGAGGAAACTCATGTGTTACTATATCACAGTATGAATTTTATTTGGGAGAGGGGTCACATCCCAAAAAGGTACTCTGACAGAATTCTTCAGTTCCATTCCTATTCTGCCTCTGTGCAATATTGTTTAAATCTTCCTGTAACCAACACTCATTTTGCTGTGTATAGAAAGGTAATAGAGCAGAAAAGTGAAGCTTCATCATTCAGTTGTATCATGGCTCTGTCATAGACCAACCTATATTTTATAATCACATACTTCGTGGTTAAAACATGTATCTTGGTGGTGTGCCACATAACAGGTCACAAAGCAACCCAAAATCCTGAGCTGAAAGAAAGCGATTAATAAGTTGCCTAACCTTGGCTGTCAGCCATTTATCCAGGTGCTTAGTGTGCCATATCTGAGCACCCCACAAAGATTAATGTAGTCTTTCAACATCTCTGTTCAGGAGTAGGCTCATTTTCTAAGTGCAGAAGCAATCCAAGGAAAAGCAAATTGCTCACACTGAGTCAAGAAAGCTTGCCAGAGGTGAAAATTGAGCACAGGTCTCCCAGCCCCAGATTTTGCTTCAATGATCCTCTCTTGATGGCTCTTTTTCTCACCCTTTACACCCCTTACCTCAACATGAAGGGATCGTGCAACATTCAACAAAAAGTAAAGTAAAAATAAACAGCTACCCAAAACAAACTGGAGAAATCTTTCTGCCTTGTCCCTAACCAGTAAGTTCTACGGTAGGATTAATGCTGCCACATACTAATGCATGGTTGTAGTGTCTTTTTTCTTTTCAGTGCTGAGTGCTACTACCATTGGTTGTGTGACTGGTAAACCACCTCTTCTATTTAGGGATGCCTCCCCCTTCCCCACCCCCCTTCAAAAGTATAAAAAAATCCAAAATTAACTATCTGTTTCAAGTGCTGTTGAAATAGACATTAGTTGAATTAAAACCAAGAAGTAACCGAGAAAGTTTAAAGAGTCCTAAGGAAACAAGATTATTAGTGAACCCATAACTTCACCTGTCTTTGAGAATTTTCAGAATTTCCAGTTTAAGTCTTGGACTTCACAGAGAGCTAACAGGCAGAAAGAATTCAAACTGGTCATGTAATGGGACACATGAAGCAGTCAAACTCTGCTTTCATTAAAGCCAATGTCCGTTTTGATGTTAGGAATAATAGAGAAACAGCCCTCTGAAAGAGCTATAATTCTGCACAGGGTGATTATGTCTCTCCTGAAAGACACAAGAAGGCAGCCTGAACAACCAAAAGCTAGGGTGTGGTTAGAAAAAATGGTGGTGATGAGAAAAGAACAATATTCAGGGCATTGCAATCTCATCACATGTTTTCCAGAGCTGGACTTTTCAGGTAAAGACTGAAACTGCTGTCCTAGCTCTGCACTACCAGAAGGTCTCTTGGATTTCAGCTAGCAGTAGCAGAGCTTTGGAAGGAACACATCCTCTCCCATGTGAAGCCCTACAACTAATCTATGCTCCTTGTGTGACTAACGGAGAGAGATGGAGAAATTAAGCCCATCCCTAAAATACCTCCCTAAAATAATGTAGTCAAATTGCCCTCTGATAGGTTTTTTTGCTCTCTGGTCTCTTGACAAAGTTGGAAGCATGGACAACCAACTGTCCTGGTTTCAGCTGGGATAGAGTTAATTTTCTTCCTAGTAGTGGGCATAGTGTTGTGGTTTGGATTTAGTAGGAGAAGAATGCTGATAACACACTGATGTTTTAGTTGTTGCTAAGTACTGCTTATGCTAGTCAAGGACTTTTCAGCTTCCCATGCTCTGCCAGGTGCACAAGAAACTGGGAGGGGGCACAGCCAGAATAGTTGACCCAAACTGACCAAAGGTCTATTCCATACCATATGATGTCATGCTCAGTATATAAACTGGGGGGGGGTGGCCGGGGGGAGCAATCGCTGCTCAGGAACTGGCTGGGTATCGGTCGGCGGGTGGTGAGCAATTGCATTGTGCATCACTTGCTTTGTATATTGTTATTACTATTATTATCATATTGTTATTATTATCATTCCTATTTTACTTTTTTCCAATTCTTAAACTGTTCTTATCTCAACCCAGGAGTTTTCTCACTCTTACTCCTCTGATTCTCTCCCCCATCACACCGGGGCAGGGGAAGTGAGCGAGCGGCTGTGTGATGCTTAGTTTTTGGCTGGGGCTAAACCACGACACCAGCTTACACTGAGACCTAACTTTCAGATGGCCAAAGTTAGGAACGGTGAAGCCAGTCCATAGCCTCCATATTTTGGAACTGCAGAAGAGCAATTAGAAAACCTAGAAAAATTACCACCAAATTCAAACTTCCAAAGCTTAGAAGCAATTGGGTCAGGGCTTTAGTGCAGGATTTGGGCTGGTTGAGAGCACTGTGGAGGCGGGAGGAACAAATAACATGGCCATGTTCATAGCACCAGATATTTTATGGACATGACTAAGTTAAATTAAGACTTGGTGAAGCCTTACATTTTTCTTCTGTCAGCTAAAAATGATACAACTAGGACACATTACTGGAACTGACCTCCCATAAATCATAAGAAGGAATGGGCTCTTCTGTATCCTGTCAGAAATATCACCCTGTGTTCAAAGGTGAAAGGAAAAATGAGAGCTCATTAATAGTTACTTTATTTTGTTAAAGACCTCAATTCACCTTGTCCAGTACCCATTTCTATAAATGTTTGTTGGTACATCTTATCAGATAACATTTCATTCTGTTAGCATTTTAGGTGCTAAAACTGTTTAGTTTTATAGAATGTGAATGACAAACCACTTAGCAGATAAGATGTACCTGAAACTATTTTAGATTAATTAATTGCAAATCTTCATGTTTTCCTGCGTTAGTTTGAAAACAAGTACTCCACATAATACATCACTATCAGAATAGGCTATCTAGTTCTCACACTCCTCTTTTCTCAGGAGATTTTTGCTTTTTGTGAATACAGAACAAACTGTCTGATATTTTCTATTACTCTTTTAAAATTCAAATGAATCAATGTTCTCTTAGAAGCCTAAAATTGATAGGCCTGAAATTTAATTTTAGAGTCAGTTTTGGTCTCGTGATGACAATTAGGTTCAGTGGGACCCACTGTGCCATAACTTTTTCAAAGATGATTTTTATGTTTTTAATGACACTGAGTTGTTTTTATTAAGTCCTAAAATTGCACAATACATAAATAACAAGTTCTTAATTCTGTCTGTCATTTCAAAGGAACAGAAAAAGAATATAATGTGCCTTACTGCATTTGTAAACATGCTTTTCAAGGTTTTCACAGATTTTCCTGCTGAAAATACAGCACATTCCTTTTTAAAATTTTGCAGGTTTTTCAGACCAGAAATAAATGGACAAAAAAGAGAAGCTGAAGAATTTTTATACTAATGAAGAGCATTCTAAGCATTTCAGGATTCTTATGTTGATAATTTCTGTCTCTCACATCTGCTCTTTCTCACATCTTCCCTGCACCTGGGCTTTGGTACTTTGCGAAATGCAAGTATAACTACAAATGCAACTGCATGAAAATACACAGAAGTTAGATGTTATGACTTAGCTGCTATTTGGGCAACTAATTCAATGCTTATATAAAGCCTGAGTTTACAACTCTTTATGCAGTAGACTTAAGAAGGGAACACTTTTATTGTTCCATCTCACCTTAAGCACAAAACCTGTCCCCGATATGGCAGCAAGATGAAGACAAGAATTTAGGAAGATTTTTAAAAACATGAGATTGGAATGGGCTTGTTGGTATAGCTCATTCCCTCTCTGCAATTATAGGCAAAGGCATACATAATCCCTTCCACAAACAGAAGTTTATGAAGTCCTATGTTAACTAAATTAGGATTTATGCCTTATCAGATTAGTATTTTTGCTACTCCTATTGGAAAGCTGTTCCATTACATCAATCTTCTTATTGCTACATATTGCCTTTTAATTTCCAGTTAAAGTATAATTATGGGCCATGTACATTCATTTGTTTCTGTTTACATCAATTAAAGCAAGACAGAGATGAATGCCTATAACAGACTAGCTAACATGCTGGTAGTTAGGGCATTCATGTTGAGCGGGCCAGGAATATGCGTACAAGTTATCACATTTCACACAAACACTGTAGCCTCTGTGCTAGCAACTCTTCTAGGGCAGGCATCCGCAGCTACTAGCCCCAGTTCTAGTCCCACTAAATTCTGCCTTGGGCTCAAAGAATCTGTGTTGTTGAAAGTTTTGTTGAAGCTGGAATGTTTCAGAAAAAAAAGAAAAAAAAAAAGTTGTGGTTCTGATGAAGCACCACTTTCCAACACACATATAAACAATTTCAACGAATAATTCCTGACCATATTTATTACATAACTAAATTTTTGAAGGTACCTCAGTGAATAAGTGAAATACAGTCCAGTTATATTTTCTGAGATCTCCTAGCTTCCTGATTTTGCTGTGGTTATATGAACAAGTAGTATGCAGCATTCTATGGGCTATGATTTGCTGAGCAACTGAAAGCATTTTTGTTTACACTATTATTTTTAGCCAAGTCCGTATGAACAAGTTCAAACATTGTTGCTATCTCTTGATTGACGTAGGCTTAACACCCTAAGGGGCAGGAAAACATTGGGACCACAACTGCCAAATACATGCATTAGGCAGATGAAGATTATTTATGCAAAGAAGAGAGTACATCTCTTTTTAGTAAGGAAGAGCCAGAAGATGGTAAAGATCTTATTAACTTTACACACTAGCATTAACCAGATACTGGGTGGGGTCTAGTGCTGCATTTTCCTTACATCAAGTTATCAAGTAAAAAAATGAGAGTATCAAGGAGATACTCCCTCCTGGGAGACTGGATTGGGTACCTGGGGAGAAAAAAATCTGCCTCTTTTCCAGACCTGCCCACAGTTATTTTTCTCAAGAGTGAGAGTGGTGCATGGAAAGAACTGTGACCCTGTGAGGTTAGGGCTAGGTCCCAAAAGCATAATCCAAAACAAATCCCAAAAGGCTGGTGAGCTACTAGAGAAGCGATGATTAATTTCTACAGAAGTTTCTAAGTCTTCAAGGGCTGAGGATTATTTCTTCTTTGCTAAAGGTCAGCTTTTACAAAACTTATTTGCAATGAGCTGCATTTAGTGCTGTGAGCAAGCACAGTTCAAGTGCATTACAAAAGCAAACAGAAGTAGATAGTGTGAACACTTCATTGACACAACAAGCAACTTTCAACTAAACAGTTACAAAGGTCTTATGCAGTAATTGCCCTTTAAACAAGCTTACACCATGATCAGGGAATGTCAAATTTGGGAGGAAGTTTATTTTTGCAAGCTGTTGAATGTGATAGGGTGTTTTTCTTTAAATCATAAATCTGCTCACTTTTGTGGAAGCTTTGGAAACTATGAAACATCCAATTGTTTCAGTGAGGGGTTTGCTGAAAAATGCCTGATGGTTATCTTTAAATTATTAGTTTAACTAAACAAGAGAGCTTGAGTAGCTGTTGGATAGATAGTTTGCAGGGAAATACCTGGTTGTGTCTGCATCATCCATCTGCACTTCCCAGCTTGCCTCAAAACCTAACACAAAAAGCTGTTCTGGGCCTCAGTGAGCTACTTGGATAACAGCAAGGGATTTAAATGAAGTAAAAAAGATACTGTGAACAATCTCTGCAAGTATGGACTTAAAATAAGCCCCTTGCCTGATCCAAAACCAATGCAGTGAATGATAGCTTTGGCTCATCACTAGACAAGCAATTTAGTGCTTCTCTCTGACTCCCAGCATCCCTTAAATGGTGATTTCTCTTCAGTGTTACTGCTGGTTTTTTTTTTTTTTTTCCTCAGGGATAAAATTCACCTCAGCAGAAAGAGTCAGTGGATGAAAATAATACAGCCCCTCAAATCTATGTAAGTCCAAAGGGTTAAATTTTATCTTCACCTTCAATTATTCCTATTATCTATTAATCCTAAGAAATAACAACCACTAACCTACCCTTATCTGACATTAGCATGTACCAAGCTTAATGTACTTTACAAGCCTGAGCTTTGGCTCACAGCTGTTGTGGAGTAGGCAAGCTGTTTTTATGCTCCTTTTACTGACAGAAAAGCTGAAGTAAAAGGGAAATTGTGCACCTGCTGATAATCACCCAAAACTCCAAAGAAACATTGTCAGAGATCTCAGAAGGGAAAGACAGCTGGAAAGGGGAAGGACAGTAACGGTAAGAGAGTAGTTTTGGTTTTGATCCACCTCCTGAAAGTGTGCTAAGGACTCTGGGATAAGCAGAGGAAAAGGCATGCCAAAATGGATTATTTCTGATTTTTTTCAGAGAGCAGTCAGGTTGGGAAACCACGCTCTATTCTTTTCAGAAAACAAAAAACCATCATGCTCAGTTCTGATTAAAGAAAATGAGTAGAAACTTGAATTTCATTTCAGAGTTTCGCCTTTTCTATACAGATGAAGATGATACTTAGCTGTATTGTAAATTCATCATAACATATGAGAAAACTCATTAAGCTAAGCGTGTCAATGGCAGTTTCGGTAGGAAGCAGCATGCAAGGGACCACATAACTATTATCATGCTGGATCACCTTCAAGCCTCCTGCCCAATCACAACAGGGTCACATGAGGAGGCTGGCGGTATCAGCCCAGACAAAAACTGAGTGGATGCCTCAGGATTTGTAGTGACAGGCTTTTGCCTGTTTTGTCATCACACCTACAGCATTCAGTTACATCTAAATCAGGGTGGAAAAGACCCTTCTCAAGACAAATAATCTGTTATTTCTTGGATAACTTTTATTATCATTTATAAACCAAAATAAACAATTATTTCTACTATCTTCTAATGTTATTCTCAAATGGCTTTTTCTGAACTTTGGCATAAACTCTATTATTTTCAGTGTAGGTCAGCAATGAATTCAAATTAAATGCATATTCAATAAATCATTTTATAATGTGACCAAAACAATATATTGGAGTTAGTCAAACTAGTTCCTACGAGGTGACCCAAAACTTTGTCCAGGATTTATAACTTCTACAAATTGGCAGTGGTAGGAGTCAGCTGAAAAATGTGAAACAATTGAATGTTTTTGTTAAAAACATTTAACACTATATTTTTCATTTCTTTTAAACAATCATGGCTACAAATTTCCTGCAGGAGACATTATTTCCCACACAGTACAGAAATTACCTCTGGGACTTCATTTTGCTCCAGACAAAGCATGAATTCTTTTGCAGTGTATGCGAATATCTGTGTGTGCGAGTGCTGTTTATAATGTAATAGATTATTTAGCGTCCTGCAGTTTACGAATAATAGACGGAAGTTCTCATTGCTTCACTAAAATGGTAGCTTTCTGAAGTAGAGGAGTAAACCTACTTATAATGTGAAGTAGAGGCCAGCATTTCTCTAATAACTTTTGTCAGATCAGGACCAGGAATATGGGGGGGGGGGAAGTACTATATCATATAGGTGTCTTAATAATGAAATAAAATGATCCTAAATGGTGAAGAGATTATGGCTGAGACAATGTCTTATGTCATTAACAATGACATAACAAGGTCATTAACAATATAATGGTTATAAGTGTATTTTAGTATTGATGCTACAGGTGTCAGATGTAAGCCATCATAAAGAAGTAAACAGCAAGTTGTTCAGTTTTTACTGAACTGTGACCTATGGCAAAGGTTCTTATTAAAGATGGTATTATTTTGCTAAAGCCAAGGACTGGGTCACAGAGTTCAGTTTCTGGCTCTGTCACAGGGTTGATCGGTGACTTCAGTGTGTTTATCATAATTCCATTAGTAAAATGGTGGTATTAGCATTTCTTCCCCTCTTTCTCTTTTTTATTTAGATTGCCAGCTCTTCCCAGCAGAGCCTCCCATAGAAATGGCCTTCTGTTAACATATCTAGAATTTCTTATAAGTGGCTAAAAGAAGTTGGGAAGAACAAACTACAGAGTTAGGGTGAAACTCCCTGTAAATATAGAGAATTTTATCTTTTCTAGCTCACCAATCAGCACACAAAAAAATCATGCAAAAACCTGTGCAAATGCTGCTACTGATAAAATAATAATGATAATAAAAAAGGATCAGTTTCCAGGGAGAAATTACTACAATTAAAATAGTGTGCCAATTCTAATGTATTTTCAAAGAAAATGTTCAAATGAACCATTACAGTTTCTTATGGTTTGGTATCCCTATTTGGCTTTTCTAAAGAAAGCACATAGTTTGAACTTTGTCATTTCGATTCCTTTTGTGCCACCACTATTTTAAATAATATTATATTACATACAATACTATGTTTAAATAATGAATCACAATGAAATGTGAAAATTTTCAGACTTCTTGTCATTTTTCCCACTGGAAATTCTGTTTACTGACTGAGACTTTAGCCTAACTTTTTGGTCCATGGGAACCATACAATGGGAAAACTCCAGAAAGTCATAATGGACTGACTGAAAAGTGAGAGAAGATTAACAAAACAAGACACAAAAAGTTCACAAACAAAAACTGCAATATAAATATATTGAGACATATGCAAATTGCCTGGATAACTGTTGCTAATTCTTTCTGTTAAAGGCCTAGCATGGAAATTTTAGAATAGTGTAAGAATATCGTCCAGTGTGAAGGTTCTTGGTAAAGAGCACAAATACGGTACAGAGGAAAAACAACAGCTTGCAAACCCTGCTAATTGTACATTAACATTACCATGTTTTCACATTGGTGTGACCACTGTGTTATCACCTACCCCAGTCAGATAAAAACTTTCCCAGGACATTGCTGCAATAAAGAATTACAGAAATGATGAAGGCACAGTCATAAATCCAGGCAGGCAACAACACCATGCTCCTTTCCTGTTGGCTATCAGAACCAACTGTTGAAACAGATGTAATGTAAATTGCAGCTCTGTCACACATACTTTCAAGATGTGATATCCTGGTCAAAGAAGGATACAGATTTGTTTATCCTAAAAAAGAGACAAGAACACTGACCTTGAAGATCAGATCAAGTATAAAGTGGCCTAAAATAACAAACAAAATATATGTCATATCTACAAGGTTCATTTCTCAAGTTTATACATGAAATTCATTAACAATACTGGAGAGGCTGATCTTACAAAATGCTATTGAGAATCCAGATGTCAAGAAACTGCCAGAGGAATTTTGGATGCTCAGCACATTCTAGGATCACTCGGATGGAAAAAAAAAAAATCAGAATGCCCCATTAGATTAAATCAAAGGGCTTAATACTAGTGGCTGTATTCTGCTCTATCTTGATTTTAATTGACTGACTTCTGGAGCAAGAAAGACTTACCCTCAGCTGAGGAAGGTGAGGTTAGGAAACACTGAAACAAACTGGGCATACACGAGTCCATGGGACCTGATGGGATGCAGCCATGAGAGCTGAGGGAGCTGGCTGATGTTGTTGCTTGATTACCTTTGAAAGGTTATGCTGATTAGAAGAAGTTCCTGAAGAATGGAAGAAATCAAATGTCATAAATCAAATGTCATCTCTGTCTTCAATAAGGGCAAGAAGGACTCTAAGGAACTACAAGCTGGTCAGCCTCATCTCCATCCCTGCAAAGGTGGTGGAGCAAATAATCCTGGAAACCATTTTCAGACACATGAAGGACATAAATGCTATTAGGAGGAGTCAGCATGGATTTACAAAGGGGAAATCATACATGACCAACCTGATAGACTAGTACAATGAAGTGACTGGCTTGGTGGATGACAGGAGAGCAAGGGATGGTGTTTACCTTGATTTTAGTAAGGCTTTTGACAGTCTCTCCCATAGCATACCCATAGACAAACCGAAGAAGTACAGGTTAGATAAGTGGCAGTGAGGTGGATTGAAAACTGGCTGAACAGCTATGCTCATAAGAGTGTAATCAGCCACAGAAAGTCCAGATGGAAACCAATCACTAGTAGTGAATCTCAGGGGTCAATACTGTGTCCTTACCATTTAACCTCTTCTTTAATGACCTGGACAATGGGACAGAGTACACCCACAGTGAGTTTTCAGATGATACAAAAAGCAAAGGAGTGAGCGATACATGAGATGGTCGTGATGGTGGTGGTGTGGTTTAACCCCTGACGGCAACTAAGCACCACACAGCCACTCGCTCACCCTCCCCCTGCCCCAGTAGGATGGGGGAGAGAATTGGAAAAAAAAAAATTAAAACCTGTGGGTTGAGATAAAGGCAGTTTAATAGTACAGCAGAGGAAGAGATAATAATAGTAATAATAATAATGATAAAAGAATATGCAAAACAATTGATGCACAATGCAATTGCTCACCACCCGCTGACTGATACCCAGCCAGTTCCTGAGCAGCGATAACTGCCCCCCAGCCAACTCCCCCCAGTTTATATACTGAGCATGACATCGTATGGTATGGAATAGACCTTTGGCCAGAGTGGGTCAGCTGTCCTGGCTGTGCTCCCTCCCAGCTTCTTGTGCACCTGGCAGAGCATGGGAAGCTGCAAAAGTCCTTGACTAGTATAAACACTACTTACCAACAACTAAAACATCAGTGTGTTATCAGCATTCTTCTCATACTAAATCCAAAACACAGCACTATACCAGCTACTAGGAAGAAAATTAACTCTATTCTAGCTGAAACCAGGACAGCTGTTCAGAGCAACCTGGACAGGTCAGAGAAAGAAGCTAACAGGAATCTCATTAAGTTCAACACAGGGAAGTGCCAAGTCCTGCACTCGGGGAGGAATAACCCCAGGCACCAGTACATGGAATGAAGGAGATTAAGCCAGACTGTTTCTCAGTAGTGCCCGGTGACAGGACAAGAGGCAATAGGCACAAACTAAACCAAATGAAATTCCATCTAAATACAAGAAAACACTTTTTTACTGTAAGGTTGATCAAATACTGGAAAATGTTTTCCAAGAGTGGCTGTGGAGTCTTCATCCTTGGAGATATTGAAAACCTGACTGAGCACGGTCCTGGCCAACCTGCTCTAGGTGACCCTGCTTGAGTAGGGGGTTTGGCCGAGATGATCTGAAGAGGTCCTTTCCAACCTTAATGATTCTGTGGTTCTATGATCCCAGATTAGCTTGAATGTAAATAAGTCCAGCCTCAAAATCCAAACAAACAATCAACAACAAAAAACCCAGATGATGGGGAGAGTAATAAAATCCATGACAAAAGCCCTTTTTGCTTCTAAAAAAATCCTTTTTGCTTCTAAATTGTCTGTTAGACCCAGGTAAGTAATGTCTAATTATTTCCTGTAAATACTTGCCTGATTTTTTTCAAGACAGCTTGGTGATCCTCCCATTACTTGGCTTCAAAGTAAAATTGTGCATCTGAATTTCGTTAGTGCAAATTTTAATCTCAAGCTTAAATACTAATGGAAAACAAATTTTAAATCTTGCTTCCACAAGCAGTTTCTCTAGAAACATAGGATCAGAATTAGGTTTGCATAGTCAGGGATATACAAATCTTACAGGCTGTGACCAGTTGTAATCCACAAACACAGCCTGACTTCCAACCCTTTAAGATTAAAAATGCTGACATGGATTAAATAAAATTCATCCAAAGTAAACATTGCTTTCTATGCCTTTAGGAAAGAACTCCATAGGAGCTGCTTTTGTGTATTACTTATACCTTATAAAGCTGCAGACACATTAACTAATTAATATCTGCTGCCATGGTAGGCTCAAAGGAAATATGTATACTATTGTACATTTTTCATACCTACAGAAGTCAAGTGACTCACCCTGGCTATGCACAAAACAATGGCAAATCTGCACTAGGCACTCAGGAACACCTAGTGTCTGGTCCTGTAAACCACACCTATAGCTTTTGAACTTCATGAATAAATCAACATTGTGATCACTGATTGATAGACTGGGTTGCAATATCCGTATCTGCATTGTTCTCAACTTCTTAACTATAATCAAAGTTCAAAGACCTTTCCAAACATCTACATTCACTACAAGGTATATTTTGAGTCAGGCAAAATTTATCCCCATAAAGAGAAAATTCCTATTTTCAAGATTTATGAGGCATTTACACAGTGATAAGATTTGTGCTAACCCACTGCACAGGACTGTATTTGACCCTTTGTGAACTCAAAGGGTGTGTTTTATATCAGAAGTCCCAAGTCTGTGGTGAATTCAATAAAAGGCCTTATCTCTTTTGAAATCAATGGCAAAATAAAAAGAGGTATATACGTATTTTTTAAAGCAACATGTATTACTTAGAGAAAAATCACATTTGATCACATTGCAGAAAAATTGGATAGAAGATAAATGATGCTTTTTTTCATTGGAAATTCCTTGGTATGAATAAGAATGGTATGACAAAGAGACAGGAATATGAAAAGAAGCAGTGCATGGCAAGTTATTGAGACTTTTAGACCAAAGAGTGCAAGCTCTGTATCAGTCACTCCATAGCCTCTGCTTCAAGCGATACTGAAACCCACTGTATGTTGCATATCTGCTTCACATTTCACATACTATAAAAATTCAGGGTGCAGGAAATGTATCATAATGAGAGAAGGGAAAAGTGTTAGGGATTTCACATTAGCTTTACATTGATTTCTTTTACACGAGGCAATATAAACCCAAATGTACTGTTCATCAGTTCACAAAGGAAATAAGCACTAAACGTGAACCACTGTTTGTTAAAGATACAAAAAAAATGACATAAGGCCACAGTAGTTTCTCAGTATAAAATATTTGAAATGGAAGTAGTAGTTTTTCAAAGATCTTATTTGTTTGCATTAGGTAATTCATTAGATAATATCAGCAATCCCAAAGTGTCAGATCACATGATGGATTTTGAAGCAATACTGCCATTCCAAACAGTTACTATGCAGAAATATACATACCTTCTGTCTTCATTTTCTATAATGAGACGAAAGCAACAGACCATAACACTATAGATTTCTAGGTAGAAAATGTGAATTTGTAGCACTGTGTCAGAATAATTAGCACAGAAATTCTTACTAAGACCAGTCTGGCAAACTGGGTTGTTGTCAATACACTTGTTCCATTCATTCCCAAAGAGCATAGAATCTGCCTAGTGAAATAATACTCTAAAAAGGTCAAGTTTTAAAATGTAGCCTGTAATTCACTTACCATATTTTTCATGAAAAAAAAAAAAAAAAGGAAAGTGGGAAAGTGGACATGATTGGTTGCTCTATTTTGAGTATCCAGGCGGATGTATTACGCAGCACAAAGAATCAGGAATTGATTAAGGTGATTTACCTTTACACAGAAATAAATAGTTAATCAGTCCATTTATCTTGCTGAAGAGAACAGTTAATTGTACACTTAATTCTAAACCAACACAAACCTCTATTGTGTCAGTATAAAAAACTCATCACAAAGTTCAGGAAAAGACGTCAGCAGAACCGCAGAGGTGTTATGTACAACAGATCTAAAAATCAGGGAGGCTGGGAGCAGAAACCAGGACCTCGTGCCACAGGCATAAGCATGTGCTGAAGGCATGCTGTTCCCGAGACCTTATTATAGTCCAACTTTTAGTGGGCATAGCAGTACAGCTGGTCAGAACCGACATAAAGCTCAAGGAAATTTGAAATATAGAAGTGTGATTAATATATTTCCCACAGTCAGGGCGATATTTTGGATATGTGTGTTGCTTCAAAAAGGAAACCAATGATACTTCAAGAAGCATCTTATGATGTTTTGCTGGTAAGTATGTAAAAAGGCACTATAAGAATCCTTTAATTACAGTGCCACTTCATCTTGCAGAATTGCAAGTGTTAGGACTACAAGGGTTGGATACAGTTGGTCCTACCATTAAATTTTTTCAAACCTTGAGTTCAGTTTTACTTGCTTTAATAAGTAAATTACTTTTACTTAATTTTTAATGTACTTAGCCTTTTACTCTGAAAGATGCCAGTGTTTCTCTAATGATGATGCTTAACAACATCTCTTAGAAGAGGGTAGCTAAGTTTCCTGGTTCCACAGATCTGTAAGCTGAAACAAAGCAAAGACAGGGCCATATAACTAACAAGAAGCAGGAGCCAACTCCTGCAGAGATCAAAATGGACCCCAAGAACCAGACCTCTCAGTCTGAGTTCTAAGACAGTGATTTTCAACTCTGGCAGTCTGCAGACTATTTCTAAGGAATACAAAATAGTCACAAGTAATTAAAAAATGTGCTGCCAATTTGTCTAATTTCTGCACGTTTCTACCTCCACCATCAACCTAAATTTTAAAACTTGACAAGTTGGAGAAGATTAGCTCCTTTTTGGCCTTGAAACTTATCATGTTTTTTATTTTAGATCACTGATATTCATCTTCACAGAAAAGCTGAAGCCAATCTGTTGAACTATTTGAGTTTAACTTCCAGGTTTTGCAAAAAAAGTTTTCTTTTTAGGAGCAAATGTGAAACCACAGATAAAACTGAGGTAGCTAAAGAGCTTTGATGCACATAAAATACATCCTTCAGAATGAGTAAGGTTATTGACTGGAAGAGAGATGAACACACATTCAGACTGAATCCTGGTCAGTTGGTGAAAAACACAGTCATTATACAATGTAACTTGCAATTGGAGAGACCTGGACTGAAGGATGCCCTATGTTTATTTTTTCAGATGAGCAGAGACAAGATCACTGCTTACTGGGAAAGAGGGAGGGAAGCGTTGCAGTTCATTAGTGACTGTGACCACAATTCTTGAAGACTTGTGCCTATTTAAGCTTACAGAGGGTTGCACAAGCTACACAATATTAAGCTAAGAAGCCTTAAATGTTGATCATTTACTCCTGCTTCGATATTGCATAGGTCCATATAAAAATAACATGCATCCCATTTAAGGTCCCTTTGAACCACCAAGATAGGACCAAGAGGACTAGAGAAAGAATCAGGCTCCAAATGTTAACTTGGATTTCAATAAACATTTAACTTGTTAAGAGTATATTACCCTGTAATGAAAGGTATGAATAGTTTGTGGGAACACTGCCAAACTGGGTTTAAACCAGCTACTTCCAGTATCGACAACAATGTAGCTCTGGGAGCACCGAGCCAAGATTCTTCAGCAGGTTTTGTAGGCTGTGCAGAGGTCTAGATTATCAGTCCCACAGCATTTGATTTAAAAGCCACAGAAGTCTAAATGAAGTGCCTTTACATCTGATTGCCATGCAGACACACAACAGTATAGAGAAACATAACCTGTACAATTCAGCATGCTCAAAGAAACCCAAAATCCCAAGGAACTGTACAATGGGGTCTTTCATGGTGGAAGTGTTGATGCCCTCACAATATAGGAGCTTGTAACAGAAAGCATGCAGGCCAAAGATCAGAAAAAAAATCCCTACCCATGTTAGCCTCAATGATAAATCCTCTAGCTCAAAGCCCCACTGAAATAATGGATAAATTAAATTGTTAAATTGAAATTACTGTTGGACATGGTGGTCAATTATTCTTCAGATTCCCAGTGGATTAAAGTTTTCCAGTGAAATTGCTATTTCTACAAAAGGGATGTTAGAAATGTGCATTATGCAGTTTAAATGCTATTGAAATTCATGCCAAGAAAAACAGTTGTGCCTGGCTGACATTGGAGATAATTTGGCAAGTTACCGAAAAGTTTTACTGTGCGCCCCAATTTATTGCTGTGTATACAAAGCTATCCCTTAAGCCAAAAGCTATGTTAAACTATAACAAGTTTATACTTTATGCAGAAGAAGAAAAGGTGACAAGGAAAGAGAACATTTTTCAGCATTAAAACGTATGATGAGAAACTATTTTCTACCAGAGCACAACCATTGGAATGCTTTTGTGGTAGAGAACTTTTTGGTTTGGTAAGTTTTAAAGCCTGTAGGTCATCTGGAGACTGTTTCCAGCTCAGGAAGTTTTTGAGCATGTGGTTAGACCACAAAGTGATCTAAAACGCTTTAAGAAAATGTGGTTTCTTTTTCCTCCTGAATTTCTTTATGTCACATTTGTCAACAAACACATCACTGCACAAATGCCATGTGAACCCACAGTAAACTGCCTTTAGGAGTTGAGATTCTGCCTGCCAAGCATCTAAGACTCTCCTAAACCACATACTCTTCTTGATGGCCAACACATCCCTTATCATGAAGCTACATAAGGTTCATTACCAAGTGCTCTGAAGCAATGTTATTAAGCTAATGGTTCATGACACAAAGAAGGCAGGGCATTGTTTCATGAAGCTCAAAATCAGTGAAAGATATCTTAACTCTTCCACCAGCAGTGAGATAACCAGAACTGTTTCATGAATACAAGGACAAGTAGAATACTTGGTACTGCAGTCAGTGAGAGAGGACTTCTTTTATCCCTTAACTGAAACATCTGAATTGCTCTAGGAAAGACTATCAGTGTGCAAAGCATTAGAAAGAGCAGAAAGCAAGAAAGCCTTTCTTACGTTGTCAAAACAACTTAGACTTCAGACACCTTCTATAGTCACTACCCCTGGTGAAAACCCATTTTGCTAACCTCAGCTATTCCAAAATTATGAGCAGGGCTTCAAAAAATTACAGGATTGAAAAAATGGTAAGACTGTAAGAAAAACATAATTGAATATTGAGGTCATGGAAGTTGGCATTACTAGTGTTGATGTATTGCTTTCAGTCTGAGGGAGGGCAGGCAGAGTGAAGGAGTACATGTCCCTGTTGGCCTGATCACCATCTGGTTCAGCTTCTGAGATGAATTCTTCTCTCTAATTAGGTCGTCTAATTTGAAAAAAAACCCCAACATTCAAAACAAGTCATAGTTGAACTATAATATTAAAACTAGTGATGTTGTATGTCTAAGCATAAATAAATGCTATTTCCAATAACAGATAGACAGAATAATGTTAATTTGTGTTTGCAGATCTATTTATACCTATGAGGAGTTACGCTATCTGTTGCTTCTCATCATGACTCAAATTAATGATAAATTCACATTATAAAATGTCACCTAATTCTCTCCATAGTAGAAATTTAGTTAGGATGATATAAGTTACCAAACTAAGCTGTCCATACAATCCAAATATAGAGACTTAAAATTTTTCTTATTTGAAACAAAGAGACAATAAAACACCAACAATTCACTGAAACAGAATACACAGGCAATGAGTACACAAATGTATTTTACATCTAACCAGCTGTATAATAATTTGATGGATCCCACATGCTGCAGAAAAGCAAGGCAAGAGCATAACTATGCAATTTATTTGAAACAGATATATATTATTTAAATTTATGCTTGTAATAACAGTGTGATGGACAGAGTATGAGTTTCAGACTGAGTTTACTACATACACCAGAAACCATAGTCCTGTCAGTAAGCTGCCTGACTGGTCAAAAAAGAAAGATATTGTAATATTTACTGTGAGAAAGTAAGACTTTCCCAGATAGTCTACAAGAAAAAAACCCACCTTTTTTCTTCCAAAATATATCAATTCTAAAGAGTCCTGAAGGAGGAGCTGAACTCCTGCTTTCACTCAGGATGCTCTGAGAACTTTCACGGAGTAATCTTCACATTGGAGCTATGTAAACAAATAAAATCCATAAACCACCTCAGACCTGACAGAGCTGTATGCCACAGCAAAAGGTATGAGGAAGATCGGTAAAGATCCATTCACATTGAAAGCCTAAGCTAGCAGTGATAAGGCAGGGCATAGTAAACAGGGGTACATGGGGAGTGGGAATGGGGAAGAACAAACATCAAACCTGTGAGAAGGGAAAGGCTCCAGGTTTTCTTAAGGTGAAAAAACTCAGAGAGAGAGACACCTTTTCTCTGCCATCTTCTCTGGCTACAGCATGAAAGGAAGTTACAGAAAGACCAGGCTTTTCTAATATTTTATGTTTACATGAAGTCATTTGTGCTGCAATGTCTTTCCCTGTAGAATGCCCTGCTACTTGCAAAGTCCATCAGCTTTATCAGGAAGTGCGAAAGGAAAGGGAAAGAGAGAAAGAGGGTATTGGGCTACATCTCTGCACAGAGTCCATTTTTTAAACAGTTCAGAATATAGGCATACAGCTAAGGGAAATCTTGTTAAGTCTGTCTTACCTTTTGTTTCATGTAGCTATAAAAATAAGGGGTCTTTTCTCGTTTAGCCTGTCTTATTAAATTAAATAGTATCATATGACAACAAATCTAATACCACGTCTCACTTAAGACTCCCCCAGTGGAACAACATGCTTTTAGCTGTGCTTCCAAGCAGATACCTGCAGAGCTGTCATTTCCTCAAGTGCAGCTCACGGATGTTCTCAAACTAGCTTCAACCCATTGCATCATGTTTGGCACTGGGACAGATACAGAAGTCATCTCTCCCAGCCTCCCACTTGCTCCTCTGCCAGAGGTTACCATAATCCTCCCAACCAGGATGAGGCTGAATGGGACATGCATTGAACTACTGGAGTCCAGGGCTTATTAATTGAAAAATCACAAATTGTGTCGATAAGTCAAAAAGGAAACTGCAGACACTGAGGAGCCGCTACATGTCACGTTCAGATTTCCTGTCTGAAGGAGTATCTGAAGAAAGTCTATGGGTACCTACTGCTGGAAACCACTGCAACCACTCCTGCAAAGCTATCACCTTGAAAACCAGCAGCTCAGGTAGAGTTCTCTTCATGTGGCTGGAGAGATGAAGAACTCAAATGCAGTCCCCTGGACTGCCTGAGATGCTGGGTGAGTACCCAAGCAGCTGGCACACACCAAGCTCTGTGCTATCCCCGCTTTATTGCTTGCACTGCTACAAGGTTTGACTAGTTTAAAGCAGCACTGAATGCAGGGACAGTACAGCATGACAGACAGAAAACTTGGAAACACAGAGGACATACAAAGTGTAGGTCTCAAAAAAAGGGAGGGTAGAGACAACCTATGTCACACGGGAAGCACCAGAAATTCAAGTGACCCATAAACGCACTCAGTCACTTGTCATGGTTCTCAGGGGATGGAAAGAGTAAAGGTGCTTCTTGGCAAGTTTCCACTAATTGTCCAAGCATCGACTGTTACTGCTGTGCAAAACAGTGCAAATCTCCCCTTGCAGTGATGGCAGGAGATCAAAATCCCTCACTAACTTCCGTGTACCTTCCCAAGAGCTGCTCCAACTATGGGTTATCAATAAAAAAGAAAAAAAAGAATTAGGAAATGTAGGAGTGAAAATGTAGGGAACTTTAAAAAATAAATTCAATCGAAATATAAAAATTAAAATCATATGGAAATACCAGTGATTACTCATCCTTGCTGCATTTTCTAGTTTACAGGGTTTGTTACAAAGTCTCCAGGTAGCTGCAGAATTCACCTTCAAAAGGTATAATTTATAGCCTGCACATATAAGCTAAAGTGTGTGCATGTGTGTTTATGTATATAAGGTAATTTTGGTTGAGAATTTAAGTCAAACTTGATACAAAAAAATACAGAAATTCTTCTATAATCCAGGACTCAATGATTCTTCCATTTTTTACGATTGTCATTTTGGCTGGGAAACTTGTGTCATCTATTATTGTCTTAATTATTTAGACAGGTTCATTAGTTACTTCACTTTTTTTCCAGTAAGCACTCTACATGATTTCTAAAACCAAACCATTTTAAAAGCAAAGCCTTTCTAGACCAGAACGTGCCTGCAGACTCACTCTGAAGCTGTCACAGGCGATTTTCTGCCACAAGGTCCGAAACCTCATTCACAGTGGTTATCACATCAGCAGGATTACATTTATTTCTTATGTTATACACATGGCTAAGTCTTTTGTAGAATGTGCAAATCCAACATTAAACCTTCCATGAGAAGTGAAGAAAAAAGACCTCTTCTCAGGTGAGAGTGATAAAATAAATGGATTAGCTAAAAAGATTAGTGGCAGTCTATTATATCTCCTACTAGCCTAGTTTAAGCACTTATTCATGCTACCTTTCTTCAAAAAAACCCTCTTTCCAGAAATTATTAATTTTGAGGCTACGTATAAAGTCTTCAATGGAGAGGAAAATATTTGCGTATCATGCTCCACTTTTACTGGAATTCTAGCCATGAAATATAAGACCTGCTCTAATTCAGCCAGTGCACAGACACTAACCTTACAGAGAATGATTAAGCTGGCAGTTTAAGAGTACAGTGTGGGGCTTTGACAATTTTTCTTTATATTGTGGCATTTAGTTTAGTTCCGTATATATGTAATTTTAAGGAGCTTTATTGTTGCAGAGTTGGATCTAGAATATAAAGCACTGGTGGCTTTTATGAGCCTGTCTGGACTATCCAAACAAAAAAATCCTTGTAGTAGGCAAGTTTAAGGCACTACTACTCAAGAATTTTAATGAATATGCCAGCATACATATGTAACACAGCCCTGTGCTGAATGGACTCATAAGTGTTTTAATGTGTTACCACTGGCTAAATTCTGAGGAAAGACAGAGTGCTTGAGACATGTGCTTTAGATCAGAATGGTGTGCATTTTCTTCTCACATCTACAGTAGCTTGTTCTGGCCACAATATTGTGTGTAGAATACAGAGGACCAGGAAACCAAGAAGATCAAAAATCTAACTATATCTAGAGGCTGTATTTCACAGTCATTTTTTCCTCTTTTTTTTCCATACTTTTAAATTCTAACTGAGCAATAACCAATGAAAATGTTCTTTTTGGGTGCTGCAGACAAATGATCTCAAATTAAAACTAATGTCCATATACTGGATATCCCATTCATCTACCTCTTTCAAACAGCAGGTCATCTCTTGGTCTTTGGGGTTCTTTCAACAGTAAAGCTCCAGCAAATCAAGTAAGTTAAAATCCCATTATTGTTTGTTCTGCAGGGTTTTTAAAAGTACATAAGGACATATTTCTAGCATCTACAAAAATACTGTTCGTTATGTATCCGTGAAATTAGATACCTATGAAATGCTGACTCCCAACTTAAACGCCTACTATTTTGTTACAGAAAAACAGTGTTTTCCACCTTCCTGAGCACCTCATTGTTTCCTTCCTTCCCTTGCTTTCCCTCTCCCTTTCCTAAAATGCTACCTCACCTATCACACATCTGGTTCTGGACTACTAAAGTTGTGCGTTTGCACATGCATGAACACATATTTTCATTGTTCATAAAGGAATTATTTTCTTTACATGAACAGGCCTGAGAATATTAAGTGTCTCTCACAATTGACCCTGTGTCCTGACTGTTGTGGCTTTTAGAGCATGGTCACCAGCCAAACTCAGAGATTATATTGAAATTTTATGAGGTTAATGTTTTTTTCTTCTTGTCAGCAGCTGACGTTCTCCCGAGCTACAGAAAATGCTGTATGTAGGTAAGCCTGAGAAGAAAACAGGTCAAGTGCCAATGTTTTTTAAACGAATAGGAAAGAAGCACTCTGTCAGGATTTCCATGAAAAACTAAAAATCCAAACAATAAAAAAAAAAATCTTGGTCTGTTTTTGTTCAGATTTCTCTGATTCTAATCCTATAGCAAAATACGCAAACTCTGCTTTATTTTCCTTTGATCTGGGCCAAACCTATTTCAAGAACACAGTTAACTCAGACCATGTAGGCTCCAGGCTCACAGTTGGATTAATCTGAACAGTCTGTCCTGGTTCCAGTCAACCATAGCGGTCTTTGGAGATGAATGAGCGATCAAGAAACTGGCTGCTGACTGAGGGCTCCAATTCAGGAGCCCCGCAGAATGGTGCCACTTGCTGGATATGGCTAGGCTATGAGCTAACCTGCCTGGGACAGATATGACCTCTATAGAAAAGAATTCCCTCTTCATTCACTTCTCCGTTTACTGGGACATCTCTTTTCTCTAGGAGGGCCAGCTACTGCTGCCAGACCAGATGCTGTCTATAAGCAGTCTAACTATGGCTTTGCCATGACCAAGAGCAGCACAGTTTTGACAATCCACATACCCAGCTATGAGGGGAAGTGAGCCAGAAGAAGCTGCCAAGGTCGACATTGCCAGCCTGCTGTGGGACTCAGCTGCATACCAGACACTGCCCTAGGGTGCGGTGATGAGACCTCTCGGAAGTTAACATCATCTCTTGCTTGTGAAAATCTCCTCTAGATCACCCTCCTCATAGCTCAAGAAATATATGTCTGTGGTCTTGATCATAAGAAGATTTGGGCATGCAGCTCAGAGGGTGTGGAAAGCTGGCCACTCCTGTGCACATCCTAGAAAAGGGCAAGGAGTTTCCTGAACTAGCTGCTAGTGAAGTAGCTTGGGTGCAGTTAGTAGGCCAGTTGCAGCACTACACAACCCAATGTGAGTTCATTTATCCTTTTAAGTCTATTCTTCTTATGCAGTTTCATCTCATAATTAACTGGTTTTGATTGCAAATCTCCTTGCAGCCTCATTTTCTTCTGAAAGCAAGGTCAGATACACATCTGACAAGTAGCTTATGCTTGCACAACCATAGAATTAAGCTGTCATGGTAGGGATCTAAGTCAGGCTGAACATTTTAGGTGAGGGGATAGGAGAGAGGGTACATACATCTTAGTAAGCTATCCATTGAACCCTAAGCACAGTGTGAATTAGTCTACATGCACTATTCTATCTCTCTGTGCCACTATCTGTCATGTTAATTATTGGGGGAAGACAAGAGAATGTACATGAAAGATGTCAGCAAAACATATTTTTTGCCTGCTATCAAGTGGGAGTAGAGGCTGAGAAAAACTTCAGGCGATAAAGACACAGCTCCCTGGACAGATCACTCAAGGTTGCTAGGGAAATTAACAGAAAACAACACAGACATAGGCTCACTAAACTTGCCTTCATCTGGCGATTAGGTTATTTTAAATCTCTCAGGAGATTCCATTCCACTTAAATTTAGCACGATAAGACTTGTTCAATGATACTCTGAGAGCAGTCGTGTCTGGAATAGCAAGTAACATACACTTCTATTTCCTTCCCGGTGTGGGATTTGTGGTGCCTGTGACCTTCACTACTGAGCCATGCTCTGTAGGCAGCAAAAGTGAGGAACGAGGCTGAGCACAACGAGTTTCCCTGAACAACAGAAGGAGGTGAGCTCTGGTATGGCTGAGTTACACAGCTGATTTTGCCAAAAGCCAGGTATGAAGAGAAGTAACTTTCCAGACGGTTATGACAGAGGAAAAAGAAACATTTGTAGCAATCACTAGTCCTTCCTCAGATGAACTTTCTAGCAGCTCAGCTATCTCCGGCTACAGGTGACAGAGTCCAAAGAACTGCAGAAGGATTGACTCTGCTCTTCTGGAAAAGACACTTAGCTCACAAGCTGTGGGGTAATGCCCCATAATGCCCCACTGCTCCCACCACTTCTGACGGTTACGAACTGGAAGCTATTTCCCTGTGATTGATTTTCTGGAGCTCAGACTAGCTCTGTTCATGTTCCTCAAAACTGCGTCACTGGAAGCTGACTTCCAGCTCCATTACGAACTGCAGCTTCTGTCTCTGGCGGCAATCAGTGCCTGGGAAAAGCTGGTTTAGGGTAAAACTTTGTTCAGTATCGTTTATAAGTGAATGTGCTGAATGCAGAGTACAGCAGCTGTAGTCAGTCACGCAATACAAGCTACCTTCCTTCCCCCTTCTCCCCCCCTTCAAAATCAGACTTTTATTTGCAATGGACTTTACCACAACTGTAGCACAGAGGAAGGGTAGTGAAATGATGCATGTAATTACTATTATACTTATCTGGATACAAAACTCTGTTGCAGAAGACAGAATAGACCCAGACTTAGAAAAAGGAGGAATGAAAAGTGGTTTTATTTCCCTTTGTCTCAGTGAAAGCGCATATCAGACCCAACCTAGGCTAGAAGAGAAATTTCAGGGTTTCTGACACTGAACCTGACACTGAAAGGGACTCCAGCACATTATGAAGGTACTGAAGAAGATGATGTTTGGAAGAGGAGATAATGGTGGTACAAACCGGCTCTTAGTCAGTCAGAAATGAAAGCATGGCCACTAGAGGCCTTGCCCAAGACATCACTGGGTGGAAGGAAAGAGGTTGATGGTGAAGGCAAAACAAACATAAGTCTGCCATGATAAGAATGTTGTCCCTCCTGGAAATAGAAATTAATATGCCAGTGAATCATACCTCTGCTGGGGGACCTCTGCTGACAGGCCAGTTACAGACAGAGTGAAAAGCACACCAAGTTAAACAGGAAACTTGACTAGAACAAAGAATCCAAAAGCCAACACCACCGCATTCAGGTACTAAATACAACCACAAAAGGGAACACAAAAGGCAAAGGCACAAGCATCAGCAGTTTATGTATACCTCACATGGGTGAGCTACAGGACAACAGTAGAGACAAAACCAAAGACAAGTACAAATCAGTGACAGACAGCCAACATAACCCAGTCAGAGCACTACCAGGATGGACCAGAAAAAGTTTCAGCCATCTGCTGATGTATCACAAGAAAATCATGAGAGGTGAAATGCCAAAATACCCAACAGAATAGAGGTAGCAGCTACAAGATAAAAACAAGATGTTACTCTTACAGTATTCCCAGCAAATCTACTGATGTTGCAAGTTTATTTGTTTAAAAGAAACCTATATCAATTAATCCTATATCCCTCAGTATGCTTAGTTATAGAGGATGCCTCCAGCAGGCAGTATCTAGTAGCCCAGGTTAACTACAAGTTTTCCCAACAGAGGCCATGGTAGACAATCCAATCCATATGCACCCTTAACTAACTCAAATTTTCCTTCCACCCTGCTGAACATTCAACATGTACTGAATTTAAGTTCGGCAATAAATCAAGGCAATTAAAAATAGTTAACAGTTGTGTTTACATGAGAACAAGAATTTTGAGATAATTATTCTGAAAGTTGGAAGTGGAATCAAGCAATCTGTCTAATTAGCTTTAAACTGACTCCTGATTTTTGGAGTCAGGTTGGAAAGGATTTGAAGAATTTGAATTTCAGAAAGTGTTGCTCAAATACTTAAGCATTAACCCCAGCCTGAAAGTTCAATGTGTGTCACAAACGACTGTAATAATAATGATGGTGATAATAAAACTTTGATAGCAGCCATCTGCCCATTCCAGACAGTTGAATCATTTCCAGTGCTCCCTGAGAGCCAGCACTGACATAGATTTTTATACACTATATCACAGACAGTATATGCAGGGTCTGCTGTCGAGACCTTTCTGTAATGACGTCAAAGAGGTTGTGCAGCCAGCTTTTAAAATTGCTGCAGGCTTGTCCTAATGACATTAGGATATAACAAATAAGGAAAGGAAGATATGTTTATCAATGTTACAATAACAAGCAAGGACAGCACACTTAGCTCTGGAGGCAGCACTTAGGTTATCCTCCATAGAGCTGCTCTCCAAAGTTTGCGTCAGTGGAGGGGGTGGGGTGTGAATTCCATGACAAAGGGGCATAACTCAGCTGGAGGACTTTTTAGTGTGAAGTCTGGAAAAAAGTAAAGAAAAAGGCATTGGAATTGTTAAGATAGAACTTAAACAAGAAACTGTAAAGAGAAGAGACTTTAGCAAGATCTTTCAGTTGTCTACTTGCAGAGATAAGAGCCAAGTATACTGTTAAGAACAGTCTATAAGACACAGATAAGGAGTTTTTGCAAAAGCAAACTAAAAATCTGAAAATAAAATAATTGATCAAAATATTCAAAGAGCACTTATAGACTGCTGGCAGAGATGCACAACGAGTTGGTTTGTTTCAGCACTGGTGATAACCTACGCACAGCTACATAGAATCGTAGAATGCTTTGGGTTGGAAGGGACCTTTAGAGGTCATCTAGCCCAACCCCCCTGCAGTGAGCAGGGACAGCTTTAACCAGATCAGGTTGCTCAGAGCCCCAGCCATCCTGACCTTGAATGTTGCCAGGGATGGGGCCTCTACCACCTCTCTGGGTAACCTGTTCCAGTGCTTGACCACCCTCACTGTAAAAAATTTCTTTCTAATGTCTAGTCTATGGGTGACCTTAACTACAAGTGACCACATCTGAGCTGGAGCGTTGCTGGCTGGTACATAAAAGAGGGACAGGATAGACAGCTTTTCCCCTATCATCCTTTAGAAGACTAAAAGCTGCATCTCTTCTCTGACGCACCTGAATCTGTCAGCCCTCTGGATAAGCTGGGAAGCTCACATTAGGTACTTACAAAATGGGATGCAGAAAGGCCCGTTTCTTAGCAAAGGGCAGAGAAACAGCGGAGTGTAACTCCAGTTGTTGGTTTTATAAGAGTTAATCTAAACCAGGACAGTTTTTAGGTGGCTTTGATGGAATCTTTGTATTTTTCAAGTTCAAACTAATAGTGGCTGACAGACTTCTGACAATAAGCATACCTGTATGCTGTGACGGGTGAAAAAAACCAGACAAGCATACTGGATCTTTACCAGTTCTTGTGAAATAAGGTGTAGATGAGTTCCTAGTGCAAGTGGGTGCTCTGTTCATTGCATGAAATATAATTCATGGAATGTTGTCATTTACACTCAGTAAATACACATATTCATGTAAATGAAACTACTACTATTTGTATGAAATATGTTAATAAATCTGTGTTATTTTCTTTACCTCTTTACCTGTGATTTAGCCATTCATGCTAATAGCATAATGGGAACATTCAGAGTTTCTTTATGCCCTTATTTAATTTATCCTTTGTATTTTCTCTCTGCTTAGCAGTACTTGCAGCACTCCAGATGTATCTCTCAGAATAGGTATACAGTTTAGCATAATTAAACTTACCTATAATTATCAAAATGAAAAAGCTAAAGTTTTATTCCCTGTACCTTTACTTTTATCTTATTTTCTGGAAACCATTAAAAAGACCACCAATGCAAAACACCACTTAAGAGTTAAGTTTGGTAACGTTTTCGATCCTTGCTTGTAACTATATCTAACTATATCACAAAACCACACTTTTAAAAGTATTTTTACTTACTGTTACTTACTTACTTACTTGTTAGTCTTGAAAGGAGCATTCTGGGGACATTTAAAGTTTCTGGGTCTTTAGGTCTGAGGAATGAAGAGCAGAGGCATTACCACAGTTGAAGGTATCATGTGTCTCCAGGTACTATATTTCAGCGTATGATGCAGTAAGACAGAAGTTTCAGAGAGATAAGAAACTGTGAATACTTCCCTCAGATTAATTTAATGGGGGGAAAAAAATATATCTACCTTTTGGGGGAAATCCTAACAGCGCAGATTGGCAGAAGAGGTGTGGGCTGGCAGCTGCCTGGCAACCAGGGACTGCAGAGGATCCCTGGGCCAGCAGAGCAGCCTGGGCACTGGGGCAGCCCGTGCTGAAATGGGGTCCTGGGCTGTGGGCAGGGTGAGGGGAGCCCCAAGGGGTGTGCAGGGGCAGCCAGGCCCCCCAGGGCCCTGACACAAATACTTAAATTCTCTTTCATAGCTTTGATTTTCTGGAAACCAGATTTGAAAACAGTTATTGCAGAGAGATTATTCTACCAAAGGATAAACCTGTGCTAAATAAAGCGTGCATCCCCACAGCACTGTGCAAGCATTAACAAATACCTAACCCGAGTCAGATTGCAGTACAGCATGGTAAATTTTGTGAAACTTAGACTGCTCACTTACCATTTCTGCAGTTTGATCTGCATTCTTCCCTGCTGGTGTCTCTAGAGCACTCTTGCGTGTTTCCCCTGTAGACTTTTTAATTTTACTTCTTTATCATCCAAAATAATCATGGTTAGATTTGTTACTTTTAATCAAGTGTTATGATCACCTCCGATTTGCTGCATGATAACCACTACATTACCTATGGAAAGGTAATGTAAAAAGACCTGCAAAAATCAGAAGAGAAATAAACAAACCCAAAGGCACAACTTTCACAGGATCAACGTTCTGCAAGTGTTTTCCTGTCTCCCTCTGGTTAAGTTATTACCAGCTGTTCTTCATCTATACACTCATCTCATTTGAGCACTTAGCCATGCTGGTGACAGTGTTGCGTGGTAGAAGACAAGTAGCAAAATGTCTTCCTTGCCTTGTGCTTTTTGTCTGTTTTGCCTGGTTTTAGTCATATAATGTGCTAAGACGAGCAACTCAGGAAAGCCTTAAGCCCCCGGAGTCTGTAATTTTTTGTAAGGCAGTAAACTTAGATTGATTTCTGAGATAAACTAGAGCAATGGCAGTTTTTATGGTAAGCAATGATTCTGATGGAAAATAATTTTTAGAATCAGGTAAAGATTTAGAAGGAGACAAACACAAACTAAAAATATCAGACTTCAGGGTGAAGATTTGAATTGGTTTTAGTTCTGGTGAAAGATTATGCCAACATAAGAACTACTGCCACTGCTGCATGGGGAAATGAAGAACAGCTGAGGATCAACACACATAGTGTGCACTTGGTGCCACTGCTGCATCAGGCCTGGGGACAGAATCACAGCCGAGCATAACACAGACCAGAATGTCTCCTGTTACAGAATTTATTCTGAATCTCTTCCAACCCTTCGCTGAACTTGATAAAGTATCAGAAAGGATGAGCAAATGCTTCCATGGTGATACTTCTACCAATTCTCTTAAAAAAAGGCTCACTTGATATTGGTCGCCAAGGACAGAGATAACCCAGCAATTGCAGTGCAAAGGATTTAGCCAACTCTTTGGCTGCTGGACTCAACACTTTACTGTCAAGTTTCCCAGATATTCACACAATGTGTCTGAAGCTTTTGCTACCCCAACTGCCAGACGTTTTTTCTCAAAGAAAAGAGGGAAAGGAACAGAAGGGATGAGGAATTCTGAACAGAGGAAACATCAGAGCAGGAATATAAATAAAGTGAATGGTGCCTTTGCTGACCTAAGAAACATCAAAAAAACAGTATCACAGGTTTCAACTATTTATTGTAACCTAATATATTGATGTTGCATTTCTATTCCCATTTTTTTCACATGAAATACCCTAGATTCATTGCACAGAAGCCAAAGACTGTCTCATGGGATGTAACAGACTGGAAATAGAGGGTATATATTAATTTCAAGATTTCCAGGATGGGGGGGGGGGGGGGGGGGGAGGGGGGGGAAGAAGAAAAATCTGATCTTTGGGATACCCCAAACTAAGCCGTGTAAGGCTTATGCATTACTTAGAGGTCATTTTTTCCAAATTAGAGAGAATGATTTGGATATTTGACTACTCAGATCTTTGAACACTCTGTTCGTACGGACACAGACTGTTCATATGGATCAGGGGTAGACTTAACATGCCTTGAATCCAAAGCCTACTAAAAAAGAAAATGGAAAGACTTTCAACTTTACAGCAGTGAACTGGCCTATTCAAGTGTTAATTCAGGGATACCTTGAGAAACATCTATAAATTTTTAGTAAATTTGAATCAAGATGTAATTTTTGTACCTAAAAGCTCTCTCTAATAATAATTTTCATAAATATTCATGTGATCAGTGTTTTTTTATTTTTCTGCCCATTTAAGATTCTGATTTCTCTGCTAAGATGCTACCTGTTAGGATGAATTCCATAAAAGAAAAAAAGAATTCTAATAACATGGATAATGTATAGGAATGGGATTCCCCAGATGACCTTATTCAGCACATGTCATTATGAGATAAGCAAATATTTTTATGCTCACATTTTTACTATGTCCAGAAAAGCATATTTTCATAAATAATATCTGAAGAAAAGCATAGCTTATTTCCCAATTTCAGAAACTCATTTATCATCTTTCACTATCCAGAAAAGTAATAAATATGAAAAATTAAACTCCTATCAGGTGGAGTAATGACAGTTCTAAGACAATTATTTATTTTGGAACTTATACAACTCCTTTTACATGCCGTAGCATTTTTCCATGTAAAACAACAGTCAAACCTTGCTTTTTGTTCACAGATTTTCAATAAACAACTTTTCTTTCAATTCAGTATCAACACCACATAACTAGCACACCATAGTTTGTATGCTGAACCCATAATAACAGGAATAATTCTAGTCTCATTATTTCTCCTTTTTTCATATCTCACTTTCTTCTCACTCCCCTGACCATCCATAAATTACTGCTGTTTTATTTTACTATTTTCCCTGAAAGTCATTGATTTAAAAGGTATTAAATCAGATTTTTCAAAAAATAAGTTTCAGATGAAAGAATATTCTGACATACAAAATTCAGGACAGAATTCAACTCATGCAAACATTCTTAAAGCTTAATTGCACTAAAGTAACCTTGTTTTAGTGTGCTGAAGAATCCCACAAAGGGGAAAGACAACAAAGGTCACCTAATATACTTTTGCAAAACTTGCTCCAGCCTGTAGAGCCATATCATATTGTTCCATTAATTGGACACAAATTTTTGCATGGTAGAATGCATGAATTGTTTGTTTTACCAGGAGGCTCTTCTCTTCATTGCCATCTCATGGACCATTTCCGAAAGCAAGACAAAAAGTCTTTGTGTGCCTAAAGGTACAAGATTCATACCTTCCTTCTTTTATGATTTACCTTCATGCTTCTGAAATATATTATCAACTGAGTCCATTCAGTAGAACTGTTTGGGCTTCAAATGTCCTCAAGAAGTATAATCATCTAGCTCTACTTATGAATAATCTTAAATGTAAGCCTATGTTAATCCTATCTAATGTTAACAGTCTCAATCTTAATCATCTGGGCCCCTTCAATGCCCAAGAAAATATAAGTTTGTCCAGTGAAGAATTAATTCAAAAGTGAGATCAATAGCTGAGAAAGGATGAATGATCCCCTGGAGGGTCCCCTGGCTACAGTGTGATTTTAGACATCTATCTTAAACTAGACACTTTTAGCTCCTAGGCAGCTGAATCTAGACAAAAATTAATTACATCCACAGACTGGTTGGGGCACAGAAGGAAAAATATTACAACATCTAGTTTTAGGCACCTAACCTGAGGGTAGTCATGGTGTCAGTGGAACCTCCCATGAGCTTAGTTCTCAGAATTAGCACTGGAGGCCCCATTGTCTATGTAGATTTCACTAAATTCAGACAGTATCTTATACAACTATGACAATATGGTGTCTTTTAATTAAGAGTTCTCTCTCCATCACCAAAACCCAAAACAGGTCATATGCTAACCCCTTCCAGAGGAGGCTTTTTGCCAAGATGCAGTGCTTTGCAATAGCAGCTCCCAAAAGGCTTAGCTGAACACCTATCTGACTTCTAGGATGTACAGGGATATTTTCAGTTGCAGTATTAAAAAAAAAAAAAAAAAAAAAAAAAAAAAGAGTGAGTTCCAAAAAAGCATTCCATTCCCAGTTTCAAAATTTTGAACAAAGCTACAAAAAATGGACATCATCATCACTATCACCATCATCACCATAAGCAGCTGTGGAACAATGGAATAAAAAATATTTCCAGAACAGGTTATCTTGAGAAATTCTGCCAATATGCTGGAGGAGGGGGCAATTCAGAAGGACAAATTAGAAAACTGAAGGTCTGAGAAAACAGGACAATATTTCACAGGGGTAACTACATGACTCTCATCTTGTGTTGAAAAAGTGAACAGATGGGAGGAAATACTGGCTGAGTTCTGCAGAGAAGGCACAGAAGTTGTCCTTGCCATTTAAGCTGCGTGTGAACAGGGCTGCACTGCTTTGAAAAAGGCACGCAATGTAACAGGATGTGCAATCACAGCAAAAGCACAATGACAATCTATCTTTCCAGGCTACATATGTCCAGCAGTACTTGTCCAGTGCTGGACACCACACTCCAAGAAAGAATTGGGCCAAGTGAAGAGGCTCTGGACAGAACACCAAATATAAACATAAGTGAAGAAACCATATCATGTGAAAGAAGGCTGAAGAAAACGGGGTTGTTCCACCTAAAATTGAAAAAAAAAAAAACCAAAAAACCAAACCCACAAACAACTTAGAGAAGACATGGAAAAAATCTTCCATTATAAAAAAAGCTGTAAAAAGGAAGAGGATTAGTTTTTTAATGGCTCTGGTTGATAGATTTGAATGAAAGTGAAAGAAGAAGAAAAAAAACCATATTGGGAAAAATCATGAAGTGGCTTATAACATTCTTTGGGGAGTTCACACCTTTGGACATCTTTAAAGAACAAGTTAGACAATCTTGACAAGACATGAGAAAAACAGATGGATGAGACAATCTCTTTTGGTCCACCAGGTCATTTAGATCCCTCTGCTTTTATGATTTTATAATATCTAATAGGAGTAGCTGAACTATGAGTAGCAGGGTTGGTGGGATAAGGTCAGCACAAGATTTTTTCCCCTCCCCTTCTGATGCTACTCTCTAAACTGGGCAGTGTGACAAAATGTTTTTCTTACATAGTCTTCTTTAAGCATTGGTTTGGAGCTGGCAGCATTGGGTGGACTGAATGAAACTGCAGCTCCCAGAGCTCACTGGTTAGGGCTATTTTCCAGCATTACGGTACTGGAACATATCATATACCATGAGAATAATTAATTTTATCTTATCAAAGTCAACCTGTAACTCATCTTTATCTCTTCACCAGCTATATATAAATAGTTGGTTCTGGAAGTGCTTCAAAAAAAATACTGAACATATTGCCCCATATTATAGTAAAATCCAGATGCATACCAGCTCCTTCTCAACACCCTTACTCTTGGGGAAAGAACAGAGGACAGAATGACTATACAGCATGCTCCAGCCAGCTCTGAATGATCACTGCATCAGGACCCCAGGGCATGCCATGAAGCATTCTTGAGCTTCAGTGAGGATATATGGCCAACTTGGTGTAATACATCAGATGGATGGCAGCTTTGGCATTTAGAGTGATGTTTCTGAACTCCTACTTTTCTTATCACCTCCAGTGAGTCAGTGGCAAAAATGTGCATGCATTCTTTGAATCTTTCTTATGCAAAACTCACCTGAGTTACACATGGACTTACCTATTTTGGTGGATTATTTTTATGTTTTGTTTTATGATTTTTCATATAATTGTGTTCAGAAGTTAACACAAGTATTTACTGGAACTTAAATGAAGAGGAGAAAAAATATTGTATTAAACACTATTAGCAAGACAGTTATAGCATACATGTTTTACGGTGGACAAAAAAAGTTTACATAGAAGTATTCTTCATTGTAGGAAACCTTATATCATACCCATCAAAATGAAAAAGGGTAAAAAGCAAGTTGTAAATCTAATTTAATTTTCTTCTATAAAGACAAAAAGGTTTCAGGGGGGTCCTCTCTTTGTGAACTTCCTGACCTTATTCTTCTTGTGGTTTAACCTGGCAGGCAGCTGAACACTACACAGCCATTTGCTCACTCTCCCCCTCCCCAGTGGGATTGGGGAGAGAATCGGGGAAAAAAAAGTAAAATTCATGGGTTGAGATAAAGACAGCTTAATAGGACAGAAAATGAAAATAAAGTAGTAGTAGTAGTAGTAATAATAATAACAATAATAATAATAATAATAATAATAATAATACACAAAATAAGTGGTGCACAATGCAATTGCTCAGCACCCGCTGACCGATAGATACCCAGCCAGTTCCCAAGCAACGATCGCTGCCCCCTGGCCACCCCCCACCCCCCCACCCCCAGTTTATATACTGAGCATGACGTCATATGGCATAGAATACCCCTTTGGACAGTTTGGATCAACTGTCTTGGCTGTGCCCCCTCCCAGTTTCTTGTGCACCTGGCAGAGCATGGGAAGCTGCAAAAGTCCTTGACTAGTATCAACACTACTTAGCAACAACTAAAACATCAGTGTGTTATCAACGTTATTCTCAAACTAAATCCAAAACACAGCACTGTGCCAGCTACTAGGAAGAAAATTAATTCTATCCCAGCTCAAACCAGAACAATTATTCCTTTCTTGCTTTCATATGATACAAATTCTACAGTCTTTAAAGAAGAAAAAACATTGATTTCTAATTAGAAGCAAAAATATTAATAACTTGGCCCCATGTTTGCAAAGACAATAGGGACCTTCTAATGTTTTCTGAGGACTCATAGGCATGTTATGGTGAGGCTACATAAAACAGACTGCCACTATGGCATTACTCAGATGAACAGATTACTCATTAATTCTCAGAACACTTCATAGATGAAGTTTTGTGAAAAGAAAAATATGATTAAGAGATTTGTTATCTATATACTGTGTTTCCTGAAAGGCTACAGAGTGATTTTTTTTTCTCCCATCATAAGAAATCACTAATATGAAATATCTTTTTTAAAGGCACATAATTAAATTAGAAATTATTTTAAGTAGTTGCACTCTGTTTTTGATTAAGGTGCACTGATGCAATAAAGATAAATAACCAATTTCTGGGGCTGAATTGTCAAGAATGAAACTGAGGGAACTTTCCTTCTACAGAGGTAATATTGATTGTTGGCAGTTAATGGAAGAATTATAGGTTAATTTTCTTTTTATATAAAACTTTATTGAATGAATTGAACCATATGCACTGTGTCATAATGGGAAACATCAATAAACTCTTAGAGAAATTTCATCTCCTTTATGTGCTGAAGTTTGTTGTAAGAGCTCATGTTATTCAGCTTAGATACAGCTGCACAGCATTTGGTCGTTTTCCCTGGGTTTGTTAATCTTATGTCAGGGAAAAGAGACCATTTTTCATTAACATTTTATGGACTGTTTGTACTTTAATTTAGCAAGATAAATTTGGAGGAAGAAGGTTAGTTCATGCTAGGAACTGAGGTTAACACTTAGGAAGACTCAGAATTCAGTACAGGAATGATGACAATTGACAGGGGATTATCAGAATCACCAAAATCTTCTTACTAGCCCAGACCCCAGAAGTATTGTAGTTCACCCTTCCTCCCTCCCCCAACTTCTAGTAGGAGCCTGAACCTAAGGGCTCAAGTAGGTCTGGCAAACAAATATATACCAGCAAAGGAGCTGGTACGAGTCCCACCAAAGGAGCAATGTGCCTGTACAGCTAATTGGATCCTAGAAGGCCTGTGTAATTCCTTCTTTTTTTTTTTAATTGTTAGCTCAACCACAAAAGGTAAAAAGTCTGTCATCTTAGTCTCATATTACATGCTTTTCACTTTTCACCCAGGTTCTGACTGCCCTGTCAGTTATTCTTCCAGAGAACTTTCTCAATACCTTTCTCTTTCAGTTGAAACCTACTAAAGGCATTAAATGATAAATTAAATAATAATGGAATTAATGTAATGTTTTCACATCATTACTCTGCTTGTTATATGTTCTCTCTCTTTCACTATTGTGCTTGAGAAGCAGACACAAACTGAGGCAGTCACCAGCAAGTGAATATGACCTTTAGAGTATATAAATATATATTTAAAAAAAAAAAAAAAAACCAAACCCACAAATGAGACCCTCCTGTATTTCAGGTTGCTGTTGTAGCAGTAGAGAGAAGAAAGAACAACATTCATTAGTTCATTAACTTTTCCTGCATCAAGAGAAAACACTCCTGTTCATACCAACAGGGCATCACAAATGGCCTCTTGTTCTATGATCTCCCTTTGTGCATATACCAAATAGCTTTCCCCTATAGATAATATAGTCATCTGTCAGTGTGCACTCACTTCTGCTGCAATCTTTCTATATATTGCTTGACACTTTGGAAGTGTTCCTTCCATCTAAGTAAAGACTAAAATGAGTTTGAACAGGGTTGTATAAGCAAGTATTAAAGGAACTTAAACTGGTCCAGCTTCACAGATTCTTGCAATTCTGAGTTGCTTTACTCTGCAAATACAAATGAAGTAAAATGATAGAGATGACTTCACAGCTTATTTTTACCTGTGTCACAATTTTCAGACAGAGCAGGGTTGAAAGGACTATTGTTTGGCTTGACCTGTCCCAAGTTTAGCTCATCTGGGCTGACTCCAGTAGTTGGACGAGTAACTATCCTGACTAATGTGGAGTGAGCATATTATAATCCTTTTTAAACATCTCTGAGTCAGTTGAACAGACTGTTTCCCTGGAAAAGGCATGATGCAGTAGTAACAGTTCAAATCAGATTGCTTTTGGGAAAGCCCTTGAATTTACCAGAAATGAAGGCAGTTCTGATGTCAAATACAGCATATTCAGTAATTGGGATGTGCAAATAGTTGAGAAACAGCAGAGGCTGTTGAAATGAACATTCACAGTGACAACAAAAATCAGTTCAAGCTATTTTCTATAGAAACCTAAAACACTCGGGAAAAGAAGAGGCCAGTGAATTTGATTCTTGACCATATCCCAAGGAAAGACTGCTTATTGGTGGCTGACACATCCAACTTTGACCATCGTAGCACTGATTCCAGACCATCATATGCAACTTCTGGTCAATGTTTTTAGGTGCACTATGTCTGAATTTGCTACAGATAATGTAGCTAAAACCAAAATAATCTGTTGATTTCCTGTAGGAACAGCAAAATAAAAGGTTTTCTTCACAAGCAGATAGATCAGATTGCTGGGTTAAAAATTGTTTCAACTCCATTCAGTTACTCTGTTGGCCAACCTCTTCCTCCCCACCCAGCCAAGGACTCATGCCAAGCTCTGGATAGATCATTGGCAGCCATTTTCATGACATGGTTGGCTTGAAAAGGCATGGGAGGAATTCCAGCATGGAGAATTCAGCTGCAGGTGGAAGAGCACAATCTGGCATATGCAATGGCAGTCATCTCCATATATTGGCTTTTGTAATCTATTTTTCTGGCTCACAAAAAGTTGTGTGATCATAAGCACTTAGTGTAACACTCAATTACTGCATACAAGCAACTCTATCACTGCATGCAGAGCAATATGACTGAAGCTATTGGCTTGTCTTTGAAGTAAATCCTTAGAAGTGGCAAGCCCTTAATCAATTTGTATTTTGTTCAGTTGGTGTCAGCATTCCTCAATAGAAAGAAAAAGGTGCTTCAATTCCATCTCTTAATGAATGGCTGAGAAAGGCTCCAAAACCACAAAAAGATGCATAGCTAGTAATCAGCAGCCTCTTTTAATTGTAATAGATGAGTGTGGAGTTGGACAGCAGTTGCTTGATATTTCTGAATGCCTCTATATGCTGGCAAATCCCTCTCTAAGGATCTCCCTGGCTAACAGGCAGTAAAGCATTTTAATGTTTGCTGACTTTTATGAAACAAAGTTGTTGTAGCAGTGATTAGAGCAATAGAGGGGAAGGCTCACTTCCCTGAACCTGCTTCCACTCTCATTAATACCACCCAGTATGTGTTTAACCTTCTTTCTTGTAACAGCACACTGCTGATCCATGTCCAGTTTGTTGTCCACTAGGACCCACAGGTCTTTTTTTTGCAAAGCTCTATTCCATCTGCTTAGGCTCTGACCTGTACAGTTGCATGGAGTTTTTCCATCTAAATGAAGGACTTATATTTGCCTTTGTTTAATTTATCTTCAGATGCATCATTGCCATTTATTTTTTTGCCACAGCACAAGAAAACAACTTTGATTCTTCTAGTTGCATATTCTTCTCTCTTAACTCAGAACACCTGTTTTCTTAAATTCGCCTAGAACTTTTTGAGTCATTTGGCAAGGTTAGGCTCAGCTACATCTACAGTGAGCACACTGTTGAAGGATGCTATGATGCTTCTTATAATTCTGGCAAGCACTCCTTGAAGCTCTTGGTACAGTACAAATTCCGATATGGAGATACCTGATTTGGGAAGCTCTTCCAAAATTGGTAATCATCTAATGTCTGTTGTCACCCACTAGTATGCTAGGCAAGGTGCAGCAGTACTGGAAAGATTCTTACTTCAGTAAACAGTAGGTACAGGAATGGTTCGAATGCTTTGCTCACACACCACTTGTGACCCCCACAAGTGCCCATACTTCCATTAAGCTTAAATGTTGCTGTCAGTGTAGAGAGTTCTCAGTGCGTGATCAGTTTAAAGAACTCCCTGTTCAGCAAGAGACTCAAGGTCTTCACCATTCTTCAGGTAGAGAGATGGGATATTGTTGTCCTTTACAGTGATCATATACAGGTGGAACAATGCTGGCAGTCCCTGACAGTCTCACAGTTGTCCAGAAAACTTTTCAGGGATTTGGTAACATGGAAAACCTTGGAAAGATTGCTAATGAATGCCATGGACTTTGATTCCCAAGAGCATGCACAAATTCCTACCCACAGGCTTTTGCATTAAATGACTGAAATAATGAAAGGCAGCTTTTCATAGAAGGTACTGTCAAAACTTTCCTTTCATAACTGGTTACAATGCCGATAGCCTAACTACTGTAGTGTCCAAGACTGTGTAATGAACTTGATGCCATAGGAAGGTAGTGACAGAATGCATCTTCACTGACAACAGTCATACCAGAACATCATCTTCTGTTTGCACCCAATTAAAACCACTCACCAGTTCAGAACCTGCTAGCCCTGGCTCTGGGTATTCTGAACATTCTAGAGATTCTCCACTTCATTGTCAAGGGAAATAGCTGTTGATTTGATACCTGCAGACAAGAATTTTTGCCATGGTCCTTTTGCTTCTATGTGTTGGCATTTGATTGGCAATCTGACAGACTTGTCTTACAGGGCTTTTTGGTTTTTTCAGATATAGAAGTCAGCATCTATAAATCTATATAAGGAATGATGATGATTGTCTTATCTTGTGTGTCCTGCACCATGATGTTGATAAGCTCATAATGTTCTGTTATGTTGGCAGATGGAGATCATGCTTCCCATTTTGAAAGGCAGCAGCATTCATATTTCTTCAGCACAAGTCATCTTAGTACATACACTGAGCTGACTCAGTGGTTAGGTCCTTTTGTCCGCAATCATAAACATCAGATTTAGCAAAAAGATGGCACCGAAATGCTTTGTCTTGATCTTAGCCTGAAAATACATAAGTTAAAATGCTTAGCACCAAAGCACAGCTCAGCAGTAAAGGCAATGATGCTTCTTAATTTTCATTTGTGAAATTGAAATCTCTGTACAATGAAAAATGATGTAGGCATAAAGGAGCCTGCAGCGAGATTATGATTTTCATCTTAAGCACAGCAGGCCCACAGTGACAGTATAACGGCAAATATCTTGGCTATACAGCTATTTTTGTCTGGGGTTGCCTGTCTTGTTTGCTCCAAGATAACATGAGTGTCCTTGTGATTAAGATTCCCACAATACTGGGTGACTTAAATCACACTCCTCAGTATGTCCCCACCAATGCCATATCAAGTTCTAGATGAACCGTCATTCAGATCCCCTATAAAGGCCTTTTCGCAGAAACCTTACCAGCTGTACTCAAGACAATGGCCTCCTGTTTCTAGAGCTCATCCACACACTTCCCACAACCTGGAAACCCAGTACTGAGTGTGTGCAGCTAGCAGTAAATGAGCCTAACTGTCTTATCACCAGCAATGTGACCAACAGCACAGAGACAGGACCAACAGCATGAAGACAGGACCCTCCTGTAACTCCATAACTGTTGCTGCCATGCAAAGAGAGAGTGGAAGGACCTGGGTCTGGTCTGTGCTCTCAGCAGAGTGAGGAGACACACCCTGGGGACACAGGGTTGCCTCCCAGGCAAGCCCACTTGGTGCACAGACCCGAGTGCCCTCTTGTGCACACTGAAGGCTTCCCAAGCCTTTGGCTCCTCTTTATTGATTCTACAAGTTAGCTGGGCTTCTCACAGGAATAGGAGTACTTCTGTTTCATGCCTATCTCACTGAAGTGAAAACCGACAAAAATAAGTAATTGTTCTGCAAAGCAGAAAAAAAATATTTCCAGAAGAGCAAAGTGCTACTTTGGGTCAAACCTTAATGACCCTGGGTTTGTGGCAACTTACCAATGAAGCCCAGAAACCCAGCTGACTCAGGAGTTGGTGGCACACTTAGGGCCACACAGCCTAGAAACCAAAGCCACTTGGTAGACAAAGGTCTAAAACCAGAAATCAGCCTTCCTCATGAAGGTTTGTCAAAATGGGAGACTACAGTGAGGAAATGACTTGCCAGGTCGCTTTCTGCCATCTGTAACAGTAAGATTGTTGGGACAGAAATCACCTTTGGGGCTCTGTCCTTGCTTAGTCTCTAAATGCTAGCATAATAGTAACAGCAGAAGTTTTTAGTGTAGAAAAAGAAGTACCTGGGTTTATGTCTAGACAAATAGAAATACCTAAAAGTTTTTGCTTCTTTTTTTTTTTCTTTTTTTTTTTTTAGAATTTTAGAGGAGTAGGAATGACTCTTTTCATGTCATGCAGGGGGGTTGGGCTAGATGATCTCTCAAGGTCCCTTCCAACCCAAAGCATTCTATGCCTCTATGATTCTATGATTTTGGAAATAGCAAGAAAGTAACGCCAGATCTTATCTGGACTGCTGGCAATTGACCATAACACTTACTGTGTTTTATGTTTGACTTAAGAACTTAAAAAGGGTATAAGCATTTGAAAACTAATACTAATCTGTTACTGAAGTAAAATGGAGTTAACAATGAACAATCTTCAAGTCCTACTAGCATCTCAGGCCTTAAAAAGTCTTTCAAGGAAAAAGAGCTGTAATTGCACTGTGAAACAAAATGCACAGGAATTTGCTGCCACAATAAGAAGAGTAATTTTTACCTTTAAATGAAAACACTGAGATCTAGAAATGATCCAGCAAAGAAATTATGTTATCTCTGATGTGAAGAGCAATCCAAGAGAAGAGCCTTCGTATCATTTAGAACCATAATTAAAATAAGCAAAGTGAATGGGGCATGAGAGATATCACAGTGATTTTCATTGATATGCACCCAGCTCTGACACAAATTTGCAATGGCAGACTAAAGTACAAGTTGCAAGAACTAATTGCTGACTGCCAAAGAGTTACCAGTTTTACAGCAGCTAAAATTTTATTTCACCTGTTTTCCATGGACTACGACCTTAGCTCTTTCACTGCAATCTGCTATCCTTCTCTGCATTAGTGATAATCATCTCCCCTCCCATGACACATGGACCCTGTCTTCCTAGGATCATGAAACAGGCCAAGGGATAGGTAGCAGTTGGAGGACAAAGCAAAACCCCATGTTCTTTGCCCCAGCCTGGGTCATATATTTCTTGATTAATTGTGAATTATATTGCTCAAACACCTCATCAATATATAAGAAATAAAAACAAGAAAGTAGTTATAATAGGCCAAAACCAGAACTCCAAATACAAATTCCTCCAGATTATTCAGACTCCAGTCTCTGAATCAAAAACCACATTTGTGGTTTTGGCCCCAGCCCCTGTGCAAACAATGCGGAGGCCCCTCTTCCAGTGAGGTTCAGCTATTGCCAAAATCTTTAAGGAACAGTCTGTCACTTTCCTGACATTAGGATGAGTGATGAAAGTTGCACAAAGGAGCAGCTGACCCACTTTGCTCAAGATGAGGACTGTACCAGAAGATGAGGATAAGGGATGACACTCCCATTCTGATGAGAAATCTCATCAAGAATTTTGCCAAGTTCTTTGACTCATATAAATGAGAACCTGAGCCCTGGTCCTGACTTGAAACCCAAATTCTGACCTATGTCTAATCCAGATCTCAATGCTGCCCCCTGAATCTACCTTTATGCAAAACATTCATCATTGCTGGTTAAGACTGTGGGAACATAAATTGTGCTATTTCTTTCTCTTGCACATAAGGTAATAAATAAGGAGGATAGGAAGAAGAGTGAGAAATGTGTTCTGGCTATAAATAAAATTCCTTAATTGCTTAACCTGCTTCAACTAATCCATTGCACAATTACAGTTGTCAGTTCTTCACTATGAAGAATCCTTCTTAACTGCTACTCCAGAACTATGATTTAAACAATGCAGCATTAAGAATTTCCATGTGCAGCAAAACACAACCAATTATAATCACCACTGGCAAATTCTAATTTGACATTAGACATAATTAACTACATAAGAAATTATCCCTCTAATAATATTCAACAGGAAGCAATGGCATCTGCAGTAACTCATGCTCAGTATTATGTGCAGTCACAAAGTTCCTGTTTGCTCAGTGATTAAGTACTGACACAAAGGTCGAAAGTCCAGCACCCAGATCACAGAGGCCTAGGATTTTTGGGGTGGCCCAGGTGTCTGTGGTACTAAATTCTTGCAAGTGAAGACTCTTCTTCTATCATCTCCTACTGCTGCAGAGGATGAGAGGATTCAGAAGAGGGAGACGAATCCTGGGGGCAGACTGAGGAGAGCCTATGACACAAAAAAGACCTTTCATTCTGGTCTTTTAAGTAAGTGCCTGATATGGGAGAGAAAGATTAATTCAAGTATGCTCTTGAAGTGTTGACAGCCTTTCAGCTTAACATCAGGAACGGATTTTTCTTTTTAATTTTGAAAATTCTTCTCCATTTTTAAGGCTGTCTTCTATCTTGCTTTATTTCTGACAGAACAGTTTAATCTCATGTCTCTCTGCCTGAGGATATGGTCACTCAAAGGTAGCTTGTTATAGCAGCTTACTGAATGACAGCTTCTCAGCCTAGCTTGGTAAATGATGACATTGATTTTGTAAGGCAAATAGTCTCTCCTGTATCCAGGTCTTCTCCTTGTTGTAATCCTAGGCTGTCCTTGCTCTATCAACGGTGGGTCAGAGGTCTCATCTTAGCTGAAAAATGTAACATGAAATAGGAACTGTTAAATCAGCTTGCTAAGCTTTGAAAACCTAGATAACTCTAATCAAAGCTAATGGATATTTTTGTAATTTGCGGCATATCCGGGGCAAAACCAGAACAAGATGAGCAATTACATTAGACCAAGCAACAAAGAGTGAAGGAGAAGGGATGTAAGTGGCAGTACTGAAATCTGATATGCCAAATTTCACAATTGTGATTGCTTCAGAGTTGAGTGTGACAGAGAAAATCAGTCCCATGTGGGAAGTCTGGTGACAGTGCAAAGACACAGAGAAAGATTTCTGAATTTTGCAGAATACATTGTAGTTCTTGGCATGCTCCACTTTTGTATATCATTGGTAATAGTATTTCTTCACACTTGCATTCTGTGGCTTGAAAAACATTATCAAAAACCTTCAGAATGAAATTCTAGCCCCAATGAGGTTAGTTAAAGTTTAGCCATTCAGTTTAAGAGAGACAGAGTTCATATTTATAATATTCTCATTTTGTGTTACTATGCATTCTTTTTCAAATTTTTCTTTTTCCCTTTAGAAAGCGCTCTTCAGATAACAAAGAAAACATCCAGTGGATATAGAAACCTGACAAGGAATGAGCCTCTTTTTCTAAAAGCAATCCAGACCACTACATTTTTCATTAATTAGTATTTCTCAGAAAGTTACTGATTAGTGTCCCAGCTGTTTCCAACACTTCAGTCTGAAACAGCCCAATAACTACAAAATCAGCTCTTCACAGTTTTAAAAGCTAATGGCTCACAGCTTCTAGCTTTTATGCAGGCAAAGCTGACCAGAAATAAACCAGACAAAAAATGAGTAAGGAAAGCAAAGAGAAGTTGCACGACAACCACTTCAGAAACCACAGATGAGAAAAAATAAGATAAAAATTTAAAATATTGTGAAACTGTGCCCATCAGTTCTTGATGAAGGCCTGTTTTTTTACTGGTGGTCCTAATCCTTCCAAGGTTAAAATACTGTCAGATAGTACCATACATGTATGTGCTTATGATATCTTCAGTGTTACTACTGCAAATAAAAGATAATATATAATCAAAAAAGCATTTTCAACTCAGGATAATTCACTGGTAAGTAGACATGCATTTCTGTAAGAACAAATGTAATAAAACAAAACACTGACAGAACCTTTAAAAAGAACAGGTGTCACCACATCACTTCTATAAAATGAAATCTCTACATTAATTTTACTCACAATATTATTATTTTACATCAGAGCTGAGGAAAAAATGCATCACAAACCTGTATTTTCTGGTACAAATGTAAGGCCCATTTCCATGACCTTGCCTTTGTTAATAAATACATAGCAACATGCATATTTAAAATAACAAATTAACAGGACACTTCACTGCACATACTTACATCCCTGGGGAGAAGACGAGAGAACAAACAACATATGACAGATGTTAATCACATACCTTAATGCACTGTTGGAAGTGGGTCAGCAATAGCAAAGAAGAGCACCCCATTGGAACCATAACAGGATGGAATAGAATTAGAATAAATTATAAAGACCTATAATAGAATTTCAATATGAATAATGATTTTTTTTTTGTTTCTGTTACATGAGAAACCTAGCTTTGAACATGGATATTCTGTGAAAGGTAGCCTCTCTTGTCTAGCCAGCTCACGTCAGAATCAATATTTAGCTTTGGAGATCTCAATTAACTAGACATACTATACATGGAGATGTGGTTAAGAACAATCAGACAGGGAAAGTGAATAAGATCTTAATTGATCTTCTTTTTTGCATTTTTCATACAAATGCCCTTTGTACGGTTATTTTCATAAAACATAGACCAAAACCAGGCAGCATCTTTTCACAGGATAAGGAAGACCTTAAACTAACTTTTTCATATGATGATTTACATTTAGTTTGCTTCTCACCTCTGTTCAGTATCTGTACCAACTACAATATTATGAAATGAATACGAAGTTGCAAGAGCTCAGAACTCACCCTAATTACTTTTTTTATTAATTAAGAAAGATGGGTGATCTACTTATAAATCACTGAATTAATTCCAGAGACAGGGATTCATTCCTACTCACTGCAAAAGACCTCATAAGCAACACTGAAACCCTTAGCAAAGGTATTAACAACAATGGATGATAGGGTGGATTAGAAGGATGATGTTTTTACTTCAAGTAATTTTGGTCAAAGTAGAATTCTAGGCAGCACATTTTATGCTTACCCATCTAATTTCTACCACTGCAGCTACATCCTTTGAGGTAACTATGACCCTTCTTCCTTCAATTCATTAGAATTTTAATTTCAGTTAGCAATCTTGATTCAGGAACGCTTTTTGTGTTGCCTTTTTGCAGTGAAGATAAAGTTCAAGTTGCTTATAAAATTGTGAATAATACATTTTCTTTTCTTTTATCCATTTTAACTGTCACTTAAATATAAGTTAACTGAGCAAGAATTGCTTCTATGTATTAAACCAATGCCTAGAATAACATGGCCATGATTTTGACTGGGACCTCAGATGACTGTAACAGAAATAAGAAGCAGCAATAATAAGTCCTTTGGAAGAGCCCTTCCTTTTGTAATCTGTCCTAAAGGGAAGGGAATGTGCAATTTAGAATGACATTTTATTTTACTTTTCTGTAAAAATATAATATTGACAGAAGCACTGGCCTTCTAAGCTAATTTTGGTTTGGCTGCAATTTCTCACAGTGTCTATAGCATTAACATTACAAGATAGAAGTAAGTAAATTCATGCAAAATTTGACCAAAACAAATCACAACAGTTCCAAATGCCTTTAAACAAATAGCAAAAAAGCAATAATGAGGTCTAATTGCAAAATGACAGTAGAAAATAGCAATATACACATCTCAATTCAATAATAAAATATAAAACAATGAGTGCATAACTTCAGAAATTAGGACTGCATTTTAGAAATCCTTTTATTTGGATAATTGATCAACTGGAGACTTTTAAAAAGGAAACAAGTCTTCCATCATATAGCATCCCTTTAATTTGTATGTATACAAACCTCTGTGATGAAACACAAGATAAAGAATGCAGTTAATAGTAGAGCTTATTCTATTGCTGATTCCTGCTTCAGTGGAAAGTACGACTATTTGCAATCACATGCCTAAATCAGGCAGTAATTTCTGTAGCAATATGCCATGTGCTGCTGTTGTTCTCTATACACTTAAAATACCATAATTTAGGAATAATCTGACACTCATATTGAAAATATCAGTGACATAAAATTGAGACGATCAATGCATCATAGGGCCATTTAAGGCCAAGAGACCTATGGAGGTCATCTGGTCCAACATTCTGCTCAAAACACAGTTGATATCACTGTTAAGTCAGGTTCCTGATGGCCTTGCCCACAACCTGTCTGGGAAACCTGGCTCAAAGCTCAACCACCCTCATTGCAAATTCTTGCTTTTTTCTTTTAAGTCAGAATTTCCCTTGCTGCAATTTGTGACAGTTGCCGCTTGCCCTTCTCCTGTACACCTCTGAGAAGGGTCTGGCCCCATCTTCTCTATCACCCTGCTATGTTTAGGTTGATGAAGTGGGCAACTAGATTCCCCTAACCTTCTTTTCTCCAGACTGAGTAAACTCTGTTACCTGAGCTGCCCTCTAGGCACCAGCCCCCTAACCATCTAAGCGGTCTTCTGGTTCATTTGCTCCAGTTTATCAATATGTCTTTTACATGATAGGGTTCTGAGCAGGACATGGTGCCTCAGATGAGGCTGCACAAGTTTCAAGCAGAGGGCTATAAGCACTTCCCAACATAATGTCCAAGCAGTTTTCCTAAGCAAACTTTAAATCTGAAGACATTTACACAAGTGTTTAATTTTACACAAGGCTAAAATGCATTTAAGTACAATTGTCCACAAGTGTCAATTCAGCCTTACCCCTGAAACGCTTTCAAAATCTGTCCGTCTGGACAACCAGGCACAGCTCCCCATCTTCCCACAAGAAAAGATCTCCAATGAGATGAGACAACTGAGGGATTTTATCCCAGAATTGTTTGTGCAATTGAACGTTTTTAGTCTACATGGTGCAGACCTCACTGAAGTGCAATACTGCAAAGTGTGCACAGGTCTCAGACCATGTGGAAGGTATACCAGGCACTCACTGATTGGAGGATGTAAAGAGTCAAAAAGCAGGAGTTTTCCAACAGCCACTTTAGGGCAGCAGCTGTTTCCCTCTGCCATATTTGAAGTGCCAGTCCCCCAAAGGCAGGTAATACAGTAAGTAATGAACAGGAAACACGTGCTGCTTGTGTTGGCTACATAGCAAGTGAGTCTATGTTTTGCTGGAATGGTTTTGAAAGATAGAGCAACGTAAGAAGCCTGGGGGGGGGGGGGGGGGGGGGGAGCGGGAGTGGGAGGGAAAGGTAGTACGGCTTCATCTTGCAAAATTACTGAGTTGCTTCAGACAACTTTTCACTAACAAGGAGGCTGCTGGTTTTCCCCAGTCTAAACATGGTGAGACTTATTTCAGTTTTTTTCAGACATGAGTGTGATGGGATCTCCCCCTTTGAAACTGAGTCCCTGAGCTCTCCTGTCATGACTTGGTTAAGTATTCACTACATCACTGTTTATATCATTTAAACGTTTGGTGTCTTATTTTGTATCGAGAGTTTTGGAGTAGATTGAAACTACTCATATTTGTCTCAGGAACTTTTGAGAAAAATATCAAACCAAAATGTGCTGGAATTCAAGAGGGATTAAAAATACACAGTGAGATGAAATAGGGACTATCCTGGGCTTTAACTATCATATGTCAAAAGTTATTTTCTAGTGGGTTTGAAATATGCTACTTCTCCATTGTTTTAGTCCAGGACTGAAATGAGGAAGGTGTTAGAGCATCGGAACAGCTCAGGTTGTTTAATTGAAGTACTCTATGGCGTTCAAAAAGGGAGAGAATGAATCTACTAGCAATAAGCCTGAACCGAAAACCTCAGATGCTAACAGGCCAAATTCTGGAGGGCAGGTATGAAATTTAAAACAATTTTGTATCCAAGCATAGCACTGACACTGTGGACTTCAAAGAGAAAGATTTTTAATGTTTCACATGCCAAGTCCCTCATCTGCCAGTATCAGAGTGGCTGCAAGCTGTCAAGTGCCAATCTTAGCAGTGGTGGGTTATTAAATTACTGTAGTTCAAAACTTAAAATATTATTTGCCTCTATTGAGGTTGTGTCAGAAGGTGCTTAGAATGTTTGGGCTGGCACTCACTTATTCTGCTTGTATTCACACACCTACACGAATATAGCAGACAGAACACAGCTCCCATGCAAACTTCACTGAATAAAAATCTCTGAAGAGATTGTCACTGGCTCCAACACTTTTGAGTTAGGTTACGAGAGAGGCTGAACCTTCTCTGTCTTGCAATAAAGTACGTTTTCATTATTTTATCAGGGTAATCCCATAAATAGCTTTCTTCAAAAAGACATTAAAAAAAAAAAAAAGACCTGTGGGAGACTAATTGTGATTATAAACACACTAGCTGAGCAATTTGGACGAAGGAGATGTAAGGATGAGAGAAGCATTCCAAGAGAAGATAATAGGCCTGATCCCCACCTAAATTAAGTGCAAAAATGAATCACCCAAGAAGTAATTACTTCTGTCACTGTTTCACTTGGTGCTAAAGAAGGAATTTAGGATGAAATCAAGTGGTTCTAGAAGACAATGAGTATTTTTATTGATTCAAATATTTCAACCAATAAGGGTAGTATCCTCTGTCTTTTATACTCTGGCAGTCTTATGAGTGGTGTTGGTAGAGCTCTTCAATAAGTGGTTTTCTGTCAACTGTCTCAAGCAGCTCAAGAAAAAATGCTCAGAAAAACAATAATGTTAGAGGTTGGAGAGAGAAACATGACTGTGAGACTTCAGCATGGAAATAAACTAGAAAACAACCTCAAAAAAAAAAAATGTCTGAGGTGACAGCAGGTGATTTATTCATAGGTCTTGACTACCTGTCTGTGACAAGAAATCATAGTGGGAGGGAATTGGTAAAGTAGGGGGCAAACTGCGCTGGGAATTGTGAACTCAATTGTAAAAGCACGTAGTGGTTTTGCTTGAGCACATTCAAATCTCTTCTGTTCTCAAAACAGCAAAATTTGTGGAAACAGTGAAAATATGTTTTTACTGAACTTGCCAATTCATAAGAACCCATGAGAACCACAGCTTCTCATTTTACATATTAACAGGCAATATTTCTACCATTTCTTAAGCATTGCCCTTTTGCCTCAATATATCATGTAAATTTACCTACCGCCTAATGATTAATCCCCTCTGAGCTAATTTTGCTAAATGTTTTTAGCAATTCTCCTGCTATTCTCTTATCATATGATCCTCTTTCTTATAACATATTAAAATATTTATTTTTAAGAATAGTTTTCCAATTCCCCCTCAAAAAAGAAAAGATCAAGAGAATTGTCTACAGCTCAAGTAGATAAAACTGCTGTAGCTTTAACAAATTAGCTCAAGTACTAAAAACCTAAATACTTGGCAGAAAAAAGTCATCAGTAATGCCTGCATATTAATGGTTATCCAGAGTTTTCAAATGGAGGAACCATTAAATAAAAATAATATACTTTATAAATATGCTTTCAAATTAAAAAAAAAAAAAAAGTTATCACAATATGTGGCTGGAGTACCATGACATCAATGAATGCAATACAAACTTACCTAGATAGCCTACAGATGAAAGCACTAGTCCAGGTTTATGAAAGTGTCTGTTAGCCACCTAACTTGTCATAAGCCCTTCTGTATAGCTACTAGGCTTTCATCTTTCTTCTTAGTACCTCTGTTGTTTAGTACCTCTGGTAGCCTAAGGCAACAGGATTTTGGAAAGAAAGATATAAGCACAGGACTTCTCCACCATTCTATCTATTTGTCTGACGTTAAAGAAACGTATTCAGCTGTATTCTGAGGTTGTCTAGTTTCCATTGTCAGAAAATGAAGCTTCCACAAGAGTTCTTCATAAACCAAAACACCTTGGAAACAGAGAAGTATCCAGGAAAAATACACAACTGGATCCCATCAAACTTATGATCAGTAGCAACCCCATCAGAATGCTTGCTTTCTCTTGATTTTGTTTTCTCCAAAAAGATTATTTTTGCTCTTTCCTCCACTATATGCTCTGAGGACAGAAGCTCCTCTACAGCATCCAAAGCACTTCACAACAGCACTTTAGAGCTGTAAAATCCGATTAGGAGTCCAAATTCTTCTAACCTCACTTATGTGACAACACCCCGTGGCTTCTGTAGGACTGCTAATGTAAGCAAATTGAACATGCTCTTGAGCCACAGCATACTTTTAGCTCTATATAAGACTATTTTTTGAGCAGTCTTTTCTGTACCTGTAGGTACTCTTTGCTTACTCACACTGTGTGTTAATTCATGCAAAGTTGTTGATCCAAGTCACTGAGCCAAATTCTGCAGAAGAAATTAAAGGCTACCAGTAAGCCTGCAAAGACATGCAGCATACTCACAGGAGAAGCTCTTCAAAAGAAGATCTAAATTTTGTGTGGCCTTTTCCCATCCATCTCCTCATATGTCCTTTCCAGGAAGATAACAGTAATACTATGTCCTGAAACTGCACATTGGTGAAATGTCTGGAAGTCTCTGGAAATCCTGAAGAGAGTGGTCCCTGCCAAAGGATGGTGTGGCACCAACTGGAGAATGGACTTGCCTGTGACACCCTGAAATTTCACTTGAATCCCAACCTGCAAAGTAGAGTCCTTATTCAGTTTCCATAGCTGAGTCTAACCTTTGCTCATCTGGAAACTAGCATAATTTTATTATTTTCTAAAAGGTATTGGATCCAGACCTGGGCTCTTTGGACTTCAGAAGAGCTACTAGTGAAATATACAGAAGGCTTATCAAAGAAAATAATGCATAATTTGGCTTTACCTTTTTAATAAACTCAATAAGGAATAACGATACAATACCAGTTTAAACTGTACTGTTTGGCCAACTCTGCTGCTGACCTTCTACCACTTCTTCTGTGGGGACACTTTACTGACAACCTCCATGGAGAAACTGAATGACAGAGATAAGAATCACATAACTGAAAGGCATATGTCTAGACTTTGGCCCCAATTTGTTTTATTTTAATATGGTTATTGCATAATTGCTTGCAGGTATCTTTAGAGTTCTCACATCTCTAAGATTTAGATAACCCTAGTTAGCTAGCATTCACAAGATACGTAATGTTCATAAAAATTGATAACAATAAGAACAAAAAATAACTCTGGGGGAAAAAAGTTGATGATTTGCAGACACTATCTGATACTATTGATTAATATCACTGTGATGATACACTAGTATTCAACAAATGTGCAAATACTGCACAGTCAGGATATGGCAGGTTTATTTTTATAGCAATGATAGCTTCTGTAAGGGGATCCAAAGCTCTTCTCTCTCACACAACTCACAAGTGAACTCCATTACATGAATCCCAAGTGGAGATAAGTATAGTCTAGTGATGCTGAGCCAAGTGTCCTTCCCCTTCTTTTCAAATATAAGATACTTGCTGCCCTCTACCTTTTCTACCTGCTGGCCTGAAATGCACTGGGTGCTTTTCAATTCACCCAGAAGTACTGACTCTTCTTTTGGATGTTAGAGATGGAGTCTGTGCACCTTGAATTCTCTTGGAAGAGTTGGATGTCTGAGGCTTTTTGAGTAAATCCCTCTGTGTACTTGTCTCTGGAAGCCAAACAGACTGTACTGAGGATAAGACTGCAAATAAACAACTTGAAGCTTTTGGCACCAGCGATGGCAGTGTCTGTTTAGGACAGCCTTTTGAAGACAAGAGAGAGTCTCTTGATCAAATTCTGTAACCATTATGTGCAAAGTAAAACCATTAAACCTGTTATTTTAGACTAATGCTAGAAGATTCCAGCTTTCACCTATGTCCATTTATGACATAATTTATTGAGGTGGAAGCCATCAAGGGTGAAAGGGGTGTAATTAATTTTAGAAAAAGTCTAATAAAGTTACAACCACATGTTTAGCCAAGCTCAGATGGCCTAATGGTAATAAAATAAAATAAAAATGTTCTGTGATTGAAAAGCTCTGCTATAATTTTAAGAACACCAAAGTGGGGAAATCTGAGATGTGTCTCCCACAGCTGCAGGAACTCAGTTATATTATACATGTGATTACACTGTGCCTTGGACAGGGGAGCACAACTCCCACTGAAGCCAACTGCGCTACATTTTCCATCTCTGTGTGTGATAGGTCAGATTCTCGACTGATATAAATCAACCAATTCCATTAAAGTCAGTGACAAGCTGGACTGATTTACACCAACTGAATATTTGGTCTGATCTCTTTCCTGTCTTGCAGTAATTGCATGGCCGACTTATGATGGCTCTTGGAAACCAATTGCATTTGTGCCTTTAGCTTCTAGGCACACTGCAATAATGGGGTCACATCGTCCCTCTACCCATGCAGGTAATGGAGCAACATGTCTTCCTGAAAGGGAAATAAATGTTATTTGTAGCCTAGGTCTCTTTGCTCAGAGCCAACAGAAGGCCCTGTTCACTCACAGCAGTGGTAGAGCCTGTGCTAAGGCTCTCTAGATCTGAAGAAACAGCACTAGAAACCACATCTGCCTGATACTCCTAGACTTAGGTGACTAACTCCAGACTACATCCAGTCTGCAAGCCCTGCACTTTGTAAAGGAAAATAAAGATAGCCCAGATCTGGTAGTTCCTATGGTGGCAAACTTTATAGGATAGGAGCAAAGAACAAAGTCACCAGAGGACTAGGTAAATAAACATATGATATACTACAGCCTCTCTACAACTCTCTTGTCCAGTATTCAAACAAATGGTTGCAAGAAAAGTGAAGCCATCTTTGCCTTTTACAGTTTGCAGCCCATAAATACAGTGCAGAGCCATTTGTAATGCACAAGCTGTTTTGGGTAATGAATCATTAATTGACAAAGTAAACACAGCATTATTATAAGAATGCTGGAAATGTTTTTGTTCATGTTCAGCATCCTTTGGGAACTTCTTGTACTTTGCTTAAGATTGCATCTCAGGAGGATTTTTTTTCCCCTTCAAAATAATTGGAAAAAAACAGCCATTTATTTTGAAAGCTACAAATACTTTACTAATACAAATACTGGCTACCAGAAAGGACTACGCTGCCCCTTTTCCTTCTTTCCCATTTCTTTTATATAAAGAGCCAACAGCAGTATCAACATCCAAAATGCAACCATAATTAATTACATATGCCTCAGCATGAGTCATTGCCATTTACAATGTTTGATGGGAGCTAACGTCCATTGACATCATACTGGGATGAAGGTGATGCTGAGAGGATTGCACTGTAAGTGTAAACACCCAAAGACTGCTAATGTGGCACTGACTACACTTTTGAGGCAGCCATTTCTTGTCACTTGAATCAGTTTTACATGGAAAAGAGAGACTTGTTCATCGCCAGTCATCTTTGTGTGGCCTATTACTACAAAAGTAACTTTACAAGTGTAACACAATTCTTTGTAAGAAAAAATATTCACAATGTAACCAAGATCTGCACCATCAAGAGCATGATGACATTCTACAGAGGCACCTTTCCTTGGCCAAGTCCATCCTGTTCTTTCTCAGTCCTCAGCAGTCCTCAGTGTTTCTTCGCCTGCTACCCAAGGTATGTGTTTGCGTATATAGTGATACACTAAAGCGTATCACTAGCTATCTCTGTTCTTGACACAACCCTAGCCTCTTGCCAAAAAAAGCTTCTGAGTTATGACATTAAAGGTTATATAGGGAGGAAAAGAAAAACAGAATGGAAATTAAGTCCAGCAATCTTCCTCAGAACTTGTCACTATCTTTTCATAGGAGGTTATTTGAAGGGAAGGGCTCAAAGAAGAGAGAGGGGAGAGAGAGGGAAGGATTGCTTTGGTTTTGTGTACATTGCCTAATCAATCTTCCTCTTTCAGCCTGCAGAGCAACATTCTTTACAACTTCGATTCAGCATCCAGCTCGAAGTCCCAGTTAAGACCTAGGGAAAAGTTTTAACCATTTCAGTAGGGCTGCAGCCTCCCTTCCCAGTGAGGACCAACTCTAACCTTGTCTTCTCTTTCCTAGGCCAGGAAGAGCCAGCCAATTTTACTGCTGAACCAAAGTTGTTAGCAAGACAATTAAATCTGTGAGAGCATTCTGAATGTACAAAGATGAGGCTCTGAGTGCACGTTCAGATCAGTTTGCAGATCTGCAAAACTCCACCATGAGATAGAGCTGCATGCGCACAGCAACCTTTTTTCACACTAGCTATAGGTGACAATCAAAAGTTAGAATGACCCAAATACAATTGAACTGTCAAATTTTCCAGCGCACAGAAGCCAGAGAGAAGGTGCAGAATGCTGTGGAGAAGGGCAGGGGATGGGTGATGTAGGGCATTTCTTCAGTGGTGCATAGGGCTGGTGGAGAAGCTTGCACCATTGAGAGCACTGCAGTAAAAGCATTGTGGTCATCCTGGATACTTACCTGAAATTATCCAGTGCCTCTGAATTAAAATTTCTGTGTAAAAGACCTCTTGACTATCTGTGCCAAGCAAAAATCTATTTTGAAATGCTGTAGTTTCTGACACTGAAAATTCTGGGGTTTAATCTATATTGAGCAGTATGCAAAGCATATTTAACAAAGAAGAACAAGACAGAAGAATTTCAGGAGCTGTTGTAAAGTCTTTCCAAGAAATTAAGGTGTATTGAAACTGTGGATTATCAGTTTTTCTTTGTGTTTAACTTTTTCAGGTCTCTGAACTCAATCTTTACAGGTAAACATATTATTTCATATTTAAAGGAAGATGATTTCTCCTACCAAAGAACATCACAACAAACACTGTCCTTTTCTGGAAATATTAGACTTATTCTTTTTCTTAAATACCCAAATAGTTAAGATAATTCAGATAATTCAAAATTAATATTCCTACTAATTCCAAGGCAGGGGTAGTTGCTCTGAAATCAATAAGTGCTGTATGTATATCTAAAATATTTAATACTTAATAATATCTAAGTGATAATGGAGGATCAAAGCTTTATTTTTTTAATATTAAATCAAAATTACTTACTGTAAAATATGTTTCCCTTTTTGTATGGAAATGTGAAAAGTGTACTAAAAAATCCACCTGAAGTTGTTCATATCCACTTATAAACCATATTACATATTTTGAACATGATAGACTAACCAGATGTAGCAATTTAAAAATCTGTCATTTCCTTTTTTGCAAGATTTTGAGTGTTTACTCTTTTAAAATAAATCGAACTCTTTTGATTTAAAGCATTGTACTTTCAGAAGGAGTGGGGTGGTTTGCAAAACATGTTTTTAGAAACAGGTTTTGAGTTTACAAAATTCTAATTAGAATACCTACGGTGAAAAAAAACATACCCTCCTTTCTTACAATTCATTACGCTGTTATTTCTCTCTTTGTGAAACTTTTAAAAGTTAAAATTTGTATCTTCATTCTGAAGTTTTAAATTTCATTATCAGTCCAGGGAAAAATCTATCACATCGAAAAATATTTCACTTTCTGTATGGAAATGACACAAGTGAGCTTAAAAACCTAAAGCAAATCTAAACCAAAATTGGATTTAAGAAAATAATGTCTGTAACTCTGAAACCAGCAAATCATATACTAACTTTCAATTTAACAAAAATACATTATAATTTTGCTGTTCCTAATAAAAAGTATGTTTCTGGGTTAGGCTAATTTTTATTCTGAATAAAAAAGATCAGAAACTAGAATCATGCTGATTTTTTTAAAACCTCAGTATTTGGGATTATATTCTGTAAAAATTGGAGGAATATACTGTGTTGCATAAGCATGGGTGTCATTTTACATGAAGTCTCCTGAAATCTGGTAGTTGTGCAGGCTTTCAAAACACCTTTAGTAAAACTGCAGGGAACAGCCTTGAGAACACAGGGTAATTATATATAAAGTACCATACAACCTCCCAAATCTTCACATTATATGTCATCAGCCAAAGTGTGTATACTATATATCATCCTATTTAAATAAACACAGTATTTTTTGAAAACAAAAGGCATGCTACTTTACAGTTTTCCACTCTGAAGAGACCTCTTGAACAAAATTCCTTTAAGACTTTTTAAATTTTATTTATCTTTTCTTTTCTTGCAAATGCTTGCATGTTGTGGGTAAACATTCATGCAATTAGCTGTATTATTTTACCTGTCTTTTACCATAGGCCAAAATCTGTAGGCCCACTTCATTGCTTAAAATTTGCGTAGTTGCTTAGGTTTTAAAGGGGTTGTATCCAAACTAGTATCTGAAACCATATTAATTTTAAAATCACAACGAAGGCAAACCAGACACTAATGTGTGATGTTGTATTTCTAGGTTTTGGAAAGAGCTGAGTACATGGTATTTGATGAGAAAAGCAGAACTAACATGGTTTTTCCACATCAGCACTATTAACTGAAGCACTTTAAAAGGTATCCCCTCCCTGTGTTTCTCCTGCTGTACAGATACGACACATGTTTGTCTTGTCTCTTAGTGATATCTGGTTCACCAGCAGAAAAAAGAATACTACCAGATAATGTTTGTTCAATTTTAATAGAGTAAACCTCACAACTGGGAATAAAATGAGAAATTCAATTCTTTAACACATCATTGAAAGAAAGACAAAAGAATGGACATAGCAGTTGTGTATCACTATAGCTGTTAAAACATATTTAGCCCAAACTACTGCTGCCAGTGTCTCTCTCACAACCTCCTCTTCAAATACCACAGATTCTTTTCTCTGATGTTTCTGATAGACACAACAGAAGGGTTGCACAGAAGTTTAAAAGCAGTCTGTGGAGTAAAAGTATAACCTGAAAAAAAATATTAGAGTTGCTACTTCAGTGCTAACAAGGGACAAATTTCATTTGTACCCACATGGAGCTTATAAACAGCACTGTCTGCTCCTGTGCATGAACAACCAACACACAACACTGCTAGCGAGAGATCTGCACAAGGAACAGATGCAGAAGCTCCTTTAATGATAACAAAAGTTGAAAATCGTGCATTATTGATTCTTTGCATTCAGTATCATTATAGCAGGAACCAAACATCTAATGCCCATAATTTTTGAGTAGTTTTTAGACTTCACAGTTAACTTCAGAAAATTATTAAAGGGCAGTTCACAGTTCATGGAGATGCACTGGCAGTATCTGTATTTTGCTGAAAGGTTAATATAAGCTTGCCTTTCTCTTTGGTTGGATTTTGGGGTTGTTTTGTTGTTGTTGTTTTGTGGGTGGGGTTTGTTTGGGTTTGGTTTTTTTTTTGGAAGAGAGTCTCTTTTCCAGAAAAAGTTACCTAAACAGGATTGGCAGCTATACCACTCATATATGGAAAGCAATTACAAAAGGACCTTCATTATTTCTTCTTGTGTAAAAAAATGGAAAGTTCAAGTTTTTGCAAGAATCTTTCAATAAGGATTTCCTTAACAAGGATTACCATCCATCTCTTGTTTAAGGCCAGTTTAACACACACTTCAAAGAATAATCTGATACTTTGAATTTCTGCAGGAAACAAGGCTCATCTTTTCAGACACCATCTGGAGCCCAAGTCTGAGTTGGCTCTGTTGACTAGGATATACCGCTGGCATAGTGGTAGCCATGCTACCAAAAAGTCTCATCTGACTTACCTTTAACAGGTATATTCCTTGAGATTGTTAAAGGAGGAATTATTTACTTCCCTTCAAAGCCATCACAAGCCAGGAAAGAGTTAATGGAATTCTTTTCTTCCCTGGAAAAAAATGATTTGGTGTTACTTTGAGTTCAGAAACATATAGTTCCAGTAGATAGGACTCCAAAAATAGGAGGCAGCTGCAGCTGGCCTTGGTTTGTCCCTGAACCAGAAAATCTATAACCAGTAACAATAATATGGCATGCAACATTTTTGAACAGGCACTGAGCACAGCACGACTATGCTATGTTAAGGACTTGCCAGAAAACTGCCTTCAAAACACAGAGCAAACAACGTGCAAGCTCCATCACTAGGACCTACCAGCTCAGAAGCACCTGTGATCTTGCAGGTGTTTGAGCAGCCTAGTAGCGTTGGACAAGATGAATTTTACAGAAACTCAGAAGCTTCTCTAAATCTGGTGAGACTATGAAGACTGAGTCTACTCTCTCCTGACTTTTAAAGAAAGCCTGGGCTAAGAAGATGCTCTCCCACTGCCATGTCATAAGTAAACTTCTAGGACTTGATCTGCAGAGTTGCCTTGAAGCTATAATTTCTTATCAGAGCACCTCAGTATTGAAAGTGCTCTTCATGCACTAAGCAAGCAACACACCAACTCATTAAAACATAGGAGATGTTACTTTGCTCCTTGTATGAAAATTGGAAGAGCTGGGAAGAGAGATGTGCAGACTCTGTTGCTCAGTCAGCTAACAGTAAATAGAACTTTTGCCCTGGAATCAGCATTCAACACTTACAGGAACATAACAATACAAAACAATGACAAAGACATTTTAATTGTTTTACAACAGTAAAAATAATTATGGACAGTACCAGATTGGTTAACATTTGGCAGCATTAAATTAATGTTATTGTTTTAATTAGTTTCCTTTTCAGTTCATGAGTTGACTTCAGAAAGCTGTTACTCCATTTTGATAGAAAAAAATGCTTGCTTTCTGCAAGAGCAGCATAACATAAAAAAAAATTCTTCTTTTTTTTTCTTAAAAAAGATGGTTTTGTTCATCTAGCTATAAACCAGCATATTAGTTTAAAAATAACTTAGGAAACTATGTCTTTCTGAATTGTGATTTTGCCAACACAAAGAAATAGCTCATATATTTATCTATCATTACAGCCTGGTTATGGGAACTAGAAAAGGAATGCAATGATAGGAACATTAACCTTTAACAATAGCTGAGCTATAATCCATTCTTGTTCCAAGACTCCAGTTGCACAATGGGTCTTTTTACGATAGTTTAAAATGTCTTTTCTGATAGTAGTGTTTATAGAACTAGCTTGAGATGACATCTTCTTTTCTATTTCTCAGGGCCCTAGTAAGTCAGGGGAAAGAATGCCTCTGCATAGGGAAAACTAGACAGGAGCAATCTCTGTGACTATCAGGGAAATGAGTTGACCAGACATTTTGTCAAGATTTCCATTGAGCAAGTCAGCATTCCCTGCCATGTCCTTTCTAAACCCAAACACTCACTGCAAGAGCACTTGGATCTGCACTGTTGGACTCCTTGGGGCAGATAGGAGCTTAGATGTTTTTCCATCCCACTTCCGACCATGTTTTCCCCATTTGATTCTTCATGGACCTTGACCTTAACAAGTATCTCACTTCCTTTCCATAGTCTACTAAGAATCAATAGCAAGCTCTGATTAGCCACTTTCATACTACATACATACTACATACATGTTGCCACGTATGGCAACATGAAGAACTCTGTAAAAATTATCTTTTGGAAGCATGCAAGAGAGCTTACATTAAGAGATACACAAACAGTGCATTTTACTTTGCTTGACCTTCAAAAGAGTGTATAAACTAATCTACAGTTTGAGTTTAATTTTCTGAAGTATTGAAGTGCTCCGTAGTGTATTCAGTTTTTGGAACTGTGTTCAAAGCATTTGAACACTAAAAAGGCACTTTAATAAAATTTAAACCCAGAATAATTCAGAAGATTTTTCTGCGTTCACCAGGATTGATATGAATTTGTAAAAAATTTTGTGATCTCTTTGAACCAGATATTGCAGGGGGGAAGGAATTTTACAAGAATAGCTAAGGTTTAGGAAAGTAACTTTAAAAAGGTAATAAATGAAAAAGATATGTCTGTTTTGAGGTCTTTTTTTTTTTTTTTTTTTCCCAGGTTAAGTCTCAGTACTGATGCATGCCAGTCCATTTTTATGTGTAAAAATATGTGAGAATCAAGCTGTGAGTCACTAAAGATTTTTCTTCCCTTCCAAGACTATTAGGCAGCAGCAAAACTTTCTGTAAATTGCGACACTCATTGCTGTAGTAACAGTACGTCATTTCCAAAAGGCTGAGTTGTACCCATGTCAGGAGAAAAAGGCCCTACTTATTGTAATGTGAAATGAAGCAAGTTATATGAAGTTAAACAAAATAAATAATAGCAGTTATGCCAATTAAAATAATTCTTTGCATGTATGATGACTTGCATTCAAGAAAAATAAAGCAAACACATTTGAATACGTATGTTTCACATTTAGACATGTCTTGTGACTGTATTTACGTATGAATGCATATTTGAGGTTAATTGCAAAACTTTTTTAACACTTCTCAGTCATAGGATTTACCTGGGAAAACCTGATTTACTTGTGTTCAAAATTAGATAGGCTTCAGCTATCTGGCATTTGAGTCAACAAAATTTCAAATTTTCAAATCAGCCTTGCAACATTACCTGCAAAAAACCCTTATTTTTATTCCTAGTTTTATTGGGATAGTGAAGACAGACCACCTTCTTTACTAAGTTACCAATGCAAAGTTCAACAAAGGAGAGAAGATATGACATCTACATTTATGTTTTTGTTCAGAGCAGGAGTGCAGTTTTGAATTAAATTCCCCAGTCATCCCCACTTGCTGGGTATTAATTCGATTCACAGAGTGATTTCACTACCCATGGACTAAATATGTTCAGGAGGAAACTGAGCTGGATATTTTGTTCCAGATGTGTTCCAAATGTACTCCAGCTCCTACAAGGGACACAGGGTCTGGAGGAGATTGGCACTGTGGACAGTTTCAAACCACATGGATCCTAGGGACTTTCATTACAGGGGACCACACTAAATCCAGTCCAAAGCAAACCGTCCCTCAAAGCACAGCTAGTGCTGATAGTGCAGTGTCAGCACCATCTACTTTGATTTGCTCTCTGCTTCTATTGCACCTAATGGCCTTCCTGGACGGTCTGACAGATACTAGGACTCAGATACAGCTACAACAAGAGCTAAAACAATATGTACTGTAGAGGTGTGTTCTGAGTCTCATGCATAGAGAGGAAGATAATAATATTCCCAGCTTCTAATAACTTCTGCACCCAATATTAAGTAGAAATTCCAATTTTGCATTTTAAAGATTTATTATGAAGGTGGTATTTGTCCTTGGTGTAATTCCTGGTTATTTTCACCATATGCGAACCTTAGTTCAGTTAAATGCCTTCCTTTCAAGCAATTAGTTTTGTATTAGTTAGGAAAGAGCATTTGCTCAGTGCAGCTTCTGAAAGAGCATTTGTGTATTGCCCCGTGTTCTCTAGGTTTTTGAGATCATCTAAAGACCTCTTCTCTAGCCCATCAGCTCTTGCTTGCTCATTCCAATGGTTTTGCACAAGAGGGGCATCATCCACTGGCTAATTTGGAAGCGGAAAGACCATCACCAACTGATTTGGCTGAGATGCTTTCTGTGGAAAATTTTAAGATGTTCTTATTTCTTTCAAATAAAAACTTTTATACAACAGAGCACCAACATGCTGGAGACATTACATCCCAGGATCAAGTCTCTAACAGAAGGGGGTTAATTGCCTTGATTAGAGACAGTCATTGAGTTCTAGGGACACATATTACTGGCAATAGTAAACTCCTGTCCTAGTTTACAAAATGGAGGTGTTATAAAAAAGAAAACATGGTTTCTATATACAATGCAGTACCTGATATTCTAGGACTAATTTACTGTACTCAAGGTTCCTAATTTGGAGCAGGGATAGATGTTTGCAAATCCAGATAAAAATACATTATATCTTGGATATGGTCATTAATTTTGTGACTTTCGTACTAAGCAAGCTACCCAAGAAATGTCAAGATGAAACACATATGCCCTTTAAATGTCACCATGCTTTCACTGGTAATGTCTCAAATAAGGTGCATTTAGAACCATAAATTATAAAATCATGTTCTACTTCTACACCTTCCAAGGTCTCTGGTCCTCTTCTTGGATTCAGCTGGCATGGCTTGGAATTTCTCATAGAAAGTCAGTCTTTGAAATAAATAATGTCTCAAGTATTTTTTTAATTTTTGGTATCAAGGGCTATCTCTTTTGGGACTGTATCAAATTTTACCAGGGGATATCTGACTACCTACTGGTATTTTACCTAATATTTGTATATTAGGATGTATATTTGATCTGGATTTAAAGTGTGTCTACACTCCTAATATGACTCTAAAAATAATTTCACATAGTTCCATATTTATAACCTGTCAAGGAATTAAAGACAAAATTTGCTCAGTTACCAAGTTGATTTCTGTCTGTCAGATATTTTTTTTCCCTTTTTAAACACATCCTAAGATAAAAATAGACTGTAATTATTGGACATAACAGTGATACTTATTAACGGAAAGTAAAATGTTACTACTGAAGTTTCTCCTCCATGTGAATTTGTCTGAACAAATTTTAAAAAGAAAAACCTCACCACTTTAATATCATGCATGTTTCTTCTTGGGGACATGTTGATATAGAACAGCCACCTAAGACAGGTGTTTTATGCATGCTGGAAGGTACTGTGGTATTAACGTAGCATGAAACTATACAAAGCAAAGCAGACTGTACCTCAGAATCTTTCCTGCTGGTTGGTTCTGGCCATAGCTATGCTTTAAGTCTTGTGAAGGAGAAGAAAATCTGCTATACTCTTCAACTGGAGCTATTTACTGTGGCAGGGGTGCTTTTTGAGCATAGTCCTCATTCTAAATCTATTTTACAGCAATTTATGTTTTTAATTCTCAATGGTTTCCTATCTCATTAATGAAATAATATGGGATCTCTCTATTGTGTAACATTATAGATATAATTCATATATGTAGATATTAAATCCAACTGATCAGAGAGTTAAACTGTTTAAGAAAATGTTAGTTTTAAGGATCAGGGTTTTGGTTTATCATTGTATTTTAACCTTAATAAACTCAGTCCTTAAGCAGCGCAGTTCTCGTGGTCAGCAGCACTATGAATGTTTACACAAGCTGAAGATCTTGTATCAATTCTTTTTCCCGTCAGTAGCATTCCAGTCTACATTTTCAGGCATAAATTTTGGCCCTGGGACATACCAGTTGACTCACAAGGCAAAATACCGCCTTTAAATACATAATGAAAAAAGAAATAACTCAAAAGCCCCTTTTTCGTTGGTTCCTATATTCACCTTTATCTTGATGGCTCGACTTTTTCAGTGGAATATGTCCTGCTGTGGAATACAAACTACCTAATGATCCCTAGCTCTCCCTGCCTTCATCACAGGGTGCAAAACTTAATGACATGTTCATAACTGTATTCAGGTCTGTTAGTAGTAGCAAAACCGGAAATTAATTTTGTGGTATATGACTCTTTTCTAACTAGGCGAGATGGAAATAATTTTGCAGTTGTTTAAAATCTGCATTTAAGTATTTCAAACAAATAGTAGTGTTGATTTGAAGGTTAGAAGACAGAGGTGCAATCAGCTAAAAACGTTCTCAATAGATCACAAAGTATATTTTGTCAAACCATAACATAGGTTTGATAAAGTGTTTAGCAGTATCTTGGATTGAATCACACTTTATATCATTACACAGAATAGCTGTATTCAAAAACATTGAAGATGACACTGTAACTTCTCGTCCAACACTTCACCTTGATAATACTTGTGTTAGTAAACTTCCATGAGACTACTCATACTGACATTGCAAAGATGAGTAAGAGGGGTCAAGAAGTCATAATTCAGTCCAAACAGTTTGCTTAAAGCTTGGGGATGAAACATGCCTTTAGAGCTTGATCCCTCACTGCCACTGGAAAGGCTCCCTCTGTTGTCAAGGGGAGCTGGCTCAGGCCTGCAAGGCACAATCTGGTGATTGGCACTGTATGGAGCAGTACCTCTTCAGGGTTGTACCAGGAGGAAGGTCCTGGATCTTTCAAAGCAGTTCTGGGAACAAAGCAATTTGCTACTCCTCCTCAAAGAGTTACAGCATACTCTTTGCTGGGGCTTTTAACTTTGGGGGAGGGAGGCTTACAGTTTTTTAAAATACAGATACTTTTTAGAAAGTGAAAAAAAAATAGATTTATCTTAAAAACTAGCAGATTTTAAAAGAAACAACAAAACAAACCACGTATGAGACAACATCAGGAAAAAGCCTGTGCAGATCAGTTTTCTCTTTGAAAAAGCTGTTAATTTAATCCATCATCTGGCTTGGGTGCAGTGAATTAGCAGTCGCAGCTGAGCTCTTGAAAACAAAGCCACAAGCACAATGGACTGGATTCTGCCCCAGTTAAGTGAGCTGGAGACTCGCCTGTGATTAAATGGGAGCAGGATGAGACCTATCTGACATGGTTTAAGACACTTTCTGGCAATTACCACAAAAAAAGGCAAAGAATGAATAGAATCATAGGATCATAGAATCATAGAATGGTTTGGGTTGGGAGGGACCTTAAAGATCGTCTAGTTCCAACCTCCCTGCCATGGGCAGGGACACCTTTCACTAGACCAGGTTGCTCAAAGCCCCGCCCAACCTGGCCTTGAACATTTCCAGGGACAGGGCATCCACAGCTTCCCTGGGCAACCTGTTCCTGTGCCTCACCACCCTCATAGTGAAGTATTTCTTCCTTGTATCTAATCTAAATCCACCCTCATCCAGTTTAAAGCCATTACCCCTTGTCCTATCACTACATGCCCTTGGAAAAAATCCCCCTCCAGTTTTCTTGTAGGTCCCCTTCAGGAACTGGAAAGCTGCTATAAGGTCTCCCCAGAACCTTCTCTTTTCCAGGCTCAACAACCCAAACTCTCTCAACCTGTCTTTATAGGAGAGGTGTTCCAGCCTTCTGATCATCTTCATGCCCTCCTCTGGACTCACTCCAACAGGTCCATGTCCTTCTTATGTTGGGGGCCCCAGAGCTGAATGCAGTACTCCAGGTGGGGTCTTACAAGAGCTGAGTAGAGGGGGAGAATCACCTCCCTGTACCTGCTGGTCACACTTCTTTTGATGCAGCCCAGGACATAGTTGGCTTTCTGGGCTGCAAGCACACATTCTGGGTCATGTTGAGCTTCTCATCAACCAACAAGCAAATCAAGCAACTTCATGAGGTTTCCACAGGCCCAACTCTCAAGCCTGTCAAGGTCCCTCTGGATGGCATCCTTTCCATCCAGCATGTCAGCTGCACCACACAGCTTGGTGTCATCAGCAAACTTGCTGAGGGTGCGGTCAATCCCACAGTTCATGACACCGACAAAGATGTTAAACAGCGCCAGTCCCAATACCCACCCCAGGTTACAGAGACTTCTGTGTCTGCCTGACAACCCAACAGCTTTGAGCAGTAAGGCAGACCCTTCCCACCAGCATGTCATGAGCACGGTTCTACTGGCAGAAAAGAGGCCTTGAAAGTGACATCAGCTTGCTCACAACAGATCCATTCCACTGCTGTCCCCACCATACCCAGGAAGAAATCAAATTGCAGCCAAAGCTAGAGCTGAGGAAGAAAACTGAGCTTGGCCCTACCATCAAGTTGCAGAGTGGCAGCTTCATATTGCCAGGTGGCCTTCTAGAAAGTTCAAAGAACAAGCACCAAACTGTTGATGTCCTTGTGGGTCAGTGAAGATGATCATCTTAAGTTACAAACAGAAGTGTCAACCATGATATGCACTAATGCACAGTTAAAGCTGTTGAACACAAATTATTTATCAGGGCTATTCTGTGTTTTCACCAATCCTGTCATTTACTTCTGCAGTACTTGGATCACTATAATTTTTATCACAGAATATTTCTTTCTAAGCAATCTGACCAGAAATGCTCATATAATAAAGGTAGCATTTACAGAAGTTTTCCTCAGTCTCTCCATGAGTCTCTAGCATTAACACACATCTGTGAACACTTCTCATACAAGATAATACATAGGCTTAAGACTAGAAAGAGGTTTGATTTACTATAGCTTACCTATATCATCACCAGGTGAGGATGCTTATCCAGTACCTACTGTAACATCCAAGCTTCCTGAGTGGACACATTCATGCCAATTTCAGTTGAGGTCAGAATCAGGAAATGCAAAGACATATGAAAAACAATAGAGGAAGGACATTTTTAAGGGAGGTTTGTAATGATAGAAGTTTGATACATAGTTCTGTTCAAGTTTTAAATGCAAAACCGAGTCAAGTCTTTTTCTTCTTGAAATAATTTTTCCAATAATCAGTAGATCAAGTTATCATTTAGGCTAGTCTGATGGTGAAATCAGAGTTACTCTTAGTTTTGCCAGTATTTAATTTGCCTGATTTTGAGATGAGTCAGTCCCTTCTTACCTTAAGGTGAAGGAAAACCATGCAGAACGAAAGTAACCCAGTTCCAAGCATAAATAAACAACCAACCTGAGTTCCTCCTTACATGGATCCAAATAAAGGATGTTATGATATTACAAGATGCTGCTGTGTGAGCCAGGAAAAACCTGAAATCGTAGAGAAAGAGACCTACCATCCATTACACAAGCAGGCAAGCAAATGGAAACTTCCTAGTGCTAAATCTTTCCCCAGTGAAACTCTAAGAACAAACCCAGTCTCACAGCTAGTGCCAGTCCTGGTGACAGCTGCTTGGACAAGGCTCCTGTTGTCCTAGTAAAGTCAAAGCCAACATCATAAATTTGGTTTGTAATATATTGAGCTAGTCTGTTCGTTCCTGTCTGATCAGAGTGCTACCTCATCACATAGCCCGTGACGCAGTCTCACGTTTCCTAGAAGAGTTTCCAAAGAGAACTGTCAAGTTATTTTAGAAGAAGAACAGACATATAATCTGTCTGATGCCCTGAGGTGAAGTAGGGAGAAACACAGTTTTTAATTAGCTGAAATGTATCTCTGTTTCATTTTGTTGTTTGCAGTAGATTTGTTTCTCCCAGTTTGATTTCAAAGCTTCAGACAAGTACCAGTCACTGTACCTGGAATATCAACACAGATGTCAAATTGCTTTTTCTGTAGTCTTGCACAGGGTGTGGGGGAGTGACTCCTCCCGCAGATGTTGCACAAACAGTTCAGGTGAATGCTGACTGAGTGGTGCTGCACATGGCACCACTCACTGAAATTAAGATGAGTCAACACAGCCAGGAGGCTAACATGCATAAAGCAAAATAATGAATTTGTTTCTATGTACACAAGTCTCATAAGCAATAGATTAATACCAGACTGAGTCTTTTCACTTCCTCACTCAATTGTTGCTCAGCTCCTTTGAAATGTCATTCAAAAAGCATGTACCACTCATGAGGGCTCAAGATTTGAAGACTCTTCTGTGTTTCTCTTCTTCAGAAATATCCATCTTAGCCAGGCAGATCAAGTAGACCCAGAGTAAAAGGTTTCCACTGAACATAGTACATCCTCATTAACACTTTATACTTCATCATTATCTACCAGGATCTTGTAAAATTATATATATATTTTAAATTAAAGAGCATCAGAACAGATTTTTTGACTGCCTTCAAGATCTTCTTCCCTGTAGTCCAAGGATGATTATGTTGGTTTATGCCTTACTTTCTGGGAGATAAAAACAAAGGCAGAAAGAGAGTGATGGTCAAGCAAAACACAAACTTCTAAATCTCTCTTTACCTATAGACTTTGAAAGTACAGAAAAAAAACCTGTTTGTAGGCTCTGAGCCAAGTTTAACTGTTTGAATACAAATTTTTGCAAAACTTTCTGACATGCCCAAAATAAAAATTAAAATAGAAGGGCATATATAAAAGCTTTATCAGGCAAAATGGTAGTTATGTCTTGAGTTATATTAAAAACATTTAATGAGCAGTTTCAGTGGTTAGCACAACCACAAACTTAGTAAATCAGAAGGCGTAGCAGGATTGCCTTACCACATTAAACAAACATCAAATAGGATGACTTCAGGTAGCATATGCACCTGCCAGACTAATCCAAGATCGATGAGGTTGAAGGATTTGGCATCAGTCTTGATGTTTGCATTATGATGCTTATCCAGAAAAGCAGCTGAAAGAATGTTCCTTTTGACAGTGCAGGTTGCACAATACTTGTGGTATGAGGATGGCTGGGTATTTCCACACCATGCTTTGAAAAAGAAACCTTGATCTCTTCTAGGCTCCTCAATGTGTTTGTCCTGATGTTATAACACTTGCCAAGAGAACGTGCTTGAAACACAAGTTTCTGGATTTGCTAATTGCAGGCTCCCATATAATAATACCCAGCACCCTTTAGATATTTGCTTACTTGATTGCCCACTGCTAAGAGAGTAGCAAGCACTCCTCCTAGTCACTTGTTCTGCAATTTACTTGTACATTTAATGGCACAAGCCTTACAAACTGTTTGGGGTTTAGAGCTACCCATAACAAATTCAGATGCAGAACATTAAGATTTCATTTCTCCCCATTATATATAAAGTCACTTGCACAACTGAAGTCTAGATCCATGTGTATCTTGCGAGCAACACAAACAACACAAAGTTCAGGAATGTTTGGGCTCTGGATCTTTGCGTAGGATGTTCTCAGAGAACATAGCCATTGCTCAAAATCATGGAAATGTAGATTTCATCGGATAAAATGGTTTTCCCATTAGTGCATTCAACACACAGCAAAGGCCTGAAGTAACAAAACAAAAGCTTAATAAAGAGCATAAACAAAATTAACGGGAATTCCTCTAGGCTGAATGTTAGAATAGAGCCAAAACTATTGAAATGTCCGGAACCCAGACAGCGCCTAACTAGTTCACAAGTTCATTCAGGGTAGGGAAAGGGGGAAATGTGGTCAGACACTTCTGTCATTTTGAAGAATATCTGTGGGACTTTGACAAACAAGATTAATGTTCTCATTCAAATGCACCACCAGTTATTTAACTTACTTCCCCTGAATGTCTGCACTTTAGCTGCCTGAAAGACTGAAATATTTTGTCCCACAAGCATTTCTGGTGTACTGATTTATTTGTATTCTGCCCTGTCACCTTCTCAAGGAGAGATTCCTGTTTTGAGCATCCACATCTACAAGCAAAATAGGCTGTCAGAGTGTGATTTCTTCAGAGCCTCTACCATCATGTAATTCTCCTCCATGCCACCAGGCTGTTTTACATTGTTCATAGGGGTGCTGATGCTCTTTGGGGAAGTTCTGAACTGTGGCCTTTGCCGAATAGAGACCTAAGGAAAACTTCCACTAGACTGTCTCTCCTCTTTGCTTTTAGCTGTTGAACTGCACTTAAGACATCTAAAAAGAACCTGTTTTCCTAACACTAATGTGTAATTCACTGTCTTTTACTGGCATGAAGACACCAGAATATAGAAAGGAAACAGGTTATATCCTACACTTTCTATGAAATTATGCCTTATTATGATAACACTGAGAAGTCCTTAACTTTTAGGGATTTTTAATGTTTCTATTCTAACCTAGAACCAATTTTACTAATGCAATAGAAGGTTCTGGGCAATGGCAATTCAGATCCATTTTGCAATACCTACTTCGCTGTCCTGAGGAGGACTGTCCTGCTTTGATCTAGATTCAGGGCTCATTTTAAAGTATCAGTCACATCCTCAGACCAGTGAATTCACATGGAAAGACAGACTGTCAGGAAAAGTTATACCATTAACCCACAGTGCACTTTTGCAGAGAGCATTACACACATAGCCATGAAGTTAGGCTTGGCACTGTACAGCACACCCTCTGTTTTTAATCTCCATAGAGGAAAGCCAACACCATCTTTCACATGGGCTTAGTGTTGTGAGAGTTCTCTTTTTATAAATGCCCAGAGTCACTTCAGGGTTGATGCTAAATAAAGCAGGAAGCAAGAATGTAAACTACTGCCTGATGTTTTGTTTTGCTGCATATAGCCACCAGGAAAAGTGAAATATTTCAGAATCCCCAGAGTATAAGTGGGAAAGAGTCTGCAGTATAGCTCTGTCTTATTTTGGCTATGCAATGAAAAAGAAACATTAACCATTTTCAGACTGCACATCTGCGCTTCTCAGCCAGATGTGCCCTGACATCAACGTAATCTCTGAACTTGTTACGATGTGCATAAATTTCCAGGGAACTGAGAGAACAGTATAAGCTTAGCTGAGGTATCACTCCATTTACTGAGGAAAGCCACTAGTCGTACCTCTTTGTTACAATTCCTGCCTGGATGTTAGAAAGAAATATTACAGCCAACCACTTTCTAGCTTCAATTGCCTTCAGGTTATTTTATGTGCCCAGCCCTTTCTCTCTCAGGAGCTGTGTTAAGCCGTTAAAAGGAAGTATGAGGGATAAGAAATTCCCCCCTTTCCAAACCACATATTAGCTACAGCAATCCTGGAGCTGCAGTGGCTGTTACAACCTTACCGTACTGTTTCCAAATGGCAGCCCATCGTCCAGTTCTAGCGGTCTCCTTGTACTCTGGTTTCATTACTTCAAGTTTCCTCTCCAACAGACAACAGGTCAAACTCTCCTCTCATTTAAAGTCACATTAATCTACAGTTATTTCATAGATCCCCATGATGTTCTGCAAGTTCCTACCATGTTGACCAAGGAGAAAAAGTTACCTCTTATAAATGATGTGAAAACATAAGTTACAGAGAAACAGAGCATTAATTCCAGATCCTGTTTGGGTCAATGGGAGTTCTGCCACTGGTTTCAATAAAAACATAGTTTGGTCCCCATGTACTAAATAAGCTCAGTGCAAGTCAGTATATATCCATTTGGCAGGAGAACAAACCAACTTCTTCTTCCAGCTAATGCTACGCAAATCCTTTTATTTTAATGTGATCACACGCTCCCTAATTCATTCTCAGGAGGTGTCCTACACAAGCTTTTTTTTTTTTTTTTTTTTAAATCAGTGCTTAGTGGTACCTTGTGTTCATGACCAGAATACAGTAATACTTTTATCTCTTTCAACATTGGATTCACCTAGTGTATTTGATGTGAGGAAAGAAAAAGCATTTTAAATAGCAATCTTCTCACCTCCTCTTTTCAGATGTAAGCATTTGCAAATCTAAATGGAAACAGTAATGTATTTATCAAACTTCTGTGTTGTATTGTTTATGGCAATTTTGTCAACAGAATAAGATAAGATCTTTATGCCAACCAATATGCAGGAATTAAAAGAATTTCAGTGGCGTTATGGTAATAGTTCAGCAGTTTCTACATAGAAGAACATATTGTCAAAGAGTCATTTACTGGAAAAATTGACTCACTCTCTTCAGCAAAACTCCCAAAATTGTTAGCTTTGTGTTCCCTACAATGTTCAGTTCCCAGTCTGAAGCTAGAAATTCATCTGGGCTCTGAAGTTTAACAACATTAACTATTCAGACAAAACAACATTCTTCAACTGTGCTAGGAAAAATATTATATTAATGGATAAGATCATTAGGTTAACAGTACTCCATTAGTCACCAATTGATTATCCTGTTTCCCTAGAACAGCTCTTGTTCTATTAGACAGCTGATCTTTCCCTGAAAGGAAATGGACCTTGAAGGAATATGACAAATTTAATTGTGCCACTTAGTGACTCCTGGCAAATTCTTAGTGGTGAACTGTTAACAACAGTGAGTTCCCAGTCTTGAGAGGTGCCCACAGCGCAGTTCTAAACAATGTATTAGATACACAAAATTTTATTTGAAGATGTTGCAAGTTTAAAGGCAACAGATAACAACAAAACATTTTTTTTCTTTTGTATTCTATTGATGACACCATTTACACTGTGATCTGCATCGTGCTACTTAGACCACGACCAGCATGACTAGAGCTCCTTTCTTGACACTATATGTAACACCTGATGCATTTATTTTAAAGAAAGGCAAACCAATATGTGTAGTGAGGGCAAAATGGTTATAATGAGAAGTGGAAAATTAAGTCATCTACAGCATTCAAGATGGGAAAAAAATGAATATGATCACATAAAAACTGTCTTAGTTCTTTATTGCATCTTTTTTTCTCTACATATCTACTTGAATTTCAGACTACTTCACTAATGTCTCTCAGGGGCTGGGGAGAGACTATTTTCAAAGACTCTAATGCCATGTTTCTAAAGCCTCAGTTTACTAACATTGTTTGGGGATCTGAATCTCACTAGGCTCAAGATATCAAGTCTTGATTTAAGTTCAAGTACTTCATACAAGTATCTTAATATTTATTCTATGTATTCAGTAGCAGATATAGAATACAAAGATGCATGTTAAGCAAGCTCTGTTCCAAGCATAAGAAGGTACACACCTATTGAAAAGGTTTTGGTATTTTCAATAATGGGAAATATCAATGAATGAGAGAAAAGACTATCTGAAATCTCTTAATGGAGATAATGCAAGTTATATGTGAATTCAGTCCAATTTTATCAAATTCTGTGTGTTTACGTGTTGAAGCGGAATTCTGAGAAGAGAAAACATTGAAATGCTAGAAAGCAACTGTGAAATTATTAGATCTATACACTGTCAAAGTTGATTCAGTCAAAAAAAAACCCAGTTCACTGCATGCTACAGTAATTCTGCAAAGGGACAAGCTTTGAATTGTAGTTTGCTGCTTTTCTAAGAAAAAGTGCTGGTTCAGCTTGTATTTGATGATGATTAATACCTACTATATATTTGGCAGACTGAACTTGATCATTTTTCCTCCAGCAGTTCACAATAATCTCCCTTAGGGATGTGTATGTCAGCACATTACCTAACGATAATCTATCTGATAACTGAATCTGCTGTTAAATAAGAAAATATCTATAACATCATAAAGTGTTCACTTTTTATACATTTAAGCATCTTTAAGTATTACAGGGAGCTGATTTCCAAATCAGTTCAGAAAAAGGAGAAGCTAAAGAATGCTGTGTGATGAGTAGAAATAAAATGGACACATAGTAGTGAATAATGGAATTATTCACAATGTGAATGTGAATAATGTGGGAGATTTGTCTTCATAAGCTGATCCTTCCAAGAAATGGAGGGGGAGGGTGCTGGAGATCAGTGAGGACATTGGAAAGTACAACTTCCAAATGGTCTTGGATGCTTCTCAAGGGAAATACAGAGCTGCAAATAGATGTGAGGACAAATGGCAATGAGTCTACAAGACTTTTTTCCCCTCAGGAAATGGTGGAATATTATTTACGGGCAGTGAGCCAGCAGAGCAGTTACTACAGCTAGTTCTATTTAACTTAGCTATAGGGTTGGGAGTATAAATGCAGGGATGTCAGAAAAATTAAAGATGATTGTCACAATAGGCAACTGCAAGTCAGTCACCATTCCTGAATATCCAGTGGTGGTATTACAATTGGAAATTAATGTATTATACACACTTAAGCCTATCAAAAATTAACATTTATTTTGAGTGTTCCTAAGTTGAAGCACCACAACAGGACAGACGGAGGTCCATGTCTAGTATATGTACACAAATAAAGAATTGCAAGGGGACAACATTATGGGGGAAGATTTCGCTTTTTCTGGGAAATCAACATGAGTGGATGCCTCTCTGAAATGCCTGTACACTAACTCACACAGTGTGGGGAACAAACAGTATTAGAGGTCTGTGTGCAGCTGCAGAGCTGAAAACTTACTGAGACCACAGAGAGGTGGTGGTATAGCACACGACTGTAGTGCTGCAATTGATGCATACAGGCTTTTTAGGAAGGACAAACTAGGATGGCGATGAGAGGAGTTCCCTTTACAGGAGAGATCAGTGGGAATGCAAGCAGCTGTGCCTTGGGTTGAATGATGAGCCAGCTGACAGTGTGTGTGTGAGTATAGAGGGCAGACCAACATGGACAATGTTGCAATGGATGTCTGCTACAGAATTCCTGATCAGGAAGAAGAAGAGACCTTTTCCAGACAACTGGAAAAAGCCTCACATTCACAGACCCTGGTCCTCATGAGGGACTTGAACCACGTCGACGTCTGCTGAAGGGACAACACAGCAGGGCACAAGCAACACAGGATGTTTCTATATGCATTGGTGATAACTTCCTGGCACACATGATCAAGGAATCAACAAGGGAAGATGGTCTACTGGACCTCATACTTACAAACAAGGAAGAACTGGTCAGGGGTGTGAAGGTCAGGGGCAGCCTTGCTGCAGTGACCACAAGATGGTGAACTTCAGGATCTTCTAAGAAGAAAACAAGGCAAAAAGCAGGAGCACAACCCTCAGGATTCAGAAGAGCATACTGTTTTCTTCAGGATTCTATTTGGAAGTATCCCATGGGAGACAGTCCTGGAGAGAAGAGGGGTCTGGGAGAGCTGGTTGATATTGATGGATAATGTATCCAAACTTGGTCTATCCCCGCAAGAAGGAAATCAAGCAGAGGTGGCAGGAGGCCTGCATGGATGAATGAGGAGTTCCTTACTAGTCCCAAACATGAATAGGAAATGTACAGGAGGTGGAAGCAGGGACAGGTGACTCAGAACGAATAAAGAGACAGTGGTTGGGTGTGCAAAGGATGGGGTGAGGAAAGCCAAACTCCACCTGGATTTCACTGTGGTGAGGGATGAGAAGGGAGGCAAGATGGGTTTGTACAAGTTTTTACAGTTTTTTACAGCAGCAAAAGGAAGACTAGGGAAAATATGGGCCTGCTGTAGGCCAGTTCAGGGGTCTGGTGATAGGAAATATGGAAAAGGCTGTGGACTTCAATGCCTTCTCTGCCTCAGTCTTTGCTGGAAAGACCTGGCTTCAGAAATCGCAGACCCCTGAGATGCACAGGAAATTCTGGAGCAAGGAAGACTTACCCTCAGTGTATGAAGGTTAGGTTAGAGAACATTGAAACAAACTGGATATACCCAAGTACATGGGACCTGATGAGGCGCACCTATGAGTGTTGAGAGAGCTAGCTGACATCATTGCAAGGCCACTCTCAATTACGTTCAAAAGGTCATGGCAATCGAGGGAGGTTCCTGAGGACTGTAAGAAGAAAAGAAAAAAAACCCTATCTTCAAGAAGGAGGATCTAGAGAACTACAGACCAGTCAACCTTACCTAGGTTCATAGGAAGGTGATAGACCAGATAATTATGAAAACTCTTTCCAAACCTGTGGAGGACAAGAGGGTGATTTGGAGTAGTCAGTATGGATTTTTGAAGGGGAAATCATGCTTAAACATCCTGATAGCCTCCTACAATGAGATGAATGGTTTTGTGGATGAGTGGAGAGCAGTAGATGTTGTTTATCTTGACCTTAGCAACACTTTTGACACAGTCTCCTATAACACACTGTCATACACAAACTGAAGCAGTACAGGCTAGATAAGTGGACAGTGAGGTAGATTTAAAACTGGCTGACTTACTGGGCTGAAAATGTCATCAGTGGCACAAAATCCAGCTGGAAGCTGGTCACTAGGGTTGTATGCCAGGTTTTTTTTGGCGGGGCTATACTGTTGACCATCATTAACAACCTGGATGATGGACAGAGTGCACCCTCAGCAAATTTTCAGAGATAAAAAACTGGAAGGAGGGAGTGATGCATAAGGTGATTGTGCCACCATTCAGAGGGACCCAAACATATCAGAGAATTGAACAGAGAGTAACCTCATGAAGTTCAACAGAAGGAAATGCCGAGTCCTGCCCCAGGGAGGAATAACGCCATGCATGAGGACACACAGGAGACCAACCAGCTACAAAGCAACTTGGCAGTTAAGAACCTTGGGGTCCTGGTGGGCACCAACTTCAACATAAACCAGCGATGTGCCCTTGCAGTAAAGAAAGCAAACAATATCCTAGGTTACATTAGGAAAAGTGTTGCCAGCAAGGTTGAGAGAGGTGATCCTTCCTCTCTCCTGAGCACTGGTGAGGCCACATCTGCAGTGCTGTGTCCAGTTCTGGACTCCTCAGTACAAGAGATACATGGTCTTACTGGTTTGAGTCCATCAAAGGGCCATGGAGTTGATGAACAAATTGGAGCATCTGTCACATGAAGAGGCTGAGAGAGCTGGAACTGTTCAGCCTGGAGAAAAGAAGGTTCAGGACGATCTTACCAATATGGGAGGATCTTACCCAATGGGAGACAGTAAAGAAGAAAAAAGTCAGACTCTTCTCACACAGGAAAATAGAATTAAACATAATAAAAAATATTTTTACTGTAAGGGCAATCAAACACTGGAACAGGTTGCCCAGAGAGGTTGTCAAGTTTCTGTCCTTGGGGATTCTCAAAACTCAATTGGAAACAGCCCTGAGCAACTTGCTGTAGCTGACCCTACCTTGAGCAGGGGGGATGGACTGGATAATCTCCAGAAGTGCCTTCCAACCTCACCTGTTCTGTGATTTTGTGAATGCTGTTCTATTCTGTGATTCTGTTGTGGGAACCAAGCCTTTAATTTTTTTTCAAATTTTAAATCCCTATGTACAAGTGTACTGCAACAGATGCTGCAAAAGTGATACTAGTACAGGTAAAATAAGCTGGAAATTATATACTAAATTAATCTGTTTCTGTAAAAAAAAAAATTAATGCATTTATATTTACTACTGAAATGAAGCAGCACCAATGTTTGAAGTGTGATTTTCTACCACACAATGAAAATGAAGGAGAAAAATCTAGACTATTCAAAATGAACCAAATCAAGAAACTTTCAAAAGTAATTCCTGGAGATTGGTCTATAAACTTCTGAAAAACTTACAAAATAATTACATCAGAGTATATTATATACTTTCTACAGTTCTTTTTAGCTGGCCTCTGAAAAATTACACTTCAGATACATAATTCTGTATTCTTTGAACTCAGTGCATCAGTACTACCTGAGCAGACATACTGACTTTAACTGTTCTGCCACATCACAGACAGTGCTACTGAACATGTGAGGAAGGCCCAAGTGCCAGTAGATCTGGAGGTGGGCAGGCAGCCCTGTACAGCTTGTGGGTGAGACATCGCAGCAAAGGCTAACCAAAGTGCAGGAATGGGACTGCAACAAGGAGTGGAGATGGGCTGTCTGGGAGCAGCAGTTCACCGTGCAGGTTGAACACTGAAACATGGCTTCTCTGTTTTTTCCTTTTTGGGTTCAGTCAGGCTGCTGCCTTATTCCTGTTCCCTGTCACTGAGACTCTACCCCAAGAAATATGCAGTTCCCTTACTCATAGACTTGGCTGGTCTGATTGAGAAATAGCAGTAATGAGTGAAGGCAGGAATGTATTTCATCCTTATTTAAGACATGAGGCAAATGAGATACTGAAAGGCTAGGTCACTTATGCTAGGTCATATAAAAAAAAGAAGTGACAGGAGCATTACCAGAATATACCTAGCCTGATTCGATGCTTGAACTATAGGAGAAAGGAGAATGCTTTTTTTTGTGAATGATAAGCATGTCCTGTACAAATGGGTATAAAGTGAGAGAGAGATTAGAATAAAATTAGGTATATCCAATTGCACAGAGTATTCATGTTCAAGGGACAACTCTGCAGATCCAAATGAATCTCAATAAAGGAGAGAAACCAAAGAGTTGGAGTAGTGATGCACATCCTCTGGCACGAAAAGTATTCCACAGAAAGCACTTGCTTCTAATGTTGCCTGGTGAGAATGGACAATCAGAGCATCACTCACCACACTGAGAAGAGCCCCAGGACACTAATCATCACTAGGAAAATCCAAGCTTTTGTCACCATACAGAAAGGCGTGAAAACAGTTTGCAAGAAGTTATTATGTAGCTAAACTAAATGTGGCCTGATGCGACATTAATCAACCACTGAATGTCATCACCAAAAAAAAAAAAACAAACCCCAAAAGAAAATGGGTTCGTTTCATTGTTTGGTTTGAGGGTATTCCTTTCTTCTTCTTTTTCTGTATTTATGGACTAAGTTTTATTACACCAGTTTGTTTTACATTTTGCTTTCAAATCAGTGGGAAAGATGGTTTTCTATTCAGCTATAATAATTCCAGTCCTCCTGAGAAAAACATTGAAGCAAAACAAAATTGCAATCTGAAGAGAAACTCTATTTGATCTCCTTCCAAAGCACAGCTCTTTAGATAAAACCTTAGTTCACTATCCCATATTCACCAAAATTATATAAAATGCTAGCTAGATATTATTTGCTTACAGCTGAACTGGTTGCCAGTAATAAGTTTACTGTTTGGAAAACTACTTAGAAATGCATTTTAAGTTACTGCTTTCAGAAACAAAAAGGTACTGATCCACCTACCTATAAAACCTAATATTAGGAAAGGCTCAGAGAGTTTGAAAAGCCATTTCTTTGTCCTGAAACAGCTTAGGAAGTTAAAAACTTTAAAGCATTTCTTCAGAACAAACCCCAAGACTTCAAAGCTGCTCACAGAAACTTAGAGCACCTCATACTGGAATAGATCCAGGTGGTTAGGACATTTGTCTAGATGGCAAGTTCTCCCATTTGAGGTTAAAGCAGGAATGTAATAAAAAAAGTGACTGTGCCACAGTACTTTGGTGTTTCTCCTCTTTCCAGAACTGGGAAATGCCCAGGGATATAAATATTTGAGTTGCTGTGAAATAAATTATTTGAGCTTTCTAGAACCTCAGAATGGTTTGCTTGGAGTCCTCTGAAAAAAAGAATTGTTTCAGCTATTGGTTGTCTATTTGTAAATATCATCAGGTAAAAGTGGGTAAAGTACAGAAGGAGGAAAACAGGGGAAAACCTTAGAAATTCCATTATGTTATAAGTTATTCTGCCATATTCATCATTGTGGTATTTGTCTGGAGCAGAAAAAGGAAAAAAAGAAAAACAAAAAACCAACAGAGATCTCAGTGCAGGGAAAGAAGGTAGTGGTAGAACTTCTAATGAAAATAAAGGTTGCAGTATGAGTGGCTTAGCCATGAATTTTCCATTACAATTCATGGAAAATTCAATGCCAAAATCTTTCAGCTTTCACTCAAAACCTTCATTACTGCGTAATGCTATACATATAAACATTATCATTTGTCAGTTTATACTTTGTGAAGCATCTAGCCCTAATAAATTGCAAAGGTATTTCTCCAGGCATGAGAACAGATTTGGAAGTTAAACCACTATTGGATTTAAATGTCAAGAAAAAAGTTCAGAAGTTTATTTTTTGTTAAAATATAAATTTCTGTAAGTGTTGCAATGTACAACCATCATTTGTCCTTCCTCAGCTGCTGTAAATTGTCTGAGTGAAACATGCAGTGTATTCAGAATGATTTCTCTGTTCAATGTTATAATCTTACATTCAACAGTCCCTTTTTTTTTAGAGAATCTCAAACTCCTTTACAAACCTGACTTACTGCTCTGTGAGCTAAACATTGGGTCGGTTCACCCACCAGTGAATTCAAGACCAATGAGGAGTGACAGCCATTTAGCAGCATCTGGTAAATTTCACAAATCAAGAATAATCTTGCTTAGAACTTGACAAAAACATCAAAGACTATATGATTATTCTTGTGAAACACCCTGGAGTTTTCCTGACATTCAAGGTGGGGGTTTGCTGCAGAATAAGACTCGACTCTACCTACAGCCTAGTGCAGAGCCAGGCAAATCATTCAACTGAGCTTTGAGAGCTCTCCCAAAGTAGACATCTAGGGCTCAGTTAAGTTGTCCAAGCACGGATTCCTACTGCCATCTGAGACTTCCAGGTGGGGCTGGCAGATCTGTCACAGGGGCAATGTGAGACACAGGCTCTCCTGAGGAGTAGCTGGAGGCCAGGTACTGCTGAGAGTACACACTGGCACTGGTGCCTGTGTATGAAACAAGGCTCTAGTGACTTGTCAACTGATTAGCTCTCTAGACTCTCCTGATGGCACTTACTAGACCTGTATTGACTAAAATGGAAACACAAGCTCCTAGCTCACATGCAGATACCTTTATGTTAAGGCACCCAAATTTGTCTTAGACTTAAACTGAAATCCATCCTCTCATCCATGCAAAAGTATCAGAGCAGTGGTTTTCTGCCTGCCTTATTGTGCAGAGATATAAACATTACTATATCAAATGATATCATCTTTTCAGGTCTCCCAATGTCATTTGGAAAAGCATTTGTGCAAGGCATAGAAATGAATATGGCAAAAATCAGGTTATGTTTCCTAAAGTACAGTATCAGAGAAACTGCTAGTGAGCCTTCACTGAAACTGCAAATGAATATTTGTGAGGTCAGAAACTAGTAGACTGGAAATAAGAATAGTACACCAAAATCAAATCCATGAGGCCATTTGTGTAAATCTAAAACCCAAACAAACCCTTGAGATCAATTTATGGAGCTTCTCAGGTGATTAAACTGGCATACCATTTCCACTTTCATAAAATGCTTAAAGTTGGTCACAACGTGGGACTGAGTCAGGAATTAGGGGACCTGGTGTAGGCTGTGGGACACACAAGTCCCCTAGAGGTTTGCACACTAAAAGGAGAAGGGACTGATAACACAATACATTAAGAGGTGCTGCCATGGGAAAAGGAGGGTTTGTCTCTTGGATCTTAGAATCAGCATGTAAGGAAATGGGAGAAAACTTTGTTGCTCCCTCTGCAGATAGGATCTGCACTTCACCAAGGGATGAAGGAGGTGGTGTTTTCCTATCCAACAACCTCCCTCAGATGAGTTTTCTTAAGAAAAGTGCCAAATTCTCCCAAAAAGTAAAGGGCTCAGTCTGCAGCAACAGACAAACTGCTTCTCAAGTCTCCCCAGATCGCTCTCGGGCCTGTCTCCTGAACAACTTCACGGCAAGTTGCTGTGGGATTTGTGGAAAGCAAGGAGAGTCTTGCTGAATGCCTCCTTCCTTCATAACTTAAGCCGGAAGGGAATACAGAGCTGATTATTAATTGCACGATGTGTTGAAAACACTGCGGAAACATTTTTAAACCTCTTCCATAACTACCACTTGCAGACTTATAGGGACAAAACTCCACTTTCCCACAGCAGGTCATATTTTAGGTGGTGGAGAGTTTCCCAGGCTCTGAATGAGCCAGGAGAGGAACAGAGAGGAACTATGAGAATGTGCATACACCTTATACCTGCTGTGGGGTTTTTTTCCCCTTCAGAAAAAGGCGCATGTATTTTCACATGCTGAGGAATTCTAAGGATTTTGACAGAAAGGAAAGGCCCAGCAGTTTATCTTGCAAAATCTTGTCCTTTCCCAGTATTCAGGAGGGGATTGTAGACAAGCACCGCATTGATTCAGTGCAATTTTTATGCATATTACTGAGCTTTAGCCTTAGTTACAGCCATCAACACTGAAAAAAATGAACATGTCATTTACCAAAAAAAATGTTATTCTTGTTACATGCACTCAGAGAGTTGCAGCACAACCGTTAAATCTTCCTCTGAACACATGCACTGGATCAAGCTTTCCTAACCACAGCAGGAGATCAATTTGTGCCCTTAAAAAACAAGTTACCTTCCTTATCTTAGCTTGAATACCTTGCAGCATTATGAATGATCTTAATTACACAGCTCTCTTTACACACAGGTTCATGAATATGAAATACTCTGATTAAAGTAACGCTGAAGTTCTATACACATTCATCTCTGGAGGTAGCTCCATCCGAGTTAATGCACTTGCAACAGGGATCAGTTCTGCCTGCTGTGCTGAAGCACTGTCTCACATAATGCATACAACCAACAATTAGATGATGAAGTGGCATGGTAAAAAGGAGATTTAGCTTTCTGGGGTGAAACAGGGTGAGCGTCATGTTACAACTACATAAAGCCATACATGAGTTAGCTTGAGGGAAAGCAGTTACACTGAAACAAAATAGCCCTGCTTTCATTAAGGCTGAAGCTCCAGCTATTTTATGTTTCCTCCTTAACCCACTCGGTAATTATTGTGCACATCTAGCCAAAGCCAGCCATGACATTCCCAGTCACAGAGCGGAGCATGCCAGGACCCCATCCAGCACGGCATGAGGACTCTTCTGTGTAGTGAGTCATAGCCTGCTTCTGGCTACATCTGCCACTTCCATTGTCCCAGAACAACCCTTCTGGCTGCTGGTATCACATCGGCCCTGCCCAATGCTGAAGCAAGCAAGAAAGAACAGAGTGCATGTGGCAGATCACAACCTTTGGCCAAAAGGTAATGTTTTCAACGTGGAGATGATAAATCTCTTAGTAGGTGACAAGTATAAGAACTGTCTCTCTGCCAGCAAGCTTCCAGGGAGCAGCTGTAGTGGGGCTAAGCAGGATTTGACATGAGCTACAGACAACTAAGGGGTTCATGCGAAAAAGGAAGGCAAAAGTCCAGGCTATCAGTTTTGGTGGAAGCAGATTCATAGTGAACAAGAGTCAGAATGATCTTTCTTAACCACAGCAACCAAAGTAGGGCCACCAAGTCCCTGGTAGGACAACAAAAATGGCCCCACTGAGTATGGGGAGAAGCAAGCCTAACTAGGAACACAATATTCTTTTACTGAGTGACAGAGAGAGTAAAGGCAGATGTCCGAAGATCAAGTGTTAGATCTTCCAGCAAATCTGGCAAGTTTGCTAAGTAGATTGTTATGACTTTTGATTTTGGCAGCCAATTTTATCTGATTGTTATAGTAAGTCAGAGACCTCCCAAGTGCAAAAGCTGAGCAAGAAATCCGATATGAATTTTTTCCCCAACCTAAGCTTCAACACCAATCAGTTTTATATGTTCTACTTCCACGTGCCAAAAATTCTTAACACACCAGTAAGTCAGGGCTCCAACAGCAAGCTCAGCTCTGTGTATTGAGATGGGGAGTTTCTTATGAGAAAAATGAACCCCTGGAAACTATGGATCAGGAAGCCTTCCCATCTAAGAAGAAACTTCTTCAAATGTCACTTCTATGGAAGAATTATATTACAGTACTCTTAATTTGTGTTATTGATAACAGCTACTTAACACCATCCTAACAGAAAATAAATTGAGTTATGATACTCTGTGTCTTAAAGAGAAAATACAGAGGCAAAAGCATAAAACATTTCACATTTTTTCCATGTACCTGAATATTAGCTGGCCTGAGAGAGAAGGATTCTCATCTTGCTTTTCATGGTATGTGCGTGGCTTTTAACTTCTGGGGAAGTGATGAACCATATCTAAAAAAAAAAAGTTATTACAGTGGACACCAAATTTTTGGTAAGACAATTAATTATGAATCTGTTTCAGAGAAGAGCAGAGCAAATTGTTATGAATGAATGTTTCCCTGCTCCTCTAGCATACAGCATCATGTGAATTGTCTCCTAATTCAACCAAAACTTTTATCTGTTTGGGGAAAAGGGGAGGGGGAGAAAGACTGTATTATGCATGCCTCAAAAATCTGAAGCTGCCACGCTTAATAAATGACAGCATTTCTGAAACTGGCTGCTATTGTTCCAAACATACCCCACTCTCCTTTCTGTGATGAGAAATGTACTTGTACTTTGTATTTTCATAGCTGAGCGAGTGCCCTGGGGGCACACACAACTTTATTATTTATTTATTTATATTTTAACACCAAAAAAAGTTTATAATCTTATGACAGAACAATGACCTGCCATGACATTACTGGGAAAGGCTCAGCTTTAGGCCTTATGAAGGGATTACGTTTTACTGGCCTTGGAACCAATTGTTTGCTTACAAAGGGAAGAAAATAAAACCTGCTTCCAAAGGTTAAAAAAATGAAACAAAATAAAACCAAATAAGATAAGATATGATATGAACATGCTCAGAGCACCAAAAATCCCATGACATCCTCCTGGTGTTCTGAACACTGCTGCTTTGACAAAGATAGCATGGGGAAAGGTGCATTTACATTTTACTGACAGCTAATAGGGCTGGGCACTGTGCCATATTGATCACAGGTAGTGATCCAAGAAGCAGCTCCCCACTGACTTGAGAAAGTCCAGAAAATTTTCCCATGGGGAAATCCTCAAGGAGCATACATCTGCCACCAGAGCAAGCAGAGACATGTAAGAAAGACAAAAAGAAGGGCAAGAAACTGTGAGAAGAAAAGGGGAACAGAGTGTTTGGATGGAAGTCCAGAATCTGTCCAGATGTTCAAAACTGACAGTGGTCTGGGATCTACAGCTAGTTTTCATTCCCACAAAAAGTGAATAAATCAGCTCCAGCACTCAGGCGACTCATCCTTCCTCCTCCCAGGACTCCTTTCACAGTTGTCACGCTTCTGTGTTCACTGTGCTTCATTAGCCTTACTTTTCTCTTCTCTTCCTGCTCTCTCATGTCATCTAGTGCTAGACTCTTTCTGTGCCTCCATATCTACTTGTGTAACCGAGTAGCTTGTACCCATCTTCTGACTTATCATTCAGCTACTATATGTCTTTTTGCTGTGTGCGGAGCTCTAAGACATCTCTGGCAAATAAAGAACATGAAGCAGAAACTTGAGCTCTGTGGAGGCCTGTTTGTTTTGGCTGTCGCTGTAGTTTTTATTAATAAATGCCTCCTGGTAGACTAGACTCTATTTATCATGATATATGTTATCTAGCTTATGTTCTTATGCAGTATGTATCACAAAATTTAAGTTGTGCACAAAACTATTTCTCTGTCTTCCCAGGCAGAGAGAAGGGTGGTTATGTTATTTTAATGAATATGCTTGTCTTATGTTATTATTGAGAAACTTTGGTTGAAGAAGTGATCTTTGTATTTTATTTTGAAAATGTGAAATTTGTGGTTGCTGTGGTCCTTTCCCATTGGAGAAGGATTTCTGATCCATCTGCACATTAATAATTCTCCAACTTCTTTTTTGCTCAGGTCTCCCAATTGTGGATTTTTCCCAGACCTCTTTAGATACTCCTCTTTCCAGCCTTGCCTATCTGATTGGTTTGACGCTTGCTTTCACACACTGCATGCTGTAATCAAGAGGCTTGCTAGACTAGCCCAGCCAAAAAAGGAAATGTCCATTTCCACACTTGCCAGCACCTCCTTCAATATTGCAACTGAACCCTAACTCTTGAAAAAGCCTCTTTAGGATTACAATGAAATCTTGAGAGAAAACATGCAGCTTTTCTAATTTGACAGCATGAAAAATTCAGACTAGCTTTAGAAAGGGGAGTCAAATATTGTGGTAGTTTTCCAAATGAAACCTCTGCTTCTAAAAAAACAGGGTACATCTCTTAGATGGGGTCTGATCTCTTAGAAGCATGAATACATTTTTGGGGCACCAAAGTCAGTTGTATCAAGCAGACAAATGAACTGCACAGCTTTACCTCTACTGGCTAAAATGGGTGAAAAGTGCAAATACATCATATGATTATCTAGCATTAGTAACAGTATCCTAACAAAAACGAAGCAAGAATGCACCTTTTCTAGTCTCAGAAAGACGTGCATTTATAGAATAGCAAGTCCTAGATTTGGTTAGAATGGGAAAAGTTTGTAGATGCTACATATAGAGTATATAGCATCTTTTAACATGAAATTGTGTACCATCTTGTCCTTTTCCCTTCTCAAGAAAACTTTAGTAAAGGTATTGTGCAAAATATTGTCTTGAGTAAGTTCTATTATGCTGAGCCAGCTTGATAATTTTAGTGTTTACTGTCTCACTTCACAGGTCCTTACATTCACAGTGATTTATATAAAGTGTTCTGTTTTGTATCTCTCACAAACTGTTTTAATACTGCACTAGGTAAACAGAATGTCATCAGATTTCCAGTCCTTCCTGGGTAATTTTCCCCAGTTATGTAAATGTTTATCTTAATTCTACTTCTTCCTTTGCACTTTTTAAAAATATTTTTGCTCCTTCTCTGTGCTGAGCCAGTGTGATAATCGCTATGCAGAATTGAGACAAAAGAATAGCAGGGCTGGATGCCAAGGAGCAAGGCTGCAAGTACCCAGCCAACAGCGCAGTCCTTGATTACCAGTTATCCAAGAAGGCACAAAGCAGCATAGAGATCCTGTTTAGCATTATTACCCAAAACCTCCAAATACACTTAGTAGAAAGAGTCAGTGAGGTAATTCAGCAGTCGAGCTCTTTGTGTTTACATAGTAAAACTAGTTGCTCCTGTAAACACGTTCACAGGTGTGCCAGTGCCAGACACGTACATAGCAGTAGAAATTTAGATCAAGACTTGATTCCCCTGGTTATTTTTCCCACCATCTAACCTGTGTTGTATTTGGCAAACAAGCTTCTGGGGAAAGGGAACAGCATGCAAAGTGCTGGCAACAACTTTCTGTTTGATCTGCTTAAGTTAATTAATAGAAAACAGCTCATGTCAACAATGTTTACATTTCTCATGCTTTCTCTCTTTAACCACTTGAACTGAACTATATAAAAAGCACTTTAGAATCTACTATGTGTATAAAAAATCAGTACTCTTCCAAATAAGTTTAAGTCTGTCAGTGTACAAAGTTGTTGATAGCTTGGGGATCATTTCCATAGTCAAATAGTGAATCTGACTCAGAAGACACTGAAACTTCAGTACAAGCTTCCTTCCAGACAAACTCTGCTTACTTTCCAGCTCACAAAAAACCATAAGATATGGGACCAGATAACTACAGAAATCCACAGATTTCAGTGGGTGGAATTCTGTAGATAACCATCTTATTTCAGCAGACTTTGAAAAAACCCTGAATAAACAATTCAGCTTGCAAAAGGTTAACACATTAATCTTTGTGCTTGGAAAACGAAGATTCTACTTGCTCCTACTGTAAGTGATCCTTGTATCAACGCTTTGTTTGGACGCCCATCTGCTACCAGTTTCAAACTTGGTTAACGAAAAGCACTTAGCTAAATAGGCATGTGTTTTAGTAGCATAGATAAATTCCTCCTTAATTGCTCACACCTTCTATGTTAAGTTTCTAAATATGGATATGTAAGCCAGAAGCCTACTCTGATCTGATAGGATTTGGTGGTTTGTTTCTTCAAACAGCCATGCAAAGTGTAAACAACTTATGTCCCTCTCCTATGACTATATAAGCAGCAGAAAGAAAAAGGAACAGATTCCTAAACTAAGCTTCCACACAGTTAAGATGTTTTAATTTAATTTTGTGAACACCCAAACCCACTTAATCATCCAAAAGTCAGAGTAGGTACTATAGCACTCAATACTGGCTCATCAATCAGCAGCTGCAAGAGATAGCGCAGTGCTGTATTTACCAAGTGAGTCTGGAATCAGGGACTTTCTGTATATGACTTATACTAATGTAAAGCAAATTAACTGCTCAGCCTGGGTGAACTTAACGTCCCTGTGGTTTAGTTTACACAGAGGTAAACCAGAAATAACAACAGTCAAGCAGAGCCAAGTCAGACTGCAAGGCTTTGTGGGCCAGCATGATACGCAGACACCCCCAGCTGGGAGGTAGCGCATGGTGCCATGTCCCTCGCCCAGGACTGCGCTACACCCGCACCAGCAGGTGCTTCTCCATAACAAGTGCTCCTCAGTAATGCAGTCATGCACAAAGAGAAGTAGCTATAAACCACAATTAGAGAGGACACTTCCCTCTGTAGCTTCTCGGCACTTCCTGGTACTCTCAAGCATTTTTTGTAGTCCCAGTGGCTTTCCTGTTTTGGTTTTGTCTTCTACGAGTAACAACCATAGCAAATGGGAAATTAGGTATGTGGTTGATCTTCCCAGGTAAAATGTTTGGCTGAAGCAGAAGCCAAAGGTTATTTATGATCTGCTCCATAAGGCCAAGAAGATGTTTTCCAAAAATGCAGGACCGAAGTCAATCTTATTTCATTTTCTCCATCTGCAAGATGGCTGCTGTGCTTTTGTTGTAATTCAGGCTTTGGCCAGCGAAGAAATGGCAAGAAGAACTGGCAAGGGCAAGGACAGAGACACAGAAGGAAACAGATTTCATTTCACACCAGATCATTTCCACAAAATGTAGAAACAGTAAAGAAAACATGAACAGTATTTCCACTGAGCATGATATGGAACTTTTTGGACTGTCTCTTAGAGGGAAAAATATCCAAAACATCTTTAGGGCTGAGCTGAAGAAGTTCACTGAAAGTTAATGGGATTAATTTTCCTAAGCCCCCTGAGCACTTATGAAAAAAATCTTACAATATGCGTGTTTTCTGCTTGTTGCCAAAAGGAATCAGCTGCTTCTAAAGACCAAGAATACACAGAAAAGGGTAGCTTAGTTTTCAGTCTCGGCCTGACTACTTCGTCTCCTGCACCTGGCACAGTCACTCACTTCCAGGAAAAGTAGGTTTAAAATCTTCCTGCTTTATCCAGTACCACCCTGATCTCTAGTATTCACAGGCACAAAGGTAGGTTAAAAGTGCTTGAAAAGAACAGAGCTGACAGCTGGGTCTGGCAGCAGAACTTGCTTTTCTTTTCTTCCCAAAGAAGCATTTACAGCCTTTCTGGCTCATGTAAGGACAGACATATGCACACCTTATGTAGTCCCCAGGCTGTGTACTTACCTCACTCATATACCATGCCATCATAATGCATGGACCTATGAAGAGCATACCTGAAGCCTTCAGTTAAAAGGAGATGCCACAGCCAGTGCAGTCACTCCAGCTACATGAAGTAAATGCAGAATGGTGCTGTCTCACCCACGCAGGCCACCCAATCTCTTCTGCTGCTGGAGAGAGGGAAAGAGGATGTGAAAGATGTCATGTCAGAGGGGTGGATTAAAAAAAAAAAAAAAACCAAGATGAGTACAGCGATACTTGGAAATTTCTGAAGTTTTTAAGGAATGGCATTGAGCCTTGTGATTCAGATTAAACTTCCTGATTTAGGTTACAAGGTTACTGTCTCTTCAAAGGGAAAGTGCATTGCAGTATTTTGCACATGACAGAAAAATTGGTGAATTTTGCCTGAGTTTATATGCACAAAAAACATAGGTGAACATCACACTGAGTATGGTTTTTTTCTCCCTAAGAAGTCCAGTTTCCAGAATAAACATACCTCGGATTGTGCTCTGAAGCATAGGGCCTAGAAGAATTTCTCTCTCAATGTTCCTGCAACAAGGAGTACAAATGATGTTTGAGGAAACATTCATTCATTGATGGGATTGGTCAGAAACAGAACAAAAACCAGGAGGATCACCACCAACAGTTTTTCACTACTGCTTTCCCACCACCAACAGTTTTTCACTACTGCTTTCCCCAACAAAATCAGAAGGATTAGCACCAGCATTCTTCTTTCACAAGAACAAAATAAGAGATTCGATTGATTCATAGGAACTCCTTTTTTGCTCAAAACCAGTGCAATGCTGAAAAGGTCCAGCC